>NC_068970.1:62151129-63401129 GCF_016808095.1 Vigna angularis | reverse complement strand
AAACTCACTGCAATGTAAATCCCAATAAGAGAATTTAAGAAAAAGTTGTCCAAAAGTAAGACTAAAAATACTTTTTACATTTCTAAATTTACAATATTTAGTGTTAAAGTATTGTAAACTAAGTAATATAAAAACACTTCCATCTGAATAGGATCAAAGATAAACTTTTCACTCTCTTTAAATTTTGTTTGCATGATAATTTGACTATAACTTCCATTTACATTTGAAAAAAAAATCAAATATATCTAAATAAAATTTAAATAAATTTTTATCGTAATATTAATATAAAGTTATTTATCACCAAAAAACAATAATGGAAATTATACAAGGTGCCACATTTCTAACGATCAATATTTGGTTTAAAATTATGCCAATAAAAAAAATATAATAACATTATCTACTATATTTATAAAGAAGATGTGATTTATAAACATTTATTTACTCTTAAAACATAGCTTCTTATGAGTCTCCAAAAGTAATTCATAAAACAATTTATTCTAAAAATTAATTCATTAAATGCAAAAAAAGAGGTATTTACATTATTATTAACAAGTTTTTTTCCCATTTTTTACTTTTAATGTCACGTGCATATTTTTTTTCTCATTTTTATTTTTTCACAGTACTCATATTATACCAATTAAATGAATTAAGTTTTTTTAAACTATCAATAAAACATAACAATAAAATTATTATTTAATATTTTTAATAACAAACTCAATCAACATATCTATAAAAAAAATACAACAAAATAGAGAAAAAGGCAAAAACACGGGCACATGTCAATATTTAAACACACATCTGAATAACATATTTCAAAATTCAAATAAAAGTAACCTCTGTAAGTAGAGAATTTAAACCAAAAAATTCAAAATGTGAACATCTGTATGAGTAACAAGCGTCCCATTTTAAATATTAAACTTTAAGAAGATTAATTTTATTATTAGAAACAAATCTGCCTTAACTTAATATAAATTTTCCTAAAACTATTTTTTGTTATATAGAAGTGTATTAAGTAAATAAAACAAAAAACAAAAAGTTAATATAAATGAAACGTGATAAAATTTTAATTTTTCTTTTCAAAAACTTGTTTATGTTTTACAATGAGAAAAATGTGAAATAAATAAAATAATGTTTCCAAACAAGTGAGAAAGTTGTAAAAGCATAGAAGTAACAAATAGATTAAACAGGTAATATTTAAAAATATGGAGACTAAAATTATTTATTAACATGTTCCAACAGAAAAACACACATAAAACATTTATGCCAATAAAAACACCAACAAATTCAAATTAAATTCAACAATAAATTTTATATTAAAAACTTAAAAACATTTACACGTCATAATTTAAAATAAAATACGAAATTGCTTTCTTTACCTTATTAGGATAGTTAAAGCAATATGTAAAAGAGAGACGAAAACTCTCAATGTAGGTACGACGTAATGACCTATCGCTAAAACAACCAAAAATACAAACAAAAATTTGCCTTAGTTGAGAGCATTATCTCTCTACAAAAGCAGAGGTAATACTCAAAAGCATTTGCAATTTAAAAGTAATGAAATTTTAGAAAAAAATTACTGTAAATTCAATTCTGATGGGATAAAATTACTTTTATTTAATTATTTTTTAATTAGAATGGTTTTCTGTTTAAAAGAAAAAACGAGAAACGAAATAAAAGAATAAAGACAGAAATTTGAAAGAAAGTTAGGTGGAGAAAACGGGCTAAGGCCCATGGACTCTCGCATTTATATTCAAAAAATAAACTAATAAAGATAAAAATATATTTCTTTTACAGTAAAAAAAATCATATTTTTATTCCATTATTACCATTACTTTAAATATATTTTTTTCTCGCATTTATTTTCCGTAGTACTCTATAATACCAAATAAGTAATCAAGTTTTCGATAAGTGTAACCTAATTTTGATCAATTTCAACAATTTACACTTTAGACCATTTTCCGATTTTTAACAAGTTGATGTATTTTTGTAATTTATTAAAATAGACAATTTTTTTAAAATATTAAGAATTTGAGAAAATATTGTCACTTTGACATAATTTCATTGTGAAAAAAAATTATAAAATATTTTTAAAGTTTAGTTCATATTTTTATACAAATTTAACTTTACGTGAGAACACATTGAGAAGGTGAAGTATAAAGTAGTAATATCTAAATTTATGATCACGAGTGTTAAATCTGTTTTCTCCATTTAACTTATTAGTCTAAAAGACTTTAAAAATTATTATCCATGCTTCAATAATTTCATCCCAACCAATACTAATTGAACCACACGCTCTACAATAATGGTACTCTGATTAAAAAAAATAATCAAGGCTTGTCTAATTAATTAATAAGGATTAGATTGGTGTTCTAGAAAGACAAAAGTTTCAATTTTGTTAGTGATGTAACTCGCGAAAATCTTGTTAAGTATCTGTGCCAGTGTTTATTAACACGTGCGAGGCATTGCTTAACATAATTTATTTATTTTAATTTATGTGAATAAAAATATTTAAAAAATAAAAAAGGTGGAAAGATATTGACCTGTAAAAGTAGTTAAGGAGGTAAGATAGGCGGTTTGTGGGCCCAGTTTTGTGGGCCCAGGTTGGCTGTAATAGTCCGGAAAGAGTTCTATACAAAGGGAACTCCTTTCTATTTGGGCTTTTCAATATTTGACAGTGAGCTAAAGTTTTTGGACACAACTACTCAATCCTAGTGCGGTGGGCCCTATTCCCTGGCCCACTTTGTCTTCTTTCCTATACACATAAAGCAAAAAGCCAAAAATTACACCTCTTTTTTCCCTCTCCCTTTTTTTAAAGAATAAATCTCCCTATTCCAAAATCAACATCGGGTCCATCCTCTAATTATTTCTCTTGCTTTTTCCTTTTTTACTCGTAAATTCACACAGCCACAAATTTTCATATTCTAATTAATTACTACGTCATGCTCACGTCATCTCTGACATTGACAATCTCTCACCAACCTATCCTTAACACTCTGTATAAACTAAGTTTTCGTTTAACCTCATCAATAAAGAGGTATATACATGTACGTACGTGTTTGCATGCACTTTATACATACGTACGTGTTTGCATGCACTTTATACATACGTACGTGTTTGACCTTTATACGGTCGTTTTCTCTTGTTGCGACTTAGATTAGCTTGGGAAATATACGTATAAGAACCTTTTAATTAATTAACATTGCTAAAGGCAATATATACTGTCGTTAAACCCGTGTACTGGCTTTTCGGATTTAATCACGTTTTCTTGAATGGATCCACTTTTCTTTCATTATGGAAAAGCTAAAAAAGGACAACAAAAGTAGACATTGCAAAGCAGACATTTTGTTGAAGGTAGATTTCAATGACAAAGGTTAAAACTGTTGAAATAGTTTGTAACTTGACGAAGTGGTGGGTTAATAAAAACATGTGCTTTTTCAAAAGGAAAAAATAAACATGAAATCAATTTTATGTACTTGTGAACTTAACGAAAAACATTCAACTCAGAGAAATTTCACACTTGAATTTACTATTAGTGGCATATATGGATTAAGAAAGGAAGAAAAGGAAGAAAGAAAGAAAAAGGTAAAACAAAAGAGTACAAAGTGTGATGATTTTGTTGGTTGTTTGACATTAAAGAAATTCATGTTAATCATATATGTAAAGGTGACATAAATATTTATAACCAAAACAAAATGATAGTTTCGCATTTTGACTATAAAAGTTGTCTTCTTTCTAATTTGAAGGATCAGAAATATAAGTGAGACTTCAAATTTATGTTCCTTTGCTTTTTTGTAAGTGATACTTATCAGAACGTTATTTTCACTTTTTTTTTCATTCTTTTACTTGTTCTCCTTTTTTCTATTCCAAAGCATACCATTGTTTATTAAAGTTGAAAACTTAATATATGAAGATAAAATTAGATGTAGTTTAGGAGTTAGTTTCGTTGCAAATACGCACCTAAAACCCTTCCTGTCAGCTCATTTAAAACGCATCCAAAAATCTTATGCGCGAACGTCAGGTGTCAAGAAACGAGGATCAGAAATCAGATAGTGGGATGCAGGTGTCAGCAGAAGAGCGAACGCTCGTTTTGATGTGGGAAGAAAATGATTTTTCTGAAAACTTCCGTCCCACTCTCTTCTGCATGCAACCTTCTTCCCAAAACTCTGAACTTCCCATTTCTTCTCCTTCTCACTGGAAAATCTATCTTCTATCTAAGAAAACTCACCCTTTCTCTTCTCTGATCATCATTCAGGCACCGTAGGAGCATTTCCGGCGTCTCAAGCTTCTACTTAAGTCGAACAGTTCTGGATTCTGAAACTAGTAAGTTTCTCGTCCCTAGCTGTTCGTTCGTATGAACATGCAAGCCAAGCTCTGGTTGCATGCGGTCACCTTATCTGAACCAATCTTGGTTTTCTGTAACTTGTTTTAGTTTGAAGAGTTTGGTTGAGCGTTGAGGGTAGAAGAAATCTTATTTCCGCGAACTGAGTTTTATTCTGAAGGACGTACGTTCACACTAGAGGTAAGAGAAGCTTATCTAATTTAATTATATGCTCGTTTGCACGTTCGCTGAAAATGAATGCATGTTGCTAAGTGATTAAATGTATATGAAGTAGAAATGCTAATATGATTGTTTATGTGGAATATGATTTATTAGTATGATATGAGTTGTGCGAAGTATGCAAATTGATTATGATATGAATTTTATAAAGTTATGAAGTTATGAAGTTATAAGTTAAGAAAATGAGTTTGAATGTAAATGGATTCTGGATATGAAATTTCACTATGATAAAGTACGTTCATTACTGAATGGTCATTGACCGTTCGGTTTTCCTGGTGAACATAGTTAAAAAGGGGGTTCTTTCATTTGGAGAGAATCCTAGTGTAGGACGAGCGCCCTCGTGTGGTAATACTATGTTTGAGCGTTCGGCCAAGCATAGTTGTGCCTAAGTCTAATGTGATAAGCCCAATATATATATATATATATATATATATATATATATATATATATATATATATATATGTAATTGTATATTATTGTTGTTCGTAAACACCACGTCAATAGTAACTTAATATATTTACCAAACCTTTTATTAGAAGTTTATTAGTGCTCGGTCTTACACCTAGCGCTCATACTGAGTAGTGCTCGGTCTTATACCAAGCGCTCGTACTCATTTCTTGTATAATTCAACCTTGATGAAATAGCGTTCGTCCAATTTCAGTAGAATTTCCTTTACCGTGTTCGGTCATTGACTGGCATTCGGTTTCTGTATATGAATTATTTTAAATATGGTTCTTTAACGTCTTGATGTGTCTATAATCATTGGATGCGGCGTAGAGCCTCCGTACTTGATTTATTCTTTGAGTATTGGTTTGAACTTACGAGAGTCAGTTCATTCAACTGATTCACGTGGTAAATAACGTTCGTCATATGGTATATGATTGTACTCGGTTCATTCCTAAACCTAATAGTAACTATCTTGGTCTTATTCTGATCTGGAACGGGCGACTTCTTGGTCTTGTCCATAGTGTTCATCCTCGTTCTTAGTAAGGACTGAACGTTCGGTATTTGATGGTCTTAACATTTATGATAAGGATGAAAGTAAAATGATGGATAATAAATGATGAAGAATTTATGAGATGGAGGAAACGTTGTGAAAAATGAACGAGCGTTCCGGTGAGGAACGACTCATGTATGACTCTTGAAATTGTAAAGTATGAATGTGGTAATGCTTAGCTGGCGGTTCATCCTGATGTTCTGTGAGTACTCGTCCTCATGTAGAGGAGGGTAGGTCATGTGTGGGAACGGCAGGAGGTCCTAGTCCTTAGGGTTACTTTGGGCGGAACGGACTAACCTCGGGTGGCAGCTGATGAGAGTATTCCAGTTATTACATCACCCGGGTGCACGAACGTCGTAGCTACACAGAATTCATACCGTCCGGACAGTCAGTCTAGTAGTAGGCCTTGTTTGAATTGTATGTTGAAATGTACTTGATGTGTTTGAATTTGATAAACGTATGTTATTACTTGAATTAAATTACATAAGCTTACCCTCTGTTTTTCTTGTGTTGTCTTGTTGTACGTCCGTCCTTGTCATTGCAATGATCATCCATGTGGATGTGAGCAGAAGGAGGCGAGCTACTTGAAGAAGTGCTGGAAGAGGAAAACTTGGTAGAAGTCGAAGTTAAGACCGAACAGTAGAACGTTTGGTCAGTAGAGTAGTTTTCGTAAGTGAGGTGGTCGTTCACCTCTTTCCCATCTTCGTATGTATGACCGATCGGTAGTGGACTTTTGTAAACCGTTCGGTCAGACTTGTACTTATGTTTTGTTTATATCTTTTGTAACTCTCTCTCTGTAAGGCCGTTCGGCCATGCGCGCTCGTTGTTTAGTGTAAGACTGAACTGATATATTATTAAATGTAATTAATTTTATTATATGGTTTATTACTGTATTTTTAGGATGTTACATCATTGAAGCAACAATCTACAGTGACGTTTTTAAAGAACAAAACATTATTTTGTCGAATTAAGAATTCGTTATAAAAATAGTCATACAACTGATAATTATACTGAATAAAAATACGTATCTTTCCTATTTAGCATTATGTCGTGATACTTAATAAAATTATTATTTTTTAAAGGAAGTGTTTCACAATCATTTCTGAAATTTTTACCTAATTTTTTAATTAAATTTATCATATTTAAGTTAAACTAATTTCTTCTTCTTTACTATTGTTTATCATAAAGTCAAAAATAAATATCTTTTTTATCAATTTAGATAATCCTGAATAAATTAGTAAATGTTACGAAAATAAACGTGTCTAAAGAAATGCTTTTACTTCTTGCACCCTATTATTATTAAATGCACTTTTATATAAAATATTAAAATATTCTTATTTACTTGTACCTCATCATCGCTGTTATATTGCAAATAGGTAGAAGAAGAAGAGGAGAGAAGAGAAAGAGTTGCTGACAAAGCTTATTCTGGAAAGATTTTTTTATAACATATTTTATGTGTATTAAAAAAATGGTTTTTGAAAAATCATTCTGAAAAATGGTTTCAGAAAGTATTATATACATTTCAGAAAACTTATTTAAGAGATCCAATTTTTTTTAAAAAAACTTGTTCTAGAAAACATTTTATAAGTTCTAAATCCTATTCCATTAATCTTGTACCAAAAATTCAGAAATTGTATTCCGAAAATTTTAAGAAACTTGTTCTAGAAAATTTCCAAAATAAATAATCTTGAAGTCTTTTTTTACGGTCATGTTGAAAATTCGGGGTGCAGAAAGCAATTGTAGGGCAAGAACAAAAGGCCCCAAAGGAGCCGCCAATCTTATAATTAGGCCCAGTTCAATTGGATTTGTCAGGCCTAGATTTGAGCCGAAAATATGTTTCCACCAAACTGATCCAGACCGAAATATTTCAAGTCGGATCGCCTCCGATGATGTTCTGTTCGTGAGAGACACAGCACAGGTGATTCTGATTTCCTTCCCAAGAAGAAAACCCTTCGTTGCAGAAAAAACAAACACCATTTTGTGTATTTACCACATTTTTCTTTTCTCTCTCTCTCCCACAGATAATAAAATGCAAAAATTCGCAATTTTCCGAGCTAGAAGGTGGCTATGTAGGAGCTTCTCGGGCATTTCTTCAAACCCATTGCGGGTGTGTGTCGTTGGAAGTGGCCCTGCTGGTTTCTACACTGCGGAGAAGGTAAAACCCTAATCTTTATGCTTTCAGTTGAAAATGAATAACTGTAACCAAATGGGTTCTTGGTAGATGTTGAAGGCGCATCAACAAGCACAAGTTGATATCGTTGACAGGTTGCCCACACCTTTTGGGTTGGTTCGCTCTGGTGTTGCACCCGATCACCCTGAAACAAAGGTCCGCTCTTGTTTCTTGCACCGTTCCTTTGTTCAAAATTCACTAGGACTGGAATTTTTCATAAATGTGATGTTAGGGGGATCTTTCTTGGCTACAAGGGAGTGGGGATGAAAAAGAAGTTCTTAGTTATGTTGTGCTATGGCTATTTAGATATTTTGGTGTTGTAGTAGTGAAAAAAGAAATGGAGTAAAATCCTCAGGCCACAGTAGTTCCTAAAATTAAAAAACTTTTCCGCCTAGTCCCTGATCAAACCGAATTTGTGCAATCATGTGTTCACACACAGTCAGTAGGTTGGATCTTTTGGATGAAGAATGGACAACTCAAATCTTGAACGTGTGTCGGTCCTATTTACTAAATTAATATAAGCTGTTCAATCTTTTTCCAATGGTTCCAATACGCCGATTGCATAACTGTTTGATTCTAATCACTGCAGAAACTTGGATATGTGATGCCTATGATTTGTGAGGGATTAATTTGTCTGGTGTATGTGGACTTATATGGCTATGATTTGTGATTCTTAGGGACTAGAGTGGGGCTTTTGCTAGGAACTACTGCTCCAGCTGCCAAAATTTTCAAGGATGAATTTTGATGTTTACTTGAAAAATTATTTCAAAACTTATTATTTCTATTTTTATGGTGTTGGGGACTTCACTATTTTCTTTGGTGAGAGTAACAGCATTGAGCTTAATTTACCAGAAAACTTGCAACAGATTGTCATCAACCAGTTTTCAAGGGTGGCACAACAAGAACGATGCTCATTTTTTGGTAATGTGACCCTTGGATCAAGCATTTCTCTCTCTGAATTACGCGAGCTGTATCATGTGGTGAGGCTCTGATTCTGGATGTTTTTGTCATAATGGTGACATGATATTGGTCAGTTGTACCATCTTTTCAATAATCAGTTTATGAACTTGGGCAGGTTGTCCTTGCATATGGTGCTGAAAGTGATAGAAGTCTTGGTATTCCTGGGGAGGTAATCTTGATTTTTTACTTTTGTTCCTGAATTTGCTAGAGTTTTGTGTGTTCCAACGGCATAAGCAATGTCTTAAATGTTCATTTATTATGTGATGGCTATTCTAGATGATAGTTTGAGTTACTCCTATTTCAATGATGTTTAATATTCTTCTCCCTTTCAGAATTTGAAAGGGATACATTCTGCTAGGGAGTTTGTTTGGTGGTATAATGGGCACCCAGATGGACAAAATCTTGAGCCAGACCTAAAGATCACTGATACAGCTGTAATTCTTGGTCAGGTACCTTTACCTATCGTGTCCTACCATGCCAAAAATTTATTCATTTCTTTCTAGAAAAAAAGACAACGTAATGAATGTTTAGACTAAAGAACATACTTGTGATGTGAAAATGATTTTTCCTGAAGATATAGATATAATTTTAACTTTGATTTAAGGTTTTATTTAATTTCAGGGAAATGTTGCTTTAGATGTTGCAAGGATTCTTTTACGACCTACCACTGAGTTAGCAACAACTGATATTGCCAGTCATGCTTTGGCTACCCTAGAGGAGAGCTGTATCAGGTTTTTAGTTGCATTAGTTGAAGTAATCAGATAGTCTTATTGATACCTCGTATGTTGCCTGTCTGTAATATAAGCAATATTGCAGGGTGGTTTATTTGGTTGGAAGACGTGGTCCAGCACAAGCAGCTTGTACTGCAAAAGAACTGCGTGAAATTCTTGGTAACTTCTGCATCAACTCTTATACACAGTTAGTTTAGCGACGTGGTTTTCTTGTACACATTTGTTTGATACTTTGATTTGGTTTTGGCTTTTTTCAATGGAACTGTTTGAGAAAGGGGTATGCCTCCGCTATACGATGTACTACATAACACTTTAGACTTCAAAGTTTCCTTTGTAAACTTATACTTTCTTAATTTGTATCCCTAGTAATTACTTTGCTTGTCCGCTTTCAACTTTCCATTGATTTCGATGAATTCAGTCTCTTACTGATTTCTTCCAAATATTTACGAGTGATTCTTACTTAAGTACCTGTTTCTAGTTACTCATAGGCCTTTGATTACAAACCCTACAACCCAAGGACTAAGTCTGAAATGAATTGGAGCCCTTATCATGGCTTTTGTCTTACAATCTGACATGTTATAACTGGTTTCTTATCTTAATCTGTATTAGTTCTGATTACTTCCTACTTATTTGTTAATTGTCATATACTACGAGTAACATGCTATTTATGTCTCACACATGATGCTAACTGAAGCTTTAAGGTCTATTTTACAGGTATTCATAATGTTGATATTTTCATTCAGGAATCTGATCTACTTTTAACCCCACTGGATGAGGTATAATTAGATGAATCTACTTTTAGTTCGTCAATCACTGTTTTCAATCATCTTCACCCAAAAGCATAGAATACTAGGATTTCCTAAGTACACTATGTTTTTTTTATCTAAATTAAGAATATTAATATTTGTATTTGATAATAAATAAAGGTTGATTCCTTTTCACTGATGTTATCTTATGATGTTATCTTATATCCGTGTTGATGCTGTCACTTGGCAAAGGAAGAACTTAAGAGTAACCGAATACAGAGAAGAGTTCACGAGTTGCTATCTAAGGCTGCTAGATCAAAACCTAAACACATAGGTTTGAATCAGCGTGAACTCCGTTTTGTCTTCTTCCGTAAGCCAAATGATTTTCAGGAGTCGAAAGAGAGAGCTGGCCATGTTTCTGGCGTGCACTTTGAGAAGACAGTTCTTCAGGGTAATTTTTGTTTGTCCAAATATTTTCTTTTTTACTTTGAAGTTAGAGCTTTACAATATTGGCGACATTGTAATTTATAAAGTTTTAAATTGTCATAATTTCTTATACAACTGCAAATATGTACAGTACTGGGCTTTCCTATAATGCTTAATATAAGCCATTTTTGAAGCTTTGCTATATTCTAGTACATTTAAGTCCATAGTAGTCTATCGTGCAATGAATTACTTATGATGTCTGATTCAGCTAAGTATTGCAGGTGTTAGCCACGGAAAACAGATTGCTATTGGTACTGGAGAGTTTGAAGATATAAAATGCGGGTATCATCTCATTTACAATTGCTAATTGTCATTGCTTGACATGAGATCCTTTCTGCTGGTAGCATTGTAATCAAAGATCCACATTTTTTTTATAATCTATATATATCATAAAGAAATTGTTATTATACTCTTCAAATGACTGATTACAGCCTCTCAAGATTTTTATTCATGTATTGTTGTCACACAATGTTGAGAGTAATAGTATGGTGCAACTGGTTGGCTTTTTGTAGGATGGTACTTAAGAGCATTGGTTACAAATCAGTACCGGTTGATGGCTTACCTTTTGATCATAAGAAAGGTGAATGAGTAATTGATGCTCTCAATCAATTCAGTTCTCATCCAAATTTTTGTTAATCGATGTTACACATTCTTTGGTGTAGTAGCCACGTTTAAAACAGTGTTTGTTTAAAAATATGACTAATTCTAGAAAAATTCAGCTTGCTTTTGAAGGCGAAAACAAAAAATGTAATGGAAACATTTTCTCATACCAAACTGCCCCAAAGGGCTGGAAACAAGTGATGTAATTTTGTTGATCCTGTGGTTTCAATTGGTAAATGAAATGAAAACAAGTAGCATTTACAATATTTTTTTATTCCTAGTCTTATAAGAAGTTTACACTCTCCTGAAAATAGTCTTCAGTGTATATTTTCTTGGTTTTTCATGGCATGACTTTGTTCAGTAGTATTGGTCACAGGAAATGTGACTTTAATTGATAATAGCAGGATTTCTTTCAGTAGTTGTTGGATTCCTCGTGGTCATGTCAGATTTATCCGTATCAGAGGATTTTAAATGACAAATAAAACAGTACTCGGCTTGGATGGCTTAACTCATGCTAATTGCACTATTGTGTTTCACTTGTCTAGTTTTGTTTTTGACGGGTGTTCCTAGCCAGGTGCAGTAAATGGATTGTTGCTCTTGTGTTGATGTATTTTTATTTATTTTTGTTTTTTACATTCTTCTCATTGTAGCTATAGGTTTAGGATTTTGGCAGATTCCCAACTTTCCTGCTTTGTGTCTCCTCTCTTCTGTTTTATAAAAACATTTAGATGGAACTTTTTTCTGGCATGCCAAGAAACATGATGTGTAGATGTATGTAAACGTGTTATCTGACGGGAGCTCATAGTCGTGTATATATGATGGCTACCTTTCAGGTATAGTTCCAAATGATAGAGGTAGAGTGTTGAGTGACCCTTCAGATCCTACAGTCCCTGAAAAGGGCTTGTATGTATGTGGCTGGTTGAAGAGAGGACCAACTGGCATTATTGCCACAAACTTGTATTGTGCAGAAGAAACTGTATGTATCTCGCTTTTCTATCATACATATTATTCCCATACCAGTTAAACTGACAGAAGTAGCAGGTCTTGTTAATTGTTACACTTGTGCAATAAATTACTAATGTAAGTTTTGTATTTTCTGCTCATTTTGACTTGATAGGTTTCGAGCATATCCGAAGACCTTGAAAAAGGAGGGTTGATTCCATCATCAGCCCTGGAAAAACCAGGCAGGGTCGGACTTCTCCAGCTTCTGCATGACAAAAATGTAAGAATAGTTTCATTCAGTGATTGGGAAAAGATAGACTCTGAAGAGAGGAGGCTTGGAAGTTTAAGGAACAAGCCTAGGGAAAAACTTGCCACCTGGGATAAACTGTATAAAGCTATCTCATAAGGAATCAATAATTTCATGATACTTCATTATTTTAAGCTTGATAAACATCTTTTCGTACCCCAAGGACAGTAAATACACGAAGAAACTATACACTTGTCGGTGAAGTCATTCTCTGTGTCTGTTGTAATGCCCTCAATCATTTCTTAAAATGGTGAAATCCCTTTGAACACAAACCATGCTAACCTGTTGATAGGTGGTAATTGTATGGTTATTGTCTTACTGGAACACTCAATTCTTCATATACGTCTGTTTACTGTGATTTAAATATCTTATTTGCATTGTACAAGTTATAATAATACTTGTAATAAACATAATTTATGAGAATTGGGTATTAAATGTGAAGACAATCCATAACTGTTTTATTAAATTTAGAAAACAGTTCATACTAAATGTTGAGCTAATGAGCGAATAAAAAGGTGAAAAATAATTTTTTTCTTCTGGTTGATAATGTGCCATAGCTAACATTTGATCTCAGAACTGAGTGGAATAAGTTAGGATTTCTTATAACTGATAATAGTTTTTTTAAAGAATATATAAAAATTGTAAAATTAAATTACTGTCTGGACCATTATAAAGGTATTGTTAGAAAGAGGAAATTTGAACTTCAAACAAACTGGAGTAGGCCATCTTCAAATGGTCTATTGCAGATTTAAATAATTGCTCTGCACACATCTTTGATTTTCTGCAACATTTGACTTCTTATGTAAGACAATAATACAAAATTTAATTTCCCTATTTAACACGTTTGAACTGCAATATGTTGATGTATTTCATGAAGCTCTCTGAAACGGGGTTTCTAGAATAGGATGTCTTACTGATACTCATATTTTTCTGATGATTCCCTTAGTAAGACTAAGAATTTAATAGGCATGTCTTCTGTAATGTGAGGTTAAATAGAAAAAGAAACATTGCTTTCAATATAGCTTATTATGTCAAACATCAGAATTTTTTAAACTAGAAAAAATTATTAATTCCACCTGCAAATCAAAATCTTCACTCTTTCCATTTTTGGTTTATTATAAAGACATTAATTTAGTGTGGTTTGAAGGGTAGCAGCCATAGCCATTTGCTTCTGCGCATGTCATTTGTCTCAAAAGTCAAATTAGCACTTGCTACAATTTCTTTATACGTTCAACTCAATGCTCAAGTCGTCTCAAAGTCTTCCAATACAGAATGCTCAAAGTCTTCCACACTCCACAATCACATCATTATGTGTCATTCAATGCTTTTCAAATATTCTTTGGCTTTGAATGAAAAATGGCTTATAATAATGGTGGATGTTGCTTCCCAATTGAGAGTAGTAGAATTGCTGTTATACCCAAATTGGTTAAAATTGGGTCTGTGATTAACTAATGAAATATAGAAATATTTCACTTTCTGGCATAATCACGTATAACTTCTATAACTTTCTAAGCTTCAAAACTATGTGGTCGATTTAAAATTTAATTTGAACTATTTGTTAGACTACCACACTAATATGAATCAGATATCTACTGAGCTATTTTATTCAAAGTAATTTTTTTTTACTAAATTAGTGACCTGCTGGGAAGACTTAAACACATGTCTATAATGCATAATTAATTGTTAGACCAAGAGTTTCATATGTAATGTCTATGTCAATTTTTACATTATATATATTTCACAAGTTTTATACAATTGCTAATATTGACTTGTTCATGCATTTTAAGTGCTGGTTCACACTAACTTGATCAAGATTTTTATCTAGCAAATATTATTTTTATCCATCAACAAGATTTTTTTTTTACATTATTCTAGCTTAAATCAAACTTGTTACATGTTCAATTTCAAGACCTTTCAAAATACATTTTTAAGGTAGAGATAAAAAAAAAAGGAAAACAATTAACTCTGTTAACTTGGTGATAAAGCTATCTTACCCTAATTTCATACTTTGCAAAACCTAAAATATATTAGTTAGTTTAATTTCAATTAACAAAAAAAAGAAATCAAACTCAAGTCTCAAACTACTTTGATCGAGTTAAGTAGCGAATTAACTAAACATTGTATAGTTAGATAAAATTACTTTAATGGGTAACGATGAGTTGAATTATATATTAAAATTGATTTAATTGGAAGAGGTACTTAAGTATTATGTGCTGAAATTCATTATATTCCACCTGACCTTAACATGCGTTTCTAAATTTAGTTTAGAATCCGATTTTAAAAATGATTTTTTAATTTTTAATTTAATTTATAATAAAAATATATTTGCTAAAAGTAAAAAGTGAAATATGTAGAGTCTAACGAGTCAACCAGGTGTAACTAAAATTTAACGAAATAAAATAAAAGTATAAATGGAAACACGTGACTTCCATTAAAGAAAGAAAAATAAAGAGTTTTCAATCAATTGTAGAAAAACATCATAACCAAAAAATTCTTATCTCTTAAACAGGTTTTCAAACACAACTTAGCAACACAGTAACTTTTTAAAATCTGAACATTTTTTTTATAATTTTAATTTTGATGAACTGCTAATTTGTTTAACTTTTTCATAAATCTTAGTTTGATTCCATTTGTTTTCGAGACAAGACCAGCGTAGAAGCTAGATCCTATGTGAGAAAATAGGTGTGTTGTGATGACTCATTTGATGTGTTGTGTGCATACGTCCCAGACTTATTGTCATTTTTCCCACTAAAGCTCTCTTTTCAGCACAACCAGTATTAGTGGATGCGATCATCTCTACGATACGTCTGCCTGTTAGGAAATAGAAAAAAGAGAGGATAAGAATTACGCTAAAAAGGAACTTAATTAGTTTTAAAAAATGTGATTTTATTTATTAATATTTATATTATCTTCCAATTATTTATTACTATAATAAAAAGTAAAATGATTTATCATAAATATTTTTTAATCGGTAAATGTTATTGAGACGATAAGAAGAAGTAGTTTGAGGATTATTACTCCTTTCTATAAATATAAACATATATGGCAATATCACTTAAATAACGAAAATCGAGATAGTTTGACATATAATCATATATTTGTTTATATAATGGTTCATGTTACACATAATATGTAGCTCACAACTCATTTTCAAGATTCGGAACAACAACACAATTACAGGGTTGCTTAAATGCGATGGGTATTTATGTAAGTTGCTTCGTGTTTTCTCTTATTTAAGGCATCCTTTTTAATTCACCAATTACTTTTTACCTTCTTTGTTTATTTTTACGATTATTTCGTACTTTAAAAATATAAATATAATCATATATTTACTTATTTATACAATTCAAAACATCAACGTCACAAAATGAGTTCATTATAAATACCATCAAGTTACATTCAAATAATTTATGTAAACGTGAATATAGTGTTAATTTCAAAAATTCTTATTTAACTTAATTTTAAAGACAAAAATCATAAGTTAAAAGAAAAAAAGAACAACCAACTTTAAAGAATTCATATTTTACATAAAAGCTACGTGGTTTCGAAAAAAAAAACAGATTATATTATGTATTCGATATAATAGTTGAAGATATTCCTTCACCTTATACAAAGTTTTCTTTTTCTATTACCCTCTTGTTTTTTGTTTAGACTTGTACTCTTCTAAACCACTACCACAATCCTTGATATTTTCACTTTCTTTGAACCAAAGAGGCTTAGATTCTGTTCTTGTACGGTGTCACGGTACACTCCTACCTTCTCTACCCGATTAATAAAGCTAAGTTAATGAAATTAAACTAAAGTTTCAAAGGAATAAAATAAACTCAGCCACCAAAATCACTGAATATATGTTCCAACACACAGATTTTTGTTCCTAGCCTCCCTACGTACCTATGCATATATATGCTATGCTATGCTATATATCCACCGTCCATCCAAATAACGAACCTTGATTTTATTTATATTGAAGGTAAAAGGGTGATGCTGATTTGTGATGATGAGACAGAAATGTGAGATTTACCTTGGTAAAGAGCAATGTATTTATGACCCTCTTAGTCACATTCTTCTCTTGCTGGCACACCATCATGATTGCACATAAATTACTGTTGTAGGGGAAAAAATAGGTCATGGGTGAAATTCCAATCTCCTGATTTCATGCTACAATACAAGAGTAGTGGTGAATGGTGTGATAAATTCATGGTAGTACTACATGGAGTGAATAATTCATGTTTGATACAAAGGGCCCCTTGCTAGTTGGAATATATTACTACCTGCAGGCTTTTCGAATTATATCTCAAAATTCATCTGTGCTAGGTGACAAGATTATAAGGACGTTGATATGATATGACCCTCCTCCTCTCTTGTAAAAGGATGAATAGGAATTCCATTTAGCACAAATAAGACCTTTGGATTTTGAACGTCTTCAACACTTGTGTGCGTTATAGGTGCATAGTCTTTTTATTATGGCTGTACATCCATGCGCAATGAAGCCCCAGCCACTCCATACACGTCAAAGAACACACGCCTTTGCATGATGGGACTTTCTTACTTTTGCGTATTATTAACATTCTTCTAACAGCACCCGTTTTAAGATGTTACTGACAACATTTTTCATTCACGAACCAATGATGAAAACTTTGGATGTGATCTCTGATTGACGTGGAATCAAGATGCTTCACTCTAGAGATTACCATTGCATTTTTACAGCCACAGTGGTAATTAAATTATATATATTGTGATAATGCAGATATGATATATTCAACCCCACTCATATGCACACACATGTATGACTTTTTTTAATTTTTCTTGTTACTTATTTCAGTAAGGAGCATCTTAGGAAGCAATTGAAATTGTGGGGCCTGGTTTCTCTGATCTGGTGCATCAAATGTGCAGAGAGTGGCATTGTTCATACAGGAATATGATTGTCCATTTAGGACTATAAAATTGAAAAAAGGTAGGTTGGGACTCCACTTGTGTTTTATCAAATCCTTGATGGGGTCAAGAGAGTGTTATTTTGAAGATTCATGCTGTCTTCTACCCTTTACTACAAAGTCTTTGTTCGATAATGACAACCATTTCATACTTTTCAGTTAAACTTTATTCAATTCCCTCTTTGGGAGCTGTAGTTTTTCTTAAGCTTTTTTGCTGTTTGTTGTTCTTCTTGGCAGTTCTATTACTGATAATAAACAAAGCAAAACAAAACTTGAAATTTCACAGACTATCCAACTGGGAGTAACAGTCAAACTAAATCATTGTCTTTGAAAAAGATATAATGGGTGAGTTTTTTTCTTGTTGTTTATTACAATTGGTAGGTGCATTATTTATGGATAAATAGATAATTAAATAAATGGAAAGAATTAAGCATAGCTCTCTCAGTATTAAGTAGTTGGTATCATGCTTTGGTAGATTCGAACAGGGCCTCCATAGAAAGCTAAAGTTAGAATGAATGAGGATTATTACGAGTTACAGTTGATTATTCTAATATTCTACAGAAATCGAATGCTATGGTTGAGTACTGAGAAAAGAGATTAGGATCCTCATAAGTGCTAGTTAAAAAGCTGAGGCTTATCTTATTATCCAGTTATAACTGTGGCACGACTGTAGGCAAAATGCATGACAAACTGGACCCCACAAATTGACACGACCATGGAACATAGGATTGTGATGGGGATATAGTTGGGCTTGGCCTAACAAACCCGCAAGCACAAAAACTCTCCTGTTACTAGTTAACACCATCCTATGTAAGGATTTATACACAGGATTGCCATCATCATGGTTTTGTTTAGAGAAGGGGGAAAAAGGTCAGAAATTCAACCACTGAACTACCCTCAAATCAAACCATCACACTGCTGTTCTTGGGACCCATCAACTACAACACAGAATTTTCATTTTTCTTTTCAATAATAGGACCCATTGGAGGATGTTATATAAGGCTCCTATTCAGCCTACTTTTCATTCATGGCTTGCTATTTTTGTTTTTCTACTAAAAGAATAATGTATCACTCAATAAAAAATATATTTTTAATTAATAATTTAATGCCCATGTTAGGTTATATAGTTTAATGAAAACATTTTACCCTTGTGATGCATAAAAACTATAGTTGTTTGATAATTGAATTAGAGGGTGTTTAATTTTAAAATCAAGTTTTTAGTATTCAATTCTTGAATAAATATGGAGTAATTAATCTTTAGAATTATCTATGTCCATAATATTCATCTTTTACTTTGATGTTGTCATTCCTTTGTTTTTTTACTGTTTCAGATATAAATAGGTCTTCAACCTTCAAATCTTTAAATACATTGTTTAGTGTTTTGTTTTAATTTCATATTTTTGCATCCTACACAATACATATACTTATTCTTATTTTTTATTTTCTTGTTTACACTCAACATTATAATAGGTTAAACATATATTTAATACACTCACTATTTAAATGAGCAATTCAATATGCATGAGACAATTTTAGAAAACATCGAGTTATGATCCTCAAACTCTACATCATATTAGTTTAAGGCTCAATATGAGATGAATGTACAACACCATTCATGCATGAAAATTTTGTCTTTAAATATTGGTTAGTTATCTAACTCTACATTACTTTAGATTGAGTTTAAAGCTTAATCTCCTTAATAACACCTTAATGTTAAGTGCATAACCAACTCATTAAATTAGGAGTTTACCATGTTAATCTTTTGATATCAAGTTATCATAATTAATTACGTAATATGTCATAATTTATTATGTATCTTTGGTTAATTATGTTGCATCATGTAATTGATTATGCCTGTTTTTCTGCATTTCTAAACTCGAAAAATTTGGGTAGGAGATGTTATGCACCTGTAAATTCAATGTGTGTATACTTTTTTTGTTGTGATATTCCTTTGCATGACTACTAATATTTATTAGTTCAGTATAGTTTTTTATTCTGTTGATTGTGATAATTATATTATATAGTTTTTATATTTATCGAATCGTATTTCGAATTAATAGTATTATATATTTTGGTCATTTCAGTAGTTAAGAATATATAAGCTAGCTGGCAACTCATGTATAATGTAATTTTAATATAATGACATTTAAATGTTAAATTATTAATTTGTAATTTTTTTGTTCTATCACATTAATTTAATTAATTGCAATTTTTTTTACCTTTTTTCTAACTTTCTAATCCAAAGCAACCTTATTTTTTTACTATTATTTTCCTTTATTACATTTTCTAGCTTCTAATTCAAACAAAACAATAAAGACTTTTTCTTGGAAATAAAGTGAGGGTCTTCTTCCATTATAGATTAATAGTATCCTTAGACCTTGTGATTATATTTATCTCTTCTCAAACTTTTATAATACTATTAAACTTTGTAGCATCAAATTATGCGTTGACACACTATCGAGTAAAATCATTGTCAACTTGAATACTATAATGCCTTTACATATATTCAACAAAATAATTAAGAACACTTCAAACTTTAATATGTACACTTCACTTAAAGTTAAAAATAAAATTTAAAAAATTAACGTGATTATTATTTAAAAATATGTTAAACCCAAAGAGTTGCCGATCATTTGATAGTGATAATGTTATTTTTATCAAATCTATACATTTAAACTCAAAACATATTTCATCTTTCATCATACAAAATTTAAGTCACACATTTCAAAATTTCCATCTCATCATATTTATCATTAATAACATAATTATTCTTTCTCTAACAATAATAAAGATAATTATCCTTAACTTTCTCTCTTTAGTAACATATTATATTACAACTTATTTAGAATTTCACACACACAAAGTGTACAAATTATTATATTCATTACTTATTTAGAGTTTCAAACAAAATGTACAAATTATTATATTCATTACTTTCAACCGTTCAACATCTTATTCATACAATACACTATTAATTAATAATGTCTAATAAAACAATACTAACTATATTTTAAATATAGAATCACAATCGCAAATATCCAACAAAAATCATCATCATATATACTCTCCATGCCAAAACTCAACACTTTGCATATTCTCCAACAAAACTTATTTTTTGAAAAAAATTAAAACGTTATGACCAAATTATATTTATATCTAGATCATTTATTCTAAAGTACTATTAAATTATAACCATTTTCCTTATTTGAAAATTTCAATTACTCAAAATCAAATTTTAAAAAGTTCAGACTTTAATACATTAAACTTAAACCACTTTATAGAAAACCTGATTTTCAAACTAAAGGTTTGCTTTGACAATAAACTAACAAATATTCATCTTTGTATTCTCAAACCCCATACAAATATTAGAAAAAGAAAACAGAAAAGAAGAAAACTTTAAGATGATATTTTCTACCTTTTATTAACTTCATTAAGGAGGATAAACTATTAATTCATCATCTTAAGGAAAAAATAGAAAAAAAAAGTTTTGAAAAAATAATATTTTTTTATAAAAAAGGTTTGACCAGTTAATTTTTTTTTATAAAACTTTTAATTTAATTAATAAAATATTTATATGTTTATCTCATTTAAATAACTTATACTCTAGATAAAATTAATCATTTCTTACACTAACTAATTATTTAGAAAAAAAATTATCTCAGTTTTTTTCATGTATAAGCAAGTATTGTTAAAAGAATTCGAACTATATGCTATTTAGACTAATAATTTTGTGATTTCAAATTAGTTTTGAATCAACAAAAAGTTCTGAATATCAACCTTGTCAAAGATAGTTATAAGTATATTTATTTGAAAAAATTGTGAGTGTAAGATTATTTTATTTACCAAGGATCCAGTGTGGCTGAACTTTGACTTGTAATTTGTAACCGTTAATGTATTATTTTTAATGCCAAGTGCTTCATAAAAAATAAGATATATTTAAGATCACAAATGCATAATTCAAGTAGTACATTTCGTTTGCTTTTTGTGTAACTATGATTTGTGGGAAAAATAGTACTTAAGTGGAAACTCACTGTCAGAGAGTTAGGAGACAGCATACAATTTCCTCCATTATCTTGTGGCTAACTATGGTCTTCCATTAAAAATTTTCAGGAATATTTATAAGGGTTGATTTTTTCACAATATATGTGAATGTTCGATTAAAAAAAAAATATATTTTTAATCATTTTACACCTTTGAAAAAATTAAATGATAGGTAAAGAGAAAGATAACATGTGTATGTAAGTCAAAATAGACGACTTTTCTTGTACATGATATTTGACTTTTTAACAGTTAGTAATCGTTATATGAGATTATTAATATATCAAAACACAATAGCTACTTTTGAAATCAACGTTTTTATCTCATTTTATTAACAACAATAGAATATAACTTTCTTTATATATTTCTCATTTTTATACGTGATAATCGTAATTAGAAAGCCTATTTTAATGTTATTGATTGTTTATCACTCGTCTCACTAGGTTGTTTAAATTTAATTGAAATGATAATTATTTAAGCAATTATATATTTATATTATTCATGAATAATTAATCGTGGAAGTTTATAAGTTTTTCATTTGATAAAATTATACCACATTTCAAAGTAACGGCGTTTTGTCTCCTACCAACCCATATTTTTCCTGGGGAGGTGAGTATGTTATTCCATTCATTTCATTAAAAGACTACATTAAATATGTTTTGCTATGTAAGTTTTTTTTAAATGGTTGTTTGGTCTTTTTCAAAAAAATGGATAAAATATTTGATGATATATGAAAAATAAATTTGTAGTTGTTCTCGTATATGCAATAGTATATATACCAGAACAACTTGGAACATCCACTAATGTACATCATGTTCTTTTATAGCTTCTATAATTTGTTGTACACAGTGAATAAATATATATATATATATATATATATATATATATATATATATATATATATATATATAAAAGTTACTTTATAAATATTATGTCACGTCAAATTATTTTAGATATTTTTAATAATAGCCATAGTCCTTTATTTTGCATTGTTTAATTCTTTTATAGAAAAAAAAATACTATGTATTTTTTATAGTATAAAAAAGTATATTAAAAAAGAGAAGAAAAATAGCTCTTGGTATACAGTTATATATTCCTGTATATTTCGTTTTTATTTCAAATTAAAATCCTTGTTCTCGATATAATAATAAAAGTTTCTAGAGTGAGTTTAGACCTCAGAAGTGTTTTTTTATAAAATACGAAACAAAATTTCAATTAAAGTAGAAATAAGGTTTTCATGTCCATGACCATTCACTCAGATTTACTCATGCAAATTTATTTATTTTAGATTATAAATCATTTTTCTCATAGCACATTTGGATAAATCTCTCCAGAAGCTTTAACAAAATATATGAAAATAAAATAAAATGAGTTTTTATATTTTAAAATTTAATTATATACAAATTTAAAATAAAAATTTAAATAAAATATATAAACAACTTTTTCAAAATAATTTATACATGTTTGACGGACCAACAACTACTTTTTTTTCAAGCATTCAATAATGCAAGTCAAGTTTTATTAAATTGATTTATGAAAACTCCTTTACAAATAGTTGATGAAATATATTAAACAACACAAGTTAATTATCATAAAATGAGTTTGAAAAGTGTTGTGTGATAATAAAACAATCCATTTTTATTACATATATTTATCTTCTATGAATTTGATATAAGTCTTACTAAAACAACCCATTTTGCCATTAATTATAAAATGAAGAGCAGAAAAGTTATAAAAAATATAAATTGATGTGTTTGTGTTATTTTTGTAAGTAAAATGAAAGAAATTAAGAAAATGGTAATGAATCCCAAAATTGACACCAAACATGATAATACGTTTGCTGAAAATTCAAATATGAATTTTGAAGCATATTAACACTAGTACAAAACACATGTTAATATAATTGAGTTAAAAAGATTATATATTTATTTTTAAAATTTAGAACAAAAGTTATAAAAGTTTTGAACAATAAAAAATGATAATTTTATTTTAAAGTTTAAAAATTAAAAACATATTTAATTTTAAAAAATATATAAAATTAAATTAAATAAATAATAATAACACTAACACACGATGTTACCATATTTATACTTTGAGACTATTAGATCTAAAAAAGCATCTTATGTAATATATATTCTTTATAACTTTAAAATAAATTATTAATGGTCATTTATCTCAAATTTTGTACATAATTTTCTCTCATTCTTATTTTTTGAACTCAAATAATGTTAATAAAAATAAAAACCTATGCATTTTGAAAATTATTTAATTAATATATTTTTCCTAAAAAAATTGGTGTGATAATTATTTAAACCTTAGAAGATTGATTTTAAAGCAAATTCTTAAAAATTATTTTGTTGATTTGATTATTGTTTTTTCTTGCATAAATATACATATATTTTTTAATTTTACAGCGTGTTGACTTGATTCAAGCTTTTTTATTTTTGTATAATTATTTTTGGAACTTTACGGTGATAAAGTACAATCATTTAACCCTTTTCATGTATTGGAGTTTTTGTCCTTCCCATGTCTCTACCGACAATGATTGTCTTTAAGCAATGCTTCAAGACAAAGTAGTAAAAATAATATTACAACACTCAATTTCATCTTTATTATTATTATTATTATTATTATTATTATTTTTTTGTAATTCTTTTCTGAACATATGAATTTCTTCCTTTTGATTAGTTGTCAGTTTTGTTGTATATGGTATTGATTTATTTTCTCTTTATTGTCCTCTCCAAGTGGAATAACTTAGGTTAAAGTTTTGTTTTTCTTTTGATCTTCTTTTGTTCACGAGAATCTAAGAAACATAAGAGCCAAAAATAAATTTATCTGTGAGAGGCATGAAAATTTGGCTTTTCGAGAGAGACACTGTTCGTTCCATCATTTTCTTTGATTCCTTA
Organism: Vigna angularis; assembly: GCF_016808095.1. Taxonomy (NCBI): domain Eukaryota; kingdom Viridiplantae; phylum Streptophyta; class Magnoliopsida; order Fabales; family Fabaceae; genus Vigna; species Vigna angularis. The sequence continues at coordinate 63,376,757 of NC_068970.1, read as the reverse complement.
CTCCAGCTTTCCACCCTCACTGTCTCACCTTTCTTCCATGCAAACCACCATCTTAGCTTTTTCCTGCAAATTACCATTCCACAAAGCATAATAACAACAGCTATAAACTATATAAAAAAACAAATTTTTTAATTTATACTACTCTTGCGATAGATACTGTAGAACTTTTCAAAAACAAGTAAGCAAAATCTTATTTTCTGATATTAAGTATATCTATATATTCAGAACTAAAAAATGTCCTTTATAAACTATGGTATACTTTTATATGGAACATATTTTTTCTATAATAATATAACCAAGTTATTATCAACATTTTTTTATGAGGAGATTATTACAAACTTGCAATAATTATAATTTCTTTTTCCTGTGAAGGATTAAACCATCCCCTTAAATAAGTATAACTTTATCGATAACAAAAAGCAACAGATTATTTTCATTTTCAAACTTATAACTTACACGAATATGCTCTTCGTTTTATTACTTTAAATATTAATTAAATGATCTTTTATATAAAAAGTCACAATAAATAAAATTTGATATTATTAAATATTTAAAATTAAAATAATATACATATATATTTTCAATATCAGCTATAAAAAAATAATTATATAAATATCAAATAACAATCGAATAAAGTGTAAATAATATATAAAAGATTAAAAATATTAATCTTGAAAATAAATTATAAAATTAAGAATAAAGAAAATTTAATATACAAATAAAGCAAATATTTTTCATCTAAATCGAAATTAGTTAGAAGAATGATAATTTATCATTCATGATATACGGAAAAAGGTTAGCATAGAAGGAAAGATTAAATTTAGTTTATAGATAACCTTTAAAAATTTGTTTTCGAAACTTTTATTCTTATTATTAAAGTTCGTTTTTTTTATATAGTACATACATAATGACTTTTTCAGCAAGAAAATCTAAGTTATTTTACATATTTAACTAATTAGAAATAATTATAAAAGTAACATGCAAACAATTATTATTATTTAACAATCCTCGTAAAATAGTTATATTAAAAAACAATAATTTATCATTAAATGATGATATAATTCTCTTACAGTATTAAAATATTTAAATTAAATCGAGTTTTTAATTCTATTCTTTAATTTAGTACTCTTAGTGTTTTCTTTTTTTTAGTTTGATTTATGAAGGATGATTCTGTGGAAAACTAGAATAAGTCTGACATTATTAAACAGGTATGCTTGGCTATGATTTTGTATGTAACACACATTCTTGTTTATTTTTAGAGAAGATATGTATAAAATAAGCAAAGTATGGCGGATACTTTGTGTGGATTGTCGGAGTAGTTGGTCACAAAAAGATTCACAAAAATTTATAAAAAACTAAAAAGGAAAAACAGCCTTCAAAGAATTTTTTTAAATTTGTAGAATAAAGCGGAAACAGTTCCGCGTTTTCTTTTGCAAACTGCATCCTCGTTCTTTGTTTAATGTTGCCACTTCCCTGTCATATTTATTTTTTGATTCCCTTCAATGCAATTGGGTAACACTACTTAACAGAGCAGAGAGAAAAGCTTCAATCACTCGTTCACTCACATAACATCAGATATATATCTTTCTACTGTGGTGTTGTGATTATTTAATTCCATATATTCTCTCTTTTCTTGATTTGTGTTGTGAAACAGTTAAAAGTAGAGTTGATGTCTGAGCCATTGGAAGAGGTTCCTTCAATGAAAGGAGGGTGCGAAGAAGGGTTGAACCTGAGGGCCACTGAGCTAAGGCTTGGGTTGCCAGGGCGTGAGTCACCTGAGAGGGAGGGCGCGTTTAAGGCTGTGGTGGTGTCTGGGTCCAAAAGGGGTTTCTCTGATGCCATTGATGGAGGTTCTGGAAACTGGAATGGTGGATCTGAAGTGGGTTTGGGAAAAGATGTTGTCTTGTTCTCTCCGAGGGGAACTGTTAGTGCTGCCAAGTCTCTCACCCTCACTGCAACAGACTGCACCAAACAGCCTACTGTTTTGGGTGCTTCTGTTCTCAAAGAAACTGTTCCACACTCTCCAAAACCGCTGCATGAGAAGAAACCTCAGATTTCTGCTCCAGCTGCGAAGTATATATTTTACTTTATCCTTGTTTCTTGCCATTACCTATTAGATAAGTTTGTATGCTGCTTACTGTTTTTTGTTCGGGTTTGTTACATTGTTTCTTTCTCTGTTTTATTTTATCTTAGTTTGTCGATGTTGGTTCGGACTTTATTAAATTATTTGATGTGTTTGTGTTGTCTCTGTTTGGTGTTTATAGTTTTTTGTTTATGTTTTCAAGAAATTGGATGCAAGATGTTTCTTCTGGTACTGAGTAGGTGGATAAGCGAGTTTCTTTCTTTCTTTTCTGTTGTAACCAGTTGGAATTTACCTCAAGCTTTGGTTTCTAACTCGTTTTTGGTTAGCGTTGCGTGATCCATGTAGTTTGAATTGATTCCATATACTGGGATTAAACTTTGTTTTTGTTATTCCATCAGAAAATAGTATGAAATGAACAATCTTAGTCTGTTGCCGCTGGTTATATTCTCATGTTGGTCTCTAGTGCTATTTCTTGTCTTCTATGTAATTCAGAACATTCTTTCTATGTTAATAATGATCTTATAGCTACTTTGGTTGTTCCACAACTTTTCTTGGATGTCTTGGTTGGTTGTCTGTGATCTTTGTTTTTGGTGTATGATTGAGATTTCACTTCTCCAAGTATGATTTTCTGTTCTTCCTGTTACTGAAAAAAATTCAGCCTATCATTGTGTAATTTTTGGTTGTTTGAATCAGGGCGCAAGTTGTGGGGTGGCCACCAATCCGTTCTTTCAGGAAGAACTCAATGGCTCAGCCTCAGAAGAATGAAGATGCTGAGGCAGAAGCCAAGTCTGAATGTCTTTATGTTAAAGTCAGCATGGAAGGTGCTCCATACTTGAGGAAAGTGGATCTTAATAGTTTTGGCACTTACAAGGAACTCTCTTTGGCACTCGAAAAGATGTTTAGTTGTTTTACAATCAGTAAGTTCCCTTCTACTCCACTTGCTCTGATGCATATCAGCAAATATTCTGATGATGTTTTTACTGACAAGATCAGGTCAATGTGGCTCTTATGGGATTTCTTCTAGTCGAGAAAAATTAAGTGAAAGTAGATTGATGGATCTTCTTCATGGTTCAGAATATGTTCTTACATATGAAGACAAGGATGGAGATTGGATGCTAGTTGGTGATGTTCCCTGGGAGTAAGTGCAATTTCATGATTAATAGAAGATGTAATGTAATTCCTTTATATGTTTTTCATTTTGTTCAAGGAAGCATATCTAAAGTGATTCTAACTGTTCTTTTAGGATGTTCACTGAATCTTGCAAGAGGCTGAGGATAATGAAGAGTTCTGAAGCAATTGGGCTAGGTAGCTCCAAAATTAATCTCTTATACTCTGTTTTCCATCACCCAGAATTATGAGTAGTCATAATTCTGGTGTGTATGTTTATTGCTATACTGATATGAGTTGTAATCACTGCAGCACCTAGGGCGGTGGAAAAGTGCAAAAGTCGCAACTAATGGACTGGTGTATGGTTCTGTGGTGTGATCCTGAAGGATGAAAGATGAGATTTAAGCATATAATACCTTATTTCTTATGTATAATTTTCTATATAGGAGATTGGGGTGTCCTAAACTTTTTATTGGGCAAGTTATATTGATGACAACATGTTAGTTTTTGTTGTAGCCGTCTATATCATGTTGATGTAGAGGTTTAAGGTTTTAGGTTGTTGTTCTCCCACACTTCAATTATGTAAATTTTGTAGTACTCCTTCCCCTTTCTCTGTAAGAGAGCTTTTGTTTGTCTTGCCAAACTAAGAAAACAAAGTCACACTTTCTATATGTGCATTTCACCACTCCTATATTGTAAAGTTAAATACTTATTTTTAATCGATAGTGTTTTTCAAAATTATGTCCATTCCCATCATACATTTTTCTTTGTCAAATGAGTTGGGCTTTAATACTCTTCTAATCTTTATCAAAATTTAAATTTAACTTCAAAAAAAATTAAAATCAAACCTCCATTTGTTTCGTTTTATTTTTTGAGCTTTTGCAGTTGCTATACTATATTAATTTTATAGATTTTTCATGTAACACAGTATCATATTAAAGTATACTTATTTTGTACATTAAGTCTCTAATTTTTTATTAATAATTTATTATTTTTTGGGGTTAAAATTAATGTTAGGAACCTCGCTTAACATGCTGAACATCCTCTCTCTTCAATTTGTTATTGGTTGAGATTAAAACTATTAGTGTTTCCAACATCATCGATATGTGATTATTCAGTCCTTTGTTTCATTAATGAAATTTGTTTCTACCTTCCTTTTATGATCATGTATAAACAAACCAAACTTGTTATTATTAATTCCAACCTACAACGTATCCCTTATCTTCATTATTTTTACCACAATCAACTTTGTACAATGATAAAATTTATAAAAGTTTTTCTATAAACATATTAGAAAAAATAAAATAAATGGGTTTTTACATAAACTAAAATGAATTGATATAAAATATTATATATATGTATGTGTGTCTATATATAATATTTTATATGAACTCTTTAATATAAATTTAATTTTTAATATTATTTTACCCTAAAAATTTATTTTATTTTATTTATGAAGTATTTATTGAGAACTTTGTTTAAATAATATTTAAATAACATTTATCACTCCAACTGCAAAACCAAAATCACAGTAAAATAGCTCGCCATGGGTGCTCCACAGCCCAAAAATAGGGTGTTGCTCCCTCCACCTCCACAGCCTTCTCCCTTCACCTCCCCAATTATCTTTAATTCCAATTATATCCTTAAAGTTAAAATTTTTTACTTTTATTATTTTATTATTTTAATATTTTAATATTTAAATATAAACTAATATAAATATACATTATTAAAATACATTAAAAAGATATTCAAAAATAATAAATCAAAATATTAAAATATCTAATAAAATAATAACAGAAACATAAAATTAAAACAAAGCTTAAACGGATGACATCCTTCAACGGATGTCAACATCCGTTTAAGGCGAAACGGATGTCGACATCCGTTTTGCCTTAAACGGATGTTGACATCCGTTGAAGGATGTCATCCATTTAGGCTTCGTTTTCATTTTACGTTTTAGGGTTAAAGAATTATTGGAAAGATTATTGGAAGGATTATTGGAAGGGTTTAGGGTTTAGGGTTTAGGATTATTGGAAGGATTATGACTACGTACCTGGAGAGGAACCACGACAAGCACACTACACCATGTACTGCACTGAAAGCAAGAGGAAGATTGCTTGATAATTCTTTTCACGATCACTGAGCTTTGCAGAAAGATATTTTACTCATACAAGGAACTACGTAGGTTATCAGTGAAATATGTTATAAATGAGTAAAATTAAAAAACAATAATTCTAAAAATAAAATTTTAGTGAGGGGTAAAATAGTAAAGGGGAGGTGGAGGGAGAAGGCTGTGGTGGTGGAGGGAGCAACACCCCCAAAAATATCATGAGTTGGGTTTTCCCATTAAAAGCCCAAAGCATAACCGAGCCGTATAATGAATTGAGTTCAAACTTGACATTAGTCAACTTATTTATCAGGCTAATGCTTAATGTACCTCCATAACTTCATCCTGCACCCCCACATTATAAAATTCCAGTTTTACTCTCTAGTTTAAGATTTTTATATTTTGCAATGTACAATCAAGAAACGCTTCCAAATATACAATCCAAAATAAATAAAAAAATTATCATAGGAAACTTATTTGTTATAAACATTTGTTGGTTTTTTGCAAAAGCCGAAATACTTTGGCGATACGTGAGATATGCTGACTACATCTAAATTTCACAAAAATAGGTTTGTGGAATGATCGATAAAAATGCTTTAATAAGACATACGTACTCCATCAATCATGATCATTATTTTTGTACAATTGGATTATCAAATAAATTATATGGTAATCGGTGAACTTCCATAGGCGAAAAATTGGTTGGAGAGAGTTGAAAATAAGAGATAAGATTAACGAATAAAGTTCTTTAGTTTAAATGAATTATTAAGAAGAAAAATTAAAGAAAAAAAGATAGGTGTTAGATTTAAAAAGTTCCCGTGCTAAAATATGGAGAAATTGAAGAAAAAAATTGATAGGACAACATTGGTTGTGTTTGTTAATTATGGAGCAAATAGATTTTGTAGTGAAAGAATATATCCTTGCTAATTATTTTACAAAAATCCATTAATGAAATATAGCTACTAAAATTCAATCCCACAATTCTATATCATAACGATGGTGTAGATGCTACCCACAAACTAGATTTTTTGGTACATCAACTGAACTAGATTTAAGAAGCAATTAACAGTTTACGGTTATATACGATGTATCGCTAAGTGCTTTTCTGTCATGTTTTTCATATTTTAGAAAAAAAAGAAAAAAGTTGCATTATTATTTTTAACTCGCGCAAACACAATTGGAATGCAATAAAGGGAAGCAACATAAAGAATTGGAAAAACGAGATATGGGAAGGTAGAAATTTGAATAGTGTGATCACATGCATGCATGGAAGGAAATCTTTATGGGAAGTATGAATTGGTTTTGTTGGGTAAGGTAAATCTAAGGATTAATTCAACAACCTCATAATGAATAAAATAATGGATGAGCATGTGTGGAACTCTCATAATAATTCAATTAAAGATTGATGGGAATGACATCATGGATCGCTGTGCTAGAGATCATTGCGTTAAATTAATACTCTCTTCTTCAAACACAACTTTAAAAGCAGATACTTTCTTTTATTCAAAATCAGAACAACTCTCAATCACACGTGAAAAGCAGAGGATTCTAACTACTACTTTAAACCCTTAAAAAAACACTATAAAATTAATACTATATTCTAAAATACCTATTTTGGTTTAAGGGGTTGAGATTAAGTTTATTTTTCTAGACAGTTTCCAAATTCCAAGCTCAGATTTAAGTTCGTTCTTCATTTCACACTATTTGTTACTCGATCGAATTGGAAAGAACTTTGATGCTAAAGTCAACTTATATTTGATAATGTGTAATCAATATAACCATCTAAATACTATAAGTTTGTATTTATAGCTAAATAGTATAGTTTGTATTTATAGATTTTGGAATAGATTTCTAATAACTTAGGATTAATTTAATTACTTTTAATGTTAACTCAGCTTTTAGTTTGACTGACCAGTTTACCTACCCGCTGATAGAAAACTATAAACTGATTGACTGTTTTATTTATTTTTGACTGATCACACCATCATACTATACCATACCTATTGTTATTCAGGTCATAATATGCCACACACGAGGTACGTATCTCAATTGTGTTTGATGAAACGTTGGAGCTAGAGATTTCTTCAAAGACAAAAATTCAGTGTGACAAATCGATATCAATGGTGCCATAAACTCTGGAAAGCTCGTGTCATTGATAACAGAAAAAGGAATACTATAATTCCCCCGAAAGATTATGCCAGTAGCCAATATACTCGTGCCATTGAATCTTCCCAGTATTTAGCAAAGGAAAACTAAATTAAAGTAAGAAAAATAAAGAAAAAGAATCTTATTCTGATGCCCTCCACTGGAAGGATGAAAAAATATATATATATATACCTTAAAACGGTCCTTTATGGTGTGATTGATCCTTAAGAAGATAAAAGCAGACAGTACTGTAATGAACATACAGTGCACATAACAAAGAAATTAAGATCTGAGATACAATCATGTCTGATATGATCACAGTGAATTTTATCAAACAATATCTAAGATAGATCATGTGAGCACTTGGGATGTTGGTTTTCTGAATCCATAAATTCTGCATTTATATACGGTTAAGGAGAAAAGGAGGACCACTGACATTAATATTGCCACATTTCCAAGTAATCAGTGGGACCTGACCAAACTAAAATATTTTTATATAAGGGTTAAGTATCCAAGTGTTGAATTTTGCAGTTTCTCTCAGCATGTGACCATTTCCTTGTAGTTTCCAAGGACGTGTTCCAGTTGTGCCAATACTTTTAGTTTATTCAAATTTTGAGACTTTTCGTGGTTTTTATATATATTGTGTGAAAATCTTACATCTAAGCAAGACATCAAACTATTGCTTAAGCATCTCAAGAAATAGAGATCTATAGCAGCAAGATTTTAATGGAAGGTACTTTTTTTATTAGGAAATCCAAAGTAGCTAGAAAACTATATATGAACACTTGTTGTGACAGCAAACTCATGAGTTTTGGGTTTATAAAATATGTTGGGACGAGGCATGCATTTGCCACTTGCTTAAGATGGACTATAGTTTATACCAAGATGCGTAAATTAATTTACTTTCCTTGTCAGCAAAAAAAGAAAAGCATATTTGATGAATTGTAAAACATGCTTCGCTTCAAAGTGTTTCTATCTAAAAGCAGTTTGACATTTTAAAACAGAAGCATTTGACATTTTAAAAACAAGTCGTAAAAGTGGAAAGATTAGACCTAGGATTGAAGGGTTAAGTCGAGAAATTAAAAGGAGTGAACGTTGATTATGTAATTAGTGATGAGGGGATGATCTTAATAAAATAGATAAAAGAGTTAGTGACAGAAGGGAGATGGAAGGTTGAATATTGAGAAAGAAAGAAGATAAAGAGAGAATCTAATATAATATGGGATTATGAGGGATTGTGTGTGGAAATGGGACCGGTTGGTTGAAGTTGTGTTTGGCATGTGTTATATAGATAGCGTTTTGGGTGGGATCGTTTTGCTGTGCGAATCGACTGGAATAATGCAACCCAAATTAAGTTTGCATGTGTCCACCAAATCACTTATAGATACTCAAACGTCCTTTTCCACTTTCCCTTGTCTTCCATACGTTATCATCTAATATATAACATATATGTTTTATCCAATTCATTTAAATTTATATATATTATATAAGTTCTGGTTATTAAGAAAACCGAAACATATAAAGAAATAAGTTTCAATTTTATAACAACCAAAAAACCTATAAATTTGTAAAATTTTCAACATAAGATTATTTTAAAAGTCAATTACACATCATACGATTTGAATATCATTTATAAGTTATTAACATTTCACATGATATTTAATTAGAGATATCCATACACAGGGAAAACCTTTATGTTTTAAACGTTTCTATTTGTAACTATAGTTCTATCATGAAAAAAAAAAGTATTTAACAGTGGAGGGAAACTAATATATATTCATATCCCAAGTAGAAGTGAAATATCAGAATCTAATGCAATTTAGTTTTGAGACCAAATATATTAAAGTAATAACAAACAACTAAACAAATCTGCATCTAATTTAAAATCACTAAGTTTTAGTTATTTGTTTTTTTATCACAGTTAATTTATTAATGATAATTGAAGACTGACTTAGTTCAATCTCTAAACAGACCAACCCAACTAAAAGGAATACTTATATAAGACTAATTTGTTATCACGAATACTCATGTTTATTCTTTAATTACAATTTTCACACACGTGGACACTCCCTATCTTTTTTTTAATTGTCTCGTGTTTTTCCTATAATAACATATATTAATCACTTTCAATTTACAAATACTTATATGGTGAGCTTACAATTTTATATTTTTGAAAGAAATAAAGGTACGTGTAAATTCAATAGAAATTTGTAGTTTATGTTAGCTTTTGACACACGTTATCTATTGTTGATGGTTGAAGGTGATATAGATCTAGGCAGCTGATTATGACAGATATGAGGTTTTTTGTTTTCCTTATAGAATTATTCAATGCCTTGCATTACAAGGAAGGAGGAGAACGATCAGTATACCTGCCAATTCACACAAGTAATTTCCTTCTACAACATTTTAGACCACAGATTATTTTATTAAGAATTTATAAAAGCATCACGAGCTTCTTCTCCATAGTTTTTTAATGCCTATTCTCTTTGTTAGGTCAAATATATTATAAAGGATTTTAAATAATTAACTAAACTCGCTCATTTGCAATGGACTTTTTACCTCTAATGAGGTAATTTGATTTTGAAATTATCAAAATTTTTGAGATTGAGTAAGTCATGCAATGTTGGCATGATTTCATAGAGAAAATATCGTTCACATGATTTATTTATTATAAACTTGTAACATGTTTAGTGATTTTACTAAAATTAAAATAAAGTATTGTCAACTTTAAACGACATCTTAAATGTTACACTTTGAAATAACTAATTTTATCATTCAAAAGTAAAATTGTATCATATTGATTTTTTTTCAAATGTCTTAAAATATAAGCCGTGAAGTGCATATTCTTAAGCTTTTTTGTTTTATGAGTGGTTGTTTGGGTCTTACTAGTGTAAAATAAACATATTAGAATGACATATTAAATCGGTTGTAATAGAACCGATATATAATACAAAATGCGGTGACAATTTTATAAATAAAAAAAAGTATATTAGATTGATTATACAGAAAAACTATACTAATATGTAGATATTAGACCGGTTAAACAGAACAACCGATCTAATATTCCTAGGTGAATGTTTGATAAAACATATTTTGTATAAAAATTACAGATTCAATTCGTAGGTTCATAAAGGAATTTGAAAAATAATTATTAAAATTAAGGTTCATTTAGTGAAAATTTTCATCATTTGAGGGACCTGCTTCATTTGAGTAGCGAATTCGTAACTAATGAAAGACATTGAATTTGAGTAAATGTTTTTTATTGTGGTTTACAATTTATTGTTCTATGATTTTTGTCATGATGTGTTATGCCGTTTGTGTTTTGGGAAAATAAAATATTAGAATATCACTGATGATGCTCCAAAATTCTAGTTTTAAATATTATCTTGTGTAAAAAACTGTTGTAAAATCTTACTATACTAGCAGTGGAAATAACTATCATCTTATTTTAAACCTTTAAACAATAGAACAGAGATGAAATTTCAACATATATCATCGTCTATCAAGACACAAAAGATGTCTAAAGAAGTTTATGGTTATAAATTTAGTACTGTTACAGTAAACTAAAAAAAAAGAAAGGACAACTATATTTAAGGTGACTCCTTTAAATCATTTTCTATTTTTGAAAAATGGCTTTTTGACGTAACCATATAAAAACAAAAGCATGCAAACGGAGAATTAGGAAGAATTTAACAAAGGAATCGTGAGAAACCAGAAACCCACATGCACAGGCTTTAACACGCCGTGTGTGGAGGTGTTTCTGGTGATTCCTTTGTTATACTTCCTCACGTTTACCAATCATGATAAACCATCTCAAGGTTCTTTTTATTTTCTCTATCTTGTTCCTTGTTGTGGCTGAAGCCAGAATCAAAAGAAAGCACAAACACAATATCCATGTTCATCATCTTCGCCATGCACCGCTCCTTCGCGACTACCAAGACCAAAAATTATTATTTGCTGAAGATCCCTTCTATTCTGAATCACCACCACCTCCTCCAGAGTTACCATCTTTTTCTGAGCCCCCACCTATTCCCTTCTTCCCACCCTTTCCTTTCCCTCAACCTGCTCAAGAAACTAATAAGGCTCTTTTTCTAGTAAATTCCATTGGAAATTGGGAGTTGATTTCGGAAAATGCAGGTGTTTCGGCCATGCACATCAACTTGTTACCCACAAACAAGATCATCGTCTTTGATGCCAAAGTTTTTCGCACCTCTAGGATTAGATTGCCTCAAGGCGAGCCATGCGTTCCGTACAGAGATGCGGGCTCTACAGAAGACAAATTCGATTGTTTTGCTCATGCAGTCGAATACGACATCGAGACAAACCAAGTTAGGGCAATACAGGTGTGTGTCATTCGTACTTTTCCTTAAGTTTTCTTCAGATAATGTTGTTGTTGTTCTGTTATCATGATTAGAGTTGTCTTTCATAATTTATCATCAACGATATCACGTAATTTTCCTTTTTTCAATGTCCTTTTTGTCTTTTTCACAATGGAGAAATTGGGTGCAGGTAACACAGGGAGATCCATGGTGCTCCAGTGGAGGGGTTAGATCTGATGGTACCTTCGTGAGTACTGGTGGTTTTGACACCGGAGGTAAAAGCATTAGATACATGGGTCCTAACTGTGATGGTTGTGAATGGAGGGAATATGACAACGTTCTAGCAACAGATAGATGGTACAAAACCTACCTAGTTCATATACAGCACCATTTTCACAAAAAAGAGAAATAATTTATTTAAAATTTATGTAAACTTGTGAATAGGTATTCAACTCAACAAATGCTTCCAAACGGAGACTTCATTTTGATAGGAGGGCGCAGATCATTTAGCTATGAGTTCGTTCCAGCAGAAGGCCAAAGGAGTGAGAAACCCTTTTATTTCCCCTTTTTAGCAGAAACCTCGGACATTGACGAAAACAATCTCTACCCTTTCGTCCATCTTTCCACCGACGGTAACCTCTTCATCTTCTCCAACAACCGCTCCGTTCTTCTCGACCCCATCTCCCACAAAATCGTTCGCACCTTCCCCGTCTTACTCGGTGGCAGCCGCAACTACCCCGCCTCTGGCATGTCCGCCCTCCTCCCCATTAACCTCGACGACCCAAACCCCAAGGCCGAGGTCATGGTTTGTGGCGGCAACGTTCCCGACGCCTTCCACGTTGTTGAGACAACCAAAGTCTTTCTTCCAGCTCTTCAAGACTGTAATAGGTATCACACATACATGTCTCTCTCTCAACAAATTTTCTCATAAATTTTTTCAAGAAAAAAGACAATATATGTAATAATGTTTGATTGAAAAGTGACATAAAAAGTTGTTGATTACTATAGGTTGGTGATTACGGAGGAATTTCCTGAGTGGGAGAGCGAGTTGATGCCTTCAGGGAGAACCATGGGAGACCTGTTGGTGCTCCCCAATGGGGAACTGCTGCTGATCAATGGTGCAACAAGAGGTACGTCTGCATGGTGGGATGCTGACATGCCTAACTACACACCCGTGTTGTATAAACCGGAGGAGCCTAAAGGGTTAAGGTTTACGGTGCTTAAGCCAAGCACCATTGCGAGAATGTACCATTCTACTTCCACGGTGCTTCCCAGTGGCAAGATTTGGGTTTCTGGAAGCAACACCCACAATACGTACAAGGATGTTGACATCTTCCCAACTGAGACTAGAGTCGAGGCTTTCTCTCCTCCTTACTTGGATCCCAATTTTGACATGTTTAGGCCACAGATTCTGGAGGATGCTTCTCAGAAAGAGCTGACATATGGTACTCTCTTTGAGGTTAGTTTCTCAATGGAAGATGGAGCTGGGTTGAGTCAGAACGATATTAAGGTGTCCATGTATTCCCCACCCTTCACCACTCATGGATTCTCTATGGGACAAAGGCTCTTGTTTCTTAAGATTTACGAGTTGATCACAGAAACCGAAGGGTCTTACAGGGTCAGAGTGGAGGCTCCTCCATCCAATGTGGTTGCTCCTCCTGGCTACTACTTGTTATTTGTTGTTCACCGTGGCTTGCCTGGCAAGGCAATCTGGGTCAACATACAATAGAACATAAACAATATCTTGTATGGAAAAGATACAGACCTGAATGTATCATAACCCTACTGTTAGGTGCTCTTTCTTGGTTTTGGCTGTAATCCTTTTCATGATCTTAATATTCAAATTCTTCATTGATTGGTATACTCAAGGAAAGTGCCAAGTGTCCTTATTCTATCTCAAGTTTCTAATTACTATACGCTGTTATTGGTATACAGCAACAATTTTAAATTACACGTGAGTACATCTTTCGCGATATCAATTTCCAACTTGTATATATTTTTGTCTATTTCAAATGTTGAAAGTAAATCAATGAACAATACTTTCTATATCTAAATATAAGTAAAAATAATAATGTTTATTCTCCCTAGATTCATATATATGAATTTAGAAAAAATATTTATTCGTTGAATAGAAACAAAAATTATTATTAAATTGGTTTATAGTATACTTAATTACGTGAAAAATAATTAATTTTGTTTATAATTGTATTAAATTCTTGGAGTGGACATGAACAACATAACCATTTGGATTAAGAGAAACTTTTTCATTTTCAAGTCAAAAACTTTAAGAAAATGATTTTATAGAATTTTGTTTGTATATATTTATTCATCTTATTTATTTTCATACAATTTAAATTTCTTACCTTCTAAGTTTAAAAGTGGTATTCACAGCTAACAATCCGAACATATATATCTATCTCGCTTTAATGTCTTAAGCAAACTAAACCATTGTGCTACCCTTTCGTCTGGTGAAACAACAGACTCTATGCATGAAATCATAAACCATTGTTAGTTTCTTTCTCTTTCCAAGCAATTTACCTTATTTGTTAGCTTTTATATACTTTCGTTTCCACAGTGCACATTTGAAAGCTGATAAGATTTTTATAAATAAACTTATTTTAAGCAGTTAATAAAGGTTTGGCGGAAGTATGTAAAAGTATGGTGAGATTTATATATAAATTTATTTTAAGCAATTAATAATCCTGCTACTCCCATTCTACGTTTATACTCATGATATTACATTCAGTTCCGATCCCCGAGTTCCACCTTGCTCAGGCATACAGTCTTAGTTGGCAGCAACACCTCACCAACTTCCTATGAATCGTACCTTGTGAACCTCAAAATACCATTAGTACATCTAGTTATTTTGAATCTTGATTTATGGCATCATATTAGTGTAACTTTTTTCTGAGAAATAAAATCTTAGACAAGCCTGTAGTGGCTGGAAAATATTTAAAATATAAAAGCAATAAAGCAGCAGGTTTTAAAGTTCAAACACTTCTACGCCATCGGGAGCCATCTTATTTATGAATCCTGACATAAATTCAGTAGGCTCCCAGTTCGAAAAGTAATAATATCAAGATGACAAATCCTATGAACGGGTGTACATATACGCTCAGAGAATTTAAATGAACAGAGTTCATCTTTAGAACGTCATATTGCTTTGGAACTTATATAATGACCACACCAACCAATCATCAGTTTTCAGTTTCATAGAAAGGCAAACACAGAAAAGGTTGTTGTAGGGGTTAGTGTGTCCAAATTTGAAAAAATGCTAGTAGCTTTGTTAACCTTAGCATTCCTTCCCAACATTATCCAAGTGGATGCCAACTTTTCCAAGAGCATGCACCTCACTTGGGGAGTCCAACATGCATCAATTCTGGGTGAAGACCTTCATCTTGTGTTGGATAAAACCTCAGGTGAAACATTTATGCTTACCATGCACCAATTTAGATTTCAATTGACTGGTATCACATGGTGAGAAAACTTTGCATCAACGAGAAAAGAACAAAAGTTAATTGCATTGCAATTGAATACTGGTGGAAAAGAATGATAAGATGAATCCGATAACATTTAAGTCTGAATATAAGAGCATAACAAAGATATGTTCGTATAGAACTTTACCCAAGACTTCTGATCAAACTAAACATTGCCGAATACTGTGCAAACTAAAGTAAAATAAATAACAAAAATGCACTATCTACTTACTTCTAGCTGGTACAATGTGTTATTGTTGTTGCCTTCGGATTTCAGGGTCAGCTGCT
Source organism: Vigna angularis (assembly GCF_016808095.1). Lineage (NCBI taxonomy): Eukaryota > Viridiplantae > Streptophyta > Magnoliopsida > Fabales > Fabaceae > Vigna > Vigna angularis. The sequence continues at coordinate 63,361,232 of NC_068970.1, read as the reverse complement.
CAATCGAAGAGATCATTCTTATTTGGAAGCATTGAAATGCAAATCAAGCTTGTACCTGGTAATTCTGCCGGAACAGTCACAGCATACTATGTAAGTTCACTGGATCCAAGAGATCTCGATAACACCAAAATATGCACTTTTGAAAAAACAAATCCATCAAGCTTCCATTACTAAAAGAAATGCTAATTAATGTCTCTTGCCCAAACAGTTATCTTCTGCAGGAAGCCAGCATGATGAGATCGACTTTGAGTTCTTGGGCAACAGTACAGGACAACCATACACTGTCCATACTAACTTGTACACACAAGGAAAAGGAAGCAGAGAGCAACAGTTTTACCTCTGGTTTGACCCAACTGCTAATTTTCACAATTACACCATTCACTGGAATCCCACAGAAATTGTGTAAGTTGATAAATTTTACCAGAGCACAAACTTATTCGACTTTCTAAAATTGTTTATAACCCATTAACTAGAATCCTGTGACTGGTACCTCAGCTGGTATGTTGATGATGTGCCAATTCGTGTTTTCCGCAACCATGAACAAGAGGGTATCACTTACCCAAACAAACAAGGAATGAGGGTTTACACCAGCCTATGGAATGCAGACAACTGGGCAACCAGAGGCGGCCTAGTAAAGACGGACTGGAATCACGCACCATTCACGGCCAGATTCCACCATTTCAGAGCAAGGGCTTGCAAGTGGGGTGGAGCAAAGAGCATCCATCAATGTGCCTATAATACCCCTGCAAATTGGTGGACTTCCGCTAGATACAAGAAGCTGACCCACACCCAGTTGGAACAGCTGAATTGGATCAGAAACAATTACATGATCTATGACTACTGCACAGACACCAAAAGATTCAACGGACAGATGCCTCCAGAATGCTTTAAACCACAATTCTAAACATCTGATTCGTATTCCCTGCAGTCACTTTCCACCATTCACACAGTCAGCGATTCAAAACTATTACACAAAGATCGGAACATTTTTTTTTCTTTGAAAATCAAACTTAAAACATGTACTTGAAGCTGATCGTCCCATCTTCATCGAATAGTCACAAAAAAAAAATTGACAGTGTGAAGGTGTGGAAATGTAGCTGCAACAAAAGTCACGCATCTTGGCAGCTGAATTGTTTTCATCTCCTTTCTTCTTTCGTGTAACATTTGTTTGTTATTTGTCCCGATCTTGGTGATACCATTCTTGTTCACCATGTACTAAATAATCTTTTATCCATGAATAAACAAATTATGTGATATGGGAATTTGCAAAGTGAACCCTAGGCGATGTAATGAAATTGGAGGCTCTTAAGTCGTAACAAAAAACATAATAACAGATTAAAAAGTTTAAAAAATGATTTTACAAAGATGGTGGAAAAGCCACTACTAAGAGTTGATGCAGAAGCAGAGACCGAGGACAATAAGAGCGGTACCGAAGAAAGCGCGGAGGAGGTGCGTGCGTTCCCCGAGAAATATGCCGAAGATGGCGGTGGCGGCGAAGGTGGTGGCGTTGGTGACAGGGACGGCGAGGGAGAGCGGGGCGTCGGAGAGGATGGCGAAGAAAGTGGCGGAGGCTGAGAGGTTGATGAGGAAGGGAATTGAGTATTGCCAGATGGAGAGAAGCTTGAACCAGTTCCCGAGGGAGATGCGCATTTTCTGGCCCATGGATGACTGCGGATGTGGCTTTGCAGAGGATTTCAGAGCCTCGTCCCAGAGAAGCGCACCGCGGCGCATGATAGCGTTGGTGGCGCCCCACACCATACCCACTGCGATCATCTTCTCCATCTTCGCTCCCTCACACTCGCACTCTCTCTCCCTCTCTCTGAAAGCCTCCATGTTTTTTTACATGCGTTCCTCATGGGCTAGGCTAACCCGAATTAAGCTGGGCCTTTAACCCGATTTTATTATTTTTTTTTTTGCAAAACCTTCAAGATTTTAACTTCATTCTGGAATGAATTCTAGGGAATTTTAACTGTATAAGTTTGCTTTGAAAAATATATTCATTACAACATGTATGAGTTTTTGAAAAAATAATAATTTATTTATACACACAAAAATTGATTACATATTATTAAAAAGGATCGTATACATCTATTAAACTCTAGGAAATTTGGTTTAATTTGATAAAAAAGATAGATTTAGTAACATATTTATGATAAGAAGTTGTAAGATAGTTTACTTTCATAAATAAAACCATACCTCTAGGTATTTGTCTCAGTGTTAAGTTAACCTCAACTCAAATAATAATGTGTAGTGGAACTTTTTTAGAATTTGATTGGATGAATTTTCTTATAAATAAGTGAATGGGTGTTACATTAGAGGCATGTTACATGTTTTTTTTTTTACCAAAGGCTAAAAGCAAGATTACCAAAGGCTAAAACATGTTTTTTTTTAAAAAAAAAAAAATAGAGACATGTTACATGAGCACGTTTTCCTTTCTTACGACAGCTTCATAAGAGATGTAGAAACACGAACTTTATTTTAGATTACTACATCATAACACGTATTCTCTAATTCAAGAGACGGTGTTTACATATCATTGACATTATTGTACGTACGAAGAAAATCAAATTCTTAAGTACCTCACGAATGTTATGGGAGTTTCTTGTATACATGAATATATAAATTCTTAACACATGTTATTAAGTCAAGATCTTATGATAATGAATGACCTTTTTCATACTTAGATATGGCGAAAACGAGTCTTAAAGTTGTAGTTGATTCTCACATAATTGGAACTAAAAATTACAATATGCAAATTTATAGCCATTTTAGATGATTTAGTATTGAATAAAAAAAATTGTAAGTTTTATTAATTGATTTTTATAATAAAGTCTGCACATAAATTACACCACAATAAAATAATCTAAGCAAAAAAAATTTACAAATGACCCAAAAACCGTTAAAACATTAACTATTTGTTTAAATATATTATATATGAGTATAGATTATCCAAATTACAATAAAACAAATTGAGGGGGTAGGGTAGAAGTTAGTGTGACCCCACCACGGAAAGGTGGTATTCGCGCAGCAGCAGCACGTCCACGTATGATACAGTACTCGGCAGTCAAAAGGAGATAAAAGAAAGCCACCACAACACCTAGGCAATCCTCGCGAACATGCTAATAACTCAATCAAAGGACACAAATACCCTTGCCTCCTCTATTCTTTATTTTGTCTACAAATACCCTTCCGCCCTCTTGCTTTCTATCGGCTTTGTGGCTTCGGTTTCTCTTCCGAAGGGACAAGCAGCAACCACTCCGATTCCCAAATCATACTCTGAATCGCTTCTTGAACCTTCTCAACATGGAACGCATCGTTGGCCGCAAGTACAAGCTCGGCCGCAAGATCGGAAGTGGATCCTTCGGCGAAATCTACCTCGGTTAGTCCTCTCTCTTTCTCTCTTGTCCTATTGATTTCATAATTACCGTTGAGTAGAAGTTTCTCTGTTCTCATCTCTCGCTTTCGGTTTCGCTTTTTTTTGTTGCAGCGACGCATATTGACACCTTCGAGATCGTCGCCGTCAAGATCGTAAGACTCTGCGTATTGTTATTTGTTTGGGCATTTTCTGTTTGTTTCCGGCTCTATTCTATTTTGCAAGCGCTATTGTCTGATTGAAGTTGCATGTGCGAATTTATGTGTCTGATTACCATGCATGAATTGACTTGTGTTGTTTTGATTGATGGCGGCTACCAGTTAGGTTTTCAATCCGCTGAAATTGAATTTTACTGTGTGTTGGGATACACAATTGTTCTCTCGTGTGTTGCAGGAGAATAGAAAAACGAAGCATCCGCAACTTCTTTACGAGGCAAAGCTCTACAATATTCTTCAAGGAGGAAGTATGCATTTTTCAATTTTAAACTTTTTCTTATCGGTGTTATTTAGAGATGGAGTGTATCAGGAGGTTGGTGAATTCAATTTGGATGTTGCCACGCTTTTGCATGCAGGTGGAATTCCGAACATAAAATGGTCTGGCATAGACGGGGAGGAAAATGTGCTTGTTCTTGACTTGCTTGGGCCGAGTCTTGAAGATCTTTTTGTGTATTGTGGAAGGAAGTTTTCATTGAAGACAGTGTTAATGTTGGCTGATCAAATGGTAAGTTAGTCTGTAATCTTTTGACGGTAAAATTTGTTCCTACACATATTCACCAAAGTGGATCTTTAAATCGAAAGTATCTGAACATTATTCTGCCTCAATTGGACTCGATAAATTTCCTGTCTGTGTTAGCTGAATTGAACTCCCGCCCTCCTTTCCTGACCCTTCAGTCATGCTTTCTTCATTTTCCTGTTAGTATTGCAGTTTACTTTGGTGTAGATTAGAAAATTTGCCACGAAGTTACTTTCTTGCATCTTCTTATATGATTGACTCTAATTACATTTGATATTAAGTATTGACTTCTTTGTTTTCTTCTTTTGGACAGATCACTAGGATAGAATATGTGCATTCTAAAGGATTTCTGCATAGGGATATTAAACCCGATAACTTTCTCATGGGACTTGGTCGGAAGGCCAACCAGGTAACTACTCATATTATTGCTCTTTTCTTGTGTAGCACGTCGAACTTGCCCTTAAATTATTTGTTGGTATTTATTTAGGTTTTATATATGTGTGTAACTGTACTGTCTTTTTCAGGTTTACATAATTGATTTTGGGCTTGCAAAACGATACCGGGAATCGGGTACCAATCGCCACATCCCTTACAGGTGCTTTTATAGGATTCTCTGTTACTTAGCTCATTTTTTTTATCTATTTTTGATTCAACATTTATATCATGTAATTTTCCTTTGTGTGGTTTTAAATTATTTTGATATTCCAACCTATCTATTAGTTGGTTTACATTAATATTATATTTTTCGTTTGGAAATTTCTGTTATTTTTCTCTGTATCTTATTTCTTCTGATCCACGGGAAATACTCTGGAGTTATACTAACAATACAAACATGCAGGGAGAACAAAAACTTAACCGGCACAGCCCGATATGCAAGTTGTAATACTCATCTTGGGATTGGTAAGTTTGAAGTTAGAATAATTTATCAAACTTTTCAGCCTAAATAAATTTCTTTTGTTTTTCATTTGTCATATTTGTTATTTTGCAGAGCAAAGTCGGCGGGATGATTTGGAATCTCTAGGATATGTACTTTTGTATTACCTCAGAGGAAGGTACAGTATTCTTCTCTCCTTTTCTTCTAAAAGTGTTTTTTGTGTGTGTAATCTTTAATTGTTGGAATGATACGATGAAAATCCTGACTATTAAATGACTATATTTCTGTCTAGCCTTCCTTGGCAAGGTCTAAAGGCTGCTACGAAGAAACAAAAGTATGATAAAATATGTCAGAAGAAAGTTTCAACTCCTATTGAGGTAAGTTTGGACTATCAGTCTTGTGAAGAACAACCCGCCTCCCCTCCCCAAAGATAATGGTATGCTTATTTGTTTGTTATTTTCCTAAGGTACTTTGCAAAACTCATCCCGTAGAGTTTGCTTCGTACTTCCATTACTGCCACTCTTTGACATTTGATCAGCGACCTGATTATGGATTCTTAAAGCGCCTATTTCGGGACCTATTTGCTCGAGAAGGTGAGCATTATTTTAATATTTTGTGTAATATAAAATTGAATAAATTGCACAATTGTGTTGATATGCTTTTGAAAAAATATTCTTGGTCTTGGACATATTGTTGCATTTTAGTTGGGATTCAACAAGATGTCTTACTAGGAGACCAAGGGGAAAGGGTATTATTTTTTGCTAAATTAAAATACGAGGAAATTGTTGAAATTATAAGGTTTTAGGTGTAGAGAGAGGGATAGGAAATAAGAAAACTAAAATGGCTGACATTGATATTGATTTTTTATGTATTACTTTGTGATACAAAACGTAAGCGTTAATACTTATTTATAAAATACTAAGTAAATATGGCTACGTTATGATTATACTTTTCTTTGTTTGTCAGGCTATGAATTTGATTACGTTTTTGATTGGACCATTTTAAAGTATCAGCAATCTCAAAAGAGTGCAGTGCTCCCTCCACTATCTGTAAGCATTTGAATTTTGGGACATGTTCTTCCTGTATCTGAGGCAGAGGAAGAGGGTCAATGATGGTTTTGCAACTACAGTCTTCCTGTGCTCCTAACTAATTTATATTATGTCATCACAGCCAGTTCCAGGAGCAAGTAACAGTCGAGCAATTCCAATGAATATTGACCACCATCAAGGTTGGTTGAATCCTTTTATGTATGTCAATGAGAACTGTACTTTATTAAGTCTAGGATTATGGACAAATTAGCATTTAGATTTCTGCTTTTTGTTTTTTATTATTACCTGAATGGCATGTCTTAATATATATTCAGGGCATGTTATGGAGCGGAACAGAGCAGGCGATGCTGCCGGTTCTGGTGTTAAAATCCAGTTTAAATCACCAGGGGGTAAAAATGTGAGCTATGAGAATCCACTTGACAAAAATGTAAGCCATCTTATAGATTTTCAATTTTTTGGCTTTGTTCACAATTCTGTGATTGCATACTCTTATATCTAATATTGAACCAATCACTGTTTAGCAATTATTATTCAATTATTTTTTGTAGATTTATGGAGAAGCAAATATACCCGCTGCTTCATACTCTCCTGCTAGTACTTCTATAAGGAACTCCTTGAAGCTATCTTTGTCTGCTGAAGCTTCCAACCCTGGACACGGGCAAGGCAGTAAAATTGGCCCTTCAAGTAGCTGGATGTCATCTCTGCAGCACACGTCTTCTGCTAAATGAATGCCAAATATGGTGATTATCTATCTTTTTTCTTTCTATGCCGTGAAATTTATTGTGTAATACTTATCCTTGACCATTTGTATTTTGTTGTATTTCCAGTATGAAGCTTTAAAGAAGATTCTATACATATTTTCTCAAGTGTTTGGTCAACAATATTGAAGTGCATTCGTGGAGACTGCAGATGTGCTAGAAAATCGACAGATTGCGTAGCTCCTATTTTGAGGCCATTTAGTTTGCTTCTTTCCTGAGGTGACTACAAATGATTGTGCGGTATTAAACAGACTTCCCAGGCTTGGCCCCTGTGCTGTACATAGATGTCAAATTTGGCACACAGCAATATTATGTATTAATGTTTTCATGTAAAATTAATGTGTGAAGTAGCCGAGTTACTCCAACATGTTACTTGATGATATATGTGGCAACAGAGTTTGTTTTAAAACTTGAAAATTGTTTGTCAATATTATAAATTGCAAATGTATTTTCTGTTTCTTTTATTTGGATATCTTTGATAACAGTATTTTAGTCTTTGCTTCTCATTTATTTTTTTCCTGGTTATTTTTTTTGTATATAATCAAAATGGTACATTGCAATTTTAAATGCCCACACATAATGTTAGGAATCATCCATACGTAAAATTTCTTAGCATGAGAAAGATTTATATGATCTGAAAGAGTTTCATCTTTATCAATCGTTTTCATGTCAAGTATTTCATTCAACTTCCTTCCTCGTGATCACATGATTTGCCTTTCATGATTGTTAGTTGCACTTTCTTGTTATTCACCAGGTTATCGAAAGTGTAAGTTATTCTGATACTGAAGCAAGCATTATGGCTGAAGGATCACTGAAATAATGATCTCTTTTGGGTTAGCAAAGGTAGTTATTGGTGCTTTGGCATCTATTTATAACTTATATGAATAAGAGGATGTTGTAACTAAATATCAATCAAGATTTGTGCTTCATCATCATTTGGAACTTCTCATTTTCTCTTGAACTCTTAAAGTTATTGAAAAAACAAAGGAGAAACACTACAATATCCTGCCACTGTAAAAAATTGTAGTTTTATAGAATTGGCAGTAGTTGAAAGACTGGAATGGCATTGTTGGAATAATTGAACATAGTTAACAGTAGTTGGAATAAAGATATTTCCTGCTTCAGATTATCTTTTATTTTTGTCGACATTTACAAATTATATGGCGTCAATTCATTTTTATAATACATCTATGATGCTCATGAAACACTGCTATGCTTGTAGGTAGCACAAATTTGTCACTTTCCTAGGTTAATTTATACTGTCATTCCTGGGATGAAGTGAACAATAGTCTTATTTAAACTGATGTATATTTCATGTTGCTGTGGTAGCTGTTAAGTTTAACTGTTGGATTGCTCAATTATCTGTTCGTGATTTTTATTTTTGCAGGTCTTCTTTTTCCAATCAATATTGTCTGAAGGATGAAATTTGGCAGACTCCATGATGCTGCTACTTCTGATAAATAATTCAGCATAACCACACGCAGAAACTAGGTGAGAGATCATGTAAATATTGCCATTGCCATACATACCAGTATGACTGAGCGGATGTGTCAATGTGATTCATATGTTAATGGAAGTAGTCACTGACTTCAACAGGAGACAAGACTACCTAGTACTGGTGCTTCAATTTAAGACTCTTGAATCGTCTTGCTGGCCCAATTGGTAATCAAATTTTTGAATTACAGCTACAACTGTATTTGTTCTATTTATTGTTGAACTCGTGAAAAATGTCATCTACCAGTAAAGTTTGCATAGCTTGTGGTGCTGATATGGGTTTTTTTGTCTAGCAGTTTGCTAACTTCAATTCAAAGCTCCCAAGACACCATATTCTTGTATATATGATACAAGTTATTATATGATCCTCTGGTGTTCTGAAACTTGTGGAAAGGTTTGTTTGGTGGGCTTTGATTGTGATCAAGTTTAAAAGAGGGAAGATTTGCATTGAATTTCCATTGCTTTAGGACTAGGAGAGCTTGGTAACTTGCTTGAAACTAGAGTTGCTTGTAATTTGAATGTTGGTTGGTGAAGGTCTATTGAGGAACATACATATCTTTTTTCTTTGATCCTATCCGTCATTTCTGTAAGGTGCCAAATTAATTTTTTTAATCAATGGACATAACCTATTTCCATTATTTTTGGTACTTGTGTGTACGAATCTCCCAACAAAAATCTCTGCAAAGGGGCCATGTATCTGAAGGAACAGCTAATTTTCATAGCCTAAACAAGATTTGGTTTCAATTGAACTGTATTCCATTCTTAACTAGATGACACTTGGAACTTCTATGACCCCTCTCCCCCTTTGTTCTAGTTCAGTCTAAATGCTTCTTTCTGTTCCTGAATAATTTGTGTTCCTTGATTTAGCCATAGACCAACTGTGTCAGATAAAGTGCATTCATGTGGTGAATGGAAACTATGAACTTGCAGATTTCATATGCAAGCTTAATCTCTATATTAAATCTTCGTAATTCAAGATCTCCATCTTGTGGTACAAGCAACGAACAAAATTATGTTGAAATATAAAATAATATTTTGCAGGGATTGTGAAGATTATTCCCAGGCACCATCCATTTCCGTGAGGTTGGTGTTCCAGACGTACGTGGCCAAGCTTATATTGTTTGATATGTTCTTTTAAAATTCTGATGTATCAAGTACTTCCCAGGTTGAGTAAATGGAAATTGTGAACACAGGGAAGCAGCACCCTGACGTGCACTCAGAATTTGATGAGTCGATTGCATTGCTGGAATGCTATCAAAGTACCAGTAGCATTTACCTTGAGTAAAGTTACCTATGTATGCGACTGTAGGCAAATGTATTCAAATGATTATAATGTAGTTTTATAATCCGAAATGTATGCTTAAAAGATTTGTGCTGTGTATATGATAAAGCATTTTTCGGCCCCTCTTAATATTTCATTCGTACCAATGAATATGATCTTAAAAGTCCGAAATTACGGAGTTGAGATGTGGTACGATTATATAGGGGCTTTTGGTTTGAAATATTTTATGGCAAAAATATCCCCTGCGCCATTACGCATAGTATGAGAAATAATCGTAATTTCTTTATGCTTAGTAGCTTGATAAACCTTTTTTGGCATATATATATATATGAAGAGTTGCATTTGTAGTAACTCATTATTTAAACTAGTTAAGTGTAAATACAGGAATTGATGAATGTCTCTACAAATCTTTTAGCATTTTAATTTAATTAATCTGAAATGAGTTAAAGAAATTACTAGGCGGTTCAGAGAGCGGTTAAAGTGAAAAGTGGTCGGACAACTGTAGAATTTTAGAAAGAATCTTCTCCACAAGGATAGGGGTGGCAAACCGGTTCGTTCACTCCGGATTAAACTACAAATGTGCTACAATTGTGTTAACAATTAATGCTTGAAAAAATCGTTTTAGTAGGATAGTCCTCCCATGTTAAACACATTTAAAACAATTTTATTTTTTGTTGAATGTTTTTTTTGTTTGGACAAAATTACATTAAATTGTGAAAGTGATTGACTTTTTAAGATTGATCCATTCACCAAAACAGTAAAGCGTTCAGTCCATAGACGGGTATGAAACAAGTCCATTGTAGACGAGGAGTTTATTATGCACTTTGCATGAAATTTTAAGTTTCATTTAATTGTCTTTTTTTGTTAATTTTTTTATTGTTGTCTCTATTAATGTCCACTCATAATAATTTTATTAAAATTTATTTTTAAACATAATTATACAATTAATTTAATAAATATATATTGGTACTAAATAATATTTTTTTGGAAATTAGCTTAGTTGGGAGTAGATTATCACCTAATTTAAAAATCGACTTACCAGTTCAATTGGAAATGACTTAAAATCGACATACCAGCTCGATTGAAAACATGTCATAGTTTGATTTAAAAAGTGACATACCAACTCAATTGGAAACATGTTATAGATTGACATAAAAATAGTCATATCAGATTGACTTAAAAACCAACATATTAACTCAGCTAGGAGCATACCATTGTTTATTTTGTAGGTAAAATAAATGAGGTAATAAATTATGATGTTGGTCTTAAGGATGATATGAAAGAAAGTGGAGCAATAGAGTGAAAGCTAAAACAATTACGTGCAAAAAGACGGATACCAAATTTAAAACTGATAAAAGAAAAGAACTAGTTAGAACAAGTGAAAAAGTTTGGCAAAGAAGTATTCATGATGGGTTTAATCGCTTTTTTAGCCTTTATGCCTCAAACACTTCGGCTTGAGGTTGGGGTCTATGTATTCGGAGTTTAACTCGATAATAGATTTGATGTTCAAAAACTAATCTAAAGTTTATAGACCCATTAATTAAACTTAAGTTCGTCTTGTAAGCAATTTTATCAAGAGATATTATAATATTGAATAGGTTTTAGAAAAAAAAATGAAACAACTTATATTTGTTTATATTTTGATATTAGTTTTGTGTTTTTATAATCTAGATATTATTTTTTTTATTTAAAAAAAGAACGGTTTTTTATCACTTTATTAATAAAAAAACACCATGAAATAATTTTTTTTTACTTATGTAAGCTATTAAATTTGAGTCAGAAAATTCATTGCATTCTTCCCATAGACATTTTTAATTTTGAATACAAATCGAAGTTAACTGCCCGTGTCATGTTTTATTTAATATTCTTTCTTTTTCTATTTTATTTTATTTTATAAATAAAAATAATTATTAATATTGATCATTGAATTACAATTGCAACATGTGACTAAATTATCATTGTAGTTAGTAGGTCGTTGTTGTTACGGTTAGGGCAATAATAATAACAATAATTAGTATATTATTAGTTCGTATCGTAATAATTAATTCTGCAATCTGAACGAAATTTTGGATACGATCTTAAATTTTGGGATACCATCGTATATATTTCACCCGAAAATCAATTTCAATTATTCATTTGAAGGATAGAGCAAGAAAGAAATTTTTTCTTTTACAATTAAAAGAGAAAAAAAAATTACACAACGGGATGATACAGGTAACTCAGGATTTACAAATTTACCTTAGAAAACTAGTTATTGCATTCTCCAAAATCAATTAAATATCAGATATAGTCTGTTATACTATACAATAACAAATAACAAATAATAGTAATAATAATAACAAAAAAAAAATTATTCATAATTTAAGATAATATTAAATATAAGAAATATCTCAATTCGAGTTAATTCAACGATAATACGAACATGTACATAATCTATAAATATAAATTAATAAATAATATATATTTATATAGTTAAGACGATAATATATTTATATATATTCTATTTGTAATATAATTATTATTTATTCATATTAGCATTATAAAAGATTTGTTCTTGTAATGCCCCTATTGCAGATTTTGTTTCTGCATCACTCAAGAACACATTTTTTAAATTTCATATATTAAAAGCGAAACATAAATATATTTTCATAAATATAAAAAACCCCACCTACGGTTAAAAGAACAAAAACACTGTATGATTTAAATGCATTAATCCCACACATACGATGGTTTCTTAAACTTTTCGTGTACTGAAGTCAAATAAGAAAACAGTTCCAGAAAACGATAGAAATGAGACAATAACAATAGAATAACCCTAAAAATAAGGAAGTAAAAATTTCAGCAGTGCAGTTCCAACTTTCTGGAATTCATGACAGACAGAAATTGTGGTGCTTGTCGAGTCTGAAGCAAGTGTCGTACCATTATGTTCACTTCTTCGTCCACTTCTTCGTCCAATACTCTAAGCGGAGGAGTCACTATTACTGTCTTCAACGACTCCAATCGATCAAAGCATGGAGATTGAATTTCCATCGTATCAAGATTTTGTAGTTCCTACACAATCAAACTGAATAGTTAGACCCATTACAGAATAATTTGTAATCCAAGTACTGGCAGAATAAAAAGATAATAAACGCATGAAAGCAAATTACATGAAGGCTCCGAAAGGAGAGTGTCAATCTTTTTACATGGGAGAGCACTTGCAACCACCCTGCTACAACTGAATAATTCATGGGAAGAGAAAGAATCTTAACGTTAACTTCTTCAAGAAAAGGAAGATCACACGTAGAGGTGAGTTGGTCATCACTGAAGATGATGTTATCCCCGATTGTGATCGAAGCAAGATTTGAAGTAGAAAGTATAATTTTGTGTTTATAGTTGCGCGGGTAGATGTTGTACACAAACGAATTACTGATCTTCAAAATGGAAAGGCTAGAATTAGTTATGCAGAAGGTGTCTGCATCATTGCAAAAGGAGTAGCCTTCCATGGTCAAAGTATTCAACACGCTACAGGCTGAAAAAGGTTCAACGCAGTGACGATCAATGGCGTCAAATCTAACATTAGAGAGATGCAAGGTTTTTAGGGTTGGTAAAAGCAGGGATTTTGGAAGTTTCGTGGGAGGATCACCGACACAGGTGCCAAGAACAAGAGATGTCAAAGAGTGACAGGAAAACATCAAAGGAAGAAAAGAAGTGGGGATGTCTCTGAAATTGTACTGTGTGGTGATGTTCAAGTGCTGGGCATTGTGCTGTGCAGCATATCTTGCTATCCCCGTGAGGAGTTTTGGCGCATTGAAACCGTAAACCTCAATGTTGAGATCGATCAGGGAGGTAGAAGCATCTCGATTTGCCAGAAATTGAGGTACAAACTTGTTGTAAAAGCGAACCTTTCCCAAGGAAGAGAAAGATAGAGTGGTGACATGTTTCCAGAGGTTCTTCCATCGTTTAGACAAGACACAGGTTCGAACGACGTCTCTTGTGTTCATGAAATCCATGATGTTTTGCAGAACAGCATCAGGCAAGTCACTCAGTCTGTCTTTCTCCTCTTCTCTTCCTCTTTTTCTGCTGATCTTCTGTATCTTCTCCCTCGCCATCGATTCAGACTGTTTGGTTTTTCTTCCTCTTTTTCTGCTTATCTTCACCATATTCAAACTGTTTGGTTCCGCTTTCCAAACAATGGAAGCAAATCCCTCTCAATGAATTATTTGCAGGAGATTATTTTGAGAAGTGAATATATAGTTTTAGGTAGACATGTGAAAATGGATAATTCGACTCGATCCGATTCGACCCGGTCCGATAGTCACTTAATAAGTTAATCCAATTTGATTAACTTATTAAAAAAATGTTTTGGAAAAATAATGATGGAGATGATAATGTCATTATCAGATGATTAGATATAGAGACTTTGATATTTCAATTTATTTTTTACAATATTTCTATGAATAATATTTTTATGAAAAATATTTCTATAAATTTATATTTTCTTTTCATGTAAAATATAATCTTATGAGTTTACGAATATAAGTCAAGTTTACTAAGCTCTGATGAGTTTACGTAAACTCTCGAGTTTGATAAGCTCTCATGAGTTTACGTAAACTCTCGAGTTTGATAAGCTCTCATGAGTTTACGTAAACTCTCGAGTTTGATAATGGTTAGATGATTTTGTAATTTGTCATTCCAAGTCCACAGGCTCAATGAAAAGCATTCTGCAAGTCATTTTGAGAAGCACCAAGACCAGCCACACACCAAGTTGTGTCATCAATAAATGTAGTGTTTCCTTCAGGTGGTGACATTGTTGTCACTGGGATAACAGCATCTGATTTCTGTTGCACCACGATTTCCCTTGCCATGGCTAAATATTTTTTCCAAAGTCATGGAATCAAGAAAGACATAATAATATTAGTTATTAAATAAATAAATCAACAATGACCAAATAGTGTGAAAATCATGTGGTAGCATCAACCTCTCGTCCATCAATAACAACACAAGAAAAAGGAGTACTGAATAAGAGAAAAAAGTGCCACTGTAATCTAGGCCAAAAATATAAGTATAACTCTAAGCCACCACTTGAGATTAAAACTATTAAATAATTTTAGAGGGCTTGATTGATCCCTTTCATAATCTTCTATTTATAAAAATAAATTAACACAATATAATCATGATAAATAGGGTAACATAGACACAATATAATCATGATAAATAGGGTAACTCTAGACACAATATAATCATGATAAATAGGGTAACCCTAGACACAATATAATCATGATAAATAAGGTAACCCTAAACACAATATAATCATGATAAATAGGATAAATATTCTAACATTCCCCTTCAAGCTGGAGCATACAAATTGTATGTGCCAAGCTTGGAATAAATAAACTCAATCCAACCAAATCAACTTGTCTAAAATGTCTAGACAGTAGACGTGGTAACTTTGGCTCCGAACAAGATGCACATATGCTTCAGACCATCGAGAGAGAATGTCTGTAAACCAAATTGGAGTCACAAACTAGCGTAACCAAAAGAGACTCCTCATAAGCTTATGGAGAATAATATTGGACAACCACAAAACTTCATCTAGCACCATGAACCTTCAAGTAGGGTGACTTTGACAAAGTTGATTTCCATCAAAAGTAAATGCTGAGTGGTAGACAACGACAAACTGTAGAGATTGGATTGCCCTCAAATAAGGATGGGGTCTGCATGGCTAAAAGTGACAAAAATGTAGGTACGACTATCTTTGACTAGTTAGGGCCTACAGTGGCTAAAAGCGACAAAATTACAAGGACTGCCATCTCTGACTAATTGGGGCTTGCAGTGGCTGAAAGCAGGGACTGTCATTTATGACTAGTTGGGGCCTCTGACTAGTGGCTGGAAACATACTCCCCCTTACTGCAGGGACTAAATTTTCGTTACTGATTGATGGGGCCTGCAGGGACTAAATTGTCATCACTGATTGATAGAGCCTACAGGGACTAAATTGCCATCAAGTAAGGATGGGGCCTGTAGTGGACAAAAACATACTACAGGACTAAACTGCCATCATTGATTGATGGGGGTCTGTAGTGACCGAACATACTCCCCTCACGGCGATTGACGGAAACTGTGAAGGTGAAATGTCACAATGGTCTCTTTTATACATCAAAGCACCACTAGGAACCATGATTGGACTGTGTTGAGAACTGTAAGGATGACATATTAGAGGAACAAATTGAGACATATGATGACATTAAAGGCCAAAAATAGGTTGGAGGTCCAAAGGTTTTATGCTAGACTACCCCCAAAGATACTTAACACTATATCAAAAGAACTACGGGCTAAACAAACTAGACTCGGGCCCAAGGAGAAAGTGACCAATAATGATTGAAGAAAAAAGTGACGAAGTGGCGTCAAGAAAAATTGTGAAGGGGGAAGATCATTATGGTGTCCTTTATTCATCAAAGGATCCAAAAATAGATCTCACAAGAGACTGATGAAATTGTTTGACTAAGATTCTTAATCTTGCCAGAAATAGACTCCCCCTCATGCCATGAGGAACCTTCAACCTATGACTTTGTTTTGAAATTCCTTGTGTTAACAAGCTAATAACACTGACTCTCCTTGGACACTTGTAAATAAATGACACAAGCCATCAAAAACAACTGCTACAATATGCAAAGTTAAACACACATTATGAAAGAGGCTAAGGAACAATGTTGAAACAAAGAATTTTTATGATTCTGACATTGGGAAGGTGACTTGTGACAAACACGCACCAGAAGTTGATAAGAGAGAAGTCGTTCGTGACGGTGCGTGTGAAGGAGAATGAGGCAGCGACAACAAGGATGGGTCGCGCTCCTCGATGCTCACAAAACCCCTGACTTCGCTAGAGAAAACAATACGGCAACGGTGGCGGAGGTAGAACAGATGTGGCGTGTGTGGCGGTGCTTGGATGAGAACTAGCCCTTGACACAGGCAAGGTTGACCATTGCTCAAGGAGGCGATCCAAATCCATTGGTCGCCGGACTAAACTGTGGCAGTGGCCGACATTAGCGGACAACGTTAAAATGACAGGAAATAGAGGTTGATGGTGACAAACTTATGTAGACAACTCCACACAGTGGAAAAATAGTGCCAAGTGGACAACGACAAACGACGCTAGGCAACGAAAAACTGCGCCAGATAGCGACAAACAACACCAGACAGGGCAAACAATGTCAGACAGGTGCTTGCAACAACTAGGGTTTGAAGTCTAGATAAAAACCAGAACAAGACTGCTCATTTAGGTATTTAAGAAAAGATGAAATTTTTAATGCCGCCGGTGGCGGCACTAGCCACCGGCAACAACAAAGACAGAGTAGGAAGAGTCTCAGACAACTTGCTCTAATACCAACTTGAGATTGAAAATATAAAGTAATTCTAGAGGGCTTGATTGATCCCTCTCATAATCTTCTATTTATAAAAGTAAATTGACACAATATAATCATGATAAATAGAGTAACATAGACACAATATAATCATGATAAATAGGATAACTCTAAACACAATATAATCATGATAAATAGGGTAACCCTAGACACAATATAATCATGATAAATAGAGTAAATATTCTAACACCACCAAATAACCTTTGTAACAATCAAATGTACCATCAAGTGTGATCTTCAATGTATAAACAAAATGACTCCTAATGATGTTTTTGCTAGGATCTTCAATGTATAAACAAAATGACTCCTAATGATGGTTTTGTTAGCATCCAAAGCAGCCATCTTTGCAAGCATCGCTTTTTAATAAATCTGATTAGTCATTGCTTCACTTGTAGAATTAAGAATGGACACAAAGTTCAAAGAAGAAATCAACTAAAAAATAGGAAGGGGATAAACCTGCACAGTTTAGAGCAAAGGCACAAAGGTTAGAATAAAGAGTGGACAAAATACCTTTGCAAATTTCAATGGGAGATTCAACTATAGGCAACATTGGTGGAAAAGTGGTTTGAGCAAGAGAAATAAAGATGCCAATTGAAGAATAGAGCTTAAGAGTAATGAATTAAAGTTAAGAAAAATCTCACCAGATATCTCCCACTTGTCGAATTTGACCAGCCACGAACCCAAACTAACCTCTGCAAAAGATACACTGTCAACCTACACTCGATAGTATTGATCCTTCTTTTCATCAAAAGCCTTTTTCTAAGGTACCTATAACTTGGTGCATAGGTGGTCAACTCCTGAATGATGGACACAATTTCCTGTAGAATGCTAAAAATAAACAAAAAAGAAAATTGAGAAAAGAATAGCATCAGATCCTCTTCAGATTAACAAAATCTACATAAAAAACCCTTCAGGTTTCATATAAAGGGATTGAAAATAAATGGGGTTATGAAAGTCTAAACTTCATAGATCCCATATCAACAGAAACCTCATGTGTTGTGATTCTCCTTTCACTATTTATGATAAAACAACGTCTTTTCAAATCCACCATGTCTTTTCTCATGCAATTTAAACTTCTGTCTTGTTTCTTTTAATACTCTTAACAGTTCTAGGTATTCCAATTCCAAATATCATTCATTGTCCATGTACTCAAAAGATACAGCTCTGATTAAGCTTAGATATGGATTTGCAGCTGAGTAAAATCTTACAATTGAATCAAACTTACAAAGACTGCTTTCAAATTGTGCATATACTGCTTAGGATTCTCAACTTCACCACACCTCCATCTCTCACAAAATATGTACAACATCACTACTTCATGGCTAAGACCAAGAACTTTCCCGCTGGACATGCAATCTTCAATATCTCTTGGAGACACATTCTTTCAGTTGGATTGAGAGAAGTCACCGATGGCTTGCAGAATGCCAGCTGCACATCTTTCAATTGAATGATTTGGGGATTGCTCCTTGCATTTTCTGTATACCAATGAAGCAATTCTTCCTATGCATTGCTGACCTTCAAATTCAGGAAATGAAAGATCATTTTTCACAGTACAATCACATTTGCAGATAATACAAACAGTAGAATCACCACAAACAAGAGTGTTGCATGGTCCAAGTCCATCAACATTTAGTTTTTCAAGTAGAAAAGCAAGTGCCCTTCCTTTTCCAGCAGCTTGGGGTAATACATCCAAAGCAATACCATTGCTATAAATCATTTTCACATCTAACTAGAAAAGAGAAAAAAATTAATATAAATATACAATGAAATCGTAGCATGTCAATAAAAAATCAGATCAAGACAAATCCAATCAACTAGGTATCTATGTATACTTATCAGTTGTTTGTTTTTACAAATGAGAAAGGATGGCAGCGAATCTTACCCGCCTATAAAAAAAAGTTGCAGGCAAAGCTTTCAAATGAAGTAGACAAATTTCTGCCATTAAGTTTATTATGAACTATAATCTCATCCCTCAGACGTTTTGAGAGAGCTTTGACGACATTTGAGACTTCCCTTTTTTCCAAATAAAAGCTGATCTTGTTTCTGACTGCAGTTACTTCAGAAATTTCAAAGAAAAGAAGTTGATAAAAGAATACCAATGCTTCTATATAATAGCTAATACCAAAATTCATTTAAGGCCATTCTCTGAGCATGATATTCAACATATAAAAATTCTGATAAGTATCTTATTTTTTATAATTAAAAGATTACAAGGGTAGTTACATACTTGCATAGTTAGTTCAGGAAACTTGGCTGTTTCCTCAAAAACCACGTTTCTGTCCCACTTATGATCTAGATACTGTTTCCAACCATCATAGGGTACCATGGATTCACCATATGTAATCTCAGTACCCACAGACATTATAGTGATATCAGAGTCAACAAAAGTTTCTGTTTTCTTAAATCTCCATAAACAGTAGGCGATCTCTTAGTGGAGAAAACTAGCAGAGAATCATGACTATAATAAGCTTCCCACAACGCATTGAACCTGAGAAGAGCAAGATTTTCTGGATCATCATGGTCTACCTGCACTAAGATAAACAATCTTCACCAGATTTCACCCAAGCATTAATCCATAATCAGATCTGATAAGTATGAAAAATACATGTTTTGATACTTATTAATTAACTCAAAATTTGTATTTATTCATGAAATAATGTGTATCTTCATAGAAAAAGTTGTAATAGGAAGTAGAAAAGTGTATAATAAATTGTACAAGAATTTATATATCAAAATAGAGTGTTATCAGATGTTTTTCGCTAAGCCAACATTATAAATCGCTCAACTAAAAAGATGATTATTCGCTTAGCCCATTAAAACAATTCGCTTAGCGAATTATGGACAGTTAAAAGATATGCAGTTGATTATTTGTTTAGCACATGATAAGTGTGCGCTGAGCGAATTAATTAAATCAGAAATGATTTTTAGATTTGAGACAGACAAAAAGAGGAGAGAAATTCCTTATATCAATCTAGAAAAGAAATAAATGATTACCAACCCATTTTACTTAGGCATTACGATGATATTGTTGTAGTTAAGACATGATTGATAAAAA
Source organism: Vigna angularis (assembly GCF_016808095.1). Taxonomy (NCBI): domain Eukaryota; kingdom Viridiplantae; phylum Streptophyta; class Magnoliopsida; order Fabales; family Fabaceae; genus Vigna; species Vigna angularis. Next base: position 63,341,212 of record NC_068970.1, on the reverse strand, counting down.
AAACATTTAAGGAAAGATGGATCAACTTTTGCTAATCAAACTTCAATTTGACATTACATACTTACTGTTTTTTTACTGGGTATATTGTATTATATCTATATATAACATTTTTTTCACATAAATTTAAGTTACCATATTAATTATCATTTAAGATTAATTTTTAACTCAATATTTTTATTCAATAAATACTATTTTAAAAAACCTTCATAATTTGTTTATATTTTTAAGAAAAGTATTTACATAAATAGAATATAATTTAGTGTAACTTATAGTTTGTTTTGTAGTTTTGACGGTTTGTAAAATAATTACATTAAAAGGGAATAATTCTCTCAAAGAATTTGATTATGAAAAGATAAATTATGCTTTTTGACAAAAAGATAAGGTTTTCTTTTTAAGGGATGTTGGTAGAAGATTTTTTACTTAAATAAAAAATCAGTATTAATATTAATAAAATACCATATATATTTACTTTAATAAATCGTTTTATAGGATTAAAATGTTTTTAAATAGCCCAACAACCTCAATTTTTCCACATCTTATGTAAAGCACTCACACACTTAGTGGACAAAGTGCAGTATACTACACTGTATTATAAAAATTTATAGTTTACTATAAAAATAATTTAAGAAAACTGTACTGAACTAAATAGTTCAGATAGTTCAGAGTAAGAAAAGAAAAAAATCTCCTAACCTACAGTAACAATAAAATAAGGTGGTAATGTTAGTTACTTTTTTTCTTTTAATTTTCGTACATCATAAAAAATAAATGAATTTTATTTATATTTTTTATTTAAATGTTAATTTTTATTATACTTTTTACTTTAATTTTTTCACTCTTTGGCATCATTCTATGAAAGTAAATTAGGCAGAAGGAAATATCAATTTTGAATGTTCATTATAGAATGCCAACCCTCTAAACCCCAAATCATAGAGGAGGGTTTTATTGCAGGTGAGGGAAAAACATAGAGAAGAGAAGAAGAGAAGGAGGCGATTCAATGGAAACCCAAAAGCAGAGCAGTAAAAAGCGGAAACAAGTTTTCCCATTCGGAAACTACAGGAGTTACTATGGATATCGAGTATTCTTCTTCACGTTCATTTGTTAGCGTTTTATTGAGTTTAAGGTTGTCCATGTTCGATGTTTTGTTAATTTGATGTTGTTTCAGATTGATCAAGGCACGGATGAAGATCCTCGATTGAAAGTGTTAAGAAAGGAATGGTTTGAAGGGAAGGAGTGTCTTGATATTGGCTGCAACAACGGGATAATCACTATACAGATTGGTAATTTTCTCCTTGTTTCCTTCATTTTTTTTGTTTCAATGATTTATGCCTTCAAGTAAGCTATCATTCGAATAGCTATTAGTCTGAATATTGCTGTAAAGTAAATAACTATTTGCATTTCATGCTCATTGCTTTTCCCCCACAGCACAGAAGTTTTGCTGCCGGAGCATTCTTGGAATTGACATTGATTCTGGTAAGATGCTTATCTATTTTAATTTCTATTGCCTAAAGGTATTTTTTGTAACTTAAAATTCAGCTTTGTTCTGTATATGTTTCTTTCTTACTCCGTATGCCGAGCATAACATAATTCTAATGTGTAATTCTTGAAATTCTAATTGATGTTGTTCTGTCATGAACAGTAAAAATAATATTTCTTTTTCTATAGTTATAGTGAAAACAGTCTATGGAAACATAAAATATTTCCTTACGGCCTCAATTTATGAATTGAATAGGGTTTAACAATTATGTTACTTAAACCAACTCAAGCTATATTCTCCTTGTAGTATTGTATATGCAACTTGACAAGTGGCTAATAGGCAGTATACTTCTCTAGTAAGTAACTTTTATGATTTAAAATCAGCATAGAATGAAACAGTTAGTTTATAAAAGTTATATTAGAAATTGATTTAACTCTATCTCAATGAAAAAAGAGTGTAAAGATGCTCTGAATTTTGTTTCTGGTGTCAGTATTGCATACTTATCGATAAGTTGTTTTCAATCATGTCAATATCTTATTCATAATTTAGCAAAAGGTAGTATTAAGTTTAAACTCCTTATTTTACTTTTGAACTTGCCAATTGGGTAGCACTAATTTTCTTAATTGATTTTTTTATGCTCAATGCGCTAGATCGAGTTCAGGATGCATATTGGAATCTCAGAAAATCTGCTAGATTGAGCTCTTCTGGGAATAAACCTGTGAAAGCCTCCAAACTTCAGGACAAGGATCATGCTGATGATTCAGGCAACAGAGTCACTGCATTGTCTAGAGTTGATACGAAGGAGATTTCAGAGAAACATTCTTCTCCAGAGCAAATTGATCTGTTTACTATAGTTTCATTTAAACGAGAAAATTTTGTTCAGAGTCGACATCCACCAGGAAAGAACTATGATACAATCCTTTGGTAAGTTGCTGAGTTGGTTGTTTTTTCCCCTTGTTTCACTTCTTGAAACATATTTTGGGCCAAAACTTTTAAGGTGAGGGACTGAGGGAGGTAGAAATTTGCCATGTCTTATGCCCTATTGGAAAAGTCCTGTTCAAATTTGTTTGAATTTGAATTTCTGTACTTTCTAGTCCTTTTTTTGGATTGACTTCCACAGGATAGTTGCTATTTATTGGAAATAGTTTGGGCATATCCTAAACCGAAAAGTTATCTCAAGAGCTAGGAGTGCTTTGGCTATATTCCTAGTTAATGTGAGACATCCTAACACCCTCCACTCACATCCACCAATGGATAACTAAAGGGTAATTTTGCATGATTGGACATGTGTGGATTGCCCAATATCAAGACTAGATACGTGGTCCATTGTTACCAGTATCTTTTGATTCTTGATGCAATATGTTTTGACTCAAGTAGCTAGCAATATGAATCATTGAAAAAAATCACTGTGGTGTGATTCTTGAATCCAACCATGAATCAGAGGTCCAAGTATCACTAAATTACCATTAGATGAATTATGTGACTCTAGGCTGTGATTTGCACACCAGACTGGATCAGGTTATGCACGACTGACTGGCTCTGAAAAGACCAAAAGAATAAAATTTTATGTTCTCAACTCATTCTTTTTTACTTCTTTCCACTCTTCTTTGACCTTCCTCTTCTCAACTCTAATACCTTTCTTTGATACGTTTCTTTTGGTATAGTAGCAACTACTTAAAGATGGTGATTTTTTTTTTCGCTTGTGTGACCTGGAAATTGTAAATTTCATACGATGCTCGTTTTTTCTTTTTAAACATGAATTTCATTAGCAACCATGTCATTAAATTTTATTTTATAGGTTAAACTCTTTAAATTATTCCTCCCTCGTAAATGTCAACTATACTAAAGGACCCTGCTGTGAGAAAGCTTCTTACTGTGGAAGCTATGAGCAACGGTCATTGTACTCAGTCTTACCCTTTCTTATGAAAAGAGTCTGAAGGACCCTGCTGTGAGAAAGCTTCTTACTGTGGAAGCTATGAGCAACGGTCATTGTACTCAGTCTTACCCTTTCTTATGAAAAGAGTTTGAAGGACCCTGTTGTGAGAAAGCTTCTTACTGTCGAAGCTATGAGCAACGGTCATTGTACTCAGTCTTACCCTTTCTTATGAAAAGAGTCTGTTTCTGAATTTGAACTCATGCCAACCCCAGACCTTGGTGCAAGTTTACTGCGATTCCAGGTTTTGCCTCCTTCCTCCTAAATGTAGGCACCATATTCAAAATAATTTCTGACAATTCGGGTCCATCAAATGCTACCACAGTTTTGGTTCTTTTTGTAGATGCTGGTATCCATCGAGTTTGTCATGCCAATATCATGCATGTTTTATCAAACAATATATTAATTTGTATATTGTGTGTGGTCCATAATTTTAATTTGGGGTCAATATGTTTTAGGATTTTTTTTTAGTTATTGATTATGAATTTGTACTTCTATCATATGTCTTTGTTAGTTTATCGACTACCACATTTTATTATTAATCCTGAATCTTGCCATTCATGATACGGTTAAAATCACAATTCAGAGAATTGACATTCCGGTTCACCATTTGAATCTTGATTCAACTTCCATGTCTGGCACTATACTGATAATAATATAATTCAGCCTCCAGCTAACTTGAAGGGAAAGATTGCCCAAGTCTTGTAATAAACACTTTGTGGCCATATTCCTATTCTATGTGTGACATCTTTACACTATCCTAATGGATATGTCCATATTGTACTTTTTTATTCTTAATGATTGGATATTTCTGATATTGCATTTTTAATCATGATTACACATTACTTTTATCGACCAAGGACTTGCATTTTGAATTATTAAGCTGCGTGAAGAAAGACATTCTGAAGTTGGTTTTGACTTAACCCTTGTTCTATAACATCGTTATCTGAATACGCTTGTTATGAATTGTCTTCAATGTGCTGCTTATGTTATTATACAAGTTATCTTTTCCTTTGTAGTTTGAGTGTAACAAAGTGGATACATCTAAATTGGGGAGATGACGGCTTAATTACTTTATTTTCAGAGATTTGGAAACTGCTCCGACCTGTAAGTATTATCTCCTTTCATCATCCTATGGTTTTTCTTTCTACTAGATGTGTTGACCACTGAATATATAAGTGCTCCAAAAGGAACTGAAAAAACGCATGATATATTCGGACCTATTTGGTCAGATAAGTTGTTCATGGTGAGATGATCTCTTCTGCAAATCTATTCCCACCCTTCCTTTCTCTTTATCCTTGTAGCCATGGATGTTTTCTTCTACTCCCTTTCTCAAGTTCCATCACCTCCCTCTACTCCATAGACTTTTTACTTTTCTTTTTCTTCCAGATTGGTTTAATCTTTACTTTTTGATTTAATAATGCACATGATGTTATTATATTTTGTTGTATATGTAAAAACATATTCTTTCTTTTGTGCAGGGTGGCATTTTTGTGGTGGAACCTCAACCATGGAAGTCATACGAAAGCAATCGTAGTGTCTCAGAGGTGATAATTTGCTAGCCTTCATTTCTGTGATTATCATCTTAATATTATTGAAGGGGTGCTGGGAAGTATAAACTATAAACCTTTGAATGCATACTTTGGCAAGGTTACAAAGTTTACGTAGTTATCTTTGATCTATTCATCTTGTAAAATCTCTGCATGATCTGGAATCATTTTTAAAAGTGGAAAATGTTTTCTTGAAATAAACAAATCCTTAGCTTCAATGAATGTATATAATTGTATTTTCTTCTGTAATAGAACAACTAATGCGTTATGAATCTGCTGATATTTTACTACTGTTTTTAAATTTCTTTAGTCCTAGCTGGATAATGCTAAAAATAAGAAGGGCTATTGAATTATTTTTTTTTCCCATTATGCAGACCACTGCTGCCAACTACCGTAATATTACAATTCGTCCAGAACAATTTCAGGAAATATTACTAGATAAGGTTTGCGTTCAACATTTCTTGGAATACTATCTTCCTCTTTTGGTAACCAGCATTTTTTCATTGCCAATTTATCATGATTTTTTTCAGATTCTAATGGCTGGTGTTTAAATTTACCCAGATTGGATTTCGAACAGTAGAAGACATCACTTCCGGTTTGACACTTAGCAAGACTGGTTTCAATAGACCAATTTTGGTTTTCCGCAAATGATCTCTGCAGGGTCAGGTGCAGAGTCAATGTCATTTAACATGGAGTAGTTTTACTTTTGCTCCACATAGATGTGGCTGTTATATGTTGCCATCAATGCTGGCTCACAGATCGCAATCTTGCTTGCAGTGCACCTACTGTTCACGACGAAAACTTGATATGCATGGAGCATCCTTTGTGAGAATACCAGTATTAAAACAAATTGAGTTGAAGGGACTTGGAATGTAGAGGAAAATGCACGCTAAAATATTTATATCTTTCGTGTAAATGCGAATGGCTTAAAAAATTTACTCCACTTAATTTAAGTTTTAAGCTAAGAAATGGGAAGTAATTTCTCTTTTATTTTATAGATAGAATGGTTGGTTTCTATTATTTTTCAATGTCCTCTTGGAGTATTTATTCTAAATATGCATAAGGTCTATTTCAGCACTATTTCTATTTTTTAATTTAAATATTTTGTATCTATTTAATTGTAACGTGTTAAGTTCAAGGGAATATCAATAATTCTTTTTTGAATTATACTTTTACTTTTTCATTAAAAATTAAATTATTATATATATATATATATATATATATATATACTATGATGTAGAAATATATATATATATATATATATATATATATATACTATGATGTAGAAGTAAAAAAAGGATAAAATAGAAAATATTTAACTATTTTGTCAACACGCTTTCCAAAAGTATTTGTTAACTATTTTTAATGACTAAAATATTTTTAAAAAGAAGTTGGCGAAAAAAACATTTTCTCTTGGCATACACCTGAATCGTTGCAAGTACTCATTGGGTCTCTGCGGGTGTAGGCGCATTTGCATGTTCATAAGAACTCACGTGAACATGCACGTGCACAGGTCAGGAAGAGAATGACCCATGCTGCCTGTTTGGATTTTCAATTTAAGCCTAAAATTTGAAAAAAAAATTGAAAAAATTTAAATAACAGACTTAATTGCACTTAGTTGTTTTTTTCAAATTTAAAAAAAAATTGGTAAAATGAAAAAAGAAGGATAAATTTCATAAAATGCAATTAAAGGAGATAAGAAAGAAGTGTATATTTGATAAACGAGGAGAAAAGTCAAAATGCAAGAAAGAAATGGAAGAAAAAGAGGCTTTACTCAAATTTCTAAGAGCAGGGTCCAACTGAATTATGGTCATAATTGCCTCATTACTTTTACTTTCAACGTTTTCTTCATTTGACCTGACTTGATAACGTTCGTCATTATGGCACTTCATGAGGACTGCACTAATTCCTCTTATATCAACACACCTTTCTCTCTTCTCCTCCTCACTCTTCTCTTCCACCATGGAAACCACACAAAACTTCGACTGCACTGTCCTCAACAACAACAACAACAATAAATCTTTTTCCTTTTTACCAAGTCAGCCACCATTTCATGTCCCTTCTGCTCCTAAGGAACAACAACATTCTTCTCAGATGTCCGACTCCGACTCTTGCAGTGAGGACGCTGGTGATGCACCTCATGAGGAAGAAGAACTGAGTTTGGATGAGTTTCTCAATGATGGAAATGCAAAGAAGAAAATTGAGCTCTTGGCTGCAATGGTTGGAGTTAACACTACGGAGCCAGCGATTGTGCTGACTGAAGTAGTCAGAGCTCTCAAACTCTTCAACCATTACTATAAACAATTTTAGTTATTTTCCATCAAGGGCTAATTGATGCGGTTTTCGTTTCTTTTGTTTATATGATAAGATATGCGACTTGTGTATTTTCTGTTATCCTTCTTCCAAATAATAGTTTCAGAATCTTTCTTTGGATCGTTTTTTCTTTTCTTTAACTCTTTTCTTTCCACTTAGATAACATCAAATCCTTCATCCTTGAAGTGGCTTTTAATTTTTTTTATCTATTGGAAGGTTCATATTGATTATGTCAAGATTCTTATCGACAGAAAAGAGAAAAATGAAACTAGAAAAAAACGAAAGGAATTCAGGGACAGAATGTCATGTAACAAAAACGAGAAAAACAAGAATAATTGTCTATCACTGACTAAAGATTATACTGATTCAGTGAAACAGATAAAGAAAAGGCTGGTCGACGGAACATTGTGCTAAAGAAAGTTTGCTTGTTCAAAAACGTTTTCAAAATGCAAAGCTAAAAATTGGTTAAAAGGTGGCTTCCCGGCGTTTTCTTTTCTGCATTTTTATCTATGTTTCTATGGTGGCGTGTTCTGGTAATTGGGTTTTGTTGACGGTGGCTGCGGTAGTTTTTGATGGAAAGTTGTCTATAGTTAGCATGAAGGCTAGTTCCTGCGATGAAGCTCTAATGTCATATTTCCAACTCCAGAAAACAAAATAAAGTTATATATAAATAAAATAATGATAGAGTAACACTTAGATTTATTTGACGAAAACTATATTGATAAAATGGTAAACTTTTATATTTTCATAATCTTTCTTCCTTCTATCTATATTATTTGTTACACATTTATATTTATTTTTAAATAAAAGTAGGAATCTATTATTATTATTTTTTTCTATTAGTGTAGAAATGTTATTAGACAATGTTGTTGTAAATGTTACAATATTATTGTGTCCGTTAAATAAGTAAAAAATTAAAGTAGTTCTGTAAGTATTAAACATCATGCTAAGTAAACTTTTAAAACTAAGAAACATTAAATATTATGAATATTTTAAGCTTAGGTATTAAACTCTTGCTTTTGAAGTTAGACAAGAAAATTCTTTTGGACTAAAATATAAACAATATTAACTCATAATTTACTAAATACGAAATTAGTTAAAATAATTTCATTCTTTTAATTTTATTTTAAAATGATTTTATTCTTTTAATTTCATTTTTTTTATGAATTATTGTTTACTAAAATATGAACTAATTTTAGTTTATAAAAAATAAATATTATCAATTGTATTCTTTTCTCTTTTATTGGGATTGGATGATTGAAAAAAATTTATTTTTTAAAATTAAAAATTCAGTATGGTGTTTATGCATATTATTAATTAATATTATTTTAGTAAATATTTGTGAGAATTTAGAAAATTATATTTTAGGATGATAATGTTTTAAAATATTGAGACTTTATTATTTTAATAACAAAACATTTAATTATAAATAGAAATTTCATAAAAAAAGTCTTATTATTCAAAAGTTTTTTTTCTTTTTTAAGTTTTCTCATGCTCGTCTGTTTGAAAATCTGTTTGAAGATTTGTTTGGAGTAAATTAGTTTTCAGCTGTTACTTGAATGTATTCTTGTAACTCTTGAACAATATCTTTGTTGGCATGGTCGGATCATCTTAATATTGTTTTTAGGCTTTTGTACATGTAAATTAGGAGGAGTTTTTGTGGTCTTATAAGCTAGTTGGTTAAGTAAGGAAAACTAGTCTTGATTTGTGTTATGTGTTTGAGTGAATTATGATTGTTTGAAGTTGCTTTGGTGTGTGTATGATGCAAGTTGATATCTCAGCAATTGAACAATTAGTATAAGTTTTATTGTTTGTATTTTGAACCAAGGTACTAAAAGAGGAGTACCAAAGTTATCAATTAAACAGGTCCAATTTCCCTTAATCACAATACAATTTCTAGTTTTTTGATACACCACTGAGTGATAATAGACTGACGCTGAGTGTCATTCTCATTGTGGAGGTCTCATAATATTTTAGCTCTAAAATACTGAGCACCAGAAAGTGTAGTTGAGTGTCATTCTTTTGGAAAGATTGACGCTGAGCACCAAAAATGTCTTCACCACTTTTTGCGAGAGATTTGGAACGCCACTGTTATTTTTCCCTTTATTTGTTTTTGGAGGTTTTGTGATGGATATTAATTATGCTTATGATGATGATGTTTAATGAATTTCAAGAAGAAATTCTTTTTGTTGTAACTTTAACGTATGCATTGATGTATGAATTTAGTAAGAAGAAATCCTTATAGAATATGATGGGTTATGTAGTGAGAGTTCTATGAAGTCTTAGTCTATAAACTTGTTTGGCCTAAAGCACGAAGGAGATTAACCTTGTGTATGGTTGGGTGATAACCCCTTGGTTATGGTTCTATAAAACAATAGAGACCACCACAAGTGCATCTTTTTTAGTTCTGATATAAAAAACGTATATTCAAATAATTGAATTTAATATTTTTAGTAATTTTATTTTATTAAATGAGACGTTACAATATTAACATCGTAAATAAATTTAGTTATTAAAAAATTAATTAACTTTTTTATAAAGTTAATGTTATTTTTTTTACATATTCAATGTCTTATATTTAGGGAGGGAAAGACTATTACTTTAGAGAAAGAGGGTGATACTTTGGGATCATAATGATTTTGGCTGAATAATAATTTCTCGTTCCTTTTTAGGAAAAATTATTAGGCAATTTTAAGGTACAAGATGACTCAAGTAATTTTTAATATGAAGACTAAGAACTGTCATTTTCATTATCATTCGTAATTTCATTTTTGTCAGGTATGTAAGGAATTAAAAAATTATGATCACACTTAAAACTTTAAAATGTATTTTGGTGTCGATCTTGGCTTGAAAGTCCATCTATTTACCATACGAATATTTTTAACATTTAATATTTTGGGACTAATTATGTTTCCACTTAAACAATCTATGAACACGTTGAGTGGACTATTATTTGATCTTAACAACAAACTTAAGTAAATTACTATTTTTATTATGTTATTTAAAGATAAATTTTATGATTTTTTGCTATGATTATTATTTTTTTTAAAATGACCTAACTGTTTTTTTTTTTTGTTGCGTTATACAGTTAAACTTGTTTTTGATAAAATTTTAATGACATGCATATTATTAATTTATTAAACCATTCTTTCATTAATTGTTCATGAGATAAAAAAAATGTGAAAATGAGAGTAATTTTATTATAAATTTTTTTACAATAAATAAAAATTATTATTATTTTAGATTTAAAATAATTGAATTTCATGTAATTTTATATGTATTGATGTAAATTTAAAATTTTTATTTTTAATTATGTATATTAGTAGAAATGTATTAAAATCATTATTTATTTTTGTTATTTTCTCACAATTATAGTTATTTTATCCCTTTTACTTTATTTATGTAAATTACTGAGTACGATGTTTTGATTCTAGAAAATAAACTAGTAAGCAATCTCTACATGGTTACACAAAAATTTAGCAACAATTTTTTTTCTTTTCAAATTTATATAATCATTTTGTTAATAACACACACATATATGTTAACTATTTTATAGTTAAACGAAATAAATAAATAATAAAACAATAAAAATACCACTTTCAAAAGAAGTGGAAAAGTATTCAAAAATTAAATAATATCTAAATACATTTTTAATGTTTATTACAAAAACAATTTTTTTTCTTATAAAAGTCCATAAATTAGTATTAATTTTATAAATTTATATTATTATACGATAACTTACATTATTATATATAAATTTAATTAAGTGCGAAACTTAGTAGATGTATAATTGTGAAAAACTCTCCTTAAAAGTAATATTGGTGGTTGTCTTTCTATATTGGTATTAAATCATAGAAGTTACTCGCTAAAGATGTATAGTGCAGTTTACTTTGGATACATTATATATACTACAAGTTGGTTTAAGAACCATAACTGTTAAGGCCCAAAGGAAACATTATATATACTAAAAGTTTTGAATTACATATAAAATTTTTACTCAAATGTAATATTAACTGTTCTACTGTATACTGTGCGAAAGGTTTTGATGTTTTATTACACTATGTGCATGGATTAAACTATGAATACGATTTTAACAGTACATTTTATACTATCAACAGTTTTCTAATATCACTAGAATAAAGATTACTCTAAAGATTAATGTCACTCTGTCGTGGATTTATCTAACCACGAGACTAATTCCCTGTTGTCCATCGGACAACTTTTCAGAGAACTTTAACAGCATCGACAATGGTAAAATAAATAACAAGAGATTAAATCGAATAATTTTATAAAATTATCTAATTCAATTGGCAAACACCCGTGTCCAAAATTTATAGAAGAGTGATGATCCATGATACGCCCCTTCTGAAATATCCTGAGTGAACAACGGCAAAGTTTGTCCAACTGCCAAAATCACGAAGGCCAAAGGGCCAAAGAAAATGGAGATAAAAAGACGTGTTTCTAAAGCTTGCTTCATTGTATTTAGAGAAAGACATCTGCCACAGCTTACAGGGGTCGGTGCTATCGTGTCATTGTTACATTATCTACAAAATCTGATTTGAATATGATACATCTGATGCAAACATTTTCCTTCAAAGAATACTCTATTCCAACTCCTTTAGAAAATCAACATTATCTACAAAAACCTGCACATTTAGAAGTCGGAAAACTAGTTAGTCAAAAATGCTGATTAATACGAATAATAAACAGGAAGAGACTAGATCTCCGAACATAGTGTTGTGTCATGATCAATAGTGCCACATTTTCTATCATTTCTCAGTATTACTACTTTGATACTGTGAATACCATGTTGTATCGTGATGAGATTTCCATTTTAAAGCAAGAAAAGAACTTTTGGGTATCATATATAAAATCATTAATGAGCGTTTGAGATAATTGCTCATTTTACATGGTACTCGACATGAACCAAATTAGAGTTTTGGATGAAGGTCATGAATGATTTTATATCTAACCCACCTCCTCACACGAGTGCTTTCGGACATCAAAAATGAACTGTGAACCTGTCCACCCTAACTTCAATTGAAATATAGCTTTTATAAAGTACTGGGTAACAAGGATTGAATTTCAAACCACATGGTCATAAAAACTATGATATCGTGTCATGAATTAACTATCCCATCATCAGTTGAGATTGCTGGTAAGGACATGAATATTTTAAATTTAACAGTGTCGAACATTCAAATCTTTTATGATCAAGTAGTTCAAACTTTCATCTCTATTGCCTTTCTTCTAAATGAAGATAAATTTCAACGTACTGTAAAAATGGGCCTATTGTGTGAAGGGTGAGAGTGCATGCTAGTGATATAACTTAATCCTTTTAAGAGAGTTTGCCTTTGATAAGATACAATACTTGTCTTTCATACATAAGCTTATTGATCCAAGCTGTTGCGTGCGAGGACATATTAGACATAAAACCATTCATGAGTTTTCATTTTCTAGCTTAAGTCTTGGGGAGACATTAAATAACAAAAGATCAATTACACGTACCGACTTCCAACCATCAGGATCCAAGCATGCAGTAATTTTGGTGTTGATACCAGGTAATGGTCCAGGTTCACGAGTAACCTTCCCTCCAGCTAGTTTAATTGCTTCTGCAGTTTTGTACACATCATCGGTGCCTACTGCAATCTGCAAAATGGGTATAAAAAGTTACGGATTTGATAGAATGTGAGAAAAAGTTTAGAGAGAAAACAAAGTAGTATGTCACTTTTAGATAGTAACATGTTATCATTTCTCAAAAGTTGAATACAACAGATGGAGCTTATCTATCGAATCTGAATACTACACAAGTTGTTGTTCAACTGATTCTTGAATCCTGACTACCTTACACATTATAACAGAATCAGATTACTGTGCAGCTACGCTGACTAACTAGAATATTCCAGAATCTAGAGACTCGAGAGTATTCAAAATGAACTTGAACCTAGAGGTATACATTGACAGGGGAGAGAAGGAAAGTAAGAAAATTAACAAAAGAACTGTCTTTAGGTAGATATGGAATAAGCCACTAAGAATCTACAATTGGTCAAGTACAGAGAGCTTGCGTAGTTTGTATGAGGTCATACGTATTGTGTTGAAAAACTAAAGGTATGAAGTTAACTATGGAGACGAAAACACAAGGTAACAATCATTTCAATTTGGAAAAAAAAAACGGCCATTTCTGTTACACTCTGTTTGCTTAAACTTATTTACTGTTAACGAGGATAGAGAAGAGATGATATGCGGTTATGTTGCACTTTTAGAACAGCGGTTGTGCAGTGGTTGCGCTGATACTCATGCGTGCCCCACAGGTTTCAATTTCTACTTTATAATGGTGAGAGATGAGAAGAAAGTTACATTGACTTGTGGCTTGTAAGCTTCATATGGCATAATCAGTTAGGTTGCACCCATAATCAATTGATTTTTATTTTTCTATTATAATCATAAATAAAAATAATACTAAAAGTAATAAATAATAATATAATGAACTTGAGGGGTTAATACGATTGAGTTTTCTTTGTAAAAAGCTGAATCATTCATGTTTTCATTGTGGTAAATAGTGTGAATTAAATGTAGCACTAGTGGAAATTAATTACTAGTGGACATTAAAAGTTAAGGAATGGGAGATAGGGTCTGTTTGAAAGAACTTTATGGAGTTTTTGGTTAGAAGAACCAAAACTTGACGTTTTCTTATCAATCCTATGACTTATGACTCCCCTTCTCATCATTCTTAAATGTGACATCAATATCCTTCTTCAAATTTGAATATCATAACGGTCCGCTTGTTTTTTCGTCAACTTTTCACCCATTTTCACTCTTAACTCATCCCCACAACCTCACTTTCCACTCGAATTCTCTTCCCGTCTTTCAGTTTTATTTTCTCCCTTACTTTCATACTATCCAAACAAAGCGTTAATAAAGAGACTAAAAGCTGATATATTCATTGTAGCAATGAAACCCCTTCACAGATTCCATAAAAAGAATTTGGGGAGGGAGAAAATTCTGCTTACCTGAGCATAAGCATTTCCTTTATCGTATTCAGTGACTCCATAATTGTAAGTCAACTCCAGAACAGTGCTTTTATCTTCTGGACCATAACCCAGCATTGCTATGGTATACTGCCAAAAGAAGGCCATCAAATAAACACAAGGTGAAATGAAGGGCATGCCCGAAGTATCAAATAAGGTGTCGTGAAAAAAATTTGAGGCCGATAAATCAAGCAAGATGAAAACCTAAAAGTTATAAAGGTAACCATCATAAAAGTATTTCCAAAACAAGCATAAAAAACTTAAAAAAATTATGAGAAAGTTGCATTTGCAGAAGATATCCACAGAATTATCCATGGGTAAGCAAATTAAAAGGACTTTGACAGGGATACATTTTCATAATTATATAGCACAGCACAAAATTCTCTTTGTAAAACGCTTATTCTATTAGTTACTTGGTAAACTTATGCCTGGATTTGTAGACAATCCTGAACTGAAAGAAAATTTTGCAGATCAAGTATACTTACAAAAAATTCACACACTCGTAAACCTGAATTTAAACCATCTTAACCTTAAATAAAAGCTATATAATTTGCATATATTTCACAGAAGAAAACATAAAGGGGAAGTCATCATACCTTGTATTCTGGATTGTCTCGAGTACGAAGCAACTCCATACCAAATGCCTAAATGTTAAAAATCACATAAATGTCTTAATGTTATGAAAAGGAAATAAGAAAACTTTAAAGTCTGATCCAGGATAAAATAGAACTGACCCTGACCTTCTCATAAAATTCTATGGAACGATTAAGATCACCCACTCGGAGCATTACTTGGCACAAGGGTTCAGGAGTTGGACCTCTTTCTATAAGTTCAAATTTATAACCATCAGGGTCTTCAACAAATGCAATTACTGAACGGCCTCCCTTTACAGGCCCAGGCTCTCTTGTTATTTTACCACCCTTAGCTCTTATTAGCTCCACTGCTTTTACAACCTAATAAACGATCACACAAAGAAATTATAGCATATATGTTAGTCAAAAGGCCAATAGAGATAAAATCCTACGAACTCAACAGGAAAGAGCACCGTATGAGCACTACAAAGGTGTTAAAAAGGACAACAGAGGATGCTAAAGCTTGGAAAACTTACATCATCAACGGCAATACCAAAATGGCCAAATCCAGTTCCAATATCATACTTGTCAACTCCATAATCTGAAATGTTAAAACCAAAATTAATCGAAAGCTCTCTTTGCATAAGCAGACATAGCTGACTCCTTCAAAGAGCCAGTGTCCTATAATTATTACTAAAAGTCATTGAGTAGACTAAATTTTGCACATTTCAAGAGGAATGCCATTATAAACAGTCAGACACTTACTATATGTCAGTTCAATAACAAAGTGTGAGTCTTCAGGCCCATATCCAAGAAAGGCATTAGTATATCTCTCCTCCGGTATGTCCCTCTTTCTGAGGAGCTTCATTCCCAGACACTCAGTATAAAACCTAAAACCACCAAGAGTAAACGCTCATCCATAAAGTTTAATACATCAAAGATAAGCAGCTTTCATTTAATTAAGCAGAAGTTGTCTCATTTAGCTTCTCCTAAACTTACCTGAACTCATGTCTATGCTAATTTTAACTTAAGAAAGAGACTTGATTCATTTTTATCTTTCTTCTCTCCCATAATTGTATAAGCGCTTATTGAAAAGCTTTATCCAAACAAGACCAAATTGAGATATAAGACAGTGCATACTTTATAGTCCTGTCCAAGTCCCCAACTCGATACACAACGTGAAGCATTCTTCTCTTGTCCTGCTTGACCCACTCAAGCACATTTTCTGGTGAAGCAGCCGCTACAGATTGTGACACGTCCCCTGATGCCATGACTCTCACGGGATAACCATCTTGTCTGAACAATCTGGAAGCTTTCAGACCAAAATTATGGTACCGAGACACTGCACCCAAATCCAAAATTCAATTTCAAATTTTTCATCAGCCCAACTGCCAATTTTGCAGCACCAATATATATTGGTAATTGGGATAAAAAAAACCAGAAATAGTGATAAATTGAAGAAAAAAAGAATATGAACTTACGAGAGAAGGAGAGACGGGGAGAAGGATTGAAGAGAGGAAGTGAGGAAGGTGGAGAGAAGGTAAGGGAGAAGAGAGTGGGTCGAACCGAAGAAGCCATGGGAACCACTCTCACCATTGGGGTGAGGAAATTGGTGTTTGTTCTGCTTGTGTTGTGTGTGGTGTGGATGGATGAGGCAGAAGAGAAGAGAAAGAGAAGGGAAGTGAAGCGGAGACTAATAGGTAATAGGTATTGTATTGTTTGGGTAACTTAGCTTCTCAAATTTTGCATCGTTTCCTCCATTTACTTTACTTTATATTATTCCGTTTCTCTGGAATTATTGATACTTGATTCCACATTTACGGTTCTTCTTCAATTCCTTTTCCCTATCATTTGGGAGTTCGATGGAACGTTTCAAACAAAAAATAACTAGTCTTTTGCACTTAGCATGCCGAATTTTTAGTTTTAATTCGCTCAATAATGAATCCTGTTGTAGGAATTAAAATTTTATAAAAATTTCCATTATGTTTTTTAATTGATTACGTTGTCATTCTTATTTATATTATATATTCATTAAATTTTAAAAACATTACACCGAAAGATCATGCTTAAAAATTTTAAATATGATATATAAATTATTACAGTATAAAATTCATAATAATTAAACATTTTAAATATAAAATATCATAATAAATCAACATTTAAATTATGTTTGACTAAAAAAATTTGCCCAAAATTATAGTAGCCTGTTTTCTAGAATTATGACAGATTAAAATTTACAAAATATCACTTCTAGCCTTTAATTTATAAACTTAAATTAAGTTTAACCTTTTTAATATTTTTTTTCCAAAATTAAAGGTTTAAGTTAGATTTGATAAACCAGAAGAAATTATGTTTATAATTTGGATAATAATATTTGACAGCCTTTTTTTTCGACAACGTTATTATTTTATAATTTATCTAAAATTATTTTACAATCAATAATAATAATTATAAATATCAATATACCAACTGAAACATATAAACAGAAATATTAAAATACTGTGAAAAAATTGTTTTCTAACTTATCATTATTCTTGTAATTTTTTACCCACAGCTTTCCCTTCAATCATCGTCCATATGTCCATGACTCAATATGAATACCCGATAAAGCTGACAGAGATCTCTCATCCTATCTGCACCGTACAAAACAAATTCATTTATACTTTTCAAAACTAACCCAAATTGCTAATAAGGAAAATGAAAAAAAAAGTGAGAAAACAAAAAAGAAATTAAAGGAAATAAATATATTTATTAAGTTGAATATTTGTTCTATGGATTAAAATGACTGTTATTTTTCATTTTAGTTATTATTTTATACATGATGAGATGATATTACGTTTATTTGACTTTATTTTTCTCTAATTCTATATATAAATATCTTTGAATATATCTCAGTCTTTTAAATTCCTTATATCTACAAGTATTTTTATTTAAAAATTGTAATCTCAGTTTCATGTTGTTCTAAATTTATTATAGGTTTAGTTTCACAGTGTGATTTAAGTGTTCTAAAGAGAGTTGTATTATAAATATTTATAAATAATCAATTTTGTTATATTTTTTTGAAATAGACAAAAAGATATAGTGATATTGTTTTCTATTTTATCTTACCAATTATTACAAAAATATATAATTTTTTCAGTTAGTTATTTTTAGAATTATTGCTGAAAAATATGTTATCTGCGATAGTAAAAATCGTTGAGAAAAACAACGTGTTAAGTATTATCGATGGTTTTTTTGGCTAAAATCGTCACAATTTCTCGAGTTATGCTAAAATCGCCCTAATTTCCCAAAATTCCTCTAATACAAAATTCATTTTATATATTAATCCATCCATTTTTTTATATATATTTTCTAACAATGATCTATATAATTGAGAAAACATAACATTTACATTTCAATAGTATATAATTTCTATTCACAACAAATATTCCTTTATCTAAACATTACCTAAAACAATTCTTTAAACCCATAATCATGTACCAATTTAATTGTTACTATTATTATACATTTTAATATTAAAAAATTTACATAAAAATATATTTAAATATATATTATCATATAATAGTATAATTACTTAATTATTTCTTAAATTATTAAACTTCTTAAAATCACATCTATTTATTATATATAATTATAAAAATTTATATATATATAATTAAAACTTATTTATTTAAGTATATAATAATTATATTATTCAATTAAAAAAACAAAAAAAGACAATTAATTTACTATATATAATCTAAAAAATGTAAAAAGAATCACGATCTAACATAAGATATGACTGTTCACTGATTATATAAACAGCATTATAAAAGATACGAATAAAATTGACGAAAATTAAAATATTATTAAAAAAATATTATAATTAAATTGATAAATTGAATAATATAAACTAAACTAGTGTTTTAGTTTTTATAAATTAAGAATATGAATGATATTCAATTTTTTAAACTTGACCTAAAGACTAAAAATAAATACATACATATTTTTCTCATCTTTATATTAGTTTTTCAACTAGTAAAAGACCATTAATTTATTATAAATCATCTAAAAAGTGTAAGGACCATTAAATTCAGCAGTGAGTGGAAGTCCGGTGTAGGTGTAAGAATTCAGAAATTCAGAAATTGGAAGCCAGGTGTGTGTAGCTGAGTGACTGATCGGTTTTGACGGTAGTATACAAGGAAACTTTTCAAAATTTCGTGTCACTCTATTCTGCATGCACTTATTCTCTCTAAGTTTCTGAGTTCATATTCTTCTCCTTCTCTCTACAATTCTCTTCCTTCTTTCTACAAATTCTCACTTTCTTCTTATTCCGATCATCAATCAGGCAACGCCTGAGTCTTCCTGGTGTCAAGGGCTTCACTTTGCACCCATCAAGTTGTTGTTTTGAGCTGGTAAGTTCATCCTCTTCTTAGAACGTTTGTTTTCCAGCACATGCAAACCAAGTTTCTGGTTGCATGAGTTTATTACCTCTCTCTATTAAATTCTGATCACATTTCTGGTCTTGTGATTGGTTTATTTTCACAAATCAGTGAACTTTAAGTTTCTAAGACTTTTGGTGGTGAGCAAGTTTCTGTACTGAAAGTTCTCTATCCAGTTAAGAGGTACGGGAAGCTAGTAATTTAATTATGTTTTATGTGGTTGTGTTTGGAATCTCTATTTGAACGTTTACATGTATGAACAATTGTATGTTTGATTGAATTGTATGCAATATTTTGTGTTTGGACGAAATCTGTGAAGTAGTTGAGAAGTTCTACAAGTTTTGTAAAAAAATCGAATGATCAGTATAGAACGCTCGGTCTGGTCATGTAATCGAGCTTAGCGGTTTTAGGTTCCGTAGTGATAATCTGGTTAAGTGTTGTTCGATTTAATATTGGCGTTCAGTTTTAAAAGTATTCGTTTTTTATCTCGACAGTCTCAGGGTGGGTATTATCGTTTGTTATTAGTCATAATAGGTTTAACATTCGTTATTAATAGTACTCGGTTTGTATTGGTGCTCGGTCTTAACTGAGTTCTACTTTTGTGGATCCTTAGTTAATGACCGATCGATCTTGTATTGATATTCATGTGAATATAGCAGTCGGTCTAGACATAACATTTGAGTGTAAACAACGTTCGGTCTATCATAGGTTTTAATTTTTATTGACCGCTCAGTCATGTACTGTCTTGGTAGTGCTCGGTTCGTTACTAGCACTCGGTCTCAGAAGTAGTACTCAATCTTGTTCTTGTATCTTATTTCAATAGTGTTCGGTTTGAGCCAATAGTGTTTGGCCTAAGTCAATGGCGTTCGGTCTAAGACAATAGTGTTTGTTCTAAATATCAAGTGTTCGGTTTTAGCTTTAGAATTCGGTTGTTCTGACGTTCAACTTCAAAGACGTTCGACTCATGCTTGAGTTTTACTCTTTACATGACCGTTCGGTCATGTTCACATATGAGGAGTGTTCTCTCGTCCGGTCTTGTTCATAGGTTATGTTTATCTTTTCGTCCAGCCTTGTTCATAGGTTATGCTATTATCGCTGTTTGACTTTGATGGGTTGAGATAGTTGTATTGATTTACTGAGTATGGAAAATTGTATTGATATTTCAACAAGACATATGTTTCAAGTAATGTGGAAGAGAATTCCAAGGAGGAATGTCTCAGTGAAAAGTGTATTGAAGTAGTAAATGTCTCAATGAAAAGTGTATCAAAGTGGTGTTATAGTATGAATATGGATAGTGAAATTCACGGAGTTCATCCTGATATTTTGATGATTACCAATTCTCAAGTAGAGATGGGTAAGGCATTGTGTGAGAATGGCAGGAGGTCTTAGCCCATAGGTTCTTGGGTGAGTTATAACGGACTAACCTCGGGTGGCAGCTGATGGTTTTCCAGTTACTACACCACCCGAGTGCATGAACGACCTCAAGCTACATATTCATACAATCCGGATGGTCAAGTCAGGTGTTTGGTTTATGCATAAAGTATGGTTTTCAGTTGTATATGTTTATCGGTGATTGTTGTGGTATGTTGTAGTGTTTTGTTTTGCATTAGTTATAATTGTACGAAATGTATGTATGTTTGCACAATTAAATTACATTAACTTACCCTTATTTCCTGTTTTGTCCATATTCCTGTTCCGTTTTTCTCTTGTGATGATCACCTTTTTGGGTGTAAGCAGATGATGTGGAGTGTTCGCTGGGGCAGGAGTTGGAAGGCGAGAATCCTGTAGTTTAAAATATGACCGTTCGGTCATATTACTATTTTTAGTTTTTGGGTTGAACCGTTCGGTTAAATTTGTAATCTTGAATTACCGATCGGTAAAGCTTTAAATTTTATGATTATTTTAGGATAACTGTAATTTTATTCTAACATCTTTAACTGTCTTACAATATTAATATTATTATATGATAACTTATGTTATATATTTTTTAGGATGTTACATCTAAAAAGTGTATATAGAAATCTTTTTGTCCTTAACTTCTTAACTTACTTTTCTAATACACATATTTTGATTATTTTTATTTTTTCTATTATTATTTAATATTTATTTGATATTTTTATTTCATATTTATAATAATTATACCTTTTTTATATTTGAAATAATGTTATGTTTTCTCTTTTTGTATTTTTTTATTAAAAAATTATTTAATTAATATTTAAAATAATAATAAAAAGGACACAAAAACATTTAAGCAAATATAAAATTTTCAATGAAGATAAGATGCAATCAACTATGGAAATAGGATAAAGATGAATTTGTACTTAGAAAATGGAGATGAAATACTTTAACTTGCTCCATTTCTACTTCTATCCTTCAGTGATGATAATTTTAGAAAATAATAATTTTCTTGAGACATTACATTTTTTTTTCTTATATATGTGTACGCGAAAGAGAGGATTAAATAGAAAGTTATATTTTTTTTTTTCTCACTTTCTTTATTATCTAATAAGAGAAATGTTCTTTTATGGGCCTTTGCACCTATTACTTTTCCTTCTAAAATTCTCCGAAGTAATTAATTCTAAAGAATAAACCATTAGTTTCAGGAAAACATGATGTTGTCAATTAACCTTTGGAAGACGAAAAGTAGAACTTCAATTGTATTTTACTTTCTAAGCGAGTTTTAAACTACTTTAATTTTTCTTTTCTATAAAAAGTTGTTTTATTTTTAGTATTACGTGTTACTCTTTGATTATTTTTTGGTTGAATAACTAGTAAAATAAATTAAGTATCTTAAGATGAATACCAAAAGAATAGTGAATTTTAAATTTGAAAGGATAAAGATAAAAAAAATAAAAAGGTATTGTATATAAATTGAAATAATGTAACACACCACGTACTATTAACTAATACAATACAAATAATGTATTAAATTACAAACAAATAACATAACAATTTGCACGGTTAATGTAAAGTATGATAAATTATTTTTATTTTGTATAAATTTTAAAATATTTGGTCATATGATCTATTTAATTGTGGAGATAAAATAGTTGATGCAAAATTATAACATTATCGTTCCGAGATGATTAATGCACAAATAAGACTAAATGTTATTTTGTTCAAGTGACAGAGTTTGTAATAGAGTATGTGGTTTAGTTTTTATGGTACAGTCTCTTGTGATACATCTTATTGTTTAGTGATAGCTTGAGCCGGTGATGATTAATCATGATAATAATTATATTGTGAATGAATAAAAATCTCGATGGTGGTATGTTAGTGAAATCTGATTTTTGGACTGGTATGTTTTCTTTGGAAGATGTCACTTTCTTTGTCAATAATTTATAGAGTACACAATAATTATATTTAACTCATAATAGTTTTGTGGTAATTTCTAATCTTTTTATGTTTAAGGAGACTTGTTTTGCAAAGAAATTGAAAATAATTTATGAATGAACTAAGATGCTTGATGAGAAGAAAGATTTTAATATTCAGATGGCAATAAACTCGTTCAAATTACAAATAAATTTGATAGGTTAAAAAGTTAATATTAAATCTTTTAAAACAAAAACTAATAAAAATTTAAGTTGTTTTGAAATATGAGAGAATTGAAATATGAAATTTAAAATATAAATGATTTTCATGAAAAGATAATGGATTTTCTTTTTATAATAGGTTACTTTTTCATCTATAGCTATAATTTTATTATGTGTTTATTATGAGTTTGACACAGTCTCTCCATATTTTTCTTTTTCTTTTTTAATAAAATTTTCATGTAACGATAATTATGTTTAGCATAAACTTATTTGTAAATAAATTGCTAAGTTCGTCTTAAACTATCCTAATTTTCATACACACTTGACTTTTTTTTCCCAATTTACAACAATTTACTTGTATATCTAACTCAAATTTAATAACCTATTAAAAATATAAATGATTTAACATATATTTATGACGTGATTTACTTAATTATTATAAATCCAAAATGTTATATATTTGAAGATATTTATTATAATTTAAATTATATATAATATACATTAATACATTTATTTATTATGAAATTTATAATGTAGAAAGAAATTAAATATATCAATTGATTTAAATCATTTTATGTATCATTATTTAAAATGCATATACAAAAGCAGAGATAAAAGGTATCTAATTATTAGATAACAGTTGACTATTTTAACATAAAATAAAATAAAAATGCATTGACAGAGCAGCCACCATATTAGACAAACGATGCATTTTTGATTGGTAAGTGGAAAAAATTATATATTCACATATTTTATATGACTGGGATAAGATAAGATTGACTATTATTCAGTAACCAGTTTGATAATTCCACACTCGACTCTGACTCTAATAATCTCTGTCTTAATCCATTTTTGTACCGTATATATTTTAATGTTAATAATTTAAAATTAATTAATTCCTTAATATATTTGATCATGAAAGGGAAAAATAGCTATTCTATTCTGGCTCCATTAAATTAAGGTAGTGTTTCCTCTACGCAGTTGCGCGTTAATTGTGATTACGAAATTTGAGGATCCGATGGGATGTGGTTAAGTTGATACAGTCGCTCCGTTTCCAGCGCATGCATGCTGTCATTTGAGGTTATCCGTTGGAGACAGACAATATTAGAAAAAAAAATGCATTTTGCATATGAAATTTTGATTACTTTTTCCAAAAATACCTTTGATGGTTTTATTTACTTTTGATTATGCGTTTTCTCAAACTTTATTTACAAATGTCTTTTATTATCACGACACGTTCTCTTCTCTCATTACTTTATTAATTTAGAAATAAATAATATCTTATCGAAAACGAAAACATTAATCATTTTATTAATTTGTTTAAAGTAAAAGAGACAAAGAAATATGTAAAAGCACTGGGGTAGTAAGAAAAGAAGGATATTAAATTAGTAGATGTTGTGTATTTTAATTTTAAGAAATAAAAGAAAAAGGAGGTACCTTTTATGAGTCGGGTTGGGGGCGTTGACTCGGACACGGACACCCTTATAAGAAGCCTAAGAAGCGGAAATGTGTGTGGGTGTGTGTTTGTTGTATAGGGTGGACCTCTGTTCTCAAACACTGACACAAAAATTCAAAAGATAGAGTAATGGCAGGTGGAGGAGTAGAAAGTGGAGCACCAGGGAAAAGGGCTCACCTTTACGAGCACAGATTCACTAACTATTTCGCCTTTACATGTATCGTTGGGGCCCTTGGCGGTTCTCTCTTTGGCTATGATCTTGGTGTTTCTGGTTTGTCTTTCTCGGTCTCAGTTCATGTTTCTGTCATTACTTTCACATGCTCTGTTCTGCCAAATTATGTTATTTTTTCCTTTTATTTCTTTCATCGTTTGTCTCTTTTAGATTCATCACACCTCTTCGTTGCACCGAAAAAAATTTACAACAAAAATTTAATTACTTGACGACGATGATGCAATGGTACTCCAAATATACAATTGTGCAGAACTTAATGTAACGATCGGGAAAAAAAAGGGGGTTTTGATTTGATTTTGATTTATCGCTGAAACATACGTGTAGTGTGTCTTGATTCTGACTCCAAAACTTTGCCGGGATAGCGGCTGGAATTTCGTATTTTAGTGAATTAATGACACCCTGCAATTATTCAGGGTATGGAACAAACACTGTTTTTGCATTGGTTCTTTTACTTTATTATTCTTGGATTTCAAGCAGTATGATTTGTTATATCATTGGCTGTTAATTATTAATTAATTTTTCTGTATGTTAATTCAGATTTTGACATTTTACTTTTTAGAATTAACTTTTGATGCCTTCAATGAACTAGGGGCGTTTCAGAAAACTAAACTGAAAAGACTGGTGTAAAAATGGTTTGGTGCAATGTTATAAAACTGAATCATCAATTTCCATCTTTACAATGTTTGATTAAACAAATTATCTACTTCTGTTGCGTACTAGTAAGGGATTAAAAGTTTGGGGGGAAGTTGCACAAGTTGATTCTGCGGTTAATTTTTAAAAAATTAAATGTATTTTAATTGCCGCAAGCACGGAAGTTGCACATGTCTGAAAGCTTACGTTGAACTATGATTCGTCCGCTTAGAAAATTGGTGCAGCTGTTCAGATCTATATGTCTTATTCAATGAAGATAAGTTTTTGAGAAGAGTGTTTAAAACATCAGAACTAAAGAACTAAGTCGTATAATTTTGAAAACAAATTCGAAATTCATTGGAACTCGAGTCAACACAACAATACAAAAAAAAATCACATTACAGAAAAAAAGATTAACAGCAACGAACAAGACGACAACATCTGCCGAACTTTTATGAAATTAATTTTGATACTAAACTCAAGGACCCATAATCAAATTTGATTTCTAATTTTATTGCAGAAAATAAAATTTTATACCAGCTCTGTGTGCATAAAAAGTTGTGAATTTTTAATTCAATTTTCGGTTGAAGTGGTTTTACCATTGAAGTTTCGTATTAAAAGAAATCAGTGATTGATTTCCCCTCTCTGGTTTCTTTTATTACCTCAAAGAAAGTTCAGAATGAGAAATTTACTTGTGATGGTGTGGTGTCAGGTGGGGTGACTTCAATGGATGATTTTCTGAAGGAGTTCTTCCCAAAAGTGTACAGAAGGAAGAACTCGCATCTGAATGAGACCGACTACTGCAAATATGACGACCAAGTCCTAACACTGTTCACATCGTCCCTTTATATCTCAGCACTGGTCATGACATTCTTTGCCTCCTACTTGACTAGAATCAAGGGAAGAAAAGCCAGCATCATAGTGGGAGCCCTTAGCTTTCTGGCCGGCGCAATCCTCAATGCAGCAGCTAAGAACATTGCAATGCTGATCATTGGCAGGGTCTTTCTCGGTGGAGGCATTGGCTTTGGTAACCAAGTAAGTCAAATACTCCAAAACTAATCCTCACCGTATCAAAATCATTTTAATCATGGAACTTCCTTCACACGTAGCATGTTTAATCAGATGTTTGTGATTGTAGTTTCAACGTTGCTTCTTGTTTCTGACTGGATTTCTAACATGCATACGTTACTTATAAAGAAATATTATTCTCAATGGTGCATTCAATTGTGTAGGCTGTTCCATTGTATCTTTCGGAAATGGCTCCGGCAAAGAACCGAGGAGCGGTGAACCAACTGTTTCAGTTCACAACTTGTGCTGGAATCTTAGTTGCAAACCTAGTGAATTACTTTACAAACAAAATCCATCCCCACGGATGGAGGATATCACTGGGTTTGGCAGGTGTTCCGGCAGTTCTTATGCTTATTGGAGGTCTTCTGTGTGCTGAGACACCTAACAGCCTTGTGGAGCAAGGAAGGTTGGACGAAGCAAGAAAAGTATTGGAGAAAGTTAGAGGTACAAGGAATGTTGATGCTGAATTTGAAGATCTTAAGGAAGCAAGTGAAGAAGCAAGAGCTGTGACGAGCCCATTTAGGACACTCCTCAAGAGGAAGTACAGGCCGCAACTGATCATAGGTGCCTTGGGGATTCCAGCATTCCAGCAGCTAACTGGAAATAACTCCATCCTCTTCTATGCCCCTGTCATTTTCCAGAGTTTGGGGTTCGGTGCTAATGCTGCTCTCTTTTCATCTTTTATCACCAATGGGGCTCTTCTAGTTGCCACCGTCATCTCAATGTTTTTGGTTGACAAGTTTGGTAGAAGAAAATTCTTTCTGGAAGCTGGATTTGAAATGATAATCTGCATGGTAACTACTTGTTCTAGCTCTTATTGTCCTTTAGTTTTATCAAACTAATGCAACGCTTTTAATGGAATTGCTAATTGGACCTTTTGATTGCTTTGCAGATTATTACGGCTGTGGTTTTGGCTGTGGAGTTTGGACATGGCAAAGAACTCGGGAAAGGAATCAGTGCCTTTCTGGTTATTGTGATATTCTTGTTCGTATTGGCATATGGGAGATCTTGGGGTCCCCTTGGGTGGTTGGTTCCGAGTGAGCTATTCCCATTAGAGATAAGGTCAGCTGCACAGAGTATGGTGGTGTGTGTCAACATGATCTTCACTGCACTTGTTGCTCAGTTGTTCCTCATGTCACTTTGCCACCTCCAATATGGAATCTTCTTGCTCTTCGGTGGCTTAATTGTCATCATGAGTGGCTTCGTTTACTTCCTTTTGCCGGAAACAAAGAAAGTCCCAATTGAGGAAATTTATCTTCTTTTCGAAAACCATTGGTTCTGGAAGAACATCGTATCAGACCAAGACCGAAGGACATCAAACTGGAAACCAGTAGCTATAGTGTAAAATTGTCAACAAAATAGATTGAACAAGTATACATTTATTTTCCTTTAGCTATTTGTTTCTTACTTTCGATGTCATAAAGTTAAGCGTATTATGATATTTCTTTTAAATATAATTTGTTGCTTTAATATTTGTTGGATCTCTTTTCCTCCATGATGTCTGACAGTATACTACAAAGACCATTAGGATAATACATAGAGCAATGAAAATATATAAATGAAATAAAAAAAGATTCAGTGGTCATTGTAGGAAATAATCCCACAAAATCAGTAGCAGCACAAGCACCTCAGGAAGATAAAAACTGCACAAAATCAGCAGCACAGAAAGTGTGTTTGAAGGACCGCATGAAATGACTGTGTTCAGCACCACAACTTTTTGCGTACTTTCTGATATAGAAAACCTTATACCATGCACATTCACAGCATCTACATGGATATTTACAAAAAAGTGTTATTATAACTAAAAGTATTATTTTAATATAAGTGTTATCTATATATTAATTAATTATTTAAATTCAAAAGATATTCATAAATTGAAAAAACTATTTATGTAACCGACATTTTATAATTATAAAACTCTTACCAATTTTAAACCATTCATATATGGAATTTTATTAAATAATATTTTTTTATTTTTAAACTATTTTTGAAAACAACTATTCAAACTCAATGACAAAGACAGAAAGTAATGAAGGATGTCTATTTCTAGATTTTGAGGAAGGTTTCGTGTAGATGCTAAAAAGATCCTAATAAGCTGTTGTAACCCATATATAGTTTGTCACATGATTATACGTTAATTAACAATGTTCAGCACCACCTAAATTAGGATTAAAAAATAGATTAATTGAAATGTTTAAAATTGAATATGAACTATAATTTCAAACTTTTTTATATTATTATTTTAAGAGTTAAATATATTTTCAGTGTCTAATATAAAATTAGAATTTATTTTTGTTTAAAATTTTAATAAATTTTGATTCTCAACCAACTTTAACGTGTGACTACTAAGTTGTCAGTATATTTATATTTTTAGGTGGTAATATCTCTTTGTCTTAAAAGGCTCGTAATTTGTTGTATGTATTTCTCACAATCTTTCTGTCGAAACAATTGCATTTTAATTCAAATAATAAATTAAATTACAATAGGAAGAGTATATTTAATAGGACCTATGAGCCTACGACTGATTCGGTTTGATATTAGATGTAGTTCTATTCTTCATTTTGCAAGACTGGGTATATATCACTGAGGTCATTGGATGCTTTAAAAATCAACCCTTTAATGACTCGTCAACATCATTGGAGATGAAAAACTAAATATATGATTATATTTTAAATTATTAGGTTTGTATACACATTATAGCCATTTATTTACACTTATGTAAACCCAGAAACGTTTGTTTGAAACACGAGTATAATGAAAGTTGTGGGATTTGATAAATTCATACACATATTCTTATAAAATCAATAATAATTTATGTCTAATATTATAACCCAGTGATATGAACAAAATCAACTTAAGTTAATTAGATTAATGAAATAATGTTTTATTAGGTTGTGGGTTCCTTATTTTAACAGTTTTAAGATAATATAAGTCATTATTAAATATTGTAATTAAAAAGTATAAAAAATTTAAAATATAATTGAAGTTATCTTTTATATTAATTCTATACAATATTGAAAAATAAAAGTCGATTAGAGTTGGTAAAAAAAATGTTACTGATTATGATATATGAGATATTGAAAAATAAGAGTAGAATGAAGTGGTTACATAAAAGTTAAGAATTATATGAATACTAAGTAAAAGAAATAATTATATTTAAGAGTAATCTTAGAAAAAATATTGTGTATGCTAAATAGGGGAATCCCTAATATTGTATATATTGGTATACGTATATTAATTTAATTTTAATTAACTATCAAAATCTCTAAAACTAAGCTAAGTCAGATCAATTAAATATTATTAATTCAAAATTTTGATTTTATCCTAAGTTCCAACAATCCAATGATTTCATTCTACTATTGTTTTTAATATAAAATATATGTTGTTTATAAATATATATATATATATATATATATATATATATATATATATATATATATATATATCGCATAAAAAATATTTAAGATGTGTCTATTATCACATTAATTATATTTTTTTCACAAATATCATACAATGTTTCATACTATTATTTAGTTTCTAACTGTATTTAACTAATTATTTAAAGCTTAACAATACGTTATTTTAAAGTATAGAATAATAACGAATAAAAGTTTATGCGATCGATTCTAAGTTTATGATATATGATGTATTTAATTTATTCGAAAAATTTGCATTTTTTAAAGTCGTTAAGAAATTATTTTATAGATAAAATTGTTATTGAAACTGTCCCAACGACAATTCAAGTGTCGTAAAATCCAAATGTGACCAAGCTAAGTGCATTGGAATTTAGATACATTAAATTGTATTTTTTTAGCTTAAGGTTCAATATTAACTTTTCTGTTTTTATTCTTCACATCTCAGTTTAAATCGAATTTGATTTCAAGTAAACGAAAACATATAATATATAATATGATATATTTTCAGAAAGAGTTTATCTGTTAAATTTAAGATTTACATACTAAATAAAAATATACTTCACTATTAATTAACAATTAATTTCAATTATAAGAATTCGGCCACCTTTTCCACATATGATCGACAAACAAACCAATTCGAAAAAGATATACACGAAGAAAACTTTTTATCATTAATTATTTTTTCTTTATCTTCTCATCAACCATATTACTTTTTACCTGTCTCAAAAAAAATAAAATGAAGCAGGTTTATTTATAGCTTAAACTGGTGAATAAATTTTCTGTTGTTTATCATTCTTCTCAACATCTTTACCTTATTAAGGTTTCACTCGTATAAAAATAAAAAACAAATAGCTTATTTTATAACGGAAATAGTTACTGTTTGGTTGTTGTTCGATTAAAAGATAAAAAACAAATTGTTCCTTATTAAGAAAAGATAGGTTATTTTATAAAAATGATATTAATATTAACAACGGAATTACATACAAGTAGTTAATATATTCGTATCTGTTTGTAAAGCATGTGAACTGTCATTGACTCCGGAGGTCTTATAGATAGCAGCGTGAAAGTTGATGATTGAAAGAGCAGAGACGGTGAAACATTTTCTTTGAAAAAACAGAGAGCGAGAGTTGTGACAGAGAGAGCAATGGCAGTGGGAATAGTTGGTGGAGAGCGTGGAAAAAGGGCTCATCTTTATGAGCACAAATTCACTTACTATTTTGCCTTTACATGCATTGTTGGGGCTCTTGGTGGCTCGCTTTTTGGCTATGACCTTGGTGTTTCAGGTCATTCTTCTCTCATCTTTTTCTTTTTCATTAATTTGTTCTCGACTCTATTCATTAAACATCTAATTCTTGCATTAACTTTATTACTTTTTATTACTCTTCGTCATCAGGTATTTATTTTTTATATGCAACAATTGCAAAGTGGTATCATGTTCTGGATGAATATCATTGAAAGAACCTGTTCAGTGAATTTTTTATATGGATAAAATGTTTACGATAATTTTTTGTATCATATTTATTTTATAATTCGAATTATTCTCATTTATCATTTTTTATCATCCATAATCAGTATCGTGTGTATTTAACGTTTTGATTTCTGAGTCGAAAACTGGGCCGGGAATTTCGACTTCAATTTCGTATTTCTTTCAGTTGAGTTCGCTGTTCACAATAAACTCCAGTTATTCAGGGAATGGAACAGACGTGGTTGCTTTAAAGAAAAGAAATATACACTACTTCTTCTATTATTATTATTATTATTATTATTATTATTATTATTATTATTATTATTGAGTTCAATTTAATAATTTTTAACTGGAAATATTTAGATCATTCTAATAATTAGAAATTATCTTAATTATTATTTTTGGAACTATTTAATTATATGTACTAAAATTACATGATCATGTAACTGTCTTTTGGTCTAAAGGAATTCATGCTTAGAAAGCAGAAAATTCAGAAAAAGTCTGTGCAGCAGGATAATTAGCGATTTCCCCATTCCATAGGAAGAACTGTCTGTGATGTTATAGCTATGTTCTTCTTTTCATGTTGTCTCAAAGAAAGTTCAAAATGAGAAATTTGCTTGGGATGGTGTGGTGTCAGGTGGGGTGACTTCAATGGATGATTTTCTGAAAGAGTT
Source organism: Vigna angularis (assembly GCF_016808095.1). Lineage (NCBI taxonomy): Eukaryota > Viridiplantae > Streptophyta > Magnoliopsida > Fabales > Fabaceae > Vigna > Vigna angularis. The sequence continues at coordinate 63,309,447 of NC_068970.1, read as the reverse complement.
CTTCCCAAAAGTGTACAGCAGGAAGAACTCGCATCTGAATGAGACAGACTACTGCAAATATGATGACCAAGTCCTAACACTGTTCACATCGTCCCTTTATATCTCAGCACTGGTCATGACATTCTTTGCCTCCTACTTAACAAGAAGCAAGGGAAGGAAGGCCAGCATCATAGTGGGAGCCCTTAGCTTTCTGGCAGGCGCAATCCTCAATGCAGCAGCTAAGAACATTGCAATGCTGATCATTGGCAGGGTCCTTCTCGGTGGAGGCATTGGCTTTGGTAACCAAGTAAGTCAAATAAATACTCCAAAACTAATCCTTCACACGTAGCATGTTTGTGATTGTAGTTTCAACGTTGCTTCTTGTTTCTGACTGGATTTCTAAAATGCATACGTTACTTACAAAGAAATATTATTCTTAACGGTGCATTCAATTGTGTAGGCTGTTCCATTGTACCTTTCGGAAATGGCTCCGGCAAAGAACCGAGGAGCGGTGAACCAACTGTTTCAGTTCACAACTTGTGCTGGAATCTTAGTTGCAAACCTAGTGAATTACTTCACGAACAAAATCCATCCCCACGGATGGAGGATATCACTGGGTTTGGCAGGTGTTCCGGCAGTTCTTATGCTCATTGGAGGTATTCTGTGTGCTGAGACACCTAACAGCCTTGTGGAGCAAGGAAGGTTGGACGAAGCAAGAAAAGTACTGGAGAAAGTTAGAGGTACAAAGAATGTTGATGCTGAATTTGAAGATCTTAAGGAAGCAAGTGAAGAAGCCAGAGCTGTGAAGAGCCCATTTAGGACACTCCTCAAGAGGAAGTATAGGCCACAACTGATCATAGGTGCCTTGGGGATTCCAGCATTCCAGCAGCTAACTGGCAATAACTCCATCCTCTTCTATGCCCCTGTCATTTTCCAGAGTTTGGGGTTCGGTGCTAATGCTGCTCTCTTTTCATCTTTTATCACCAATGGGGCTCTTCTAGTTGCCACCGTCATCTCAATGTTTTTGGTTGACAAGTTTGGCAGAAGAAAATTCTTTCTGGAAGCTGGATTTGAAATGATATGCTGCATGGTAACTACTTCTTCTAGCTCTTATTGTCCTTTAGTTTTATCAAACAAATGCAACGCTTTTAATGGAATTGCTAATTGCACTTTTTTTTTTATTGATTTGCAGATTATTACGGCTGCGGTTTTGGCTGTGGACTTTGGACACGGGAAAGAACTTGGAAAAGGACCCAGTGCAGTTCTGGTTGTTGTGATATTCTTGTTCGTGTTGGCATATGGGAGATCTTGGGGTCCCCTTGGGTGGTTGGTTCCGAGTGAGCTATTCCCATTAGAGATAAGGTCAGCTGCACAGAGTATGGTGGTGTGTGTCAACATGATCTTCACCGCACTTGTTGCTCAGTTGTTCCTCATGTCACTTTGCCACCTCAAATACGGAATCTTCTTGCTCTTCGGTGGCTTAATTGTCGTCATGAGTTTCTTCGTCTTCTTCCTTTTGCCCGAAACCAAGAAAGTCCCAATAGAGGAGATTTATCTTCTTTTCGAAAAGCATTGGTTCTGGAAGAATGTTGTCACTAACGACCAAAATGGATCAGAAGGGACGCCAGTGGCAAATGTTTAAAATCTCAGCATACTAATATATGGAACAACTCTAGGTTTCTTTATATATTTTTTTTCCTTTTTTTAGAATACTGTTTGTTACTTTCATTCTCTAAAAGATAAATCTCCGCATAGTAGTGGATGGAAACAACTCTAGGTTTCTTTATATGTTTTTTTTTTTCCTTTTTTTAGAATAGGGTGGCATTATATTGACACCATTGTCAAAAAATACATATCCACATAGTACTATATATGGAACAACTATATATATATATATATATATATATATATATATATATATATATATATATATATATATATATTTTTTTTTTTTTTTTTTTCTTCTTTTAGAATATTGTTTGTTGCTTTCGTTGTCAAAAATCAATCTATTTAGACATTTTCTTTTAAATATGATTTATCGCTTATATATTTATTTAATCTCCTTTTCTCAGCGATGATCACTTCCTCTTTTAAATATAAGTAAACAAAAGAAATAAAATGAAACAATAAGACTTTTATTATCATTTTTTGAATTGAATAAAAAGTGTGTAGAATGAGATGAATAAAAGGTGACTCGATGTGCCAAAAAGAAGGCAACTTAACGATAAATGCAATTAATCTCTACGTACCTAAAAGCTTTATTTGTTTCCTATCAAATTCGGAAGATTGTGGATTCACAATCTTATTTTTCCACCATTTCTTCATCATTCTACCTGAAGTCCATACAATGAAATCAACACTCCACCCCATTTCATCATGAAATATAAAACAATGATATGATACTTCCCGTCTTTCCATACCACTACGTACATTACATTTTATTTAACACGGCATTCGACGTCTAGCCACAGCCTAAGTCATGAGGAGGCTGATAACAAAACCATGACAGTGAGTAAACCATACCGATATAATATTGGGATCATACCATGGAAAGTAACAAAAGCAAAGGCCGAAGGAAATAAGAAAATACTTTGTCAACAAATGCACTACGTATGATTCAATGAACTCTATGCAATGGCATCAGAACTTTAGATAAAACCATCCAGCATCATAATAAAAGTTTAGCAAGTTCATCAACTCCTAATGTTCCTTGTGGTACATCATTCAGTAATTGGCCATCAAAATTAGCTTTTCTAGAAATTTTAGTACTCCTCGCCTTTTCCCGTTTCGTGGAAACAGTGGTAGTTTCTTTAGTCTCTAAAGTTGAACCTTCATTCTTGTGACTCTTTTCAACCACAGCCACAGCCTTTCTTTGTTTCCCAAAAACTGGTCCAGGTGGAGCTGATTTGGCAAAGGCAACTGCTTTTTGGTAAATATTGTCCGCATCCAAAGAATCGTTATCTAGAACAAGCGCACTACCTTGCTCAACAGCTTGTTCGAACAGTAACAAAATTTCTTTCATATAAGGAGCAGCTGACCTTGGTAACTGACTGACATCTACTTCTCCTAAAGTATCTAGCAGCTTATCACAATGAGGATCTACCATTCCATTGGTATAATTGTCACCACCTCCAACAGTTGTATCAGATCCTGAAATTGAAGCAGAAAGACCAACACAGATGGTTTGGCTATCCATTATATTCTCAGCTCCATGGTTATCACTCATAGCTCTCGTCGAGCCTTCAGAACTGTTATTATAGTGTGATAAGGTCACACTTGGACAGGGACTCGTGCAAGGGTCAGGCTCAGCATAGGAGTCTGTAGCAACATTTGCGGTTTCAACTTCATAAACTTTTGTAAGTGAAGCAAGCTCAGTAACCTCAGAAATAGATTGCCTGCTATTTTCAATGGGATATGGCACCTCAACCTTACCCAAAGTAACATCACTTGAACTGGAGGAAATGGTAGCGTCATGTGATAAATTGCTTTCATGCTCTACTGTGTTCTTCTGTAGACCTTGCGCTGAGATTTCTAGGGCCTCTGATGGCCGTGGTTCAAAATTTTTATTGTCAACAATTTTATTGGCTTCCTTGAGGTCATCTCCAAGATCTGGTATAGAGGACTTCCAATTAGGTCCTCTCCAAATAAGTATGTGCTCATATTGAAAGGAAAGCAATGTGCACGGTACAAGATCCTACAGTCAAAAGAATAGTTGTGAAAGAAAGATTTTAATATAGTATATCCTCATTAATTAATGTAAAAAATCCAAAATAACAGGGAAAAAATCTGAGTCCATATTATCTTCGACAGTGGAGCCAAAATTTGTTATACCCTTAGTTTTGCTCCAATTTTTCGATAGTCACTTTTATTTAGTCCTTGACAGTTTATACGCACAAGGTCACACTCTTCAAATGCCTCCCTGACAGTGTTAACTAGGTTATAGTAAACACCATTTTTTCCTGTAGCATGATAAAAGTAGCCAATGCATTAGAAAAGTGTGTATCAGGGAAAAAAAACAGCTCGATCCAGTTTGCCAAGAGAAATTAACTTTTCTTAATTGCTAAACTACACGTTTCTTCCTTAAAAAGGTACCTAGCCGGCATATTGGAATCAATTTGCGTCCCATTTCACGCATTTCAGTTGCTTCTTCCAGAGTTAGACCTTCAGGAACTCGCGGAATCAACCTAGGATATACTGGACTCACAGGTTTCCACAACATCAGTGGAAAACGTGGGCGTGTTTTATGATTGTAGTTTCTTCCTCGAAACAGGTAGACCTTACCGCCCCGTCTGAAAATGACTTTACCCCCTGTCTTTTCCTGAAAAATCAGATAACATGAGGCAAGAGAAAACTCAAATGATACAGCACAATGTTATTTTGCACATTTCCATTTCCTGACAAATCTGGCACTTCTCCAATCATTATTTATCTTCCGCCTCCTCAATATTTGACTGAGAAGAAAAATATGCTAATACGAATGTATACATGTTTAATTTGCAGAGCTCATTTGAGAGCAAATTAACAACTTGGAAACATTCCTAACAATTAACTACCCAATCTTACAAAACTAGTACAAGTAACATAACTTATTGACTGCTACATTATAGATGAATAACTATTTCGGTAATTATTATAAAATTTCAGGGATGCAAATTATCATAAATGTCAGTATGTGATTAGATGTGAGAATTTAAAAAATTTTAAGCATTTAAATTAACATATTGTTACTACAAAATAGAGAAGAATCCAACCTCTAGCTGCTGGCAAACATTATCCATATCGACAGTACACACTCCCAAACACCTGATCTTGCACACCCTCCGCCGCTTCCAATGAGCATGTATATTATCCAACATGTTATGCGTAAAACCATCTCTACCTAAAATAAAACACAAACAAAGACAATGAATTTTCCACCACAAGCACAACAAAAGAGAGCAGAAAACAGTAGCAAGTAGCAACAAACGAACCCATATTGAGTTGGCGTGGGGTTTTCATGCAGGATTTAACTAATTCACGAATCTCCTCCTTCGTCAATGGTTCCCCCAAAATCTCCTCCCTCGACTTCACGTACCTAGGTCCTGTCCCCGGCAAATACGGCCCCGGCGACTGCACCGGCTTAACCCCCTTCTTGTGCGGCGGTGGAAGCTCGAATGAATCGAACTCCTTCAGCTTCTTCTTGCTCGGCGGTAGCGGAGCGCGACCCGTCCACGGACGCGGCATGGTGGCCGGACCGAATGGCAGGAAAGGCGGTTCTCGTATTTTGGTTGGCTTCGCTTTGGGGGTTTCCGTGTAGCTGTACTTGAACTCGAACGGGGCACCATCGATGACGTAGGATAGTCCGTCGTCGCTGATTTTCACGTTATCCGGGGCGGAGGTTATCCGTCGCGGTTTCAATTTGGGGATGTTGGAGAACCTTAACGCCGGGTGGGACTCCGGGTCCACGTTGGGCCTTGGTGGGCTTTTGGACCTGTTGGCCGGGCCGGAGGGTCGACTCGTTCGGCGTGCATTGGGGGATCTGTCGGAGCGGGTTTGCGGGTTGCTCCAGCGAGATAGTCGGGGCTCCGAGGATGGACGCGGGTTGGGATTGGGGTCGAGGGTTGGGGCGAAGATGGGAAAATTGTGAGTGTGTGCGAGCTTCAGAGCCATGAAGAAGAAGATAAAGTGTTCTGCATTCTTCAACTTAGTTTGGGTTCATGAGTGTGTTTGTGTGGTGTGACATGGCATAACGTATTAAAACGACGCCGTTTTGCATGTTTGCTACCTCTATTCTTATGTCAATTACCGCTTTCGTCCCAAAAATATTTTGTAAATTGCTCTCCGCATTAATTTCGCAAGTTAATTCTTCTTAACTCTTTGTACAAGTGTTTTACCGCCACATTTTCTTTCATTTTTTTCTAACAAAATACATATATTGACAATATGAGACATCTGAATATCAATTTTTATGAGAAACAATGTGATAATTCATAATATTTTTATAATATTCTAATTTAATAAATTTACACTATTAACTCAAGTATTAGAAGTTGGATATTAAGTAATAAACAAATACACTTTAACATAATATGAAGTTATAATCTTTTACGAGTCTCAAATAAATATTTATTAAAATATATAAAGTTTTTTTTTCAATAAAGGAGGATTTATGAAATATAAAATTATATATATATATATATATATATATATATATATATATATATATATATATATTTAAAAATTTGTAACTTTCATATAAACTTTAATTGATCATTTTGATTCTTCTAAAGTTATTTTCTACTAAATAAATTTATAATATTACAATTTAAATTTTTCCCGGCTCAAGAAATTTCAATTTAATAATCAAAATTCTTAGATAAATTCTCATATCATCAATCAAGGTTACCAAATTTCTATAACTAATCCATATTCCACATCACCAATTCACACAACACTAATTTCCCCAGATCATCAATTAAATTCAGCAAAACATGTTATCAAAGGCCATGTCAGCTTGTTAGTATTTAAAAAGTATTAATAATTTTTTTAAAATATAATAAAAAATATTTAAAATGTTATCTGTTTGTATTTTTATTTTTAATTCTTGATTTTTCTTAAGATACAGACAAACATTTTCCTAATTGAAAAAGAAAACGAAAAAATAACTTTATTTAATTTTGAGAAGTTTGTATTTTTAAATGGACAACAATAATTTATAATAAATAAAATTTAGAAGACGAAGTAAATGAAGCGATGCAAATAAATTAAAAAAGAGGTATTTTAAAGGTATAGTTTTTTATAAAGAATAATCACAAAAAAAAAGTTTCGTAATTTTTTATTTTATTTTTTCCTTTTTTGTTACAATTTCCTTCGTCCAAAAATACATAACACATAAAAGTTAATTGAAAAATAAATTTAGAAAATACAAAATATGAAGGAATTTAAATTGTAATTTATAATTATTTTTCAATCTTTTTCTAACGTTAAATGTATCTACGAAAATATTGTGTTACAGGAATAAATATCTTCAAAAAAATTAGTATATGTGCGTTTGATGAACACATTTCCATTATTAGATACTTAAAAAGATTTTACTTAGATCTCGTCTGGTTCTGGTCCCGAACTGTTTCTTTGTTTGGTCACAATAAAGTCAAAAAAATAGCGAAAAGGAGAGAGAAAGAGAGCTTGAAGTTTGTCTCTTCGGTTTCGGTCTTCACTGTACTACTAAGGTTAGTCCTGCACTTCCCCTTGTTGTCTCGTTCCTCTTTGCGAAAATACGAAACAAATGTCCATTTTGAACTCTTTGCTTTTTTTCGCTTTCTTCAAGTTCCTCAAGTTACATGCACCTAACCTTAAGAAACAGTGAAAATTTAGACTCAGTGTTTATTTACTTGATCCGACTCAACATTTTGCTTGATTGTCTGTAGTCTCTCTAACTATAAAATATTCCAATTTTCTTAGTAGGATCCTTTGATTTTTTTTCTCTTCAAGTCTTCTTCAATGATTTGTGAAGTCATAGTAGCAGAATGTTTGGAAGATTGAAGCTAATTTGTCAAAGAACGAAGTGATCTGGTGTCATCTCAGTTCTTAACTGGTTTACCTGTTTCCATATTTTTATGAGTTATGTCAAATGGGGAACCGGAGATTGCTTTTTCTGTTGGGGGTGCTTGCTGTTAATTATTTACTGTTTCAGTCAATATTGGTTCCATATGGAAGTGGAAATGCCCCATGGTCTTCTGTGCCTCAGAAGTTCGATAAAGTTAGATTTCCATCATTGCATTCGACACCAAAGTACTTCACTGATTGGAGCCCCCCAATGGGCTCTGTTTCAGGGTTTTCTAATTCTTCTGCTTTCATTGCCACGGTGGAAAAAACGCCCAATCCTATTGTTCAATTTGAAGTTGGCGACGGTAAGAAAATGGGAAAGCACAATGATGAAAACGGTGACTTAGTCTCTGAAAGAAACATATCTAATGATGATGTTTTTGAACATGGGACAGATAGAAATGATGCTCGCAGTTTATCTGAGAAGAAAGATGTTGGAAGAAAAGGTGACAGATTGGATTTGGAGAGTGTTGGATCCCAAAACTTCAATGCAATTTTGGCCAAGGGAAGTAATGTTAACTTTTCAGGGAAGCAATTTTCGAAAACCGAAGGGGGAGCCTGGTTGGTAAATGATAATAATATGGATTCAAGGGAATATGATGGTGTTCGTGTTCATACCTCGCACAGCTCAACTTCCTCTACTAATGTGACTAGTCTTGAAAATTTTGCACAGAAAGTTGCCTTTTCTGCCTCAAACAACAGTACTGCAATGATAACTCCTAGGAGAAAGATGAGGTGTATGATGCCACCTAAAACAAGAACATTGATTCAGGAGATGAACCACATTCTAGTACGTCGCCGTGCTTCTGCTCGTGCAATGGTATTTATGCTAATATCTCTGTCAATTATGAGTTAGCTACCTGGACAACACATTGCTATGGTTATTTCAATCTGAAGATCTACTTTTTATTGCAGAGACCCAGGTGGTCATCCAAACGTGACCTGGAAATTCTTGCTGCCAGGTTAGAGATTGAGCATGCTCCCATAGTAACTCAAGACAAAGAACTTTATGCTCCTCTCTTTCGCAATCTTTCTATGTTCAAAAGGTACGCTTGATGGACTTGTTAAAGGAAATATGAACTCAACTAAAGATAGTCCTTGGATTACAAAAAAAAACTAAAGTCCTTCCTTGACATGCTTATGTTTTGAGTCAAGCTTGTTCATACACATGATTCTTGTAATTGATCATTTAAATGTAATGTACCTTAATGACAAGGCCATCTTAGTTTTTTCCTCTAAATATGATATTTGTCTTCATTTGTTTGGTCCTACATTCCTTTTTATTGTCTGACTTGGGTCTGAGCTACTATGACCAAAGTTCAAGATCATCTAGCTTTTTTCTTGTTGGATTTGCAGGAGTTATGAACTTATGGAACGCACTCTCAAGGTTTATATATACAAGGATGGAGATAAACCGATCTTTCATCAACCTATACTTAAGGGACTATATGCCTCAGAGGGTTGGTTTATGAAATTGATGGAGGAAAATAAATATTTTGCTGTGAAGGATCCTTCAAAGGCACACCTGTTTTATTTGCCATTCAGTGCGCGTATGTTAGAACACTCCCTTTATGTACGTAACTCTCATAATCGAACAAATCTCCGTCAGTTTCTCAAGGACTATACAGACAAAATATCCGCAAAATATCGTCACTTCAACAGAACTGGTGGTGCTGACCATTTTCTTGTTGCCTGCCATGATTGGGTATGCTGTGTGTTCTTTATTTTTTCCTCCTTAATTCTACTTGCACACGAACCATGGTCATCATGTTCTAAAATTATCACTCATATATTAAGTTTTCTACTGAGTTACATCATCTTTAGTTTTCTTTTGTACTTTGCGTGTATATAAACATATCGGCCTATCAGAAATGTGCATTTGTAGCATAACACTATGCATGAGTGCGTATTGGTACAAAATTTATGAGTGGATTGTTGCAGGCTCCATACGAAACAAGACACCATATGGAATACTGCATAAAAGCTCTCTGCAATGCCGATGTGACTCAAGGCTTTAAAATAGGAAGGGATGTTTCTCTTCCGGAAGCTTATATCCGATCGGTTAGAGATCCTCAGAGAGATCTGGGAGGAAAGCCTCCTCACCAAAGAGCCATTCTTGCCTTCTATGCTGGAAATATGCATGGTTATTTGCGTCCAATATTGCTAAAGCACTGGAAGGACAAAGACCCTGATATGAAGATATATGGCCCAATGCCTCATGGTATTGCAAACAAAATGAATTACATCCATCACATGAAGAACAGCAAGTATTGCATATGCCCTAAAGGATATGAGGTGAACAGTCCAAGGGTCGTTGAAGCCATATTTTATGAGTGTGTACCTGTGATTATATCTGACAATTTTGTTCCACCTTTTTTTGAGGTTTTAAATTGGGATGCATTCTCAATAATCCTTGCTGAGAAAGATATTCCCAACTTAAAACAGATACTTCTCTCGGTATCACAAGAGAAGTATCTCAAGTTGCAACTTGGGGTCAGAAAGGCTCAGAAACATTTCTTTTGGCATGTAAAGCCCTTGAAGTATGACCTCTTCCACATGACCCTTCATTCAATTTGGTATAATAGAGTGTTTCAAATAAAATTGAGATGATGATACATACAAGTCCTCTGAACTACAAAGCAGATGCACACCTGACACGAGGGTTCTGAAAAAGAAGAGCAAGTTTCTGAGTAGTGTGAGTAACTCATGATTATGAGAGAATATAATAGGAACTTGAATTTGTATTCAGTGTTTTAGACTGTCCTATGTGTATAAAGTCTGTACCATATTTCTCTTGAATGCATAAAAAGGAAAGCTGGAATTATTACATTTCAGAAAAAGCAGCCAGAAGAAGTAAAAAATAAATAAATAAAAACTCCCATTGCTCTTCATTTGGGAAAAAAAAAATAGTGTCTGTATTTGTAGCTTGCAACGTGCTGCACCTTCTGCAGGCTTCATGTTCCAACTGTATGTTGTAAAACACTATCAGTAATAGTCCATTGTTTTGATCTTCTTTAAGATATTGCTATGCAGACTTTGGATACTCTTAGCTTATGAACTACTATTGTTAAAACGGCAGCGTAGTCAGAGTTCTTGACTTTGTAATTCCTTGTTGAATTCTGTCACACCTCATCACAAGAATGAATTGTTTTTGGCTTTAGCTCACTTGCACGTGCACTTGACAGAGCACGTGTGTAGGGCTATTAAGTAGCTATATAACCTAGAGATGTCAATTTGACCACTGGTCCATGGGCTAATTCCAGCCCATTCTTCAATAACCTTCTTTCAGGGTGTTCAAACGAAGGGACCAAAAAAAACTTCAATTCCTAAAACCTTTTTTCAAGTAGAAATGACGAATTCCATATTTAAATGAATTGGACTCTATTGTAGTACAAGAACAACAACATAAAACCAACAAAATAAATGACGAATTCCATATTTCATAAAATATCAAGCCCTATTAATGAATGGTTAAAAATCAGTGAATATATATATATAAAAATAATCATCTATCTATATCAAATAAACTGTGAAAATAGTATTAGTGATTAAAATAAACAGTATAAGTTAAAATATAAAACAAATTATTATTATATATCATTATCAACTTCTTAATTAATGAGAAGGTTTTCAAAATCTTTATTTCATATAAAAAATTCTACCTTGTGAGTGAAAACAGAAAAAAAAATGTAATAAAATATTATTACATCAAATACTTCCATTACTAATTAAAAATATAAAAAAGTCAAACATTCTTTAATTTATATTATCTAATACTTCTACTGTATTAATCTAACAAGATGTCCAATTCTCTCTTTTTTCCAACATCGTCTTCGTCTACGCTGATGACGTCCATTGATCTAAATAAATAGGAAAAAAAGGAATTGAATCTCTCAATATGCAAGAATATAAAAAAATAAAGAGTGTGTAAGTGATATAATTTTTTTATATATATAAATATGATATTCTAAAAGTAGTATATTTATTATTTGGAATCTTCTGTACTAGGTTTTATTAATAGCGTGACACTTTATAATTCACTATTGATCTATTATACAATATGTTGACATTCCATTTTATTTGAAATCTTCTTGAAAAGGAATAAATATCGCAGTTACATGTCCTTGTTATTTTGTGGAAGTCTATGTTTTCTTATACAAAATCAAATAAATATGTATTCCCATAATTGCATATCTGGTTAAAGGAAAATTTAAAATTCTTAACGATCTTAACTAATATTCAAATTTATTTATGCAATGCCATGCTTATAAATTATGGTGAAAACAACATTTTATTAATCAAGTTTTTTTAAAAAAAAAAACTTAGATTTTCATGTTTTTGTTATGAAACATGCATCTCAAATTCTAATGAAACTTAATATTTAATGTAAGGATTAGTATGTTAGTGGGTTGGAGAAATCAAAAGGAAATTGAAAGTAATTAAGACTTTCAATTATTTAGTATGACAAGAAAGTTGGATAAAAGAAATGGAATTTGCAGTTATTTAGTATGGCAGCAGCAGCAGTACATGAGAGGAGCAATAAATGACATTGTCAAATAACAGATAACAGCATTAAAGTGTTCATCTTTTAACTACTGAAATGTTCCAAATTTATGGCAGAAATTGCAGAAAGGATTCTAGTTCTATTTGAACCAGACTAACTATATCATAACTTGGACTCTTTTCTGCAGCATTTCTTTCTAGTTAGTTATGGTGTGCTGTAATATCTATAACTAGCTAGACTCAATAAAAATTATTTAATTCTGGGATCTTGTATCCTTAAATAGAGAATTGAGTGAAAACCGAATCATTATAGAAAATAATGTGTTGCTAATAGGTTGTAAAATTAAAAGAATAATTATGATTCTGATACTAAATCTAGAAATAATTTTATTCTCCGTAAAAAATAATTTTTTTTCCTGATGCGACTTTGTTAAAGATAATTTCATCTTTTTTTTTTCTATCTAGGACAAAAGAAAATCATATTAATGCATCTAATTACTATAGATTTTGACGTGTTTTTATATGTTATTATGCAATATTTTATTGTATTATATAGATATATATGTACTTCTAAAAACCCTTCTTTTGATGATGTGACTTATTATGTTTTAGCATTCACATATCCAACAATTTGATAATGTATTAACATGTGTAATATAATAAAATATACTCCTAGTACGTCGAAATAAAACTAGGTTTGGTACTATATTTGTGTTTCTTAAAGAAAACACGTCGTCACCTAATATATATTTAAAAGAATTTTACATAATGAATATACTTTTTTGGAAAATATTTAAAAGTAATTTTAATGTCTTTTTGATAAATTAAGAGTATTTTCTTCTAAGAAAGAACTTTAAGTTTATGATTCATTCTTATATACTTTCCATAAAATTTGAGTTTATAATTATGGATCCTGATTTTTAAATAATCTAAAAATATCTAAGTTTATCAAGTTATATAATATATTTTGCGGTCAATTGTTAATTGGATGATATTTTTTAAAAGTAAAATTCCTTCCGATCAAATCAGATAAACAAAATTTCATAACGATCCAACATTGAAGGTAAAACAAATTAACTCAAATATCATTTTGGTTAATGTGAAACCCTCAATATTTAGCAATAATAATTCGGTGTTAAATCAAATTAATGCACACTCTAATCAATGTTTATCTCATTGAAAACCCACTCCCAACTCTGATTTCATCTCTGCTGTGCACAAAAAGCTGAGCCAAAAATCAATTTCTCTGGAAGCATTAAAAACGCACCAATCTTCGCATGCACGCACGCCACGTGTCGCGGGAGAAGCTTCCAAAGCAGGGTTTGGTGTGCAGGTGGCAGACTGGGAGACGCTCGTCCGTTTTGACGTGGAATCCACAAAATCTGAGTTTTTGAGAAACTCTCTCTCTCTTTTGCACGCACACTTCGTCTTCCCCTCAACCTAAAACCATTCATCTTCTCCAACTTCTCTCTACAAACCCTAAACTTCTCTCTACTGTAATCCTCACGTTTCTCCTCCGATCCCATTTCCAGCACCATAGGAACGTTCGTAGCACTGAGAGCTATCCACTGGACCGAACAGCTTCAAGGACTGAAACTGGTAAGTCCCCTTCCATAGCTCGTCCTTAGGTTTCTGGAAAACTAGGGTTCATAGTTGCATGCAAGCTTGTAGTCTCAGTGTTCTGTATTCTGTGGTTAGATTTGTGTTGGAAGAGTCAAGAACGTAAGAAAAGCGTAGTTGGGCGAATCCACTGTTGCATCTAAGACCAGTTTGGTTGCCAATCCGGGTAAGGGAAGCTTATATGTTTAATTTATACTTGCATGTTGTGTAATCTGGATTGTATGTATGAAAAGTATGAAGTTCGAACTGTTATGGACGTTTACTGATATCTGGTATGAATTCTGGTTTTGATTTATCTGTCATGAACGAGCACTGCCTGTATGTATTAAATACGTTGTGGACTTTGATTGAAATGCATGTTGACTTGATTACGTATGAATGGAGTATGGTTATTGTATAGTTGGAATGATTAAAATTATGAGATCTATATGATGATGATATTTGAGGTGAATTAAATCTGGAATGAAAGTTATAAAGTTTATAAATTCGAAATCTGGAAAAATTTTCTAAGGTTGAGAAATCTGAAATTTTATTCATCCCCTTTGATAAATGACGCTCGTCACTGTACGGTCTTAAACCGTTCGGTTTCCCCTTAAAATAACTTAGGATGGGATTCCTTCATTTGGAAAGAATTCTGCTCGTGAACGAGCGTCCCCATTTGAATATTTGAGAGCGTTCGACCTTATGTCGAGCGTTCGTCTTTGAGAGCGTTCGACCTTATGTCGAGCGTTCGTCTTTGAGAGCGTTCGACCTCATGTCGAGCGTTCGTCTTTGAGAGCGTTCGACCTCATGTCGAGCGTTCGTCTTTGAGAGCGTTCGACCTCATGTCGAGCGTTCGTCTTTGAGAGCGTTCGACCTTATGTCGAGCGTTCGTCTTTGAGAGCGTTCGACCTTATGTCGAGCGTCAGTTCTAAATCGCGCAAGGTCCCACCTCAAGCGCTCGTGCTAATTGATTAATTATTTGATAAATATCGTTCGTCCAAATATTTCAATATTCATTTTCTTACGTTCGTTCAAATACTGGTATCAGTTTATCTTAACTGGTCAAACAGGGAGTCACGTCCGATCATCCAGTACTATATTTGAACGCTCGTCCTAATTCTTCAAAGGACTGAACGTTCGTTCTTTTGTACTCTTAAAGTTAAAGATGAGATCGATTATGAATTATGATAAGTTACAGTGCGAACGTTATATCAAGTGATTTTATGATTTTGGAAATTGAGCGAGCGTTTCAAGGAGGAACGTCTCAGATGTGTTAAATGTTAACCTTGGTAAAGTATGAACATGGATAAGTTAAGCCTCGCGGTCCATCCTGATATTCCGTGATACTCCTCTTCAAGTAGAAGGGGGTAGTCATGCGTGGGAATAGCAGGAGGCCCTAGTCCATTGAGTACTTCGGACAGATAGGGTTAACCTCGAGTGGCAGCTGTGAGATTAGATCAGTTACTACACCACTCGGGTGCAAGGACGCTTGTAACTACATGGTTCATACAGTCCGGACGGTCTGTCTTATATGCGTATTTCTATGATCGCTGATGTATGAGTTACATGTTGTATGTGTGGATTTAGCTGTAAATGTATGTGTTGATTGTATAAACTAAATATTATAAGCTTACCCTTGCTTTTCCATTGTGTTGTCTGCTGTCCATGTATATTCCGTCTTGTCAAAATGCAATGATCATCCGTTGTGGGTGTGAGCAGATGGTGGTGCATCCCTTGAGCAAATGCTGGAAGAAGAAAATTTGGAGGAGGCAAATCTGGTTGAGGTAGAAGTCAAGGCCGAGCCTTAGAACGCTCGTTAGAGTAGGGATGTAATGGTAGAGTAGTTGGACGTGCGGTTAAGTTTTGTAAAACCGTTCGTCCTGGTTATCACTGAATTCTATTTTGAACGTACGTTCTTCCGTACTGACGCCGTTCGGCTTCTTCTTGTATTTCTGTTTAATGCCAAAGACTGTTTATGTTACTGTTAATTGTAATTAATCCTGATTTATGGTAATTACGGTATTTTGGGATGTTACATTAGTGGTATCAGAGCAGTTTTGTTCTCTTAAGGACACTGTAGGATTATGAGTGCACTGTGTTTTTGCTGTGTGCTTATTGGATGTTTAATGAGTTATTATTGCTTTAACTCTTAGACATAACTAACGCTCGTTTTTTTCTCTGTATCCAGAGAACCAATGGCACCTAGATTGCCTCCCCCTCCTCAACCGAATGAACCTGATGCTTCCAACAACTCTAGATTGTTGGAGAACGTCATTGAGAGACTCCAACAACAAAATACCACCCTCATGGAACAAAACGCCACATTAATGCAGCAAAACCAAGCTGCTATGCAGAGTCTGGAGGCCTCTCGTGCAAATTCTGAGACCACGCAGAGGCAGTTGATGGAGATACTTGCAGCAACTAGAGGTGCGTCTGGAGCATCCTCTTCAAACGCCGCTCAACCAAATGCTGAATGGAGTTTGGAGAGTTTCCTCCAACATCATCCGGTCAAGTTCAGTGGGAAAGGTTTTCCGGATGAAGCGGATCAGTGGCTGAGAGATATGGAGAGAATTTTCAACGCCAAGAGATGTCCAGATGAGAACCGCTTGGCGTATACGGAGTACTTGCTGACTGGAGAAGCAAGCCACTGGTGGGCGAGCGCCAGAGCCATTCTAACGGACGCTCACCAGCAGATTACTTGGGAAGTGTTCAGAAACAAATTCTATGAAGAGTACTTCCCTGACAGTGTCCGTTTTGCAAAGGAGGTTGAGTTTTTACAACTAGTTCAGGGGGGAATGTCAGTTTCGGAATATACGAACAAGTTCAAGCACTTGATTCGCTTCAATACAATGGCCACTAGTGAGGAGTGGCAATGCAGAAAGTTTGAGAACGGTCTACGCAGTGATCTGAAGGTTGTGATTTCCAGTTTGTGTATCCGAACGTTCCCTGCTATGGTTGAGAGGGCCAAGGTGTTGGAGAAGAACTTGGCAGAGGCGGAACGGCACAAGAAACAGCAAACAGTAAGGGGGCCGATTGTCTCAAGGGGAAATGTGAATCAGAGAGGATCCCCTTACGCTCGTCCAGCAGTCAACGCGAGTGGATCTCAAGCCTTGGTTCCTGCCGGACAGTCTGGGCAGCAAGGTAGCGTTGTATGTTTCAAGTGTGGAGGGCCACATTATCGATCGTCATGTCCTCAACTGGTTGGAGTGAAATATTGCACTCGGTGTAGGCGAAATGGCCATCTGGAGAACGAGTGCAACATGGGCGGACGCGCAGTAATGAGGTCGCCGAACGCTGGGAGAAATCAGCAGGGAAGAGGTGGTCGAGCCCAAGCTACTGGACGGGTATATGCAATCACTGGAGCGGAGGCAGCGAGCTCAGGTACGCTCGTCACTGGTACCTGCCTTGTTCATGGAATACCTTGTTGTGTGTTATTTGATTCTGGGGCGACGCACTCCTTCATCTCGAAGGCATGTGTTGAAAAGCTGGGGATTTTGGAGAGAGGTATGCAGTTCGACTTGGTGGTATCAACACCAGCGGCTGGAGAGCTTAGGACATCTACCGTATGCATTAGATGTCCTATTGTGGTTGAGGGGCATAGTTATAAGGTGAACTTAATCTGTTTACCTTTGAAGGACTTGGAAATCATTCTAGGGATGGATTGGTTGGCTGTCAACCACATACTCATAGATTGTGGCAATAAGGAGTTAGTATTTCCGGACGAAGATGAAGAGGAGTTGAGTGTGACGCTCGGTCAATTGAGAGAAGACATTATGGAGGGCGCAGCTTGTTTCTTGATCATGACGCATGAAGACCGAGAGAGTGCGGATGAGAGTTTTGAGCGTTCGTCCATTACGTGCACTGAAGGACGAACGGTTGTGGACGAATTCCAGGATGTCTTTCCAGAAGAGATCCCTGGACTACCTCCTGTGCGTGAGGTTGAATTCACCATTGATCTGGTGACAACAGCAGCCCCTATATCTGTTCAACCGTACCGTATGGCACCTGCAGAGTTGGTTGAACTCAAAAAGCAGATTGAGGAACTGATGGAGAAGCAATTCATAAGACCGAGCGTATCGCCCTGGGGAGCGCCTGTGCTCTTAGTAAAGAAGAAGGATGGCAGCTCTCGGTTATGTATAGATTACAGGCAATTGAACAAGCTGACCATCAAGAACAAATACCCGTTGCCAAGGATTGATGACTTGTTGGATCAACTGCATGGGGCAACAGTGTTCTCTAAGATTGATTTGCGCTCTGGATATCACCAAATCAGGGTGAAGGAGGACGACATCCAGAAGACTGCTTTCAGGTCGCGTTATGGACACTACGAGTATGTAGTGATGCCATTTGGAGTAACGAACGCTCCTGCAGTGTTCATGGATTATATGAACCGCATCTTCCGACCATACCTGGACAAGTTCGTGGTGGTTTTTATAGATGATATTCTCATCTACTCTAAGACACAAGCCGAACATGAAGAACACTTGAGGGCAGTGCTGAGCGTGTTGAGAGAAAAAGAGTTGTATGCAAAGCTGTCCAAGTGTGAATTTTGGATGAAGGAGGTACAATTTTTGGGCCATGTGGTCTCGGCTGAAGGTATTTCAGTGGATCCATCTAAGGTGAGAGCAGTGTTGGATTGGAGAAGCCCGCGTTCGGTTACGGAAGTGAGGAGCTTTGTTGGACTTGCGGGCTACTATAGACGTTTCATAGAGGGATTCGCCAAGATAGTGGCTCCGCTTACCCAATTGACTAGAAAGGATCAACCGTTCGCTTGGACTGACTTGTGCGAGGAACGTTTCCAGGAGTTGAAAGTGAAGTTGACGAGCGCTCCTGTACTAGTTATTCCGGACACGTCCAAGCCCTTTGAAGTGTACTGCGACGCTTCTCATCAAGGGTTGGGTTGTGTGCTCATGCAAGAGAGACGGGCTGTAGCGTACGCGTCTCGTCAGTTGAAGGTTCATGAGCGCAACTATCCAACGCACGACCTGGAATTGGCAGCGGTCGTATTTGCACTGAAGATTTGGAGGCATTACTTGTACGGTTCTACATTCCAAGTCTTCAGTGACCACAAGAGCCTCAAGTATTTATTTGATCAGAAGGAGTTGAACATGAGGCAGAGGCGTTGGTTGGAGTTCTTGAAAGACTATGAGTTTGAGTTGCTTTATCACCCTGGAAAAGCCAATGTAGTGGCGGACGCTCTAAGCAGGAAGGCAATGCATGTCTCGGTTATGATGGTGAAAGAGTTAAGTTTAGTGGAGGGTTTCAGAGATCTAAGGTTACAGTTCGAGTTAGAACCGAACAGCATCAAGTTCTGTAACCTTAGAATATCCAGCAATGTATATGATCGTATCAGGGTGAAGCAACGCGAGGACGAGGACCTGGTGAAGATTTTAAGTACGCTCGGTTCGGATCAAGCCAAAGAATTCAATACGGGAACGGACGGCCTATTACGATACATGGATAGGACGTGCGTTCCTAATGATGGCGAACTGAAGCGGATCATATTGGAGGACGCGCATCATAGTCGTCTTAGCATACATCCTGGTATGACTAAGATGTATAAAGATCTTAGGCAGTCGTTCTGGTGGCCTGGAATGAAGAACGACGTCTCTCGCTTTGTAGCGTCCTGCTTGACTTGTCAGCGTGCTAAGGCCGAACACCGCCGAACACCAACGACCAGGTGGATTACTTCAACAATTAGAGATTCCCGAATGGAAGTGGGATAGCATTTCCATGGACTTTGTGACTCATCTACCACGAACGGTTAGGAATCATGACTCAATCTGGGTGATCGTGGACAGACTAACGAAGAGCGCCCATTTCCTGCCCGTGAACTTGAAGATGTCAATGACTAATTTGGCCAAATCGTATATAAATGAGATTGTTCGTCTTCATGGTGTGCCTTCAAGCATAGTTTCTGACCGAGACACGAGATTTACATCTCGGTTTTGGCAATCCTTACAAGGTGAATTGGGAAGCAAGCTGCAGATGAGTTCAGCATATCATCCACAAACGGACGGCCAGTCTGAACGTACCATCCAGACGCTGGAAGATTTACTGAGGACGTGCGTCCTAGACCACTTAGGCGCATGGGATGAAGTCTTACCACTAGTAGAATTCACGTACAACAATAGCTATCAGTCGAGCATAGGTATGGCGCCGTTTGAAGCTCTCTATGGGAGAAAGTGTTGAACACCACTTTGTTGGTTCCAGGAAGGAGAGAACGTGCTAACTGGACCTGAGCTCGTCCAGCAAACAACCGAGAAAGTTAAGTTGATCCAAGATAGATTGAAGACGTCCCTGAGCAGACAGAAATCTTATGCGGATAGAAGAAGGAGGCCACTGGAGTTTGCTGCAGGAGATCACGTATTCTTGAGACTCAACCCAATTACTGGAGTGGGCAGAGTCGTTCGTCCAAAGAAGTTATCTCCAAAGTTCATAGGACCGTATCAGATTTTGAAGAAGATAGGACCAGTAGCCTACGAACTTGCTTTGCCTCCTCAACTCTCAAATCTTCATCCTGTTTTCCACGTATCTCAACTCCGAAAGTACATTGCTAATCCTTCTCATGTGTTGGAGTTGGAGGACATCCAGTTGTTGCCAGACCGAACATTGGAGTTACAACCAGTCCGCATTGAAGACGTTCGCACCAAGCTACACAAAGGAAAAGACGTTCGTTTAGTGAAAGTTGTGTGGGACGCTAAAACTGAAGATTCAACGTGGGAGGTGGAGAGTGCAATGAAGGATATGTATCCGCAATTGTTTACATGTAATTTCTAAATTTTCGAGGACGAAAATTTTTGTAGTTAGGGAGAATGTGAAACCCTCAATATTTAGCAATAATAATTCGGTGTTAAATCAAATTAATGCACACTCTAATCAATGTTTATCTCATTGAAAACCCACTCCCAACTCTGATTTCATCTCTGCTGTGCACGAAAAGCTGAGCCAAAAATCAATTTCTCTGGAAGCATTAAAAACGCACCAATCTTCGCATGCACGCACGCCACGTGTCGCGGGAGAAGCTTCCAAAGCAGGGTTTGGTGTGCAGGTGGCAGACTGGGAGACGCTCGTCCGTTTTGACGTGGAATCCACAAAATCTGAGTTTTTGAGAAACTCTCTCTCTCTTTTGCACGCACACTTCGTCTTCCCCTCAACCTAAAACCATTCATCTTCTCCAACTTCTCTCTACAAACCCTAAACTTCTCTCTACTGTAATCCTCACGTTTCTCCTCCGATCCCATTTCCAGCACCATAGGAACGTTCGTAGCACTGAGAGCTATCCACTGGACCGAACAGCTTCAAGGACTGAAACTGGTAAGTCCCCTTCCATAGCTCGTCCTTAGGTTTCTGGAAAACTAGGGTTCATAGTTGCATGCAAGCTTGTAGTCTCAGTGTTCTGTATTCTGTGGTTAGATTTGTGTTGGAAGAGTCAAGAACGTAAGAAAAGCGTAGTTGGGCGAATCCACTGTTGCATCTAAGACCAGTTTGGTTGCCAATCCGGGTAAGGGAAGCTTATATGTTTAATTTATACTTGCATGTTGTGTAATCTGGATTGTATGTATGAAAAGTATGAAGTTCGAACTGTTATGGACGTTTACTGATATCTGGTATGAATTCTGGTTTTGATTTATCTGTCATGAACGAGCACTGCCTGTATGTATTAAATACGTTGTGGACTTTGATTGAAATGCATGTTGACTTGATTACGTATGAATGACGTATGGTTATTGTATAGTTGGAATGATTAAAATTATGAGATCTATATGATGATGATATTTGAGGTGAATTAAATCTGGAATGAAAGTTATAAAGTTTATAAATTCGAAATCTGGAAAAATTTTCTAAGGTTGAGAAATCTGAAATTTTATTCATCCCCTTTGATAAATGACGCTCGTCACTGTACGGTCTTAAACCGTTCGGTTTCCCCTTAAAATAACTTAGGATGGGATTCCTTCATTTGGAAAGAATTCTGCTCGTGAACGAGCGTCCCCATTTGAATATTTGAGAGCGTTCGACCTTATGTCGAGCGTTCGTCTTTGAGAGCGTTCGACCTCATGTCGAGCGTTCGTCTTTGAGAGCGTTCGACCTCATGTCGAGCGTTCGTCTTTGAGAGCGTTCGACCTCATGTCGAGCGTTCGTCTTTGAGAGCGTTCGACCTCATGTCGAGCGTTCGTCTTTGAGAGCGTTCTACCTCATGTCGAGCGTTCGTCTTTGAGAGCGTTCGACCTCATGTCGAGCGTTCGTCTTTGAGAGCGTTCGACCTTATGTCGAGCGTCAGTTCTAAATCGCGCAAGGTCCCACCTCAAGCGCTCGTGCTAATTGATTAATTATTTGATAAATATTGTTCGTCCAAATATTTCAATATTCATTTTCTTACGTTCGTTCAAATACTGGTATCAGTTTATCTTAACTGGTCAAACAGGGAGTCACGTCCGATCATCCAGTACTATATTTGAACGCTCGTCCTAATTCTTCAAAGGACTGAACGTTCGTTCTTTTGTACTCTTAAAGTTAAAGATGAGATCGATTATGAATTATGATAAGTTACAGTGCGAACGTTATATCAAGTGATTTTATGATTTTGGAAATTGAGCGAGCGTTTCAAGGAGGAACGTCTCAGATGTGTTAAATGTTAACCTTGGTAAAGTATGAACATGGATAAGTTAAGCCTCGCGGTCCATCCTGATATTCCGTGATACTCCTCTTCAAGTAGAAGGGGGTAGTCATGCGTGGGAATAGCAGGAGGCCCTAGTCCATTGAGTACTTCGGACAGATAGGGTTAACCTCGAGTGGCAGCTGTGAGATTAGATCAGTTACTACACCACTCGGGTGCAAGGACGCTTGTAACTACATGGTTCATACAGTCCGGACGGTCTGTCTTATATGCGTATTTCTATGATCGCTGATGTATGAGTTACATGTTGTATGTGTGGATTTAGCTGTAAATGTATGTGTTGATTGTATAAACTAAATATTATAAGCTTACCCTTGCTTTTCCATTGTGTTGTCTGCTGTCCATGTATATTCCGTCTTGTCAAAATGCAATGATCATCCGTTGTGGGTGTGAGCAGATGGTGGTGCATCCCTTGAGCAAATGCTGGAAGAAGAAAATTTGGAGGAGGCAAATCTGGTTGAGGTAGAAGTCAAGGCCGAGCCTTAGAACGCTCGTTAGAGTAGGGATGTAATGGTAGAGTAGTTGGACGTGCGGTTAAGTTTTGTAAAACCGTTCGTCCTGGTTATCACTGAATTCTATTTTGAACGTACGTTCTTCCGTACTGACGCCGTTCGGCTTCTTCTTGTATTTCTGTTTAATGCCAAAGACTGTTTATGTTACTGTTAATTGTAATTAATCCTGATTTATGGTAATTACGGTATTTTGGGATGTTACAGTTAATGATTTAATCGTGATTAATTATGTTTGAATTATAATTATATCGACATTAATTAAAATTACATTATGAAAACTACAAATGAAAAATTCGAAATAAAACATAAATTGCATATTAATTATATATTTATTATTTTTATTTTCAAAACCGAACTAATTTGAGAAATACTCAGTTTATATGGATGAAGAGGATAAAAAATTAAAAATCAAGAAGACTGAAATCTCAAATATTGAAACAAATAAGGGATAAAAATTTCAAACTGAAGTAATTATATTTAAAGTTTGTAACCAAAATTGAAAATAAAAATGAGAGAAGAAGTTGAGAATCCCAATATGTGAAGTATGGGTGACAGCTGAATTGCATGTGAAAAGGATGAGATAGTGAGCGAGTGTTATTATTTGATCAAAAACAAATTACAAGATAAAAGAATAACATGTGGTGGCTCCATTCATTTAATACCATTTGTTTTCAGCTCTGCTCTCTGTAACTACCACCCATTATTCAATGCTTTTTCTCATGTTAAATTTTCTCAATTCAACCACATTTTGCAATAAAGACCCACAAAACAAAAATCCGTATACTCTCAAATCATACACAGAACAAGAAGATTCTATTTAATCACACTCAAATCAATGAATTTCTTTTCTTTCTGGTTAACATTTTCACCATTTAATCATTGAAATTGGGTAGCATGTGAATAGGATGTGGTACTAAGATTTTAAGCTATGGTTTTAGGAAAAAAATGGATGGCTCCACCCATTCAATAGATAAATGTCTGGGCCCTCCTATTTAGGAGTAACTGACAGCACCACTTTCCAACTTCTTTAACTCTCTCCAATTTAACAATTCTTCTTTAAATAATCTCACAGCTAACCTATTTTCGGATATGCCAATTTTCAATATACACTTTGTCAAATCCCTTATTCAAAGCCTCGTGAACCTCTCTTTTATGTTCTTACTTACACCATTTTAGTTACACTTCCTTTAATTGTCGTTGAAAATCAATGGCGGTTGAAAATTTTTGAGACATGGATGTCGTTGCCAAGAGTGCGCCAAAAGGTAACGTTGGTTTCAGAAATTAAAACGATTGCTGAGCTATGCAGCTGTTTCGTAACATTTTTTTAAGATAAAAATATTTTAACAACATTTTAATATTATCTACGTGTCATTTTGTGATTGGTTTAAAATTACTTTACAATTAATAATAATAATCATAAACACTAACATAGACCAATCAATTACAGAATGAAATATAGATGATGTTAAAATGTTGTTATATTTTTATGATCAATGTTAAATAAATGTAAAAATGTGTAATACTTTATTATTTTTTTTAACCATTTCCTATTTGATAATATAGCTTAGCATGGAGATGTTAATTTATTTTGAAACAGGGTATGTGTCATTCTCGATTCTGAGAGAGGTAGTGACTACTGGTGTGAGTTCGGAAGTACATACATTAATAGCTTCCCGACATAAAAGTAGTTTAATAGCCATTTCAATATTTAAAGTCCAACCTTTTCATGCTGGATCCACTGCTCCTTCAACCTTTTTCTTAACTTCTTCACTCTTTTAGGAAGCAAACAACTTTATCCTTACAATTACTTATCAAATTATTTCTCTTCTTCTTTTCTCTCAATTTTTACTAACAATAACTCTACACATTTTAGCTTTTCTTATTATTTATTATAGGAAATCCAAATTTCATTTATGTGCTTCGGAACCAAAAATAGACCCCATGTATTTCTTAGAACAAATTTAGTGTAATATTAACTCTTAGTTGTATAAAACTTATATATATATATATATATATATATATATATATGATATAACTATAAAGTATTATGTATATATTTATTTGAGTTTTTTATTTTTTTATATTGAATGTGTGATGCTTTTTGTAATAGTTGTATACTATCAAATAGATAGGATGTTACACAATTTTCATATAAATATTTTAAAAGAATTTTTTTTTTTAAATTCTTCAGATGATTTTTTAATTTCTAAAGAAAAAATATTCTTCGTAATCTTTTTATGTAAAGTCGTCGTAATTTATAAGAACTGTTTTTGGACGCTAGTTTATGATCATTTGAATTTTAATACATCATATGTTACTGGCTAAACGTTAGCAGTGTTAAATTAAAATGTAAAAAATACTTTTAATCTTAATATATGAAAAATAGAGTTAACTCCAACTTTACAAATAAAAATAGTTAATTATAAGTTAAGTTTATTTGCTAGCTTAGTTTTTATTTTTTTTTTAAATACTTGTGCATGTGATTTGAAATCTATTTTAATTAAATAATCGAACTCAACTATTTAGTAAAGATCAATTACTTCGTCCAAGTATTGTTTCCTTTAAATTTGAATTTGTCATAGTTTTATTTTTAAAAGGTGTATAGAATTAAAAAAGGGAAATATGTATAAACTATGATTAATTCTTTAATAATACGAGAGTAATATGGAATAATATCATTTATAAGATTATAAATTAAATTAGTTAGTTTATAACTTTTTGTAACTTATTTATTACATATCATTCTTTATTATCCTAAATTTTGTTTACCTATCTTTACCTGTTTCAATAATATAAAATTCATTAATTATTACACTGATTTTAATAATTATAATATGCGGTTTAAATTAAAAAAAAACAACCTTAAGTAATTGTGTCAACATTACACACAATACTAGTTGTAAAAAAAACATAAAAAATTAATTTAAATTGATCAACTCATTTAAATAAAATAAATTCTCCAAATAAAAAATATATCTATTTTTTTAAAACAAATATAAATACTAAAAAAATAATTATTTTAAACGAAATCTAAAATTTTAATTGAATAATAATACTTTTTATTTAAAAAATATAAATTTTATTCACATAGTAAAACCTATATAAGTATATTCTTAAATTATTTTATATTTATCAACCAAGTTTTCTAATATGAACGAAAATTATATGTTATGAGTTTATAAACTAAGAAATAATTCAGTCCCTGTTTTTCTCACACTTATCATCATTAGTTTGTAAATTAAGTACATTTAAATAAATATTATATATATAGTATGCGTTGTTATTATTTTAAAATGAATAGGTTTTTATTGTTCAGAAAACATTATCTAATTAAGTTTGGTGAGGTAAAGAGATTGTTAGGTGTTAAAATAATAGAAAAGAAGTTTATGAATAAGGTAATGAATTTAGAATGGAAAAGTGATGATGAATGTGGTGAGTGTAGATGTTTGTGCTTAGCACAAAAAAATAACATAAGCAGCTTCTCCATTAATATATCGGCCAAACCCATGAAATTACTTTATAGATATCGTATTTATGAAAGCTACGGTTTTAGAATTTATATACAGGAAAAGTAATCAGGAGAAACAAGATGTGATGAACACATATATTTGCTCACATGTATTCAATCATCATCTATACCGAATTTAACATGTTTGAAAGAAAAAAAATCTTAGTTACGGTCATTAATGATATCAGCTCAGCAATACCTGAACGAGAAAGTTTCTCTCCACTGTTTCTTAATGCAATGCTAGAAAAACCTGTTTAACCGAACTCGTGTCCATTCCTAATAGGTTAGGGAAACACTTTTTCGTTATTTATTGAAAAAAGTAGAATCACCACCGTATATAATCACAAAATGGATGCCAAATATCCAAAAATGTATTTTATGTCCACGAAAGATGTAGTTGAGCTACGTTGGATTTTGCAATGGCGGGACCAAATATACTTTAATGCCGTAGTGAGAAATTAGTAAAACGATGAAAACAAACTGTAGATTTTGTTCTGTTTTGTCATCCCCGAGAAAATATAATAAATAAAGCATAGGGTAAGCTGAGTAGTAGACACACGAACAGATGAAAACGCCAACGTTTTGTTCTGAGCTCTTGGCTCAAAAGTTAAAACCAGTCCCTTTTCTCATTTCTTCCGGGTGACAATGTGAATACGGTGGCAGTGCTTCTGCTATCTTTCATTCGCTAAAAGACAACGCACTGTGCTATTTTATTTTATCTGGTAAATCCTAATAATAAAATGTAGCAGTGTAATCAAATCGATGAGTAAAAGGGGAAAGATTAACTGACAGGCTTGGAGTCTGAGTCAAGTGTCACGGCCAAACAGGGAATCCAGTAATCACTCCTCCGTTCTGTACTTTCTATCGAATATGTCTATTTTAACATTTTAATTGCATTTATAACACACGTCTTAATCGTATTTAATAATTTAAATTAATGTGATTAAAGGCTAAACGAAGGAGAGCGGGAGAATCAAAGTGGAAAGAGACATTACCATAAAGTCTGCCACGTCGGCAGGAAGAAAATTCCCATTCAGTCCAAGAAGCCCTCCATTCCTGTGCCAGGCTGTGTTTGTTAGGGCAATGGTCAAGCTATTAAGGGCGACTGGCCCCTTGTTACCTTCCTTCACTCACTTCACTCGCTCATCACTTTCGCTACAAATAATTAAATAAATAAATAAATGAATAAATTTTAGATCTTTGTAGATGTGCATGCACCATAATGTGTGACACATATATAGATATATATATTATGTATGCATGTTGATTATGGGATGATGGGTGTTTTGAAAGCAGAGCCATTCGTGTGGGGGTCACTTACAAATATGACCCACGTTTCTCTTTCATATCTTTAGTCCCTCTTTTTCTCTTCTCTCCCCTCTCCTTACTAAAACCCAGCCCAACCCTTCACTCCTCTCATTTTCACTCAGCTCCTACTATATATGTACACACACTCCCCTCCCTCCAAGTTATTTCTCATTACATTGCATCACTCACCACTCAACACCCAATCAAACCTTCAACACACATAACACGCATACTCACTCACACAACCACTGTCCTTTCAAAATACTCAACCACGTAAGCAAACAAACGCAATGACTGAGCTACCTGGCTCAGAATCATCCTCCTCTGCTTCCACTCGCAAGCACTCGTCTCCCGAGGCCCATTTGGCAGGTCCGGATCACAAAAAGCCCAAGCAGGCCCGAGATAGCAGCAGCAAGCACCCCGTTTACAGAGGAGTCCGAATGCGGGCCTGGGGAAAGTGGGTATCCGAAATCCGCGAGCCAAGGAAGAAGAACCGGATCTGGCTCGGCACCTTCGCCACTGCTGAGATGGCAGCGCGTGCTCACGACGTTGCGGCGCTCGCCATCAAAGGCAACTCCGCCATTCTCAACTTCCCCGAGCTCGCCGGCTCCCTGCCGCGGCCCGACTCCAACTCGCCGCGGGATGTTCAGGTGGCGGCGGCAAAGGCCGCCGCCATGGAGGTGATGGATCCCCCGACGACTCCATCGTGGACGCTGTCGCAGTCGTCTTCGTCGTCCTCGGGCGAGACGTCGACGGCGGATGAGCTGGGAGAGATAGTGGAGCTGCCGAGTCTGGGGACGAGTTTGGAAATACCGGAGCGGAGTGAGGAGGTGGTGTTCGTGGAGCCGGTGGGCGGGTGGCTGTATTCTGAGGCGTGGTGTGACGGCATTTATGGTGATAGGGAGTGTGGGGGTTATTTTATTGGAGATGAGATTTCAATGCAGGAGTCAGAGAGCATGATTCTTTGTGGCTTTGAGGGTTCCTTGTGGCAGCATTAATGTGTGGGAACTGCTTTCCTTTTTTTGTCCCATTCATTTCATTTGACTTGGAATGTGTGAGCCCTTTCCCAATTTTTCACTTTAAGGGCTACACACATTTCTTGTCCCTCGACAAGGACGATGGATGGACCTACTATTTCTACTGCCACCACCCCTTCACTCCCTTCCACACCACCCACCTACCTCTACAATTTCTATACCTCCTCAACTTCTTCTGTCCATCATGTAATACTGCTACTACTCATAATAATAATGTTATTATTAATAATGCAAATGAAATCCGATATACCTGTAGAAAATGATGCCAGATCTTGTATCATATAATTATTGTTGTATTTTTGCTATACTTTTCATTGACAGGACCAATAAAAGTAAAAGCAGATTCTCTGTTTGCAGTTTGCATTTTTTTTTTCCGGCTATCTTCTCCTTCTCCTTTTCTCCTAATCAATCCTTTCGTATCTTTAGTTCGGCAGTGAAAATGGGACTCCAGTTTTACCGAGAATTGACCAAATAATAAAATATAATAAAATTTGACAAGTTACTATTATATGTGCGTTATTTGAACTGAAAAGACAAACAGATTTTATCTAGGAGAGAATATACAGTTTTTTATGGTTTATGAAAATAGAATTGGTGACAGTAAGTACAGGTAGAAATGGCTTGTTGCAACTCGTGCGGATGTTCTTATAGTTTCTCACCTCTTTGTGTAGCGATACTGCATTTTGGGAAACTGGAAAGGAGTACCAGCTCCGCCAGTTTTGCAAAATGCGGCAAAGTCC
This sequence comes from Vigna angularis, assembly GCF_016808095.1. NCBI lineage: Eukaryota > Viridiplantae > Streptophyta > Magnoliopsida > Fabales > Fabaceae > Vigna > Vigna angularis. Next base: position 63,279,997 of record NC_068970.1, on the reverse strand, counting down.
AAAATAATAATGGCGTTTTTACTGACCAGACCCACGAGGAATTAAGAATTTTCAAATATTACTGTCGTAGAAAAACAATAAGACGGACACACGTTGAAGAGTTTAAGCAAGCAATACTAGGTTCTGCGTTTTTAAGTAATTTTCCAAAACTTGACGTGAACAGTAGAGATCCTAGTTCAACTACGTTGACGCGTTTGTTTCTTTTACCACTAATGTCAATGCATAATAAAATTCAATTTTAACTTTCACTTGTCGTAAATTCTGAATCTCTCTCCAACTTCAAAACAAAACTTTTATGGGAAGAGTCAAACTTAACAGTACAGTTTGATTTTTTATATGGTTCGATCATGGTTACGTCTCTGTTTCGTGGGGTTCAGATGGCTCTTGCTGGTGGTGACAGGTTGCGTTCAGCAATTGGTGCACTGTTACGACGTGTTATGTACGTGTGTGCGCAGTGTGGTGTGGTGAGCTTGGGAATGCGGACAAAGACCCAAAATCTTAAACCTTCATAATAATAAAATAAAATAGTCAGAAAGTGTTTGATAATTGAATCCACTTTTAAATTTTGAGTGGGTTATCACTCGGGTCTCATATAAGTCTCTTTCGGTCGTTTAAATTTCCATGGTCCTGTTAAGTGTCCTGCTGTCCCATTATTTTAAATGATAGTACAAAATTAATTAAAATCGTGTCTGAGTAACTTTAATTTCAAGTTATGTGAATATAGAACAGTGGTATATAAAACTGATTATGAAATACTACAGCTAATTAAAAGATCCTTAATATTTGCAATGAATAATGGCACAGAAATTGGGGATCCCGAAATAAAATGAATGATGCAGCCTACACTGGTTACCACCCAAGAAGTGCATTTGATGAAATGAGGCGAAACAAGGACTGTGGATAATAAATTTACCATGCATGATCAAAAAGATAAACTATAATCATTCCAGAGCTTCAAACCTCTTATTTATAAGCCATAAATCTCCTCTTTGCTTTCTATAAGCTGGATCTTACCACTGTTCAACCCCCTGATTTGGAGGGAAGGCTACAGTGCCTTATGTCTAAGTTTTTTTTTTCTTTACAAAATGAATCATTAAGTTTAGATATTTTAGAATTTTCTTTTTCTCATTTAAAGGGTTGAAATTTGACATCAGGCATAAAATATTATTAAAATTATTTTTCAGAATTTAATCGAAACGTAACGGAAAAAAATAGCCGCAAAAAGAAAAAGGCAAAGCCAAAAAATTCCCACGTTCACACTTGCCAAAATTTATATTTAATAACGGTCCCACCTCACAGTACTGTTGGATTCATTTTCATCTACCATTCATCACATTAATAGTTTTGTGGTCCATTTGGTTCGCAATTTTGTGACAAAACAAGAAGATTTCGATTCTCAGTCGTGCGATTCATCATGCATCTAACTAAATCACACTCACAAATCCACCATTTCTCTTCTTAAATAAATAATGAAAACGAACCGAATTTGTGTTATTAATTTTCAAGACTACAATTTCCTAGTATTCCTAAAATTACTTTTTTTTCTGTCAGCTTTTAAAATTAATTGAATAAAAGTACTTTTAACTATCTTTTGCTTTTATAATATACCGGCATGTTTAATAGTGACATATTAGTTAGGATTTGGGAGTGAAGGCCAAATACAATTTAAATACGCTTTTTTTTTTTAACTCTTTGAAGAGCTCTTAAAACAAAGTGACGGAGATACCTAACTGGGCATGTGCATTTTGGTGTGTATTTTTCTTATTTATTGGTGTGTAATTAAAATTTATTCTCTACATTTAATTATTTGCCATGCGTCTTACATGCAAAACTATACATTTTTTTTAATTAAAACTATTAACGAATTACTGCAGTTTCAACCGTTTATTGAAGTTGTGGTCGCATTATATCATGCAGGACAAAATGACAGTTAATTTAGAAAAAATGAAGTCCGGTCGTCAGTTATAAAGCGGATGAATCATAAAATATGTTTGGTAAACATTTTTTAATGCAAGTAAGGATTAAAATAAAGAAATAATATTAAATAGCAAAAATAAACGTTAACTCAACATTATTGAAAATAATGGGAAACCCAATGGTAGGTCGACAGCTGTCACACCATTACAAAGAGTGACTTTTGTTCCAATAATTGAACAAAAGCTTCTACATGTTTCTTAGCCTTTCAGATTCACAATTGCTTTTTCATGTTATTTCAAAAACTTTTCAATACAAGTTACACGTGCTATAGGATATTTAAAATTGATAGTAAAAAAATAGTTGTTTTAACAAGAAGAAGAATATACGTACCTAAAACTTCATGGTATTGATGCAATATTTACAGCATGGTGAATTCACAGTTTCAGTGTGTATAGGTTACAATGGAAGTGAAAACTCGGTGACCCCATTACATAGCTGTAAGATGAGAGGCAAAGGACCCATATTGCTTTGCTTACCTTTTTTTTTTGTATTTTAGTAAAGATTTGGTTGTATTATTGTTGTGAGGTTGGAATTGGCAGGATCTTAGAAACTGCAAACCAGAAACCAGATTCATGTGTATATATGTGTATGTATTACATAAATAGTTTCGCTCCTGTGAAATCTTGTGGTGGCCTTTTCGTTTAATGTTCTTTGTTGTTTTATGCGTGTTTGTGTCTAAAATCACATTTATATTTATTTATTTTGAAGAAAAAAAGCTGGATCCTTTGATAACAGAGAAATTATTTTAATGCTATGCTGGTATAGATCAAACAATAACTGCATTGTTAATGTAATTTGACCCAGGGAGAGTTATATAAATGTTTATTATAAAGTTGTGGAGTTACACGTGCTCCTTCATTACAAAGTTGACTTCTTATCAATACAGGAAACATTTTGGGAACTACAAGATACACTCATGGCTGCCTAAATGCTAGTAAAATATACAGACTGCATAAGCATTTATCACACTCGATCTTCACTCTTCAGTGTATACATGTAAAAGGGTCTTAATCATTATTCACAGTGTGTAGCAAGTGATGTTAACTCATGTGAGGGTTAAGACCAATGTTTTCTTTTTCTTCCGAAGAAGAGACCAATTAATTAATGTGATTACTGTGGAGGATTATTAGGATTCCATGATGCTCACATGCTTCTGCATGCCGTTGCAGGCGCTTCAAAATACAAAGTGTCTATGTCAGTGATTTGCTTAACTTAGCAACAAAATAACTGTAAATCATTAATAGATGCAGATGCAACAGAGAACAGACTGGCTCAAGATACTGATTACTGAGATCTTAGATGGCCCTAATTACGATTGTAAACTAATTAAAAAGTTGGCCGATACATAAATCTTAAGTGTCCCAAACCAGAACATAAAACAAGTGCCAAAAAAAGTACTCCTTCAGATTACCATTTTCTTCTGGGATTTGATTCTATTACCAATTGTATTAGTTGGTGGAATTTTGTGAGAAATAATGTCACTAGCTAGCAGCATGAAAGAAGCTTCTGAATACACGAATAGGACACGGAAAAAGATATTTTTACAATGAATGCAATGAAGCATGTGGAAATGGTGTGTAGTTGCAGTGCAGCCTCCAGGGGTAGTTGAGGTGAGAGATGGCAGTGAGAGGGCCTGAGCACCATGTCTCAAAAAGTTTTTGTCTGTTAAGGAGGTCTATGCAGTCTCTTTCCATAAGGACAATGTTGTACTGTAATGGATGAATCCAGATTTGGGCCCTATTGTGGGGGATAACATAAGACAAGTGCTACAGTGATCAATCTCGGTCATAATGCCAACCCTTTTTCATTTTTCTTCCGTTGTGTGTGTGTGTTTGAAGCAGTGATGCCAGAAATGAGTGATCATAAATAATAGTCTGAATCTCAAGATTCTCTGCTCCTGCTTTGTGCTCGAGTTGAACTGTGACTGAAATATAAACAAACGTTGTTGTCCTCTTTTTCATGTGTAAGATGTTCAAATTTGATTATTTGTCTAAATCAATGAAACATATTGCATTAGACTTTAGGCCAATGGACATTCCTGGTATGAAATTAATAGAATGAAACACGATGGTTAGGTTCACGTTCCTCCGCACCCTCCTTTCTTTTTCAGCAGAGATATTTTTGGTTACAGATATTGAAAGAAGCTTCTGTGTGTTTGTTTTTGTTCTGTGAAAAGAAAAATAAAATGAAATAAAGAAATTTGTCGCAATATTTATTTATATTTATCTCTTTTCCTTACTTAACAATATAAAGAAGGGAGATTTTGCTTTGAAAGAAAGGAGAGGTAAGTGAGGAAAAATATAGAGGTGTTAAGGAAATCTACCATGTACGAAGATAGCAAAGACAACATGTTCTATGCCTCTCTAACACAGTTATAAATGTTACCCGACTACTTTTCCTTTTCTTTTCCATAATTAAGAAATCAGACACTACAAATTAAGCAATTAGTCAAAGGTTTAGCAAGTTAAAAAAGTATTTAATTGATGATGATGCACGTAGTTTACAGATGTATGTTCGAGCTATTCCTAAGATGAAGTATCAGTTTTTATATTATTAATTAAGACATGATTTTTAATTAAAATTTTCAATACGATTAATTTATGAATTTTTCCACTTATATATTAGTTATCTTACTAATTTTTATTTAATATAAAACTTTTAACTCACCTTAAATTTTTAATTTAAATAAGTACAAATTAGTGAAAAATGCACAACATCTATGTAGTGAAAAGGAGCTTCAAAACATTATACGGGTCACGTTTTTCTCAAAGTAGTACAACAATAACTTTGGTTTAATCAGAAACAGTAACCTTTGAGGAACAGAAAGCTTTAAACAGAAAACCATGATAAAACTGTGATCGTTAAATCTGTGTAACACGTTTCAGAAGTTGAACTCGTACTGCTTCAGATGGCCAATTCGATGAATCACAATAATGTGTTTTGTTCGTATGTATAAGCAGTGGCATGTCACATCACGGAGAGACTTATTTATCTTCTTTGAGAAATAAATCATTGGAACTTGGAGTTTGGTGGACTAGGACAGTGAAACAACAACTATCATTTGTCAAATTAATCACATATCGTGATAAACCTTTTATTACTTATCTTAATAGGAAATTTTGTAATTTATAAGATATTGAAATATATTAAATTTAAATTGATTGTTTTAAATTATTTTGATTTTTAAATATATGATTTGTTTTTTCATCTCCATTGATCATTCTTAATTGTTTGTTTTGTATAACATCTATCTCTTGTCTGTTTGATTTTTAAAGTCTTTGGTAATTTTAAAATTGCTCGAATGGTATTTGCATGAATATTATGATGTTAAAGTTAGTAAGTAACCAACCAGAATAGTATTAAATGTTATAATGTATGTGTATGAAAAAATATACTTTAAACTTTTATTTATAGTACTTGTTATAATTTTTTATCTTTTTATTGGTCTAATCATACCTTTAATTATTAACATTGTTTGGTTGATTTGTGGTCATCATTGACTAAGTGTTAATCACTAGTCGGTTTGTCAATTAATTATGATGGTCTGATCAAGATGATAAATTAGAGTGATTAAAAACGGTAATCATTAAAGATAATCCATAACAACGATTAATCTAAAAGCGATCAATCTAAAAATGTATTGATCAGTTTGCCTACTTGACCGAAACGACATGTGTCATTAAGCTTGAATAAAATAATTCAAATTTTTTTAATTTTAAGTTTTTGTTTAGTTTTTCAATTACAAAGAGATACCAAAATATCAAACAATTATAAATAATTTTAAAATATCAATAACTTATTTTTAGTTAAATTTTTTTTTTCACCAAATATTAATATAATGATGTCAATCATAATTGTATAGATTGGGATAAATAAGAATTTCCTTTAAGACGTTGTTAGTTGAAATTTTTTTATCCATGTCGATGAAAAAGTATATCAATGTTATTAATAAAAATTATACTTAATATTCATTAAAAAATTATGAATTTATATTAAAATGATACATTAATATCTAATTAAGATGATAATTAAAATTATGTTGATACTCTAAAATCTATTAATCATTTATTATTATATAAAAATTTATAGAATAAAATAATATTAAACCTGATGAATCACATAAAATTTATATCTCACGATATATAAACAAATTAGACATATTATAATAAAAAATCTAAATAAATAAATAAAAATAATATTAATATCATTAATAGAAAGAATGGATGCAAAAATTGAAAATAAAAAAATCACAACATACATAAATAAAAAATATAAAATTTATGTTCTTCAAAGTAGTTTCCCTATTATTCAAGAAAACTAGTAATAAAACATCTAAGTGTAGATAAACAAAGATACTAAATCAATAATAAAAGTACTAATGATAAAAAAAACGATTATCTCATGGTTGCCTAGACAAATCCTAATTAATGTTAATAGAGAAATAACTAGAACCATGTTATTCAAAAGATAACTCTAATTGATATTGATTGGAAAAATCTCGCCTAACTTTGGCTAATATTATTTGATACTGAACAACAATTAAAATTGATCAAGAGAAACGTGACTAACATGTTGAGTAATAACTCTAATCAATAGTAACATAACTTCAATGATATTGAGTGAAAAACATGTATAATTAACTTTAGTTTAAAAGAATCCTCATCAATATTTGCCAATAAATTGTTAAATATAACTCTTAAACTTCAATCAAACTAATAATGACGACTCAATAGTCAAACTGACACGTTAACCATAATCAAACAAAAAAGATAATTTAAATTATTATATTATATTTACTTTTAAGTAATTTAATTACTAACATTACATAATTTTAATTATTTTTAAAATTTCTTACCTACACAATATATTTTGTTAAGATATTTTAAATTATCAATAAAATTAAATTTACTTATGAAGTTACTATCATATAATAGTAAGCAATCATTACCTACAAATACTCAACTTACATAATTACATATGTTTTAATTACGAATCAATTATTTTTAATATACCCATGACTGTTTTTATCATATTTTTAGTAAACATGCCAACAAAAAATAAACATTTTTAATAAACATGCTGATATTAATGCTGTTTAAATGAAAATTTTGAGTTAACTTTCAACAATTTTTTTTTCCGAATGCTTACTAGTGTTTTTTTTATCCGTGCCCATGCACGAGTTGTTGTTTTTTTGTATATTATTTTTTATATTTATATTAAAATTAATATAATTATGATTATTTTTGAATAAATAATTTATTTAAATAGTTATATTTAAGTGTTATAATTATGTCTAGTTAAAAATATAATATTTAAATAAAGAGTTTGATGTATGAAAAAAAATCAAATAACTAATTATGAATATTTTCTTATAAATAGTCTTATTTTAATATTGTTTTTTAGGGTAAAGTATGGGATTATAGAAAATAAAACTAATAATAGTAATAGATTATACTACTACTGCTACTACTGCTGCTGCTACTACTACTACTACTAATAATAATAATAAATAATAATAATAGTAATAATAATTATAATAAATAAAAACATTGCAATTAAAATATTATTCCCGTACTAAATAAAAGTAAAATGCATTTAAAATATGTTTATGTATAAAATAAAGACAACATGAAGTTAATGTTAAAATTTGTAATTATAAACAAATATAAACAATTTAAAAATTAAGTTATAATAAAAAATATTGACATATGAAATTAAAGAAAAATAAAGTTAAAATTAAAATATTATAAAAAAAATATAACATGTACAAATAAATAGTCAACTTAATGTAAGATGTAAATATATTGTGAAATCTAATTTCTAATAAAAATGTTAGAGTAACATTCGATCAAAGGTCAAAATTTTTAAACAAAAATAAGTAAACTATTATTATCAATGTAGACATTAAGTATATGTGTATGCCTAGGTTTATTCTTTTGTTGGTAAATATTAAAATTAAAAAATAATGTATATATACGAATTTGTTTGTATTAAATTATAAAATTGACATAAAAATTTATCATGCATAATAAAATAATACTATTATATGTTAAAAGTTATAATTAAAATTGAGTTATATATTATATTAAAATGAGATATGTATGTGAGTCATTTTTAAATGAAAATGTAGGCATACGAGAAATATCCTCGTACAAAATAAAAATAACACAAAATTAAAAGTTTTGGTGGGTCAAATTCAATTTTGATACATATTGAAATTTATAATTTTTTAAAAACTCAATCTGAATGGAACCTGTAGACAAGATTGACTGCGGGTTTTAACATAGCACTATAAATATTAATCTTATACTATTACTAATAATACAAATAATAATACTAATAACAATACACAATAATACCAATAACATTAATAATAAGAATAGTACTACTAATAATATTATTAATAATAATAACACTAATGTTAATAATATTAATAAAGAAAAAATTGATCCAGACATACTTGTAAAAAAAAATACTTCTTTTACAAAATAAAAATATTATCTTTGAAATTAGTATCATATAAAAAACAATCATGGAAGAAAAATACTCAACTTACATAATTACATATGTTTTAATCAGGAATCAATTATTTTCAATTAACTTAATGATTGTTTTTATTATGCATTAATCTTTTTAGTAAACATGCCAATAAATTGTTTTTTTAGTAAACATGTTTTGATATTAATGCTTTTTAAATGAAAATATTGAGTTGACATTTCAATAATTTATATTTTCAATGCATATATTGTTTATTAAATATCCTCGATCCTTTTGTACCTGTAACAAAATCATCAATTTTTCATAAAAACTAAATCTACACAAATATAGTTTTAGATCTATAATATTGTTACAATGTCTATAAAGTGAATTAACTATACAGTTTAATGCGATTGAAATGATAGAATTGGTTGTTTATAAAAACTTATAATTTACAATATATTGTAAATAGCAGATTAATAATAATAATAATTTCTAAAATTTACTTTTTTTTTTAATGGAATGATTTGGTTCGGATCAGGAATAGAAACAAACTAAATTATTTATTACATTTAAAATTAATATTATATATTTTTTATTTAATTAAAAACTAAAAAGTTTCACAAATATATATTTTAAAATTGTTTGGAAATTTAAATGTATTTTATTGATAATATATTTACATTTATAAAAATATATAATAAATTTACATTTAATTTTTTACCTTTTCATAAATATAAGATGAATTAAAAGTATGGATATAACAATAATTACATAAGTACCATAATATTCTATTTTGTAGTAACACATTATGCACAAAGAGTTTTGTTTTTATCTTCTTTTGTAAAGGATGGACTCCTTTAAACATGGTGGAGGATGAAAGTAAAACAAGTACGTTTGAATCGAATCATCAACAAAACACGTGTCAAACTTCTACGAGGATAACGTCACTATCCATAACATAATAATTTATCTAGCAGTGCAACTTTATGAAAGTAAAACATCAGAAAAAGACAACCATTTTCAATTCCTGAATAATCACTGTCATTTGATTTATAACACCTGGATAAAACGTTACCTAATACTTTTTTTCTTCATATTATTTATTATTAAATAATTAATTAATATTTGTCACATTTTATATTTAATACATAAAATATTTATATTTTTATAATAATTTTAATTTTATTTAAGTTCTATTAATAATTTTTAATTATTATGTAAAACTAAAAAATCAATATTAATATCAATTAAACTTTAAAAATTATTAAAAAAATTAAATTTATAAAGTAAAAAAATAAAAGATGAAAAATTATCTTAAAAAGTAATGATATATTAATGTTAATTTATTTTTTGAAACATATACTTTTTCCTTTAATAAATATGGGACAAATTAATTATCTAAATTCTTATTGAAATTCAAATAAAATGAAACAAATTGAAATGTTTGAATTAAAATGGTATATATATTTTTATTTTATTGAAAGCGAAGTGTATCATTGAGAGAATGAGAATTAAAAAGTAATTATGTATTTGATGACAATAAAAATAATGTGAAAATGTTTACTTAATCCGATAACAATAAAAACAATGTGAGAATGTTTACTTTTTAATAAGGACAGAAATTGGATAAAAACATGTTTAATGAAAAAACAAAAATTAGTACATCAAATGAAAGTAGAAACCTATGATCTATTTAATGAGTATTACACGATGACTAAACTCATCATCCAAGGTTTTCAGTAAGCAACTAAGTGTTATGATTGAATAGTGAAACAAATTTTTTTTTTCTTTATTAATTATTTATATAGAACTGTGCTATTTTACATTAACTCGTTAGGTCATCCAAAACAAAACTTTCCAGTAACTGTCTAACTTTGTTATTTTATGTTTGTTGCTGTCATAAATTTCCAAACAAGTTTTTACATAAAGCAAAGAGTATGTAATGTAGACGGTGATATAGTATAAAAGGTTTTATAATTTTATTAACATACGTATCTTAAAGAAATATCTATTATGAGTTGTGATTAGCTTATAATGGAAGGAAATAATATACATAAAATTAGTAATATTGAAAGATGAATATAATGTTATATTAAAAGTATGTCTGTGTTTTTTTAACAATAAATAAGATATATATAACGGGAAATATTTGGAGTGTTTACGCCTATATTAAAAAACAGATGACTAAAATACGCCTATGTTATTTGAATAAATTAATGAAAAAGAATGTTAAAAGATATGTTGTACATTAATAATTATATACAATAACCTTGTTTTTTTCCGCTATTAAAGTGATCGTGGAGTAAAGCATATTATTCCTTATTAATGGGTCTAAAGTGAAGAAAAAGTTGTGAAAAATGTGGTTCTAAGTGGTTATCTTATATTTACTTTTTATTTTCCCTTTTGCATCTCTGGTACAATGTTTTCGACGTTGTTTTCTAGAACTGCGGAATGCAATGCAACCACTGAATGTGCTTTACACCTTCGGCTTTTGAATCGCAGTCCTTTTCCTTACGTTTCCTTTTGAATTGTACTGAATGCAACCACGGAATGCACTTACTTTTCTCTTAAATTCACGTAACATAATGTTAGTATATACAAAATTAAATTTTTTAAGCAATACTTTAAAACATTCTAAATAAAGCGATTTTCAAATATATATTTTCTTTTTTCCTCTAAGTCAAGAGGATCAAGATAAATATAACACTCTAGTTATGTTTGCTTTCGCATACGAAAGAACGAGTATTTACAGAAAACAGAGATAACGAAATAATAAATACACAAATTAAAAAAAAAATTAAGTATCACCTTTCTCTTCAAATTGCGGAGAAATACGAAAAAAAGTAGAGATTATACGGAATGCAGTATAGTTATTGAAAGTTGCTATAAAATAACATTAAAATAAAAAAAGACAACATTAATATCAATTAAAAATAAAATGAAAATAATCAACACAGCACAACACGTTTTCAATAAGCACGACACAAATAATTTTAGTCTTTACATTAACTATAACATCACTTCTATATTAAACATAAAAACTTTATATATAAGAGAATAAATAAAACAACCTAGCCAAATAACAATTACGTCAATTCAAAGAATTAAATTACATAACTCAATTAAAAATGATAAATAATTAGATTTTTTATTTATTAAGATATGATTAAACCTAAAAAGTTTCAATTTGAGTTGTTGACTTTGTTTATGACAATTTCAAGCCAGGCGTGATTCTAAGAATTTTTGTGTTTGAGAAAAAAGAGGTGACGGTGAAGAAAGGAGGGAAGGGTGGTGGGACTGGATTTGGCGGTGGTCGGTCAAAACCGCCGGTCACAGTCTGGCTGTCACTTGTCAATAGTGGCTGTCGGCACTGTTTGGGTCACAGCACGTGTTCCTCTCGTCGTCTCAAAAACATGGCTTCACTCATTCAACTCAACCCTTCTTCTTCATCATCCTCCTCAGCTCTCTGTACCTGTCTGCTACTATACACATCTGTGGGCCCACTTTGTTTTTTTATATTTATTTGGGTTTTTATTTCTCGGCCACCTTTCGATGTAGCACGCTCCTACCAAAAACAAAGGCTACTTTTAGAAGGCCCAAAGAAATATCGCTCTCAATTTTATACATGGTCCCCTCATCAGTTGTTCAATTTGTGCGGCTGTGATGCAGAACATGCAAGTCGACGAGAAAGAAAGTGGACCTAATGGGCCCCCTCAAATACCACAGCACCTTGTTCTGGACTTCTTCCTCTTCTTGGGCCTAATCTCATTCTTAAAATTCAAACTTTATTATTATTTTTTCTTCAAATGGTAAGGGAGGGTGTTGACGGTGGAACCAAACATTGCATAATTGTGAAAAGTCAGTTTTATGAAAAATAACAATAATTGCATAATAATAAGAATAATCTGTGTATATCATAAGGTTATGGCTAAAGATAATTGCATGATAAGAAAATATGAGAATGTCAACTTCGACACAATCTATCCTCTCAAGATATCAAATACCCTACACTGCCGACGAACAAAACAAAAAAGAGGTGTGCATGCCAGCCAACTCAAATTTTGACTTCTCAACAATGTACTGGCAAATTTCATCACCAATATTATAGGATTAAGAGTGTACACATTTTGTATAATATGTGTAATGTTCCACAAGTGGGAAACAATAGATAAATTAAATATTGCGAATGAGTTTTCATCAAATTCGTTTTCCAACAAAAATGCATGGAATAGTTGTTATTAATTTAGTTATATTTATGTCAGTTTATATATTGTAAATTGATTTATTTTTAGTTGGTACATATCTTTCAGAGACAATGAGAGTGTGAGAATCGAGGAAACTTATAATTGGTGACACGATTCAAATATTGACTATGATATATTCTTAACGATTTTATTCTATAATAATTTAGTGAAAATGATGTTGATTTTTTATATTTAAAATAAAGAACATATGTAATGATGATCTTTTTGTTAAAAAGGTTTCGTGGACATCTCTTTAACTTATTATAGCTTTTCTGAACTGGCTAATATAAACATTCAATCATTTTCATTACATTTTTCCTAATTTAAATCAATCAAGTTGCAAATAATGCAACTTTACATCACAATCACTATCACTAAAATACTTTTTGATATTTGTTAACTTTTAATTTTTTAAACTAGCCAAAACTCCGGCATTGTATACGTTGAAGAACATCAGTCACATTAAAATCCAATATTCTTTAATGATGGATGACACAAGACATCGACATTTAAATAGGATCATTTCAAATTAAAATTAATATTTAGTCAATATCCACTTTTATTCATAACTTACTACCTTTTTTTGCAAGAAATAAAATAAAAATTTCCAACAATTTTTGTGGGGATAGAGTGTGTATAGTGGAATGAACAAACAAACAGAACATTAGTTTTTGAATAAGTACAGATAAAATAATAACTTTAAATATATCATTTAAGTATTTAGGTTTCCTTAAAAAAGGTTCATTAAACGACGAATCCTTTTCCATGTTGTCTAGTTAAAATCTGGAGTGACAGGTGCGTGTTTTGCATCCACAATTGCTTGCATCTTTATCTTCTTTTTAGAAGTTATGCTTTCGGTATCTTATACGCTTTTTCCGTATACGTAATTTTATATGATGACAAAAGCTTTTTCCAATATACACACTCCATGCCAATTTACATCAATCAAAATCATCTCTCCTGAGGTAGCAAAATATTATGAACAAGGACCACGTCAAAGGTTTTAAATATATGCATGTGATCATTTTTCCCCTTTTGAGAAATCATATGTCATCCCATAAAAAGAAGGGTAATAATGTTTATACTCGTAATCAGATGGACCATCAAATGCCTACGAAACTTTAAGGGAAATTGTTCCACTTTAATTAGTGATATTATTAAGTTAAAAAATCTTAAGTACGTAGCTACGTTGAGAACTTTACAGTTCAATATAAGCACAAGCTTAATTATATGACCGAAAAAGATTGTATTTTTAACAACATATAGCTTGGAACTACTGAAATGTTACAAGAAAGAGACAAAAAAGGTGGGGATTTTGGAGCACCAATTGAAATGTGCCGACTGATAGTAGGACGTGCTGCCTGTAAAGTTGAGTGTTGACGTTGGGAAAGACAGGGACCACGTAAATATTTCATGCACGTGTATCATTTTTCTTCCCTTTTTCTCTTCTCATCTTATTCACATTCAAATCATGTTTGTTTTTCATCTATTCAATTATCAATTAAACTACCTTTGTAACTTCATCTTTCATACGGTGTTGGTAGTAACTTACTACTATATATATATATATATATATATATATATATATACACACACACACACACATATCACCTAAACATTTTTGTTAAGTAATTAAAAAACTTATTAAGTTACCAATCAAAAACTAAATTTGAATTTATTTTAAGTTAAATGACTATCCATTTAAGTATTTTGGTGGAACAGTTTTTATTTTATTAGCTTGCATAAAGAGAAATATTAATTATGATAAGAAACAAGGCAAGTAGTGTAGAGGGAGATAGAGAGGTGGGCTCATGTATGTTTTTGGACTGATTGCTATGCACAAAAAGGAAACAAATAAAAACAAATACACTGGGGAAATTGCTTCCTGGACCCCATCAATATATCAATATAACGAAAATACTTAAATACCCTTCACCATTGTATAAAATGATATTTTTAAAAATTGATGGGGTGCAAGAAGCAGTTGCCAACTAGACCATTGAGTTTCGTAACGTGTTCTAGCCATTAATAAACTATTACCTTGTTGAAGTTCCAAAATGTCTTTATAACCATATATTAACAACTTTTTTTTAACCATTTTTTTACAATAAACTAAGTGTTACTGTTTTATTGGTTCATATTTGAAATGAATTCAACTTTACAAGGAATTGTAAAAAAGTTAAAGTTGTTAAAAATAACTTTTTCCAAAAAAAATATGAACACAATTAACATCAGTGCTCCTCCCTCCCCTACCTAAGGATCTTCGGGAGCAGCAATCACTAACTTCCTTTCGGATGTAACAAAATTGTTTGAAGTATTTGGGAGATATGCACAAAAGAGTTAACTTTGAAGCAGTGTTTCTTCCTTTGTTTATGTTTTAAACGAGTGATTCTTCCCTTTAAATTCTAAATAAGAATAGCTGAAGGAAGCATATTATATGTCTTCTAAGTTTTATCTACAGAGGAAGATGCCTTGTAAGTCAAGCAACACTAACAAACCCAATCTTCACACAAACTCACTCTTACACACACTCAACGACCGCAATTTTCCATTCATTATCTGCGCTGACTAAACAAACCATAGCAATGCTAATCGGCAAGAGTTGTTGTGTTGTCAAACACCATGCACGACCACGTTGTTGTCGAGTTCGACGACCTTCCTCCTTCAGCTTTCTCCGACGCAGCTCCCAACTTATCAGAACCGGAGCTCCGGGAAACGGCATACGAGATCCTCGTCGGAGCCTGCCGGAGTTCGGGGCCGAAGCCGTTAACGTTCGCCTCGCACTCTGACTCTAACAGAGGAGATAAACGGAATCCTTCGCCGTCCTTGTACAGGTCGCTGACTTTGAAGGCGTCGAGCGAGGTGAAGAAGAAGCTGGGACTGAAAACGACGACGTCGTGGAGGAATAGAAGGGCGGCGACGACGGGGGAGTTGATGAGGGTGCAAATGAGAGTGACGGAAGTCACTGACACTCGGGTCAGACGTGCCCTTCTCAGAGTAGCTGCTGGCCAGGTCTCTTTCTGCTCCAAACTTTTATTTTTCTATCAAATAAACCCTTGAGAATTTATTTAATGGTAGCAAGCTTACTTGGTGTTTGTTCTTGAAATAGCTCGGAAGACGAATAGAATCGATGGTTCTGCCCCTTGAGCTAATGCAACAGCTCAAGTGTCAAGATTTTGCTAGTGAACAAGAGTACGAGACTTGGCTAAGGAGGAATTTGAAGGTTCTTGAAGCAGGACTTCTCTTGCATCCTCTCTTGCCGTTAGATAAGCCAGATATTAGCGCACTGAGCCTGCAGCAAATAATCCATGGGGGCCTTGAGAAGCCCATGGATATTGGAAAAGACAATGAATCAATGCACGCACTTCGCAAAGTTGTTATGTCTCTTGCTTGTAGATCATCTGATGGGTCTGTTACCGATACATGCCATTGGGCTGATGGGTTTCCGCTAAACTTTAGGATCTACCAAACTCTGTTAGAAGCATGTTTTGATAATCATGAAGAAACCAGTGTGATAGAAGAGGTTGACGAGGTCTTGGAGCTCATCAAGACAACCCGGGTTATTCTTGGAATGAATGAGATGCTGCATAATGTCTGTTTTTCTTGGACCTTGTTTCAACGTTATGTTGCCACTGGTCAAGTGGAAAATGATCTGCTTTTAGCATCGAGTAATCTGCTGGCAGAAGCTGAGAAAGATGCCAAGGCGATGATGGATCCATTTTACTCAAAATCCCTGAGCTACGCATTGAATTTGATGTTAAGTTGGGCAGAAGAAAGGCTCCTTGCTTACCATGATACTTTCCATGATGGTAATATTGAGTCAATGCAAAGTGTTGTTTCTCTTGCTGTATCGTCAGCAAAGATATTGGCAGGAGATATCTCTCTTGAGTGTAGCAGGATGAAGAAAGAGGATGATATATCCTGCACCAGAGTTGAAAATTACATCACATCGTCATTGCATGCTGTTTTTATTAAGGCAGGTTCAACCCTTCAAACTTCCCTCCCTAAGCACAAACACTCATTATGTTAAGTTTAACTCTAAAGTAATTATTATAAAATTCAATAAATTTAATATATATGACTGATTAAACCACAATGGGAAGTCATATACTCTGTTGATTTATTAATGATTTAATGTTGAATGCTTATGCAATTTTTAAACCTAGTTTTGTTTGAAGCAGAAACTGGATCCACGGAACAGCAAGAATGCAGCTAGAGAAGAGGATAAAGTGTTTACACGTCTCTCAGTTCTTGCACGAGAAGTCAGCGAAGTGGCTTTTGGCGAGAAAGCAATGTTTAGTCCAATACTGAAGAGATGGCATCCAGTTGCTGCTGGTGTTGCTGTTGCTACCCTTCATGTATGTTATGGTCATGAGTTGAAGCAATATGTGAAGAGTGTTACGGAGTTGACTCCTGATACTGTACAAACGCTGATGGCTGCTGATAAATTGGAGAAAGATCTGGTACATATAGCAGTGGAAGATTCAGTTGACAGTGACGATGGTGGGAAATCCGTTATAAGGGAGATGTGTCCTTTTGAGGCTGAAGCTGTAATTATCAACCTGGTCAAGTCATGGATCAAGAACAGAGTGGTTACACTGGAAGAATGTCTTGACAGAAATCTACAAGAAGAGGTTTGTTGCTCGCAATCTAATCAATCAATCTACAAGAGAATTTTTTTTCAAAATCGCCTTCCTCAATTTATTCTTTTTGCTGTAGGTGTGGATTCCTGGTGCAAATAAAGAATGCTTTGCTCCTTCCGCTCTTGAAATTCTAGGAATCATAGATGACTCCCTGGAAGCGTTCTTTGTGTTGCCAATAATACCCATGCATGCAGTTTTGCTTCCTGAATTCATGTTTGCTCTTGACAAATCTCTCCAACAATACATTTTGAAGGCGAAAGCTGGCTGTGGTATATATTTACTGCATACCATTTCATAATCGTATACCAAACAGTTTCTCACCAATCCTCTTCATGACCAGCCTTTCATTTCATATCATCATCTGCAGGAAACCGTAATACCTTCATCCCAATCATGCCAGCTTTGACTCGGTGTTCGCCAGGATCAAAATTTCACGGTGTATTCAGAAAAAAAGAAAAGTCACAAGTGACTCAGAGAAGGATATTTCATGTTGGAACAACAAACGTGGAAAACTCGTTCGGATTACCCCAGTTTTGTGTTCGCATAAATACCATGCAGCGCATTGGCATGGGACTAAAGGCTATAGAAAGGAGGACCGTTGCCCGTCTTGGGAATTCTAAATCCACAACAGAGGATGGTATGGAGAAGAGATTGAAGTTCAAGCTTTCTAAAGCTGCTTCTGTTGAAGGTATTCGTCAACTCTCCGAGGCCATGGCATACAAAGTGATTTTCCAGGATCTCCGCCATGTTCTTTGGGATGGCCTATATGTTGTAGAAGTTTCATCCACTAGAATTGAGCCTTTTCTTGAGGAGCTTAACCAATGCCTGAAGATAATATTATCCACTGTGCATGAGAGAGTAATAACGCATATAATAACTGATGTAATGAAGGCTTCTTTTGATGGGTTCTTGTTGGTTTTGTTAGCTGGGGGTCCAGCACGAGCTTTCTCTCTTGAAGACCATGTTATAATTGATGAGGACTTTAAGCTTCTCAATGATTTATTCTGGTCCAATGGAAAGGGTTTACCAGCTGATTTGATAGAAAAGCATTCTACAAATGTTAAAGAAGTGCTTCCCCTCTTTCGCAGGGATACTGAGGACTTGACTAAGATATTCAGTCAGCTTATTATGGAAATGTATAATTCTTCAACGAAATCTCACTTGCCATTGCCCACGACATCTGGTCAATGGAGTCCAAGGGAACCAAACACTCTTCTGCGAGTTTTGTGTCATAGAAAGGATGAAACTGCTGCCAAGTTCCTTAAAAAGAACTACAACTTGCCTAAGAAGTCTAAGCGTTAATAAGACAAGGTACAACGTATAGTATTCTAAATCAACGAATAACCTCGTGGAAAAACCAATTTGTTCAGATGCTGCTGCTGCTATTGTGCCAGGATGCTTTTTTAGTGACAACCTAGATGATCCAAAATTAGTAATTGTAAATTGTAATTAGTAATTGTTTGCTTTGGTATTTTTCTCTGCTAAAAAACCATTTGAAATTTTCTTTCCAATCCAGATGACTTGAGGTTCATCACCTAGATGAAATTTCTTCATTCAAAAATTAACTTAGACACGACAATTATAGAGAACAGAGGGGAAGGAGATAAGTAGTATAATGAGGGATAAAAGATAAAAAATAATAATACTAGTATAATGTAATAAAAAATAAAAAATAACTGATAAAACTGAATCAATGCTACGGAAAGAATAAATTTTCTTATAAAGCATATAAAAACACCTAAAACAACACTTAATTCAAAAGTAATACAGTTACACATTTGTTTGTTCACGCTGTATAACATTTGTAAGTGCTTCCTAAAGAAAATACAAAACTTTTTCATAGGTTGTACAGCCTATAGATGATCACTCTGAAGTGGGAATTACCATGATGCTCACATCTTCGTTATTTATGGGGCTTCCTATTTGCAAGGTAAACATCATCCTAAAATTATGTAATAGCGTTGTTCGCAGACAACTCAATACAGTTTAAAAATGATAGCATGGAATGTTTGTAAGACAACGTGGTAAAACTATAACCAATGAAACAGCAAGTACATGATTTATTCATTTCTTTGTTATGGATAAGGACTTGGTTCTGCCTGCATTGGGTTAACCCATCAATATAGTTGTCCTGCATTAAGGTTAGACCGTCCATTCTGGATGGGCAGAACTTTTGACAGTCATTTCTAATATCCATTACTTGGAAAAAAAAATAATCCAGCTGAAGAACAACATCGGAGAGGAAAAGAGTTTTGAAGAATGACCATTAATATTAACTTGTTATGGAGAAGAAATTAGTAAAACAAATTTCAATGAATCTCTGGACGATCATTAATCTACACCTCTGCATACCACAAGCTGTGGCAGGAAATATAATAAACAACACCAATAATGCGTTACAATGCTTCTCAAAAATTGGTCGTAAAATAAATATAAATAAAAAAAAATGTGGTCTGCAAAACAAGTAACATATAACAAGCATATTCATCCGACAGGTAACAAATGTTCAGGCCACAATATTATCCAATGGTTGGTAAGCATGTTCTCTTCATTAGGTGGATAGAGCTAAATCATCAATCTTTCAAAGCGGAACCTGCATACATTACAGAAATGATCAAAGTGCAACCTATAACGCAACTATTAAGAATGACAGCATACAAACTATACAGAACTTACAAATGGATCTGCAAGGACAAAGCTTCAAAGTTACTGATTTCAAAGAGGCTGAAGCCAAGAAACTTCTAAGAAAATACATATGAATCAATTTGTTCGATGTTGGGGAATGTTTCCCTGAGGAATGCAGTATAGTTGGGTGATTTAGCCTGAAAGAAACAAGCAGGATTAGTTCCTAAATAAGTACATCATATACAGAGAAGTCCTAAAGAAGAAACATCAGACAAGGAATAACATGGAATCTGTCACTGAAGGATAAATATAAATGTCAAATTAAGCTTCCTCCCAGAAACCCAGTGCTTAGAAAATAACAAACAAACAGGGTCGAAAGGCTCAATGGTGAAAATATATAGCAGTACAACTTATAAATTATGCTTTTTACAGAGACTTCATTTACTTATCCAGTCAAAGCCACAAATAGAATAGTGGCAATGGGAGCTTCTAAATGAAACTCAATAAGATTATTCCCATTTTATAGTCTACAACACAATTCCCTAACAAGATTAATTAAAAAGTAACACTCATAGTATAATGCATAAAACAACATGGGTTATGCTCCAGGTTTCAAGAAGAAAATGAATCAAACACGTTACACTAAAAAGGAACCGTACACATGGGTTATGCTCCAGGTAGATGGTTGTAAGCTTCTCTCTACAACCAACAACAGCCTCAGCAATTCCTTCAAGTGATGCTATTTGGTTGTCGTTAAGCCACAAATCTTCCAATCTGCAATAAATTAAACAAGGCAATGAATTTACCGACGTAAGTCTTTTAAAAGTTATTTGTGCGGAGGGAAAAAGATGGACCAACGGAGAAGCAGACATACTGCGTCAGGTTCGTAATGTCATCCACTGAAGTTAACTTATTTGACGATACATCTAAAACCCGGAGATTGACTAATGTCGACAACCCTTCCATTTTTGAAATACCATTATGGCTCAAGTATAGTTCTTCTAGAGCTATGCAGCCCTGCATCCCAGAATGAAGATTAGCAACTATAAAGTTCTAAATTAATAATAAAGAGTTTAGTGGTTATGCACAGATGTAAAACAGTTTTACACTTAGATCCAAATCACAAATTACCAATTGAATG
Source organism: Vigna angularis (assembly GCF_016808095.1). Lineage (NCBI taxonomy): Eukaryota > Viridiplantae > Streptophyta > Magnoliopsida > Fabales > Fabaceae > Vigna > Vigna angularis. The sequence continues at coordinate 63,258,887 of NC_068970.1, read as the reverse complement.
ACTTTTAAGATTATTATAAAATTGAACAAACTTACCAACATGGTTGTTTTGTGATTGTTTGAAAGTGCAAAACCATTTTAAATAATCAATGCATAGTTTTTTTACCCTAAAAAAAGGGTGCGTGTGTGGTGGGGGGCGTTAACCTACTATTCACATAGTCCTTCTATTTATCTTCATCTTATGTTTTAATTCCTACACGAGAAAAAGGGTTAGTTCCTACAAACGCATAAAGTTAATTCTGCTGGTGTTATATAGTCACAAAAAAACATATAAGAACTAAAACTTAATAATTTTTTTGTATGGAGACTAAAACTTAAAATCGGAACTAAAGAGAACAAATGAATAGTTTACCCTTAAAGAATAAATTTGTGGAATCAAATTGAGGGCAACCCCATCGGTAGAGAGCATACCTCAAAACCCGTCATTGAAGTGAGACGATTGCTTTGCAAACTAATTTTCTTAATGCAATTGAGACCACACAGATTTACAACTTTAATTCGATTCCGACCGAGCCACAGCTGCTGCAAATTCGTAAGGCTCTGCAAATTCTCCATTACCTGAATCACAAACAAAAAAAAAATCAAAAACCCCATTGGAACAAACAAAGCACAGACCCGGTAACTTAACACCGTTAACCTCAACACACCCGCAATTTATTGGAGCCGAGTTCAAGAATCTGCAGCTGATGGAAGTGGTCGATCTCCTCGATCTTCAAAACTTGATTCATGGACACGTAGAGTTCCTTGAGCGTATCGGAGACCTTGGCACAGCCGTGTAGCGAACTAATCTCGTTGAACGAAACATCGAATACCAGAAGCTTCTGGAATATGCTGACGTCAGGAATGTTCCTCAATTGATTATCCCGCAGCACAAGCTCCTGCATGTAGAAAAAAAGAGATTAAAACAAACGCGTATGAGAAAATGTTATTCATCCATCCAAACAGAGGCTTAAGCGACAACATACCTCGAGCGACGCGAGGGCGCTCCAGGAAGAGAGAGGGAGAACGGCGTTGTCGGTGACGAGGTTCTGGCGCAGTGAGAGCTTCTTAAGATGGGAGAGGTTGGCTATGCGCGGGTCCAGCGTGGACAAGCGATTCGCGGTGAGGTCCAACTCGGTGAGAGTGGGAGGCAACTCGACCGAGTCAAGGTCGTGGAGCTGGTAACTGCTGAGATCCAAAATCGTTGATGAAGGATCGTCTTCGTCGTGATCCGGAACCGCTATTGATTCTACCGACTCCTCCATCTTCCAATTAAAGAAGATTCCAATTTCACTTTCTGCTTCAACCAAAAGAACACATTGCCTTGCCCTGCCCTGCAAAATGCAACTCAAACTGTTTAATTTTTTCTTATACCTGTCGGGCCATCTGGGCTGGGCCAGGAATGAGGCCTGCTATTTTTTTAGGGCCTTTCCCTACACTCTTTATAATTGCATACTACCTAAAATGCCCTTAGTCTTGGTTTTTGAAAACCTCGCTCAATGTAAACGAAAGAAAAGGCTTGTTTTTTCGGCGCACATGCCTTGCCATGCATATAGCATGTAGCAGCGCAAGGACACTGTTATGTCTATGCGCAAGTTCTTCCAACTCGCGTTCCCCCTTCGTCGTCGTCGTTGTTTCTCTACCCAAAACTCTGCGTTTCGATCTCTTCTGGATTATTCAGGAAGCGACCTTGTAGCGTTGGTAGCTACTCATTTGTGTAATTGTTCTACTGTACAGGAACTGAATCGATTGTATGCCCACGTTCTAAGGACGCATTTTTTTAACTCCAATCCGGCGCCATTTAATTGGAACAATATTATAAGATCATACACCAGGCTAGAGGCTCCACGTAATGCACTTCGCATCTATGTTTTAATGATGGGGAATGGGGTTTTGCCCGATTGTTATACCCTTCCCATTGTTCTGAAGGCAGTCTCCCAAACTTTTGATGTTAAGCTCGGGAAACAGGTTCACTCAGTTGGTATCAAGATTGGACTGCAATGTAACGAGTTCTGTGAAACTGGATTTTTAAGTTTGTATTTTAAAGCTGGCGAGTTTGGAAGTGCCCGAATGGTATTTGATGAAAATCCTGACCCGAAGCTTGGTTCTTGGAATGCTGTAATAGGTGGGCTTTCCCAAGCTGGCCTTGTCCGGGATGCGATCGGCGTATTCCTTGATATGAAGAGGCGGGGATTTGCGCCGGATGGGTTGACCATGATTAATGTGACTTCCGCTTGTGGGAAGATTGGTGACCTCAACCTGGCTCTCCAGGTGCATAAATGTGTTTTCCAGGCTGAAGCTCGTGAAAGGACTGATGTTTTGATGTTGAATTCGCTTATTGATATGTATGGGAAGTGTGGGCGGCTGGACCTGGCTTACAAGGTTTTTGCAACTATGGAGGAACGAAATGTGTCGTCGTGGACGTCCATGATCGTGGTGTATGGGATGCATGGATATGTGAGGGAAGCACTGGAATGCTTCTGTCATATGAGGGAGGCTGGGGTGAGGCCAAATTATGTGACTTTTATTGGAGTGCTTAGTGCCTGTGTGCATGGTGGGGCAGTTCGAGAAGGGAGATTTTATTTTGATATGATGAAGAATGTTTATGGCATAACACCCCAATTGCAGCATTATGGATGCATGGTGGACCTTCTGGGCCGAGCTGGATTGCTTGAGGATGCCAGAAGAATGGTGGAGCAGATGCCTATGAAGCCAAACTCGGTAGTGTGGGGGTGTTTGATGGGTGCGTGTGAAAAATATGGGAATGTGGACATGGCGGAGTGGGTAGCTAAGCATTTGCAAGAATTGGAACCTTGGAGTGATGGGGTTTACGTGGTGTTGTCTAATATCTATGCCAATAGAGGCTTGTGGAAGGAGGTGGAGAGAATAAGATCGGTAATGGAAGAAGGAAAACTTGCTAAGGTTCCTGCTTATAGCCTGACAACTAATTCAAATTGAAGATACTTTTTTAAACATCAGTAATTTACACTAAATGTTTCGCCTGTATTGACCATGACTTGCAAATTGATGTTTTCATTTTTCAATAATGTATACTCCATAAACAGAAGATGTTTCCATAACCATTATTTTTGTGTTAATGGGGCAAGTTAGATAGGGGAAGACCCAATTAAAGGTATGGATAGCTCACCAGAGAGTAGATCAATTTTGATCTGTAAATTCTCTGTTGTTAATTACAGAATAAGTTGATTTTTAGTTTAAGCTTTCATATTGCAAGGTTATAATCTAGTCTTTGTAACTGAGGATTGAGAATCTTATTCATGCGTGATCCGCAGATATGACTGTTAAACTTATACCGAATTCAGCCTTGTGATGCATGGAGTGAATGTTTTTGCTTGACAGAGAAGAAAAATGACACTCTTTGTTTTCGGAAAAGTGAAAGCTAAATTCACTCACGAAGAGGAAGAAAAGGAAGTTGGCAGAGAAAAAAATTGTCACTCCATGATTCATTCACTCAATATGATTCTGATATATACTGCCTCATGCCTTTTATAGGCTTTCAAAAACAATAAAATAATAAAATCAAGATAAACAAAAACTTAGTTCCTAAGAAATAATGGCGGTGCAGTAAAATAAGGAAGTTAAATTGCGTGGCTCTGCCACACGTTCTTTCAAATCAATAGTTTGTTTTTTAAGAAAATACCAATTCATCCTAAGATCTCATTTTGCAACTCCAAAATTACACTTTTAACCTTTTGACATCTCATCCTACACTTTTAACTTTATAAGAAAATTTATTTTTAATTTTAATAAATATATTTTTATTTTCTTTTCTTTTTTTTTTGTTAAAAAGACTCTACACCACCTTAATAATAATTAAATTTAAAATTTTAATATTATTTAATATAATTTTATATTTTAATAATTATTACAATATAATTTATATTATAATAATAGTTATATTAAAAATATAAAAATAAAATAATTAAAATAAAAATAATAACAGAAAAGAAAATTATATTAAATAAAATATTTAATATATTCAAATACATTAAATTATATTAATATATTAAATTAAATTAAATAATTATTAAAATTAAAATAATAAACAAAATTTTAAAATAATTATTTATCAAATAACAAATAAAATTATATTAAATAAAACATTTAACTATACTAAATTATATTAAAATAATAAAATATTAAATTAAATTAAATATTTATTAAAATTTATATATAAAATAAAATTTTAAAAATCATTCTTTAGCGGATATGGATATCCGATACATAACTTATCGGATATCTATATCCGATTAACAAAATTTTCAAAATTTTGTTTTTTTAAATTTTAATAATTATTAAATTAAATTTAATATTTTAATATAATTTAATATATTTAAATATATTAAATATAATATTAAGTATTATTTTTATTTTCATTTTTATTTTTATTTTAGTTATTATTTTTCAATTTTTTTAATAGAACTATTTTAAAAATATAAATTATATTTTATTAATTATTAAAATATAAAAATATAATAAGTAATATTATAATTTTTATTTAAGTTTAATATTTATTAAATTTTAAATAAAAAGCACAAGCATTAACATATTTTATAAATTTTAATATATAAATAAGTGTTTTAAAATATTTACTTTTATTTAAAATTTAATAATTATTTAATTTATTTTAATATTTTATTATAATTTAATATATTTGAATATATTAAATCAAACTTATTATTATTTTTTTTATTATTATTATTATTATTTTTATTTTATTTTTATGTTTTTAATATAACTATTATTATAATATAAATTATATTTTAATAATTATTAAAATACAAAATTATTTTAAATAATATTTAAATTTTAAATTAAATTAAATTAAATTATTTTTAAGATAGTGAAGATTATTTTTAATAAAAAAGAAAAGAAAATGGAAAAATATTTATTAAAGTTAAAAATAAAGTTTTGAAAAAAATGGAGGTGCAGGATGAGATGCCAGAAGGTTAAAAGTGGAATTTTTGGAGGTGCAGGATGAGATCTTGGAGGTGTAGGATGAAACACTCAATACCAATTACTTGGTGATAAAGTGATCTGCGGCCCAATAAAGAAACAATAACTTGAGAGGGTTACTCCCTACACCACCCCACATTGCTCTATGTAACACCACATTTTTTGAAAAATTCAAAATTATCTTTTATATTTTAAAATATCTTACACTCCTACATTTTTTCTTCAACGGATGTCGATATTCGTTGAAGAAAAATACTTCAACGGATATGCTACATCCGTTCAAGTTTTTTTTTAGTTTTTCATTTATTAATTTAATATTTTTTATATTATTAAGTAAACAGATGTGCCACATTCGTTAATGGATGTGGCTACATCCGTAAGGTTTTTTTATTTTTTTTTAGTTTATTAATTTATTATATTTTAAATTAATAGATAAATATTATTTAAATTTTTTAAACTTTATTAAATAATTATATATAAATTAATTTTATTTTATTTAATAAAATAATTATTATTAATTTAATTTATATATTATTATTTAATTAATTATTATAATATAAATATTATAAATGAAGCGGATGTGCCACCTTAACGATCCACATCCGTAGTTTTTTTTTAGTTTATTAATTTATATATTTTAAATTAATATATAAATATTATTTTATTAAATTAATAATAATTATTTAATTGAATAAAATAAAATTAATTTTCGTAATATATTATAAAAAAATGAAAAATAAAAGTAATTTATAAACTAATTAAAATATAATATTTAAAAAACTAAAAAAAAAAATACTTAAACGAATGTTGTCACAACCGTCAACGGACATCCGTTGAATATAATTAATTAAAAAATTGGGTATGGGGTGAAACGAATGTTGATATCCGTTTTATATCAAGGGTAAATTAAGTATGGGGTGGTACAGGAAGCAATTGGTGATGGTGGAGGGAGAAACACTCATAACTTAATCTAATTTTTCCTCAAAAAGACAAGGGGGTTTCTTCTTGCACCCGTTGTTTTCTTCCTGCATTCCCAAATTTTTCATAATGGCCTAAAGAACTTGGCACTTTGACCAAGTTTAGGTTATTGTGGAGGAGTAATGGGCCAAAATTGTGGAGGAGGGTGTAGGTTTTGTTCATGTGTAACAAGGGCATAGTGAAGTGTGAAATCTAATTAAAGATACTTGTTATAGTGAAAGACAATTGGATTTCGTGTTTTAGTTAACATAGAGAATAACAAAATTATAGGATACGTTCAGATAATGGAATTTTGAAATTCAATATACACAAATAACGAACTTCAAAATCCGATAAATATACATAACTTCACATTATTAGATTTCAAAATCCAACACAAACACAATTGGATTTTAAAATTCTATAAACATACATGACTTCATATAATTGAATTTTATAATCTGACACACACAAAGACAATCGGGCTTTAAAATAGTAAGCAAGAATTACGTCGAATAAACTTGTAGAGTTTTTGTGTCTCAGCGTACAGGTTTGTGATTCTAGTCGTGTGCTTTTAAGTTAAGTGTTACGGTGGAGATTTTTTTTTGAATGGTTATGGTGTTATTGATGGGAATTCAGGGAGTCTAAGTTTCACATTAGATAGAAATAAGAGAGTATGACAGTATATAAAGATGAAAGACTTATTGACTCATTGCTTTAAGATTTTTGATAGAGGAAGTAGTGTTAATCACTTGTATGGTTGGACTCAGATCTTATTGATGTTTGTGTATTCTTCTAATAGTTTATTTTGTTACATATGAATATGAGTGTTGTACCGAATTTATTTCATTTTCTTAAAATGTTTTTTTGTTTCTGAGTGATGATTATGGTTTATACTTCATACAAAATTCAACAAGTTGAGAGGCATTTTTCATATATGATAGTATCTAAGGCGCTGGTGGCAAAGATTGATAGGCCAATGGGAAGTCAGTTTCCAAACCGCAAAAGATAGCCATGATATTCTTAACTCATGGGCAACAAACTTGGATAAATTTCTTGATCTTGTGGAGAAGAGTTGTCATCAAATACACAAGGAAACCATGGTCCATAAAGTCAACATCAATCGTGGTGTGAAGATAATACCAAAAATTATATTTAGTGAGAAGAAGAAGGATGAAAGAGATGGAATAGAAGCTGTTACCTTTGTTGTTTGTATGATGTGTGATGGAATCTTGCGTGGAGCATTCTTGATAACAATGTTAAGTGGAACACATAACCTACACCTCTCCTTCACAATCCAGCTCCCATTACTCCTCCACCACAAACCTAAACCTAGTAAAAATCAATAGTCTTATGGCCATTACTAATCTGGGGTGCATGAAGAAAACAAGGGGTGCGGGAAGAAGCCTCAAAAAATCAAATTTGTATAATTCCAAGCACTCTCTTCACTTTTAAAATAATTGAGTTTCGTAAAAATATCCACCACTCGATCTTTTTAGTCTGACAATAAATATTTTCACTTTTTTAAAACTCAATTTCCCCGAAATTGCCTATCAAGGTGCTTTGTCTGCAAGTAAAAAAAACGGATATTTAGTTAATTTAATGGCATATTTGGTAGTCACCAAATATTTTTGTAGGAGAATGTTATTCTGATTTAGTATATGGAATTCTCATCTTTAACATAGATGTTATCAAGATTCGTTCCACAAGTTAGTTAAAAAAAAACATACTTCATTATTACTTATAGTCAAATAATGTCGATTCCTAAACCTAAGACGATATTTACTGTAATTTTTACATTTTTTCTCTCATTCTGGTTGCAGTTTCATTATGTCAATCACACGGATACTCCCTCTTTCCTTCATACTTGTCTCTTCCACTCCATGAGTGTATACACGGATGAAGTTGGGTGTGGAACAAAGACATTAGCTTTTAGTGATAACTTAGTTATGTTCTCGTTTGCCTTTTGGAGAATCCCAATCAATGCAGTGCTGTAACGAATAGAGGGAGGCTGCTGGGTAGGTGTGGGTGAGTGGCTGCCAAATTTAGAGCCAATGCAATTAAAGTTTTCTCTTTCTATTTACCTTTTTCTCACCTTTTTGCATTATTACGGAGTAATAAGGACTACAGCCAAGCCTACAACGTATTGCAACTCTCAAAATGTGATTTTCATTATGAACTACGTCCTTCAGACCAAAAAGAGTAGGATTTAGGAATAAGGCATCACCTCTTACCTCAAACCCTTTACAGCATATCATCGGTATCTTTTATTATTGCGTCAATATATCAGATTTTCATCTATTCTTTCTTTATTTCTGCTAATAGTGCCTCGTATATGTCCACCAACAGCTACCAGAAATGGAGTGTGTTGACTTCATACCTGTGAACCCATTTGTAGGAATTGCCAATCATATCAGAAAACTACTTTTGAGGACCGAATAAAATACTTGGAGATACAACATTCTCCCAAAATGTGTTTTCCATTCATAAAATTAGAAATCATGGGAATCTAAATCCTTGTCACCGATTTGCAATGAAAACCAACTTACTTAAACAAAGCTGAATGTAGCTGCAAAACAAAAATGTATCATTCACAACAATTACAGTTATTTTGGCCTATACAGTTTTTCAAATCCAACGAAAACAAAGCTGCATATCTAAATGAAACCTCGAGGTCCTTGGCCAAATTCAGCAGCTAGTGATCTAAAATGTTACAATTCCCTATGTATAATTACATCATACATAGTCATGAATTAAAAAAACTCTATAGCCTAGAAACTCACCCCTTACAGCTCTGTATTTTATTTTTTTTCACTAATGAAAAGTGGCATCTATGAACTATGGTTTACAAAGATGAGAAACATAATCTCATTAAACCAACTAGCTATCTGCTTCACCGATTTCTGAAATGTGTTTGATGCCTGAAGTATCGTAATGAGCACTAATATTTCCTGCATTAGTTTCTTCATCAGCATCGTTCTTTGATGTTTCCGGATTCACTTCAACGGTGTTATCTTCTACGTGTGTGACCTCATAAATGTGTTTTCTTAGCCAACTTCCTTTACTAACATTTGACAGATTTTCTTCATGCACAATGTGTGCCCGACCAAATACCACTATCTCAGTTTCATTAACATCAGGTGGGGCACCATTTTCATCATGAAAGCTTTGGACCTCGTCTATTTCCTCTGTCAATTCAGCATTCGTGGCACCCTCCACCACATTTTTATGTATCCCGGTTTCCTTTTCTCTTATTTTTGGTCCTTCATCTCCATCATTCTCCTTTTCTGAGAAATCTAATGTGGCATTCTGTCTAACATGCTCATCATATAGCTGTTTCCTGAGTTGTACTTCTTTTTCTATGCCATTACTTTTAGAATCGTTTACTTTTGATCTTTTTGGGTATTTCTCAATGCCATGCTTTTTGTGACCTGACTCACTACTCCTTGATTCTAAACCAACCTTTCCGACTGTTGTTTTGGATGAATCTCTGCATTGATTTTCAGATAACACCTCAGGTAGAGTTTTTGGTTCAAGTTCCACTTCTTTTCTTTCTCTCGTGCTGAATTTCTCATTGATATTTACAAGCTCTGCTTCAGCCTTATCTTCCTTGGCTCCGTCAGATGATTCTGATCCATCATCGCTGCCACTACTTGACTCTTTAGCTTCTCCTGCAGAGTCTACATTTCCCGAGTCAGGAAAATCTATTTCGTATACGCGTGGTAGGATCCCTTTACGCCCTAACAATTTAGCTCCATGTCCTCCAACAAGGTTGGTTTCATCGCTATAGTTCTCTCTATCATTTCTTGATTGCTTGATCTGATATAACATCCAGGAACCAACAGCCAAAACTAGCATCACCTTCAATGCCTGCTTTATAATAGCAACTTTTGGTCTCTGGGCCCTGCCAAAAGCTTGATACTCCATTCTTCTGCATATGATTCAGAATCTCTGTCAATCAAATAAATATTTAACATCTACGTTCTTGCATTAATTCCGGAAAAGTAAAACTACTAGTAAATCTTGAAAACCAGCAAGAGGGTATAAGCAATTCCAATAAACAATTAGATAAACAAGTCCGGTTACAAACAATTACATTAAAGAAAGTTTTAGATAAAAACAAGTACAGCTACAGAAAGATAAGAGGCGCATGTGCAGGCACCGCCAAAAGTACTCTAATAATCCTGACTTGAAACAAAATTCAAGAAATAAAAAGTCAAACAAGTGAAACCAATTCATTCAAACGCGGCGGAGAAGTATTTCTTCCATGGCAGATGCTCTTAGAATCTCAACCAGGACAATCATCAAGTCGATATGCACATTCATGGACCCTTTGATGTCCCAAACATGATTCCCAAGAACATTTAATTTCATGAGAAACTACTTAATCCAAGAAAGAAATTTGAGCATGATGGTTGATGAAAACAAGAAGAAAGAAAGAATAAAAGATTGCAGAGGTATAGAAAATTCAACAGAAAAAGAAAGAGAAGCAAGAAACGGAGTGGTCTATCGAGTAATTTACCTTTTGCCTTATTTTCTTAGCTGAGGAAGTGATCTTGTTATTTGTTGTGTGGGATTACGGTTGTTCAGTCTATTTGTACTTTAAAATTGTAGTTGGAACAAGAAAATCAAAATGAATGGTTTTGAAAGTACAGAAAACCAAGAAGAGTAGTTGGGAGAACCCAAAAGTAGCAGTTTACATTTTGTCGCCATCTAAAATAATCCTGGGACGGGATTCTCCGACACGCAACTAGAGAAAGTCAAAGAAATCATTCGGCCAAAATTTCAGAATTCAAACCACTTATTAAGCCTTCCCTTCAGTGATTTACTTTTTCTTGATGGACTCAGTTTCTTACTGCACCCCCATAATTTTCTTCCTGCTCCCATATAAAAAATTCATTTTATTCTTTTCTAATTACATAATTCGAAAAGCATTTTTTATTTTATTTTTGGATTATATAATTTTAAAATAGAAAATAACTTCAGAATTATATAATCCTAAAACTAAATAACTTTGGGATTATATAATCCAGAGTTCATTTTTATTTCCAACACAATTCACAGAAGACAAAATAGGAAGTTTCTTTTTACGAGGTGCACAAAAAACTTACGAAGGTGTAGGAAGATAGGAAGAAACTTCCATAGGATCAACTTCCTATGTTGCTATTGACACCTCCAGCTTATTAATTAAACCTCCAACAAAGTTAAGAAAATAAAAATTATTGAAAATTTAGCTAAAAAAACCTTTGTTAAAAACAAATTATCAGTAATTAACTCAACCAAAAGTTTCTGTATTGTTAATTTAAAAAAATGTCCTTGAGAAACAAAAGAAGTAACTTTTTTATAAAAAAAAAATTATTAATATGTTAGTTTTTTAATAGGAAGACTCGAATTTATGATACATCTATCTTTTTCTTTCTTCTTTACTGATAAGGAGAAGTAAAATGAATAGGAAAACTTTGTGTTTAATTATATATGAATTTGTTTATAAACACCTTTTTATTATTACAAAGACAAAAAAGAAGTCCATGGCAAGACAGGTTTGATAATGTATATTTTAAATATTTTTATAATTAATATATTATTTTATGAAAATATTATGTTGTCAAGAGTCACGCGTTACAACTAAAACTCTCTTTTTTTTTTCTTGGTAAATAAAATATATACTACATCCTTGAAAGTCATGCATTACAACTAAAACTCGTTTTATTCATTAAGCTATTTAATGTTAGTAAAAATGAAATTGGAAGAAACACGTTTTGAAGAAAACATCTAGGGAAATATTTGTTAATATTTGGATCAATTTATTGAGAGAGAGATTTATAGTATTCAGTTAAAAGAAAAGGCTAATTTAAGTTATATGTTGCATATAATTGGAATGATCTCACCCTAGAACTATATGTCACGCAAATGCAAAGCAATAAAAGAAAAGTTATGAACAATTTATGTAAAATAATTGAAGAAATAAATAAGAAAGAATTACCATGCTAAAGCAACATGATTCAATATGTTTATGACAGAATTTACTATCACAGATACTATAATATGAGGTTTTTTAATAATACACTCTGATTAACATACTATTCAAATGTTTCAGTTCAACAACAACTCTAATTTATTTATCAACAGGTTTTTGTATATAATACATAACTGAAATTAGTTTTTGTGTGAAATGTGCTTAAATAAAATGTTCTACTGAGATTATCCAATACAAAAAGACACGTTTTACTACTAGACATTATGAATAAGTTATATAAGATAATTTAGGAATCTTGACAAATTTTTTAATAAATCAATTTTCAAATTCTATTGTGACCAAATGTGATTATAAAGAACTAATATGTAGCTAATGTTTTAAAAAAAAGTAGAAGAAGACAAATATTTTTTAAAACATACAACAAAAAGTTATTGCTCAAGTCAGGCCCCCAATTGTCTTTTACATTTATATAAATTAATATATATATATATATATATATATTTAATTTTTTTAAATATATTTTATATATTTGACATCTAATCTTTTTTATAAATTTATATAAAGATTTTTATATCTCTAAAACATTTGTTGAAGATCCATTAATACATAAGCCATTGTAATATAAGGTTGCACTATTCGATACACAGCTAAAGATAAAAAAAAAAAGAGAGAAGTTATAGAAAAAAAAAATACTAACTTCATAAATGTCTCTTGCAAAATAATCCTTAAAATGGGTTTACATAGATTGGAATTTGATAAAATATTTTATAGAGCTGGAAAAAATTATAAATAATACATTCAAAATATTTTCATCATATTTATTTCACAAATGAAAATCTTTATAATGCCAATGAAAAAAAAATAATAAAAAATATGGACATTTGATTTTTATTCATGATATTTTTTGTATAAATTACTCATATTTTTCATAATTATTTATTCAATTGTTCGTATTTATTTAACTAAAGTTATACACTCTTAATTAATTTCTTGTTTTTATGTTGTTTATCATAAATCCACACTTAATTAAAACTCCTAGTTATTCAATTTTTCGTTTAATTAATCATTTACATACCTCATAAGTGTCTAGTAGCCCTTTAAATTCATATTAATCTGAACACTTATCATACATTAAAAGAATACATTCAAGAGAAAAACAATCCTTTCTAATTTAAAATACAAAATGAGGCACTGAGAATCTAAGTTATATGAAATTTAATTATTTATTGTCATTTTGCAGTACAAATGAAAGGAAATAAGCTGCAAGGTACTAAGCCATGGAAGAATAAAAGGAAATAACAAAATATTTTAATATTTTTCATATAAAGCACTACCTAAGGCAAAAATCACGTGGAAGGTATTACCCACACCATCAACTTATTATTTATACTATTCAATATATCGTATATATGCTTGAATCCCACATTAATTAATCCCTTGATTTATGGTCACTTTCCACATGCTTACCATTGTATACTACTATCAGAATAGAAGTCCTATTTGCATATGTCATTACAAAACATTTTAACGATAAAGTGAGAAAAAAAGAGAAAACACTTACAATTTTCATTAAGAAAAAAAAATATATTTTAAAATTGAAATATTTTAGTTACATTATTGTTGTTATTATTAAAATGGTAATCTAATATATGTTTCCATTATATTCTAAAGTGAATCCAACACACAAGTGTTGAAATTATAATAATGGCTTAAATTGTGTAAAGTATTGGAAAAGTGAAGCATGTGTTATCCCTTCGAAATTGTCTTGCTCTTATCTAGATGCTTTTATAAAGTAAAGTGTCTAAAGTCTAAGACATGATTCAAAGTCAAAGGTTTTTGCTTGGAAGAGGACTAGGCTAAGGAAACTCCTCCATCTATATATTCTTATCCTCTATAATAATAACATTTTACTTGTTGCATTAAAAAATAAAATATTACTTTACTTTCTCACTCTCTCTGTAACAATGTAAACAAAGTTGAAGAACTTAAAACAACTTTTTCATAAAAAGATTCAATGGAAACAAAACTTAATTAGATATAGGTGAACGGAATTTTATCTTACGCAAAAATATTTGTACTAATATGTCATAATTTTATTTAATAAAATTCAGTTTAACATAAATATTGTACAATCTAATGTATAAAAACATTAGATTTTTTTTACGTCAAACATGGTATAATCTAATGTAAATAACTGTTTTTATGTTAAATATTGTACAAGTTAACATAAAATTATGTTAAGTGTTTTTCATTCTATTTAAATTTATGTGTCCCACATTAATATCAATCCTAAAACAAACGAAAAAAAAATCCAAAATAACATAATTAAAAAGTCCTTAACCGTATATTAGTGTTAATTGACTCAAAATATCAAATTGTAATAAAAAAATATAAATTGGATTAGTAATTTATCTAATCGACTATATAACAAATAATAATAATAACATAAATTATGTAATATTAATTCTTAAAGAAAGTATGTCATAGAACAATAAATAACTTAAATTTATATCATTGGAAAACGTATAAATTTATAATTCCTCTATAAAAATGTATAAGTTCTGGCATCCAAGAAAATTCTACTTAAACATTGAATTGGACATTCAATTGCCATTAAAATCCAATTCAGCTAACAAATTAGCTATAATTAAATATAGTCATTTTTATAAAGAGGAGGCTAGATATATTCTATTTTCAATTATTTTTGTCTCTTGTAAATTATCTACACTCATTTGTTCTGAATTAATGTGAGAATTGATCTTTCGTACCTAAATACTCAACGCTAGATATTAGAATGCCACGATACATGGGGAGATAGAGACACATTACATAAGACAAATTTTAGGTGTAATACGTATAAGCATTTTGTTTTTCGATAATTTGTGTCAATTGTGTTACAATGTCTCACTGTCAATGAAATCATTAAATTAAAACTCTAATTTTTAAACTTCTAATGTTTTCCCAATCACACATATTAAATTAAAATATTATGTTTTCTCTGGTCGTATAAGAGAACACCAGAATGCCACGTTTCCAAAGTACTTGTTCTATTCATGACCGATGATTGCGATTTTGCCGTGAGATATTTTTAGTGGTGTTCGTTAAGTGACACTAATAACGATACACACATATTAAATAACCTACATTATTCTCTCTAGTCGTGACTCATATTTTTTCTATTGTAATCGAGAGGTGCAAAAATTATATGGTTTTTCAGTGTTGTTGGGATTTTAATTTTGAAAATGTTGATATCAAAATTTTATTACACTGTGAAGTTGTATATGAAACGTAAACAGAAAATTAATGGCTGGAGCGATCACACCTCTCGATATTTGAAAGGGATTGCAAGACGATTATGGATCTCTTGTTTTTGCAGTGCTGAAATTGGTCCAAACAGGGCATTATTCACTGGTGACACCTTTTGTAATGCTGGTGGTTTATTATTTATATTATAGTATAAACATTTTTAATTAACGAGCAAAAGTAATGAAATAAATAATAAATTAAAATTGTTTTATGGTTTAACTAATTAGTAAAAAACACCTTGTAGTGTCTAATCTATTTCCGGTGATCAAACGCTACTCTTTCTTTCGTGATTTTAATTTTCATACATACTTTCCAGAAAACGTCTATTAATATAATTGATTTCTCACAAAAAAAAAAAGTCGCGTACATCTTAAAAACGTATCTCAAGTAAAATGTATGTAAATCATGTTAACTTATTTAATTTCAATAAGCCAAAATGTAATTTAAACAGTAAACTACGTGTTGACATATCACACTTTCCTCGAATAATAAGGTCAGAAACAAATGACGCAGAATATATATAAGTGGAACTTGACGGTAAAGATTATAAGACTTGTGAGGATGTGTATCATGTTTGTTTTCATTGTCCATTTACACAATATATTTTTAAATATTAATGAGTGAACATGTTTATGGTATATAGTAAAAGAAACATGATTGTTTCTTCTTTTGTCAAATTCTTTATGAGTGTATATAGGAAATTTATAATAATACTTAATATAATGTAAGTAGTTGTAAGAAGTAAGGTTATCAAGTTTCTTTTTTACTAATTTGTCTTTACACAAACTAAATATATTTTTTTTTTATTTTTCAAGTTAAAATCTAGTTCATCAAATTGAAATTGAAGAAATAAGAAACATTTTATCAAAATTCAAAATAGTTTAGGAATAACTCTGAAATTTTTACTTGTACAAGCTATTTTAAGGTAAGAGAAATAATTTTTTTTCAAATACATGTTTAGGTTTATTCAGTATGTTCATATATGTTTGATATCTCCTTAGTAAGTATTGTGTGAATTATTGTGGCTTAAATTGATTCTTGTTATATACTTTGATCTTATTTATTTATGTTATAATATTTTAGTTATTTAAAGTTATGAGTTATCTTGACAAAAACTGTAATAGTAAATTCTCCTTTGAATAACTCATGAGTTAATAAAATGAGATATTAAACATCGAAATGTGTGTAGTTTTAGTAAAACCTTTTTTTTTACTTATTTCTTCAATCTAACTACTATGATTGATAAGTAGAGGTTTGTGGTTAGAGAAATAATTTTCGCAATTTTGAGATAAATATGAAAATCACTACATTACTGTTTGTTTGGAATTATGTTGATAAAACTCAGGTTTCTACTCTGTTAACCATTAGATTAATCTAAAAATTTTTACACATGATTTGTAACACATATTTCTTCAACCTGATTGTCGAGATCTTCCTTTATAGGTTTGTGTTTAAAAAAGTCATTTTCACAATTTTAAAGAGTTTAACATAATATTATTTTGTTTTTTAAGTTTTTTTTTTTAAATTCTCCCTTTTTAATCATTGAATCATATCGAAATTTAAAAGATATTCTATGAAACTTGATTTTGTATTTTTACCAATATGTTGATAATTAGAGATTTATAGTCGAAAATTATTTTTGAATTTTTAAGAGAAATTTGAATATTATTTTTTCTATTTATATTTTCACGATAAAGCTTTGTTTTCTACTATCAAGTTAGAGATTTAGTGTAAAATCTATCATGTGTACTATAGAATGATATAATTAATATAATATTATCTACTAATTTAAATTATTGTTACAAAAATTACACGTATTGAAATACATTTAATCAATACCTAGTCAACACGGCAACAATACTTGGCTAAAAATCTCAAATAACGTCTCTAATTATTTGTTTTTGGTATGCAAATCTGTCTATTTACCTCTAATTAATTTTCGTTAGATTAAAATATTTTTTATTAAAATAATTGATTAATTATTTCTGGTAGGATATATTTTATTAGCTATGGTTTTTATGCATAAATTTTAAGTTTAAAACTCTATTTAAGAAATGGAGTTGATATCGACGAAGT
This sequence comes from Vigna angularis, assembly GCF_016808095.1. Taxonomy (NCBI): domain Eukaryota; kingdom Viridiplantae; phylum Streptophyta; class Magnoliopsida; order Fabales; family Fabaceae; genus Vigna; species Vigna angularis. The sequence continues at coordinate 63,241,616 of NC_068970.1, read as the reverse complement.
CCTCTTAATAATTTTATTAAAGTGTAAAAATGCAGTTTAATAAAATAAATAAACATGGGTTTCCATCAGAGAGACCTTCGAGTAAACTCCAACGTCCATTCCTTGTAATGCACCAACCTACCAACATCAATGGCACGCTTTTAAATAACCATTTTTGTCATTGTCATATAAATTTCCTCTCACCTTCTCCAATCTATCATATATAATCTTTATCAATCCTTTTATTGGTGTTTGTTTAACTGGTGTTGATAATTGAAATTTTTAGTGGTCAATAAAATAATTTTTATCATAAATTATGCGAAGTACAACAAATAGTAGTAAATGAGATTTTTCATATGCGTAAACTATGCCTAAGAAGTAAATAATTAATTTAATATTTTTTATTTTATTAGTAAACTAAAACCAGCTTTTAAATTGTCAGTTTTTGTATTCTTGCCAACATATATAATAATCAAAATCACTTATATGAAATCTTATTTCTTTTTCTAAGGAAACTTGTTGAATCATTATGATAATAAACTTTATTAGTCTTCAATTCTTTAAACTGGAAATTATTAGTAAGAACACAAAAAATTACTTAACAAATTTAAAATTTCATCGCAACGTTTCAACCCGAGTATCGTTCGCAAATGATCACTTTTAAAAATTAAGGTAATGTAGCAAATTTTGAAAGAAAAAGAGATGGAAATATCAACCTATGAAGTAATTATAGTTTTTTTGTTTATCGTTAAAATACAAATTCTCATAAATATTGATTAAAATAGCATATGTAATAAATATATTTTTTTAATTCATGCATTATAATAACGACTTTTCATGTGAAAGATGTGTAGTATAATAGAAAAATAGAACATTAATTAACAAACATCTTTAAACTCTAGCTTTGAGTTTATTACGTTTTTCTCTCTTCTCTCGTTTCTTCTCTTTCTTTGTTCATTCTCTCATAATAATTGTGTCCCACTCGTTATCTCAATCATTGGTGGCATTATTTATTTATTTTTTTTGGAAAAACTTCATTTATTGTCTCGTCCAATATCATACACGATCATCTGAAGAATATATATATATATATATATATATATATATATATATATATTATGTATTTTGTATATAATTACTTGCACTGTTTTAATTATCTTTTATTCATTGATAAATAAAAATAAAATAAAAATAAATTATCGTGTATATTGTTTATAATGATTGATTTTTTTTTAACGTAGAGTAATGATGTATTATGCTAAAGATACAAATAGGTTTATAATTGTTAAATATGGCTGTGGAGATTTGTCGCGGTTGTATTTCTAAACCATAATATCCCGTTTAAACATTTTCATTCCATTAATAAACATAAATTTTAAATTAACTGTTATAAAAAAAGAATAAATAATGATAATGAGATAATAATAAGAACAACACACTTGCACATCACTGACTCCTTTAAATAGCTCCTACCCCCTCTCCCATTGCATACCAAAACACATTCTAATCATTCAAATCTCTCTCTCTCTCTCTCTCTCTCTCTCTCTCTCTCTCTCTCTCTCTCTCTCTCTCTCTCTCTCTCTCTAACTCCCTTAAGCATTTAGACATAAAAAGAAGAAAAAAAAAACACAAAAGAGAGTGAGAAAATGGAAATTGAGGGAAGCACGCAGGTGGTGGCGAAGAAGGTATGGGACATCATACGTGTGATGTTCTTCATGTTGAGGAAGGGCATAGCGAAGAGCAAAATAATGGCGGAGTTCCATCTCATGCTGAAGCGTGGGAAGAAAGCCTTGGTGAACAACCTCATGCTCAACCACCACTACATCATGGCCTCTTTCACCTGCCGCTCCAACCACAACCACGCCACCTTCATCTCCCCACGCGACTACGAGTTCAGCTGCAGCAACAGCCCCGCCATCCCCTTCCACGCCGTCAAACGCACCCACAAAAACCACCGCTTCTCCAAACCCTCCCAACACCACGACGTTTCCACCCTCTCCGCCGTTCAGAAGGTTCTCGAAATCCTCAACAACGACGCCAACAACTCACCCTTCCCCGCCTTCGGAAAAAGCCCCGTTGGCAAACAACTCAGAGTCACCGACTCACCCTTCCCTCTCAAAGACGACGGGGATAGCCAAGTCGACGTCGCAGCCGAAGAATTCATTAAGAAGTTCTACAAAGATCTCAACTTGCAGAAAAAAATGGCATATCTTGAGTCCCCATATCATACTTCCTGGAGCAGATGAACAATATTGCATTTTTCAAAACAACAACCTTTGTCATCTCGCATGAACAAAACCTTCCGCATATTTTTGGCTGCTACATCATGAGAGTTACATGATCAGATTGATCATTTGCACGGTGACATGGATGGCATGTGACGTGACTTTGTTGCTTTCGTTCGATGCAGCGGCTTTGCTTTTTTGGATGGGTTCTTGGGAGATGATTGTCCTGATGCTTATTTTGTGTTTTTGCATATACTGTCTTGTTTCGGTTCACTACACTATACTACACTGTATATTAGTGTTTTGGAACTATGTTTTTCTTTCTTCCCAGTATTTGGGGTTTGAGAATGTTGGTGACAGTACCAGTGTAATGTAAGAAAAGAATGAAAGGAAAATAAAATTAAAAAAAAAGAAAAAAGAAAAGAGATGTTATGTGTTTGTTTGTGAAATTCTTTGTGCGTGTCTTCCTCCAGTGGTTTGGAATTTCCCAGTCCCCAATAAAGGAATGCACCTACTGCAACTTTGCACAATAATAAATTAAAGTGGGAAATCAATGCAGCTATTGGTTATGTGACCAGAAATTTAACTTACAGCTTTTTCGAGTTTGGTGAGTTGGAAATTGGCTTTATTAGAGCCTTTATGTCTCTCTTGTCCCTCAATTGCTCTAATCATTCTAAATTTCTCCTTTTTCATAACCGGCTTCTATATATGCTATTACTTGTGACATAATTTGTCGGATAATTATAAAAAAATATTTTTTTACACTCTCAATACCCATAAATATTCACACATATATATATATATATATATATATATATTTTTAAATATACATTTCAAATCTTAAATAATTTTTTTTAAAATTAGATTTTCAAAATCTAAATTTATATAAAAATTAATTTTAAGTAATAATTTAAATTAAATTACTCACTAAAATATTAATAAAAATAAAAATAAAATTTTTTAAAAATCAAATCAAAAGAGTTACACTTAAATATGCATTTCAAATATGTAATCTTTTCTAAAAATAATTTTAATTCATATATCTAAATACAAAAACAAAAATATATGAAATCTAGTTTTAAATAATCAAATCAATGTTTTTTTACTAATGATTTTATTTTATAACTTTATTTTTTTTATAAAAATTTACTAATAATTATTAGTTGATAGTTGATATCCAAGGATCAGATACCATGAATCATGATATCATAATATTGTAAATTCCATCAACAAACATATAATTATATATCCATACTCGTAAATACTAATTAAATATTCATCATAAATTTTAACCATTATATATATATATATATATATATATATATATATATATATATATATATATATATATTATCATGTACTAATTTTTTATTTTTCATTCCTAATTAAAACTTCATTATCAAATTATAGAAAAAATTAAATGACAGGTATAAAAATCAAGTCATCGTGTTAAATAGTGAAGTTTAATTATTTTACTTTTTTTTATAGTGTATGGTCATACGGTCACCTAGAGGGACAAACCGGTCGAATAGATTGAGATCAATATCACCACGCGTCATGCAACCAAGATAAATAAATGTTGTTTATTAATTGATCGCATGATCATGGAAGATGAGAGATCGAATGGACAATCTGCACAACAACTACCCCTAAACATTACTTCTAATCAATATTATTGGTAATAACTACTTAGTGGGTAATAGGTCGTAATTGGACCGTGATTAGGATTTCACTAATTACAAATCCATTTATTGCGAATTTAAGATTTTATTGTGATCCTGATCGGATTAATCACTAACTTAGAGTGTCAAGATATCTTTGAATCAGGATTTTAACTAAAAACGTTTAAAACTACCTAAACTGACTTGGAATAAAGTATGAATGAACATTTTGTAAAAATGCTAGATCCTATACCGAAAACAACATTGTAAGTTTAAAATATCAATGACACGGCTAAAAAGTCTTAGAAAGGACTAGTATTCATTAATTAATATAGTAATATATTTTTAAAGTATCAATCAATGGGATTGTGTTTTTTTTTTATAAACTCAAGTTATTCTAAAATATAAGATTCATATTATATGAGTTTAGCATTGCCAATTTTTTTAATTTTTTTTTCTTTTCTAAAAGTGTTATAAAATTCACACTCAAATAATTTTGTCTTTATACTTTAATTTTTCAAATTTAAAAAAATGTTTTTTTTATGATCCAAAATCTTATTAAAAATTTAATAGCTTAAAATAATTTCATTTTAACATAGATATATTTCTAACAAGCTGTCCTGTAAAAGAATTTTATATTGAAAATGTTATGCTATTAAAAATGGTTACTTCTGAACATATAAATATAGACTAGTTTCATTATTTCGATATTAGGTTTTATATATCATATTAATATTGTGGAGTATTTATTGACTTTATCTATAATAATTACTTCTTCTTTTTTACAGAAAAACATAACTAATAACTTTTTATTGAATTTTCCTTTCCAACTACAATACTCGAATTTGAACTATTATGTAAAAGATCGAGTTTATTAGTACTTGAATTAAAAACTTAGTAGTATTTTTATATTAATGTAAGTATGGGATATCCAATTTCTTAAAATATTAGGAGGAAGAATTCTATCTATCTAATTTGAAAAAAATTGTCTCAATGATTGTATATAAAAATCATTATTTGAACTTTTTTTTTATTATGATTTGAATGTACTTTGGAGTTATCACGTATGATAAAAATAATGAGTTATTTAATTGAAAGGCGTGTCTTTGTAACACCACTACACTTTATTATTTAGTTTTGCTGGGTTGGCACTTGTCGTCGTGTGCCATCATCTGAATCTCAAAAAAAGCCCTTTGCAAGATAAACAAAATCATTGAATCTCAACATTTGGGATCCGTATCTTCGTTTCCATTTTTTTTCTTATCAATGTCAAAAATGTTATCTTCTACAAAAATAGTATCTCTTAGTCTTTATTCACTTGAATGAATTTAAAGGAGAGTAACTGAGGAGATTTGAAGATAAATTTTTTTATTGTTTATTTGAGTGGATTTGGGGATTTGGAGGTAAGTGAGTGTGGATTTAGAAGTAAAATTTATGAGAATTAGTGTAGAATTTGATTGATATGACTGATTAAAAAAATTTACTTACAAATTCACTCTCACTTATTTCCAAATCCACTCAAATAAACAATAAAAAAATTTATCTTCAGATCCTCTCAAATCCCTTCAATTACTCTCCTCCAAATCCATTCAAGTGAACAAAGCCTTAATGTTGGCAAGATAAAACTCTCAACTTTAAAGTATTTTCTTAATGAATTTTTTGATTTATGGATCAAGATTAACTATGTTTTTACATAAGGTTTTCTAATCCTAAAATTTAAGTTAAAGTTCTATTTTCAATTTGTTCTCATAGTTTGATTGAATAAGGATTGAATTAGAATGTTATTTGCAGAAAATATTTCGATATTAAAGTCAATGTTTATATAATAATAAATGTATTTATAATTACAAACTAAATGATGATGATTCAATTTATGGTTAATATAATTATTTTTAGTAATATTCAATCGATCGGTTCATCGACTGACTCATATATGACAATAGATTAGTTGATCATTTCGTTTGTGACTGATTGGACGATTATACGTTTTTTTAAATTTAAAAACATTTAGATGATTAGTAGTTTGATTATTTGGATCAAAGTCAATTCAATCTAATTAAATTTATTATTGTATAGATTAAGCATTGGTATTTTAGGTTTAACATACCCAATTACAGCTTGAAAGAAGAAATTGTTTTGGAAAAATGATGTGATTGAAAAGTGTGATTCTGTGATAGTAATGGGCATACAATACATGTGGGTCAGTGGTATTATTTGAGGGAACTTTAGTTAGTGTGTGGATTAGTTTGTCTATTTCTTCCCAAAGCAGTGGCTATGGCAAACATCGGAGCCAATTTGTCAAACACAAAATAAAGTACATGCTGCTTTAGGGATCACTAAGGACCCAAAAGACCATTGTTGCTTAGTTAGGTAATACACAGATAAAACCCACTTTCATTTTTCCTCTATGCCCATTTTTTTATTAATATATTCACTACAAGATTAGATATGTTCAATAATTACCTAATAACATATTACATGATAAATTTTAAATGATTAATTTAATCTAATGAGATTTAGACTCATTTATATATTACAAATTTGTATCATTTCAAATCAATATGAAATTTAAAATTAAATATATACATTTGAATAATTAAATGAGGGGAGTGCGAAGCACCTTCGGTTGAAGGCAAGTTGGTTGAAGCTACGACCACAACACCACCACCAGCGAAGATGCACAACAACCACACAGTGAAGAAGAAAGTGGCTGAAAAAGTTAATATTGAATAACAAAGGTTATTATTGGAGTTTCACATAATGATAGGGTGTAGGAAGAAATTTGAGGGGTGCAGGAAGTAATTCTCAAAAACAAACCACGGACAATGTTGTTTCGGCAGCCCAATTGTGGCCCACGTCCATATTGCATAGAGATAATAACAGAGCAAAACCAATCACATTGATTCAGCCCCAAAATTAAAGCAAATCATAAACTATGTTTCAAATTACCCAAAACAACACCAACGAAGTTCGACGCAGATCCGAGAAGCCTCGCAGAAGATGATAACTGATTATAAAATCTTTAGTAGGAAGGAGAAGTAGAAATAAAAGGAATACTTGATAATTATGTAAAATATGTCATGCAAATGTTTTCATTTGTTTAAAGATATCTCTATACTTATGCTAAAAATTCTTATAAAAAATATTTATTTTATTATTATACCATCAACATTTTGTATTTATGTTGATTATTTATCATTTTGCATCAATTATTGAACTATTTTAAACATGTAATATTCACATTAAATTAATATAGATCCATTATGTTTATAATTGATGTGGAATATCTTCATGAGCTAGAGATAGGCCCCGTGTGAAATATGTCACATTTTAATGACTATAATGAGCACAGAATGTGTCACCTTTTACAAAAAAATTTGATTACAACAAATATAAAGTGTAATTATTTTAATACTATATTATTTAAGCGTTTCTCCATGTAGATAAACAAATGAAACTAAACAATGTACTTTATGTGTATTAATCTTTAACCAAAATTATATTAAAACTAAACGTACTTACCACACATATATTCACCTCATTTAAGTCAATACAAAAAGTTCAAACACATACATTTTAACTTAATAAATCCTAAAAAAATACATAAAAGTTAGTAGTATTTAAATAAAGAAAAAAAAAACTTTGCCACACTTGTGACAAATTTATTCAATTGTGTGATGTGGGTACTGGTGAGCCTTATGCATTTTTTTTAACATATATAATAGATAATAACCTTCTATTAGAAAATTTGAAACTACAAAATAAGTTACTTAAGAAAATTTAAAGTATATTATTACGTTATCTCGAGAAACCTTAATATCCACATAAACTGTGGTTTACATTTAATATAATAGTCAGACTCAAAACTCTTTTTTATTGTTTATTCTAGTATATATAATTTAATCAAATTAATACTTTAAACAAAACTCTTTTTTATTTTTTATTCTATTAAAATACAATTTAATCAAATTAATACTTTAAAATAAAAATTATTTATTTCTGAAGAATTAAATACGTTAGAATAAATTCAATGAAAACTGTGTAACAAATGAAGTAAATTTATCATGTAAGACATCTTAAATGTTCACTTTAGTTAAAGCGCTCGTAATTTGTAATATTTTGGATGATCGAAAAGATTTTGATTATTTTGTAGTTAAACCATAACTTTACTACAAGTTTAAAATTCACATTCAACGTTTTTGTGTAATGAAAAAAAAAATCTCACGATTGTTTTATCTCCTAAAAAATAATGTGAATTAAAGATATATTTATATTGTTAAAGTAGACATTATTAATGATATATTTATATCATCTCAAAAATAATGAATATATAATTGTAATACACTTTCAAATATGTTTCACTCGTGAGATTTCAATTTTGTTGAAGTCTAGTTTTAACTGCAATCATTTTATTTAATATCTTAATGTTTATTCTTTTTTTATTGGTAATGAGTTTACTTTTAGTACCACTCCAAAAGGTTCCTTACAAATGGAGGTATCTTATGTTGTTATTTTATCTGATGTTGGACTTTAGTTGTATCTAACAAATTATCCTTTTAAAGATGAAATACTATAAATGAAAAATATCAAAACATCCATATTTTAATGATATCAAATGAGGCAATTTATGATACATGACAACATTAACTTGTATGAAATGTCCTAAATATATTTTAAAAATATATATAAGAAACAAACAATATTCAAATATGTTTAACAAACAAGACACAACATGTACCAAAATAACTACAATCTCACAAACTTCTAACAAAGTTTCAAATTCTCATCTATTTCTATCTCTACGAAACTTCGATAAATTTATTTCAAAAACACCATATAATAGTATCACAAGAAACATGTTACAAAACTTAACATATCTTACAAAAACTTTTCACAAAGTTAATTATCAAAATATAAGTCAAGTAGATTAAACATGTTAAATATTTAACATAAAACATATCAATATGATGTGGAATTGTCTAATAATTAAGTCACCAAAAACACTCTTTAGAAATTTTCACACATAATATTAATAATTAATGTGTACATGTTCAATGTTGTACTATTAACACTAAATAATATTTAATAAAGGTAAAACATGTAATTCACAAATCTCTTAGACCCATGAATGAGTGGAAATTAGAAAAGTAATAAATAAGTTAATTGAAGAGCTAAAAAAATAATAATCAAACCATCTCACTAACAACAAATAAAACAACACATCAATAAATTTAAATAAATACTAAAATTTATAAGTTACTCAAAACTTAATTATCCTATTTAAAAATAACCTGTTATCCATACAAAGATATTCAAAACCCAACAAATTATCTCTATATTCTCCTTAAAAAAAAATTCTTATTCCAAAAAGAATAAAATAAACTGTCCAATACTACAAATCTATATCTTTATACAAAGTACTATAGACAAGAATATTATAACTTTGCGTGTGATGATCAATATACGAGGTCAGTAGTTCTCTTTAGTTTTAAAATTCCCACCCTTGCTTCTTTTGGACAAACAACTCTCACCTCTCGATGAAGCACGTGTTCATAACAGCGATTGTTTCCTTCTAATTTGGACACCTTTCTTCAACCATGTTACAAAGCATAACAATAATATAATTAATAATGTGTACTTCGAAATAAATAATTTTGTTGCTTTAACAATTTTCTTAACATTATCTGATCCCCTTTATCCAACAAGAATACGTGACATCAGACAAAAAGTCTTCCTCAAGCCAATTAAGACCACACAGTGCCACGTATTCAACATTATCATCTAGAAATTCTATATATCTACTGTCGCCGAACAGAGACAAAGCCTTTGTCTTTTCTCTCTCTCACCTCGTATGATTTCGTTGAACATTGCCAATTTAATGGTAATTAACGACTCTCAACCAGAGATGGTTCCTTTCTTTTTTCGTATTTTACTTGTTTTTTGGTTAAAATTTGAAAATTTCCAACATGGTCACCATTAGTTAACCATCTGCAAAACGTAGTAAAATTGTAACGATAATGCACAGAAGACGAGACTTGACATGGTTTTTCGAATAGAAAATGAACTGACACATGAACCCCACTTGCACAGTGTTCCCTTGACTTTCTCTCTTCATAATTGTTGTGTTTGACATTTAACTTTTATGAAGTAGGGACACAGGTGCTCAAAAAACTTGGGAATTTCTAGCTGGTGTGACGGTGATAAGAGGAAAATATCAGAGAAAGTTGTGTTGCGTGTGAACTCGAAGGTTCGTCAACATAATAATATCCATAACACTGGTAAAGAAGAAGAGGGAGAAGAGAAGAAAGTGATTGGTAGGAAGATGGAGAGCGTACTGAAGCCACTGAGAGATGGAGAGTCAGTGTTGGACCTCAGCCCCAGATCCACCGTCAGCGGTGGCGTTGAGGATGTCTACGGCGAGGATCGCGCCACCGAGGACCAACTTGTCACCCCATGGACTATCTCAGTTGCCAGGTCCATCTCACATCACACGCATTTCTCAGTCATTATACTTCTTAATGAGTTCAATTGCATGTGGTGTATCATGGAATTGTGTGTTTTATTTAGCTGATAGCTCTGTGTTTCTTTTCTGCCATTTTGCTTCTTTTATCCCTTACTACTGGGTTGATTTTAGTAACCTCTTTATTTCTATGCACTGTTATTATCATAGAGAAACATACATGGTAAACCAATTAAAACTCATGTTAGAATGGTTTTTAAGATAATTAATGTAACATCGAGAATTTACCCTATACGGTAAGTTGTGATTAGATAGCTGTATAAACATCGTTCCTTTATGAGTGCATGTACTATTTAATCTTTTAGTAGACTCTGACTCTGAGTATCTATCTGATGTGAATTTGTGGTTTCTGAGTTTTGGAGCAATTTGTTTTACATGCAGTGGTTGGTCTTTGCTAAGGGATCCACAGTACAACAAAGGGCTAGCTTTCAGTGAGAAAGAGAGGGATGCACACTATTTGCGTGGACTTCTACCTCCCACTGTCCTCACTCAGTTACTTCAGGTTTGTGCCTTCTGAAAAGAGTTTTATTTAAAATCTATGAGAGTATTATTTTTCTCCCCCTCTTTCGTCTCATTATTTCTTTGTACTCTCTACAGGAGAAGAAACTGATGCACAACATCAGGCAATATAAGGTTCCCTTGCAAAAGTACGTGGCCATGATGGAACTTCAGGCAAGAATTTCAAGTCATTATAAATAGATTAAACACCATAAGATTAGTTCCTGTTTAGGTTCTCTTGTTCATTCATGGCGTTTTTGTTCGCATTAGCTGAAAAGAAGGGCAGTATATCATCGCAAATACACGATGCCCTTGAATTTTGCAAGAACATAGAAAATGTATCAATGTGGTGAGAACTGAAATATTTTATATAAAATGAGGATATGAAAGCTGAGAAATAACTGACGCAGCGTTTTGTTGTTGCAAACAGGAGAGGAATGAAAGGCTGTTTTACAAACTTCTCATTGACAATGTTGAGGAATTGCTCCCAGTTGTATATACTCCTATTGTTGGTGAGGCTTGGCAGAAATATGGGAGCATATTCAGGCGTCCTCAGGGTCTTTACATTAGTTTGAAAGAAAAGTATAATTCCTCATTTTCCTGCATTAGTATGAAACTTTCAGCCATATTTGGTGCGGGGTTGTGAAGTTGTTGGCCATTTGCAGGGGTAAAGTCCTTGAGGTTTTGAAAAACTGGCCTGAGAGGAATATTCAAGTTATTGTTGTAACTGATGGTGAGCGAATTTTGGGACTTGGGGATCTTGGATGTCAGGTACATATGCAGGGGAATTGAACTACTTAATTTGCACAGAAATTATAGACATGTGAAAGTGGATGAACAGATAACTAATTACGTTGGTTGTGCTTCAGGGGATGGGGATTCCTGTTGGTAAATTGGCTTTGTACACTGCACTAGGAGGAGTTCGTCCTTCAGCTGTAAAGGATTTTCCATTATTTGTTACATGTTACATATGATGTTTGTGTTTTGTCTTCTTAATTTCTTCCTCTCTTCCTTTCATTTGATTTTGTTTTTGTGTTCAGTGTTTGCCTGTCACTATCGATGTGGGGACAAATAATGAGACATTACTGAAGGATGAATTTTACATTGGGCTTAGACAAAAAAGGGCAACTGGGCAGGTTTGTATAAGATAGATGTCTTATAAGAATTATTTTATCATATATTGTTGTACAGTTAATAACTTGTTTTGATCTGTGGCAACTTTAATGGTTTCATGTTAGGAATATTATGACCTTCTGGATGAGTTCATGACTGCTGTGAAGAAAAATTACGGAGAAAAAGTTCTTGTACAGGTCGATACAAATTTTCTATGCATGGTTTATGTGGCTTCTAAACCTTTTCTTCACTTATTATGCCTCATTCTTTCAACTTCAAATGATTTTTGCAGTTTGAAGACTTTGCAAATCACAATGCTTTTGAGTTGCTTGCTAAATATGGTACAACACATCTTGTTTTCAACGACGATATACAGGTAATTTGTCTCGCAAAATCAGGCACTTATTTATGGAATATTGTTAGAATGTTGTAATTGTTAATGTGTTATTTCAGGGGACTGCATCTGTTGTTCTAGCTGGTGTTGTAGCAGCCCTGAAGCTCATTGGTGGGACCTTACCTGAGCACAAATTCCTCTTTCTCGGTGCTGGAGAAGTAAGACCATTTTCTGTTTTGTCTTTTTTTCTGACTTGTTATTTATGCTTCTTTCCATGCTACGGAAGTGGAGAGAAGCAACTAAAGTGATGGATCATTCAATTTTTTTCATCATCTAAATTTCATCTACATTCCGAGGGTGATAATACCAGCCATTAATTACCCATTTTTTTGTTACTTAACAAATCAATTTGTCTAATTCATTGTTTGTACACTTTCAGGCTGGAACTGGTATAGCAGAGTTAATAGCTCTTGAGATGTCGAAGCAGGTGAATCAGTCACTTATTCAGCAACACTGGTTTCTTGAGTTCATTTCAATTCACGAGTGGTGACGTTCTATATGTATTTCTATTTGTTTCTCTGGCAGACTAAGGCACCCATAGAAGAGAGTCGCAAGAAGATATGGCTTGTAGACTCAAAGGTAGTATAGAGCTTGACATGTTTCTGCAGGAAAATCTTCTCTGCTGATTAATTTTTTATTAAATTTTAGTTTTGTACACTTTTCTAAAGCATTTATTTATTTATTTTCATTCTGTTGCAGGGTTTAATTGTTAGTTCCCGGAAGAATTCACTTCAACACTTCAAGAAGCCCTGGGCTCATGAACATGAGCCAGTCAACAGTCTCCTAGAAGCCGTCAAGGTGTTTAATATGTTTGCATATGGTCTTCAAGGGCTATGTCCTTCTTCTTAATTACTGCACATTTCAGGTGATCAAGCCTACAGTTTTGATTGGATCCTCTGGTGTGGGAAAAACATTTACAAAGGAAGTGGTTGAGGCTATGACTTCAAACAATGATGTAAAACCTAATCTCACTCTTGTTGTGGATGAGTAATTAGATATACAATTTTACTTAAGAACTGCACTGCCATGCCAACTTGCAGAAACCTCTCATTTTGGCTCTCTCCAATCCTACCTCACAGTCTGAGTGTACTGCCGAAGAGGCTTACCAGTGGAGTGAGGTAAAGAGACTGATGATCACGTCTTTCTCTGGGCCTGGTTAAGCATTTTTTTGATGCAAATTATGCCCAACTCTCTTACATTTTTGCAAGAATATTAATGTCTTGTTGTTTTCAAATAAAGGGTCGTGCAATTTTCGCCAGTGGTAGTCCATTTGATCCTGTTGAATACAAGGGCAAAGTTTACGCTTCTGGACAGGTTTTAAAGTCTTCTCCAAATTCATTATTGTTTCTCTATTTTCATTTGTTAAACAGCAGAACATCGCATCTGATGCTTTCCTTGTTATTTCAGGCCAACAATGCTTACATTTTCCCAGGCTTTGGTTTGGGTTTAGTAATCTCAGGAGCTATTCGAGTACATGATGATATGCTTCTAGCAGCTTGTAAGTGAATGTGACAAATTTAAAAAATGATTTTAGATAGAGTAAAATTGAGAGTGGAATGATGAACTCATTGACATTCTTGTGAATTGTGCAGCTGAAGCCTTGGCAACACAAGTGAGCGAGGAGAACTACAAAAATGGTTTGATTTACCCACCATTCTCTAATATCAGAAAAATCTCAGCCAATATAGCTGCAAATGTTGCTGCCAAGGCCTACGAACTAGGTGTGTACTCATTCTCTTTGCTCTTTCATCCTCATTTATTTCCTTGTAAACTAAACAACTGTTTCAACTGTTTTTGTAGGCTTGGCCACTCGTCTTCCACGACCTCAGGATCTTGTGAAGTATGCTGAGAGTTGCATGTATACCCCTGTATATCGCAATTATAGGTGATTGAGGACAACTTCTATGGATTCTTGCCTTTTGGTTCTAACAAGGATGTGTTTTGTGTTTGATGTTTTATTGTGCTTTCCTCAAGAGTAAACGATACGCATGAACTAATGTTTTTCTACTACGTAATTCAGCTTGGCTTATTTCAACCCTATGTACCATGTATTACTGCCTTTATCCATGTCAGTTAAACACAATGAAAACTATCAGATTCATTTGAGTAAAGGACATCACAATGAAACACGTAACTACTACTGTCAGATAACGCAGAACATTTTAAAGGCACAGAGGATAGAACAAACAAATTCAACTTAAAAAAACCCTGTCAGGAGAGAATTCAAATTCCATATATACGCATAGAAACTATCGTCTTTATTCATTATGAAAACAAGCATAATTGGTTAGAACATTTTACATTTATTCATGTATTTATTAAAATTCTTGACTTATTAACTACTTTTCCTTTTCTCCTCCTATTTATTTATGATAATAATAATAGCAATAAATATTATATTTAAAATTGATAAAAAAACCTTACTAATAATAATAAATAATAAAATAACACTACTACTAATTAAAATAATATTAATATTAAAACAATATATAATTTTTCATCTACTTAAATTCAATTTATTATTTGTAATTGATAATTAGCTTTTAGTTCTATAAAATAACATTAAAAATAAGAAACCTTTTAATGTGCGCATATATATATCATGCATTTGAACCAAAAAAATATTAATGCCACATTAAACTATCATTGATTGCATTTATTGATTTTAATATATATTACATTTATTAAATATAACATTTAATGGTACTATTAAATTAAATTTATATTTTATTTAATACTTATGTCATTGACTTCATTTAATTAATATCACTCTTAAATATTTAACTCTTACCTAATAAATGTGTTATTTTTACAAAATAAAAGAAATACCCAATACATATATTTTAGAAACCTTTTTCTTCTCTCTCGTTTACTTTATTTATATGCGATATTTTTAACAACTCAAATAAATATTTGAGACAACACTAATATATTAATAAACAAAAGAATTATTTATTTCTTGTAGTAAAATATATATCTAACCAATATAGAAATAGTATTTTTGTTTCAAAGAAATCAAAAGATTTCTGCATATTTAACATCAGACTTATTAAATTAAAGTAGGAGAATAGATGAAGCCAAAACCCTTGACAGCACCAATTTCATATGTACAGAAAAAAAGTTATTAGAAACTGCAGTTTCAAGATTAGAAACCTGTGTAAGATTTGAGGGAGTATAAAAAGAAAGATGTGTGGGGATCAATGATCCCACAAAGCAAAACCTTTCTAATAAAGTAACCCTTCTCTTTCAACCATCTTCTTCTTCTTCAATTATGGGTCGTCGTAAGATTGATATCGCAGAGGTGAAGGATCCCAACAGCAAGCAAGTTACATTCTCCAAGCGCCGCTCAGGTTTGTTCAAAAAGGCATACGAATTGTCTGTAATGTGCGGTGTAGAACTTGCTATTGTTATGTTCTCTCCTGGGAAAAAGCCTCACTCTTTTGGCCACCCAAGTGTTAATGCTGTTGCAGACAAATTTCTTCGGAAGAAGCGAACGTCAAATGTTGTCAGAGCAAATTATGTACGAGAAAATGACGCACCTAATGAAGTTGATGGCATGGAGAGGTTAAGCCAACAGTTATTTTCCGTTGAAGTTCACATAAACGAGGAACACGAGAAGGCAACGGAACTTGACAGGAGAGAGAAAGAACAAGAAGCTTCACAAGCCCAAAACAAAGAATTGCAAAATTCACCAGTGCTCCAGCGTATGGTGGAAGATTATGTTGATGCGATGGAGGTCTCAGAGTGTATGTTGCTTCTGGCAAAAGAACCTGTAATTGGAATATCAAATCGTGCAATTACCAAGAGAAGAAGAAGAAGAAGGAATTGATACTCAATACCTTCAAAATTATCTTTGCATCTCTCAGGTAAATTAGTGTTTCTTGAGAAAATAATATTTCTTGTATATCAAAAAGTAACAAATAAACTCTATATATAATTATTGTGTTCGTGTTGTTATTAATTGTATCTGTGCAACAATCAATAATTTTAGTAAGTTTATGGATTTTAATCATATTAAACATCAAGAATTCAAGAATTCAAGAATTCAAGAATTCTGTCACTTTCAATAAAATTCACTTGGTTTAGATTTGTTGAGATCGATTAATATGTTTTTTTTTTCTGAAGAGATCTGCTATGCCTTGAATTAGTAATGGAATAATACAGTATAAATCTTGATATAGAGAATATAATCCAAATCTTATAAAAATATTTGTTGTTAAAGAAGAAGAAGGAAAATTCTGAGATAACTAAGATTTTCTTACTGTGTTATTGCTATCTTTGAGCACTCTTTTGGTAGAGATAAATGTCTATTGAATAATCTTACCAACGCCAGCTCATATTACATTACACTAATTAGGATAGTTATAAATTAAACATTATAAAAATAGAAGTTAATTAATAAAATATTAATTAATAAAACTTTTTAATTAGAATATATATTGTTATGGATTCAAAAGAGGGTTGGTAAAGATTGGTATGTTTGACAGGTAATCATGTTAATAAAACTTTTTAATTAGAATATATAGGTTGGGTTTGATGTCTTCTAAAATTATGATTGTCATGATTGCAGATGTTGTCCGTTAATATAAAATTTGGTAATGGTATATATTTATAATGGACCATAAATAAATTATATAAATGAATTTAAAATTATACTTAACCCAAAATTATAAGACATTAAATTTAAAGATTTTTTTATATATATTATTTATTTTTGTCTAATGTTTACACTTACATTACGATAAATATTATCACGAGAAATTTCTTAACTTGTAATAACAAGTTGATGATACCATGTTCTAAAAGTGTAACAATTTTAAATTATATGAGAATGGATTTATTTTGTTTCATAGAACATACTTGGTATAGTAATCAAAGGACTAGAAGCATATATTGTGACAGTTAAAGTGTAATTAATATTAATTTAGATAAAATTTTTCATAACTTTTAAGAAAGAAAAATAAACGAAATTATTCTTTTAAGATAAATTAACTATACACACATTCAAGATAAAAATGTAGAGAAATCATATAAAAAAAAAGTTTTATAAATTAGATTATAAGATAATTTAGATCTGTATAGATAATGCTAGTGTAGTGGAGTTAATTTTTTTTTATGCAAGATAGTAAGATAATTAATTCTTCTTTGTCAAGGCACATAAGATATCTTAAATCCAAATGGTAATTTAAAAATATTTTTTCATGATCAAATTACAACAAAGAAACTTCAAATCTTACTACTTAAAAGTTCAAAACTCCAAACACAAAAGATAATAATAAAATTTTTTTATAGAATAAGTAAACGTTCAAGAAACTTCCTACAAATGGTAAAGAAGCAAAACAAACTCAACCAAAGAGTGATAGACTTACCTTGATTGACATTCAAAATGATCACGAGTGAGGAAAGTTATAACTTCTTTATTATTGAGATGGTTAGCCCAATGCTTAAAAAAATAACAACTTTCACAAAAACGGTTATGTATCATAGTTTTTCTAACTTTTATATTGTCTTGTCATCTTTCCCTTGTTGAATATCTTTATTTCTTATTTTCAAGCTCTCATCATCTTCTTGAATTGCTTCCCCTGTGTTCATGATCATATAAAAGAGTACAAATCATGGTACCAAGCTTGAAGTTAATAATATGGAACAATTTGAAGTTAATAGTATGCAACAATGTATTCCTTATATATGCACTAATGTAAAAACATATAATAATGATGTTTATGTTGTTGGCGAAGTAATAGAAGAAACGATGACACTATCGTAACTAAATGTAACGTTACACTGACGGTTGTAAGGATGATTGTCATTATAATTGAAAAATTGAAATATGACGATGGTTCAAAAGGAATTGTCGTTATTTGTTCAAAAAATGACAATGGTATCCTGTAAAATCATCATTATATAATTGTTGACAGATAAATAACGACGTTTAAGTGAAGTAACCATTACTATTATTTTTCCCTGAGTTAAAAAGATTAACCTTTTCACTTGTCCACGTACGTACAATGTCTTCTTTCTTGTTTCTACCCTTGGTAGACAGTGTCTTCCAACCAACACTGACAACTTTAGGAAGCTATTTTAAGCCCTTTTGCTATCGACGGTCGCCATCCTTGGAGTAGTTATTTGTTTTTCGATGTACGCCTTGAATGCCTTTCGTTATGCACGAAGTTGCCGCTACCACCGCCCCTCTTCACTATTTGACTTTGGCTACCCTTGGAACAACATTGGCGACGTCTTGGGTGCCCCTTTTCGCACAAAGGCCTTGGATGTTGGCCATTAGGGATGACAAAAATATTTGTGCCCACGGATAAAATCTGAGGTAGATAGTTGATACCCACATGTATTTATTTATAAAATCTTCTTTTTCTCACACATATCTAATTAATTTATAAACATAGTTTGTCAAATTGGGTGGGAAAATTGAATTTACCGAGAAATTTTTCACCAATAATAAAAATTTAGCTCCATTAAATTTAGGGGTAACAATTTTCCTCCACATCTTATCTCTTCTAGGTGTGTGGTTTCCAAACTCTTCTCGTCTTTGACCTCGCCTTGGTCTAAAACCATGCTCTTCTTCATCATTATCCCTTCCAAGCGTGTGGTTCTCAAACTTCTCTCGTCTTTGGCCCCTCCTTGGTCTAAAACATGTTCTTCTTCATCATTATGTGAATAACAGTCTGAATCATCGTGTCTCCTTATCCTTCTCTCCACTCCCTCCAATCTCACACTCACATCTTCATTAGACTTTTGGAGTCTTTCAAACTGCAGTTGAATGTGTTGTTGCATTTGAGCCATCTGTAAGTTCAACTTCTCAAGTGTAACCATAATATTCACAGTCTTAAGTGATGGAGGATCACTATTTTGGGAAAAAGCCACGTCCTAAGAAAATGTTAGTGATTATAATAATAATATATTTAGGACCTCACCACACCTCTAAGTGTCTCACTCAAATTTCACTCGTATATCATTCAAATAGGCTTTTTTCAAGTATTCTCTAGCCTGTTTCCACTCAAACTCCCTTTAGTGCTTGGCAAAAAACTCCAATAACTTAAGCAAAGACTGAACAAACAATGTGAAAAACGTTACGAGATTTAAGTCTTGACTCAAAAGGTCAAAGAAAATAGAAAACTCTATACAAAACTTCAATAAATTTTTAAAAGACACAAAATAATAAAATTAGAAAATTATAGGACTACCAAAAGAGTTAAATGAGACAAGTGGAGACTCTAAATAAAAGGCGGAATATAATTTAATATATTAACCGTTAATAATATGCAACATTGTGTTGAACTATACATTTTTTACTCTTATATCCATATTTTCTCTCTTTTTTTAATATATATTTGTTCCTTTTTTAATTAGATTCACTATTTTTTTTTAATTTGGGAGTTCAACGCATAAATAAAGATTGTCCTTCAAATATCAAAACTCATGCAAGATCAAGGTAAAAATTTAAGTGGGACTACAATTAACAAAAGAACACAAAAAAAGAAAAACAAATAATTTTCACGAATCAAATGTAGAAATACACATAAAAGAACAACATAAAAAAATACGAAAATTAAAAACTCAAGGGAATTGGATTTTGGGTTTTTTTAGTATGATGAAAAAAAAGAAGATAAAAGAAGATATTCAAACTAAAACCTTGTTCTAGATACCAGATGATACGACCGTGTCCAGGAAAGAGTACGATCTTTTCTGAATTTGAATCCTCAAAAGACACAACAAAAATAAATCAGAAAAGAATGTGAAACAAGACAGAAATAAGGATGTCACAATCTAACAGATTGATAAGTTGAGTGAAGATTTGCCACAAAGATGTTAATCTTTGATAAGAATGAGAGTTTTAATCCAACAACAAAGAAAATCCTCTCTAAAAAAATACAAATGAATATATTATGACTCAAAAGTATCTAGTTTGGTGCCCCTATATATAGGCACAAATGTTTTAAGGAACTTAAGAAACCTTAAAAGAAAAAGGCCAAAGACATTGAGCCCAAAAATAATTCAAAAATTAAAAAAAAAGAAAACAGAAACAAATTATTTGCCACTAAAAGAAAATTGCAAATATTTTTAATTGCCTAAATTATTATATAATTATGCTACAAGCCATGATCTTCATGTTCTTTGAATTCCAATCTTCATGGAGTATCATGAGTCTAAAGGATATTTGTTTCTCCAACTGTTTGCTCTTTGACCTTGTCATAGGTCCTTTGAATTGCAAAGACTCTTCCTCAAGTTTGCCTTTTATAGGATCAAGGGATAAGGGAGTGTAAAGGATTTTGAAGGGTAGAGAAGAAAGATACTGCTTAGATTTCGTAGAAAAAAGATCAAAGTAGTTTATCAAGAGGTAAAGGGAGCTGACCTTTTCTATAATAGTAATAGTTAGAACTACTATAGAATTTTTTTTCTTTATTACAAAAATGTCACTATATCTCCTTTTTATACTAATTATAACTCCAACTGATATAAAAAGTGTTATCTTATTTATAATTTTGTCACCATATCACTTATCATAGCGAATGAATTATCATCAATATAAAAAATCGTTATAAAAATATTTTTTGTACTAATAATTATAATCAACCATCTTTTAAATTCAGTTATAGGTCTATTTTCACAAAAATAAACTATAGTTGTTATCCACATATTATACCTAACAACTCACTATTTGAGAGGATATTGAAAAAAAAAAGTTGGCAAAAATGACCAAACAATAACATTTTCTTTTAAAACTTACGCTAATATCTAGCAAATATAGAAACCATATATATTTTTCAATATAACTATTTAATATCAGTGCCATCTAATAAGGAAGTTCATAGCCAAAATTGTTGATATAGCATCAGATTTGATAAAATTAGAAACTATAAAACATTTTAAAACACTTTCCTTATGCACAATAAAAAGAATAAAAAATATAAAAAAACTTCATATTAAAAATATTGACAATTTTCATGAGTGTGTATAAATAAAGAAGTGTGGGAGTGATATCATACACCTAAACCTTTCTAATAACCTCTCTTTTGAACCCTCTTGCTTATGGCTCCCCAATAACTTTTCTTTCTTTTTAAAGCTTTGTTCTTGAATCATGGGTCGTCGTAAGATTGAGATTACGGAAGTGAAGGACCCCAACACCAAGCAAGTGACATTTTCGAAGCGTCGAACAGGTTTGTTCAAAAAAGCAAACGAATTATCAATTTTGTGTGGAGCTGAAGTTGCTATTGTTGTGTTTTCTCCTGGGAACAAGCCTTACTCTTTTGGGCACCCAAGTGTTGATGTTGTTGCAGACAAGTTTCTGCAACAAGAAAGTGCATCAGATGTTGTTGTCAAACCAAACGTTGTCGAAGGAAATAGTTCATCGAATGATGACAACATAGATGCGCTGAATCAACAGTTGTCTGGTGTTCAAACTCAAATAAGCGAGGAACATAAGAAGGCTGTTGAACTTGACAGGAGAAAGAAGCAACAAGATGTGACTAAACTTACCTATAACAAACAATTGCAACGTTCATACCTAAAGGTTCAGCGTAAGGTGGAAGACTATCTTGATGCCATTGAAGTGTCGGAGTATATGTTGCTTCTTGCAAAAGAACCTGTAATTGGAATAACAACGCAAGCAAATGCAAAAAGAAGAAAGAATTGATGCGTTGTAGCATGAAAATTATGTTCTTATTTGGGTTCCTTATAACCCTTGTTGTTCCCAGTGTGTTGGTTGAAAAAAAAATAACATTTTGTGTGTGAAATGGTTGTTATTTATATTTGCAGAATCTATGTTATGGTTTAGTATTTCAATAATTTTATCTGTAATTGATTACTAAATTTTAGCTTGTTTCAATTTGAATGCTTTTTACAAAAGAAATCTCATTGTATTGGATGATGAAAGAATCTTGAGAATATCATGAAAATCAGGAAGATATAATTCATTCTTGTCAAAGCATTGTTGATCTAAGTGGTGATTTTCTTTTTGTTTTTTCAAATAAAAATACAAAGGTTCTGACAAATCCTGAGATATCTAAACAACAATTATACATTTTTCACTATGAAGATGTCTACATTGGATAATCTTGAAAGGTATCAACTAATATTACATTACATCTAAGATAATTGTAAACTCAAAATTTTAAAAATAGTAGTTTTTAATAAAACTTTTTAAATACAGTTCGCATTTTATTCTTAATTTAAGAGTTATGCTTACTAATTATGTTACTAGTGCATTAGTTTATCAAATTATTGATATGTTCTTATCACAATTTTTTTTTCTATCTTCTCGACGGATAAAAGCCTTAAAATTTGTCTTCGTTGTTTATGTTGTCCTCTTTTAATGATTATTTGTTCTCACTACCTAACAGTTATCTCATTTTTATTTATTTATTTATTTATAGCATTTCTCTCTTATTTATTTGATATTTGGTATATCAATTTGAAAATTCTTGCACCAGATATCAATTTTTTTATATACCATTTCCCTATATGAATATACATTATCTTAATTTCTCTAAATCCTTAACATGTAACCAGGTGCTGGCCTTATTTTAACTGATAGAAGATAATATGCAATGTATGAATATAACTATCTGGTTCAAAAATTCCAATCCTTATGTATATTTGCGTTTTATTTTTATCTGCTATGTTAATTTTCACCCCCTAAAAATCAATCAAATTCTCATAAAAAACATTTTATGCAATTTTCATGAGATAGAACAAAGATTCTTTGAAAACAAAGACTCTGACAAAGAAAATATAATAAACTAGCAATTTTACATAAATATTAAAGTTTCAAATAGAAAAACAAATGTAATATGATGCGTTATCCTAATATAGTACTACACTATAGTAATTCCAATAATGGAAAATGATCTCTAATCTTCTTAAAATTCTATCACCCATGTTAAAAGATGGTTAGATCTGGAGCGTTCAAAACAATTTGAAACTTAAGGAAATAATGAGAGAAATTTAGAACTAATTCATTACAAATATAAGAGTAATAATGAATTTATTAAGTAATATAGTGTTAATACATTACTGCATTTAATACAATAAATATATCATTGAATATATTCTTGAATTTATTAAATAATACCATTTCATGAATTCAATAATATATTAAATGTAATAATTAAATGGAACAATATATTTAATATATTAAATGTAGAAATGTATCAACAATACATTTTCTAATAAATTAATTAATTACAACTATTGAATAATAATTATTGTAAAACAATAATTAAAACAATAAATGCCTAGTTTGTTATATTATCTTTGTAAAATTTAATAAATACATTATATTTCATAAAATCATTAAATTAAATTGTATATTATATTTAAAAATACAATGACTGCAGTTAATCATTTATGTTAATTTAATAAATGTTATATCTCTTAAAAATATGAACAACATATTAGTAAATATATTAAATTTAATAATTAATATTGTATTAATATCTTGTATTTTTTAATAATTTATTACTTACTATTATTTAACAATAGTTTAAAGTAAAATAAAACATGCTAATACAATGTATTTGATAAGTTTAAGAAATCTAATATAGTTCATAAAATTATTACTGTTAATTATATAACATATTAAATAATTACTAGCATGTAAAGAAAATATTTTATTTTATCAATTATTTGGGGGTAACAAAGTTTTGAAGTATTACACCACGTTCATTAACACAAGAGTTATTATCCACACTCAACTTAATTTTGACATTCTAAACTTATTTTGACATGTAAAAAAAATACATAATAATATTTTTGTAAATAATTAAAAAGAAATTACATTTGATTTTTACAAGTCAAACTTAAAAAAAAAAGATTTTTATATCTTACTATTATAAGTTAAACATAAATTTATGTCTAATAATTATATGTTAGATTTAAATTTATGTTTCTCGAGTGAAAATTAAGAATCATATTTTATGTCTCACCTTTATACGTGAGACATAAATTTGTTTAAAAAAACATGCAGTACATTTTTTCTTTGTTTTTCTTCTTATGAAAAAACTGTTGTCAACTCTAGTGACGAAAAAAGGAAGTTCTTTTTGAATTGAGTTAATTTCTATTTGAAATTTTGTAGAAATGATTAAATTTTAATTATTTGTATTAAATCTTCAATTATCCAAGTTTACAATTGAAAATTTTATTTTTTATAATTTGTTAAAATGTGTACATAATAAGGTTATGTATAAATTAGATAAAATTTTAGTTGAGACTATTTAGTGTTATTTTTTAGATGTATAAGAGTAACTAATTTTATTTTATGTATTTCAGATATCATGCAACATGTTGTCAAATATCAAATTTATTATGAAAAATATTAAATTCTTTTAAAATTAATATTTAAAAGAATTTAATATTAACCAAAATATTAATTATACCTTCTTATTATACATTAATACTATATGCAATCTTAATTATCTCATTTTTATATAACAAATAAAATTACCTTAATACTAGTTTATGAAAAGTTCTGAGTATAATAAAAATACGTGAATACGCGTAAATGATTTAATATTAGAAATTTAGTTTTTTATTAATTAAATTTAATTACATACCATCGTTATTTATATAACGATAAATTTCAGAAAACAAACTTACTGGTACGAAATTTCTACATGAACGTTCAAATGGAGAATACATTATTTTATTATTACATTATATCTTTAAGAAAAAGGTTGACTAAAGAACAGCAGAAGGAAGAGGAAAGCAAAATTGGACTTAGAATAAAATAAGGCGGCGGCAAAGGGGGCAGGAGTTGCAGTGCTCCAACCAGATGGTGATGCAGCTTGAGTGGTACACGTGGCCGCAGGGGATTCGCTTGTTTTCCCCTTCCCCGCTGTGCCGGCTGAACCCCTCCATGCAAACGGAGCAAACCTCGTCCCTCCTCACTTCGTTCACTGTCGGCAACTTCGACACGTAGCTCTTGCACGTTGCCACTACACACCCTGATTCTCCCTCCACCACCGCAAGAGCCTCGTCCAGATCAAAACCACCCAAGTCTATGAAATTGTTCACCATTGTCACCGGCGATACCATGATCACCGCAATATCATCGCTGTTCTCTGAAATCCTATGATTAGCGTTGTTGTCATCCATTGCACAAGCTCAATAACGAATCACCTATATATATCTCACCCTCTACGATTACTTTTCCTTTCACATATTTATTGACATAGCCTGGGTCTTTCAACAGTTTCATTTTTTCAAACTCTTTTATAATAATTTATTATAAATTTGATTTTGATTGATAGTCACCTTAACATTGTTATTACCCATTTCACATATTTTAGTCTTTGTTTATTTATTTTATAATGATTGACATAATTCATCATAAATATTTTTTATTGGAAGTCATTCATATTTTGATGACAGAAAAAAAAAATATAAGATTATATAATTTGTTCCTATTTTTTTATAATGACCTGGATTTAAATTTGTCAGGTTGAGTCAAATGTTTTACTTTTGTCTCGTCTTCTTAAAATAAATAATTATCCCTTGAATAGTATTTTTCTTTTGGAGAACTTTAGAACTACTGTGAGTGAATTATAGCAGGAATCCTGCCGCATTATTAGGTATTAAGATTACAATTTTTTTACACAATATAGAAACTTAGGAATCCGTTAATTAAGAAAGACCTGGCCAATTTTAATTTTGTGCGTAAGGTAGATAAATGATAATTTTATTTTGCTTGACTTAATTTGTTAATTCTTATAATTTGATTAATAAGATAATAAATTTCGTATGGTTTAGTTTTTTTTTAGTAAATCTTTTCTAAGAATTTTATATTAAATCATCTATTATTAATGATTTATAGGATTATTAATATATATGAGCTTAGTGATGATTCAACTATCAACAGCCATTTGGTGGTCAACATAGACCTAAAAGAAATTAAGACTGTTTTTTTTAATTTAATTAAAAAGAAAAAAGTTATATAAAAAGAAGCTGAAGTGTTTTTGTACTAGTCCACCTGTTGGAGGCTCTTTCTTCCTACATCTCGAATGTATTAAAAACATATATTTTCAATTGTACATTTTTTTTTTCAAAGTATTTTTAGATTTAGAATTATCTTTGAAATATATAATTCAGAATTATAGTTTTTGAAATGTATTACAGATTGTATATTTCATTTTTAAATTTAGAATTCTTTTTCAGAATATACAACCTTGTATAAAAAAATATTTTCAATTATATATTTAGAAAGTATTTTCATATTTGAGAGTATCTTTTAGAATACATAATTCAGAATCTAGTTCCTGTAATGCATTCTGAAATTCTGGAATGTATTTCAGAAACCTGCAGTCAAACAAAGAAAAACATACCAGAACCACCATTTTAATCACCCAAATCGAAAAAAAAAAATGGAAGAATTACCTCTTCAATAGGTCACCAAAAAAGTTGATAATGCTCGTGAGAAGAAGGAAGTAAGAAGAAAGTGAGAAGAAAAGAGGTTGCAGAGTTGGAGGAAGTGAGAATATTTAAGCAAGTAATAGGATTTTAATAAAATTTTCAACAAGAATAAATTGGGAATTACGAATTTTATGAGGGTGCAGGAAAAATAAAAAAAGATATGCAGAGAGAAAGAGCCCCTATTGGATCGATATTAGTCCAAAACTCCTTTTTGTTTTTTATATATATTAGGTCTTATTAAGTGCTTTAAGCACTTGGGCCGGAAACAAAATCATGTTGTAGAGACCCCCTTTTCATTTTTGTACCCTCTTTGCAATTTTTTATTTCTTTACTCATTTTAAATATGTTCATTTGTGTGTGATTCTTTTATATTATTAAATATATATTATATTAAAAGATATTTAAATATATTTAAGGATTAAGGGGAAAATAATAATATTTTTGAATTTATAATCAAATTTTGAATAGAATTAACGTGAAAAATTATTCATAAATTTAGAAAATTAATATATATGTATATAGAAATTTAAAAAATATTTTTTTAAAAAAATAAAATGATGAGAAAACATAGAATGAATCTTCTAAAAATATAAAGAATAAACACTATAAAAATTTGTTAAGTATATATTTGTTATAAATACAAATCAATACATAAATATATTGGTCTAATGTATATTGATAAACTGGTATAATCAGTACATAGCCAGATTTGTTTAGATAAATGGTATCAAAACACACTTTTACATTCATTTAATATATAGTACAAGGTAAAAGAATCATAAAAGTATAAACTTTTATATTTTTTCAAGACTGAAGAGAGTAAAATGTAAAAAAGATAATGTCAAATGAATGTAAAAAATTTAAGTGTGTGAAAAGAATAATTTTTCATTTGTTTAATATCTAAAATTAGTCTCATGTGATAAATACATGGACACATTCATGTGAAAGAAAAATCAGAATATAGTTCTTCTTGAAATGTTGTTTATATAAAAAAAAAGTTATTTTATTCAACTAGAAGAAAACATGCAAACATGAAATCTATTACCTTTGTTTTTTCCTTCTAAAAAAAGAATATTTTGAAGAAGATGTTTGTTTCATTCTAGTTATATATGATCACCCTATTTAAAGTAATTAAGTTAAAATAAATGGAAGAAGAAGAATGAAAGAAAAATATATAACACAATATCACTCGTATAAGAGAGACGTGAACAACACGGTGAAAAATAAGATTTTTCTAGAGTAATCAATTACAAAACCTTATAATTGATTAGATGGTTTTTCTAGAGTAGTCATGATCCTCTGTCTCTCTCTAAAGAAGGACTATATAATTCCATTAATTGTTTATTACATGTTATCAATCGATAAAAGAAATCCCCAGGTCTAAACCAATACATAATATAGTATATTTGTTAGAATTCAAAACCAATGCATGATAAAAAAAAATATATATATTCTTACAGAATAATAGCATAATTCGATACAAGAATTAATGTAAAACCTGTTATTTCCATCCCATCGTATTTTTCTAAATTCAATCCCCAAAAAACACATACTCAATGCTATTGCTATTTTTTTTTTCTCATTTCAATCCGCATAAGCGGCACGAGAGAACAAAGTTACATGATAAAGTGAAATTAAAATTTAACTACAAAATTACATGTTACGTAACATCAATTCTTTCTTCTTTTCTTCACCTGTTTTGTTATTTGGACAACGGGTTCTTGTGCAAGTAGAATCAAACATTCTGATACCTCAATCGCATCAGTGTAATCTTTCAGCCTACGTTGGAATTCTAAATATGAATCTTGTAATTGTTTAAATTGGGAAGGCTGTGACAGTTGGTGCTGTTTTAGTATCTGATCAAGCTCTAAGCCCTTCTTTTCCTCCACAAGTATTCGGGCTTCAATATCTAACAGTTGTTGATTCAACCTACCAATGTCACCAACTTCTACGTTGTTTTGTTCGACATCATTTGATTTGACGATTTCATGTTCAAGAAATTTGGCTGCAACAGCATCGACACCTGGGTGCCCAAAAGAGTAAGGTCTGTTTCCAATAGAGAACACGACAATTGCAATTTCTGCACCGCACAGTATCGATAGTTCATTCGCCTTTTTGAATAAACCTGTTCGACGCTTTGAAAATGTGACTTGTCTCGTATTAGGATCCTTCACTGCTGCAATTTCAATTTTACGACGACCCATTGTTTCTTCGCACTGCTAATTACTAAAAACAACACAAGAATGAGAGAATAGAAAGAGAGAGATTATTGTCAAGATTAAGATGAATATGATATGATATGATACTTCCACAACCCTTTATTTATAAAACTTTATTTGAAATTCTTCAACGTTTCTAATATTGAAATTTTCAATTCCCAATTGTTTTCACTCCTCTACGCAAGCATTTTATTATCTTTCCTGATTTTTCTTTGAATAAATACCTATTTTAGTCTCTCTTTTTTTTAAGAAAGATCCTATTTAGTTTTCTAAAACTAGTCATTTTTTTACAATTAATATCTATTAATTGTCATTTAAGATCAAATTTATCATTGTCTATATATAATAGAATTTATTTAAATACATTTATAGCATAAAATAATATGTTGTTTTAGATATTTGTGCGCGTTAATATATCTACCTAATGCAAAATCTTGATGAGGGATTAAGTTTCAACAACGACTCTAATCGAAACATTAAGGTTATTAAAAAAATGCACCGGTGATGATCTAAACATCACTGCCATGTATGCTTAAACACGTGGTCATTATTAGATTAACCCCTTTAAGGAAAATTAATTAATTAAATTATTCGTTGATAACTCTGTTAAGGAAGGAGAAAAAAAAAGAATTATTCATTTGGTACTAAAGTGAAAAAATAGGAGGAGATATTTCATTAATGATAGTTAATCAAGTTTTCTTTTTATATTACAGACACGGGAAAAAATTGTTGTTTTTCTAGCAACTGATAAAATTATATTATTTTAATTGGATTTTCGTCGTTAGTGGCAGATTTTCGCAATTGAATCTTTGTGGTTAGTAATTTGCAGCGTATTGCTAAATTGAACTCCGAGAACTTGATTAAAATAATGTCAAAATATTTCATTAGTAAAAATGTAAACTATTTATAATTTTGTATGTTGGTCCATAGACTGAAAAGATTTTAATTCGGTTTTTCATAGAACTGATGTCATATTGACTAAATTCAACAGGGATTCAATTCATAAAATTTAAACAATTCAAGGCCCAAATAAAAAATGTTTAAAAATTTACATGAAATTTCTGAATAATATATATCCAAAAAAAAAAAGAGGTTGTATAAGTCATGCCATAATAAACAAAAGGCATACTTGTCTTCTAATATTAATAACTATATTAAGTATTCACCAATTTTAAATAATTGAAACTATACAAAACTAATACCTTTATATTAAAATATAATACACACTAAATTACAAAAAATTCGTATTTTTTATATAAAAATTATGTTAGATTTATAGCAAATCACTTATAATATAACACTATAAAAAAAATTATTGAATAACACTTAATTTTTAAGAAAATAATTAGTCACCATAATTAGTAACATAAGGCTGAAACTAATCTGATTCGATTGAAAGGTAAATAAAGTTTGACCAATACTTTTTCCTTTTTACTAAGAATTAAACTCAGAAAATGTATGAATAATTCGATCCTAGATTCAATAAATTAAGCACTTGTTACCAATTGTTTGGTTACAAAAGGATTTAAAAGTAGTAGTAAAATTTGTCTTTCAATTTTCATTTTTTAGTGAGCGGTTCTTTAGTAATTTTTTATTTGTTTTAAATAATCATATACTTAATAAAAAGGTTAAAGGAATGAGAAAATAGAAGGTCTCATATTCGGTAAATTGTGTCTTTAATTAGTTTATAATTTGTGTAAACAGGGAGTGGAATTACAGCTAATATGTGATTAGTTAACCATTAATCAGATGACTTTGTTTGGATTAATCAAATCAAATTCGTGATTCACTTATCTATAGAAGCAAGGAACTGCTTAACCTAACAAATTTGATTAATTACAACTGAGAAAGGATGATTCATGAACCAATATTACACTTTAACCCTTTTATTTATTTAGAACCTGATCGTGTGTTCATTAACAATTTAAAACTTTAAGAGCAACGAATGTACTTTATAAGAGTGTAATGTAAACGGAATAAGAGAATAAAGTCTAATGTCAGATAAATGAAGTTAATAATTACAAAGTATCAGAAAAATTATATTATCAATTAAATTAGAACTTTTATTGATTGGATTTAAGGATAATTATTATTATACAGTTAATAAATTTGTTGTAAAGCATGACGTGTTATTCAATGATGGTATAAATTTATTGTATATACAGTTTGTATTTTCTATAAAATTGGTAAACATAGATGGAAATTTGTGATGGTAGATGTTTAACGGAAATGATTGACCAGTCATAATAATGATTAGTCGTCATAATATGTTTCTATGTTTACTTCCAGTTATAAATAAATAAATAAATAAAAATGTTAATATATTTTTATTGAATTTTAAAATTTGTTTTAATGGTCGGTATTTTTAATTTTTTTCAAAAATTGGATTTTTAATTTGTGTTGGTTGGATTATCTATAAATTTGTTAATTACGCTGATTTTGAGAATTTTTGGGTTGAATTTTTTTATGATAGTTGGTAAGATTTTGAGTTTTATTGCTGAGTGAACCATTTTTGATGTATCGTATTACCATAGTTTATTCTCTCACGTGAATGATTGTAAAAGAAAAAAAGAGAAAGAAAAGAATATTAAAAAAAGTTGTTCAAGAAGCAAGAAAAGTAATTTTTAGTTATTTTTAAAAGTTTACTCTTTTATTATTTTTGGATTTTAAACCCCTAAACTCTAAATTTATCTAGGTTTACCTTTATATCATTATAGTAATGTTTGCTTACATTTTCACCAATATGCCATAAAAGAACTTATATAAGATCTTAATATACAATATCTTTCGGTGTACATTTTCCTGTGTGTCTTTGTTGCTCCTGGATGTCTGGGATGCTTGCATTTCTTCAACTGTTGTCCTTCATACTCGCCAAAGGAGGGAGAGGTACCTGCAAAGATACTCCGACGCTCAAGTCAGATATGAGTTATGGAGCTGAAGCTCAGAAGAGAGTAATTGGATACTGCTCTGAAGTATTATTCAGGATCTCTAGAGCATAAAGAGAACGTACCTGGACTTGGGTCCTGTCACTGTATTTATAAAGAATAAAAATAACCACCTTACCTAAAAGTGTGGTTAGTGGCTTTGACTGATATTTTAACTGTCTAAAATATCTAAGATATTTATGTTATTACATAAATATCCTTACTACATAACATGCCCCCCAAGTCCGAGTTAACCGTTGACGTGGTAACTATAGGACTTATGAGTTTGAGGGAGGCTGTCTTTGCTGTAATTAGAGAGCGTGTTCCTGGTGGTTGAATTTGATGGACCAAAAGGAGGCGAAGCCAAACGGCAAAAAGCTGGAACAAGTGAGGCCGAACGTGAGGATACGTATGACCGAGCGGTAGAGGCCGAGTGGCATGCGAGGCCGATCATGAGGACGCTCTTTGACAATTGAATGTTGAGCGTTGAGGCCGAACGACTGACTGAGTGGACGCTCGCTGACAATTGAATGTCGAGCGTTGAAGCCGAACGACTGACTGAGTGGACGTTCGTTGATAATCGAATGTCGAGCGTTGAGGCCGAACGACTGACCGAGTGGGCGCTCGTTGACAATTGAATGTCGAGCTTTGAGGCCGAACGACTGACTGAGTGGACGCTCGCTGACAATTGAATGTCGAGCGTTGAAGCCGAACGACTGACTGAGTGGACGTTCGTTGATAATCGAATGTCGAGCGTTGAGGCCGAACGACTGACCGAGTGGGCGCTCGTTGACAATTGAATGTCGAGCTTTGAGGCCGAACGACTGACTGAGTGGACGCTCGCTGACAATTGAATGTCGAGCGTTGAAGCCGAACGACTGATTGAGTGGACGTTCGTTGATAATCGAATGTCGAGCGTTGAGGCCGAACGACTGACCGAGTGGGCGCTCGTTGACAATTGAATGTCGAGCTTTGAGGCCGAACGACTGACTGAGTGGACGCTCGCTGACAATTGAATGTCGAGCGTTGAAGCCGAACGACTGACTGAGTGGACGTTCGTTGATAATCGAATGTCGAGCGTTGAAGCCGAACGACTGACTGAGTGGACGTTCGTTGATAATCGAATGTCGAGCGTTGAGGCCGAACGACTGACCGAGTGGGCGCTCGTTGACAATTGAATGTCGAGCTTTGAGGCCGAACGACTGACTGAGTGGACGCTCGCTGACAATTGAATGTCGAGCGTTGAAGCCGAACGACTGACTGAGTGGACGCTCGCTGACAATTGAATGTCGAGCGTTGAAGCCGAACGACTGACTGAGTGGACGCTCGCTGACAATTGAATGTCGAGCGTTGAAACCAAATGACGAACGCCTTCGATGTTGAACGACAGATTCTTTGAAAGTAGATGTTCTTGGGCGAACATAAGCTAGGCTATGGGGATGGTCCCCTAAGTTTGATTGTTTGGGTGTTCTGGGGCGAACATCTGCCAGCGAGAGTGTGTCCCTTTGTTCGATGCACCTGGGTGTTCTAGGGCGAACATCGGCCAGCGGGAGTGTATCCCTTTATGCACGTGTTGCTCGATGCAGCTGGGTGTTCTAGGGCGAACATCGGCCAGCGGGAGTGTATCCCTTTATGTACGTGTTGCTCGATGCAGCTGGGTGTTCTAGGGCGAACATCGGCCAGCGGGAGTGTATCCCTTTATGCACGTGTTGCTCGATGCAGCTGGGTGTTCTAGGGCGAACATCGGCCAGCAGGAGTGTATCCCTTTATGCACGTGTTGCTCGATGCAGCTGGGTGTTCTAGGGCGAACATCGGCCAGCGGGAGTGTATCCCTTTATGCATGTGTTGCTCGATGCAGCTGGGTGTTCTAGGGCGAACATCGGCCAGCGGGAGTGTATCCCTTTATGCACGTGTTGCTCGATGCAGCTGGGTGTTCTAGGGCGAACATCGGCCAGCGGGAGTGTATCCCTTTATGCACGTGGGTGTTCTTGGGCGAACATCTGCTGGGTTTAGGAGTGCTTCAGGATGAACGACTCTCAGGTGTTCGCTTTTACGCACAAGGTATGCTTATCTGCACTGTAAGAAATAATATTAAGCATATAGGTGAGACCGTTTGGTCAAGTTTGCAAACCTGGTGGCCGCACGGTCGAGGCCAAAGATGGCCGAACGTTGTTGAGACTGGTGGCCGAATGGTTGAGGTGGCCGAACGTTGAGGCCGATAGAACAAAACGTCACTTGCGTCGTGGAGTGTTCGTAGCCGTGGTGTGTCGAGCGTTCGCATTCAAGGGCGAGGAGAACGGTCTTTTGCTTGAACGCTCGTCCACATTGAGTGTCGAGCGTTCGAACCCAAAGGCGAGGACGAACGGCTGAATGCTTGGTCGCTCGTCCACAGGTATTGTCGAGCGTTCGACTCCTTGAACGTCGAGGCCGAACGTTGGTTGTTGGGCGCTCGCACACACTGATTGTCGAGCGTGCGAGCAGTAACGTCGAGGCATAAAGTCGAGCGTTCGAGCAGGAACGTCGAGGCCGAACGTGGGCTGTTGGGCGCTCGCACACACTGATTGTCGAGCGTGCGAGCAGGAACGTCGACGCCAAACGTTGGCTGTTGGGCGCTCGCACACACTGATTGTCGAGCGTGCGAGCAAGAACGTCGAGGCCGAACGTCGAGCGTGCGAGCAGGAACGTCGAGGCCGAACGTTGGCTGTTGGGCGCTCGCACACACTGATTGTCGAGCGTGCGAGCAGTAACGTCGAGGCAGAACGTCGAGCGCGCGAACGGGAACGTCGTGGCGTCGAATTGCCGAATGGTTGAATTTTGGGGATTAGAATTTGGGTTGAATGACGTGGAGGAAGAACCGAATCACGCGTGGATGGCGCGATTGTTGCGGAAGACGTGGAGAATGGGTCTGCGATCAGTTTGGCAATCTTTTGTGTGGGAACCTTCCGCGCAAAAGGCGAGTTTGCTGATGTGGCTGTGACTGAGTTCAATTTGGGGATTTAGGGTTTTTGATTATTGGGAAATTAGGGATTTCTGGTGTGTGCGAGTGCAGAGAGGCTGCTGGCGGTGGTGCGGTGGCATTGCTCTTCATTTATTGGACGCGCTCATGGAAGATTGATTTAGGTTGCTGTTGCGATCTCCATGGTGATACGAATTGAGTTTCGCGACTCTGGAAGGGAAGTGCGAGTTTGATAATGGCTCCCTAATTTCTGGGTTTTGATTTGGGAGTCTGATTCCTTGGCCGGTGATGAGCCTGACAAATGGCAGTGGCTCTGGCTTGGTGGCATCAGATTCAAAGATGAACAGCGAGGAACAAACCAGAGATTCGAGGTTTGTTCGGTTAAAAACCGAGGGTTTGATGCGGAAGTGGTTTGAGCAATGGAGAAGTGATTTTAGTCGGTGAGGAAGGATCTAATCGGTGGAGAATGGTCGTGAAGCAGAGAGGAATATGTGGTTCGGTGGATTGGGCAGACATGAGGAGTTTGAGATTCTGAAGTAAAGAATCTCTCGAAGGCTTCGTTGATGAGGAGACTTGAAACGTGGCTGATAAAGTTGATGATGCGACGAGAAGAAATGTGTATGCGAGGAATACTGACGCGTGCCAAGTGCTGCTGGATGGAGGAGAGGTGAGTATACGGATGAGCGAGAAACTGATGATGAAGGCGACAGCCCTTCCACGACATTGTTGTATCTTCCAAATAGAAGGAAAGACTGGGATGACGACGTCGAGATTCAAAGAGGCAGTGGAAGAAGTTTCCTCTCATTTGTCCACCATCGTTGAGGGAGGTGAATGATGAATTTAAGCATGTTTTTGTACTGGATCTGACCCACAAAGGGGAGTGATTTCGTTGATGTCTACTGACATCAATGGCTCACGGGGGAAGGAGGAGAGAAACCCGATGGAGGCGTCATTTGATCTGGTAGTGACAGTGATGTCAATGGCTCGAGGAGGGGAATCTTGGTGGCGATGCCGCGATTTGATGGAGTAGCTCTATTCGAAGGAGTGATTCATTGAGGCCGAGGCTCCTCTTGTGGCTTCTTTGGGTTGGCCCTCGGCCCCACGGTGGGCGCCAAAATGTTTCGGTGTACATTTTCCTGTGTGTCTTTGTTGCTCCTGGATGTCTGGGATGCTTGCATTTCTTCAACTGTTGTCCTTCATACTCGCCAAAGGAGGGGGAGGTACCTGCAAAGATACTCCGACGCTCAAGTCAGATATGAGTTATGGAGCTGAAGCTCAGAAGAGAGTAATTGGATACTGCTCTGAAGTATTATTCAGGATCTCTAGAGCATAAAGAGAACGTACCTGGACTTGGGTCCTGTCACTGTATTTATAAAAAATAAAAATAACCACCTTACCTAAAAGTGTGGTTAGTGGCTTTGACTGATATTTTAACTGTCTAAAATATCTAAGATATTTATGTTATTACATAAATATCCTTACTACATAACACAATATAACTTAAAACTTTAATACAATAATAATTTTAAGATTCATTATATTTATATATTATCAATTTTATTCATTTATATGACTTTTAAGTCACATTAAATTCCCATCACATATATTATGCAATTGCAGAAGAAAAATGACAGCAATAAATCAGAATCTTCACTATCGTTTCACTTTTTCCTTCTCATTTTTTCTTGATACTCTAAATTTTGCATTACATCCATCTCCATACATTTTTCATTCCATTTACTATTTCATTACTTTTTTTGCAAACTATGTTATATTACACGATGAGGGTGTGGGACAAGTAAATGGTTGAGAATTTGATAGAAAGTACTGGTTATTCAAACAATAATTAAGGTTGGGCATGGTGTGCGGATCCGACCCGCACCCTCCGAAACCGAATAAGAAAATAACTGACGGGTCGGTTTTGCACGAAAATGAATTAAATTGGATAAACTAGAATGGATAAAACGAGTTTAAATAGTTGGATACGGATTTGGATAAAAATATTCACATATACCCACTCGACCTGAGGATATTATTTAATTTGTTATGAACACTCTCAAGGTACAAACTTTAACTTTTCCTTTCCAACTCATCCTCTTCTTCATATTCTTTCATATACAATCCTCACACTTTCTAAGATCTTCCATAATTTTTGGATATTATTTACTCTTTTCTATTGTCAATAACTTCAATGAATGGCTATTAGAACTCAAGGTGTAACACTAAAAAAAAAAATAAGAAATAGAAAACATATTCAATAATCAAAATGGCTTATATAAATTTTACAATAAAAATAAAAAGCGCAAAATACATACTATGTATAAGTAAAGGAAGAAAAATAACAAACACTCTTTTAAAAATGAAGATGACTAGTTCAATTGATCAAGTAAGAAACTCATTGATATATGAATAATAACAAAACAAAACTTAACATTAACATTTCCTCCTATAAGTTATATAATAGTTATATTTAGTTTATCTCGATGACGGCTACTACTTCAAGCATGTGTTGAGATTCTTTTAGATTGATCAAGATTTAATACTTGATCATTATGTCTGTTACTTGTTTATTAAAATAGAAATAGCTCAATCAAACAATATGGTCATATATCATGTCTATAAGAAACTGAAATCTCATTGTAACATGATTATCAAATAATTAAATGGTGGAATTATTGTCACGTAAGATTTATGTTGCTTCCTTTTCTTTTGACCCAAAATGTTTTAAGATTTCTCGAATCCAAATGCAAACACAAAATGCAATAACAAGCCTCAATAGTAGATAAACTTACCAATGATTATTTTTTTAAGCCCATGAGACACTTTCAATTCCAATCAAAAAGACTGAATCAGAAGTATATTTTTTATTATCTAAGTCTCTAGTATAGTTCTTGTTGGATTCGAGTGTGAAACGAAGAAACAGAAAACCCAAAAAAGGAAGAAGAGAAAAAACACAGAGAAAAATGATATGAATATTTTGAGATTGAATCGATTCTGAAAAACAAAGACAGACTACAATATATAGCCAATTCAAGATGACAGAAATAAAACTAAACGATCGTAAGCAGTAGAGGCCGAACGTAGGCCGAGTACAACAAAGACCGAACAACATAGCCAAGAACAAAACATGAACATACATAACCGAACGCTCACAAGAGAACGTTCGACCACAAACGACCAGAACAAGCCGAACGGTTATCAACAAGAAACCGAACGGTTAAAAGTAATAGAAGAGTCTAACTAACAAATCTCCACCTAGACTCAACTATTACAAGGAAGAACAAAATTACCGTACGGTACACAACTACAGACCGAACGATAAAAAACCAATTCTGGACAACAACTTCAGAAACTTCTCTTTAGCGAGCGGCTTAGTCAGCATATCTGCAGGGTTGTCTTCAGATGCAATTTTGCATATTCGGACATCACCAGATTCCACAATGCTCCTGACAAAATGCAGCTTGACGTCAATATGCTTTGTTCTAGAATGGTATATCTGATGATTGACCAAATGTATGGCGCTCTGACTGTCACAATGAACTCGGACGGTCGTTTGATCAATACCCAATTCCTGAATCAAGCCTTTTAACCACAGTGCCTCCTTTACCCCTTCAGCGAACGCACAATATTAAGCTTTAGTGGTTGAAAGGGCAACAACCGATTGCAATGTAGACCTCCAGCTTACAACAGTACCGAACAGTGTAAACCCATATCCTGACTGGGATTTCCTTGTGTCCATGCACCCAGCAAAATCTGAATCAACAAAACCTTCAATATAACCTCCACCTTGAAAGTTATTCTGGAAGAATAATCCAGTATCAAGAGACCCCCATATGTATCTAAGCATCCACTTCAACGCTTCCCAGTGAATTTGTCCAGGATCAATCATAAACCGACTGAGAACACTTACCCCATGCGCCAGGTCAGGTCTTGTGCAGACCATGCCATACATGATGCTCCCAATCCCATTTGAAAATGGAACAGATTCCATCTTCCTCCTTTCATTTCCGGTCTTTGGTGAGTTTCAAGTGTTGACCGATCGGTGTGCCAGCCGATTTGGATTCAGTCATCCGATACCTTGAAATCACCTTCTGCAAATAACTCTTTTGAGATAAAAACAAGTTTCCCTTCAATTTATCTCTCTTTATGTCAATGCCCAAGATCTGCCTTGCTTCTCCAAGCTCCTTCATTTCGAAAGCACCACCCAACTTTGCTTTCATCTCATGAATCATGCTCTTGTCACTGCTGGCAATCAGAATATCATCCACGTATAAAAGAAGATACAGTACCTCATTGTCACGGTTCAGAGTATACACGCAGTCATCATAATTGCACCGCTTGAAGTTCAGCTTCATCAAAAAATCATCAAATTTCCTATACCATTGTCTTGGACTTTGCGTTAAGTCATAAAGAGACTTCTGTAACAGGCACACTCTATCATCCACAACAAATCCCTCCGGCTGCTTCTGTAACTGGCAATTAGAACCGCAGTCCTCACATCCAACTGTTCTAGATGCAAATTGCGGTGAGTAACTATCGCCATTAAAACTCTGACCGAATAGTGCTTCACGACAGGAGCAAAAATCTCATGATAATCTACACCTTCAATCTGAGTAAAGCCTTTGGCAACAAGTCTTGCTTTGTACCTTGCTTTCTCACCCCCTGGTATAACTTCCTTTTTCTTGAAGATCCATTTTGAACCTGCAACCTTCTTACCCTTTGGTAGATCCACCAATCTCTAGGTGCTATTCTTCCTCAATGCCTCCAGCTCTTCCTCCATAGCACCCTGCCAAAGATGACGGTCGCTGAGCCTTCTTGTAACTTCTCGGTTCACCCGAGCTTTCAAGATCTTCAGCAGCATTCAAGGCGTAGCAAATTATATCTGCCTCTCTAATCTGTTTGGTTGTCTTAGAGATCCTTCTTTCCCTATCTCGGACAAGCTGATAATTCCTCAATACATCACCAGCTCCTCTTGAGTGACTCACATCACCAGATATACCATCTGTTTCATCACCAAGATCTGTTTGCATTTCACCCGTTCGATTCTCCTCTAATGACCGAACGTTTTCATCTTGTCCTTCACCCGTTCGGTCTTCCTCAGTCAATGACCGAACGACCTCATCAGTACTATGCTCCACCTCAACGAGCGTCTTCTTCTCGCATCCAGGATTTTCAGCATGCATTGCGATTCTCGTTTCGTCAAAAACGACATCCCTACCAATGATCAACTTGGACGATTTAGTATCTAACCTCCACAACCTGTATCCCTTAACTCCTTCAGCATATCCAAGGAATACACTTCTCACCGCTCGGGCATCCAGCTTATCTCCTTTGACATGAGCGAACGCCAATGAAATGAACACCCTCAAGTGTGAGTAATCAGCCGGTTGTCCACTCCAAACCTTCATAGGTGTTTTATAGTTGAGAGCCGAAGACAGAATCCTATTAATCAGGTATACGACTATATTGGCAACCTCTCCCCATAAAGCCTTTGACAACCTTGATCCAAGCAGCATGCACCGAACCCTCTCCAGAATTATTTTGTTCATCCTTTCAGCCAACCCATTCTGTTGAGGAGTTCCCACCACAGTGTTGTGCCTCCTGATCCCTTTAACCTTGCAGAACTCATTAAATTCCTCTGAAACGAACTCTAGACCATTGTCAGTTCTCAGACATTTTAGCCTATACCCCAATTGGTTCTGGTACGTGTATGCCACTCCTTGAATCTCTGAAAAGTTTCAGATTTATTCTTCAGAACGTAAATCCACACTCTTCTTGAAAAAGCATCAATTATGCTCAGGAAATACGCTCCTCCACCATGAGTCTGAGTTCTTGCATGCCCCCACAAGTCAGCATGGGCGTACTCAAATGATTGTTCGGTTAAGTGCTTTCCTTGACCGAACGGTATCTTGTGTGATTTCCCCAAGATGCAAAGATCACATAAATCCAACTTCTACAGTTTATCACCCAGAAGTAAGCCTTGCTTTTCCAATTCTTCAAGACTCTTCTCACTGATATGACTCATCCACTTGCTATTGAGACATGACCAATGACTATGGATCCCTCCAGAATGTACAGGCCATTCTTGCTTCTGCCTTTGACAACCACCGAATTTCAAGAACACACCCTCATCACTCCATCCTCGACGTTTGTGGTGTAACCTCCAAGATCAAAGGAACTTATTGAAATTAAGTTTATCTTCAATTCAGGCACATACCTCACATCCTGCAGTACCATCTCTCGGTTATCAAACATCTTCAGTCTTACCGACCACACTCCTTGCACTCGGCAAGCCTTGTTATTTCCCAACAACACATTTCCATGCTCCTTTTGATCCAGATTCTCAAAGAACTCCTTCACCGGGCACATGTGATAGCTGCAGCCAGAATCCATGACCCAGCTCCTTTGAGAATTTTCAGACGAAGCCACCAGAACACCAGCAGATTCATATCCTTCAGAAGCCTCTGCCACATCAGCAGTTTCCTGTGGCCGAACGGTTTTTCCCTTCTCTGGACAATACTTCTTGATATATCCCATCTTCTGACACTTGAAACATCTCACCTGTTTCACACCTTTTGGCTTCGACTTCTTCCCATTTCCAACCTGCTTCTTCCATTTCCCTTTCACCGAAATCAGCCCAGATGCCACCTCCTCGGTTGCCTTCGAATCTTGGAGCTTTTGAAACTCCTTGGTTCGAATTGACGTCACAACCTCCTCTAGAGTAATCACCTGATCTTTACCATAGAGCAAGGCATTCCTGAAATGCTCAAAGGTTCTTGGAAACACATTTAGAAGAATAACAACTTTATCTTTATCTTTCAACCTCACGTCAATATTTTCCAGATCATCAACAATCTTGCTGAATTCTGCAAGCTTCTCCTCTATGGTTCTTGATTCTGTCATCTTGAACGAATAGAGTTGTTGCTTCAAACACAACCTATGAGACAACAATCTCGTCATGTACAGAGATTCCAACTTTGCCCAAATTCCAGTCGCAATCTGCTTCTTTGCAACCTCTCTCAGTGCCTTATCACCTAGACACAATATAATTGCGCTTCTTGCTTTATCAACCATTCTTTTCTTCTCTTCTTGCGACATCGCAACACCCATGTTCAACTCACCCTTCAACGCTTCATCGCATCCATGCTGTATCAAGATAGCCTCCATCTTGATCTTCCACAGCCCGAAATCATTAGAACCATTGAACTTCTCAATATCGAACTTGGTTGCCATCGCTTCTTGAGTTTCTTGATTCACTAGCCCCACGGTGGGCGCCAATTGTTGGATTTGAGTGTGAAACGAATAAACAAAAAACCCAGAAAAGGAAGAAGAGAAAAAACACAGAGAGAAAAATGATCTGAATATTTCGAGATTGAATCGATTCTGAAAAACAAAGACAGGCTACAATATATAGCCAATTCAAGATGATAGAAATAAAACTAAACGATCGTAAGCAGTAGAGGCCGAACGTACGCCGAGTACAGCAAAGACCGAACAACACAACCAAGAACAAAAAACGAACGTACATAACCGAACGCTCACAAGAAAACGTTCGACTACAAACGACCAGAACAAGTCGAACGGTTATCAACAAGAAACCGAACGGTTAAAAGTAATAGAAGAGTCTGACTAACCGTTATTTTCATTGATGTGTTGATCTAAATCCAACCTAACCCGAGAGTCCTAACAACAATAATATGTAGTAAAGGTTATTAATTAAAGTAGCATGAAAAATTATTAACGTTTAAAAAAGGCATGGCAACATTTGGCAAAGAGTTGAGAGAGATGGAAGGTGTGTGTCGTGTGAGGATTCGATGATGCAACATTATAATTTGAAAAGGAGAATGATAAGCGGTGAGGGGTATAGTGGTAATTGGAGTGGAAAGGAATCTGTGTACCTTGGGAGAGGTCCTTGTCTAGGAGTGTTTCCCAGCTAGCCCAACCCAAGACTCGTGGAAGCCACCAATATTCAATCATTCAGTGAAGTGGAAGAAGAAGAAGTGTGTGGATGTAACAACCATGGAGCCTTCAATTCCACACACGCCCACGTGTTCACCCAAACAGACCCTCCTCTTTCACACGTACCCACAAGAATCAATCCCAAAGCAGATACCTCCTACTCCCAAATTCTTTCAAACACAATTTTAAAGCTCTTTCATCATGGACACTTTCTTCTTCCTTTTTCATTTTTTTAATTTTCTATTCTTAAAATTATATTTCTTTTAGTACGGACTTTTACCACCTGTTTCCTATAATTGAATTTCAAGTACCCCAGTACAGTGACAGGGATTCATCATCAGTGCTGTCCCTGCATTGCTTCTCACGCAATGTTACTTAGGAATGTTACAAACTTGGTCTATCAACACATTTAACTCATTCATTCATGGTGTATTCGGTAGGAATGGAATAAGAAACTAGAGTCAAAGTACAAAAGGTAAAACCCTATATCTATACTTTACACAGGAGAAGTAGGTGAGAAGGAAAAAAATATATCATTGTATCCTCAAAATAAATATAAATTCTCTTTCTTCTCTATTTTATTAAAAAAAAATATCCAACACTCTTTATAATTTTATTATATTTATCATTTATTTATATTTTTCATCCGATTTTGTTTTTATTTTCCTCAACTGAAAACACATGGATTTTAATGAATCAATCAGATTAACTTTCAACTTTTGTTATAAAAATTTTAATGTAGTCTCAAAATAATGCTAGTGTTACCTTGAAAAGGCATTGTAGTTCTAGATGATTGATTCTTCCAGTTGGCATTTGTCTAATCTCTTTCTACCTTGCTCAAGAAATTAGAAATCACCACGCGTTGTTGGTGTTTGGTTGAAGTCCACACCGCGATGGCTTGAATTTCAGAAGAGTGAACACCTGGAAGTATAGTAATAGACTTGTAGCCTAGAACGACCAATTCCTCTGTCGCAGTCAAGTCCTATAAAAAAATTACCCTTCCAAATTTTCTTGTACTTTTTTTAAAAAGATACTCATTCATTAATGCAAAGGGAAAATTGAAGAAAAAAAATCATGATTTTCTCATTGAAGTTCAATTAACTCGCACGTCAAATTTTACCAAACGAGTAGGTCCCCAAAGTAAGCCTTGATGCCACCTGGCGTTACTCTAATTAAAGACAGAGTACCGTTGCTTACGTACATAGGTTCCTCACACGTCACACACGCAAGGGAGCAATCCAGTGCAGGGAGGTCTGCGTGGTACTTTGAAAAGGGTTTTATCACGATTCGTAGGATGAGCAGAGAGAACAGGATGAAAGCGGGTGCAGGGTTGCGTGAAGCAGAGGATTAGAAAGATGCGTGATAAGGAAAAGAAACGTGTGGAAGGAAGATCAATGGAGGGACAGGTGGAGACACACCATAAGGCAGGTGAGTACGACTACAATTTACAAACAGTTGGTGTCTCTCTCCCTTTTCCTTTCTTTCTTTTCTTTCCCCACTCACAATTCACAATAGATGCGTGCGCCATCAACAAAACTTACAATTTCTTCACACGTGTCAC
Source organism: Vigna angularis (assembly GCF_016808095.1). Lineage (NCBI taxonomy): Eukaryota > Viridiplantae > Streptophyta > Magnoliopsida > Fabales > Fabaceae > Vigna > Vigna angularis. The sequence continues at coordinate 63,197,186 of NC_068970.1, read as the reverse complement.
TTTCTCGTCTCTCCTTTCACCTCCTTTTATCACCTCTTCGCTTCCTTTTCTTCCCGTTCCCTCTCTCAATTACGACACCGTTGAGCTATGGAGGAGGACGACCTACTCGAACGACTCGACTTGGAGTTCGCGTCCACCAGTTCTGGCTCCGTCATTTCCTCCACACTCAGAACCGAAGATTTCCGGAACCTCAACAGCTCCGGCGACATTTCCTCCATCAGTAGTGGCTCCGGCGAGATTCCTCCTTCCGCAGTCACCGAGGCGGTACTCTCGCCGCCTCCGCTGCATCGCGCGGGGCTCAGTGACTGCGAGACACCGGCGGTGAGGGAGAAGTGCATCGGAAGGAGTAACAAGGGAGTGAGTTGGGGTCACACTTCAGTGATTGGAAGAAGGAAAGAGATGGAGGACGCTGTGGCAGTTATTCCCGGATTCATGTCTCGCACGTGCGATCACTTCGGCGGTTGTACCGCTCCCGGCTCCAGATCCTCCGGCGAGATCTCTCCCGTTCATTTCTTCGGCGTTTACGACGGCCATGGTGGCTCACAGGTTCGGTACACCTTCTTCTTCTTCGCCTTCGTCCATTTTCTAATAATTATTTATTTTTTGCAAAATTTATGTTTTCATTTATATATATATATATATATATATATGTATGTATATATATATATATATTTTTTTTTTTTTTAAGTTTGAAAGAGTTTTTGGTGGTTGTGGTGACTGCGCAGGGAGGGAGTGTGGCGTTCTGATTAATATTTACTTATTATCTTTTTCAATTGTAATTTATCTGGTTGATTATTATCTATGTTTATTTTACTACTATTATTTTCTGTAAATAAATAAAAAATGATATCGGAATTATTGTGCTCGCTAAGTTTAAACTGGGAATGTGGTTGGTGGGTGTGTTGCTCAGAAAGGCCACGTGTTGTAGGTTCATAGGCAGAGTGGTCCTTACAAAGAGAGATAAATTCACGGTGCTTTTCATTCTGCTGTGACACGTGTAAATGCGATCGTGCATAATAGGGGCGTGGGCCTTTTCTTTTCTAGGATGGATACTTGTACTAATTGGGAATGGGGATTGATTTGTGTGACTGAGATCTGACGTGGTTTCTATCACAGACAAATCATCATCTTGTGGCAAGACGAAAGGTTTCAGAGATGAGTCTAGCTCGAAGAAAAACAGCTCGATTTGAAATAAATCAGAAATTCTTCTCAAGCTTGATTTTATTTTATTGTGTTTATGACTTTTTCATTAACACTACAAAAACTTGAATCAATTTATAAAAGTTTTTATATTATGTTAGTTTATGATTTTTTTCATCTTTTGTTGTTTTTATAAATACTTTTGGAGCAGTTTATTTATACAGATTCAATTTTGCCAACTAATAAGAAATTATTTTTGTATAATTCTTAAGATAATTATTATAAAAGTCACGATTTATAATTAGGTGATGACATTTTTTTGTGCATAATATTATTTATGTATATTATTTATTTAATCTAACAGAATATATTGACAATACTTAATTATGTTTTTTACCCACCTTTATTTCAAAGATTGTATTTAAAAATTCTTTCTTGATACAATTATACGTTGATTATTTATTTATTTCCTGTGAAAAGAAATATAATGATTAGGACGTGCTACTGTTGGGTGGCCACCTGGATAGAAGGATGAGCTTTTTGTCTAAAGAAAAGGTGTATTGTTCATGTGTGACGAAGTGGGACCTATACTAATTATGCTCCTTTGCACTACTTTTGGCATGTTATATTGTGGGGCCGACCGATGATGGCTTTGGTTAGTCTGTTTCATTCTAGAAAAAGTTTCCTATGTTTTTTGAATACCAATTTTTAATACATTATAATAAATTGCATAGCATTGCTCATCTCTATGTCATAGATTAAATCTCAACTGTTACAGACATTATTCTTTGAATATATAAAACAAATTTCCCTGTATATCGGGTACCGAACAACACCTATAGTTTATGTGGAACTCTCTCTCGTACAAAGATTATGCTCTACACACTCCACAACAGATAAGATTCATGCCTTGTTTAACAATTTTGATTTTAAATTTTAGGATTCTTTTTCAGCAGGATATTGTTATTTCAGCAGTACTTTTAGTGATGTTTAGTTACATAAGTAGAAACCAATCATTGTAACTGGGGTTTAAGAATGGCCTTTAAATATGCAAGTGGAGTGAAAATGGCGTAGACAGAAGGTATGAAAAAAATATCACCCTTCTAGATAAACCTTGGAAGTTTGGTTTCCCATTTGTTTATCCATCTATTTCATCCCTCGGACAAAACGAAATTTGTATCTACAATTCAGACGTCGAAAATGTCTGGGTCCCGAACTTTTTTAGTAAGGATACCTGGCGAATTTCCACTGTTTCATTAGAGCTTTAAGTAACTATTGAACTATCAGCAATTTGTCATTTTACTGTACCCATTTTATCCCTTTCCAATTCTGAGTGGCGGAAAGCCTCTTCCCGAGTTTCATTCTTTGTTATTCTGCGCGATAGCTATATCTTTGATTTGCATTTGAAGTGTATGTGCAACAGAATTTCTAGGTGAGTTGTGTGGGAAAAAAATGTGGAGCGCATAATATACCGTTGGTGCAAGAGTTTAATTCACCAGAAAATGAGAAAAACATTTAGTGGTAGTCTCGCCGTTCTTGTTCTCGTACATTTAAGCAAAAATAGTTCTATGGATGAATGAAGTTCTCATGAAAATGCCTGATTAGACTCGGTATTTGTTACAGGATGATTAAATGAGAGTTTTTATTTTATTTATATTTTTGTATCAGCAAAAAAACGAGTCTATTTTATTTTTCTTATTGAACAGCTTACCATGTAGATTGGGTGAATATTTTGCATTGTATAAAATTCATGATATTAATTATGACATTGATACCTATTATTTTGGCGTATTAAATTGAGTATATTTCCTTGACTACAACTATCTATTTCAGAATTATGATATCAAAGATGGATTAAGAAGGGCAACTGAATCTGAACGTCCTTCTCCTTGTACAAGGGAGGAGAAATACCTGTCCAAACTGCGAAGCCTGGAGCTCATTGTAGATGGATAATATTTTAGTGTTAAAACTCGTCGAAAATTTCCCCTTGATGGCTATTGTTTCTTTTTTTTTTTATCTAAACTGTACCGATCTTTGATTCTAGTCATATGCATTCGCCCAATGTATCTGGCCATCCTGATGAAGTTAATACGATAAGATCCATTCAAGAAATATTTGTCAGTCCTTAAAAGAAGACTCCACACAATTTGTTGAAGTCGTCACCTTGTTTCCCTTCTTGACTTTAATCAACTAATTACTCTACAACTAACATTAAAATTTGGTGTTTTAAATAAGGATAAACTTTGAGTGTTGTCATAAATTTTTCAAAAAGAAATAGATTATCTAATTTTACTTTTATTGATTCGTGTGATTTGGTTAAATAAACACCATATAAACAGGATGGAGTACATCATGAAATTTTTACCATTCTCCTAACTGTTGTGGTAATTTAATACTCCTAGGTGGCTAAGTTCTGTGCTAAGCGGATGCACGATGTTATAGCAGAGGAGTGGAACCGAGAAATGGCAGGTGGGGCTGAGTGGCAGAGAAGATGGGAAACCGTATTTGCTAACAGTTTTGAGAGGACTGACAATGAAATCCTATCGGACGAAGTTGCACCTGAAATGGTAGGATCTACTGCATCTGTGGTGGTTCTAACTGGTTGCCAAATTATTGCATCCAACTGCGGCGACTCAAGGGTAGTTCTTTGCCGCAGGACACAAACTATCCCCTTGTCAGTGGATCAAAAGGTCAGGTCTAGTCATAACCCACTTATCTTGATAATATAACTCCGATCATGTGATCATGCGTTCCGTTTTAGGTTTCTTGAATGGAAAATTATATGTACTTCCAGTTTATTAAAGTAGGCCGGATATTTTTCTCTGTCGTTCTTTAGTTTCCATGTGTATGTAAAGACCATAAATTTATTGACAACAATTACAATAATAAAAAAGATAAAAGCACTGACCTCTGCTGCTTTTGAAATTCTTAATAATTCGGGAGAAGGGAATAAAAAAGAGAAAACTCGCCCATGCAGTCATGTACTCAACGAAATCAGGGTCGGATGTAAGGAGGGTAACTCTAAAAAAAAACTTCAAAAATTGTATAGTTTGATTTTATTTATATAACTTTATAACATTATAATTTATTGATTTAGTTATGTTAGTGAAGGTAACTTTTACTCCCCTATGCTTATATCATTAACGGAATTGAGATACCATTGTCCTTGTTTGTACAGCCGGATAGACAAGATGAACTCTTGAGAATTGAAGGAGAAGGAGGAAAAGTCATAAACTGGAATGGAGCTAGGGTGTTTGGTGTTCTTGCCATGTCCAGGGCCATAGGTACCTTGATTTATCTTCATACCCAATCTTAGGTTAAGAATTTGCGAAAGTTTTTCTTCTTTCTGAACCATTAATAAAGGGACAAAGTTATTATGTCTCTGCTATGGAAAAATAAAAAATGCAAACGGCTATAACTGTCTAGTATTTTGATTTTAATCGTCTAGTAATTAGGGATTATTGTAATTATCTATACTCCTGTAAGAGGGTCATTTTCTTGCTGGTGTCACTATAAATAAGTTACTCAAAGAAACAAAACAAAATGCGCAGACACCGAAGCTTATTGCATTAGTTTCGATAACGAGACAGTGGGAGAATGCAGGTTAAGATAAGGAATCTGAGTTTGAGTTAAAAACCTTCCTCTGTTTTGATACTTGAAAATGAGTCCGAGGATGAGTGTCGTGACTCGTGAGATAACACAGTAAGAGGACGAAGTTGCTAAGTAATGAGAGGGGGAAAATTTATCCATGCAGAAGGAAATAAAAGCCATGTAAACCGTAAGTTATAGATGAACACAAAGAGAGGTGCTTGTGTGATAGAATTAAATGAGTTAGGTGTCAACTTTATGCTATGTTTGAGTGTAATTTTTCCAAGTTTGTTTGCTTCCTTTTCTTAAAAATTGGTCAAACACTTTTTTTTTTAAAGTTCTTAAAATTTTGGCAGCTTAACTTTTATAGAGTAATTGAAAAATAAGTTTTTTATTTTTTTTTAAAGATAGGAGAAAGATTTTTTTTTTTTGTTTTAAAGTAATTGATTTCTCGTCTCTGTCTAAATTATCTTGTTCTCTCGCTTCACATGGACTGTGTCTCTTTTCTTTCTTCTTTTGTAGGGTGGTAATAGACAAACACTCTATATCCTAATAAACTTCTATCCAAAAATCTATCATATCATATTTTTATTTTAAAATATAAAATAATTTAAAAGGAATCAACTACAAAGTTAAAAAATATTATTTTTTATTAGGTATATTATTGAGGTAGTAAAACTTTTGGGTGTTATGTAAAAATTTCCTTTTTCTTTTATTTCTCTCATTAGTCTCTCAAATTTTTTGGGTTGTCTCTTTTAATTAAAAGAAATAAAAACTGACTAACATTTTCTATTTTAATTTTAAAGTTCTTATTTTGAGGTTTAATCATAAATTAACCTTAATAAAATATTCCTACAATAACTTACTAAGAGTGAATTTGATCAATGATCGATACACACACTTTAAATGTTTGTGGAACTTGATTTTTCATCATTCACATACCTTCCTAGAAATATTAGGTACCACTAAGGGACATTTTGAATGTTGAGCAAACGTTTAAAAGTCCAACATCCATAATTTGGTTTCTTCGTCTTCTATTCATATATGGAAGGATATTCTACATTGTTTATTTGCTAATCAAACTTACGAAGGATTTCCAAACCTTCACTGCTCATGTTATGTTATCAATTTTGTCACAATTTCTTGGTTGTATCTTAAGCAACATTTGTTTTTCTCTTGAATAACTTTTCTTGCAAAATAAACGAGGACCGGACAACAGGCATGCTTCATCTGTTAAATTTACACATACTAACATTGAATTGATTTATCATTCCAATTATGCCTAACTTAGGTGCTTAAACAAGGGTTAGAGACATATCAAAAGTTTGTGATGTGGTTTTCCATCTTTACCATACCAAAAAGGCTTTACCTTCGATGAAAAAAGTCTACCATGAGGGATAATATGGAAGAATGCTATTAAATTAAATATCCAAATGCAACATTTACATAATATTTTCCTCTTTAATTAGAAATACAATTCCTATCGTTTGAATCCATTATCATTTTATTATTGTCTTCCCTCTTCTTCAATTTAATCAAATCAAGGTAGATTATTCCCGCCTCTGGCTTCTTGTGGCTTGAACTCCATAAGAATACAACTTAACCTTTTGGTGTGACGCTTGAATTTTTCTCCACCACCATTCATACACGTTGGTTCAAGTTTTATATGCTTGATCAAATTTCTCTGCATATATTTCTGTTCTGATTATAGCAACATTTTATGATTTAGAAGAGAAAAAATTCTTGCATTATAGATGGTCCTTTCACAGAGGAGGATCTCTCAATTATCAACAATAATATATTATAGTATTTCTCAACTCCCTTGAATTATGGTATAAATAAGTTTCACTAATTTGAAAAACTCCCTATAACTTTTGGTATATTACTTAGGAAGTAATTTTATAGAAATTATTCTTACGAAAAGTAAATGTAGTTTTGGAAGTTAGACACCAAGAAGCTTGCCTGCAGTGAATAGCTAACCATTATTATCACTTTCTTGAATGGGACAAATTCTAGCTATACTGCAATTTGTTAGTCTGAAATTATTTTCACAATTCCTGAGCAGTTGGGACTTGGAAATTTTGTTAATAGAATGAATTGAGTCGTCATTATGTTTGACTTTTGGATAGAGAAAAAGTCCGGCAATCCTACTTAAGTTTTGTTAAGTTCTGGCTGAATTTTGTCAAACTTTTGCTTTAAATTTTATAGTTTACACTTTTAGGTTTTTTGACACCAGCATGAGCAGTTAAAAGATGTTAAGAAGAGATATATTGACTTAGGGGATAGAATTTAAGAGAAAGATATAGCCAGAGGAGTGACAAAACCCTATTATTGTTAGTTGCTAAAAATGAGAGTGAGTTGGAGGTAAGGCTAGGTAGAGGGGCTAAGTTGGACCTCACAAAGGTAGTTTTATATCTAAGGGTTAACCATTTGTTTCCTCAACTTTAACTAAAAAGTAGAATTAGTCTCTCTTTTTTTCTAATTTTGATTTAATTTAGTATTTTAATTTTAAAAATATATGAATTGAGTTCTTTTAAATAAATTTTATTAAATTTATTTGATATTCAAGTGTATTTCAAATATTATTTTGGTGTAAATAATTTTAATGTTATTATAAAATTTGAATATTAAATAATTTAATAAAACTTAGTTAAAAAAACTAAATTAGATCAAAATTTCAAAAAAAAATTAATTTAAACTTTTAATGAAAATTAAGAGATTAAAAACATATTTAATTAAGTTTATAGGATATATATATATATATATATATATATATATATATATATATATATATGAATATGAATATGAATATGATATGATAAAACAATAGAAATTTGCAAATATATATTTATATTCAAGACTCTTAATAATTTTGTTCTATTGACTTAATATTTTTTACTTTTCTTTATGTAATTTGTTATTTGATTTTTTTTTATCAATGGAATGACTCATCTCTTTCATCTTAAATCTTTTTTTATTTTTTGGTAAACTCATTATTATAAAAAAAATGTAAATTGACGAATAAATTAAAAAAGATTATAAAAAAAAGAATAAGTTAATTGGTAAACAGGAGACAAGATGATAAAAATAAAAGACATGATACTTAAAAGAAAATATTTTAACTATACAATAAAACAACTTTCTTAACAAAAATTTAATTAAAAATTCTAACGTAGACGGATCCAGAAAAATAAGTCTTTTTCTAATTTCACATTTTAATTTGTTAAGTAGCTCCCTTCCACCCTTAATTTGGTATATAAATTTAGGAAAAAGTTTTTTTAACAACTTTTTACAACCGTATACATTCCAGTTTGTTTGTGATTGATCCATTTCAAATATATATACTAATAAAATAGTGACACATAATCTATTCTCAAAATATTATTAAAAGAATTTTTTAATATATCATACTCCATAAATTTACATAAACATTTTTATTAAGTGATCCTTGTTTTCTTGAAAGGAAAATGTTCTTTTAACAATTTTTTTTATAAATAACACTTATATGATAGCTTGTGATTAGTCCATTTCAAATATACATACCAATAAAATAGTGAGACATAATCTAGTGTAAAAAAAATTATTATCATATAGTTCTTCTTGAAATTTTGTTATCATATCATACTTCTTCTTGAAATGCTGTTATTCTTCTTCGTTCTTTTATATCCTCCCTCTTTCATAAACATGGTTCCTTGTTTCAATACCTTTATTCGTTGAACACCTTTTTCTTCCGGGTAAGTTGTCATTGTCCATTTTTTTCTCCAGACCTTATCTTACCTTCCATAAATTACATTATAGAAATATGTATCTATCTATTCTAAAAAATTATTATGGATTTTGGCTTATAGTTTTATAAATTACTTTGAATAGGTATATATTTTCCAAAAAGTTACTTTCGATGTAAATAAAATTATGATATTTTTTACAGAGAATAAAAGAGAGAGGAGAAAATAGATGTAAAGAGTTTACCAAATAAGGAGATGTGATGCACGTATTTAAAGAATAATCAGGATAAGAGTACAGGGATCAAAAGAACAATGAAGGCGAAGAGTGCAAAAATAAGGTTTAAAGTGTAATGAGGATGATACAAAAATAGGGTTTTATTATTTTTATACAGAAGATATCTTGGTAATAAAAAATAACAAGGGGAAGAGAAGGTTAAATAGCAAAAGGCAAAAAAGTTGTAGGCATACGAGCCTACAGTTTTTTCTAGTCCTAATCTGCATGAAGCATGATTCCTTATAGGGGCCAAGATGTAAGTAAACCCAAGTCTAGATGGGTCGCTTTGGTTTAAGTTGTATTCTCACAGTCCTAGAGAGTTACAAGATCGACCTATTTATCTACTTCATCTTACAAACCTATTTTTCTTCTAATCTAATAATAATGTACGGTTATTTTCTCTTTCGATATTACTAAAAATCCCAGAGTACGTAGAAATTTCTAGTTGATGGTTCTCCAGAAATTTTAGCAGAAGCTATTTAACTGTTCAGTTAATTCAAGAAAAGTTTTCAGCAATAAGATTCAGATCATCTGGAAGAAAGGTATTGTGTTTGTGGTATGTATAGCACCGGATTTTCAAGGCTGCATGTTTTTAACAGCATCTAGTGCAAAATTTGGGTTTGTTCTTTTCTTTTGGGGCTATTCAGTTACAGAAACTATATGGACAGTCTTCCAAATTGAGCTAGTATTTGGACATCTTGAAAACAAGTCTATGACTTGTCCTGTATCTGACCTGCTTAACGATGATGTTTCAGGTGATCGGTATTTGAGACCATGGATTATTCCCGTGCCTGAGATAACTTTCACAGCTAGGACAGACGAGGATGAGTGCTTAATTTTGGCAAGCGACGGACTCTGGGATGTAATGAGCAATGAAGAGGTTGGAGAAGTGGCACGCCACATTCTTAGAAGACGACGCAGATCCTTGTCAGTGGAGGAACCGTCTCCTGCACAAGCTGTTGCCGACAGCCTGACTGAAATTGCATATGGTAGAAATAGTAAAGATAACATTTCAATCATAGTTGTTGATCTGAAATCCAAGAGAAAACGTCAGCAAAGGCCTGCTTTAATTTCCTAAGAATCTGATTCTCTTCAATCTTGAGAAGGACAAAGACGGTAATGAAGTTGTAGAGTTGATCTATAAACAAACCTTTTTTTTCTATTTTTCATATGACCTCCTTGGTACTTGGTATCACTTCACCTTGTGTCTTTCTCCTAACCTGCTGTACAGAGTTGATTGGGAAAAAAGAATCTGCTTCATGACGGGTCACAACTAGCAGGGCTGGCTTGTTCTAATGAAGTATATAGATCAGTACTATTTTTCCTTTTCCATTTGCTCCTGATTCCTGAACGATTATGTGGATAACAGAATGAAAAGCCATCAATTGTATTGTTTGAATTTCTTTTAGTGAAAGAAATGGAATAAAATATGGTGAACTTTATTCCATTTCATTGCATTCAATATTCTCACCATCTTCTATTTGATTTGAAAACATAGAATGAAATTAGTCTAATGAAGTAATACTCTTGCTACCATGTCTAATTTTAAAACAGTGAAACAAAAATTACTATAATAATAAGAGATAATTATTTAATTTTAGTCTATGTCCTACCTTTTTTGTTCACATGTCATTAAATATTTAGACATAGTTGAAGTTGGAATAAGAAAATTGTCTATTTAGGCTGTTCCTTGAAACAAGAAGCATAAATTTCAATGCACTTCAATGAAAAAATTACTCAAAGAGATACTTTTGCAAATATATGTTAGAGGAAACCAAAGGATTGAAGAATGTCTTATTTTAATTACATATTAATGTTTAAGGTTGTGTTTTTTTTTTTTAATTATGGGAGATAGATTTGAATGTAAAGTTTGTGTTTTTTTTAAAAGATTTGAAGGTGATGGTAAAATTGATTTGAAAATAAAGTTTGTAAAAGTTTATGAGAGATTTGATTGATGTGATAAATTAAAAGGTAACTTATCAAATTGTCCTTGATGTTAAAAGAAATATAAAATAAATTAAAATTATTTTAGATTTTTTTAATGAATAATTTTTTTTAAAAAAGTATTAATTAAAATAAATAAAGAATACAATATATTTAGTATTAAAAAAATAAATATTTTGATTTTCAATATTAACATTTAAAATAATTAAAGATTATTGTAACTCAATTAATAAGATGAATTATAATAAATATAATCGAGATAAATTTATTATGTAATTCATCTAAAATTTGTATAAACTAAGATATATATAATACATATTTATAATATTTTAAAAAAATTTGTCACTCATACAAATCAATGTACATACACACTGATACATTCCATGGATAAACTTGTATAATTGATCTCTGTATACAAACCTTGAAGAACTCATTTTGCATCACCAAATAAAAGGTACAACACCTCCTTCTACAAAGTATCACCTGCAACACGGAATAAAATTCAAATCATAATAATATCAAAAAAAAATTATCAAACAAAACACATGGCAACATGTAACAGTACCCAAAATCACCAATGGAATAGTACACAAAATTCACAGTACTGATATAACAGTAAAATACTCAAATAATTTTTGCACCAGTAAAAGGAATGAATATTAGAATAAATTTTATTCTAGAAACGGAAAAGTTTAAGAATCATTCTATAGCTATCATAGACAATGTCCAGAGAGAGAGATGCGGTACATCAGAGAAAAGAAATTATACAGAGAGAAGGCAAAACAGAATTTCCCACAACCCCCTCTTTTTTCCTCTCGACCCCCAATATACGACTATGCTTTTCACCAATAGAAATCCTCCAGCCTGGAGTTTGTTATTTTGTTTCTAGAACTCTTTCTCACTCCTTGATGAGCTGTATTAACATTGGACCCTTCTGCCCTTTCATCATGTGTTACAATTCCACCCCCATTAAGACCAACCTTGTCCTCAAGGTTGAGATTCGGGAAAGCTTGCTGCAGGGTTCTTTGATCCTCCCAAGTGACGTTATCAACATCTAATCCCTCCCATTGCACCAAATATTGTGGAACTTGGTTCAAGCCTCGTAATAGGACCCTGGATTTTAAAATGGCAACAGGGTGAATAACTGGTGGCAATTCATTGGAAGTAGTAGGTAGAGGCACATAAGGCTGAGAATGATCCCCTCTACAAGGTTTCAACTGGGAGCAATGGAATACTGGATGGATTTTAGTGGTTGGGGGTAGCAACAATTTGTAAGCAACCTGGCTAATTCTTTGAATAACAGGGAAAGGACCAAAAAATCTCATACTCAGCTTATGATTTTTCCGAAGAGCTACAGAGTGTTGTCTATAGGGCTGCAGTTTAACCAAGACCAAGTCACCAATTTGGAATTCCATGAACCTCCTTTTCTTGTCAGCCTCTTTCTTCATGTATTGTTGAGCTTTGTGGAGATTAACTTTCAATTTGTTGATTGTTACATCTCGTTGCAGTAATTGTTCTTGAACTGAAAGAGAATCATGTGGATTAAGGTTGTATTTCACCAAGGCAGGAGGATCTCTTCCATACACGATCTTAAAGGGGGTCATTCCACAACTATGGTGATAGGAAGTGTTATACCAATACTCAGCCCAAGGCAACAACTTTGCCCAATCTTTAGGAGATTCATAAGTGAAACACCTCAAATACATTTTCAAACATTTGTTTAAGGATTCAGATTGGCCATCGGACTGTGGATGGTATGCAATGGACATGTTCAAAGAAGTACCACTTAATTTGAATAACTGCTGCCAAAAATGACTCAGAAAAACTTTGTCCCTATCCGAAATAATAGTCTTAGGAATGCCATGTAGTTTTACCACTGATTTAACAAAAATTTCTACAACTGATTTACTAGAGTAATCAGCCTTTAAAGGGGAAAAATGGCCATATTTAGATAATATGTCAACAACTACCAAGATGACCGTAAAGCTAGTTGAAGAAGGGAGGCCCGTGATGAAATCCATAGCAATGTCTTCCCAAATTTGCTCTGGAATGGAGAGTGGTTGTAACAGACCAGTAGGGAGAGTGTGAGACATTTTTGCTTGTTGGCAAATCAAGCAATTTTGAACAAACTATTGTACATCTTTGTTCATACCCTTCCAATAAAATTGAGCTGCAATTCTAGCCAAAGTTCTTGTAAAACCAGCATGCCCTATCATCAATGAGCTATGAAACTCATGTAAAATCTGTTGGATCAAAGCATGAGATCGAGGAATAACTAAACGACCCTTCCAGAAGAGTAAATTATCATGCACTGAATAATGAGGGTGAGGAGGCTGATTTAGCAAACACAAGTCTAGAACACCCTTAAGATAAGGATCCTGAGAAACAGCTTCCCGTAATGCATGCAGAATTTGGAAATTAGGTTGAGACCACGCCATGAAACAGGATCGAGAGAGAGAATCTGCAACAATATTATCTTTCCCCGGCTTATATTCAATGGTAAAATCATATCTCAGCAATTTGTGCAGCCATTTTTGTTGTTATGGGGTCTGAATAGCTTGCTCTGTTAAGCTTTTTAAGCTTTTTTTATCTGTTCGAATCACAAATTTATGGCCCAGGAGGTAATGACGGAACTTGGCAATGGCTTCTGTGATAGCAAAAAATTCTCTAGTGTATGTGGATTGTTTTTGCATGGCAGCCGAAAGCTTCTTAGAGAAAAATGCAATCGGATGATGCTCTTGGCTGAGAACTGCACTGATTCCCACTCCTGAGGCATCTGTTTCTAAGACAAAAGGTTTCAAAAAATCGGGCATAGCTAAAACAGGGGCTTGGGTGATTGCCAATTTTAATTGCTCAAAAGCTGCATAAGCCGACGGTGTCCACTGAAAATTGTCTTTTTTTAATAAATCGGTGAGAGGGGCGGCCACCACTGCGTAATTTTTTATGAAGCGTCTATAATAGCCTGTAAGGCCAAGAAAGCCGCGCAACTGCTTCAAGGTGTTAGGACATGGCCAATCCATCACAGCTTGCATCTTGCTTGTATCCATTGCCACTCCTAAGCCGGAAACAATGTGGCCTAAATAGTTCACTTGTTGAAGACCAAAAGAGCATTTAGATAGTTTGGCAAAGAGTTGATGTTGCTAAAGTTTCTGCAAAACAACTTCAAGATGCAGTAAATGAGCAGACCAAGAAGAGCTGTATACTAGAATATCATCAAAAAACACAAGAACAAATTTCCTCAACAAGCCTTGGAAAACGTCATTCATCAAGCTCTGAAATGTAGCAGGGGCATTGGTGAGACCAAATGGCATTACAACCCATTCATAATGACCTTGGTGGGTTCTAAAAGCTGTTTTGAATCTGTCCTCTTCCTTTACCAAAATCTGGTGGTAGCCCGAACACAAGTCCAATTTAGAGAAAAATTGCGCTCCATGTAACTCATCGATGAGTTCATCTACGGTTGGGATAGGAAAACTATCCTTAATAGTGATAGCATTCAATGCCCTATAATCAGTACAAAAGCACCAAGTTCCATCTTTCTTCTTAACCAGAATAATTGGCGATGAAAAATGACTAGTGCTAGGTACAATAAGTCTTTCCTTCAACATCTCTTGGACCATTATTTCAATTTGGTGTTTCTGGCTATGGGGATACCTGTATGGTCTCACTTTCACTGGTTCCGATCCTTGTAACAAGGGAATAGAATGGTTCTTTGACCTACTAGGAGGCAGCCCCGAAGGAACAAAAAAAACCACCTTATATTTATTCAATAACAATACCAATTCAGGGTCGACATCGTGGTGTAATTGCAGCTGTTGCTCTGGAAAACCGTCTAATTGTTCGAATTATAATGTAAAAAGCTCAGTTATGGCATGTGTATGAGTCATACATTTGAGATGATGAAACTGAGCTTGTACTGGTAAAGTGTTTTGCTCCCCATGCAATGTGACAAAATGATTGTCCAAATAAAATTTCAGTGTAAGAGTGCTGTAATCTGAAATATGAGGTCCAAGAGTGGCTAACCAGGCAGCTCCCAAAACTAAATCAACTCCAGTAACAGGTAGTAAATATTATTGGCAATGTCAAAAAGTGACCCTGAATTCGGACTTCCAAGTCTTTAACCAATCGTTCAGCAACTAAAGTATTGCCATTACCAACTAGAACTTTAAAATTGAAGATTGGCTCAATGGGCAACTTTAAACAATGAGCGATTCTGGGCTGCAAAAAATTATCACTCGAGCCACTGTCAAGTAAAACTTGAACTGTAATGCCATTAATTAAACCTTGGAATTTCATTGTACCTAGTCCAGAAGCTCCTTTTAAAGCATTATAAGATAGGTGGTGTTCTTGTAACAAGTTTAATTCACCTTGTTGCTCCATATCCGGTGGTTCGGGTGGTAAGTCTGCAGCATCCACGTCTTGGCATTGTAGAAACAGGTATTGCTTGTTGGGACAGCGATGGGTAGGAGAAAATTTCTCCTCACATGTATAACAGAGCCCTTTTTCCCTTCTCAGTTGCATCTCAACTGGGGTGATTCGCTTGATATGGGTATTTCAGATGGTGGTGGAAGCTGTAATCGGAGTTGGAAGCAAGGGTGGTAGATTTGTGGATTTAATGGTTTGGTGTGTGTATAGGCTGGCTAGTGTTTGCGATTAGTGTTTTGGCTGCTGTATAAGGTTGATATGGTTTGGGTTTGGTCATGTATTTTTCTTCATACAATTTAGCTAAGGAAACTGAGCGAATCAATGTTGAAGGGGATTGAGCAATTACATCCCTTCGAATATCCGATTTTAACCCTCCAATAAAACAATCTAACAAGGCTTCAGTGGTGACACCTTGGACACGGTTAGCCAGGGCAGTGAATTTGACATAATATTCCTGCACAGAATTTGTTTGGGTCAACTTAAATAAATTGGATCTAGAACACTCATAGGGAGAAGGACCAAATTCCAATTCTAGCGCACGAGTAAAAGCAACCCAGGAATGGAAGTTATCTTGACGGTTCATCATTTGAAACCATGGGACTACATCCTTGTCCAGATGTATGGCAGCAATCGTTAAACGATGATCATCAGGAGTATTGTAATATGAAAAGAATTGCTCTGCCTTGAATATCCATTGCAAGACATCAGAGCCATCAAAGCATGGAAAATCCAACTTGACGTTACGCACCTGAAACGGTGGAGCAGGGTTTGCTGTTTTCTGCTGCAACAAGGCATCAACAACTGACTCTAAAGTTTCAAATCTTGTGGCGTTTTCACGGTCTCTGATCTCCAGTACGTCGAGGATGCGTTTGACATCAGCCGTGAGGTCTTTGAGGCGAGTATTCTCCGCCATGGGCAATGAAAGCACCAATTGTAACAGTACCCAAAATCACCAATGGAACAGTACACAAAATTCACAGTACTGATATAGCAGTAAAGTACTCAAATAATTTTTGCACCAGTAAAAGGAATGAATATTGGAATAAATTTTATTCTAGAAACGGAAAAGTTTAGGAATCATCCTACAGCTGCCATAGGCAATGTCCAGAGAGAGATGCGGTACATCAGAGAAAAGAAATTATGCAGAGAGAAGGCAAAACAGAATTTCCCACAACCCCCCATTTTTCCCTCTCGACCCCCAATATACGACTATGCTTTTCACCAATAGAAATCCTCCAACCTGGAGTTTGTTATTTTGTTTCTAGAACTCTTTCTCACTCCTTGATGAGCTGTATTAACATTGGACCCTTCTGCCCTTTCATCATGTGTTACACAACATCATCACTTTCACCATGCACATGAACTCCCCTAACCACAAACCACCAAAATCCATGCAAATTGAACCACTCAACCACCTTTATCGGGGAAGTCACATCCACCACGAACAATCACCAGAGGCTTTTGATTCAGCTCTGAAACCACGTCATACAACTTGTCCAACGCTTCCTGCAACACAATACATCTTTAAGAACAAACCAAAGCTCTGGAATAAGTTCCAAACACGAGAGAATAAATTCCAAAACTCTGAATCAATTCCAAACAAAAGAACACAAATTTGAAATCAGTTCCAAGTTTTCACATATCCTATTAACTCTTGATATGGATTCTTGAAACCGAGCTTCTTACACTGAAAGCGAGTTTCCCTTACTTGTTCAATTTTTCCTATGTTGTTAAACTTGACTCCACTTCTTAACAATTCTTACTACAAACCACGAAAAGCACAAATATAAACCATGCACACACTGTCTAGTATTCTTCAAAAATTCCAAATAATTATGTGAAAATAACTATGGTAATGCATTTAAAAAATAAAACAATGCCAAAATACAGTAGACACGTGAAAGATATTTACACAAAAACAATAGATTCGATTGCAAATCTCTTTGCAATAACGGGATGCAAAACTCATAAGTGTATGTCACACATCATCACTTTCCGTGTCTTTCTCATCTCTAAAAACAAACTAAAAAGCCTTCAAAACATCAATTCTTTTCTCAATCAACTACAAAACAACACAACCTAAAAACGTAACGTAGGTGGCATGTTAAAATGCATGGCCCAAAAGAAACATCACTCTCTCACAATCTGATTTGACTCTCACAATCTGATTTGACGCCACTTCATTATGATCATACGCGCATGTTTGTCGTTCAACAAGTATATGAATATTTACAACTAATAACAAGGTTCAACTGTTATACAAACTTGCATTGTTTGCAAATTCGGTTTCCACAACCAAACTAAATTGAAAAGCAAGGCAAGTAGTCATCTTGGAAATCTTTCCCCAATATTGTTATTTGTAAATGACATTAATAAATTCAGTTGTTAAGTTGCGCATTCTATTAATATTTTCACAATATTTATGTGAAATCATATTGTCTAAATATTTCAATTTCACACTACAGAGATTAAAATTTTGCATAAAATATTATCATATTTTTATTCAGGAATGAAAATTTAGATATTAAATTGATTGAGTCTGTTAATAGTTAAGCTGATTTTAACTTTAAAATATTTTTCAATTGAGGTATGAATTGAATAACATGTTTTGTATTTGTATAGCTTAAAATAAAGGGTGAATTTTGAAATGTGTTGATTCAACAAAGTCAGTTGTTAAATAATGTATCAATATTTGATAACTAAAAAGTCCACCAATATAAAACTAATTATAAACCATTATTTCCCTAAAGGACTATTGAATGTTTAGCCCATGTTGCTAGAATCTATCACCTAATCAGACATTTCAGAATTTGGGACTTCTGATCAGAGCCTGAAACTAAGAATTATTAAGATAGTTATCAATTTAAAATAAACTTAGGCATACAACAATTCTCTGCGTTCTGGTTCTGGAATTGTTTCAAAGTTTAAGGTAATCAATCATGTGCAATTAATTCCAATTCCAATTACTCATCTCTTCCCTCATGATGGCATTTTCCACCAATCAGAAAGTTGAAAACTTGTCAGGTGCAATTAATTCCAATTCCAATTACTCATCTCTTCCCTCGTGATCGCATTTTCCACCAATCAGAAAGTTGAAAACTTGTCTCAAATTTCCTCTGGATGGCCGAGCATCTGTTGCAAACTTGCATAAATATACAAGCCGTCGCCTCATATCCCATTTAGTGACTTGTGCTGCCTCGAAGGATTTCCCATCATCAAACTTACCTTGAAGAAAGAAATGTAAACACAGGGACCAAAGATTAGTGATGGACTTATTATAAAGCATCAAAACTCACAATATTCAAGAATACGAATGCAGAAAACTTAGTTTGAGCCTGGATTTGCAAGCATAGATCTAACTCTTACTCATTAAATCTACTCTCTTATCATCTATTGCATAGAACATCATGCCAACTTACTCATCCTACAACCAATTTAAGCCTAATGACCTTTTGAGCTTCACACACAGTGATGGACATGCAATAGCAGCATAGACAAGTGAAAATGTATTATATTTGTTCAAAGTCAGACGCTTATTGTGTTTCAAACTACATGAATATTTTCATCTTGAGATAAAGAAAATGGAAAGACTATTCTAAGTGTACAATTATGCTGTAATCATTCATTTTGGTTTTAACTTTCCTATGCTTAATGTTTCCTACATAATTCCCTTACTCTATTTGACAATCAGTTTTTAAGTATTCAGTAAATAAATATGAACATGTCTCTCCACCCTCCTCTCTCTCTCTCTGTATCAAAATTGTCTTAAAAACATAAATTTTACATCAATAATACTTGAAAAATGATATGATGAATATGCAACAATAACTTTGATGCATTTATTATATAGTAAGTGAGATATGGGCTTCTTAACTAAAGTTTTCTAACAAAGTGAAAGATATACAGATCCGTACCTTTTTCATCAAATAATGACATTAAGATTGCTAAACAAACACATACACTAATATCTTCCCCTGAAAAGCAAAGAAATTTTATATATTATTTGTTTGACACATCACTTAATGGTCTATGATAATCATTTTAAAGGATTAAGGAAAGGCACCTTAGAGATTCAAAATGAAGTTAGAAAGAAAAAAAAAAAGATACAATAATACAAGTTCAAAGGGCAATGAATGTAACTCTGAACATACAACAAACACTTGAGAAGTACATATGAAGGAGCTTGGTTCACAGGAAAATATCTTAGATACACAAGTATAGGATGAGTAAAAGGTACACAGGAAATAGGTACAAAAATTGAAAGATATAAAGGATACACGTGTAATTTATGGAAGTTTGTAAAAGCATGAATTGAGATTCCCACATTTTCTTAAGTATGAGATACTATGAGTGTTGTAATGATAGGCTTTAAAGGAATTTTTACTAATGAAGATTCAAGATACCAAGAATCCTAGAGGAAGATTCATGAAAGGGGTGTTGAATTGACTACAAGGATACAAAATTGGGAGTGAACAGTAAGCAAAACAAATATGTGGGAGAGTGAAATGGGAGTTCAGGTATTCATTCATCAAATATACAAAGGAAAAGAAAAATAAACTAGAAACAATGCTATATCAATGGAAATTGAACTGTTTTCAAATCATAAACATCACAGAAGGAATGAATACATGTCATTTGGTTTCAAACAAATCCTAGTCCACTTAATAAAATACAGAAAGTAGACAGAGGCTACTTCAGAGCCATTACCATTATTACAACAAACTAGAAGTCTTTTTCCCTGGCTGAGATTGAACTTTGCAAAGCTCACCGCTTTAGGAAGATTGATCAATAAAGAAAATCTATCAAACTTTGAAGTCTGACCATAAAAGATTAAGATGAGTAGGAATGAGTAAGTATTTCCACAAGAATAAAACCAAATAAAAAGTTTCCCTTCAACTACGTACTAACCATCATTGGTAGATGCAAATACGATTCAGCACTGGGAAGACAGACAGAGAAGGACTCCTGATCACAATTCAGTATGCAATCTACATTGGCAGCATCTGCAGCTGCACCATACATGGACACCGAACAGTCGGCCACATAAACATTTTAGAAGAATCTAAAAACAATGCTCAATGTGTGATTGCTGATCAGAAGCAGAGGCAACAAAAGTATGTCCGAACTGTAAGTTTAACAGTGTATTTCCATTTTACAGACCTTTGTTTTCAAAAATTGTGATCATAAACTCAACAGGACCGGTCATCATTAAAAGAAATGCACAAAGGATTATAAGTGGCCTTGATTAATTAACTAAAGCATACCCATTCGAGATGTGCCAACTGCCAAATTAGTTGACCCCAACCAAGAAAATCCAGAATCTTGGGAAGACTCGGCATCAGTTTTAACAATCGAAGCATCGTAAGTCACTGATGGTTCTTCCTGTGTAAGAGAGGATGACTTAAGGGGCTTAACTGTAATCTGTGGTGCACTTTCTCCTCTATAAGCACGGTTTACTCTACTCTTTTCAACTATATCTGCAACCTTCTGGTTGCACACATCAGGACCTGAGTTTATAAGATCATAAACATGTTTCCAGAAAAGGACAGGTGATAAACCCCTGGCCCAGCTTTCTTCATCATCTCCTGCACCAGGTATGTAATTCCAGCTGAACTCAGAGGTAGTACCATGTTGGCTCACACCAACTGATGAAGAAGCTGAAACAAGAATGATGGGTGTGAAATCCCAAGATTCATGGTGAGGCACTTCATTTAACCAGATGACAGTTTTCTGCGAAATCCAGAGAGGGCGCAAGGGCTTCCTCAAGCAGGCAGCAAGGGATGCAATATCAGCCCCACTTGCTTTCAGTAACAGAGTCCATTCCTCTAACCTCTTCTCAATGGAAGCTCTTTCTGTTTGGGAAACCCACAGGGGAAGGTGCAAGGAGCAATCCCATTCACGAACACTTTCATCACAACCATTAGAGTCCTATTTTATGAAGACAAAGCAGTCAATCACATAACTGAAACATTAACATAAGCAATAATATTTGCTAAAGTACACTTCAGTCCCTCGTCCTTTCAGTTAAGAACCAATTTAATCTATCAGAAACAAAGAGAATCAAAAGTGAACCAATTTAATCTATCAGAAACAAAGAGAATCAAAGTGAATCGTATCAAACCAAGGACTAAAGTGAAACCCCAAAACAAGATGAATAACCAACAATGTATTTCAGCGATGAAAAGAAAATTTTCTCACACGAAAGTCCCTGATGGCCCGATTGAAAACACAGGTCCAAATGGGTATAGTTTTGGACATGCTATCAGGGAAGCGCTTTCCTCTTCGAGTGGAATCAACGATGATGCAGCCTCCCTTCTTTCCTACCTACCCAGATGAAAAATGGTGAGCGTTAACGCAGAAAGCTTACGTCTTTGACAATTGGGAATGAGAAAGAAGAGTACCGGCCAGTTGGGCGACGTGAAGGTTGAGGCGAGCGGTGCTGAAGGAGCAGTTGTTGGTGTGGCCGTCGGTGGATTTGAAATAGCAGGTGGAGTGGAAGGCTCGAGAATACCAGAGTCCACAGCGGAGGTTGGCGAGGAGAGGGAGCTGGGGCCATAGGACAGAGATTTCAGAGACAAAGATGGAGTCTTGGTAGATCGATCTGAGAGCGTTGTATAAACTGTTGTCTCTTCGCTTTATGGTTCTCGCCGCCTTGTAAATGCTAAGCCTCGCACCTCCTTCCTCCCCTTCCATAGCTCTTTTTTCTCTTTCTCTGTCCTATGTAATCTCCTATATATGATCTAATCTATGATCTGTTCCCACAATCTAACGTTGTTTGTTTCTGTTAGATTTAAAGAAACATAAATGTACTTGAACTTCGTTAGATGTTAACATACGCCCTCACTTTGTGGACCCCACAAATTTCTTCTCCTCCTATTTATTTTCGTATCAACTTTCCAAAATAAAATAAAAAATTATATTTTATTTTATACGTCTAGTTTATTTGGAATTCTGAAATTTCCAATCATTTTGTCAAATGGAAAAAGAAATACTACTTATCTTATTAGGTTTATAGTCTTGTCTGTGTTTATCGTCTCATTAGGTTTCCAAAGTATACAATGGCAATTTGCAAATAAAATTAAAGAATCAGCACATCATAAGTTGTATTTTAAAAGATGATTTATAATATATATTTATAAATGAGCTTTTTTAAAAATAGAAATCTCATTTGAATTTAATTAAAAATATTTTACTTAAAATTACCTTTGAAAATAAAAATAAAGAACTAAAATTATATTTTAAAACATAACTTCAATTATTTAAAAAGATAATAATAAAGTCTTACTTCGAAACACTACTTCTTGTTAGATGATTTGAAGTATTATTTTTAAATACACTTTATCTATATTTTTTTTTAATTACGCTTAATTTCTTTTAATTGTATTAGAAGCTATCAAATACTTGTAAAAGCTGAAAATACACATAATTATATTGCGATTTTTAATATTGTTTAAACCATTACTGTCAAAATATTTTTATACATTTTCTCACATCATTTTAACCAATATATGCTTGTTAAAGTATCTTTATAATCCGATCGCGTAATCGTGCAGAATAATAAAAGGAAATAAACAATTTGCGGATTATATACACTTCTCTCTAATAATTTGATAATTTTCAAAATAAAATAAAATAAACTTTAGGTAAAGAAATACTTTTATTTTAGTTCCTTAAAATAAAATGGAAAAAATATTGTTGGTAGTTAAAATATAGCTATAACAAGTGTTTAAAATTTTCACAATGCTACATGCTTTTTTTTTAATTATATGTTAATCAAATGCAATTCTGTATTTCTATTTTTTTTCTAATTATTTCTCACTCTTTCATTTATTTATTTTTTTTGTTCTGTTTTAAGATGGAATGGACTCATGCGGATTGTAAACTCCTATGGGTGAACTAAAATAGAACTAATTTATTTATTAGATTTATAAGTAAAGTTTAAATATGATGAAATCTTTTTTTGTCTTTGAAGGTATATGATAAAATATAGAAATGAATTTTAAATATTGAGATTAAATTAAATGCAGACCTATCTAAATTTAAATTAAATCAAAACATTTGTTTTTGCTCTTTTAAGTTTTAACTGTTACTGCAAACTAAGTGATAAATTTAGATAGGTTTGCATTTAATTTAATTTCAGTATTTAAAATTCATTTCTATATTTTATCATATGGCTTCAAGTTGTTTTAATTTGATCCAATATCACATTTTTTTACCAGCGATCCATTTTGTCACATACATTATCCATCTGCTCTCATAAATTAAAATGTAAACGCTATTATTGCTGTGTGATAATCAATCTCTCAAACATCAATGATAAAATAAAATCTCACGGCAAGACCTATTTCACTAGTCTATGTTTATGTGAGCATTCTTCATGAAACACTGAATAACTTAAGTTGGTTAATTAAAAGAATATTGGAACTCACATCATAATCAAAATCATTGTAAAAAGTAAACCTTTTTAGAAACAGATAATGCTGCTCTCTTCATTAATTATAACATTTTTTATCTAACGATTTCTATTTAGTGTTGATACTCCATCTAAAATGGGTTACCAATTAAAATGTGAAAGCCTGAAGTGATTAAAATAGGTACAAATTGTTCCACCACATGGTGTTTATCTTCATTAAACCTTTCATAATCAAACA
This sequence comes from Vigna angularis, assembly GCF_016808095.1. NCBI lineage: Eukaryota > Viridiplantae > Streptophyta > Magnoliopsida > Fabales > Fabaceae > Vigna > Vigna angularis. The sequence continues at coordinate 63,173,439 of NC_068970.1, read as the reverse complement.
AAAAAAGAAACTTAATTTGGTTTTTATTTAAAAGCTGGAACCTTGGCAGCTTTTTTGAGCACTCCATTGGTTGCTGAAGAAGCTGGAGTTAAAGCTTTTCGTATCTTAAAGACATTCCAAGCAGTGTTTGCAGCATGTCCAGCAGCTGCAAATACATGTTCAGTAGCTTCCCCTGCACCTTCCCCAAACCTATTACCAAATCTCATCTTTTAAATTCAACTATAGGCAAAAAAGCATATGCATATTACTTAAATATCATATCATAAGTATAACATTTAATCTACTCTTATTTGAAGTACTTTTTAAACAGTTTAGAGTAGATTCTTCTGGTAAAAGTTATATCTAAGAGTTTAAGAATTTTGTAAAAAGAAAGTAACTAGTTTGCTTAAACTTAAAATAAGGCTACATTTAATCTCTGCATAACTTATTTTCTGTGCGATGTCCTTTACCTGTTAGAAACCGCTCTTGATGCAGCTTTGGAAGTGGCAGAAAGAGTTTGTTTTTCAGCAGCTTCAACAGCATCAAGAACCTTGTCTGCAGCACATTAGAAGAGTCAGAAATTAAAGAAGTCAGGGTGGTGGTGCTTATCTGAAAGAAAAAGTACTGTTTGAAGTGTTTCAGATGGTTTTAACTTTTACTTACTCACTGCATCAAGGGAAGCCAAAAGAACCTCCCCAGGAAGCATCTTTAGGAATGCCTTTCCTGGTTGGGATTTAAGCACAGGATTCATCACTGATCCACTCACTATACCAACACCATTAAGCAGAGATTTGCTCAACTTCTCTGTCATCTTGGACACATTTCTCACACTATAATGCAAATACAAGAGACATTTATCATTACTCATTCACATGTGCACTAAACATAATGATTTATGTGTCCAGTTTCATTCCTTGAATACCGTTTGAGATTTTTATTAATCTTGTTCTTCTTTGAGGCGCTCAGAGTCTTGTCCTTCATGCTTTCCCTGGCCACAACAACACCATTTTTCTCATCTGCAGAACTATTTAGGATCTTTTCTCCTCCTTTCTGGACCTGGTGATTTTCCAACCAGCAAGTTTTAGACATTTATTGGTATAAACAGCATTTTGATTGTCTTTCTTTCTTTTTTCTTCAGACAGACTATTCATTTGATGTTTATAAATCTGTCTTTGTAATTAATTTCACTTGAGTTTTAGTCTCAAAAAGCTCATGTAAATGTGTTACTAACAAAAACATTCTAGTGATATATATAACTGCTACAAAATTTTCTAACGAGAGTGCAATATGGAAAACTTTCTGGGGTGGCTTTACCCCACGATAAATTTTTGTAACAATTTCACCTTTCACTTTATTAGCAGTAAAGTTCAAAACTTGATTTTCTGGGCTTCAAACTTAAAATGAAGACAGAGTACATGAATATAGAGAATAGTTTAACATTGTATTCTGTTCGACATCATCAGTCTTTCAGTCACAGACACATTTTTCTAGCCTCAAGAAATTACAAGGTTCAAGCATCATAAAATAAAAGTGAAAAGCAAAGGGAAAACACTGAATTACTCTCTAGTGAGTCAACAAGAGAACAAAACCTTATTGGTGTAAGCATTGCTGCAGATGAAGATGCCCTTCACAATCTGACCAGTTCCTCCTGCAATAGCCTTGGCCAGAAAATGATTGTAATTGTCAACCTTTGGAGCAAACTCCCTCCAATCTAGATTGTTCTTCTTGTTGAAATTGAAGCCAGAAAAGCAAGAGTGGTCCTTGAGAAACGAGTCCAGCGAGCTCAAACTTCCCAAAGTAGCTTCTGAAAAGGTCACACCATAGCTGAGAGGCTCACCATCTTTCACCAGCAAGGAAAACAGGTAATGGAGAGCATCCAGCTTAACTACTGGCTCATCTTTTGTCAAAGGCCATTGAAGATCATCTCCCACTTTTATGATTGTAGCCAGAGACACATTCTCTTCGAAGGTTTTCACGATCATGAAGTGGCCTTGAGCCAGTTCAAGAGCTTCTCCTTCATCCATCAGATGAACTCTACAAGCTGCTACTTGTATGACAACTTCTCCAACACTTGCAGTTGCAGGCATGGAGGTTCCCATGGGTGGTGCTGTAGCTGAGGAACCACGGAGGCAACACCCCATCACTGTTTTCTCCCTCTTGGCAGCCATGTTAATCCAGAAAAAGGAAATCGGGAAACTTTTTCTTGCTGTGGATTCCTTTGCTCCTTGCTTTATTCTGTTCTTCATGCTTTTTCAGCAATTCCCTTAATTATGAAATTAACTTAGTTTTTCAAAATTTATCAATGATAAAATGTCTTTTTTTAGAGAAATATTTGTGACAGTTCGTAATCATTAAAAGTAGTCTCACAAATTATTTGCGTAAAAAAAGGACAAGGACTCACCCATGCATACATAGTTTAATCTAGTTTAGATACTGACAAGATTTACACACAGTTACTTGTGTTGTTTTGTAATTATTGTCTTATTTTTTATAGTATAATTTATTATTATGTATATCATTGAAATAAACTTTCAATTTTAACAGAAGAGCAACACCATCACACTCCTACAATTGTAAGAAAATTTTGTAATTTTATAATTTTGAAAAGTGGCACCATGTGTACTAGTCAAAAAGTCATTCCAAATAACTGGTGCTAAGGTGAACTGACTTTCGGTGGAATATATTCTATAAAAAGAAACTAGAAAATATTTTATAAAAGATTGAGAGCACTGACATGTCGCTATAAAATATATTCTATCATAGTTAACACTCTTTTATCTAGAAAAAGCCTACATAAAAATGAGTATATTGATTAAAAAATATATTAATCAACCTGTGTTGGAGATACCATCTACTACAGATAAGTAGGCACCATTTTTTTTTTAATACAGCTATACACGTATGAGAACAAAATCTCTTCAAATTCAAATAATTACACACAATCTATCACTGCAGGCTTCAGTGAGACACAGATAAAATTAGTTTGTAAAGATATTGCATAAACAAATGCAACAATGGAGACCTTATTGAAAAATGTGAAAGAGCATTACAGCTTGCCCCCAGTGTTGAATCCAAGACTCTCTTTTTTATAGCATGTTCGTTTTTTGTCTTTGTTGAGAATTAATTTGAATTTTTCACCCTGCAATTCTTTCCTTGTTTCTTTTCTTTTGCAAGTTACTGAGTCAATCTTCCGTATCAGTGGAGATAAAACACAACAAATTGAAGTTAGTAGATTCAAATATATAAAATTGAATAATACAATATAATATTTTACCAGTAATCTTCTATAAAGATAATTACTATTGGTTTCTTAAAATTGAGCAGGTACAATAAAAAGCCATCACTACAGTGTAGGTCTGTTTTGTCTGGAAGATTACAAAGTTCCAAGTTTCTAGGTGTTCTCTTTCACTTACATATCAACGTACCAAAATGTGTTAAGATTATTATAATTTAGTTTAATTTGTTGACATGATGATGAAAAATTTATTGACATAAAATAGAACAGCATTGTATGATATATTTGAATTTTGAAATTGGGTATGAAATCTACTTAACAAATTCTAGTTTTGTTCTGTCTTACTATAAACAAATTATAATTTTGTTCTATCTTCCTATCCTATATCCTAGATAATAGGTGAATATTAACTGTTTCTAAACCTATATAAATATAGGTATATACCATCACTAACCATCTTACAATCCTAAGTAATAAGTGAGTATTAACTATTTCTAAACCTATATACCATCACTGTAAAAGGATATATACTACTAAATGGGTTTAAGCAAATCTTCAGCTTTTGCAAAGAATAATTCAGTTTTAAAAATATGATTTATAATTATCTTTTCATATTTTTATTTCAATTTCTTTCTTTTCATTCTCTCCTTTTTTTTCTTTTTAATGATTTGGATTATTTATACTATGTTGGTGGTTTAAAATTATAAATTTTATCTTAAAATCTTATTCATTAATTTAAGTTCTGAATTTTTCCAAAATTGTCTACAAATATATTGCCAATCGCCTTAACAACCTTTAACAATGACATATTAATGAACTAAATTAGACGATTTCTAAATTAGAAGACTAAAAAATCATGTTATTTTTTTCTATATTTAAAGACTAAAAAACCCAAATATGTTAAATGAAAGAACTCCTATAAAGTTGAAGTACATAAATTGACTTTGATCTATAAAGGAAAAATAAATATTCTTTTGGAGTTTTTTAAACACGTTTCATTTACCCATATAAAGATAAAATTAGGTGTTGATAGATACCAATGAATTTTAGAAAATGGTTTTAAAATATTGCTTAAAACCATGCCAATGATATTGCAATCTAATGCAACAGTTCTCTTTGGTGACACGAATAGAAGCGTTGTTGTAGGAATAACATGTTTTGTAATGTTTTTCTTTTTGTAATTATGTAAAAAAGGAATTTAAACCTTTTTAATTTCATTTTCTTTTACTCATATTTTGTTGAGTTATTTATTAATTTTAAAACACTTCATGTAATCATTCAACAGTAAAAATAAAAGTTAAATTAATGAATCAATAAAAAGAATAAACTAGATGTTTTTCTTACCCATTGTCTGGATGTGGATGTAAATGGCTACCTATATAATTCTGCAATTCTTGATCACTGAATTACATAAATCAATCACCGAACCGTTACAATTACAAAATCAACCCTAAGGGAGAAGGCCTGGGCTATAAAAAAATCATATGGATTGAATGGACAATGAAAAAATGGAACTGGAATTCCTACCACACTAAAACAATCAATCATGAATGCACCAAACAATAATTGAGACCAATGTGATCTATCAACACCCAAGCTTCCCGAGTGAGGCAAGGAAATTGAGAGAAGAGAAGGTTTCCTAGTTATCAAATTTCTTGGGTTGATGCCATTGTGCCAAACTTCTGGACAAAGAACTCAGGAATGATCCTCTAGTAGGCATCCCTTTCTTTCCGTATAAATGTTTTCCTCCCAAATCTGTGAAAACTGGACCCATATCCTTGCTTCTTTGAGTTCTTTCAATCTGCATAACATACCAAAAAAAGGAATATATTTTGGTTAAGGAAACAGCTGTTAGAGTTAATCTGGTCTTATAAAAGCTAGGCACCCCTGCACTGTGGCCTAATAAGGAAATCACAGATTACATAAAGCATCAACAACCATCTTACCTTGCTAATTTTCCCATCTTTCAAATAGTACCGAATACCAGACCAGTTGATAGATTGAGAAAAATGAGAGCGGAAGGCAGATACGGGATATAGGAAGTTATCCACCAGCATTGCAATGAACACCTGTTCAAAAGAAGTCACTTTCTAACTTTACCAACTAGTAGCAGGCTTGTTTGATATTTAACACCCTTTGTATCATAATACTACATTCATAATCATCCCCAAATATAAATTTTTCCAACATATACTCACAAGTCCATGCATTACTTTCTCAATTTTATATACCATAGTTCAACGTGTTTATGCCAGTGGCTGACCCACGTCAATTCTTTGTGCTTTCAATGTTTGATTGGACTCAAAATTTATGTTTGTTGTTTTATCAAATTTTAGAATATGAGGAGTCATTAAATACTGCATCGTTCTCCTCCCCTTGAATATCATCGTTAGCTATAAAATTGGAATACAAGGTTGATACATAAAGATTTACTCAGAAGAACTCAACTTTACAGTAAAAATGTACAAGACATCAATGATAAACAATGCCTGTCAAATTTGTCCACATAAAAAACAGGCAAGACGAAAATACTCACAAGACACCAATTATAAGATGCGAGGGAGAGTTGTGGCGCCTCCGGAGACAACATGTTGCACAGCTGGACTTCTATCCGCGTCAAGTTCCACATTGAAAGAAGTTCAACAAGAGTGCATATGGCTAGGATGGTCACCAATAACAACCCTGGGAAAAAGGTACTTATAAAAACACAAGAACTGAAAATGTAAAGTTTCATGGGAAAAAGTTCATCGCACAATAATGCAGTACACCCCATTTATGTTTTCCTACAGCCCCATCTATTCATGGCAAATACAGAAATAGCACCAGTGGAAATGTAGCATATAACAATGGGAATAGAATGTTATGGCTGGATTGAATTTCATGTCATCCCATTGCGTTATTAAAAAAGATAATCCAAACCATATTGATAGCAGTTATCAGTTTATATAATATTCCACAGAAGGTAATGACCCTTAACATAAATAAAATTCCAATAAACTTATATAATAACAAGTATTTATGAAATCATGTAAGACGAAAAAATCACACAAATACTCATGAATAGAGAGCTTCTAAAACTGCATATAAGTTGAACAATAATCCTGTTTCAGCATCATAATCCTGTCATTTTTTATCCATTAATCCACACACTAACAACATACCTAGAAAGGAAAAGTAGTGTGCTCACCACCAGAACTGTAGGTAATTTCTTCAGGAAAGAACTCTTTATTGTAAAATCTTAAGGCTGCTGCAACATGAATCATCGCCATAACATATGGTGCTACAAATCCCCATGATAAATAACAGTGTGTAGTAAACAATGCACGATTCATTATCCAGTTAACATTTGTTGTGTAGGACTCCAAAACAAATGTTTGCTTCCTCAAGTAATTCCAATATCTACAAACGTTAAAAAGAAAGTAAATCATCAAATATGCAAAGAAACACAATTTAAGATGAGAAATAATCACAAACCTTCCAAAATTAAGATCACTTGCAAGGGGATGAGGAAACACAGCAACAGGGGGAGAAGTAATGAGCCTTTTGTGAGCCCCTGTATAATAAATTGTAATACTTGTTAGAATATTAAGATTCTTATTCTTTTAGATGACTCCTTTGTTTAGTTGACTTATTAAGTAGGGGTATAACAAAATTCACAACGGTACTATTTTGGCCTATATTATCAGTATAAGTAGGACTATTAGTGGTTAGTACAAAACATTAACATCTGTAAATGAAATACACACACATACATGTTCTCTTTTCTCATTATTTTCCAACTTATCTGTATAAATTCAATAGCAATGAACTCACTCAATAAATAGGAATGAAATGATAGGAAAAAAACATTAAATATGTACCATAAAAGGTTAGTCTATCCAAATGGAATGAGTAAGAGCCTATTACATTGCCAAAAAAATGATGTCATATATGTATGTGAGTGTGTGGAGCAGTCTCTTGCACAATAATAGTTTAATGAAAACAACATTACCCAAAAGAAAACTATCATTCAATGTCATTTTTCTGCAAGATGCACATAAACAAGAAGAAATTGTTCATAGGATTGCCAAATCTATAAGGAATTAGCTTCTTCGTGGATCAATCTTCAAGTAATCATTATTTTCAATGAATGATACAGATAAAGTAGTTGTATACAATGACAAAGTGAACATAAACAAAAAGATAAGAGAACCAAAGATTAACCGGATATGGCTGCAAGAGTCATATCATCGGAATATCCACCATCTTTAAGTCCTGAGACTACACCGTAACGATCTTGCCTAAAGTCATCAGCATGCATCTGAAAGAAAAAAAAAAGCTAAATAGTTAGAACATAGTTTCTTCAAAGCATCAACTGAGTAAAAAAGAACAGTAAAAGCTACTTGCCATCATGCACCCTCCCCACAAAAAGAATGTTTTTCCACCAGTGGCAAAGCCCATTGAACAAGGCTGTGAAATAAAATAAAAGCACATTAGGAGCAAAAGAGTGGAATTATTATAACTAAATCTCGTCAAATATTAGGATTTACAAAAAATCCAAACTAAAAGTTATCCAATAAATCCTGAAACTTGAGTAACATTCAATTAGCTGAGTTTCATTTGTAGGACTTGTACACTTTATAACAAAAGGAAAATAAAAGAAAACTCAATCTTATACACAGACATGTGCTGCAGAGATTGGAGATATAAATCCAGAGGAAGTTGTGTACCATATGGTATTCATAGATGCAGTAACTCCCCAGGCTTCCAGATGGCAGATCAAGAGGGTATCCCGTTTGAATAAATATCTGCTAAGCATCAAAGAATTAAGACCATAATAAATTAATTCAGGGAAGTGAAACCACAATAGTTATAATTAATCCTTTAGAAAAGAACCACAATAAACAAATTTAAGTTAGACCTCAGGGTTCTTCTCCATCTCACGAGTGAGTGCTCCAATTGATCCAGGATGTAACCTAACATCATCATCCAAAAACAATACATACTTGCTATCTTTATGCATTGTCTCCACTCCAACCTGCACAGGTGTTAAGACCACTCAATACACCTGTGATTGGTAAAATACATCTAGCAAGGACAATCTAGGAAATCAACAAGGATGCACATGAACCAATTTTCAATGTGGGATTTCTACGAGTTAACCCTGGTCTTTCACATATGTATTTGCCTAGTTAGTGTTACATATAGAGAAGTGCTTTCTAAGATCCAAGATCATCATTTTCAACATAGATTCAGATTGACTTCCACAAAATACAAGGAAGATAAGATTACGTTCTGCATATAGCATGGCCCCAAGGCAACACTTAGTATTTGAAAAAACTATCAAAAATATATGTCAACAAAATTCCATACCAATTGATTGTGAATTTTTTGACTACAAGTTGTTGACAAATCAGCTACAACAACCTTAGCATCAACATGATCCTGCATATATCAAATAGGCATGTATTTAGCGTGAATGAGACACAGACAAGGTAATGGAGACAGTCCAAAACAGAAAAAACTAACTCCAACAGGGCAAAGCAATTAATTGAAAAGACTAAGAAGTGTGAGCGGCAAAATTTAAACGCAAATAATGAAAGACATGAAAGTGGAAATAAAATGAAAAACATGAGAGAATAACTTGTGAGCTTATTTATACCTCAAATTCTGCTATTAGCCTTGATACAGCATGGTAAGCAGGATCCTCGATACTTTCTACCACAAAAAGAAATTCAATAGGACCACCATATAGAGATGTTATCTGTGTTTAAAATGAACAGAATCAGATATTAAAGAAAGTGGACAACAGTTGTTCACAATTACAACCAATTATTATTTACTTTGCAACAAAACTGAATAACTAATAGTATGACTACAATGACAATAGATCATACCATTTAAATTACAAATTTAGGAAAATGCAAGAGAAAGTGTGTGAAATACATAAATCATACAAGATCGAATTATATTCCAACTTTCCTATTTCTAGTGTATTACTATTACTTGTGAAAGAACCAAAAAGGCACTGCACAGAAACCAAAATATTGGAAACCTCAAATAAATTCCAGGGACATGTCATATAAGTTATCACCTGACTCCTCCAGTTATGGAGATTATGTTCTCCAAACCCTTTTAGGGGCATAATCACAGTTACTCTTGGAAGATTGAGTTGGTAGGAGTGCTCAAGTTCGTTAATGTCATGAGAAAGGAAAGAAAAGCTATTGCCATTCTTCATACAATCCTTCATTTGTTTGATCTCTCTGTTCCTGTGAGTGGGGGAAAAAAACTGTGAATTTCTCAATGAAATGAAAGTGTTTCCTAGTTGATTTATATCAGTGACTACCTCACATAAGCAGCACAGGCCCACCCAAGAGCAAGTGTTAAGCAAATCATACACCCCTGCAGAGCAAACATAAAATTCAGGTTTTAATGCAATGTTCTCTTAAAAAAAACGGTGGAGAAAACAAAGCGAGATTTCAATTTAAGGAAACATAGATAATTATCATTCAATATTGAAATGCAAGAGTTATATTGCCATACTTAAGACTGCCACAAATACACATAGCCCATATTCTGACACTTAAGGTTCCATTACCTCCTTTATTATTTCCATTTCATTCAACAAACATGCAATTTTACAACCTGAGCTTGAAATGCAGCTCAAGGGAAATCCCTTTCAACAATGCATAATTTTCTATCTCAATTATTTATATTGTTTCTTCTGTTTCTAAATGTTAATTTAAAGTCTATATAGACATCCCAACTAAAGGGATTCCGGATGCTAAATCAATAAAAATGACACACATGCCGGTACCTCAACTGTCAAAATTTCTGGGCGAGAATAAAATTTGTGAAAAAGATTTCACAGATAAAAAATAAATACTGGAGACTTCCATCCATATCCTACCAGGCTAAACTAGGTCACTTTCTCAAACTTAAACAAAACACAAAACGAATTCAATCCTATTCCTGGAGGCAGAAATTGGTTTCAACAACCCATAGAAAAAAGAAACTTCAATTTAATTCAAGAACTAGCAAATTGCCCCAATTGCTTAAATCAAACGCATCATTACCAACACAGGAGCTTTATCTCGTGTTTCACCAAGTGCCATTGGGAAGCACGTCATCCAGACATACCCACTTTCCCTCCCCAGACCCTTTGTAACCACAAACAAATAAAACATAAAAAGCACAATTTTGTTCGGTACCAAAACCATCATAACTCAGCTGAAAAACCCTCGCATGGAGATACTGAATGAAGAGGAACAAGTTCATATTGGTTCCCACAAAAACCTGGAAGCCAAGAAATGCTAGGAAGGAAAGAATATCTACCCACCAACAAGAGACAAATGCTGAATTAGTTGAACAATAATTGAGACAAAATTAGTCACCCCCAAAATCAAGAGCTTTAAACAGAGATAGATCAAAAAGTGATATAAGTGAAAAACCTGGATCTGAAAGAAAACCGCGATGGGACTACACAAGACCCTGCTCAGAGAAAACAGTAACAAATCAAAGGAAGACATTGTTGTGCTTTCTTCTTTCTGAACACTTTCTTTTCTGTCTGTCTCTGAACGGAAACGCTCACGGTGTCTCTCTCTACCTCAGAAGGACATGAACAACACAGAGAGAAACACAGGCTGCAAGGGAGTTCAGGGAACTCTCTCAAAAAAAGCTCCAATTCAATTTAAACACTTATTGCGTAATTAAGGATTTTTTAAATTCAAAATTTCATCATCACCTTCAAATAATATTTGTTAATACAACCTGGTATTTTTAGCATATTAATGCTATATTTTGTTCTTTATCTTCTACAAACCTAGTTATATAAAGTACTATTTAATTTCAAATATTAATGAAAATTAATTGCGTTTAATATCTTTCTTTTGTTTGGTGGAAAATATTTAATATCTTCTACATATCCAATTTAATTATTTGTTTAATAATTATTTATAGAAGAAACAGGATATATATATATATATATATTAAGGATATAATAGGAAATGAGATGAATGTATAGTTAGAAGAATTTAAAAACTAAAATTTAATTTATTTAAAAAATTAGTAATCTATTTTTCATAAAAATATTCTCTTTTCACCTAATTCTGTTACCTTATAAGTTGCTTTCTACCTTTTCCAGTTTCTTTGAGTATTTTCGCTTTATCAATTTCATCCAAAAAAACAAAACTTTCTCAATTATTATGTAAAGATTACAACATTTTAAATAGGAACAGTTGAAGAATGCACTATGTGAAGAGAAATTTAAAAAACAGAAAAAAATTATATTAATATACTAAAAAAATTCATAAAAAGTATGGTATATAAATTTTAATAAAGAAAAAAAAACTTTTTAAACAAAATTCCAAATAAAAAAAACAGAAATATTACGGGTGAGTTCAATTTAAGTTCGGATAGGGAAAAAAAAGTCCACCAATTGAAATTAATTTGATTTATTTGCTTTTTTATTTTTAAAACAGTCAACAAACTCAAGGTTAACTAAACTAAAAACAAGTTAATTAGGTCCAACCATCAAGTTGGAAATCTATATATGCTTTTAAAATTCAAATTTTAAAGTCATATTTTTTCTAAAAAATATAAATTTTACCATAAAAAATAGATGGTAATTTAAGATATTAGTAGAATGTATTTGCTGAGGAAAAAAACTTCACAGTCCTAAAAATATAAGTACCAAATGAAGTATTTTTTTTCTCACTCAAAAAATAGTTAATCAAACCAGATTAGATGCCAAATCTGATGTCATTCAATGTGTGAGAATCCAAATACTAAATAGCATAAAAAATAAATTGAAACCCATAGTTATCTTCACCAAACTTGTCTGATAGGAAAACATAATTGAAGCATTTAATGAGAATATTCTTCCAAAAACAACACTATTTTTGTTTTATACACCTTTGTGCTGTTCTATATAAAGAAAAGAAAACGAAATATATGTTTTTCTTATAATTTGAAATTTTGTTGGTGTGCAGTGTTAAATCTGTGAGAAAAAAAAGAGAAACAGACCGTTGGATTGGTGGTTATTGATAGGTTGAGAGAAGAATGGCAGCTTGCAAAGTTTGATGAGAAGGAAGGTGCCTTTCGTAGGATCCGAATCTTTTTCCATATATCGCTTTTGGTACACACAACGCAACATTTTTTCCTTTGTCATTTGATCACTTCACAGTACATGTCTTCTCCTATCACTTTTTGGTCATTATTACACTTCATGCAACTTTGTATGAACAATAAAGAGATGAATATTTTATGAGGTAAATAACGTGTAAAGGTTCTTACTATTTCTGCTAAGTATTGACATGTACTATGTTCAGATGTTGATGTTTTTTATATGAGATGATCTTAACCTTTAAAAAAATGGTGGCAGTTTCCTCTCAGTTCCTTCAATGAGAAAATTTGATAATGCCGTGAAGGAGTTTGATATCAAATTGAGAAGAAAACAATAGAAGAAATATCGTGATTTGGTTGAGATGTGTCCATGTGAGAAATCCGTGAAACATGCATTAAATAGAAAAACAAAGTAAAAGGTTGCACAGTAATAATTAAAAGAAAGCAACATGGATGTTGATTAGAATGTGTATAATGTTATATGATTTGTATAAGTGAGAAGTTTGCAAAAATTGAAGGGAAGAAGTGAATAAGGATAATGAAGAAAGTGATGGGATTTGGAATGCATGTGTAAGTGCCCCACCTTATTCACATGACATTGCCAGCTATTGCTTTTGATGTTCTAATGGAAAACTACTCATCAAGTGGTCCATTGCAATTTTTTTGACAACATAATCTATGGTGTTTTTTGTAACTTTATGATTGCCAAAAATCAAACTCCAACAATCTACCATTCTTCATTCTATAAATAATTGCATATATATATATATATATATATATATATGTAATCCAACCTTTCAAGATTTTCTTAAAATAACTTTCAATATCCTCTTCAACAAAAAATTATTAAAATATATGTTTTTCTCATGTTTTCCATCTCAATCACTCATATTTCAATTCTTTTTATAAAGAGGTCAATTTTACTCTTTTAATATATATATATATACTTACACTCTTAGTGAATATCAATAGTTAAAAATAGCAATGTATCAAAAAATAAATTATTTATCATAAATAAAGTATAACTTATATGTTCAGCCTTGTAAAATAATTCTGTACAATATTAATTAAAAATAATTATTTCAATAGAAAATATCTTAGTGCACTTTAACTAAAAGTAATTTTCATTAATATTAACTGAAAATCTATTGATATTTTTTTAATTGTTAAGATTATTTAGTTATTAAATATTATTTTACATATAATTTAAATAGTTTATTTAAATATAAAAATCAGATTAAACATATTTAAATTATTTTATAAAATAAATTTAAAAAATAAATAATGTAAAATAAAATAAATTTAAATTCAATCTATAATATATATATATATATATATATATATATATATATATATATATATATATATTTGTGTATGAGGTTTGCTAATTTATGTAACTTCTTAAAGTGTACTAAATTTTAATGGATAAAAATATTTTCATATATTATGAATTTTAAATTTTAAGGTTAAGGATATTTGAATAATTTTTTATTTTTTTATTTTAAATTAAAAATAAATATTATTAAAATATTTCTGTGGTTAAAGTATATCTGTTTTTATGAAAAAAAAAATTTGTCAACTAAAAATTTGGTACACTTTAAGAGGTTATATAAATTAAAAAACATATATATATATATATATATATATATATATATATATATATATATATATTAAGTCAGGAAATTAACAATTCAAATATATATATTTTGGCGCACCATATAAGTATTCATGCAACTGTATAGTTGATTATAAAGGTTGAAAACTTGTCAAGTAAAATTTTTAGTATAAAGGTTGAGACTATTTTCTGACCAAACAAAGTTGTAGAAACTCATAGTAGGAAATATATATATATATATATATATATATATATATATATATATATAAATTAAGAGGAATGAGCATAATTACTTCGTTGTCATCCATAATTATTTATACTCAGAAGATAGAAATTAATCTCTTATCAGAAGTACTACTTCCAAATGAAAAATGGCATTTGACATTATTCATTTAAGAGGTGAAACAGGATAAATCTTTTAAAATAAGATAGTGATTCCAATTGTGAGAAGGAAAAGAGGAAAATAAGTATTTGATAATTTGTTGTTCATGTGTGGCTCAGTCCTTCAAAATAAAATAAATAGTGAAGCAAATTTTGAATTCTAATTGAAGAAGGGTGTTCACATTAAAAGTTCCAAAAATAATTGCCTGTACAACAGGTCCAACTTCAAAAATGTCAACACTACAACTCCAGAATATGTTTTTGGTAATATAAAACTTGAATTTCAGTTTAGACTAACTCGAAAATCATGTGACATCCATGCTTTTAGTAGGAATAATGTTTTTCTGCTACTTTATGTTGGGATTCTGAAAAATTGAGAGCATTCACTTCAACTTTCAAAAATAAGATATATCAAGGAATTACAAGCTGTTGACCACTTAAAATTGCAATGCTTATATATATATGATGATGATAAAAACTATGGAAACATAAGGACCAAATGAAATTTAAGGAAAGAAACAAAAAAATCCCCTTATCTTAAGGGCCATATAGGAGAGTGTTTTTTCGCTGTGTTGCTGCTATGTCCATATATTATTTAATGATGAGGCTCTTGCACAGTGAACTTTGTTATCTTGTTCCTATTCCTCTTATCCCCATAATTTTTGTGGGCATGTGTATGTATCAGACAGACAGACAGAGAGAAATTTCCTTATGATTTTGATCAACTCTTACCATATTTTACAATCTGTTTCCCTTAATTGAAGTTTACAATTTTTTATTGTATGATAATATGTAATTAGATTATAAGAGTTACTCTATCTCTCTATCTTCATCCAATTCTTGCTACTAGCTATTAACTGAGATGTACCACACTGTATCTATATATCTGGTATATTCATAGAACATGTAACCTTTGTTAATATCAAACTTAATCCTAGAAAATCAGAGGAGTAGATCGTGATATGATGAAGTTATATGTAATTAGTCCGGTATATAAAGAAAGCATCAATCCTGAAGGATCATCTACGATATTCTAATAAAAAATAAAGACATTTCCACAGGTTCTAACACTCAATTTAAAGCTTATTATAAAGAAAACCCTCCTTCTAATAGAAAACAAATAAGTCCTAAAAAAGTCAGGGAAAGAATAACCTAAAAATATTGCACAGCCACCGAACAACTAGAGGGACACAACAAATCAAACATGGGTGTCAAACAAGAGGAGAGATCAGGTGTGAAGCAGTAGTTTTACTTTCCAGATTATCCTTTATGGACTGAAAGGGTGCTGATTAAGGCACTAAACTAACATAGCATAAAGACATTCAAGAGAGATCCAAAGACCAAATAAGATATAAAAAATAGCGAGAGACAAAGAACATCAAAGTAAAAGCCTAAAGTCACATCCAAAGAAGTAAAGACTGGGACACCGACAACACTCCATGGGACATAGCTAGGGTAAAAATAAAGACAAAAAAACATATTATTGAAGGAGACACACTCAACCTGAAGTCCAAAGCTATCACAGATTTGAACAGAGGCAAGCGAGTTCAACCATGGAGCCAAAAAGGGAGATACAAACTTTCTGAGAAGAAGATACACAGCAATTTTAACTATACGAAATTAAGCACAAAAAGTTGCAGAAAGTAAGATAAGTTTGGGAGAAAGTTTATTTTTTAAGAAAGAATGAAGTTGAAAACAGTAAGACAAAGAGGATGACATCGCATAATGCTCTAGATAACCATGTGGAGGAAAGGAAAGAATTGAGAGAAATCTATCACTGAATTAATGTTAATAGAAATATATCACAATTTCAGAATATTTTTATATATTCATTAAATTTATAATAGTAACTCTAATGTATATTAATCTAACTAAATATGTGGAGGAAATCATACTAAGATAAAGAAAGATGATAACTATTCATAAGAGATAAAGATGAACAGAGAAATTGAACCAAAAGATAATTTAAAATGTGATAGGATATGATAAGATATTTTTGTATATTCTAACATTTATTTAGTGTAAACTAAGGCATGTTGTGCCTTGCTCAAGACATGCAGAAGATCTTTGCATAATAACGGTCACGAATGAAAATTGTAATGCTCCAGTTATATCATGCCTATATGTTACATACTGTCTTTCCAGAATAGAAGCATCTATTATTTACAAATAATAAATTTCTTAAATATAACACTGAAAAAGATGATTGTGATACTGCTTCTGGTAATACAAATCTTGCGAGTATGAAATAAATAAATTAATTCTTGATTGCCAAAATATAAATATCTAAAATACAAGGGAAGATTAAAATACGGTGTGTATAAGTACAAAACAAAAGGTATTTTCTTTAGAGAATTCAGGATAAACCATTAAGTGGAGAACCTTAACGCAATGCTAGTGTGTATCATAAAGTTCAATCTGCTGGAACTGCAACTGCATGGCAACAGTTATTTACTCATCATATTCGGAACCTAGCCATTCATTAATGAGACCGTTCGCAACCTGGAACTGAAAGTAGAGAAAAGAAAAGAAAGATAGCATTTCTTGACTGATGGCAACACAACAGAACAAAGGAGAGAGATCAGGTTTCCATTTCACAACGATTCCTCATATCCCAAAGAGATTATTGTCTATTTACAAATGATAACAAATATGAAACAATTCCTTTCCCTCCAGTAACTCCCTTTACCTACAAATGATCTAAAGATGCTAATTAACTACCCCTTTCCAACAGTCCTAACATATGCCAAAACAAGATCTTGATGTCATGTGGCTCTAATGCTGGACGAACTGAGCTCACAAACCACAAGAAGAGGTAAAAAACTGTAGGTGTGGGTTAGGATGCCCAGTCTGTAATTCAAGTCCAAAGGTCTATTCAAGACAAAGAGTTATAGAAGACGTTAGTCAGACATTTGTTGAGTTGGTCCTTGAGAAGTTGTGTTTGGTTCAGAAAGGGATTGCTCTTTAGCACAGTCATCTACTAATTTTAATACAGAAAAACTATTTGTTTCCTATTCTCTATTTCTGTTCTTGATATTTTCAGTTTGAAAAGATCTCAGTTGCCTAACAGTGGGTGTTGTTGAGCCTGAAACTTTACTCTGCAAGAATGGGTAATACATTTTACAAACAATGCAGAAAGTAATAACACGTTTAACCCAAAAGTCCTTCAGAACTTCAACAAGAACCAGAAAGAAAAAGCAACAAGAACAGGTAAAAGTAATTATACTCCGTTAGATGGTGCCACTTGTCATGGAGTCATAGGGATTCAGCTAAAGTTAAGAGTATAAGCAGGCCACCGGTTTCATGTTATATGGAGACAATGTGCAAAATTCAGGAGAAAGAAGCAGCCAACTCATAAACTTCAACACAGAGAACACAGTAACCACAATAAAAATAAATCATAATTTTCAATTGTTTCAAATTTGATTTATAATGAAAAAATCACATCTGAAACTCAAAACAATATAATTCAAGTTAAAAATAACACAACTATAAACTAATACAACTTCAATGTGATAAGCAGCAGAAGCCTCGACTTTTGATTTAATTGATCAATTCTCCTTCATTTGAATAATGATGTAAACTATATTTAGCCTTCAAGTTATATTGCAGGCAAAATTGTGAACCGACTCCACGGCAGGACAGACCAACTTTCTTACATGATAATAATATGAATACATAATCAAGTGATAAGAAATTACACTGTATTCAAAGAAACAAAAGCTGTGATCCATCGGCAAACAGTAAGTAAGATAGAACTAAATAAATTGAGGCAATGCGTCTCACTCAGACACGACAACCTGTTTATTGTCCTCTGGCAATGAATCCACTAACTTCTTCCCAATTAAATGGTGAACAAGTACACCTGCTGCAACACTAACATTTAAGCTTTCCACGGCCAAAAATGATAGAAACTCTCTACCAGAGCTCTGAGCATTCAAATCATCACTTTCACCATCCAATTCACTAGTATTTGGGTCAAGAGGAATATTCCCAGGAATCCTAACTAACTGAGTGCATGATCTCTCCACCAATGGTCTCAAACCAGTGCCCTCGCTGCCCAAAACAAGAATAGTAGGCGGACCTGGTACAACCTCATCCAAAGAAATAGCTTTGGTGGAGACAGAGCCCCCAAGAACCCGCCAACCATTTTCAGCTGAAGACACCAAGAATTGCATCATATTCTTGCAATATCTAAGTTCCATTAACTCAAGAGAGCCTGCACTTGCTTTGCTCACAACACCACTCAATGGAGCTGAATTCTTGGCACATAAAACTACCCCAGTCGCTCCAAAAAAGTATGAAGACCTAATTATTGCCCCTAAATTCTGTGGATCGGTAACCTCATCCAAAGCTATCCAAAGGGAACCCTTCCCCTCATCAACAGAAACAGGGTCCAGTTCCTTTATTTTCACCATCTCTAGTGGTGAAGCATCTAAAACCAAACCTTGATGAGGACGGTTATCAACCACCATATTCAGATCGTGTTTTGATGCTTCTTTTACACTCAAATCTAGCTTCTCAGCAATCTTTAGAACTCTTTCAAAGCCTTTCTTGTCCTTCTTCTTCCTATTATTGCTACTCAAATCCAATCCTTCTTGAACATACAATGCATAGAACTCCCTTCGATCAGCTGACAATGCAGCCAAAACAGGACCAACCCCATAAATCCCTTCACCAACAATCTTAGGCACAGTGGATTCAGTGGCCTCTTTCCATGTCTTTCTACCCCAGTTCTCCTGCTTATTCCATCTTCGAAACTCGGGTCTCTCCGTTCCAACTTTTGCCCCCACCGTCCCCTTGAACCTATTCTTTATGTTATCCCACCTTGGATCCTCAATCTCCTCCCCCATTTCATCATCAACTTCTTCCTCGTCACTATCATCATACTTCACATACCTTTTGCCATAATCACTCCTGTGCTCTCCAGCCTTCTCAACCAATCCACTCTTCCTTTCCTTACTAGCAGCTGCTGATGCACCGCCTTTCATAGAAACTGTTGCAGCCGTTGCTGATATCGGCTTAATTTCTGGAACTGTTGTTTTATGACTTTTATCTAACCTTTCAATGGATTGTTCCCAAGAGGACTTACCACTCACCTTCTTTGCTGACCCTTCCTGGATAGAGGCACTAATCCTAGTCATCTTTGCTTTCTCCACCACCTTACCTTCTCCCTGAACCTCATTAGCCACTTCTAACCAAGGAAGTTGTTTTTCGCCACTTCTTGACCTATAATACCTTCTAGCAATTTGTACCATAAAGCCGTACGGATTTGCTAACTTCCCCGCTTCCGAGGTTCCAAATTTATGTGAAGTGGGGATCATTAAGATGTGGTTTTGATTATAAGCAAGCGGTAAAGATAGGGACCTTAAGGCGTTGGGTGAAGCGAAGCATTTGGGTTGCGAAGAGATTTTAGCGGCAAAAGGAAATGCCTGGACTTTGGAGATGTTGGTGTACATTGAGGTAGCACTAGAATAACTACGAACTCGTCAAAGTGAAAACCCAGAAAAGAATCTCAAGTATTGATAGAATGGATTGAGGAAGGAGCAACCATGTGAAAACTGGATTAAAGTACAGTGAAGTTTTCAAAATGATAATGCCTTATCTTTCTTTCCTACATAGATGTGCATGCGAAATTAGGGCAGACAGATACTACAGGAGATGATTCGTAATTGTTCAGAGGGGCGATTAAACGACACCGTTTAATGTTCTTAGTTGACCTTTTATTGATTAATAAATTATTTTAAAATAATCATAAAAGTAAGAAAATGTAAATTAATAATGAAATCTTATGTAAATATGAAAAATATACTAATTTTACAATTTACAGAAACAAAACATTGAAATTAAATTAAATATATCCAACAATATTTAATCTGGTTGATCCAAAATTTAACCATAATGTATAAATAAATAGTTTATTTTATTTTTTGGAAAAATATTATTTGAACTTTAGATAACATCTCTTTTTTATATTCGAATTTTTTTTTCTTAGCTCCTTAATAAGGATAGAAATCAATAAAATTAGTATTTTTTAGCTCCTACAAACATCGAAAAAAAAAATCAAGAATTTGCAACTTTAATTACAAATAATACTTTTTTCACTTGGTGAGTCAAACTCGAACCGAGTTCGCCTTTAATTGAAGAATAAAATATAAAAAAATTCTCTAAGGTTAACCACATAACAGGATAATCGGACGCGAAAATATTACCGATATATATGTGGCTGGCAAAAGAAGAGACATGCCGCTCACCTCTCCCCTGCTAAATCTCCGCTCCCTCCACTGTCGTATCCGCCACTGCCACTCCTCCACCGTCCGAAACTTCATGGCCGCCGCCGAGCCCATAAGCCCATCAAACACTCGTGTGGGCTGGATCGGCACTGGCGTCATGGGCCAGTCCATGTGCGCCCACCTCATCCGGGCCGGCTACACTCTCACCGTCTTCAACCGCACTGCGTCCAAGGCCCAACCTCTCGTCGACCTCGGGGCCCACTTCGCTGCTTCCCCCAACGCCGTCGCCTCCCGCTCCGACGTCGTATTCTCCATCGTCGGCTACCCCTCCGACGTGCGCTCCGTCCTCCTCCACCCAACCTCCGGTGCGCTCGCCGCCCTCCGCCCCGGCGGTGTCCTAGTTGACATGACCACCTCGGAGCCCTCCCTCGCCGCCGAAATTGCGGAGGCAGCCGCGGACAAAGGCTGTCACTCCGTCGACGCCCCCGTCTCCGGCGGCGACCGAGGCGCGAAGAACGGAACCCTAGCGATTTTCGCCGGCGGGGAGGAATCGACAGTGAAGAATCTGGAACCCTTGTTTTCAGTGATGGGGAAAGTGAACTACATGGGAGGGAGTGGGAAGGGGCAATTCGCGAAATTGGCGAATCAGGTGACGATAGCGTCGACGATGGTGGGGCTGGTGGAGGGAATGGTGTACGCGCACAAGGCGGGGTTGGATGTAGGGTTGTACCTGGAGGCGATTTCCACCGGCGCGGCCGGTTCGAAGTCGCTGGACTTGTACGGAAAGAGGATCTTAAAGAGGGATTTTGAAGCGGGGTTTTTCGTGAACCACTTTGTTAAAGATTTGGGGATTTGTCTGAAGGAATGTCAGAACATGGGGATTGCTTTACCTGGTTTGGCTCTTGCCCAACAGCTTTATTTGTCGCTTAAGGCTCATGGTGAAGGATATTTGGGTACTCAGGCTCTGATTTTGGTACTCGAGCGACTCAACAATGTCTCCCTTCCTCCCTCCGATGCCTGAAATCTCAAAGCAACCATTCTCTCTATCGTCTGTTACTATTTTACTTCTACTGCATTGCCCTCTCCACTCTGCTGTCTCACACAACGCTATGGCATAATAAAGTCTGGTGATTGAGTTTTACCCTTTTTCTCACTGGAGAATCCTTTGGTATCAATTGGGGGTTTAATGTTTCCTACCTCTTTATCTGAAGAGTTATAACATTGTTGTATCATTTAGTTATGAACAAATTATCCTATTTTCAATGAAGTTTTCACATCATGGAAGTGTAGCTTCCAGAATGCATAGAAGGAGGCTGATAGCAATTTGGGGTGGCAGCAATGGCATTTCGCTTTATTTCTGGTTTCCTAGTCGATGGGTTAAAAAACAACACCGATTAAGAGGTTGTAGTTGGCCACGCAAAACCAAGGTTGATGTTTGATGTAGTGTAGGTTTTATACTTTTTGTTTTTTCTGTGATGTTTGGATTGGACTTGGACCTATGAATGTTGTTTACTTGTGAAAGCCTTCTCTCTATCTATTCTCAAGTTATGCTCCGTTAAACCACGCCAAAATCTTTAAAAGTCAATTTCCACTCAATTTTCCTTTGATATACAGTGCTGTTTGCTGGATCCAACCCATATTCGTAGTGAAAAGATTGACAACAATTTACTCTCCTCAACGAAAGGAAAATGTTGATAAGGACAGCTAGGTAGACTGGCTTATGTTGCATCATAGTAAAAATGTTCGATTAGAATACAGAAAGATGACAAACCAAAATCGGCCACCCAAAGCATTTGTCTTGATTTCATTATTAGTTAAATTAAAACAAGCAATAATATCGTTAGTTGATTTTTATAGAAGACAGACGCGTTACCGATTTATCAGATGCATCTTTAATAATGAAACTACTGCTTCGTGATGAGTCATATTTTTTCTCCACTCAACAACCCTTTCAGAAAGAGATTTTGGTTTCAATGAGTTGAAACTCTTTTACTCTTTTAGCTCACCTCACTTCACTAGTCTACAAAACGCGTTAAAACTTGCGGTTGCATGTTTTGCACTAAAATACCACAGATCCAAAACCTTTCTCTTGTGCCTTGTTACTTTCTTGCGGACAAGAGAACAGCACAAGACATTTCGCCAAATCTAAGCTCTCTGATATTTATGTATTTTCACAAAAGATATGATAAAAACATGTTTACTTTTCTCATGAACAAGAAAAAGAAAAAAACAAATCCAAGATTTGCTACAACAATAACAGCAACAACTCCTGATAACTCAAAATCAAATCCAAGAAAAAAACAAATATCACCGACAAAAAAATTGAAAAACTTAGCGTGTTTCATACAAGATAATGAAATACTACAACAATAACAGCAACTCCTGATAACTCAGAAAAGGTTTGAATAAAAAAGCACTTAGGCTTCTCAGTGCATTAAGTCCTGATTTATTCCGGTTGGCTACATCCGCAAAAGGTGACTAGTCACTCATGATAAAGTTTATATCTTTGATATTATTCCTTAACGAAGGAGAAACAAACCCCGAACCAAAATAATGAATGCCCCAGTAAGAAGAGAGATCCCTCCCGGTGGCCATGATCTGCAAGACCAATAACCAAGGCATCATTGCTTCAATGTGTTGATCTATTACCTAAGAAAAAAATGAAACTAGTATTACATTCCCTCGGCAATAATTTAAGACTCCTCCACTCCCAAATATTGGGAGTGAGAAGCTGCTAGAAGGGCTGCACCAATGCCGGAGCCATCATTAGCGTGCTCAATGACAATGGTCTCAGCAGCCTCCTCTCCCAGCAATTCCTTCAGTGTACTCTCCAGGCATTCTCTGAATTTAGTGTAGTGTTCATACAATCCTCCATCCAATGCTATCACTGACTTTTGCTTCTCCCCAACCTTAACTGTGTCTCTTCCTAGTTTCTTGAGGATGCCCAAAATACCAGCAGCAGCAAGGCGGGCCCCGCGAGTAGCAACAATGTCACATAGTTCCACAACAATCTTCCTCATTTTTAGGGAAGTGTTCGAGATCTGACAAAATGAGGAGCATTAGAAGCACCAACTTTTATTGCCCTAAACATAATCAGAATGCTATTTACTTTAAAAGACATGTCACAAAGAATAGGTGTAGTTTATCTTATCGTCATAATTTCTGTCCCCCCCACATCCAATTCAAGAAAAAGCAATTTATAGAATGGGGAGACACGATAGCAATATTTCAAAATCTTAGAAGAGCATGCATACCTCTAATGTATCCTTTAATTTGTTTCCAACCACTTTCAGATCAGGAGTAGTGTCGTGGTGCATGGCTGCCATGTCAGGTGTCCTAATAAAAATGATGTTAAAACTCTGAATATATGTTGCAATGAAGGGTTATGCAATTCAACAAGGGCACGGGTAGCATAAACAGTGTACACTGTGGAATAACAGCTAAAATGAGAAGTGAATACAATTTATTAAGATTGATTGGTATAAGCACAGAAAAAAAAAACAGCTGAAAATGAAAAGGCTAAAACTTTCGTCACACTCCAGTCTTAGCCAAAACTTTTGCCACATTTTCGGATGAAAATGTAATCCCAATAATGCCACAAAATAATTTCTTAGTTGTCCTTCTATCTTAAGCTTATACATAGAGAATAATATTATCATTTCCCTATTTACACCGCCTAAAAAAATGGTAATAAATCTTTCCCCACCACGTTCATCTTTTCTCTTATCCCTGTATCTCCTACCAACCCACCAAGCAAACCCCAGAAGAGGCAATGACAACCCAATCTTGTATTGCAGCATTCTTGTCTTGATTTACAAGTTCCAAAAAAAATTGATGCACAAGTTAGTTCATGTGACGACCTTGGTCATCAATTAACAACAGAGCAAATATCAAGCAATCTTGAGAAATAAGATTTAAATAGAAAAGGGGGGAACAACACTTTGTCAAAAATTAAATACATGATGATACTGAAGTGGTCCACATAAAAAGTCTAAACAGAGCATGCATCTTAATTTTCTCAGGTTTCTGTGTAATTCATGAAATTAAACAACTAGGCTAAGCATCAGAATCATTACTGGCACGTAAATATGCAGTAAAAGAATACTCCATATAAAGGTCATGGACCAATATTGACAGGTATCATCCAAGACAAAAAAAAAACGACTGTTTGGTGGCAGTAATCATTTCCAGACAGTGGCGCTAAGTAGCCAGACCCTAAAACCGATGTGGCTGGATAGCACATAATGGAATGACCACAATTTTGAAGGTATGATTATCAGTTATATAATTTATACTAGTCATGTATCAATCCTTAAACATTTAAAAATACATACCAAAAATTAAGTTGTAAAAAATTGTAGTTTTAAGCTAAACACACGACTCAATGGCACCGTAAGTCAAAGAACAAAAAAAAAGAGACAAAACTCATTACAACTAAGGGATAGATTGGTGATCGTGGTAAGGAAGATATCATATCTTAATCCATTGTTTTGTGAACCAATTGGATATGATCAGACAACCTTATCACCTAATCCTATCCTATCTTTTTCACCAGTTAAATTTTATCCTGTGATTCTATGTTGGAAGCTAACAGGATAAGATTAAAATATTTTCCACTTAAGTTCTCTCCGTCCATCTGTCCCCGTACTGTGTTTCATTTGCACTCTCACTGCATCACTTGTTCTCCTTTTTATCAGTGGCAGCTCACGAATCAAGTTATCATCACATCCACATTCTCCATGTTATTTTAAAATGGGAATGAATTTTTTTAAGCATATAAAATATGTACATTACGTGTTACACTCTTTTAGTTAAAATTATTTTGCTACTTTACATAATTTATTTACAATTTAAAATTTAATTGAGTTCAATACAAGATTTAGAAATAATAGCTCTAAAATTCAATGCATCCATATTAAAATTAGATATTTATAGATTTAAATAACTTTATTAAAATTAGGTAATTATTTTGTTACGTTTTTTATTATTTAAACAATAGAAAATTTGACAAAACTATATCAAAGTTAACTTACAAAAAGTGATATGCAATTGTGTCACAAGGGTAATTTTGCCATTTACTATGACTTGCATCACATGCCATTATTTGGTCCATCTCAAAACACATGATAGAATAATATAATACTATTTAGTTGTTATTCTGTGTCTACCAAAGACAGGATAGGACAAGAGCTTACTGAATTCATATCATGGTGTCTTTGGAAAAGCTTATTTAGAACTTTAGGTTTATCTTATGACATAAGCACTTATGCAAGTGTTTGGAAGAGCAGATGAAAATGGTTTATGGTTTGTCCATAAGCTAATTTTCACACACTCTTATCCTATCATTCCATATCTTATCATGTTAACCAAACAGACCTAAGAAGACCAGGGAAAAGAAGGGACAGAGCAGTGAAATGAAGGACCTATGTTGGTCTGTTATACAGAACATAGAAAGCTCCATAGTAGAGTACAGAGCAGAAGAAAAGAACAAGATAAGGGTTCACTGGAAAGTTGGAAACAACACCAGAACTGACAAGTGCAGCGGATTTGCCAGAAACAGAGCTGCACTTTACCAGCACTGCTGTTTGATCTCATGTTCATTTTGAACTTCTAGAAACAGAAAAAATGGTGGGTCTTTCTGTATCTCTGCCTCTCTCTCTATCAAAAATAGAGAGAGACGATGATTCCTATTCACAGTCATGACTCCCACACCACAAAAATGCCAAATAGCAGCCGCTGGCCACTTCTACACCAGTGCAGTATTAACAACTACGTTTGCCAGTATGAATTAGCATACCTAAGTATGAAAGGAACTTTCAATTTGGGTGGAACAGTATCTCCAAAAAAGTCAGCTTCTTCAGCCATCTTCAACAAAACTCTCCTAATAATCTCCCCCAAATACATGCCCGAAATCAATTTCTCAAAAATCTGTAAACAACAGTGGAATAATGTTAGAGTTGCATTAGTTAATTAAATAATGGATACTATAGATGATTATTACCTGTTCTCCAGGGTTTAAACTCTCAGCATCAAGAGCCAGATCATATTCTGTTAGAGAAAGATTTGATCGGAAATTACCCCACTCCATGTTTATAACCTATAACATTTAGAAATAATCAGAGCATGCTTCGTCACCATATAGTAACACCAGATAGCACACGGTAAAGATAACTCTTTCACAAGAAATTAAATCTCACACATTCATAACCTACATACCATATCTCCAGATTTTGGTATAAGGCCGTGCCATTTTGGAATAGCATGTGCACGTTCTACATATGCTGCATTTGTCCCAGTACCAAGAATCACAGCAGCAATTACATCCTGATTGTAGAATCTGCCTCCGGCTAATGTTCCAATGGTATCATTAACCTACATCAAATCAGCAAGTTAAGTTTCATTTCCAGTTTATATATTAGACCACCAAGAATGACTTAAAATAAAATAAAACTGACATAAAATCTTGTAACTCAAAAAACTCAGTCAGACACATTGGAAATCGTCATACTCAAATCATAGCCATAAAATATAAATAAAAAAAGAGAGAACAGTGAGACTGACTAGAGCAGCAATTCGCATATCCAGCCCAATTTTTTCCATGGACTTGGTTAGCTCTCCCACTACATCTTCACCAACCTACAAACGAACAATGAAGGAGTATCCATGCTCAGCAAGAGATCAGAGAAACAACAAGAAATTCACTCTATAAAAAAAATGAAAGATCCTATGGCTAAGATGCAGTTTTGAATTATAATGAGGCAAATAATGATTGTACTATTGCAATATCTGGAGACTTGCAAAACTTTATACAAGAGAGAGTGACTCGTTCAAATTTCTGGACTATCCGTCACAGTGTAATTAAGATGAGTGACAGGAAGAAAATAGTGTCTGCACAAGTAAATTGAATATCGAAAAATGCTAACAATAGGCTTTATAACACACTCTCTAGTATTGGTTGAATTTATGGGATCAAAAAACTTTGTGGCTCTCATTTCAAATATAGTTAATCAGCTTCATTTGTGATTCTGAACTTTCTCGTATATTTTAACCAATAGTAGGTGTAAAAAAGTGTGTGCTAGGACTGCTAACACTCCTCTTGAATAACAGGAAGGCAACAAGAATTACCGTATCTTCAATATTAAAACCTTTAGTCCACTTAATTAGAGTCCCAGATGAAATTGATGTTTGCCTCACTGGGAATGAGAATGTAAAACCCAGTTCTCTTTGTCTGCCGGGTGGAGGATGAAAACCTTCTGGTTCTGAAGCAACAAACTTGGCAAGAGCTGCTGCTATAAAATCAAATAATGCCTGTAACAACATAATGAATATGTATCAAAGTGTAACAACGCTTAATAGTCTGATAGATTTTCCCATAACACGCTTACCTCCGAAGTACCAGTCATCAAATGTGGAGGAATTGAAACTTCTGCAAACTCTTGGCCAAGAACACCTTTGTCTTTCCCACCCAAATGTACACGAAGGACACGGAAGTTTGTGCCACCAAGATCCAGTGCATAATAGAGTCCTTTCTCATCCCTGTATGTAATGGATGTGGTGATCAATGAACTAACACAGAAGAAATCTTTAAGAATAACTAGTTCGTATTTCTCTCTCGGCATCTTGACTGCAGGGTCTTCAAACCACAATATAAACAATCAAACGCTTTAGTGATAAACCGTTATAATCCAGAGGGTCACAGAACCATGAATGATATGTTAGTAAACACCTCCAATTTAATCACGTAATGAACTGCTAAAAAGCAGTATAATTCTGAACCTGTGACATTCGAGTTTCAAAAACCCGGATTTACAACAAACAAAAAAGCTCTAATATTTATTCTTAACATTCCAATACCACAATAAAATCATAATTGAGATAATGCATAAAATGAAGTGAACTACTTCACCACTGATCCAAATTTGTCAGTTCACGGTATCAGAATTCAGAAAGTAAAATAAACAGCACGCATAACAAAACAAAAAAAAAGGAAAAGGAGAAACATTGATTAGCCAAAAATCCATTAAAAAAGTCAAATAAAACAACAAGATCAACATTCCAGAGAGCAGGACAAATAGACAGTCAACAAAACCCGGACATCCTGATCCTCTAGTGTCTGAAACTTTTTTTACTACAAACTTTATTTAAAAAAATATAGACAAAAAAATCCTATATTTTATAAATATTAGTATTGAAAAGCTAACAGATGTGAAAAGGGAAAAGAGATGGATAAATCTACGAACCCAGTAGGGAGATTGTCGACGAAACTGATCAACATGTTAAGCTTGCTACCACCTTCAGATGCGAGCCCTGCGTGCATCTCCACATCCATGGCATCAGCCACTTGTCTGAGCTTCGCAAGTGGGGTCCCACTCTTTTCCTCAAAGTCTTTCAGTATGGCCATGGCTCGACTCCACTTGCGGGAACTAATCATGCGGTGGCGCACCACCAGCGCCGCCGCGGCACAAACGGCCGCGGCACAGACAACAGCAGCTCCCACCGCGACCTTGCCCATGACAGCAGTGGAACAAGCCGAATCCCGTAAAGTCCGAAACTTTGTCCTCTGAAGAATGAAACCCAGATTAGATTTTAGTGGGGAAGTGAGAGATTGTTGTTATTGGTGCACATTGTGGGAAAGTGACAGTGGCGTGGCCTTGGGGGTTAGGAAAGAGAGGTGAAATGAAATCAGACAGACAGGCACACAACACATACATACATATACATCAAATAGTGTTAAACACAGTAAAAAAATTTGAAATTTAGTAAAATTATGTAGATATCTCGCTTCAAATAATTAATTTCATTAGGGTTGAGTTGAGATGCCCAATCTGATCTCGATCTTACAAATTTAATGTAAAACTTCACTTTCAAATTTAATGTAAAACTTCACTTTCTTGGTAAAAAAAAAAGAAAATAGAAAGTTGATTAGTTAATTTTAGTAATTTCCGGATAAAAAGATTTTAAAAAGATTTGGTTTAATTTTTTTTATTTCTATAAATTGAATAACTAAGCTCCTTTCCTTTGTTGGAGCTTACCCAGTGATAGATTCAAAAATTCTCTATTATTTAGTAGAGGACAAATGTATAAATTTAAGAAGTAAAAAGAATAAAAAGGTAAATATATTTACTTGTAAATTAAAAACAATGAGGGGGTACAAGTGTCCATCCTTATTTAATAGGTTCACCGCTGAGCTTACATAGGGATAAAAAAATTAGATATGACAATTGAATTTCATCATAAATGAATAAAGAATGAAAACATTTGGCTTGTATTTTTTTCATCTTAAAAGTTCATTTATTATAAATTATAAATAATGACAAAGAGGGACAATGTTTCCTTAGAGAGTGTTATTAATTCAAAGATTTTTGTTTTCACTAATTACAAATCAGCACATTATTGGCAATTTGATAAGGTTGAAAGAGTGATAGAAGGATAGGTTTATATTAAGTTTTAGTTTGATTAAGAGTGTGGAAAGAGAAGGTTGGTATTTGCATAGAAAAAGAGAGATGAGTGGTGGTATGAATAAGTAAATATGTCAAAAGAAAAGAAGGCAGTGACAGATAAGAGACACTTTTGTGCATGTGTCCTAACAAATGTGTAAATAAATAAAAAATAAATAAATTATATATATACATATATATTATTTTAAAATTTTCAATTACAAATCTTATATGTATTATTTTATTTTTTTTACTTTCTCCTAGTATCCACTTTGCTTGTGAACATAATTACTATGACTTACATTCAGGAGCAATCTTACATGGAGTGAGGAAAGTTGTGTTCCCTGTTTTTT
The DNA here is from genome assembly GCF_016808095.1 of Vigna angularis. NCBI lineage: Eukaryota > Viridiplantae > Streptophyta > Magnoliopsida > Fabales > Fabaceae > Vigna > Vigna angularis. The sequence continues at coordinate 63,143,104 of NC_068970.1, read as the reverse complement.
TTTTTAAGTTACTTATATATTAAGTTTTTTTTATATAGATATTGATCATTCACGTATTTTTAATTATTAATCAATATTGTACAAGTCAATTAAAAACAAATATAAGATAAATGATAGTATTAGACTGAGATAAAATTGGTACAAAAAGTTAAAGGTGTTAAAATATATAAGATAAACATACAAATAACTAATTCCATAAGATAAAGAGATTAAAATAAATCAAATCACAATGGATAAGGGGTTTGAATATAAGATATATTAGGTCTATAAGATCAATGTAATAGAATACACTATATATATATATATATATATATATATATATATATATATATATATATATATATATATATATATATATATATATATATATATATATTTGAATATAAATATAAATAGATAGAGATATTAATATAAAATATAAATTGAGTTTAAAGATATAAATATATAAGCTACTAATTTTAAAGACGAAGATATTATACTATAAAATAAAACATAAAAAATTAAGAGATCTAAAAACCTAAAAAATAAATAAGTAGTGTTTTATAATTTTATAAACGGAGTTTATATATTTTATTCTTAAAAATTCAGAATTTATAAATATAAAAATTGTTTAGTTAAGTTTTATGTTACAAATACATATTTTTTTAACTATTTCATTTCTTTTTTTGAATTTTTTCTAAGTGTTTGGTCTACCTGTTCATTTCTTTTAAGATCATTTAACTTCATACATATTTTGGTTCAACAATTATAATTGTTCAGAATTTTTTTTTAGATAAATTCATCTTTACTTCTTATTTTAAGTCATTTTTTAAAATTTATATATATATATATATATATATATATATATATATATATATATATATATTCTAGGACTATGTTTGTGGTTCAAAAGAACTAAATATTTGTTCTTTTATGATTGTTAGAGAATATTCAAACTATTAGTTTAAGTTTTCTATGTACATATATGTTATCATTTAAAAGTGAAAACTCTTAGTTTTGTTAGATTAAAAGACTTATACTGAGTGAGGGAAGTTAGTCCAATTTTCAAATTGCATTGTATGTTGAGGTTACTAGTTTTGACAATTGTAAGAGCATTCTATGTTACTTTAGTAATTAATATCGATGAATACTCAATGAAATTATGTTGATAATGGATTAATTTGATTTATATATTTTATGTATATTTAATATTTGTTATGATTCGAATAAGGAATAAAGATTTTGAATATTAAATAAAAATTGATAGATTAAGAAAAAATTGTGGTTTAGTGAGTTGTTGAATGATTTGATATATCAATTTTGTTAAATCGTTCTATTTAAAAGTATTTTTGAATTATATGTAGCATTTTTTACTTAAGAAAGGTGTATATTGTTCAAATTGACTAATTGATTGATTTGATCGTATCTCTTAAGTTTTTTTAAATTATGTAGATCCAGTAAACGAGTTAGTCATTAGTTGAGCAAAATTTAAATTTTTAAAATCCATTCAAATTGTTTACTCCTTGATCAAGACTTTAAGAAAGGCTTTCAGGTATTTAGATGGTTGGGTGAATGATTTGCTTGTTGAGAAAAAATCATTTTATAAAAGTTCAGAGAGTTTTAGGTTGTTGATCGAGTTTGATTTTGTTGAATGAATCTATTAAGTTTTGCTTTTGATACATAGTTGATATTTTGTTGTTGGGTGAGTCAACAATGAATCAGTGAATCAGAACTTGAGGATGAATATACTTTTACAAGTGAGCATGTAATGTTGATAAGGATTTAGATTATGTAATTTGACATATGATTCTTGCACTTAAAATACATCTAAATGATATATTTTTGTAATAAATCAAACCCCTTTTGCTTGGAATTATAAAATGAGGTAATAAGAAGCAGAAAAATAAGAAATTAATTATTTTTTTTATTTGCAACAATTTTTTAAGGATTTAAAGGATGATGCAATTGAGTTCCATAAATTTTTCGTTGACAAAAGCAGTTTACAAAGATCTAAAATATGACTTTTTACAGCTGAATCACAAGAAAGTTGTGGCTGAGCACTAAAAGAGGTTAAGAGAAAAAGTCAAAGGCGGTGCATAAATTAAGCAATAAAAAATGGCGTTGAATACTTAAAGTGACAAAGAAAGTAAAAAACCTCCATAGAAGGAAACCTATGCAACTAAGCATCCATGAATAGGGTTGAGCATCGATGAAAATTTTGTTAAACATATACCTCATGTCTTGGTTTTAAGCATTGAGTGAAGAAGTAAATAAGTGATAACAAAGTAGGAATCGATGTCTTGAGGGTAAAGAGATATAAATTCCATGTTTAGATGTTGAAGTTATATTGCAATATTATATGAGCAATTAAACTCTTATGTTGAAGTTGGATGTGATCAATTATAAATATCTATACTTCAACATATTTATCTATGCTTTCATTCAAATGTTTGTAGTTTGATTTATACTTTATTGTTTGGGTGAATTAACTAATCATCTTACTTTATTGATTTGGATTGAGTTGAAAAACTAATCTTAACTTGTGGTCCAATCAAACCATCTCATTTTTGTTATAGACTAGTGTATGATCTAAAGCTTAGGTTAAATATAAAGTCTTGCACTTAAGACAATGATTCATTCAACTAAAAGGAAAGGAATCACATTGGGTTTAAAGTATGCAAGAATAAGTCTAGAATTACCTTAGAGTACTTTTAAGGCATTGAATAGTTTGCATATTAAATAGACAAAATGAGTAATGATGCAATAAAAAAAAATGAGATGAAATTTAATGATAGTTTTCACTCTACTCAATCTATATAATATATACTATTATTCATATTTTTTCTACAAAAATTTCAAAAACCAACTATCAATATATTTTTGTTAAATCTCTTTGAATTACACTTGTCAACATGTCACACATCTAATAAATAATTATTTTAAAACTTAACCTTGTGTGATGTTAAGAATTTTGATACTTAATGGACATAAAATTGTCACTTTTTTTTTTCAATTATTCTTCATTGATGTTTTTCTTGTAGTAAAGCTATGTCTTTAAAGGTAACAAAATCAATAAGCTGTCCAATCTCATAACAAATTTATGACAGCTAGGCTTGACCTCATGTTAAGTTAAAAGGTCATTAAAAATTAAAGGCAGTTTTTAAAATTTAAGTCACTAATAAAATTACTCTTAATTTTAAATATAATGATTTAATTTATAAATTATAATATTACACACCTTTTAATAAATTATTTTTCAATAATTTTATTCTTTAAAATATAACTATTATTTTGTAACATCATTCTACTTGACATAAACCACGATGATAAGTTATTAAAAATGACTCGATTCAGTTTTAGTCACAAGATATTTTTACATAACTTATCAAATCAAAACCATCTTAAAAACTCTAACTAAAAAAACCTAAACAATGCAAATTTCAGCGTTCTCTAACATGGCAGTATTTTCGACAACCACATTCCACACAAACATTACATACCTATACTCCTTCTCTTCACCTTTACCTTAAACACCCAAACTCATAACTCACCTATTTTTAAATCACATGTCTTCTCCTTTTTCCTCTTTCACCCTACCGCTTCAACTACAACAATTTTAATATCTCAATTATAATCTCGTTCCAATACTCATACATTTTTGTCATAAAAATGAAAATTTTGCTAAAAATATAATATGAATCTAAGTTTTATATTGAATAAAAATAAAAATAAAAAAATCAAACAATATATTAAAGTAAATACTTATTAACTCATTGATTTAAAATTTTGAATTAAAAGTGATGTTAAAATTATATTTAGATTCATTAGTCTTATCTCTCGGTACAAAATCTTCACTGTTTTGGTTTATGAGTCAAGATTAGATCTTTTTATACAAATAATTTTTGAACTCCAAACTTAGTTTACAGTTTAATCTTCAATTTTATTTTCATCGTTCGGTCCAATTAGATATTATATATAAGAAAAACACTTCGATACCAAAATCATAATTTATCCAGATACCTTAATAATAAATACTAAACAAAAAATAATCAGTTATTACATATCATTTCATTATTGGATTGAAGGCTTTATTGACCGCTTGATCCATAACTGACCAGACGATCCTACCATCCATAAAACCTAACAAATTCAACTACAACAATTCATCTTCATTTATTTTAAGGAGTATTGGCGTGATGGTTCTTGCGTTCATTCACAATGAAATGACACAAAACAGAAGAGGACAATAATAATTGACGAAGAGTGGAGGAAAAAAAAATAGTAATTGAAAAGATTGGTGTTGCTTAGTAGTTATCCATGGTTTGGTTTTGTTGTAGGCATGTTGGGTGCGATCAGGTTTTGATTGGAAGTGTAACCAAATCATTCCAATCCAACATCTCACGCCAAAGATTCTCTCACTTTCCATTCTTTCATTTTTTTTTTATTTCTAAAATCAAAGATATATTCTTTAAGCATTCGTGTGTATAATAATTCTATTAACTACATGTACAAAATAAACCACACCAACATTCTATTCCTTTCAACATCTTGTGTTTTCTGAAATTTCTCTTCTTTCCATAATATTTTATTTTTCTTTCAACCGATTTGAATTTATTGTCATTATTTTCATAATAAATGTATCGTTTTCATTTAGACAAGGACGTAGGCCATATTTTGCTGGTACGTAAAAGCTAAAATACCTGATATTCTATTCTCATCAGTGTTATATATTTTATTACATAAAATACTTGTCCTAACCACAATTAAGTTTTTTTAATTCAATGATGAGATGACATCACAATCTAATACTCAAAACCAACCAACTTACTCACCAATGTTTATATTTTTTTCATTTTGTAATTTATAAAATATTATATTTTTTTAAGATAGAAGAGAACTACCACTGAAAATAACATGGCTATTCTTTCTTCTTAATTTTACCATTCTATTTAATGAAAATAAAAAGGAAGGTAAAGATAACATTAAAAATAATTGATGTTTCTTTATTTTTATAAAGTTGTTGATAAAATATGAGTTACTCTTTTCTTTAATGGTATTCGCTTTGATTCGTTAAGAAATATTTATATGTAGTGCTGGCTACGTTTTTGAATAAAACACTAAAAAATATATATTCAGTGAGAGTTAGATGTTATAAAAAATCCTCCACAAATTAATATGATTTTAAATAATGTTGATGAATTGTTTATAAAAATTAATAATAATAGAGGTTTTAATTATATTTTCAAGAATTTTATAACCTCCACAAATTAATATAAGATAGAATAAATTTTGTTGTTTCAGTAATTTTTTTTATCTATCTAATAAAGAAGAAAACACTCAAATTAAATAGTAACTGTTAAATTGGGTGGAAACCAAAATGTTAATTAAAAGTTATACTATGTTTATAAACTAATTTCTTTTTCTAAGTTACTTCCATCTAATTATTGAAAGATTTCGATTTTTATGGAAATTTATTTTAAATTACAATACTTTATGTTGATAAAGAAATATTCAGTCATTTACAAGTTAAAATTGCTTTACATAGAAACTAATTTGTAAAAAATATTTATTTTCCTAGTAGTTTGTCCTCATTAATTAAATAAAAATATTCTCAATCTTCCTCTTTTGGAAAAATTAATAGAACCAATACGAGAAAAAAAAGTAAATATAAATAATATGTTTAAACATGAAAAGAACAATAATGAAAAGAACTGAATAATACCACCAATTTTGTGCCCAAAGTGGATAGACAAGGCAACACGTTTATTTGACCGAACTATGTCCGATGTTCTATGATAACATTATGTGGTATGATAATTTTCTTATATGTGTATTCGAAGACACATTACAAACATGCTTTTTTTCATATTAATAGTTGTTCTTCTTATTCAAGTACCATGATTCTCACCCGTTGGAGGCTAATTAATGGTGAGTTGGGCTGTTAAAATTGTAATACTGGGGCGGGGGATTGGATTTGGGCCATTCGGTAAAGGGTTCATACTTTATACATATATTTTTCCTTTCATTATGCACCTCCAACAAAACTTCATTGTACCTTCAACTTTTTCAAAAATTTATTTTTAACCTTAGTAAATATTTCTTTCACTTTTTTTCTTTCTATTTAAAGTAATCCTACACCTACATTTTTTAACTCTGTACCCTTTTAACAAAATTTTTAAAACTTTATCTCTTATTTATAATTTAATAACTATTTAATTTAATTTAAAAATATAATATTATTTAATATTTTTTCATATTTTAATAATTATTAAAATATAATTTTTTATTTAAATTAAATTATTATTAAATTTTAAATAGAAAATAAAATTTTAAAAAATTTCATCGGATATTGGTATCCAATAACTATGTTATTGGATTTCTATTTTCAACACGAAAAATTTGTTTTTTATTTATACTTTATTAATTATTTAATTTAATTTAAAAAATTAATATTATTTAATATATTTTATATTTAAATAACTATTAAAATATAGTTTACATTATTATAGTAGTAATATTAGAAAAATAAAAACAAAAATAATAATAATTAAGAGATCTAAAATTTTTGAAATCTTATTTTATTAATTTAATATTTTAATATAATTTAATATATTTATATATTAAATCAGATTTTATATAATTGTCATTATTTTTATTACTTTTATTTTAATTATTTTAATATAAATATTATATTAAAAATTAAATTATTATTAAATTTTAAATAAAAAATGAAATTTAAAAAAGTTATCCGATATTGGTAGGATTTCCAATTCCCACGTAAAATTTTTAAAAATTTGATTTTTATTTATATCTTATAAATTATTTAATTTAATTTAAAAATTGTTATTATTTAATATATTTCATATTTAAATAATTATTAAAATATATTTTATATTATTATAGTAGTAATAATAAAAAAATTAAAATAAAAACAATAATAATTAAAAAATCTAAAAAGTTCAAAATCCTATTTTATTAATTTAATATATTTATATATATTAAATTAGATTTTATATATTATTTTTATTTTTATGGCTTTTATTTTAATTTTAATTTTTTATTATAATTATTATATGAAAAATTAAATTATTAATAAATTTTAAATAAAATATAAACTTTAAAAAGAAGTCATCGGATATTGGTATCCGATAACTCTGTTATCAGATTTCCAATTCCGACACTAAAAATTTGTTTTTTATTTATATTTTATTAATTATTTAATTTAATTTAAAAATGTAATATATTTTATATTTAAATAACTATTAAAATATAATAGTAGTAATATTAAAAAAATTAAAATAACAATAATAATAATTAAGAATCTAAAAATTTTGAAATTCTATTTTATTAATTTATTATATTTATATATATTAAATCAGATTTTATATAATTTTTTTTATTTTTATTACTTTTATTTTAATTATTTTAATTTTAATTTTTGTAATATAATTATTATAATAATACAAAACATATTTAATAATTATTAAAATATGAAAAAATATTAAATAATATTAGATTTTAAAATTAAATTAAATAGTTATTAAATTATAAATAAAAACAAAATTTTAAAAATTTTGTTAAAATGGTGCAGAGTTAAAGGAGTAGAATTACTTTAAATAGAAAGAGAAAAAGTGAAAAAGTATATTTAATAAGGTTAAAAGAATATTTTTGAAATAGTTAGAGATGAAGTGTTGAATGAAACAGCCTTTTTCAATATTTCAAAGGTGATTAGATTTGGGAATGGAGGGAGAGACACAAAAATTATTACAATATTAAGAATGTTTATTTAGGTTTTTGATAGTTAATTTCTTTCAGCACTTTTATATTTTAATATGTTATTATTTATTTTATAAACAATTTAATACTCAACCATTCATTACCTAATATAAATAATTCATAAACTTGTCATTATATAAGAGGGTACTTTTTCTACACCACCACAGTATTCTTCCTACACCACCACATTCCTAGAGTTAAAGATGGTTGGTAAAAATATTTTAAAATCATCTCTACACCCCCACAAAGAATTTGTAGAATTTTGGAAATATATTCTCTATTAATAAATTAATTTTTTTTTCTGGAAATCTAGAATACATAAGCACAACACTCTGAAATCTCACAAACATGCAATAAATATACACTCACAATTTAAAATACAACCCTCCTCTCTGTTTTGTTCTTCATGGTTCTCACAGAACACACATAAACTTTCTTTCTTCTTCAAACGGTACTCCTCATTTTTACTCACTCTTTTTAATCTTTTTCTACGCGGTGCACACAACACTGACACACTTTATTTCTTCTCTCCTACACCGTGCCTCTTCATTTGTATGTGTGCCCCTTTTATAATTAAGGAGGACACAAGGTCCAAAATACCACTCATTACAAGCAAACAAGAAATCTTTCGATGCAGCACTCTCTCTCAAACAAACCAACCTGGATGCCGAAACGAAGAACTCCGCTCTACTCCATGCTGTTCCTCGACAGTGCTCCACACCACCACTCAACGGCCAATGGAAGCAGTGAAACAGAAATGCAAAGGAAGAAGAAATGAGAATGACAAATGAAAACGAAAATCAAAAGTGAAAGGGGAGGAAGAAGAAGGGAAAAAAAGGAAATGGGGAAGAGATCCGTGAGAGAGAGAACTGGGGTGGGGTGTAGTGACTGTGGAAATAAGAGAGGGTAGAATTAGGGTTTAAAATAAAATCTAAATGGTAAAAGTAAAAAAGAAAAATTAACTTAAAAGAATATTTTTGGAAATAAAAGAAATTGGGAGGTGTAAGACTATTTTTGAAAATAAAAAAAGCTGGGGAGGTGTAGAGAGAAGGGAGCAGTGGTGTAGGGAGAAACTCTCCTCTGTAAGATGTTAAAAATAAGGGCCAACAAATTATACTGTATCTTTAAATTAGTCCGACTTTGTTCTCAGGTATTTTTTCCCTGCACCTCCATGATTGCTCGATGCACCCCCAAAATTTTGAAAATGACATTTTACTCTTTGTAAAAGTGACTTCTGGTTTACCTGTTTTGAAAATCGTTTGAAATCGCTTTTTTGGAATTTCTAGAACATGATTTTCATAATAAATTTTCTTAATGGAATTTTTGCAATAGGATCTGTGGAACAGGATTATACGACATACATTTTAGAATAAACTTTCTGAAATACAATTTTTGGAACAAAATTTGTGAAACATGTATGATACTTTCTGGAACGAGTTTTTTTATACAACACTGTTTCTGTCTATCTTCTTCTGCAGCATAGACATTCTCAATGATAATGTACTGTAGTGCAATGAGAGAGAATATTTTAGTCTTTTCCATTAATATGAGGTACAGTTAGTAATGATTGGGGTGCAGGAAGAAAACATATTTGTTTTCTTTCTCTCGGGCCAGTTTACATTTTTTTTCTTGGTTTACTTTACCCACGTCGGGAAAAAAATACTAACAAGCGAAAGACATTCTTAGCCTCAAAAGTAGGAGTTTTTCTTTTTCATCATCTTTTATTCATTTGGGAACAAATTTTCCTAAGTATAAGAAATAAAGAGGTTTAGAAAATAGTATATTAAAATATAAACATGCTAATAAAATATAGGTTGTGTGAGGTGCAAATTTTATAAGCCTTACTTTTCACGAATACAAATCTATAATTCTGCAGCAATCGAAATTTGACCTTATTCTGTAACACCTCCATATATATGATGTAACTTTGTAGATCACTCTGTGTAATTGTGTCACGGTTTAAAACATCCAGATAGCTTTTCTGACCTTATAAGGTATTAATTTGTGAAATGAAATTCAACGTGAAAAAGGACAATATATATTCAGTTCCGGCATCAAAGGGATTTGCTCTACAGGAAAATGTGAGAGCTTTTAAATGAGAAGCAAGGATCACTCACAAAAGTGATTAATTTGTGATTTGGAAGCTGATTTTTGACTCTGGCTAGTGTCTTTATTTTGATGGAGGAAGTGATTATGACTTTTTTATGGTCTCATGGGATTCAGCAATAATGATTCTTTAATGACTCTTACGATTGATTTCCATATTCAAACATGCTAATTATAAACCGCACATGTTACGGGCCAACTATAATGTGTCTAGCATAGATCAATGCAAAAAAATTAACCCCCCAAAATCCAACCATATCTAACTATAATCATTTCCCATTCTGTATTGCGGTTGAATTTGTAGACACCCCTTGTGAAAATGCTCCCTGCTTCCTGCATAAATATATCTAGTTTGACAACACTAAAAGACAACCTTAGAGATAATGTTTGCAATGCTCAATTGTTGTAATGGATGCTGATGACTTCACTCTTTCTATCATTTGACTGCACCACCACTAAAAAAAATGACCTCGTGAGCTTCGAACAATTCTAAAGTTTATCGCATATTTCTGCATCATGGATCATTTGGTCCCAGAAAAACATTGATTTTGTAGGGTGGGGATCAAATTCTCTTACCGACAAAACTTAATTAAAAAGTAATTATTTTATACAAGTTGAGGAATATACGCTTAACCCTGTAACATTGGATTTTATACAACACCTAAATCTCCTATAAGCAAAAACCACCATACATTGCACACGGCCATGCTACATGGAATCCACGGTTTTGTTTGCTTCTGGCTTTTTCTTCGGGGCAAGGTATAATAAATTAATCACCAATTAACACCTCTAACTAATCAGGTCATAGTCAAATTCGTCAAAATCAGTGACCAAGCTGGGAAATGCTGTTTGGATGAAATGAAAAAGGGCACGCACAGCAATACACAGTTGGGTTGGTCATAATTGGTACTCTGCATACATACATACACAGTAGAGGGTTAATTACAAGCCAAAAACATGAAATACAAGGTAAAATTTAAGGTTTTTATGAACCAATAATACATGTACAGTATGGCCAAGACAGTCACGGATTGAACAATTAACATATTTTTTGATCCAATACAAAATAATTGATGGGTCGATCGGTCAGACCACGTACCAGATTAACCATAAAAATAATTATGATAAATCATTATTGTATGAGTTATAATTAAGTCATTACTAATCAGAAATTCATCCAAAAATCTATAAATACAGATTTGATATACAAATAATTAATTATTTTTTACTACACATTTATTAATAGAGTATTCAAACAAACATTGATTTTAACATAAGAAATAATACTTGACTTAACCTAACAATATAGAAAGGACTGAAAATAAAGCTTTAACCTAAACTTGAAATTTAGAAATTATTTATGAAAATAAAGCTTTAACCTAAACTTGAAATTTAGAAATTATTTTTGAAAAAAGACTTAATCTCAACTTCACAAGAAACAATACATAATTAAAAAATATTGTTTATTATATACATTGATTCCATATAATTGAATTCAGATCTAAACTTAACTAATATATTATACTTTTACCACATTTTTCTGAGATTTTTATCATGAGTTGGCTAGTTAAGAAAGTTGAGAAAAATGATCAATCTTGTGAGTGATGCAAACAATGTCTAATGAGCATGTGCAGGAAAAAGTCCCCACGTGGGTTATGACAAACGTGTGGGTCTCTAATTCCAAGTGTCGCTCTTTATTTTGATAGTTTTGGCAAGATGCAATCTTCTTGGATAACAAAACTTCCTTGTGAGGAAGGAAAATCAGGGTTATTGAGAGAAAAGATGACAGAAATAATGGTGAATGAAAAAGTATAGATCTTATATTAATTAATTGCAAGGTTTGGTGATCAAGAAGGAAGCTTTATTTAAGGTATACAATTCCCATGTTGATGAGACTTATGAGATATTCTTTTTTCCTGAATCCCAAGATGAGAGCTGTGAGTATGTAGAAAGGAGCTGGCTTAGCATCTCTTTTCCAAAATCTTTTCACAGTTTCATCAATGAACTGTCTTTCTTATTTTTAACTAATGTAATTATTATTTTCTAAACTTTTTAAAAAAAAAAAACTAAACTAATTTCACATGAATCAATTTCTACCAAAGTTTCTCATTCTAAAATTATTATACTTTCTCTTCTTTTCATAGTCTTTAATGGGTGTAAAGAGGACAATCATGACCTACAATTCCTTGTGTACATATAAAATTGAAAATAAAACATTTTTCTAAAATATATATAAGTGGGAGAAATGGAGCTACATGCATAGGTAGTGTTGTTGTGTTGTATTCATATAATGTTAACCTTTTTGGCTAAAGGTAAAAGCTTGTGATGGGAGGAAAAAGGGGAATCTGGTGACCAAAGCTTCTGTTTTTGGCTATTTACTATTTATAGGGGTGCTGCCAAGTCTATATAAATAGATATTTAATTCTGTTTTCATGAGATATGTGAAATATAAAAATTGCATTCCACATGCCCCAACCCCCAAGAAATCGAATTAGAGAAATAAAAGTTTGCAAGTCATCCACGCTTAGTTACAGCAAATCAAATTTATAGACTCTAGCTTAAAAAAAAGAGTTAAAATTTTTATGTAAGGAATTATTAACGTTTCCATCTTGGAAATAATGCATGCTCAAATCCTTTTCATACAATAAAAGAATTAAATTAAATAGGGAACTTTGTATAACCATAAACAATGAATTAAATTAATATACTTTTGAGTGAACTGCTAAAACTATATAAAATATATTAAAAACCATAACATCTTTAACTATGTTAACCTATTAATTCACTAGCTTGAAATAGATTAAACTATGTTTCAAAGTTATTGATTTCTAAAATGTGAGTTAGGTTGGTTTAACATCTTGGTAACCAAAATGCAAATATATAATTAATTAAAAACTTGAGATAGAATTAATCTATATAGGAAGTCCAAAACTTTTAAGCTATTAATGAAGAAAGCATAATATATACTTTTACAATCAATGCTATATATATCCCAAAATAATCTAATAAAATATGCTCAATATTATTTATGTCGTTTTAAGTTTTAATCAATATAAAATGTCCATACTCTATTGTTTTTATTATGTGTTATTCAACCATGATTGAGAAAATAAATATATTTTGCAAGTGAAATAACTTTCTAATATTCAATTAGAATAGTAAATACTAGAGTAAATAACTTTCATAATTATACTAACCAAAATTATTACATCTCAACATATTTTACTATTTTCTTCCAATTTTATTTTTTCTGTGGATTAACTACAAGATTATTTTATTGTATCTATTTTTATTTATTAAAAAATAAATTTTAAATTTAACTTAATTTCTCAAAATTGTACACACTTATATATTTAAAAGTAAATTGAAGTGGAGTGATTGAAAGAGTATAGAGAGATGGATGTTTGAGAATTGATCGTGTCATGTGCTTCTTCCATGATATCTGGCTATCATACTTCATAGCCACACCCTCCAAGAAAGATGCTGAATTCAGAAGCAAGGTCCCACCTCACCCCAATCAACAACCATGTTCCCTTTAAACCAACAATCAATACTCACTTCACAACTCATGCAAACCTACTTTCATCATTAAACTATTATATACTCCACAATTTTTATAAACAATTTCAACATTTTTCTTTTTTCTAAGTTTCTCATTTTTTAATCATCCCATTATTAAACTATACTTGTAAAACAATAAATCACTCAAGATAAATATTTCTTCCTTATTGATATTAAATATATCATACCCTTCCAACCTCCAACTCTTGTCAAGTCACAAGATTTTATTCTGCTTTAACAAAAATCTATTTTTGGCACCAATCCTATAAAACAATTACAGAAACATTAATAATTATAAACATTTATAGTACAAATAACTAATTAATAATATCAACTTTTTCAATGCATATTTTTCTAAAGAAAAATTATAATGCTTATACGTGTATCACCTTGAAATTTGGATGATCACGTTTTTTTAAAATAACAAAACGACATAATAATATCAAAATGTAAATGATATAATACAGCTAAAGCTACCCAAAAATAGCCAAGTATATCCATACATGCAAGGGTTATGTTACTTGTACGAAAATATCTTTCTCCTTCATTAATACAATAACTAAAATAGAAGGAACAATATTTAATTATCGGATGAATGAAACCTCGAACATGCACAATGCATTATAACAATTTGATTCGTGATTTACCCCTCCTCCCACTTGATTCAAGAAAAGCGTATTTCTTTATTTCCATGAATAAAGAAAAAAGATAATGCAAATTAACACAAAAAATGATAGAAACATAAGAAAAATAATAATTCTTATTTTACTATATATTTAATATTTGTGTCCTTATGACCACGCCTGTGTTAAGTTCACAATTGCCTAAATACTTAATATGTAAATTCATTTTTTCTTAGCAATAATCACTACAATATTTAAGCATTTTTTATTTTAAAAATTAATTAACTTTTTTTAATATCCCTATACATCGAATTTCTAATGAAAAATTTGATGTGATACTAAAATACTATCATAAATGTGCCAACCTAAATTAATGTGTATAATAGAGTGTAATACTAACATTGATGCTACATATTAAATATCAATTTAATGAACGAATCGAAATACATAATTGAAACTGTAAAAGATCACATTCATAAATAATAAATGGATAAATTAAAACCTATAAATAAATGAGCAAATTAAAATGATCGATTTTGAAGTTAAACAACAATAAAATGAATAAATTATTTTTGGAAAGAAATTGTGTTTTAAAAGTGCGTATGCCAAGAAAGAAAGAGGAAGTAAAAAGAAAAGAAAAAAATGCATAGCATACGAGAAAAAAAATGGTGATTATAAAATTAAGGTATGAAAAAGTTACGAGTATAAAAGTCATTTTTGAAATAATAAATTACATTTATAATTCTCAAACAGCTTTAAAAACTTCAAAATGATTTAAGAGGAATATACTTTTGCATGAATGAAACAGTCAACATGCACTTCATACAAAAAATACTTATTTTAATTATACAAAAATGTTTATTAAATTATTTATTTGAACAAACCACTGTATTTCTTTCTTTATACTTCTTGAGTAACTTTTCTTGTCTCACACCAAAGTGACCGGTTAAAATGCATTTATATTTAGATAGTATTTTTTTTACAAAATTTTAACACCATCTACGTATCATTATGTAATTGGTCTATGTTGATGTTTATGATTATTATTATTGGTACATGTTGATGTTTATAATTATTATTATTGATCGTGGAGAATTTTTGCACCAATCACATAATAAATAAAACGTAGACGTTAAAATGTTGTAAAAAATGTCAAATATCATTATCCTTTACATTTTACCTATTCAGCATGTGAGATATCAGTGTTTCAAATATCAGTTACAAAGTGAAGGTGTAAAACAGGCGCAGTGGAAAAAGCAATAAAGAAAACCACGTTTTCAATACAAAACATACAGAATATATATAAAAGATTTCAATGTAATAGTTACTGTGAAATGGAGGTGAGTGAATACTAACGAGATAATAATGTTGTAGAATTACTGTAGTGAGGTATATGGAGATTTGCAGGTGAAACTGTTGAGAATTGGAGAATTTGTAAGAGTGGGATAGTTTTACTATTTAAGGGGGACAGATTGCAGATAACATAAGTAGGCATTCTGGGAAAGTTTTGGGAGTGAATATGTGAAAGCAAAGGTGGGTTGACATCATGTCATGCAAAAGAAAGAAACATGCAACTATGTTTGAATTGGGAATCAGAAGATGTTAAATATTTTACGTGGCTTTATGTGACCTATGGTCAGTGAGACAACCAAGTAATGAAGCACAACACAACAACACTGCATTATGTAGGCTGCTTCCCCCAATGACAGTAAACAAAAAGAAGAAGTGGTGCCACTGCCTCCCAAATGTGAGACTCTCAGAGCTGTCAGATGGGGATGGTGGGGACTGCGTTTTCTCATCTCTTCAACATCATAACACATTTTTTTACCACCTTATTCTCCTCAATTTCCTTTTCTTCTCTTCTACATATTGTCACACACACGACACTAACAAGGGACACAGGCAAAACATGCACATTTGGATGGGACAACAACACTTAATACCAACAACTCAACAAGACAGAGATAGATAGAAAGAGAATGCTACAAAGTAGAAAGTAGTAAATGCTAACCAGTACTGTATGGCCTATTGTTATGAGGGATGTTTCCCTCCAACCATCTGTTTGTGAAAATGGAAGCTGAGTGCTGTGCAGCCTCCGGCAATTTCGCACGCACCCATGTGATCCATTATGCTCAATCCACCACATATTCTTATACTCCTATCCATCTTTTGCTTCTCTCTTCTTTCATCAACCTTTCTTTTATACTCCTTTTGCTTATACTATATGCATGCCACACCATTTTATTAACTTCTCCACTTTAAAACCCTTTTGCTGCTTCCATTCAAACCCAGTTTCAGCTGCTTCACGTTCAGGAGATGCCATGAAAAATTAAGTCTTGCTCTCAAACTCCACGTGTGGCCCTTTCCTTTATCAAATCGAACAAATACAATTCATCGAATAGTCAACTAATATCTTATTACCGACTACACACTACCTAATTGTCTTCTTTCTCAACTAAAATCAAACTTAGATATCATGATTAAACAGAAAACCACGCTTCCTCGTAATTAATTTTAAACAAATGTGATTAAGAGTGGACTAATTGCGAGGGAGATAGATAATATTTATTTAATTACCACTGCCAGTTTTTAAAAATAAATAGATAAATATTATACGCCTTATTATAAACATAAAAACATTGAATAAATTTTGAAACAGCTGAGATATAATTTAATATGAAAACATTAACAGTAGAGAGCATGATAAGGCTGACTACGTTTGTGGTAAGTTTGTCATAGGAGAAAGTTCTTACTGGTCAAACACTAATCAATGTTTGGTCATACGCTTTTTACTCTTTATAATAAACTATTTTTTTACTGTCTAAATTAAAATTAAAATATCGCACAAATTAACATTTTCATGATAATAAAAAAGTTTAATTAAAAGAAATAAATATTAATGAATAAGAAGAAAAGTAATTAAAATTTGTTTGTGTTTAAGTTAATTTTCTTTTCTTATAATTGAGATTGGAGAAAATACTTTCATTATTGTTAATTAGCAATTGAAGTTAATAATGAAAGTCAAGAACATTCTTAGCTTTTGATAGATACATTAACGATATAATTGTGGAGCAAAGTCAAATGCTTTCGCTAGACCAATATGTAAGCCGTACATGCATTATGTTTTAATGATGAATGACACCTTTGTCAGTAATCCAGTGCTTTAATGCTTTTTCAAGAATTCTCGGATTAAATTGAAGTAATTGCATTGCACCTGAAGATGGCAGTGATCAATTGGAAGTTTTTGTAATTTGATATCGCAGTTACCTAAGAAGGCCAAGAAACTAGCATAATCACAATTTCACAAAAACCAAATAGCTATTCCGTTGTTGGAAATTGTTCCCCGCAGAATACACTGACTTTCCCACGTATTTAAGTAATTTTCATCCATACAATGGCATTAAACCTGAGCACACGTAACATAAATATACATTTTTTACCAAAGAGATTGGAAAAGTATGACATGTTAAGAAAAGTATAGAAAGGTTGTAAGATTTTAGGTTATTAGAAGAAACGAGAGAGGTGAGTCATGAATGACTGTTGCAAAAGCATGGAACTTGACATCAACCCTCGTCTTTTTTTTTTTGTTATTAATAATTATATATAATAAAGGAAGAGATGTAAATATTTAAAGAGGAGGTAAAAGAGTTGAAATCTCTATTTATACAAGGGTGGCCTTCCTGGACTTGTCATTCAAACTTGGTAATTATTAGTTTCGTGTATCTATCTATCTATCTGTTCACACACTCTCACTAACTCTGTGGGTGGGAGTGTTTGTTTGGGTCATCCCACACATAACAGAGTGAGGAGTGCGAAGTGTGAAGTGCAAGTTGGTAGAACTAATCCATTGGGATGGGATCAAAAGCAGAGGGAGGAGAATACACGATGATGGAGGCAGCGGAAAAAGAGAAGCAGTGTTGGGGAATAAGGAGAGAAGTGAAAGCGCTGATGGAGCTAGCGTTTCCCATAGCGTTCACGGCACTTATATTCTACGCGCGTTCCATGGTATCGATGCTGTTCCTGGGACACCTAGGAGACCTGGAACTGGCGGCGGGGTCCTTAGGAATGGCCTTTGCCAACATCACAGGTTATTCGGTGCTGTCGGGTCTGGCACTTGGGATGGAACCTCTATGCTCCCAAGCCTTCGGCGCAAAACGCATGAACGTCTTGTCATTGACCCTCCACCGCTGTGTAATGTTTCTGCTACTCTGCTCCATCCCAATATCTTTCCTCTGGCTCAACATCTCAGACATCCTTCTACCCTTGCACCAGGACCCTAACATCACCCGCATGGCACACACCTACCTCATCTTTTCCCTTCCCGACCTCCTCACCCACTCCTTCCTCCATCCAATCCGCATTTACCTTCGCGCGCAGGGCATCACCCACCCGGTCACCTTAGCGTCCCTGGCTGGAACCCTCCTTCACTTCCCCTTCAACTACCTTCTCGTCACGCGACTCCGCCTTGGCCTCGCCGGCGTCGCGGCAGCTTCCGCTGCCTCCAGCCTCTCCATCCTCCTCTTCCTCGCCACGCACGTTTGCCTCACAGGCCTCCACTGCGCCGCGCCGACCCGGGACTGTCTCTCCGGGTGGAAGCCGCTGCTCCGGCTCGCCGCGCCGAGCTGCGTCTCCGTTTGCCTGGAGTGGTGGTGGTACGAGATCATGATAGTTTTGTGTGGGCTTTTGGTTAACCCCACTTCAACCGTTGCTTCCATGGGTATACTCATTCAAACAACTTCCTTTATTTACGTTTTCCCCTCTTCTTTGAGTTTTGCGGTTTCCACTCGCATTGGAAACGAACTGGGCGCAAATCAGCCTTATCGGGCGAAGCTTTCCACCGTAGTATCTGTTTTTCTGGCCGTGATTATAGGTTTCTCAGCCATGCTTTTTGCCATTGGAACGAGACGGTCTTGGGGAAGAATGTTCACCAATGACGAAAACATTATAAGGATCACATCCATGGCACTTCCGATCCTCGGAATTTGTGAACTCGGCAACTGTCCACAAACGGTGGGTTGTGGCGTGGTAAGAGGGACGGCGCGACCCAACACCGCGGCAAACATCAACCTGAGCGCATTCTATTTGGTCGGAATGCCTGTGGCGGTTGGGCTTGGGTTCTGGTTAGACGTTGGGTTCTGTGGGCTGTGGCTGGGCCTGTTATCGGCCCAGGTGTGTTGCGCGGGACTTATGTTGTATGTGATAGGGACCACAGATTGGGATGTGGAAGCCCATCGGGCACAGTTGCTGATGTGGCACGATGATGGAACGATGGATGAGCAGAAGCAAACGTTGACCAGCATTGTTACCGTGACGCCCTTGGCTTGATTGTTTGATGAAAAGCAACACCCCGTGTTGATGATGGGGTTTATTTTGTAATTTCACTGAGATGAAAGAAAGTGAATTATAACTGCATTTTTTTTGCCTCTTTTTTCCCACCCATACGGGAACTGGATACATAGAAAGAGAGGATAACATAAAGGAAATTATTGTGTGTGTTTTGACATTGTTTTGTTATTATTTTAGTTACAGGAAATGTGGTGTAGGAAAAAAGATATGTGTGAATAGGAAAAAATTGGTGATGTGATGAAAATAATAAGATTATAGAAAAATTTGAGAATATTTTTGGTGTGAAATGGGTAAGGAAAGCACAAAGTGATTGTGAAAGGGTGTGGATCCGTGTTCCTTGGGAGTGGAATAAAGAAGTGACACCTGGGTGGGTGCATTTGAGGAAATGAGTGAAGAGAAAGGCATGTTTGCATGGTACTGTACTCTGGTGTGTGAGGAGCTCCCTTCTGTTAACTTTCGCCTTTATCTCTCGCCACTGCCACCGATAATGACCCATATTCCCTCTCTAAATATTTTCTTCTTAACTTTCTTTAACAACAAACACAACCCTCCACACTAACTTTATATATTCAACTTTTTTTTTATTTACACTCTTCTTCACACTAACGTCAAAATTACATTTTCTTTATTTTCTATCAAAACTACACATTCAAATTATTAAATAGAAACAATATGTGCGTCAAAAAGAAAATAGGAGAGGAGATAGGAGAAAGAAAAGAGGGTCGTATTTGTTGCAGTGTTAGTGTTGTCTGCATTAGGTTGGTGTGCAGAGCGTGGGTAGCATATGTCACAGAATCTTAGTCCTTCAATTTTGTTTTTTCAAACTCCACTTAAATATCTTTTAACTTCTTATCAAATTCTTTTTTCTAGTTTTTTTTTTTAATTTTTCTTTTAATTTTTCTTTTATGTTTCATGTATTTCACTGATATAATTACTCTTTACTTATTGACCAATATATTTGATTTTCATTACATAAATTAAAACGACAATTCATCATCACATGTGAAACCACGTATATAAGATGCCTAATCTATTCAAAAGCAAATTTCATTTAAAATTATATATATATATATATATATATATATATATATATATATATATATATATATATATATATATATATATATATATATATATATATATGTGTGTGTGTGTGTGTGTGTATATATATATGTGTATGTGTGTGTCATTCTTTTTTAATTAACTGGTAAGTCGTACATGCTTGGATTGTACAACCTTTTTTCTTTTATAAAAAAAAAAAAGTAGAAGTCGTCATGTTATATATTAATATTATAAATGAAATATGTAAGCTGTATATATGGTTTACGACTTTCTTGTTATTTTATTATAACACAATACATATAAGTTGTATTGCTAACTTATCATATGTTAGTGTATGTATGATCATCCTATCCATATTAGATACTCAGTGATTATTCAAATTATCTATCAAGTTATTACTAAATTCGCTCTGTCATAAATCAGACTATATATATTAATTTTAATGTTTATCAATTTAAAATTAAAATATGATTATTTATAATTAAACTAATTAAATTAATGTTAATTAAAATCTACTAAATTTATAAATAAAAGTGGGAGGTAAAAAATAATATTATACACATTTATTATTATATTGTTAATGGTAAAACATTAAATTAATTTTGATATCAAAATACTTTTTACATCAAAATACTTTTTACCGTACTTTTTCAATTTTAATATATCACTTAAACTTTTGGACAACATTTGAACTTCAAACAACATCATACAATCTAAATCATTGACCTCAACTCTATATTCAAAACAATTATTTTTTTCTCTAAATATCTTAAATTCAAAATTAATATAATTCTTTTTCTTACTCGATTGTTATTTAGTCTTTTGCTATATAAATATTTATAGTACAAAACATAAAGAATATTAAATAGAATATTTTTTTTTATTAAGTAAAATCAGCTTATGCTTTTTAAGTTTAAACTATACGAGCTTTGAGGTTGATATGATAATACACCATTTACTCTATGGAAGTTCAGGCAGGTTCCATATAGCATTTATAATAAATTAGTAATTAAAAAAAAAAAAACAAGTAATTTTGAAAATTTCAGGATACCTTTAGGATATTGCTCTGATTAATTAAAAAGATGTTATTAAGTCTGGTATTGTGAAAATTTGAAGTGGGCGTCAATCTTATCAATATAATGTAAATTTTATACGAAAAAGTAATTTGTTAATGAACTATTTTTTCACGGAAAAATTAATAAATTTTTAATTTGAATTGATTAAACTAAGCACGCCCTTTAAATCAAATCTAAGTCTTATATTAAAGCTAGCATGTGTTTGAGTTTGTAAATAAGTCGTATAATTTTTT
Source organism: Vigna angularis (assembly GCF_016808095.1). Lineage (NCBI taxonomy): Eukaryota > Viridiplantae > Streptophyta > Magnoliopsida > Fabales > Fabaceae > Vigna > Vigna angularis. The sequence goes on along the minus strand of NC_068970.1, from coordinate 63,121,342 downwards.
TAGCTAATATATATTTATTTCTTATGCATGTAAGCAAAGTATGTAATTGACTACGTAAGTTATATCTATTTGACTTCACTTAATTTCTTTTTTTTTAAATTTAATGTTAGATGACATAATTGAAGATGACGGAGGATTTGTTAAGGGCTGACCAGGAATATTATGGCTTTGTGACTATTGGACTTATCGCATGGTCGTTGCTAAAATTTATATCCAAGGCTCAATCTAATAATTTTATTTACCAAACTATTAGTCAAAACCTTTATAAAATTAGTAGATACACCACGAAAAATAATAATTAATAAATAATATATTATTTATAGAGGAACCGTATTTATATTTTTAATCACAAATGATAGTTGTTATTACTTAGTTTTTTTTAAACATTTCAACTGACCACTCATTTTGTAATTTGGTCCTTAACACAAAGTCAATTTCATCGTAACCTAATAATATAGCATGTTTATACAAACTATTCTTTATTTTTTGACATTTTATTCAATTGGTTTACTTTTATTTTTAAAGTTCAAGTTAGTACTTGATATTCTTAAAGTAATTTAAAATATTCTTTGATCAACTTGAACTTAATATCTTCAAAATTTAAAGTTTCATCTTGCATTTTATTCCTCCGGCTTTCCTTTTATAAGTTTTTCTCTCTTTCCATAGAAATCCAGCAACTTTTTTTTTCAGAAACAAATAATGGCAAACTATTGCCAGCAACAGAAAAAAAAACTTTATCTTTTAAATAAAGAAATAATTTTTTTCATATATATATATATATATATATATATATATATATTCAATTTTGGAAATAAGTTTGCTACATAATTAAATTTCAAGTTATTTATCAGTTTTAACATTTCTCAGTTAAGTTTTAATTAAATATTTGTTGTTTATTAAATATTTTAAATTATATATTTTTTATCTAAGTGCTAACGGTTTAACTTATCTATTAATTGGATAATATGATCGACTATTATTTTATTCTTTTATTTTATTTATTTGTTTTAATGTATTAAAATGTACTTTCATGTATTAAAAGACATAAAACTATAATTAATACTAAGATGATATCATAACTAATCATGAAAAACGAATTTAATCATTTTTATTCGAAACTTGTTTGATAATGCAATTGTGGTAGCTTTTGGTTATTTTATAAATTATTATTTTAAGGGTATGTTTATTCTTTAAAATAGATTTGGAAAAGTAGATTTGAAGAGTAAGAGAGGTGAAAGTATGATAACGAAACTGTGGTAGTTTTCGATTATTTTGTAAATTATTTTTAAGTGTGTGCTTATTTTTTAAGATAGATTTGGAAAAGTAGATTTGAAGAGTAAGAGAGGTGAAAGTATGATTACTTGGATCAAGAGAAAAATGATGAAAAATGAAAAACTTTAATATAAAAGTTTACAAAATTAGTTAATAATGTGATAGATTTGATAGAATAACAAGACTATATTAATTGATAAAAATGAAATGTTATTATTTTATATTTTATTTTTGGTTATAAAATAATTTAAAATAAAATATAATTATTGTGAATTATATTAGAATGGAACATGAGTTATCATTTAAAGTAAAAAAATTAAAATTAATAAGTTATATTAAATTAAAATAGACTTGGTAGATATCACGTTAAAATAAAATGTTTGTGAGTAATTTAAATAATCTAATGAGTTATTAAACAAAATAACATTTTAAAACACCCTCAAGTATTTTATTAAATAATTTATGCGTGTATATAGTTGTCTCTTTTTCTAGAGTAAACAATTAAGCAAGGTAGGTGATTGATATATAGGATATAATATTAAGTAGATTTGTTTCTAATGATTAATTTGAAAGAGGGTGGAAAGATGAATTTGAGGAGATAAAGAGATAAAAGTGGTGTTATTTATTTTAAAGAATTAGGAGATGAAAGTGAAAAAATTTGAAAAAAAAATTTATGAAAATTTGTGATGATTTGATGAATAAAATAATGTTTTAAAAAAATTATTAAATTACAGTTTTACTCATATGATTAAAAGTAATATAAAATAAAATATTATTACTATTATATTATTAATTTTAGTATTATTATTATAATGAATATTACTGTTATTATTATTAATTATCTACCAAGCAAGAGCACCATTACACATTTGGAGGAACAAATTGTGTTGCATTTTTGCTGCTACTGTAAATAACAATCACATGTTATCTTGATGGCCCTCTTTCTGGTCATGTCAGTTTCATTCATCACTGTGAGAATTTCATACTGTTTAAAAGTCATACTATAACCAATTATACTTCCTTGCATAATATTCTTATATTGTCTTTCATGCTCTATTTTTCAATTTAAAAAATTTTAAATTTTAATATTGTTAACTTGGGATCTTCATCATAACTTAACTTAGGAAATAAATTCTTGTTAACTTGGGATCTTCATCGTAATGCATGCTTGTGATATCTTAATTTTTATTGCTAAAAATATTTTCAATTTTTTTTATTAATGTTTTAATTAAATAATTAAATAATTTTGTAATTATAATTTTTAATTTAATATTTTATTATTAAATAGAGCTGACAATTTATGGTCTGAGAAAAAAAAATCTCATTAATTCAAACAATAAGAATAAGGATTGTCAATTTGAATAATTATACTAACTTAATAACTAGGCGGCTAGTTACAACATATGATAATTAAAGCATAATATGCTTCTCAAATGGCTACCCTTTTGCTCCCTTCTATAAATCTTTTACCAAACTTTACTCTTTCTCTTTCTCTGTGCCTAATAACTTTATCACTATAAAATGAAATAAAATGGGTATATTGAGTAACCAAACAAGAAGCCTATGCACGATTATCAATAGCATCTTCGAATGAAATTATACATTTTTAATAGTTTATAAGAAAATATTGAAGAAAAATAGTTATGCTTGATGATTTTTTTTTCACGAATTATACTTTTTTTTAATTACCCCCAACTATGCTTAAATCCACTTTAGGTATCAAAGTAGACTTTTACTATTATTTAAAAAGTAATGTTTTAATATAGTATTTTAATTTTTATTTCTATTGATTAGTTCCTATATTAATTATTTTATTAAAATATTCTTTAAATTTAATTTATTATTTAAAACACAATAACAAAACAAAATAGGACTATTATTATTTTTTTTATTTTTATTAATATTTATTAAAGTAATATTTTTGTTATTTGTTTGCAAAATATAAAAAGAAGGAATCTCATTAAAATTCGGTTTTTGTATATGATGCAAAAATAAGGTGAAAATTTGATGTTTTTAGAAATTGAATTTTAAAGATGATAGTTAGCTTTCTTACCTAATAGATTACCAAATCACTCAAAGCTTCAAACACACAAAAAATTATATTTGCATGAATAACATAAACACGATCAAAATATATTGTTAGAATCACTAATCATCAAAGACTCAAATAGATGAATCAAAAGATACACGTAAGCTGAGCGAAGAAACTCAAAAGACAATAGATATAAGAAAATACAAAAAAAAGAGGATTGAAACTTAACTTACTCAAATAGATAAATTGATTTGTCTAGATTAAAGAACTCGCTGCAATGATCAATCTCACGGTATTGGTTCATCAATCGGACGAATAGAGGATGAGAACTCTTAAAGAAAAATTAGAGAACTCTAAAAAGTTATTTATAGAAGGACTGTGTCTTTTAAAATAATAAAATTAGTTCATAAAAAAATTATTTATATTAAAACTTTTTAATATTAAAATAATCGAGTCTTACCAATTTAAATCACTACTACTTCTAAAAGGTCAATTTCTAAGTAATTACAAATACACTAAAATATTTTCAAAAGAACTCAATTAAAAATAATCAAATATATCATTTAATTAAACCTAATTTTATTTTAGGTAAGTAAATGTATATCATATTAATATATAGAGATTCCTTCTAGTCTAACAAAAGTTATTTAAATATGAGATCATTTCATATTGACTACTTTTTTTTTAAGTTGGAAAGTTAGACATGTAAGTGTGGTTATATTGAAAGAAAAATATTTGACATTTATAATGATCCTACCTTTAAAAAAACTATTTATAATAAATAATACCTTTTATCTATAAAAAAAATGGCTAGTTTTCCATGATTTGCACAACCAAATGTTGGCTTTTATTTCTGAAGTTGGTTTGACATGTTCCCCTAACCTCTCACAAGTCACAAGGGTTATCCTTATGTTCCACACATGGCTATAACAAGATAGGGTTCTCTTCCCCACCCATCATTCTCTTCCACCTTTAAGGTCTACACTTTCTGGGCCCACACATTTTCTCAAATTCTTCTCGATATTAATTATACACTCATGCATGAAACTTTCATAATTAATGAATATACATATTAATAAAATTTTATTTTTTCCTGAACAATTATTGTATATGAGAAAATAATATTTACCATCATGGATGTCTTTTACCTCAGCCACTTCATCATTCAAGTGAGTCAAATTTTGTTGAATTAAAATAATTAAATTGAGTAAGAAAGACCATAAACACATTTATAATTGAAACATCATAGTATTCAGTGTAAACATTTTCATGGTATGGAATAATGAAAGTCAATGAAAACCAATTAAATTTGATTTTTCACACCTGTATTACCGTATTAAATCATTTATTTATTATGAGCATATGAAATTTTAATTAATTTAAGATTATTAGTCTTATACAATAGAACGAATTTGTCTCCTAGTTTATGTTATTTTTTAACCAGATTCAATGTTTTATATACAGAATTATTATTTTTTGTCTTTGTTCTTAATTAGAGGAAGATTTTATTTTTTTTCATGAACATGTTATAAGTTTTATTTGCTTCCCTTCTGTTTGTAAATATGGCAATTCGTTTATAGAGGAGCGAAGCAAAGGGTTGGACTTTTCCAAAATCACTCTAGGCAAAGAAATAGGCAGGCTTTCGTTTGGGCTTAACAAAGCCCAATTCCATACAAAATTACGATTGAAGTAAGCTTAGGACACCAGCAAAATATAATAGAAGAAACATGTTTAGGGTAAAAAAGTACAATTAAATTTCAAATATCTAAACTAAATATAAAACTAGTTAATAGAAATGAATTATAGTAAGATTAAATGATTGAAAAAGAAAAGAAAAATATAGAACTGAGGAATAAAGTGAAGATAAATATTGTAGATAGAAAAGAAACGGAGATGAAATTCTTTTTAAAATTTTCTAAAATTTAATATTAAATTTTTTATTTATTATAATTATTTTTGTTTAGTATTATTATAATGAAAAGTAAAACAAACTATGAAGTAGGTTTCTAATCTGAGGAACAAACTATGTAATAGATTAAAATATTAGTTGACGATTAATACAAATTTATAAAAGAATTATCCTAAATTTATGAAATTAAAAATGGTATACGAAAAGGATCTGGAATAAATGAAAGATTAATCTTTGTAAAAAGAGCTTAATATACAATATTTATGAAGATGTCAAGTTATATCCAAGTTATATCAAATTACCTTATATGAAAGACATACAAAAAACCTTTATATATAAAAAAAGTATATCTTATTAAATGGCATATATTATCTCTATAAGAAGAATTTGTAATAATAGAGATATATACAAAATTTTATATATTGTAATTGTATGTTATTTAAACAATATTTTAATATCTAGAGTTTTGTATTTTTATCTTTCTAAAAGTTTTGTATTTCTTTTTGCTATTTATTTAAAACAGTAAACATTTTTTGTTTGGAAAACTGAAATCTTTGAAGGTAATTAATTATTTAAGTTTGGTGCTGAATATATATTAATTTGAGATGCTAAAATTTAAGTGTTTTACGAACTAAACACTTTAGTTTTCTTACCTAATCTATTAAAGTTAGATTTGTAGCTTGTTAAAAAAAAGTTTCCTAAACTAAAGTTTAAAATAAACTTACACAATATGCATGTATATGTATTTTATGTTGACCAAATAGAAAACGGGTCGGGTCAGTAGACCCATATTGGCAGCACTAGTGAAATGATTGAGATTAAAATGAATGTCCAATCATTCGGCGGTGACATTATAAAAAGGAATTGAGCATAGAAATGACATAATGGAAGGTGTAGGCAGGAAAAGAGTGATTTGATGGAATAATGTTAGGTGATTCCTAAAGAAAGGAAAAAATGGTCCTAATTGATATTGCCATGAGAGTGTTACATGTACCTATCTAATGTCCAAATTGGAAATACAGAATGTCATCAATTCTCATATATAGGATGTGATGGCCATGTTCTGTCTCTAATCATACCAACTTTATCTAAATTCGAACACTGCTATGCTATCATCAGCTTCAACCACTTAAATATCTGCTTCAAAATATTCTCTCATATTCTGTCAACGAATTTATAAACTATATAAGGTTTCTGTTTGCTTCATCTTTAAACTGATATGTTGTTAAGATGTTGAATTTTAAACATATTTTCAATGTATAGTATAATATATCACTTCATGTCTTATTCGAAGACTTGCTCATTATAAATATCTCACAAAAAACTAACACCTGATTAATCAAAAACACCACTGATCAAAATCGATTGTAGTTTCTTAAATTAGGATAGTTCATGTATTTATTTCCTAATTAAACTTACAAACCTATTCAACTTGTAAGATTTAATATCTTAATCTCATATGATATTTATTTCTTTAATGAATTTTATGTTTAATACCAAATATTATTACATGTATCCTCCCCATTTATTTATGAAAAAAAAGCAACTATAATAGCTCATCCACAAAGGACACATATTCTACACAAATTAGAGTGTGTTTATAATTTTCTATTTGGACTATCATAAACTAAAGTCAATAATTTTAGATAGTCAATACTAAAATTTAAACTAATGAAAATTGAAGTAGATAAAATTAAATTCACAATTAAACCATACATATAACTAAAGTTAAAATTTCTTATTAATAAATATTTAAGATATTTAACAATTAAAAATTAATCATCTGTTATTTATTGGTTTACTTAAAAAGTTACCAATACCCATTAAAATTAAAAGACAAAGTGAAACTTACCTTATTATTATTCTCAACACATTTCTACTATAAAACTAAAACTTTTAAATGATCTAAATTAAAAAAAATATTACCGTGACATAACAAGATTCGGAATGATATAGTCAAAGTGCATGTGAGTAAGATTTCTGAAAATGTTCAAATTTCTGAATTTCATGACCACATAGTGGATCCTCTTTTTGAATGGTGTGGATTCTCTTCTGCTTTACCATAGTGAACAACTCAGATTTCAGAGCTTTGTATAGAACTGAAAACTTTCAAATACAAATTATTTTATTAAAAAAATATATCATTATTAAAGTGTAGAGGCATGTGTACTTTGATGTAATTTTTTTAGTATTAATTAAGTGGAACTTACCTTTGGTATTCAAAGAAAAAAGATTCAAAAACACAGAATACATGAATTATTGATAGAGAGAAGTTGTGAGATAAGTAATTAGTAGACATAAAATTTTACCCTGAATTACTGGAGTACTGTTTCATATGTTCACTAAATTACAAAATGGCACAATAATAGTAAACAGCGACGTGTTCAGCAAAATTTTGTTTTCATCTGGATCGTTACAGTCAGCAATGTACTGGAAGCATAGTACAGCTAGGTTTGTCTTTGATGTTTTGAATATCCAAAAGATTTCTATAAAAACTTGATAAACATAATCAAGTTTTTCATCATTAATCATACTTAATAGTGGATCATCCCAGCTGTTTTCTAACAATAGCATGCAGTGGAGAGAGAGAGAGGATCATGTTGATGATTTCTATGTTGCACAAAAACGACAGTAAAAACAAAGGGGAATTGGAGTTGGTACACAAAATAATTGAGGGAAGAGTAAAACGAAACAGTGAAAGAGAAAAATGGGAGATAAAAAAGGAGGAAGTGTTGCAGAGAAACAGCATAGGTATCTTGGGCTACATGCAGAGAAGGAACATGCATTGTTTCTGGTGATTCAGAGCTAGTTGGTTTTGGGAAGTGAAAGGTGAAGAGAGAGCTGAGAAAATAGAATGAATGAGAGTGGTTCATCGATTAGCTAGGAGTTAAACTAGGGAGTAAAGGAGGGTAAAACAGTTGCAGAGCACAGAGAGAGTTGATCTGTGGTACAGTTTAGGGAATGCCTTCACGAGACACGAGTGTGTCAGATGTTTTTGGGACGCTGAGGTATCTTGCTTTTCGAGGATACGTCCCTCCACAATGTAGCAGGAGACAGATGAAGATAGAGATTTCACTATGGGCCTGTTCTCTTCTTTGAGCCTTTTCCATCTTTTTCTGTTCATTGGATCACTGCACAGTTTTTCCCTTCTCACTTCCCTCTCCTTTTCCTTTTTCCCACTTCTGAACTGTTTTGGCCTTTCAAGAACTTGATTCTACCAAGGTGGGTTATCTCACTCCTGATTTTACCATGCACTCCTTCTGTTTAATACCACCAACATGGTTTCTTTGTCTACTATCTTATAGTTTCCCCTTTCAATGTAATGTGAACCCCAACACCTCAATTGAACTCTCTATTTTATATTCCAAGATTTTAATGTTGTTTGATTTTGCTCATCGTCCTGCATTTTGTCATGTAATGCATATTTTAACTGCATGTTTTATTTATTGTGTCTTGAAAAAACTGTCTGTGATTTTTTTAAGGTAGGCTTCCCAGTAGGACTATTCAAAGGCCCCAGTAACATTTTCCTCAGGCACCCAATGGAGAGAACCATTAGGTGGTTGAAGGGATTGTTTGGGATAAAGACAGACAGAGCGCGCAAAGAAAATTCAAATCCTGGCTCCAAATGGTGTCACTCAGACAGAGATTCCAGAGGTTTATGTCATAATCCTACCACCATTCCTCCCAATATTTCACCTGCTGAAGCTGCTTGGCTACAATCCTTCTACTCAGAAACTGAGAAGGAGCAGAACAAGCATGCCATTGCAGTTGCGGTGGCCACTGCAGCAGCGGCTAATGCGGCGGTGGCTGCTGCTCAGGCTGCTGTAGCAGTGGTTAGGTTAACCAGCCATGACAATGGCAGAGACACTATGTTTGATGGTGGACAAGAAAAGTTGGCTGTTGTCAAGATTCAAACTGTGTTTAGAGGATACTTGGTAAGATGCAAATTCTAATTAGCTTTTAGTAGATCCATGATACTTTGATGAAAATGCTTGCTTATTATGAACTTTGTTTCAATTATATAAAAATAAACATTTCATCTTGTAAAATTCACATCCTAAAACACTAGTTGGATTCTATTACATATCATTCTTAGTTAGTTATAACAAGTTAAATTAATATCAGTTAAAATACTTACAAGAGTTTTCAACAGTGTGCAATACAGTGCACTCAAAGAATGTCAACAGATAAATATATTCTCTTGACTGTTTAGAAATCAACAAGAGAAATACTTTCATCTTGAAATTCTTTGATTCTTCTACCCAGGCAAGGAAGGCATTGAGAGCTTTAAAAGGATTGGTGAAGTTGCAAGCACTAGTGAGAGGGTACTTAGTGCGGAAGCAAGCGGCAGCAACCCTACTCAGCATGCAGGCTCTAATTAGAGCTCAAGCTACAGTAAGATCTAAGAAATCTCAGGGACTCATGAGCACAAAGAATGAAGCACACAGGTTTCAAACACAAGCACGAAAATCCATGGTAGTATTGTATGACAGATCTTATATTCCTGTCCACTATCATGATTTGTGATAGACTTATAGTGATTGTTGTCACAATGTTTTTGCAGGAGAGATTTGAAGACATACAGAGTGAGTACATAGCTCCCATCCACAGCAGAAGGCTGTCATCTTCCTTTGATGCCACAATGAATAATGCAAACAACAGTGTTGATGGGAGCCCCAAAATAGTTGAAGTGGACACTGGTAGGCCAAAGTCAAGGTCTCGCAGGAGCAACACATCAATGTCAGATTTTGGTGATGACCCATCATTTCAAACACTTCCTTCTTCTCTCCCATTCACTCATTTATCCATACCGAACCACAGGACTTTTCTGGACTCAGAGTGGGGCTTAACAGGAGAAGAGTGCAGATTTTCAACAGCACAAAGCACTCCACGCTTCACCACCAACTCTTGTAGTTGTGGCTCTCTTGTTGTTGCCCCTATGACACCTAAAAGTGTTTGCAACGAAAACTTCTTCTATGGGCAGTACCACAATTTTCCAAACTACATGGCCAGCACTCAGTCTTTCAAGGCTAAATTGAGGTCTCATAGTGCTCCGAAGCAGCGTCCAGATCCTGGTTCAAAGAAGAGACTTACCCTCGATGAGATGATGGAGTCCAGGAGCATTTTAAGTGGTACTAGAATGCAAAGGTCTTGCTCACAGATTCAGGAAGCAATTAATTTTAAGAATGCTGTGATGAGTAAGCTTCAGAAATCCACAGAATTTGGTAGGGAGACAACACCAACTTTTCCAACCAGAGGAGGTGGCGATTGGTGAAACTTGTGATAGTGTATTTCCTTTTGCCTTTTCACCTTGTTAGTAGTAACTGTGCCTGTCTGCACCCCCATGATTGGCAATTTGAGAACATACAGTGAGGGGAGACAAGACAAAATAGGAGAACAAAGAGAAGGTCCCCCTTGTAATTTGCTCATGGAATTATCTCATCATAATCAAATGTTACAGCAATTTGAGTTTTTTTTTACTGAAACTATGCATTTGTGCTTATTTATCTGTGCAATTTGTTAACTTTGTTACGCAAAAAATAAAGCTTCAATTTGAAGGGTTTCAAAGAATGGCGTTAGAACAAGAAGACTGTTCTAAAGTTTGAAAAAGGAGCATTCTACTCTTCTTCTTTTGATTTCTTTTTAGTTGAAAAAGTGGGTTATGTTATGTACCTATAAAAAAACAAGTTATATATACATCAAAAACAAATTAAAAATCTAAACATTAAAATTTAAATTTAAGTACCAATTAATTCTGTTAACATCTTTACAATTGTTCATTCCCTTCAGAATTTATCAAACACCTCAAACAACAGCATTCCAAACAATAACATATACTACACAAGGCTTCAACATGTAATATCAAGAAATTTTGTTGGAATATAAAACATCAAGACATTGATGTAGCAATTTATTGGTTCAAGATAGCATGGTTGTTAAGTTTTTAGAAAAATAAGTGTTTACTAAAATAACTTATTTCACAAAAAAGATAAATAACCTGAAGATGTCATGATCTGATATTTAAACTGCAGAGTGTGCAGTTATTTAATGAGTGCAGAGAGTTCAAGCAATTAAATTATTGAAATGACAACTATAATTAACAATTAATGATTGAAAATTGTATTTGATTTATGGAGTGAGAGAGAATCTTGAATGTCAGGGAATGCAGGTTTTTGGTTATCTCTTCTCTCTGAGTTCTGATTCATCACATTCATACGTACTATAATCTGACCTTTTTATGTCGTTTCTTCAAATCTTTCCCTAATTCTTTTGAATTTTGAACTGTAGGGTAAGTGCTGTTTTTGTCTTTTACTGTTTCGTTTGTTGGTGCATGTTGCTTCCTTCATTCCAAAAATTATCTATTTTTTAATTACTAATTAACAATGATAACATAAATTCTTTTATGCTTTATTTATATAACACTATTGATTTTCTAAAATATAATAACATTTCTAAATTAATGTTAAATTTGAGTATTAAATCTGCAAAGTATAACTAAAGTACATTTAAGGGGGGAAATAAATGCTTTCTATCAAATTAACTATGGACAAAGTCAGATATGTTTTGATGAATGCTTTAATTTTAAAATATGTATACATATGAAAAAAGATAAAATGAAAGTGAAAAACAAAATATATATGTATAATATTTACATATAATGCAAATTAGGTCCAGTAGTCACTTTTGAACTCTCATCTAATCACAGAATACTATGAGTAGCAATTTTGTTAAATTTCAGAATAATTAATTTAAAAAATATATTACAAATAATAATTTTTATTTAGATGTCATGGTAAATTATTTAGAAGATACATATCTAATAATAGCTGTTTGTTTTGTGTTTTAAGTTTTTTTTATGGGCCTCAACATAAATGGGCTCTATGTCACTACTGATCTAAGCCCATAATACTATTACACTCTCTCGTTACAAAGGACACAATAAATCACAAAAATGTTATATGGAGATTAAATGTAGGGATTAAAAAAGTTAATTTCCGAATTAAAAATAAATTGTAAATTAAAAGAGCTAAAAAATATATTAAAGTCAACTCTTGAATACTGTTTTATTTTTTATTTTGATTTTCTTGCACCACAGCAGGAAAGACCAAATTAGAAAATGTAAAACATTTCTTCTTTTTAGAAAGAAAGAGCATTTTTTTATAAATATTTTAAAATTAATATGCATGTTTTGTTGATTTTAGTTTTGGCAAACATAGGTACAAGAATAAAAGTATAACTAAATTTTATGCCATGTTTTTCTTTAAAAAAACATGATATTATTCTGAAACATGTATACAAGAAAATAAAAAGAAGAGAAATGGAAGTAAGAAAATTCTCCTGGACCCTACCCACTTTCCCTAAAAAGAAAGTTATAGAAGAAATGTGAAGCAGGAAGAAGTTGAAGTGGGAAATGTGAAAGACAGTGTAAAAGTGTAATAATTTATATAAATTTATACATAAAAATTTTGTAATGAGATAAATAAAATTAAATCAAAAAGAAAGATTGATCCATTCAGAGCCATCGATGTAGCTAAGGGAAATAAACGGCTTAGCTTCCTCATCAGTGAGCTCCCTTGACCATGATACTCTCCCCGCGTACCTTGCTCCTGCTCCTGTGCATTTGTACTGTCCATAGAACACAGTCCTGGTGGACCCAAACCAAACCAAAACCAGACAAAATTCAAATCAACAACACACTCACATGACCATGCCAACAAAACATACATCAACAAATTCATAAATATCTACTCAACTAGGTGGCTAAGTTGTCATGCTCTTTTCAGACTTTATGCACACTGATGTGCCTTATCTATGTAAGCAAATATAGTTGCATTGTATGTGGTTTGTGGGTAGGACTCTACCTATACCATTTTGAGTATTGGAATGGGCATGATTAATGAACCAACAACAACACTTAGACTTCCACCACACATGTTAGGTCACTTCTGTTCCTGGTGGCACAATACTCTAACTAGCTATACCCAACAATGCTCTTATTCTGTCATGAGACAATGAGACTCATTAGTTATTCTGATATATTGTTACCATGATCATAGAGGCTTACTTAGTGCGTTTTCTTGTCACTTGGCATAAAAGCATTGAGAATTGCGGGGGCTATTTGTGACTTTCTCAAGTGCGAACTTCTATCATAAAGGGCAAAACGACAAACACTACTGTTGCAAAAGGTATTCAGAACATAATCTTTCTAGACAACACACTACACTTTCCGTTACCCAGAGAGATACCTTTGGTGAAATACTCTTAACTTGTAATCTAATCAGCAGAACCTATATACCCAGTGAGAAACAACACTTTATTTTTACTCTCTTGAGATAATTTGCATGTTTCTATAAAGCATTGAACAAAAGTGAGTTGAAGCAAATGATTATATACTAAGTTATGCAATGAAAAGTTGAGTGGTGTTTGAGATGTTAGTTTGATGAAGGTTTAAAGGACTTACATTTCACGGTTAGGGTCACCCCAGTTATACCATCCTTTGGGAATGATGATGTTGTCCATGTAAGTGTAAGCAAAGACAACGCGAGAAAAGGGACCCCAAGCCCTTCCAAGGTAAAGTGCTCCTGAGCCCGTGACCTTACAGTGAACGAACGAGAATCCCGTGTCCTGTAATAAGCTGCTCCTTCCTTGGGCTGTTAGGGCCCCTGTAACTTGTGCTATTGCATGCACGTGACATCCCTGTTAAGTGTTTCCAATGTCATAACGTAATCTCAACACAACAAAGGTTGAAAAATCTTACCAATGCTCAGGGTACCCCTTGTCTATCGTTTTTAATAAAAACATTATTTCTACTTTCTTTTCATTTGAAAATAAATTAAATGGAATGAGTAAGACATAGAGGTAAGCAACAACTTAGATTCCATTTCTGATTAATTTATTGAAAAGCCTTGGATTGTTTGACAGCACTGATTCAATATCACAGCTGTGAAATTTTGGAGAAAAAATCTAACCTCAAAGAGAGAGAGAGCGTTTCCAAAGATGAAATCGACAGAGCCTTCGATATAACAATCCTTATAGTAATGCCTACCCAGATGATCGTAGAGTGTGTCCTGTGCTCCCAAGAATTTGCAGCCTAGGAATATTGCATTGTCTGCTGAAATTCTTAATGCCACCGCTTGCTTTCCTACTGCTCCTGGTGCTGGAATCGGGGCAGTGTTCTGAAAGCCCATTCAACAACGTTTTTGTTGTAGAAAAACAGACAGAGCAACATTATTTATATTCTAGCAGAGGAACGGAGCTTGTTACTTACTTTGAATGTGATATTCTTGGCTACGAAAAAAGGTGAATTCACTGCAAAAGTTGCAGAACCGTAGGTTCCTGATGGCTGGCTTTGAGCACTGTCACCCCATTGAACAATGGTGTTATCCGCTCCAGCTCCTTGTATTGTTATGAAGGATTTCAAAGGAGGGATGTTAACTTTCTCCCTGTGTGATTACAAAATTTAACAAAGGCAAACAAGAGATTTTCAGTCAAATGTAAATCAAAATTTGTTCAGCAATGAACATAGAAGAAAACTTGCAATTTGTGAAACAAAGAATAAAATAAAAACAGGACAAGTCTGAAAGAAAGGACAGTCCATTAGGTGCAATGTCTCCTGCAGTCAAAGACCAATCCTCAGGGCATTTGAATCAAAAGGAAAAAGACACGTTATTATCACTTCCCTATGTACCAAATCGCACGAAAACAAAAACAACAAATAATAATATTATTATTACTATTATTTTTATTGAACGTGAACAGGACAAACAGCAAAACCCATGTCTCACATGAACAAGGACATAAAGAAGCAGCACATGGCAAAAAGACTTGAATGTGGCAGAATTCAAGTGGAGCAAGTAGAAATATAATACAAGTACTTACGTATAAACCCCTGCATGGACCTTAATTACCACTCTCACTACATTGATGAATGGAAGGGAATCAATGGCTGCTTGAATTGACGAAAAACCTCCTTTGCCAGACTTCTTAGAAACATGCAGAGTGTGAGAAGGAAAAAGCTTATTCTTTGCTGTCTTAAAGACAGAATGTTTGAGGCCACCCACAAATCGCACCCATTTCATGAACTGTTCTTCTGAAAATTGAACTCTGGTCATGTTGGTAGATAAACCATACCCAGGCCTGGGTCTGATTCCCTTGGTATGGCATTGTGTTGAACTGGGATTCTGTAGAAGAATGATAACTAGAACTAAACCATAGAAAACGGAATGAAAAATTGACATTCTCAGAGAGAATGTGAGCAAAAGAATAGTAAGGAGAGGAATGTGGTTTGGAAGTAGAAGTGCCGTGGGAATTGGCTTGTTTAACGGTTTATATACAAGCTAACAGTACTTGTTTATAGGTGGCACTGGAAAGTGAAGCTGAATCAGAGAATCAATGACAGAGAGATAGGTCACGGGTGCTTCTACTGACATGTAATGAGAGAGAGGGTGAGATGGGCAATCCAAACCACAGGACAGGTTGCACTTTTTGCCTATAAAAATGTTGTTTTTATTTTTTTTAATGTTTGGCCACTTTCACTTTGTTGTAATTGTTGTTGTTTGTTTGGTGCTGCCCGTGAGCCCCTCTCTTTCTGTTTGTGTGTGATCGTGAAATTATTCTTGTTGAGATGACGGGTCCTTTCAGATTGTGCTTCAAACAATACCATATTTTGTAAAATACTACCTACCTACCTTGAATCATCGCCGTTCAGTTGTTGGACCCTCCTATATATAATTAAGTGCTTCTTCTTTACTTGTAAATTTTTATTTCAAAACTTGTAATGGTTGAGGTTGGTGAATCAGAGAAGCACCAAAGCCACAAAGCATAAAGCACTGTTGTGGCCATAAGTTATAGCTTCAAGGAGGTGAAAGAACTCACTATGAGGCATAAATAGTCACTACTTTTGTTTGTTTTCTTTTCGGAAGATTCTCAGTTTACGACATTTTTATAATCCCACTGCATCAGTAGCTTCTCTTGCTGGATCATTTCAAATAAAGTGCTACTGTAAAATAGTATAGAGATTTATAGAATATAAGGGAAAAAACCTTTATTTTGTTCTGCAATAGATGCCAAGAAAGAAAAGAAATTTATCAAAAAATGATACTGTAGTTGTGAAAAGTTAAGCCTACAAACGCTTGAATTTGATCCAAACCTTTATGACAAGGAAAAAAATGAAAGGGTTATTGTCAATTGAAGGCCCCACCAACTGATAAGAGACAACTAAAATGATGTATGAGTTCAATAATTTTAATCAGAAGGTGAATTACTCTTTATCTGTACCTGTATCAGTACCATACCAAATCATCAATCATAATTTTGTCTTCCATAGAAATTTCTCATTACAATTTAACTAGTTGGTCTGTTTGGGAGTCGTCATCTTTATAAAAAATATTAAGCTGTAAGAAAACTTTTGACCGTAATATTAACTGATCCTTCAGATCAATTAACTTTGACTAGTATATAAAACTCCTAATTTATATATAATGATATAATGAAATAATATCTCTAACAATCCAAAAATAATTAATATAAAAAACATATCTTTTAAAATTATACTAAAATGGACAACATTTTTACATCACAGCAAATATCTATTTACCTAATTTTACAGTGAAATCAAAGCACGGTACTACTAGGGGTTGAAGCTACTTGGTACAAATGTGGCACAATGCCAACACGAGATTTTTTTTCTCCACTATCACAAACTCCAGCAGAAGACACATAAATAATAGAATGGTGAGAGTGGCACGAGCCGCGAGACATGCACTCGTGTCAGCTTATTCTAAGATAAGTAACAAACAGTGCCTATATTTTAGTTTCATGTGTTACGAGATTGGAAAGTTAAATAGATCAATTAGTATACTGATTCTAAAATCATACGTTAGACACTTACGAAGAGAAGATAATGAATGATAGAAAGTTTAGAAGGCAACATTAGACAGCTGTGCAGAAAGTCAAGATCCCTGTCCCTGTCTGTCACTTATGCTTTAATAGCTTTAAATCGCACATTTAAATCAAGTTTAGGAAAACCAATTACCCTCAGAATTTCTTTTTAAAGAAAATTGTATCTAAAGTTTTTTGCTATTAATAAGATCAACATTATTACATATTTACTTGAGTTATTAAATTTTATTTGTTTGTAAGTTAATTAATATAGGAATTTTTAACGTTATTTCACAAAAGAAAAATAATTATAAAATTGTTTGTTTTCAAATCAAAGTAGCTAAATTTTTTTTAGAAGAATTTGATATATTTTTATTTTTTAAACTTTCAAACTAAATTAAAATTTATTTATATCTCATATTCGGATACAATACAATTTCTAATTATATGATCTGCAAATGCCACCAAGAATCGTAGTATCTTGTTGAAGTACTTAAAACATCATTACATTTACTAAAGTCCTAAAATTGATAGAAAGATATGTTCTTTGGATGCTCGGTTAGAGTTAATTATACACCACCAATGTTCATATTAAAATATCGTAATATATACTAATCTCTTAAAGAGGGAAATACAACTCGTTTAATTTTTACTAATTTCTTCTATGGTTTTTACATTATAAAAGCAAGAAAATGATACAAAAGCAACTATTATTTAGTATTTATGAGTTTTAATTCTACGAATAATTGAATTATAAAATATGTTTCAGTTTAAATTCATTCATAGTTTGAAATAGAGAATGAGATTTTGGAAGAGAATTTGCAAGGCTTATTTCACCTTAATTAGAAATTTGAAAGCGCTTCGTGATTTTTTAATAATTTTTTTAATTTAAATTTAAGTTTTCAAGGCATCTATAATAGCTCACTATGCCTATATTAAAAAACGAATCGATAAAAAAAACAAAAAAAAACGATTTAAATAACCGATAAATGAAAAAATGGAATTTTTTAAATTGTTTTGGATTTTTTTATAAGAACGGAAATATTTTAAAGAAAAAATAATTTGTTCCAAAAAAAATTTCTCTTTTAATTAATTTTTTTTGGCTCAGCATTCTCTTTTCGATCATATAAGAAACAGCTTAAAGGAGTTATTTGGCACTAATTAAAGTTTACTCAAAGTGATGTGTTTGTATTAAAAAAATGAAATAATTTATGAATTGTAAATTGTTATGCAACTTGTGAACAGTGTGTTGTTCTTTGTTTGTTTGTTCCTTCCATTTATTCTTTTAGGTTATCCTTTTGTCTCTATAAGAAGAATATGTTTTAGACGTGAAGCATGAATATGATGGGAGAAAAAAGAACTTCTGTTTTGTGAGTGGAATCCAGACCCATTATAGCCAAATATAATCGCAAAAAAAAATGTCCACACGTTCATTTGGATAATTGAAGCCAACACATGAGATAAGCATTGCTGTTTGACCATAGAATCAAACAACAACATCAGGGATCGCACAAAAGCATCCCACTTTATAAATACGTACCTTAGACGCTGGGTTCTAATATCAATACTTATACCATTTTCTTTTTCTTCTTAAATAAACCATATTTTTCCTATTATTATGTCATACAATTTAATTAAACATAATTGTTTCAATTACGGGATGTGGTTATTTGTTCGTGACAAATGTTCCAATACATGTCTTCATCACTGTTCGTTCCAGAAATCTGTTAGCTCAAATTGAAAGATCATTGAGAGATGATACTCAAATACCAAAATTAGTAAAAAATTAGTAAAGATATGACAGTGTTAGTACTTTTTGAAATATATTTTGGATTACTTATGACTTAATCAAGACCCATTGGTCCTAATTATGTTTTGTTGTAAGTTAATAAACATTAAATCCAATCGTTCTTAAGGGTGACCGTTTAGTGTATAAGTTATCATTGTTCGATATCGACATGGTTAACATGGTTATGATTAACCGTTTGAACTGTCTGATAAGATTGACTAGACAATCATACGATACAATAATAAAAAAAATTTATTCTATTTCAAATACATTAAATAATATTGTTAGAGTCAATCATCGTTTATTTAAGATATTGTTTGTTTTGAAATATAAAATTTTGTCATCTTAAAAATATTGAGAGAAAATGCAAGAAAAAAAATATTTAAATTTTTTTCAAGTTGATCTTGTAAGAATGTGAAATTAATGATGTAGCATAAATATTTTTAATTTTGTATTCAATATAATAAGTAGTTTCACAGTACATATAAAAATAAATGTAGTCAATAATATATAATTGTCAATACTCATACTTAATGTTTTCGCTTACAACATTTAAATTTTTTAGTTCATGTAAGTCATTCATTATATAACATGCATTTACGTCATAATTTCACTCAAAATGTTTAGACGCTTCGGAAGTCATCATTAAATAATTATATATGTATTAATCGTTTTAAGAAAAAAATATGGTAACTAAAACTTAACATTTTTAATGGCAAAAGAAATGTATTTTTTATAAATATAAAAAATGTAATAAATTTATTTTATTTTAAGTTTTTAATCTTTTTATGTTTGATCATGTTTCAAACTTTTTTCCAATCATTTTAATCGATTAACTTCGTACTATTGTATTGGTATATAGTTGTGTGTATGCTATATATGATTTTTATTTAAACACATGTATATAATACTTAAAATTAAATATATTTATATTCAAATTTTTTATTTCATAAAAAAAATACTGCAACACATAACTATATATTTAAATTATAATGGAACTATAACTTTTTATTCAAAGTAAGAATATTAATTAATCAAGAAATACAGAAAAATATTTTTAAAAACTAAATACAAAAAAAAAAAATGGTTTTGTTTTCAATATCGGCTGGTTTAAAATTGAATTTGATACTCAATCAGTTTCCATTATATTTTTTGAGCGATTGAATCAAAATTAAACCTAACTATGTTCAATGTTTTAATTTTTCAATCAATTTATCTTTTTAAACATTTTAAGTTGATGAATCCAGTCTATTAATTGGTAGTTGTTGTAACATTCACTCTTGTTAAAATAATTGTTATTTATATTGTGTATACAATAAATAATTAGATAATAAATATCAATGTTCATGCTAAAAACATCCATGTTCCGACTTCTAAATTCATCTTCATCACCATCAATATCCCTACCAACGCTACCCAATCATTCCTTACAAAAAGTCTCTAACCTTTAAATACCGTCATGTACCACCTTCAATTGATCTATCGTCCATCACCATAAATAAACTATGACTACAAAAGCTGTAAGGTAGAACCTTTGAGCAACCATAACACTATTATTTCCACAAACTTTCTATGTCTGCAACCATGGCCTATGTGATTACAAAAAGATTAATAGAGTGATACGGTGGTATAGTAAATGCTAAGTTCTTGCTGCAGTTTTGCGATGAAATATATATATATATATATATTTGAAAGTGATGAGGATAAGCACAAAAAACTAATAATAAACCTAATTATAAAAATTTGTAAACTCAAATCCTCTTTCTATATTATCAACAGATTTCCACATAACTGTTTCACATATATTCCACAGCCTGTCTCTCACCAACAACGATTACCTAAAAGTTGTCGCATACATGTGCTAATTGGCAATCATGTATTAATTTAACTTTATTCTAGTAATAATGAAACACTGGCCATGATCCTATTGTATGAAAAACAAAGTACCACGAATTAATGATACTAATGAATCATGCGTATATGAATCAATTAACAATATGAGTATCGGGTCAGAAAAGAAGCTGAAGGTGATGAGGGCTTGAAAATTTTCCCCATTCTGTGCATAAAATAATAAGCAAGGTCTAACTAGCAAGGTTGGATTTTTCAAAAGTTCTTCTGTACAGCAAAGGAAGAAGTTCTGGAGGCTCCAAGGAAACTCCGTCTTTTAGTTAGAACAGATACAAGAGTTCCTCTTGAAGCTTTCTTTGAAATTGTAGCCTTTGGAGTGAAGGATATTCTGGGGGTATCCAAGCCTCCCTCGAAGCTTTTGCATGATTTCATTTTCTTCCTGTAAGGTCTCTCTTTCTTCACAAGATCTTCTATGCTCTCTACGCTCGCTAGAGAACTGAAAGATTGTGCCTTCCCTTGATAAAACATAGACAAGCCCCTCCTGCACATTTCACATACAATAAACTCTTGTTAACTCACCAACTTACACCAATTTTCAAAGAAGGGAATTGAATAAAGAAAGAGGCATATGCATCGTCGATCTCTTACTTTATGGGAAGTTGGTTCATTAGCTCTGACAGTTCAAACAAAGGTCCGTTTGAATGAGAGGAGGAAGACAGATAAGATGGTGAAGAGGATGATGCCTCCTCGGCCAATTCTGATGATGAAAATGAAGACACGGAGTTCTCTGAATCTCCCGAGATTGATCCAATGGATATCGAATCGCTGGTATCATCATTGACATCTTCCTTGACAGCCCAATTTGTATTTCCGTCGCCAAGATCATTATTCCCATCCATGATTCCCTTCACGTTCATTTCTCCCAAGATTGACTCTGCCTTCTCAACTGCTATATATGCGTGAAGAAGAGATGAAGAAATTAAGATCTGAATGTGTATGCTTTATCAAGTGTGTGTGGAACAGGCCTTCATTGAGGAAGGTTATCTGTGCATACTCAGACAGATTTTATAACACATGATATCATCAGATTGGGGTAGTTGTATTTAACAGATAAAAAATATATATATATGTATATTGGGTAATGGATGGTGTTATTTATAGGATTAGCAATGAAGAAATGGCTATATAGCATTATTGTTTATTTAAGTTGATGAATATTAACACTTTATCCTAAATTCTGTCCTTATCAAATCACGTTATATCGTGCAAACTTAATACCCTTTTGTTTGTTTGTTCTTCTTCTTCTTCTTGAGTTACTTGTATAGATAAGGACTAAAATTGAAGACATCCATATCCTGAGTCGAGTCAGCCATTGTTTTAGTTTTGGCGTGTGAAACTGTGGTCCCCCATCTCCCCAACTTTGCTTCTTAAAGACATGACAGATGGGTATATTCCCATCGTTTATCACACCATATGTATCAAATTTAATTATGTGACATTTTTAGTAAATGCTAGTGCTATGGCCAAGGGAGAGAGAAATAAAAGGATGACCAGGTTAAGGTTTTAAGGTCAAGTGTGGTTGTAATGCTCACGTTGCCCCTTTACCTCATTTTGCTTGGAAGTTGTGCTACCAATCGGAACAATTTATGGGGCACCCCAATTCCAATATATTCTCTCCTTTAATTATCAAAACATTAACATTTTTCAAAATTTATTTAATTCTTAACTAATTTGTAATTCTAATAGGAATATAAATAAATTGCAAATTTTCTCAAAGATGATTACTGCAAAGAATTGATATTAATTGGTCATGCACTTACCTAATTATTTTTTTGGCTTAACCTTCTTCTTGGTAGTTAAAGTCACGTGGTGCTACTTAACATCCAAAATTAATTTTACTCGATCTTCTTAACCAAGCAACCAACAAAGTATTGAATCCACGTGTTTTACGAGCTTTGAAACGATTGGACTGTAATGGCATATTGCAATTGGTTCAACGTTTTCGACTCTATCAACCATGAATCATGCTACTCTCTATACCAAATCCTTCATAACTAATACAACATTAATAATTCTTTTTTTTTTTCAAAATCACTCGAATCAGACCGGTCCAGATCTTCATAAAAGCTATATTTCATTTAATTAAATAGAATCAGTCGGTCGAAATGGTTATAGGCTTAATAAAACTGAAAAAAACATCGCAGGATTAAAATGACGGTTGAATTGGTTGTGTTTTTTTTCGAATTGAGAAAATTAACGGATTGATCGATTGACCGAAAAAATGTTTTTTTTTAGTTTGTGTTTTCAGAGATTTGTCGTTACCAATAAATCTTGTTTGTTCTTTTTGAATTTAAATATAATACATTAGATTTGTTTTCTGTTATATAGGGCTTGTTTTTGTTATATGTATTCACTTGTCGAACTTTTAAGTGAAATTTTAATTTTAATTTTATGAATTTAATTGTATTTTTTTTCTTAAATAAAAAATAAACTTACTTTAATACCACTAATCAATATCAATGAAGACTTTTTTATAGAAAATTCAAATATCACGTATAAACTAAAACGGCTCATATACATAAAAAAATGAAAAAAATAAGTAAAATAGTATAATTGGTTAGAATTTCTAAAAATAGGGTAGAGTAGAGAAAAAAAGTTAAAAAAGATAGTATAACATTAAATGATGATCTAGACTTTTAGATTATATGACTTTTTTATCTCTTAGGTCGAATATTTGTCATTTTATTCTGGACAACTTTGACTAAAAAAATTTATTTTACTTAAAGTTGCTTCTATACCAACAATCAGAGTCATTTACAAGAAAATATTATTATCAATTCTACAAAATCACGTTATAAGATTCACTTATATATTTTAAATTAAATTGATTTCTAATCGACGTTAAACTTTTAGTATTTTTATTAATATATTACATCATTATATTAAAAAGATAAATTAAGAGTATTTGTTGAAACATGTCAAACCTTGAACATTGATCAATGCTTATAGTTTTGGCAACATAGAGTATTATTGTGTTTTCCTTTTAGAGCTAGGACAACGGGTGGCCCAGTCCAAGTGGAGCAATTAAAAATGGTGTTGGTTAGTGATCTAATGAAAGTTGATTTTGATTTTGCATACAGCTAAACATTTGATGAAAAGCAACTTAAGTCCTACATAGGATGAGGTGGAATATTTATAGTAGTTAGAATATATAAGGATGTGAGACTATATGTGAGGATAAGAAGGTTGACTTGTGTAGAATGATGTGGTGATATGTGAATGGCAATGAAACGAGCACCACATGATTTTATTGTAATGTATTGACGGTGACAAGGGCAGGTAGGCCTCACGATATCTTGTTTATTTTTGGAGAAAATAATATCATGTTTCTTCACAATCTTATCTTTGCCCACCACTCATTTATTGCACATTTTCTCTTTTTATTTCAATATTTTTATTAAAATATTTAAATCAAATCCATTTACAGAGACCTTTCCCTTTCATCCAACCTCTCCATCAACCTTTTAACTTCTCGTTTAATTTTTTTTTATCGATAAATATATTAATTATTAGTATTTTGCTCTCAATAAATATATCAATTATTAGTTTTCTTGATTTAATGTTTGGTGATTGGAAACCATGGTATTCCCCCTTTGAGAGAAACAATGGGCTGATGGATAAGATTCACTGTTTTTATTCAAAACCTGTTACGAATTAATAGTTACCATGAGATACATATGGAATATGATAAAACGTAATGAGCGGATTCGATTTAGACTCCTCTAAAAACAAACAAATATATAACTTATAAAGAAGATCCAATTATTTATATCACTTTCAAAATAATTAATGTATTTATATACTTTATTTGGAATAGACCATAGATCCATACAATGTTATTTTCTTTTACAAAAGTAATTTCATCTTAATTTGATTCTAAGATTATCTCGAATGAAAATGTCATATCATAAAATCTTATTTTATTTTATGTGTCTTATTATGTTATTTCACTTTAAGTCACTTTTATAACGTTTTTTGATGGTATAGAGCCCAACTTTAATAATCTTTTCTTTATATTTTAATTTTTTTAATTTTAAAAATGTTTTCTTAACTGGAGTTTTATAGTATACTCAAAATCTTAAATCTCATGTGTTATGTAACTTATTTTAAGCTAATTTTAACGTTACATGTAACTCATTCGTTACAAATATTTAAAGATTATCTAAAACTGTAATTTCCTATTAATTACTAAAATATATCCATAGAGTCATAAAATAAACAGAAAAATGTTTATAAAAGTATACAAATATACTAATTCTCTTAAAAGTCATACTCAATTTTCAAACATGCATATGTTATCACGTGAATAGTTCCTTATTCATTTCTCATACGTCTACAAACTACTCTTTCTTATTTATGATATGGATGAAATTTATTTGTATTCTTTTGATACAATTAATTATCATGAAAATATAAAAATCATCTACACCATACGACTATAGTATATACGTCAAATTATTTAAATAAAATTTAGCATGTAATGTCATGTATATTTAAATATAATAAATATCTAATGAGTCAATCAAATAAAATTTAATTTTAAGAATGTGTTTAATTATAGTCATTAGTAACTTTGAAATTTTGAAAAGACAACTTTCCTTTTATTAAAGAAAAAGTGAAACTTATTTTGTATAATTTTTAAATATGCATGGGATAAATTCAAGAGGGATTTGTTATTATAATTTTTTTGATATGCTATTTTCTGAAAAATACAAAAATATGATTTATGTGTATGTCAATCCACAATTACAAATATAATAACTGATTATGAAAAATTATGAAAAAATAAAATTTAATATTGGTTAGTCTAATAATGAAATTATGTTTTAATATTAAATATGTATAGTTGTAAACCAAATTATTTATAAAATAAAAATATGAAAAGTAAACTAATTAGATAAAATCATATTGTCTAGATAAAATAAAATTTAAAAAATAACTAATATTAAATTATACCATTCATAATACAGTTAATCACATTTCCCAACACCATAATACAGTTAATCACATTTCCCAAACTTTACTATTCATCACGATTTTCATATCTCCAACCTAATCAATTATCAATTTACGAACACAATCAAAATAAAAACAAAAAAATCATATTAATAGAAGACAGCGGCGCCAGTGATGACCAAGGAAGTGATTGGTGTCATCAATGGTGACTCTGGCCGAGAAGACTCGTCGGTCGGAAGCAATGTCGGATATCTGGAACTGGAGAAGGGATTCCCTTACGCAGGCTTAACGAAGAGAAGGATGAGGGGAAACGCCACTGGGTGGCGCTAGCGACATCGCCAGAAACGTCGTGCGGCGCGGCAAAAAAAGGTGGCGCCGCTGCAGAAGGGGCAGTGGTCCTGTAGTTTGTGCAAGAAGGGGGATGTCGTCGTCAACGCCCTCGGTCTGGGCGACGCCATGCGAAAAGCGGCCATGCGAACGGCGGCGCTGTCACGGAGATGGGGTGGAAGGAGTTGCTATCACGAATTAAAGAAGAAGATCGAGGGGAGGAGGTAAACAAGTCAACGACGCCGGCGAGGCCTCTGGTGGCCATCGGCGCCGCCGCCTGTGGTCTCGTCAAGGTGAACGGTGTGCTGTGGCTGAACCCTAAGCATAGGTTTTGGAATGGCGCGAGGATGATGCAAGTGGACCTGCTAGGTTGTCGTCAGCCTTTTTTTTTTCCTTTAACTTTAGTTACTATATAGTTATTTCTTTGTAATATAGGACCAATTATTTAATGAGTGCGAGATGAATAACGAAGTAAAATTATGGTTGTAATATAGTTCAATTATTAACATTATTTTATTTAATAAAATTTATTACTTATTGATAATAGAGAACTAAAATTTTAATAGCTAATATTAGAGTTTAAATTAAGTTTTAATTTACCGATTAATTATTTTTTATTAATGATATATATTATTTTAGTTAATTAATAATTTTTAGTTTATAAAAGGATATTTATCTTAGTCAATCTAATAATATAAAAGACTACTTGTAATTTTATTAACATTGATATTTTTATTAGCACAAGTTAATATAAAGTAAATTATGGATATTACTTATCAAAAACTAAATGTTACATACCAAAATTAGAGTACTATTTTCTACTTTTTGATGGTTGGGTGTTGTTTATTGAGGGTTTACATGTCATATGTTGAAGATTGGATTACTACCTTCGGAAGTTTATGTGTTACTTATTTAAGATTAAATGCTACATGTTAAAGGTGGTGTATTATCTTTTGAAAGTTGTATGTTGTGGGGGTCGAATGTTTCATGCTAAAGACCGAGTATTTCCTTTCAAAGGTTATGTGGTTGTATATAAAGGGTCAGCAACTATCTGCTGAAGGTTCTTTATCGCTTGTCGTCTACTAAAGTCAGGTGCCACCTACTAGGTGTCAACAATCAGAGTCAGTTATCGCTTACCAAAACCAAGTTAATCTATTAAAACCTAGATGTCGCTTACTAAGTAACGATTATTAGAACACACCCTATGTGTTGTTTGTCGAGATTCATTTGTTGCCTACTAAAGCTAATGATGAACTATATGTTGCCAACTTATCTCACTGTTTCTATCCGACCACAAGTCTACTTGTCTTACTATTTCTACCCATCCACAAATTGTCATGTCTTACTGTTTCTACCCAACCATAAGCGGGCCTACTTGACTACAAGCGGGCCTACCTAACTACTTTTATCCGATCACAAGTCAACCTATTTTATTGTTTCTATCTGACCATAAGTCAGTTTGTTTTACTCTTTTTACCCAACCATAAGCTAGCCTGTCTGACCAACATTGGTTATAAGTTGATCTGTCCGACTACCTTTCAAACTACCAAAGTCAATGATGTAGAAACAACTGACTCATAAGTTAAACGGACCACCGGACTCATCCAAGTCCATATAGGTAAGACACACAAACATTATAATTACCCTATAAATAATACAACTATCAAGATAAATAATTACGTTCATTATTATAATATTAACTTTTCTATGATGCACTTAACTTATTTGAGCGTCAGAAAATCTTTTACATACATATCCCTCATCCATCTTGGGAAAAACAAATAGCAAAAGAAGGAAGAAAGACTAGTTAAAGAATAAAAAAAAAATCGTGTAATTAAAATCTTTTCACAATAAGATTATGTAAGAACAATAATTATTATTTATATTTGTAATTTTAGTTATTATTTAATAATTTTCTTATAATATATATTAGTTACTTAATGATTTATTTGTTAGTGAGTGTGCAAGATCAATAGCTAATAAAAGAAAGAAGTAAAATTAAGGTTGTTGTGAAGGAAAAGAGCATACACAAATTAGCATAGGAGAAGGAAAAGTGGTGTAGATCGCACAATACAAACAGTGACGAACGAAAAGAACAAAAATGATGATGAAAATAGGTCCAGCTCTAGATATGTAGGTCATGGTCCATAAATAAATAGGACTTTTGTCCTTTGCTTGAAAAAGGCTATGGCATAACTGAGTTTTTCACAGTGATTAACATGATCTACCAAGTAAATAATGCCAAATTAACTCATCCGAATAAATCAATTATTCTTTTTCCACCAACATAAAGATGGACCAAGGAAATAAAAATCACCTTCTCAAAATCCCATTGTATCCAAAAGAAAATGAAATCGTTAATCGGGAATTGTTTATTACTCTGTTCAGTGGACACCCAACTCATGGATAATCATTAGACTTATGCTTGGTCTAACAACATTGACATAGGCCTAGGAGTAAGCTTTTTTTATTTTTGACTGAGCCATAACTAATCATAGCTTTAAATTGTAATTAATCATAACATCATCCTATTAGACTCCATGCCAATCTCTAATCACTGTAGGACACTGTGGATAAAGTTTCTGCCAACTGTTCTTAAACACAACTGAGAAAGGAAATATATACTTGCCATTAATTTAACTTTGTTAGTCTGTTACTACTAATAGCAATGTGTGTGAGAATACAAAGTTATGGTAGAGGGAATGAGCGTATGAATTTTAAAGTGAAGAAACTGTATTTCATTAAAAACTAAAGTGAGAATGGTACAGTCTGGTATATATGCGAAAGGCAAAGTGGAATTGGTCAAATCTACATGACCGTTATTACAGTTGCAATTTAAACTACTCAACACACCCCTCCTAAAGTGAAACTGTTGAAAGATCTAATTCCAAGGTGTTCTCTCAATTTCTGAAATCTGTTTTGGCGAAGTGCTTTGGTAAAAATATCAGCAGCTTGATCCTCAGTTGGGCAATGTAGAAGATCAAGTTTCTTCTTATCAACTTGCTCTCTCAAGTAGTGATACCGTGTTTCTATGTGTTTGCTGCGTCCATGTGCCACAGGATTTCTGGCAAGGCTGATTGAAGATTTGTTGTCTATCATGAGCTTCACTGGTTTGCAATAGTTGATCATCAGTTCATCAAGCATCGCTTCAATCCAAGCACACTGACATGCGGTTTCTGAAGCAGCCACATATTCGGCCTCGCATGAAGACAGTGCAACAATGTTTTGCTTCTTCGAGCACCAACTAAATGTAGCCTCCATGAACTTGAGTACATATCCGAAAGTGCTTTTTCTGTCAAGCTGATCTCCAGACCAATCAGAGTCACTCCATGCTTCCAGAACTTCATTCATTTCATTGTGTTTCTTTGGATAAAATAGACCATAATTTGATGTTCCCTTTAGGTATCTTAATATGTGTTTGGCAGCACTGAGATGTGATTGTCTCGGATCTCCCATATACCTGCTAATCAATCCAACACCGTAAGAAATATCAGGTCTACTGTTGCATACATACCTGAGTGAGCCCACGATCTGCTTATACAAGGTTGCGTCAACTCTTTCATCCTCTGCTTGCAGTGACAGTTTTGTGTTGGCCATTATGGGTGTACATGTGCTGTTGCAATTCTCCATGCTAAACCGCTTCAAAATATCACTTACATACTTCTTTTGATGCACCAGGATTCCACCATCTACACGTGAGAATTCCAGCCCAAGAAAATAACCTAGACTTCCGAGATCAGTCATCTCAAAGTCTTCTTTCATCCTTGCTTTGAACTCATTGATTTCTTCTTCATTATTACCTGTTATTAATAGATCATCTACATACAAACAGATTAATACAATGTCATTGTTACTAACCTGTTTTGAGTAGACTCCAAACTCAACCCTGCATTTCTTTAATCCATTCTTTATCAGCCAGGAATTAATGTGTGTGTTCCAGGCTCGTGGTGCTTGTCTTAGCCCATATAACGCCTTGTTGAGTTTGAACACTTTAGCTTCTTCACCCTTTTTGACAAATCCAGGAGGCTGTGTCACATATACTTCCTCTTCCAACGGGCCATTTAAGAAGGCTGACTTCATGTCCATTTGACTGATTTCCCAACCTTTTGCATTTGCTATAGCTACCACAAGCCTTACGGTCTCTAACCTTGCTACTGGTGCAAATACGTCTGTAAAATCCACTCCAGGCTTTTGGAGAAAGCCTTTTGCAACTAATCTCGCTTTTAGCTTGGATATGCTTCCATCTGGTTTTAGTTTAGTTTTGAATACCCATTTGACTTCTATCGGATGCTTGTGTCTAGGTAGTTCTGTCATCGTCCATGTGCCGTTCTTCTCAATTGACTTTAATTCTTCTACCATAGCTTCCTTCCATTTCTCTTCTCTGATAGCTTGTTCCCAAGAAAGTATCTCTGTATCAACAAGAAAGGCATCATGGAAAATCTCACCTGTTTCTGTAATCTCTCTATCAGTATAGACCTCATGATTCATTAGTCTTGTGGAAGGAAATCTGGTACGTTGTGATTTCCTGATGTTGTCAACTTCTTCATTTGTAGCCATCTGATCACCAGCCTCAGGTCTCCTATCTTCTAACCAGCTGGTAACTATTCTGCTAGAACTTGAAGTTGATTCCAATTCCTGCCAATTATAGGTTGCTGATTCATCAACAATAACATCCCTACTGATTACAATCACCTTTTTTCTCGGGTTGTACATCCTGTAGGCACCTGTGTTGTGATATCCAACTAGTATTAAAGCTTCACTCTTGTCTTCTAATTTTCTTCTCTTCTCATCTGGAATGTGCTTATGACAGATTGATCCAAATATTCTCAGATGTTTTATTGATGGCTTGACTCCAGTCTATGCCTCTTCAGGAGTAGAGTCTATCAAAGCCGTGGTTGGGCACCTATTCAACAAGTAGGCTGCTGTAACAACAGCTTCTCCCCAGAGATTGTGTGGTAGATTCTTTCCTTTCAGCAAGCATCTTGTCATCTCAACTAGAGTTCTGTTTCTCCTCTCGGCTAAACCATTGTGCTGTGGGGTGTAGGGTGCTGTGACTTCATGATTAATTCCCTTTCCTTCACAAAACCTGTTCATCTCGCCTGAGTTGAATTCTCCACCTCCATCAGTCCGAAGTATCTTGACTTGTAGGGCAGATTGTCGCTCAACAAATGCACATAATTTAACAAAATATGAGTAAACTTCCTTTTTTTCTTTTAGCAAATATACCCATAATTTTCTTGTCCATTCATCAACAAAAAGGATAAAATATTTATTACCTCCATATGTAGTTGTCTCGAATGGACCACAAACATCTGCATGCACGATTTCAAGCGGCTGTTTGGCACGTTTTGGAGCAGTTTTCCCGAACCTTGACCTGGTTTGTTTGCCCAGAATGCACTCTTCACACAGTTTCTCTGGAACAGTAATTAGAGGAATTCCTTTTACTAAATCTTTGCTGTTTAACAAGCTTAAACTTCGAAAGTTTAAGTGCCCTAGTCTGTAGTGCCATTTCCAACTTTCATCTTCAATACTCATAGATGATAAGCATTGTATGGTAGAAGCATTTAGATTGACCTTGAAGGTTCTGTTCTTAGCAATTGGAGCCTTGATTATTAGGCGATCTTTTTTATCAAACACTTCTATTGAATTGTCACGCATGATCATGGAGTAACCTTTCTCAAGAAGCTGTCCAAGGCTCAATAAGTTGCTCTTCATACTGGGAACAAATAACACTTCATCCATATAGGCAGTCTCTCCATTTTTGCATGTGAGCAAGACTTTTCCCACTCCTTCTGCCATCACCATGCTGTCATCTGCAAACCTTATCTTGCTTTTCTTACTTGAATCTAATTCAACCAGCCAATCTCTTCTTCCAGTCATATGGTTGGAGCATCCCGTGTCAAGATACCAACTCTGATCGTTCTCCACATGTTCTTGGTTGTAGTTTGTCAACATAACGCGTTTTTCTTTTATTTTTGCATCTGCATGTTGTCTCTCACCTGCATGTGACACAAATTTAATACATTCATTATGTGTACCTGATTGACAACAGCTGTCCTTTATTTCTCCAATGTCTGTCAAACGTGTCGTGTTGTCCATAGGTAACGTGTAATCCACATTCTTCCAGCACATGTCCTTTGACATCGAATCTTTGTCCATTTTTCTAATTTCACTTGCAACACCCAATAATACCACTAATTCTGATTCACAGTCATGGGCATCCTGTGCCAGATTTGCAGTATCATCACTTTTACCCTTCGTGGTTGAATCGTTGTGCCAGCAATCATAAGAATAGTGACCATACTTCTTGCAAATGTAACACTGTATGTTCCATTTTTCTGTGCCTTTCCTGCCTCTACCTCTCGGACATCTACCACCTCTGCTACCTCCATCTTCTCCGTTTTCTTCATCATTCTGTTCTGAGTATGTCGTATTTCTTTCTCCATTTCGTCCACCTCTACCTCGCGATCTTCCTCGGCCTCTGCCTCGGTTCTTGTAGTTTTGCTTCGTTCTTGCTTGAAGAGCTTGCTCCGTTGCTTGTATCGCAGCTGCTTTCTCAGCATTCTTTCTTTCAAGCAGTCTCTGTTCATGTGCGACGAGCGAATTCTGTAATTCTTCTATTTTCAACGAGTCGAGGTCTTTACACTCTTTAATGGTGATTACAATGTGATCATACTGCGGGGTTAAAGTACGCAAAACTTTTTCAATTAATTTTCTATCCTTAACAATTTTTCCGCAGGCCCTCATATCATTGATGAGATTCTGGATTCTGCCCATGTATTCTATCACGGTTTCTTCCGTCCTCATGCCCAGAAGTTCATATTGACGCTGTAACGCTTGTAGTTGCACCTTTTTTACTTTTCCCGTATTCCCATAACCTTCTTGGAGAATATCCCAGGCTTCCTTGGCAGTGGACACTTTAGAGATCTTTTGAAAAATGGTTGGAGAAACGCATTGATGAAGAAGCATTCTGGCTTTGCAATCCAGGCGACGTTCTTCCTTTTGAAGTTTCTTCGCTGCTGCTGTATCGTCTTCTTTCATTTCTTTAACTCCCTGTTTCACGACTTCATCAACCTCTTGATACCCTAGAATCGCCTCCATCTTAACGCACCAGTCATCATAGTCTTTTCCATCGAAGACTGGAAGATTGCTGTGAACCATGTTTGCCATCACACCACTCTTTGATCGTCACCAAAGATTCTGCGAATGTCCCGAATCGAAACGAATGCTCTGAATACCATTGTTAGTCTGTTACTGCTAATAGCAATGTGTGTGAGAATACAGAGTTATGGTAGAGGGAATGAGCGTATGAATTTTAAAGTGAAGAAACTGTATTTCATTAAAAACTAAAGTGAGAATGGTACAGTCTGGTATATATGCGAAAGGCAAAGTGGAATTGGTCAAATCTACATGACCGTTATTACAGTTGCAATTTAAACTACTCAACAAACTTAAAGTATCAAACAGATTTAATTCACTTAAAATTATTTATCGGGTAAATATACTTATTTTATCATTTCTCTCATTCTTCATATTATGATGTTTAAAAATAGTAATGAATCATGGTAGTGAATTTTGGATATGATTTCTTTTATAATGGTAGTAACTATATTATTTTTTTATTATTATGTTTTAAAAAAAAGAATTTTGAATGTGAGTTGAGTTAGATGTTTCTCTTTTCTGACATGTAGCTTATGGACAGAGAAGTTAGAATTATGAGAACTCAATAGTACTTCAATAATGGTGTATAACTCCTCCTGTTTCACCATGGATCCTAAATAGGAAATCGAGTTCATTCTCATCAATTATATATACCTCAACGGATAATATTCTAACAATAAATAATACTAATAAAACTAATAAACGAAAATATATAAAATAATATAATCACAATAATAAACGCTTTTAACTTTCTTTTCTTTTCTTTGTTTTTCGAAATCTTTTATTTATTTACAATTCTTCTCTTTCCTTTCTTTTCTTGTAATAATAATCATTTCTATAATATTGGTCGAGTATTCTTAATTGTTTATTTGTATTACTTATTTTAATATTTTATGTATTCAATCTCTAAAGTTTTGTGTGACTCAAAAATACTCGAATAGTATCTTTAGAAGGTATCACTTTTATTTATGATACTAGTTGTGAACTTTTATATATATTTTTCTAATCTAATCACAATTTAATCTTACAATAATCAATATTAGCTGGCTGATTCGTGGTTATCATAGGTTAATTATTTATTATACAATCAATCGGCCTGTTAGTCAATAAGAATGATTAGTTAGTGTGATCACTCAGCATGACCAATCCGAATGATTGACAAGGATGGTTAGTCCAAAAATGATCAACCCAAGAGTGATCGGTTCAAAGGTGTACAGATCTGTCTACCTAGTTGACCCAAATGGTATGTATCGTACATTGACTTCCGAAGCCCAAGTACTTGTAATTGAAGGGACAAAGAGGTTTGAAAAGAAAAAGACACTTGACGCTCGTGTATGTCGAATGTTATAATCCGATTGGGAGGGGTTCATTGGTTGAAACTCGTCCTTAACCAAACATTTTAGTTCAATTGAAAGAGATTTATTAGGTAGAACTTGTTATACCTAATGAATATTTCGGGAGGGATTCCTTGCTTGAAACTCGCCCTTACCCAATGTTGTTTTTTAGAGGGGTTCCTTGGTTGAAACTCGTCTTTATTCCAATGAAGTTTTCGGTTGGAACTTGCCTTTATTTGCGAATATTTTAACTTGATCTTTAAATGGTGAGGCCAAGAAGTTGAGACTGATTGACCGAAAAAGAAGACAAAGGTTGATGATGAATAGTTGAGGTCGAATGACAAAACTAAATTAATAAAGACAAAATATCAAGACTCTAATGAATTGATGAATAAACTATCTTAACACGAGAATACATTATTGAAATACACAATAAAAAATTATTTTAAATAAACATTTACACTAAACAAAATACATGTTTAATATTTAAAATAATTTCTCAAAAATGTTCATATAAAATTTTGATCAACTTAATTGTAATTATTTTATCAATTATTCGATAAGTTTTTTAAAACACTTATATCAAATTTTAATTGAAATCTATCAAAAAAAGTGTTTTTCTTGCCCACAGAACTAGCCAGCTAACACCTGAAACATGGATAAATTCCATAAAATCATATAAATGCATTTCTAATCCTCCACCATTTAAAAAAAAATAGTTGATACAACATAAATGCATTTCTTCTTTTTTCTCATAAAAAAAGGCCACATTCACGCAAACAGCGCATAAGCACAAATTTGATTATACGGAGATTAAAATTCACTCATCTTACACTGTTACAAACCTATTTAGTTGATCGGAGAAAAAGGAACAAACATGCGAAATGGCGGAACAGATAAGGACGTATAAACTGAATTGAATAATAAAACTCAGGACCGCTGCTTTTTCTCTGACACCTTTGTATTGTGTTGTGATGTGTTGCACTCACATAATAAATTCTCTGTCGCTGTGAAATGTAAGTTCATCACATTTCTTCTGCATTCCAAATTAATTTTATTCATAATATTTGAAATAATATTTTACAAATGCTACTTTCTATTTTTTTTACATCAGTACACTTTTAATAGGACGATTAGACATGTACTGAGATGATTTTATGAATACCATATAATATGAGAAATTTAAACTAATTTAATTCGAAAACCTATAGGAATAAAATGTAAACCAAAATATAGAATATTAATTTTAGAACCTCCAGATTATTTCAATAAGATTTTTTAAATATTGTATCATATCAGTTTTATAATTTTTATCACATCATTTTTATTAAAAATTTTAAAAACAGGTAATTTAATAGTATCATATTTTGAAACTTAAATGTATAAAGTATTTCAAAATGTATAAATTTGTAATGATTTTTCATTAATTCTTTAACGAATACCTTTATACTCTTCACTACAAAATTCAAAAATAATTTCGTAATTACCCGATAAATTATGATTTACATTAAAATTATGTTACACGTTATATAATTAAATGAGTAGATAAAAATAAAAAAATGCAATATACATATAAATTATAATACTACAAAAATCACAAGCATTATATAAATAGTAGTAATGTAATATCTTATAAACACTCTCTTCATCTAATCACAAGTGTTTCAATATTTCTACACTAATTATGAAAGGGTAATGTTGAATGGTTAGGTTAGTTGAGAGATTTACTCGCAATAGTATGTTTTCGCTTTTGTTAGGGTTTAGGAAAATAGAGATTTTTTTTAATACAGTTCAAAATAATAAATACAGTTCACCACCTTTGCAGAGTAACATATTCATAGGTAATAAATTGAAGAAGATTTAACACCTTTTGCGTTATAATTTATTTATAATTTATTATTAATATTAAGGTAATGATACGTTAATATAGTTTTTTTTAACATTTTGACACATGTGTATTTTTTATTAATTTATTATTTCTTTGTTACTATATTGACGTATTTTAAATCAATGAAAATATTTTTGTTTTTTTATTCTCACGTGTTACCATCTTTTCATCTTAACATATTAGCTCAGTATTCTAAGCGATGATGAATCATATTACACTAAAACATAATTGTATTTATTTGAATCAAATATCAAGAAAAATAATGAACTCTCGTATTATTGTTGGAAATTCTTTATTGAAATATAATAAAAAGATTTACCTCTTATAAAATATAAACTATCCATATAAAACAACTACCACCATTTTTAACATAAAACTCTAATACTTAATATTTACAATTTTTTTCTTTTTACATTACTTAATTTTCTCAACTTTATTTATTAACCCGGAAACATTGGAAATAATTTATATTGATGAAACATGAAAAAACTTGTATGTATACCGAGGTAATCTTTATGTTTTTTTTTTCACAGAATAAACCTCTTTGCTGGAAACCATACTTGACAGAGCACTATTCTGAAAACATTATTTGGAGGAAAACACAAAAAAGAAACAGTAATACTCCCTCCCTCTCTGTTTCTATGTGCATTTATTTTTTTTAGGATTTATTTACTTAAAAAAATGCATTAGTGGACAAAACATAATGTCCTTCTCGCCACTCTCGAGCTCCAATCTCCAGACAGACACAGAGAAACAGAGAAAGAGAAACAAATAGCCGTTACTTTCTCAGCATTGGAACGTTAGGTAACAAAACCCCTTTCCCAACATTCACTTCGCACTTCGCACTTCGCTCTTCGCTCTTCACTCTTCACAACACAACATCCTCAAACGACATCAACAACTTTCACTTCACACTCTCTGTTCCCCTCACCAATGGTCACTCGCTTCACCCTCATCTTTGCGGCTTCACTTTTCCTCTTGCTTCTCGGTTCGTATCTTCTATCTCTTCGTCTTTTCCTTTTCCTACTTTGCTTCTCACAATGTCGGTGCTTCTAATTTTTCTTTCCTTTTTTACACATGTCAATAGAGAAATAATTAATGATCTCACTTGAACCAACGCTTCTAATAAAAACTAGATTTATGCTTGCAGTTACCTCTTTATTAACCATTGTACCTGAGGTAAGGTTTTAATTAAAGAGATGTGTCTGATTTAGCTCTTCCTAGCCCTTCCCTTTCAACTGGGTAGTGCTTCTTTCTCAATTTGTGTTACAGTTCGTGTGTAGAGATCATTTGCTGCATCATACTTTGGTTTTGCGTGACACCTTATTATAGATAGAGCTGGTAAAATGGTCGATAGAACCCAGTTTTAATTAAATGCTGGGTTTTTTAGCTTCATCCTAGTATTGTCTTATTTTTTATGGGTTTAACCTTTGAAAGCCCCGCTAAAAGTCTTGCTTTTATTTTGCTCATGCTTACTTTAAAGGCCAAGATGACATGTTTTGCCACTTTTACCTTACTGCACTTTGCATTGTGTCTATGGAATGAAAGAACTTAACGATTGATTGTTTAGACTTGCAGATACAGCTAGCAGAGCTAGCATTTTTCACTCTCAATGAATAAGTCGTGTCATCTTTGTACTGCATAATTTTATTTATTTTAATGTTATGAAATATTCTGTGCCAGATTGTTGCTCTGGGAGTTTTATTGGGGTCTGCTATGGAAGAAGCGCTGATGACCTCCCTACACCAGATAAGGTGGCACAATTGGTTCAACTTCACAAAATCAAATATCTCAGAATTTACGATTCTAATATACAGGTTCTGAAGGCGTTTGCAAACACTGGGGTTGAGCTTATGATTGGGGTTCCGAATTCAGATTTGTTGTCTCTGTCTCAGTTCCAATCTAATGCAGATAGGTGGCTGAAAAACAGTGTTCTTCCTTACTATCCTGCCACTAAGATCACGTACATAACTGTTGGTGCCGAAGTCACTGAGAGTCCTAATAATGCCTCTTCACTTGTTGTGCCTGCCATGACCAATGTGCTTACAGCACTCAAGAAACTTGGGCTGCACAAAAAGATTAAAGTTTCCAGTACCCATTCCCTTGGGGTTTTGTCCCGATCTTTCCCACCTTCTGCCGGGGCTTTCAATAGCAGTCATGCACATTTCCTAAAGCCAATGCTAGAATTTCTTGCAGAGAATCAGTCACCTTTTATGATTGATATATATCCATATTATGCTTACCGTGACTCCCCTAGTAAAGTGTCTTTAGACTATGCCCTTTTTGAGGCATCCTCTGAAGTGATTGATCCAAACACTGGTTTGTTGTATACAAACATGTTTGATGCCCAGATTGATGCTATTTACTTTGCACTGATGGCCTTAAACTTCAGAACAATTAAGGTCATGGTCACTGAGACAGGTTGGCCTTCCAAAGGATCACCTAAGGAGACAGCTGCAACTCCTGATAATGCACAAACATACAATACTAATCTGATAAGGCATGTTATCAACAATACCGGTACTCCTGCAAAGCCCGGAGAGGAGCTAGATGTTTACCTTTTCTCATTGTTCAATGAAAATAGGAAGCCCGGTTTAGAATCTGAGAGAAACTGGGGATTATTTTATCCCGACCAGACAAGTGTGTATAGCCTTGATTTCACCGGGCGGGGTGCGGTTGATATGACCACCCAGGCAAATATAACCAAGTCCAATGGAACCACATGGTGCATTGCCTCGAGTAAGGCCTCACAAATTGACTTGCAGAATGCAATAGATTGGGCATGTGGTCCTGGCAACGTGGACTGTACAGCCATACAGCCTAGTCAGCCATGTTTTGAGCCAGATAACCTAGCTTCACATGCATCTTTTGCGTTTAATAGCTATTATCAGCAAAACGGAGCTTCTGATGTTGC
This sequence comes from Vigna angularis, assembly GCF_016808095.1. NCBI lineage: Eukaryota > Viridiplantae > Streptophyta > Magnoliopsida > Fabales > Fabaceae > Vigna > Vigna angularis. The sequence continues at coordinate 63,081,972 of NC_068970.1, read as the reverse complement.
ATGCAGTTTTGGGGGCACGGGTATAAAAGTTGACAAGGATCCAAGTACGTTCATCACAACCTACTTCTGATACCGCATTTATCTTCATTGTTTGTGTTTTGTCATCTGCTGTTTTCCCATAAACTGTTGGAGAAAGCTAGTAAAATAGAAATCCATTTTAGCAGAAGAAAGTATTAATCTGTAGAGGGACATCTGTTCGATATCATGGGGAAGTTGTTTGATATCTGTCAAACTGGCTGCTCTCATAGTTATTATGAATGTGTCCAAAAGTTGGTTTTACTATGTTGTTTGTTCGTACCTAACTGTTATGGTAGATTGTTTTCGGTCACTGATTAGCTAATGTCTATTCTGCAGGCTATGACAACTGCATCTACATGAGAGCTGGGTAAGTTCAATATAGGCATGATCTTTGGCTGTTCCTTTTATTTTTTGACCTTAAATTATACAAATTCAATTTAGGATCAGTTATGACATTTGGGTTTTTCTTCCATTGTTCTTTTGCAGAAGTAATAAAACTGTGACAAGCAATACAACAGCAATGTCTTCTTCAACTTCATCCTCTTCACAGAACGGAAATTCAACATCAGTTTTTACTATTCTTCTTGTAACTTGTCTCTCCGCCTTGATGAATATTCAATCGTACTGACAAGCTAGATTGTTAAAAGTGCAGCACGATTTTGCTTTGTTTTAGATGTATGCTGCAATAGACATGGATGGGGAAGTAATAGCTTAGTGGAAAGCGTTGATATGCTGTGTAATGTACGCATCAGAAAAAAGTGTAAACTCCGTTGTTGTTATATAAGAATTGTTTTTTCTTCACTGCATTAGAGCAGTGATAGGCCAACAGTCTTTGGTACCAGTTTTGTGTGACAAGTTATAAAAGAAAACGCCTTGTCATCTAATTTATCTTAAATTATGCGGTGTAATGCGTTGCTGCACCTCACTGTCTCGTATTGTTCTTAAGATTATCCCGAGTCTTGGAGATAATATGTGACAGTAGTTCTAATATCAGTGATGCTAAAGCCAACCAAGCATGTAAAACAGGACAGGGAAGTTTAAACTTCTAAATGCGCTAAGATTCATGTAACTGCACATAGGTCAAATACTAAATAATGAGGATATTGATTATGCAACAATAATTATCATTGTTGTAAAATTTGACTGTATTGACGAATTTAACTCAATCTAGAGTTCTTTGAGCGGTTCTAAAACCAGTCAAACCGATTAAAAATAACTTCTGAACGATTCTTTGAGCTTTTTTTTTAATAATTTCAAAAAAATTAAATCTACAGCTTTTTTTACGTAAATAAAAAGGTTTATGTATGAGATTTAGAAATGTTCTGAAAGTAATGTAAAAGATGATTTATTCAAATTTAGAAATATACTATTATATAACACTATAATTGTTATTGGTTCAACCACAGTGAATTATTAAATAGGGAACCCGTGTAGACCATCCAACAATCTGTAGCATTCGTAGCATGTTCTGTAGCAATGATTTAGGAAACTGTTAGGTTTTCTAAATGAAAGGAAATTGTAGGGTTGTTGCTCTGAGAAACTTTAGTAGTAATAATGGGTCTTTTCAACTTTCTATCCAATATTCTTTTATTCATTAAAATGAAAAATGGAAATCCACTAGTAGAGAATCTGCAATGGAAATTAGATTTCTGAAAAATTAGTTGGATTGAGTTAGTCCATGTTTTGAAAGTAAATTGGAAATCTTGACCCAACCCAAGTAGGAGTTAGGTTGAGCCAACTAGACATAACTTAAGACCTAATGCAAATTTCTTGGTGGATGGTCCAGTTTTTTTGGTCCAACCTGTGGTAGTTGGCTTTAGTTTTACCGATAGATGTATCAAAGTTAGATATTTGAATTTACACCAATTGATTGATATTTCACTTGATTGAGATAACAATATACTTCGACACTTGCGTTTCATTGTTATTCAGAAGCAAATTCAAATTATGTGCAGAGTAGTATGGTATTGGTTTAATAAATAGCTAAGAAAGTTTACAAGTGTGTGCTTGGTTATGCTTTACACACAATCGTTGTTAACATCATGTCAAATATTAAGAAAATCGGGGAAGCTACCTCAGGAAGCACTATATTAGATTACTAGATTCCAATAATGACATTGAAAACAATTTTAAATTCAAATCTATTTCCAGGTCAAGTTGTTTTAAGTTATTGTTCTAAGCTTGAGGATTAACTGGGATTAACTATGTTACAACCTATTTTATGGCTAATTGTCATGGTACCAAGTTACTTATTTTATTGGTTTGAAGTTTAGGTGTGTCGTTTTCTACCTTGGCAGACTGAGGTAAGTTAATGGAAGGAGAATGATGCAATGAATGGTCTCAACTAAGGATTATAACATATTAATTCTCTATTATTTAGCAGAAAAAATTACAAGAGAGATTTTTGAAAGGGTTTGTGGTGTTTAAAATAGTACTTTTATGATTCAGTTGTACATGTTGTTTCTGTTATTGATGTCTTTTATTGTATATTTGTGTATGCAGAATGTTTTCTCTTAAAATATCTCTTCAAATGAAATACTTAAACTTTAAAGGATAATGATACTTTGACAACATTTTTTTTTACAATATTTTAACATCATTTACGTGTGTCATTCTATAATTGGTCCAAAATTATTCCACAATCAATAATAATAATCATAAACACCAACATGAACCAATTACATAATGACACATAAATGATATTAAAATATTGTTAAGAAAATATTGTCAGAGTATCGTTATCCTATAAATAAACACAAAGACTTTTAAAGGTGCATTGTTTGTCTACTTTTTATGCCCTTTTCTTTCTGGTTTACATTTTTGTTTTCTTTTTCTAATTTGACTCTTTTAGAATATAAACGTGACTAATGCTCGTTTCTGATTTGGTTCAATTCTAAAGAGAATTTATACAAGAATATTGAATTTGAAGGAAAGAATAGAACAGTGACGAACTTTGGGAAAGGGCTTTGGACTCAAACCTTGAAAATTCAACAGATTCTTCTATCTTTTATTAAATTATGCCCGAATCTATATTTTTCTTATCGATAATATTAGTTATTAGGTTGTTAATATTTATTAATATGAAAAATTGAATTCACAACCTCATATTTCGTCTTTTATGGATCCTTATATTCCCGATGTCAGTATCTATTAAACGAAAAAGTATTTTGGTTTAGCTTCCGATCCTAAACCACGAACAAGAACAAACAAATATGGTTAGAAACACATTTTCGATTTTAATAGCTGAGTAATGACGATAGTATTTTTAAACAAATGAGAAAAGGATGACACCTGAGCATGGAAACTTTCCGATTAAAAAAAAGGTGACACTTGAGAAAAAAGAAAAAAGCAATGACGACAGTATTTTTAAACAAACGAGAAAAAATTGATACCTCAGCGGCTAAAAGCAACCTTTATTATATCTGTACCAATTGTATTAACTATCTTTTTTCTAAGAATAGATTCTAAAATGGATCATTTCATGTCTCCTCATATTCTGCCTACCCAACGACACATTTTTTCCTTCACTTTTATATTCTAAAAATAGTCTCAAAATTACATTTTTTTTAATAAATTTCGAAATTTATTAAATTTTATTTAACAAATTTCAAAATTGGTTAAAATTTTCAAAATATTCTCTTACAGATTAGAGTTTTTGAAATCCGTTGAAACACATTTTTTCAATGACAATCAAATCCAAGCCCAAATCGTCAACAACTTTATTAAGAGATGCCGATGCAGGAAGAAACAAAATTATCACAGATTTTTAATTTCCAAACACAGATCACTTTTTAAAAAAATAAATTACAATAATGACATATTTCTTTTTAAGTATATTTATTTAAATTCTAAATAAAGAAAAAGCTATAAATTTAATTTTTCTATTAAGAACGCCTGTTACTGTTAACAATAATCTTTTACATAGTCATCCCAATAATCACTCGTCACCGTGCTATTAAAAATAGAACAAAAACATACAAACCAAAATCAAATTTAACAAAAACTAGCGGTACCATAAACGAAAATTTCTGTTAAAAAATTTGAATCATAAAACTAAAACTCGACCTAAACGGGGTTTTATATAAATTTACGTTTAAAATAAATAAAGGGAGGTAGGAGTACCAAGTGATATATAAATATGAAGGAAGAATATCTGCCAGATGCATAAGAATCTGCCAACTTCTGATAAATGTGAGAACCATTATACCATATCAATAAAATTTAAAACCAGTGTAATGTATACAGGTACCCCACTAAAAAAGTACAATCATAGAGAATAATAGTCATAATTTCTTAAGCACCAAAACACTTTTTCTTCGCAACACGCACATGCCCTGACTTTTGATACCCAACAATATTATTACACTGCAATCAAAGCATTCCAGTAGAGGTAGAAGCAAAAACTTGTACAGAAGCCAATGAAATATGCACTATGACCAAGCCTTTCAACTATAACAAGTCATAAAGAGGGAATCAAAGACCCTGTTCAATGAGATAATCACCAAGCCTTTCAACTATCATATTGCATTGACCCGGAGTCATGGGCTCATCATAAATGCCAATGACCAAGGCCAAACCGGTCTTCTTGACAGTAGCACCACCAGGACCCTGGGTTAACGGGGATAGATAATTAAAGTCTGATATTACAACTATAATGGCTACACTATGCTAGAAGAATATATCTGCACCAACATGTGCAAGAAATACAACTGATGTATGCTCATTAAATTTCATTGAATTTGAGGCAAAAATTACATCAGACAACACTGAGCACAGTATTTACTTGTTCAGAGGATGCAAACAATAACCACTCTGCTTAAAGGTATCTATGTACATATCCATTTGCTTGAAAATTATAACTTGATTGATAAGAAATTCACAATCACTTAGATGGATTGCGAAAATGTGAAACGCTTTGGAAAAGAGATATTAGACATTGTACGAATTAAATCAGAGGCAACATGCAGTTGCCCAACTAAATTACTGCAGTACACCGTGTACAAGCAAAACTAAATTACTGCAGTACACCATATTCAAGCAAAACTAAATTACTGCAGTACAGCATATTCAAGCAAAACTAAATTACTGCAGTACAGCATATTCAAGCAAAACTAAATTACTGCAGCACACCATCTGCAAGCACAACCCAAATAAAAGACTGAAATCTCAACCAGATCATAGTTTAGACAACAGTATGATTGGAACTAACTCCACAGTCTATACAGTAAAAACATACAAAAATGAATATCTTCACAGAAACTGCACCGTTGTCATCACATAGCCCAGATCATCATCAAACTATATATGAATCTGTGCAATCAAAATGAAGCAAAGATCATAAAGAGTAGTTACCTTCTTGCCTCTAATGACAGAGCCGGGTTCACCTTGGATGACCATATATTTAGTGCCACCAATATACAATCCAGTGGGAGCAAGTGTTCCAGGCTCATTAAAGTCATTCATGATCCCAGATACTTCCTCAGGTTTTAACTAAATAAACAAAAACCCACATGTTATTAAATCACCAACTACAACAGATCAACAAAAACAAAAGCAGATCCGTTAACAGCGGAGTTCATAAGAGCATGAGACACATATAATAAGATAATCAATCAAGCAAGCACGCATCAAACTGACAACATCAGATTAAAATACAGTTGTTGTATTCAACAGCTCAAAACTACTAAGTGCAGTCCAAGTCAATTCGGATTGGTTTCCTTTGCGGATCAGGTTTAGCATATTGACAAACATGCCCTTAAATTTGAACTGTATTGCAAGGCGATCGTTCTGGAATCTTGGCTTGATTTATAAGCGAAGGCATTGAGCAGAGATCGGAGAATCTAGAGACTTGAGTAAAGAATTAAGAATAAACAGCGAAAGGAGGCGATTGAATTGGGAAAAGAATAAGCGAAGATGGAAACAAAAACCTGAGGAAAGCCGGAGCTCTGAGCCCAAACGCTGCCGTCCTGGCCGATGATAGCGGCGTGACTTAGGTGGTTTCCTTCAATTTCGCAGAGAAGGTGGTCGTCGACGTAAGTTTGCCACGACATGGTTCAGATTGTTTTGGGGATTTTCTGGTTGAGAGTGTTCGGTGATCGGATTTGGAGTATATCTCTATATCTCTGTATATCTATCTATATCTCTTCCTCAGCTGCTGCGTTGATATCACGGAACTATATATAGCGATAAAGTTACGTTTACGCCCTTCACATTACCCTATTTTCACTCTCTCAGACCTTGCAGAAAATATAGGAATTGTAAAATTTTAAGTCTCCAAAAAGGAAAAAAGAAGAAGACATTTTTTAATTTATCATATCACGATGTTTGTAACTATAATTGAATATGATCCAGTTACGTGTGTATGTCAACCCAAATTGTTACTTGATGGAGGTTTTCCTACTCTAGATATACTTAAGCTAATTTGTTTTAATGCTGAATCATAAAACACACTTTATCTAGCCATTCAAATTGGAAGACGATGATTAAAATAACATAATGACCTATTCATACCATCTCATATTTTTACATATACAAATAGTTACAATAGGTTAGATTAAAAAATTATACTTTATATGTGACGAATTTTGGAAATATGTTCGTGCTTACGAGCAGTTAAACTTTTTAACAAGTTCTCCAAGACTTCTATATAAAAAGAGTACGAAGAGATAGAAAGTACAAATATTCAAATTTATTAAAAAATTTAATTTTATAATCAAATTCAAGTAATTATTTATGTAATTATGGATATGTATCACTTCTAAACGTTGTTCTCCACCTTCTTTAGAAAAAAGAGTTAGCTGTGCTAACTTATATCCTTTTGTATGTTATTGGTTCAAGTTTTATATATACATAGCATTGATCATCCTTAAGATTAATCAAAATTTTGTTATTATCATTAGTAAAGTTCAATTACATTTTTGAAACAATTTTTTCTTTGTTTTATGGGTTGTGAAAATTAAAAAATATATAATAAAAAGGAATGATTTAATTATATTTTAAAAATCTTTTAGGCACTTTTACAAATATTGTCTCATAGATAATATTGAAACCATAATTTTATATATTAAGCAATTAATCCATGACAAGTGTGTCTAATGGAATAAACTTTATGACTTAATAAATTAAAAATGTTTTGATTGTGTATGTTTTTAACATTGACTCTCCTTCTAAGTTAGTATGAAAAAAATAATATAATACAAAGAGATATTAAGACAAAAAATACACATTGTAGTGATAAGTGTGAAAAACAGATGTTTTGACACTTATAAAGGATCTCAATTTTGTAATTATTCATGTTATTACTCAGTGAAAAGTCGTAATAGGAGGTAGATTGTGTTGTAAAATATTGTTCAGGAAAAGTTGTACAAAAGTGAATTTGTCAGCCAATTCTCGCATAGCAGAAACAAAATTCGCAAAGCTAGGAGAATACATTCGCACAGCGCACCACCATTGGTTCGCTGAGCGAATCATGCCAGTTTGGAGATTTCAAGTCTTGAATTCGCACAGCGCACCAGAGACTGTGCGCTTAGCGAGTTGGTGCAGTTGATTGCTGAATTAATTTTAATTCGCACAGCGAATCTGCTTCTGTGCGCTGAGCGAATGGAGCAGTTTTATGAGAAATAAACTGTCTCTTAAAAGACGTGCTTTGGAGAAAAAAAGGGAGGGACACGAAAATAGAAAAGAAAGACTGGAGAACTGTTCTGGATACCAGGAGGAGACCTCTCTGAAGACATCAAGACTGCACATCATGCAAGGAATTGCAGAAATGAGTATGTTTGTGATGTCTAGGATAGGCTAAACTTTTATTCGTTGGAATTGACTGTAATGGCTGACATTTGATGTAATCCTGTTCAATATAAATTGTGTTCGTGTGCTTTTCTTGTTTACTTTTTATTTTATTTTACGGAAGTAAAATAAACTTGTTTTTATATTTAAATTATACTGGGAAGTAAATTTGAGTATTAACGCAAGAAAAGCAACCACAAGGAAAGATGCTAGGAATAGTTTCAATTCTTCTAGTCATCAATAACATCGTTCTTAATGCAAAGTTTATGTTTAATTACTTAAGGAATTAATAATTGAACATAATTCTTTAGAACTTGTTTTAAGGAATTAAACCAAGATATTGTGATGTTGATGTTTAAACGCAAGTTATATTGCTCAGAATAGTTACTGTAATGTGGTCATGAAGTCAATTCCAATGAAGCTTTCTTTAAATTTTAATTTCAATTTTAAGTTGTCATATACTTTGAGACTATTAATTCACTCATATTTTGTTGTTCAAATTGATTTTGATAAATAAATTTTAATTGAATAACGTAACACAAATTCCCTGAGGAGAACGATACTTTACTTATCACTGTATTACTTGTAACGATTTGGTATACTTGCCAAAAAGTTATCATGTAGTACTTTTATAGTTATGTTCAGTTGTCAATCAATTGATTAAGTTTTATTAAACAAAATAGTAATGTGAAGTACAGTATAAATATTCTTTAAACTGATAATCATTCATTTTTAACTAAACCATTAAGTATTGTTTAGACTTTTATTCACTTTTGACTAACCCTTTAAATACTTTTAACAACTCTTGATTCAAATTTTATATTTTTTAAGCTTCCAACCACTCGTGTCTAATCCTATAATCTTTTTACAAGTCATTTTTTTCTCAATCTTAATATTTTGTTTGCTCTCAACTACTTTTGATCGCACAATTATTACTTATACAAATCACTTTTGGCTCAAACAACTATTTTTTCATAAATCACTTATAACTTACATAATTATTCTTTAAACAATAGTCACTAATAAATAATAATCACCTTTTATTTTACCAAATGTAACATCCAAAAATATAGTAATTACCATAATCAGAATTAATTACATTAAGCTAATAAAACAGTGCAGTCTTACAAAAACCGAACGAGCGCTAAAAGACGAACGGCATAAAGATACAGAAATAATGAACGCTTAAACCGACAAGAGTTCAGGGGCGAACGGCTTTACAAAACTATAACCGAGACGTCCACAAGGTAAGCGTAACAAAACTAAAATACACAAGCGAGCGCTCTACGGCTCGGCTTTAACTTCCACATTCACCAGATTAGCGTCCTCCAAATTTTCTTCTTCTAGCACCTCTTCAAGTGACGCACCTCCATCTGCTCACATCCACACGGATGATCATTGCAAGGACATGACGAACGTACATATACAAGATGACAACACAAGGAAAACGAAAGGGTAAGCTTAAGTAATTTAATTCATACTTCAACATAATCGTTAACATTTCAATTCAAACAAACACATAACTTCAATACACAACATCATTCAAATTATATATATATATAATTATAAATACTAAACCGACCGTCCGGACTGTATGAATCTGTGTAGTTACAAGTGTCCTTGCACCCGAGTGATGTAGTAACTGGGATACACCAAACAGCTGCCACTCGAGGTCAGTCCGTTCTTACGTCGACCATGTTAACTTATGGACTAAGGACCTCCTGCCGTTCCCACACATGACATACTTCCTCTACATGAAGAGAGTATTCACGGAACATCAGGATGGACAGCGAGTCTTAACTTATCCACAGTCATACTTTACTAAATTTAATATTCAATAAATATATCAGAGTCGTCCCTCCATGGAATGCTCGTTCAAATACCAATATCATAATTTCACTTATTATAGGGTTTGCACGCCTTACAACTTTCTTTTATTTACATTTTCATTCTATGTTCCACTTCCATAAAAAGACGAGCGTTCAATCCTCTACTCAACAAGGACGAACGTCGAGAGTGAGACCGTGGGGTTTTCTTTTCAAAATAATAAGGTTGACGCTTTGAACATGACGAACGTTACTTTTGCTAAAATCAGTTGAATGAACCGACTCATAGCGATATAATATAAGTGTTTCAGAATAATTTAAGTTTAAAGACTTTAGACTAAATTCAAAAGGATAAAGATATAACAAGACGATTTATTTAGTATTCTGAGGAAAATTGTTTAAACAGGAATCGAACGCCAGCCAGTGACCGCAAGCGAATATTCATTTATTGAACATTTGAGACGAACGCTATTTACGTACGTTCTGGAATCAAAGATATGGACGAGCGTTTGGTATAAGACCGTACACTTCTTAGGACGAACGCTAAATATAAGACCGAGCGCTATTAGGACGAACGCTCAGTGTAAGACCGAGCGCTACTTAAGACGAACGCTTGGTATAAACCGAGTGCTCTTTAGGACGAACGCTCAAATAGCATTTCAAATGGGGACGCTCGTTCTAGGACAGAATTCTTTCCAAATGAAAGAATTTCACTCTAAATCATTTTCAGAGAAACCGAACGGTATAGGACCGTACGATGACGAACGTATTTTATCATATGACAGGATCATTATATTTCAGATTTTCATCTTCATCTAAACTTAACATTTCTCATACGATTCATAATCTTAAAATTTCCGATTCATCATTTAATTCACATACTATATAGAATTCACGTTAATAAATCATACTATACAAAAATCATCCAGTATCTAATCCATACTTATCAACCAGCGCATACCATATTCATTCATGCATAACAGCGTTCGTTCAGGCATACTCAAACACAGCATACATCTCATACATTCTATTTCTATCATGCTCGCACCCAATCATATACGTATGAATCAAATTATTAAGCTTCCCTTACCTAGATAGCACTGTACTCCCAAAAAGCAAGATTTAGACTTCCTTTAACGACGTCCTACCCTCAGGTTTCGCTCAATAATTCCACTTACTCTAAAACACCAGAATTCAGAATAACTCAGACCTAGAACCCATGCATGCAACCAAAACTAGGGTTCGCATGAAACCAGAAAAGACGAACGCTTAGAAATGAGGACTTACCAGTTCCGTTCCAAATTCTGTTCGGATCAGAATGACGCTCACGTCTCCAGGAACGTTTCTACGGTTCTGAAACGTGATCGGAGAAGGAGATGGTGAGTTACAGTAGAGAGAAGGTGGACTGGTTCTAGAGAGAAGTTAGAGAAAAGAAGAGTTGGATTCTGAGGAAGAAGATGAGTGGTACAGGTGAGTGGAAGGGTTTTTCGAAAAATCATTTTTGTTCAATCCTCGTTCGCGCGGACGAACGTCTCCCAAGCCGACACCTGCACACCCACTCTGACTTCAGAAACTTCCAACGTGACAAGTGGCGCTCGTGCATGCAGCGTTTAGTGCGTTTTTAATGCACTGAACGTGTGGCGCGGTGCATTTAAAGAAGCTGCCAGGTGACTCAGCAGTGCAATAATTACAGATTTGACATTTAATTATGGTTTTAATTTTTCGAGATCTCACATTCCACCTATCTACAAAAATTTTCGACCTCGAAAATTAAAGACTCACCCGGAAATAGATTTAGGTATAAGTCCTTCATGGCGCTCTCAACCTCCCACGTTGAATCCCCAGTCTTAGCGTCCCACACCATCTTCACCAAATGAACGTCCTTGCCTTTGTAGTACTTGGTGCGGCTATCTTTTATACGGACTGGATGTAGTTCCAACGTTCGGTCTGGACGAAGCTGAATGTCTTCCAACTCCAGTACATGTGATGGATTCGCTATATACTTCCGAAGTTGAGAGACGTGGAAAACGGGGTGAAGGTTTGACAACTTAGGCGGCAATGCAAGCTCATACGCTACTGGTCCGATCTTTCTTAGAATCTTATATGGTCCAATGAACTTGGGAGACAACTTCTTTGGACGAACGGCTCGTCCTACACCAGTGACTGGATTGAGTCGAAGGAACACATGATCTCCAGTAGTGAAATCCAACGGTCTTCTCCTCTTATCAGCGTAAGACTTCTGCCTGCTCAAAGACGTCTTCAGCCTCTCCTGGATTTGCTTGACTTTCTCGATCGTTTGTTGGATAAGCTCAGGTCCAGTTAGCACGTTCTCTCCTTCCCTGAATAAGATGTTTGTAGTTAAGTAATTAACGATCAGATGATTGCTCATTGTAGAGATTGATAGTTTGTTGATGTATATAAGATTGATGTTCTCACTTCTAGCTTATTGGATATTAGCTCCAAAATTTTTAATATCATTTTTGAAGTAAAGGTGGTCTATTTTATTATTCTTCTTCTTAAATTGCTTTATATACGTTTTTAATATTTCTATTCAAGAATTTCTATTATGAGAGTCTATTTTGCTGTATTTGTGCAGACCGGACGTATGCCTTGGGGATTGGCACAGTGGCAGAGCTTAGCACAAGGGGGCTTTGGCGCTAATTTTTAAACATGAAAATTATTTTTTTGTATAAATAAAATTAATTTTTTTTTAATTTTAATATATTTAACATAATTGAAATTTCAAAATTTTAATATATCTATTTTTGACACCTAAAATATTTGTTCATGATTAGCCACTGAATCGGTGGGATTTCGGGTAAGTCGGAGTTAAGTGCTGTTGTTATCGTAGTGACGTCAGCTGTCCGGGACGTCTGTGTTTGAGACGTTTTTGGGTTATTATTAGAAATAGAATGAATTTTGTGTAATAAGAAACTGATTATGTCAATTGAAATCAATTATCATCCATTGGAACCGATTCTGCCATATGAGAATTGAATGCTTCTTCTGCCCTATAATAATAATTATAACAAATATGATTATAATTGTAATAATTACAATTTCGCAGTTACTATAATAATAACTATAACAATATTTAATAATAATAATAATAATAATAATATTATTATTATTATTAATCATAACATAAATATTAATAGCAATAGTAATAAAATTAATAATAATTATTATAATTAATATTAATAAATCCAATATTAATAAAAAATTTCATAATAACTATAATATTAATAAAAATAATATTGTGAATTTTTATTATGCTATAATATGATTCTATAAATTTAATTATTTACAATAATAATAATTTATTTTTTATTTTTTCAATTTTAACTTTTTTAATTATAAATAATAACTTCAATTTTATTTTAATATAATTTTTTACTATTTATGTTTAAATGTATTTAACATTAACTTCAAAAGTTATAACATCCCAAAAATACAGCAATGAACCATATAATCGAATAATTACATTTAACAATATACCGATCAGTCTTACATATACGAGAACGTACGGTCTCGGCCGAACGGCCTTACAGAAAGAGTTACAATTTAAACTACAAGATCAGCACAAGTCTGACCGAACGATTTACAAAAGGAAATTACCGAACGGTCAAAATTTAACAAAAGGGAGGGTGATCGAACGACCACCATATACTAACTAAACTATAATATTAACCGAACGTCCTACGGTTCGGCCTTAACTTCAACTTCTACGAGATTCGCTTCCTCCAAATTTTCTTCTTCCAGCGCATCTATCAACAGCGCGTCCGCTTCTGCTCACATCCACACGGATGATCATTGCAACGACAAAACAGACGTACAAAACAAGACACGACAGAAAAACGAAGGGTAAGCTTATGTAATTTAATTTTATGCATCAACATACATTTCAAACCATTCAACAAACAAAGTTCATTTCATCAAACATATCATACGAAACCTATTACTAGACTGACTGTCCAGACGGTATGAAATCTATGTAGCTACAGGCGTTCGTGCACCCGAGTGATGTAGTAACTGGGATGCCCTCAACAGCTGCCACCCGAGGTTAGCCCTATCTGTCCAAAGTACCCCTAAAGACTAGGACCTCCTGCCGTTCCCACACATGACCTACCATCCTCTACGTGAAGACGAGTACTCACGGAAGATCAGGATGAACAACCAGCTTAGCATGCCCACAGTCATACTTTACCAATTCAAATATCCATACATGAGTCGTTCCTCCCCGTAACGCTCGTTCATAAACCACAACCTTTCCATATCACATTTTCTTCATCTTTCACTAATACATATCTCATTTAATCACCTCGTATAAAGATTTATGAGAATTGCCAATAACGAACGTTCAACCGAACTTAAACTGGGCCGAACGCATAGAGCGAGATCGAGAGACCTTCAACTGTGAGAATGTATTTAGACCAAGAGTTGACATCGAATTTTAAGAAAGATAGCGAACACAATAATATATTCCAAGAGACGAACGGGACGAACGTCGATTTCTATGTTGAGCCAGTTAGAAGAACCGACTCTTGAGGACTCTATCTGAACATTAAAAGACCAGACGAAGAACGATGACTCCAGAGTGAAACCAATGAATAATAATATTTCAAGGCACGAAGAATAATACTTAGAATTTCTCTCGTCAGAAGAAAACGAACATTTGTGAATACTTAGTTTAGTGGAATTTAGTATCAAAATCTAAGTGACAGTCAAAGACTAGACACTATAGCGAGCGAACCCTAGAGGACTTGAACGAACGCTCATATAAAGAATTTAACTTAAGGAGATAGAACGAGTGTCGGGTGTGAGACCAAACACTTGCTTAGGACAAACACCTTATATAAAACCAGGTGCTACTAACGAATATGAAAGAAGATGGATAATTATGCCAAAACATTATTAAAGTATTATTTAAGGATACTCAACTATCTCATAGCAGGATATCAAGATAGAACTATGCTTGGCCGAACGCTCAAGCACATAAGTTCAAAGTGTAGACGCTCGTCCTCCACCAGGATTCTTCCCAAATGAAAGGATCCACTACTAACCAAATTTACTATAAAACCGAACGGTTAAAAACCATTCAGTAACGAACGTTACTTTCTTAGGGGAAATATCTTATCAGAATTAATATTATTCGAATTCAGTTCTCAACATATAGTTTTCACACTTTTATACTTTCATACCCAAATCAATATTTCATATCTCATGCCACCAAATCATAGAATTTTCATACATTTCATGCATCATAACATAGTACAATCATTTTTCATATCAAATCAAGTCAACGAACATCCATTCAATACATAGGCATATGAATTAAATTAATAAGCTTCCCTTACCTCTAACGTGAACGATCGTACAAACTTTAGGATGCAATTTGTCTGACTATACTTCCTTCTACCCTCAAAGCTCAACCAACTCTTCAAACTAAAACATATAACAGAAAACCATAATTGGTTCAGGCAAGAAGACAGCATGCAACCAGAACTTGAGTTGCATGTATTAGAGAACGAACGGCTAAGAGGCGAGGAAACTTACCAGTTCAAAACTTGAAATGGTTCGGTTTAAAATGAAGCTCAGGACACCGGTGATGCTTCTACGGTGCCTGAATGTTGATCGGAGGAGGGAAATGGTGAGATTTCTTAGAGATAAGGTATGGTTTCTAGTGAGAAGGAGGAGAAAATGAAAAGATCAGAGTTTGGGAAAGAGGGTGCATGCAGAGGAGAGTGGGACGGCAGTTTCAGAAAAAAATCATTTTCTTCCCACGTCCAAACGAGCGTTCGCTCTGCTGCCGACACCTGCCTTCCACTATCTGATTTCAGAATCCTAGTTACTTGACACTTGGCGTCCGTGCAGAGGGTTTTGGATGCGTTTTAAATGACTGACAGGAGGGTTTGGGTGCGTTTTTCCGAGGTCTGACAAAAGTAAAATAGAATCATTTAATTTTATCTATTAAAATATTTTTTAATTTATTATATTGATTATATCATACATAAAATTTTACAAATTTTTTACTCAAATTATATCATTTTATTTTAATTTAAAAATTACTGTAATTTTTTTATTTCCAAATTTATTTACTCATTTTCTCTTAAATTTTCCTTCCACCATATCCTAATGGTGTTGGAATATGAGAGGCAGAGTGAAACACACACAATAAAATATATTTGAATTGTGAGTGATAGAAGATACGATTTAAATATCTATAAATTCATTATAGGTTACAATTAATCAAAACCATTTAGTATTAAATTAAACAATATCTATAAATTTATTATGGTTATCTTTATTCTTTTATAACTTAAATTAACTTGATTGATACTTTAAATATATTTATAGTTAAAAGTTATTATACTTCTTTAAAAAGATAAAAAATATTAATAAAACAAAGCAAAATTTAGTTAGTGAAAGAAATAAGCAGTAATGGCAAAAGAAAAGCCAAACGGACCCGGCTTCATAATCGTGTGTAACAACCGTGTGTTCTCTTGCACTCTGTAGAACTCCGAAGGTTTTCTCGCTCCGTCACTCAAAGCGCAATTGCAGCGAACGCAACACTCTCCTTGGCACATCTCCGTCACTCTCTTCGTCCCGTTCGATTCAAATAAGAATTCTCTGAGGTCAATTTCATTGAGAAAGTGACGGTTGCAAAGAAGTCGATTAGATGTGTTATCCTTGACTTGCACGACACGCTGCTCAACACAGGTTTGTTGCCATTCGTCCACATAGAATATTTGTCTTTGCTCACACAGTTGAAGCATATAATCGAGTAGCTGCGTTTTTTTTCTTCCTAATCGGGGCTATATATTCTATAACGCTGGCGATTGCGAATGTTTTGATGCAGATGGCATCGTAGGCAACGTTTTGAAGGTTTTGTTAGGTGAGTACGGAAAGGAATGGGACGGCAGGGAGGTTCATAAAATAATAGGAAGGAAACCGTTTGAAGCTGCCGCTGCAGTTGTGCAGGATGATGAACTTTCCTGCTCGACGACTGAATTTCTCTCTGAAATTTCGCCTCTCTTCTCTCTGACAAGTAATAATCCATTACATCATTCTTTATAAGCTTTTTATGTGGTCTGTAGAGATGTCTCGTCGATTGAATTTTGAATGTGAAATGTCGTATGCTTAGTACCAACTAATTATCAATGAGTTAACAATACTGGATTACCGAACTTCGAGTTAGAGAATGCAAATTCATAACTTATTTTGTGAAGGTAGAGTTCCACATGAGATACACTTTCTGGAAATTTATTAACATAATGCCTTGAAATGAAACAATTGTCTAAAATCTTTGTTCGAGTTGGAGATATTGAGCTTGCCTTTCCAATTTCTGAGGGAATTTTTCTCTGAAGTTTTCTATTGGCATTTTAGGTGGTGCAACATCAAAGCATTTTCTGGTGCTAATCGATTGATTAAACAACATTTGAAGAGTCATGGAGTTCCGATGGCCTTGGCGTCAAACTCTCCAAGGGAAAGCGTTGAAGCCAAAATATCTTATCATGATGGTTGGTCAATTTCAGCAACCTTTGGCTTCTTGTGTTTCTTTTCCTTTGGTTTTGTGTGCTAACGTAAGTATGGTCTTGTTTTTTCTTTTATTTTCTTTGCGTGCAGGATGGAAGAATTCTTTCTGTTATAATTGGTGGAGATCAAGTAAGAACAGAGAAACCTTCCCCTGAAATGTGAGATGCAGTGATGTATTCTCTAGCTTTGATTATTGAGGGTCACCTGATTTCTACATTTGAAAGTTCTTCGTCTTCTAAAACTTTTATATTGTGTGTTGTGATGTTAGATTCCTTGAAGCTGCTAGGAGGATAAACATTGAGCCCTCCAGCTGTCTTGTCATTGAAGATACTGTGTGAGTTCCTTGATTCCTGTCTTTCTCCCAGTATTTTATCTTTCATATTGTTGAACAAACTTAAACGTGGATAGTTGCATTAAATAGTTTGTTGTTATAATAATGATGTTAGAGAATTGCAAAAGGTTAGGAGTGCACCTTAGTTTGATTGTCTTAGTAGAAGGATTTGTGTTTAATGCCTGTAGTTGAAAGGCCAAAACAAAGGACCTATAAATAGTTCATGAACTCCTCTATGTATTTTATACAGCAAGCAATACTAAAAGTCTATATTTAGATAGACTTGTTGTCAACAAATAGGCATCAGACCTTCAGAGCCTGAATGTTTAAGAGAAAGACAGAGAGCTAGAGAGTGCTTTGAGAACTAGAAAGTTTGAGTGGGATAGCCAACCTTAAAACAGTATGCCTCTGCCTAAGTTGTCAAAAGCTGTAGATTATGACAACCGGAGTCTGCAAATAAAAGCACTACTTGGTTTCCAAGAAGTGTGGGAAGTGGTTGAAAATGGCCACCAAGAACAACCAGTAAGCACCAAAGGACTGTTGAGTATAAGTAACGGTGTGAAGCAAGTCAGGCTTTTCTCATCTGTCACGATCTGCATAAACTGTTCTTCTACCGCCAGCATCATTCTTTGTTCATGAACCTGTAAGTTACTTTGGAGTTCGTCTATAGTCATGGCTTCCATGTTGGATTCTTCAATAAAGCATACTATGTAGTTGAACTCTGTTGTCATAAGCCACAAAATTTTTGCAGTTATGACATTCTCCTGCATGTTCTCACCACACAGGCTTTCATACTTTTAGGAATCTTCAAGGTCAGAAAAAAATGAATTCACTGATTCTCCCTCCTTCATTTGCAGGCAAATTCAAAGTCTTTGCATAATGCTTGCAGTCGTACTCGTTTAACCCCAGTTAATCCCTGAAATTTCTGCTTCATTTTTCATAATTTAGAATAGTGTCCAAAATTCAGATCCTTCAACTTTTGCTCCTCCATTAATTTGATTTCTGCTTCTGTTGCATTGACTTTATTAGAAACGTCTTCAATTCAATGCTCCACCAAGTGCCAAAACTCTTTTGATCGAAGGAAGTTTTCCATCAATTTTGTCCAGGGGTCATAGCGTCAATCAAAGTTGGGAATTGTTGGCTGCACATACTCTGCCATTGCTTCAGGATATTTTCTCAAGTTTGCACTGTATAGGTGTTTCTCTCTCTCACCCTAGTGTATACCCCTTACAGATTTTCTCTCATTCTCACCAGATTTTTCTCCTAATTAGTTTCTGGTTCATGCCCCTATAAAGGAGCTCTTATACCAAATTGTATAATGTTTGCAATGCATATAAGTGATACAAACTTATAGCCTAGTAAAGCTAAGAAAAACAATAACTAAACCCGCTACTATTACACCTCAGAGTGGGTTGTAAACTGCTAAGATTGAGAACTAAATTGTAGCTCCACTCCCTAAAGACTCGGACAGCAACTGACCATTTATTTAAAAAAAAAATAACAGAACTTCCTAAGCAGAAATTCAAATAAAACAAATATCTACTTAACAATCACTTTGCATTATGTCACTGATGCATATAAATTATAGGGTGAGAAGGGTATAATATGCAAACTTATTGTGTGGAATAACTGTATTATGCGTTTACAACAATAAACACCTGGGATTTCTGGGACAAGAACCTGTTAGATAAATGTTAAGAGCTTCTCAGATACGAATCATTCTTAAAGCTTGAATATAAGGGAAGATCAAGAGCCCTTTCAGCAACTCTGCGATCTTCATAAATTTTAGCTACCAAGCTTTCAAGGGATGGAAAATTGGCCTGTTGTGCACAATGCCCTTAGTGAAACTTTATAAGTATTCGAGGAAACAGTACAAGGATGACAAAGATAAATTGTAAGAAAAATACTCATTCAGCTAATACCTCGGACGTATGTAACCAACTATAACAAGTCGTAGTTCTTCCCCATAGAAATCCTCGTTAAAGTCATGAAGTAACCATGGTTCCTACAGTAAAAAGGCAGAAGATAATATGAAAATTCATTGGTAAATAGTTATAGTTGGGGGTGGATAATAACACTTACTATAGTCTTTTCTTTGTTGTTAAAATATGGATTCCAACCAAGGCTCATCACCATTTTAAAAACACCTCTTGCTGACAATCCAGCCCAACCAAAATAAACTCCCGCAGGATGTTCTGAAAGGAGATCTGAATATCCCTTTGTCGATAAATTTGCTGGAAGAAAATAGAGTACATAACTATTAATATAATGATACACCAAAGATTGTTTAAGACAGTATAATGGACCAGAAATTCTTTAAGAAATAAGTTGAAACAAAGTACAAACCTGTAGGAATCCCAAGTACCTTCGAGCCACGACCAAATCCCTTGACAACAGGACCACCAATATACCAAAGATCTAAGGGCAAAGTTCCCTCCACCCCTGCAATAATTTAGAATACTAGTTCAAATAAAAGAAACAATAACAAAGGCAAAGAGGACTATCTTATAGTATTTGGGATTTAAAATCATCAAAGGGAGGCAGACCCCACTTTTCGAGTTGCAAATCAAGTAGGGAATTGATCACCTCATCTGCTGTAGTGTAGAGATTCGACTGTTTTGGAATATATATAACTGATTATATATGTAAAGAAAGTTTAGAAATTTTGGTTTTCAGTCTTTGCTCACGTACAGGCTTAGATCCAAAGAGACGGCAAGTCTCCGAAGTGTTTCAACTTACTAAAATTTGACTTTAACAACTTGATAGGTTTTCGAATACATTTTTTATCAAAATTATTTCCAAAATAAACAGTCCGATCACAACCACAATTCGATAAGGAAAAGTCCAAATTACTTTCAAACTCCTGCACAATAAACCACGTTATTACAGTTACCAAAGGTTTGAACATGTCCACCTGGTTATAATGATCATTAGCAACGATTCCCGCAGTATGAATAGATGATCTGCCACGCAGAACAACGAGTTTTGGTGTGTTTGGAAAATAGTTCAGTGGACCATAACAAAGATTTTTATCAGGTCCAACACTGTTCTTGATTTAATCCCGTGACTTTTGACACCCACAAGATTACTAAACTGCAATCAAAGCATTCCAGTCGAGGCCGATGAAAAAAAACTTGTACAGAAGCCAATGAAATATGCACCATAACAAGTCATAAAGAGGGGATCAGAGACCCTGTTCAATGAGATAATCACCAAGCCTTTCAACTGTCATGTTGCATTGACCTGGAGTCATGGGCTCATCATAAATGCCAATGATCAAGGCCATATTGGTCTTCTTCACAGTAGCACCACCAGGACCCTGGGGTAATGGGGATAGATAATTAAAGTCTGATATTACAACTATAATGGCTAAACTATGCCTGAAGAATATATCTGCACTAACATGTGCAGGAAATGCAACTGGTGTATGTTCATTAAATTTCATTGAGTTTAAGGCAAAGATTACATCAGACAACACTTGTACACAATATTTACTTGTTCAGAGGATGCAAACAATAACCACACTGCTTAAAGGTATATATGTACATATGCATTTGCTTGAAAATTATAACTTGATTGATAAGCAATTCACAATCACATGGATGGGTTGCAAAAATGTGAAACGCTTTAGAAAAGAGATATTAGATATTGTCCTAATAGAATCAGATATTAGATATTGTGCAAATAAAATCAGATGCAAGATGCAGTTGCATAACTAAATTACTGCAGTACACCATATGCAAGCACAACCCAAATAGAAAACTGAAATTTTAACTAGATCATAGTTTTGACAACAATATATGATTGGAATTCACTCCACAATCTATTGCTTGATTCTAACACTAAAAATCTATACAGTAAAAAATACAAAAATGCATATCTTCCCAGAAACTGAATCATTGTCATCACATAGCCCAGATCATCATCACACTAGATACGAACCTATGCAATCAAAATGAAGCAAAGATTATAAAGAGTAGTTACCTTCTTGCCTCGAATGACAGAGCCGGGTTCACCTTGGATGACCATATATTTAGTGCCACCAAGGTACAATCCAGTGGGAGCAAGTGTTCCAGGCTCATTAAAGTCATTCATGATCCCAGATACTTCCTCAGGTTTTAACTAAATAAACAAAAACCCACATGTTATTAAATCACCAACTACAACAGATCAACAAAAACAAAAGCAGATCCGTTAACAGCGGAGTTCATAAGAGCATCAGACACATAATGAGATAATCAATTAAGCAAGTAAGCATCAAACTGACAACATCAGATTAAAATACAGTTGTTGTATTCAACTGCTCAAAACTACTAAGTGCAGTCCAAGTCAATTCGGATTGGTTTCCTTTGCGGATCAGGTTTAGCATATTGACAAACGTTGCAAGGCGATCCTTCTGGAATCTTGGCTTGATTTATAAGTGAAGGCGTTGAGTAGAGATAGGAGAATCTAGAGATTTGAGTAAAGAATTAAGAATAAACGGCGAAAGGAGGCGATAGAATTGGGAAAAGAATAAGTGAAAATTGAAACAAAAACCTGAGGGAAGCTGGAGCTCTGAGCCCAAACGCTGCCGTCATGGCCGATGATAGCAGCGTGAGTGAGGTGCTTGCCTTCAATTTCGCAGAGAAGGTGGTCGTCGACGTAAGTTTGCCAAGACATGGTTCAGATTGTTTTGGGGATTTTTGGCTGAGAGTGTTCGGGAATCGAACTTGAAGTATCTCTCTATGTCTCTGTATATCTATCCAATCTCTTTCCCAGCTGCTGCGTTACCCTGTTTTCACTCTCTCATGCCTTCCAGAAAATATAGGAATTGTAAACTTTGTAAGTTTTTATACAAAAAAAAAACATTTTTTAATTTATTTTATCAGTAACTTCAATTATTATCCAGTTATGTGTGTATATCAACCCAAATGTTATAAAAAGGATTTTCTTTAGGAGATTATTTTATGGAGGTTTTCCTACCCTAGATATACTTAAGTTAATTTATTTTAATGTTGAATCATAAAACACACTTTATCTAGACCATTCAAAAGGAAGACGATAATTAAAATAACATAATGAACTATTCATACCATCTCATCGTTTTACATATACAAATAACTGCAATAAGTTAGATTAAAAAAATATATTTAATGTGACGAATTTTGTGTAATATGTTCATGTTTACGGGCAGTTAAACTTTTTAACAATTGGTATATAAAAAGAGTACGAAGAGATAGGAAGTACAAATATTAAAATTTATTATTAAATTTTAATTTTATAATCAAATTCAAGTAATTATTAATGTAATTAGGAATATGTATTACTTGTAAACGTGTTAGACCTGGTGATTCTATTTTTTTTACAAAACAAGCGAGAATTACAATGTCATCAACCTAGGTTTTTTATACTCAATTCGATTGAGAACACGATGTTATACAATTTGGGATTGCAGTATGGACAATCTTGGTCAACAACATAAAAAAAATATTCAGAATTCAATTAAAAAAACACGTGGATTATGTAAAAAAAAGTGTCAAAATATCATTTCCGTTTATTTATATTTACTGAATAAACTTTTATAACTATAATTTTATTACATTTTGCTATTATGAAAAATAAAAAAGTGAAGATATAACGTGTTTTACCTTGTAAAAATGTAAAATTTGGTTTTCACCTACAGGCGTGGATCTATAGATCGATAGAGAGGAGGGCAATCTCCGAAGTGTTTCAACTTACTAAAACTTGACTTTAACAACTTGATAGGTTTTCAAATGCATTTTTATGTAATTTATTTCTAAAAAAGCCCATTCGGATCAGTCCCAACTATATTCAAACTCCAGCACAATAAACCCCGTTATTGCAGTTACCAAAGGTTGAACATGCCACCTGGTCATCATGACCATTATCAGCTATGAGCTGTATGAATAGATGATCTGCCATGCAGAACAGCGACTTTTGGTGTGTTTGGAAAATAGTTCAGTGGATCATAACTAAAATTTTTATCAGATCCAACACAGTTACTTCTTGATTTAATGCCATGAAAAGTACAAAGGGATGTTTAGCAATGCTGTGCAGGGTATCACCATCAAGGCTTGTTAAAACATAAATACCACTTAACCCACAAAAATAATTTGGAGGAGGTAAAGGAGGAAATAGGAGTACGAAAGTACAAATATTAAAGGCTTTCTGCCAGATAGACAAGAATCCGCAACTTTTTCATAAATATGCCAACCATTATACCATAGCATTAAAATTTTAAAACCACTGTAATGTATACAGGTACCCACTAAAAAAGTACAACCATAGGAGATTATAGTCATCATTTCTCAAGCATCAAACACTTTCTTCACAACACGCAGATCCCGTGACTTTTGACACCCACAAGATTATTAAACTGCAATCAAAGCATTCCAGTCGAGGTCGATGCAAAAAACCTTGTACAGAAGCCAATGAAATATGCACCATAACAAGTCATAAAGAGGGGATCAGAGACCCTGTTCAATGAGATAATCACCAAGCCTTTCAACTATCATGTTGCATTGACCTGGAGTCATGGGTTCATCATAAATGCCAATGACCAAGGCCAAACCGGTCTTCTTGACCGTAGCACCACCAGGACCCTGGGTAATGGAGATAGATAATTAGAGTCTGATATTACAACTATAATGGCTAAACTATGCTAGAAGAATATAAATGCAATAACATGTGCAAGGAATACAACTTATGTTTCACTAAATTACATTAAATTAAAGGCAACCATTACACTAGACAACACTGCAACACGGTATTGACTATTCAGAGGATGCAAACAATAACCACACTGCCTAAAAGTGTATATGTCCATATGCATTTGTCTGTAAATTATAACTTGATTCATAAGAGCAATTAACAATCACATGGATGAATAGCAAAATTCTGAAACGCCTTATAAAATCATATGCGTGCTTATAAATCAGATACTAGATATTTTAGATGCAATTGCATCCGCAGTACACCATATGCAAGGTCAACCACCCATGCTCGTGTCACCCTCAACATCAAGCCAAATAAAAGAATGTAAAATTTAAACTAGATCATAGTTTTGACAATAATAAGATGGGAATTGACTCCACAATCTATTGCTTGATCTTAACTCTAACAATCTACATAGTAAAAACATACAAAAACTGCATCATTGTCATCACATAGCCCAGATTATCATCATCCTAGATATGAATCTGTGCAATCAAAATGAAGCAGAGATAAGAGTGGTTACCTTCTTGCCTCTAATGACAGAGCCGGGTTCACCTTGGATGACCATATATTTAGTACCACCAATGTATAATCCAGTAGGAGCAAGTGTTCCTGGCTCATTCAAGTCATTCATGATCCCCACTATTTCTTCCGACTTGAACTAAATGAGCAAACATCCACACATCATCATCATTACTATTGTTATAATACCACAGATAAACTAAAACAGAAACAGATCTCTAGCAATTAGATTCAACCATCCGAATTATCTCGTGAATCAGCAAATCACTCACATCAAACTCACAAATAAATAAAAAATAACATTATTAAAGAATTAAGGTATAGTTGTTGCTGAAAAGTACATAATCAGAATTAACACGCGATTAATCAGTTAAGTTTTAACAATGGATGAAGATGCAGTAAACTGAGTTGAACTCTTTTGCATGTTAATCCTCACTCTATTAGCACTAGGAGTGAGAATAGATCCAGGAATCTAGGATGCTCTTTAAAAATATTACGAATAAATCACGGAAGGAATCCATTGAATTGAGAAAAGGGTGAACACAAATGGAAACAAACAAAACCTGAGGGAAACTGCCGCTCTTAGCCCAAACACTGCCATCCTGACCGATGATGGCGGCGTGAGTGAGGTGATTACCTTCGATCTCACAGAGAAGGTGGTCATCAACATAGGCTTGCCACGACATGCTTCTGATTTTCTCTCTAAACTCCGAATTTTCTCAAGAGTGTTTAACTGCTCAGAAAATGGGGTTGGGATTTTCTTTTCTTGGCTGCGTTGATTCCACGGAGCTATAGGCATATATAAATGGGTGAATCCACCGTACAATTACACAAATACCCTTTTCATTGCCCTATTTTTCGCTGTTTTGGGCTGGCAGATAGAAAAAAAAAAGAGGAAAAACAATCTTATTTTATTATTGGCCGCACTTTATTAGAAAAAAGCAATAATAATTATAATTATTATTAAATAAAATTTTAATGGTTAAAATTACGATTATCATAGAATTCAAACTTATAACCATTCTAATTACTTTGGAATAGGTAAATCTTTTATTATTAATTGAGTTTAACAAAACTGTAAAAACTTTTAAAGCAATTAATTAATATTTTGTTGAAAATAGTAAATAGCAGATAGTAAATTTATTACAAACAGTTCTGATTTGTTTTTTACATTACCATGAGTATACAGTCTATTTTTAATATTTTTAAATTAATAAATATGAGACTAAACCTTCAAAAAAGAAAAAGGAAAAGTTGGAATTGAGAGTTCACCATCACTTCTAACTTTTTCTTTTTCAGTCAGCTTTCTTTTTCAAGTAGAGACTTTCTAATTATATTATTTCTATAATTTATCAGCATGATTCATTTTGCAGTAGCGAAGTGGTGATAAACATTGATAAAAAATACATTCATAGGTTAAGATTTTGATTTTCATGAGTTTAAGATTAAATCTATGATACATATATAAAGTTATTATATTAATTAATGTACAGTAATTATTCTAATTAATTTATTATATAAATTATTAATTAATTCTTTTCAGTTTTTATTGAGAAAATAAAAACTGTTGATTTTTATTAATGGAGTGAAAGGATGTGCATTCATTGTTAATGGTCTCTATTTGTATCCTTCTCCTTGTCTAATTTGATCCTCCATGGCATTTTATTGTACATATTAACATGATTTTTATATGTATGTATTGTTGAATAAAAAAATTGTTTATTACAAAATTACTCAACTGTAGGGATAGAGAAATTGAACAAACAAACTTTAATTTCATCTTTTGTATGATAAAATCTTATTTTATTGTTTTGTTTTCGTAAATTTTAAAGTTATTATGCTTTACTTATTTGTATTACTTCTTAATATTTATTTTTATTCTCCCTTCTCCAAAATGAATGTGATGGTTTGTGAAATAATTTAACTACACTAACAACTAAGTCAAATAGATATCATAAATAAAACACAATATAAAAAAAATTCGAATAATGATTGATATTTAAATTGAACAATTATTATAAAAATATTATTGATATTGTGATTATATTAATTTCTTTATCATATAAGCTTAAAATTTAAAATTGTCACATTAAAAATAGAAAAGATGATTATGTTATTATGAGTACAAATTTGTTCTATTGTAATAAGTTGAAAATATAATTAAATGTTTTAATTGAAAAATATAAATTCAAAATATATTGCACCCACTTAATTGGGTAAAATTTCTTTTAGTTAAATCATTATATTTTTAAATAAACATATGATATATTAGTTACATACATTTAAATATTAAAATTTATAAAGAAAATATAGTTATAAATATGGTCAATAAAATGAGAGAACTGAATTCATGAAATTGAACTAAGATTTTAAAGTGGTTTGATATTACTAAATTTAATTGTATAAAGATGTAAATGAATTGATGTAAATTTCATCCTAGTTTTTCAGCTAGTCATTTCAAATTATTATCAACAAATATTTTATTTTAAATTATACTTTTCAATTTCATAAATTATATTTCAATCTAATTCAAACATTCCTATATAAGGAACTATTAAACTTTTACAAACTAAATTAGTGCAATAATTTTTTTTAAAACAATTAAACAATTTTTTATTCAATTTAACTTGTCAATTTGGATCAGTTCAAATATTATTTTAACACCCATATAAAAAAAAGGATTGACATATAGTTATTTAAAGTTACATACAATCACCTTTTATTTATTTATTTAGTTTTACCTATTTTAATTCTTTGATTTTTATTCAATTCTTAAATTTTGTTCACACACTTTTATTTTTGTTTATATTAATAAAATTGAATCCCACAATTAATTAACGTATTAATTGAATATAATCTAAAACTTATGTGAGTAATTACAATCTTTTGTCCTTTTTTATATTAAATATATTTTCTTTCTTCTATATATATATTTCATTTTCTCACCCACAATAAAAATACAGTAATAAAAAGTGCTTGTAAGAAACTAAATGTTTAGAATTATGATAAAAAGTTGGTTGCTCATATTATTTCTAGATAGAACTAAGAAGGAATAACATTTTTTGTTGAGTTCTCTTGTTCAAATTCATGGTCTCACAGACACAAACATATTTCACATTTTTTAACACTAACACATCACATTATATTTCTATTTATGTTTTATGTGTTGCACATTGATGATTTGAAATATATGCAAAAAAATTCTAACAGTTTATTCTATCACCAACTTAACCACTGAGAGAAGAAAATAAAGAAAGGTACAGAGAGAATTTAGAAGGACATGAGAGGAGAGGAATAAAAGGGGATCATAACTTAAAAATTCAAACAACAAACAATTGTTCAATTCTCATATGGTTATTGTCGGCAACAACTCCCGATTTAGGGTTGATATGTAATAGATACAACTCAAAATATATATATATATATATATATATATATATATATAAAATAATAATAAAGTATAGTATCCGAGAAATAAAAAATGTTCCAAAAGACTATGTATATCTAGAGACCTTGATCAACGAGGTAATCTCCCAGCCTCTCCACAACCATGTTGCATTGTCCTGGAGTCACAGGTTCCTCATAAACACCAAAAACTAAAGCTTGACCAGTTTTCTTTATGGTGATTCCTCCAGATCCCTACCAAAACAGACCAAATATGAGAGTGTTAGAGTTGAGGTAAAAGTTTTTTAAAAAGAATTAAACTTTTTAAATTTAAATTTGAATACCTTCTTGCCACGGATAACAGCTCCAGGCTCTCCTTGGATTACCATGTATTTGGTTCCAGCAAGGTGCAAACCTGTAGGAGCAAGATGACCTGGTTCGTCGAAATCTTTCATGATATCGGACACCTCTTGAGATTTAATCTATAGAGGAAGTAACAAAATTAGTTACAAAGTATGTCAATTTATAAGTATAAGTAGAAAGAATTAGGAAGATTGATTACCTGAGGAAAAGAAGTGCTTTGAGCCCAAACAGAGCCATCGTGACCGATGATGGCAGCTGCGATGAGATGGTGGCCTGTGCCATCAATATCACACATCAAATGTTCGTCGACGTAAGTCTGCCAAGACATTTTCTTCTTTCTTTCTTGTTTTTGTGATGCTTCTAATGTGATTGTGTTTCTGACTCTGTTTGTCAACTTTAAATTTAGTTTTAAATAAGGGTTCGATCATGGATTCATGGATGGAAGTTGATGCTCCTTCTACCGTCTCTTTGTCTCCATTCAATTCTTGTCACAACTTCCTTTTCTCCTTATTTCTAGGATCAAACCTTTTATTTTCCTATTCTTATTCTCATTCTTTTATGTCCACAAATAGATTAGAGATACCTAATTCATCAGCTAATTCATTCATGACAACTATTATTCTTGTTATTTTTGTTCATGAATAATTAAAGAATATAATAAGAATAAAATGCTACATAGTTTATGTTCTGCTAGATAAAGAAATATAAAGATATATGACACTGTTTTACTTTGAACCTGAGTTCTGACATTTACTTGAGGACATATTTTTTTCTTGTTTAATTATATGTAATTTTGTTATATATTAATATTGT
Organism: Vigna angularis; assembly: GCF_016808095.1. Taxonomy (NCBI): domain Eukaryota; kingdom Viridiplantae; phylum Streptophyta; class Magnoliopsida; order Fabales; family Fabaceae; genus Vigna; species Vigna angularis. Next base: position 63,052,680 of record NC_068970.1, on the reverse strand, counting down.
TATTTATACCAAAACAATTACTAGAAGTTCAAATAAATAGTTTAATTACGGCTGACAAACATAAGAAATAGACTTAATAAAAAAGATAATTTAATAAAGATGTTTGGGAAGGTCGAAGTTGTAAATAACTAAGTGCAAAACATGTTAATCATTATCTTGAATACAAATGCGAGTGTGTATGAGATGGTAAGCACGTCGATTAGCTGAATAGTTAAAATATTGCACTATTATTAATTATTATTGAAAAAAATAAACAAACTAATATGACGCACCATCAAAACTATTATCACTGCCAAAGAAATTTTCTTTCTTCTTTTCCTCTTTGTTATTTTTTAATCCATTATTTTCATTTTTATTTGTTCAAGGGAAGAACATTCTGCTTACACATACTTTTTAATTTTTAAATAAAAATAATTTTTATATTATTTTAATTTGTAAGTTGAAAAAAGAAGAAAATTTATAACATATAACATGCAAGGTTCATATGTTTAACTTTCCTATTAGGTTTTATTTTATTTGAAGCAACTCTTATTATGCGATATAAATTTAGAGTTTTTGTAAATTTCGTTCCAATTATAAGTTTTATAAAATCACATTTTTATAGTTTTTTTTATCTTTCTTTAGTTTTTCATAACTTAAAAAATTTAATTTACTTACGTATAATCGCCAGCAATCCCTAAATAAAATAGATTAAGTCATAAAAAATTATTAACAGATAGTTAAGTTGGCCCATTGTGTTTATTTACCTCAACCTCATGAGCAATTCAGAAAAAAGCTCAGCAACTCTGTTCAAATATTGGGTTCTCACCGAAAACATTCATGACTCGAGAGTAATCCATAGTCACTAAATGACAAACAAGTATCCGAAATCAACTTTAACCTGACAAAATTCGGCTCTAGTTGCAACTTTTTTTATTTAAGAAATATGAAAATTCGATCAAATCTAAACAAATGCAAAGCGCAAGTTCGAAGGGAGAAAACCCCATCAAAATTTGGAGTATGTGGCTACGTGCATCTGATAAACTTTGATTCGGAGGTGAAGATCACGGCACTAACCTTCACACTGAATGCAAAAAAGTATACATGTCTTGAAAGTGAGCACAAAGTAAAGAATTCAGGATGAAAATTCGATGATTAATTCATAAACCTTCACTAAATCTTTCTTACAAGTAAAAGCTCCGCATAGAATACATTGAAAATTATGAGGATCCCTCAAAAGAAAGTTTGCTTTTCAACGAACAGTCAAGGTTCATACTCTGCTCCCATTCTAATTCCCAACTGATGTTCAGCTCCATTTGTCAGTGGCGTCAATAAGCAATAAAAGAAGGTGAACTCACTCTATTACATCTATCCACCAAGCCGATAGGATCTTCCCCTGAAAGCAACTCCGGATCCACTCTCAGGCTGAGGGTTATTAGCAGCCTGTGAACGGCTAATCGGTTGCATTCCAATTCTCCACCTTCCAACCAATTTACGTCTGAAAAAATATAGTTAAGAACACAACAGAGCTAGTCCCGATTATAAGGAGTTAGACGTCATTGACTAAACAATAAGATCATGGCTAAGTCCGGCCCCCTACAATGCTGCAAAAACAATATGAGGAACAACTACAGATGTGTTTGGATGGAAGAACTTAGAAAGAATGGTGGTTTCTAAAGGTGAGGGGGAGGATGTGCTTCCTATGTTGGGTTCAGTTCACAAAAACAATAAATAAAGCTTCAAGACACTATAAAATAAAAAGAAATCAAATAAATAAAAACTTAAAAATGAATACAGCATATGCATAATAACACCTTAAGCAACAGGAAACTAGAAGGATACACCCACATTGGCGTCTTCAAAATGTTCTTTCCACCTGCTAGTGGATGCAACACTGTCAAAAAGTAGTACAGATGTCCTGCGACGATACCTAAGAGGTCAGGTATAAGAGGCGAGCCAAAAATGACATCCAAAGCAAGCATTGCCCATGGAAGATAGAAGGCCTGGAAAAACAAAAGATGTGGATCCTATCAAACAACGAAAAGATGTACCTCGTAGAGCTTATGCAGCAGAGGCATAAGAACAAGGCTAACTTACAGAAGATTGAAATATACCTTAAGAGCAACAAGCCCATATATGTTGATTTGAGCATTTGGAAATTCTCTACTCCAAACATAAAGTAGCATAAAAACCAGTGGTACTGCCAAAAATGGGGACCACAATAAAGGGATCGCAGACAAAACCTATAATTGAGGAAATAAAATTACAAAGAAAAAAACTGATGTCAGGACTTAGAATACCAAGTTAAAAACGAAACTAGAAAGAAAGAACCTACTAGTGGGGAAATGGAGTTAGTGCAATTAACAACAATCAGACATGTGATCTTTCAATCAGAATTTTGTATTAGCTAAATTAACTTCCCAAATATTTTCTGAAATTCCCAAATGCCTTTCTCCACTGAACCAAGTGGTTCTGTACAGAACATTCAAACCTTCATTGACACTTCCTATCCTACCTAGCCAGAATTTATATTCCTCAATCTCCAACAGATTCTCTCCAACCAACAGTAACCTCATACGAAATTGACAACTAATCTTGACTTACCATTGACCATTTCGGATAATCAATCAGAATCATCATTCATTTGTTAATTAACCAATTATCTGAATGTTTATCCATCTAACTTTGCATTCACTAAAAACAAATCAAACATAATTTTATTACTAAAAGGTTTGAGATGTGACATATGCTAATGCAGAAATTATTGAAGACTAATGGAGAATAACTTTCACAGGCACAATGGCCAAATGGAAGTCAGATAAACAAATTAAATTGGATATATCAATTGTTCATCATTGTTATCCAAAAAAAAAAGTTTTGTTATCTTCTTGTCCAGCTCATAAGCCAGAACCACTAGAATAGATTCTACAAAATATACCTTCCCGCATTTTGAAGGATAAATGTCACATTAACAATCATAAGATGAAAAAGATATGTGGAGGATCAAACATACTAATAGTGCAAACGAACCAAATATCATCATCCACAAGAAATCAGCAGTCCGTCTGTCAAATGGTCCCTTCTCAAGTTGGACACCGTACCTTAATCTGTACATTATACGAAAAAGAATTAATTCAGATGAACTAAGTATACCTCACCACTTTATATAATCTACTTGTTCGATATATAGAAACTTAGAAATCGATGTAACAAATTATTCTTCAATTACTTACATCATTAAAAGACGGATCCCGAAATTGATAGAAAATGGTCCAAGGAAAAATAAGTTTGTGAATAACCTCCAGACCTACAGATGATGGGAAGTACAAAAGATTTATTAAATAGGTCAAATGGAAAAAAACAAACTAAGTTTATTACAAAAGATTTTCAACAGCAAGTTAAGCTTAAGGGAAATCACAAACTTCATCAGTAAAACTCTAATTGACTGCTTAATAGTCAAAAAGTCTCCCAAACAATTTGCGACCTGTCAGTCGCCAAGAAATTAAACCACTGTGCTATTAATGAAGCAGTGTAATGTAATGTAGTGCCCAGTGTCCACAGTGCCTCATCTATTTATCCACAAGTATCAGAAAATATGACCAAAGGGAATTGGGGGGATGCCATAGATTATATATCCTATAGCAGTCTAGAAGGAAGTGGAGAGCACTCCATTGAGCCCAAACAATCATTCGACACAAATGGCAGAATTATAAATAACAATAAATGGAATGTTGACCCCAAAATCACAAGTATATCAGCACATGATATGATATAAAAACAATCACGAAAATATTGCATAATCTAGTTCGCAATTGGAGGGTGGTGTTTGGCAGCAAACGTTAGGAGTAAAACCAAGTATGTCTCCATGATATTTCTTTTAATTTGGCAACTGAAAAACACAAAAAAGATACTCAATCTGTCTTATACAAAAAATAAAATAAATCTTCACATCAAAGACGCACAGAATGGGATATCGAAAGCGAAGCTTTAGAGAATGAATGCAACACTTGGCAAAAGCATTAACAGCACATTCCTCTTTCTCTGATACTGATACCAATGACATTAAGGAATTTTCACCTGAAAACCGTAGAACACTCGTTCGTACAATAGTGCAATATGAATTGGACTGTATAATCCAAGATGGTAAGCGGCAGTAGCCAACACGCAAGCAGTGCCATATGCCTTGGTTATTGGCGGAAGAGAGTGATAAAACCTGAAAGCATGAAACATTTGAAGTATTAAACAAACTGATTCAAGCAATTATAAAAATTTCCAAGAAAATTTCTATTCCTAATCCAAGAATATCAATGAAAGCAGAACTTGTAATAACAAGTTTAACTGGTTATTCTGACACTAATGAAGCTGGAAAGCGCTCAGATTAGGTTTAGCGAAAGAGAAAAAAATAATCAAAAACCTCTTAATCGACTTAAAGTAACGAAATGGATTAAAGTTGGCAATAATTCGACAGTAAAAGTTTGATAGTTCAGACGAACAAGAATTAAAAGATTCATCAACATTATCTTCATTTGAAAAACGATGAAAAAAAATGAAGGATGAAGAGAATTACTCAGCGGGAGAAGACATTGCTTACTGAGGAAGATAATGAGAACAGAACTGACTCCAGTTTGGAATTCAGATTTTGAGATCTTCCTTGTGATACCGTCTCCCTCAGACCCAGAAGCTTCCGTGCACCCTTTTCTCACGTGACCGTTGAAGCCTCACATGGCCCAAATTTTATGGGCCATTTTAAGGCTTATTCTTTCAAGGCCTTGCCTTCACGAACCCCACAAATTCATTCCTCAACCCCCGAATTGCTTCTTGCACCCCCCAACTTTGGATTCAAATTGTTCTATTGAGCAATGAAAAGTCTTGATAAAAAATCATTAAAATTGATTCATTTATGCTTAAAAAAGTGTTCTCATTGCTTTATACACGTAATGTTTATTTTCGAGGATTAAAATTTATACTATTTTCAAGTAGTGATGGTGTACCTAACGGTCTTGTTAGATGTTCTGATTGCGTTAAGAAGTGGGCTTTAAGCCTAACTCAACCCCACAAAACCGGCTTGTAAGGTGAGGTTTGCACCTCACTTATATATTATAATTTGGCCTTATCTTTAGTCGATGTGGAACTTCCAACACAGCCCCTTCACGCCGAGGTATAGACATCCCGTGCGTGATAGTAGAAATTGGATGGAATAGAAGAATAGAATGCCCACTTAGAACTCGTTATGATAGACTCCAACTATGGCTCTGATACCATGTTAGAAGGTGAGTTTTAAGTCTAACTTGAACTCGCTAGGATAAGCTCTATGGCTCTGATACCATATTAGAAGGTGAGTTTTTTAGGTATTTTTAAAAAATTAGTTAATTTGTAAAATAATTTTTATAATTTTAGATCTTTTTAGTCTTTTAAATTTGATTTCTTTTTATTCTATCCTTCATGCACATTGATATCTATATAAGGATCAAGGTTAAGAAAATAGTGTAATACCAAATTTAAAAGTTAAATGTAACTATTCTTTACAAAATATTTTGACATGGTTTAGAAAATAAGATTGAAACTCACTTATGTACTATACTTTGATTATATTTATATTGAATGTAAAATTTGGACACATTTTCTTACTTATATTATTAGACATATATAAAGATTATATATTTATGAATGATCTAATAGTAGTTTAACAATGGTATGAAATATGAAATTTACATTCTTTTATATACAATATAGTTTAGTTATTATGGATCTCTAGAGAGGATATTTTACTAGAGAGACACAACACTAATGAAACATGAATCTAACTTGTATAAAAGAATGATACTACTTCATAAAAAGCCTTAAAACAATGAGTTGATGAATTTTTTACTCTATACGACACTGAACTTTCTATTATCTACCAAATATTAGACTTATACTTAACTTAGGTTTTCAACAATCTTCCTCCAGAGTGGGTCCTTTCCACATTGGTATATTTCCTCTTTAGTAGAAGCATTCTCAACCATGAGTACCCATTAGTATCACCTTTCATCTTATTGAAATATGTTTGCCTAAACTTTTCGTCAGTAAGACTTTTAATATAAAGACCATACTTTACTCTAATGAGTTGGTTACCAAGATTAATCATTAACTCTAATACTACTTTGATGGATAAATCAACAAAACAATAACAAAAAGATATCAAAGTATGCAGTGAAATTAATTCACCGTAACTTGCAAGAATCCATCAGAAGTAATAAAAATAAAAATGACAACAATCATCACAAAAGGAAACATCAATATTTTCAACATGGAAAAATTAGGTCAATATGAGAAGTAAAAACCTACAGACACAAGTCAGTCAATAAAACTCTACTAACATCAAATATGGTATAAGAAAGTTAAATCAAAAAGTACAAACAAGTGACTACAACCAGCTAACACATTAAAACAATAATGCTCTAAAATATGAAAAACAAAGAAAGAGAAACATAATTAGTTTCTCTTTTTAATTAATTTCTCAAATGACATTGACAATATTTTAAATCATGAGAAAATTTCGCATTGTTTCGCTCCCAAAAGTTTGTCGTACGACATCTGACATCTTTAGGGTAAATCACCGTACATCCGAGATATTACTAACTTTGGAGTATGTGTTTCAGCACAATTTTATCCTTAAAGTACATTCTAATTGGTGGAAGGAATATTTAAATTGTCTTATGCCTTGATTCCTAAACGATGTGGGACTATTAGGTGTGGTAGAAACATAAGCCCTTAGTCACCAATGGAGGGCTTAAGGGACCGAATGTTCCCTTATCAGGCTTACGGTGGGAGCCAATGTTTCACTCCTCAGTTCGCTGAGCAACATTGTTGTAGGCAATCACCATACATCCATAGTATTGATCGCTTTGGCATATTTTCTCTGTCACCAATTTATTCCTTAAAAGGCACACTAGAGGGTGAAATGAGGAAGGAGTATTTAAACGGTAGGAACATGAGCCCCTAGTCGAGGCCTAAGGGGAATGACCTTGGTCATCCCAAGTGGAGATGAGACCAAATGTTCCATTATTGGCCCTGTAGTGGGTGCCAATGTTTTGCTCCCAAGTCATTAAGCACCATCGTTCGATCAATTACCACACATTTGAAATATTGTCTATTTTGAAGTATGTACTTTGTTACAATTTTGTCACTAAAAAGCATATCAGAGAGTGGAAGGAAAAATGAGTTTTTGATTTGCCTTAGACCTCGATTCCTAAACAATATAAGACTATTGGGTGTAGTAAGAACAAACACATTAGTAAAAATGACTTGACAAATTATTTTAATTTGGGTTAAATATACTTTTGGTTCCTTAACTTTCAGTTAAAATTGGAATTAGTCCATTTTCAAAATTTAGATCCAATGTAGTTCCTCAACTTTAGAAATGTGTAGATTTAACCCTTTAAACCAAATTGTGTTAAGTTTATTTAATATTTCAAATAAATTTCATGATAAAATTTTAGTTGCTTACCGTGTTTGACACATTTTTTTTTCAATATTAGTTGAGAAACATGTTTAAAAACTCAAATAAACTTAACAAAATTTGGTTAAAGAAACTAAACTCATGCAATTCTAAAAATGATAGACTGCATTAGTCTAACGTTTCAAAGAGAGATTAATTTCAATTTTCATGAAAATTATAGGATTAAAAATATATTTAATCCTTTTAATTTTAATAACATCTAATGTTTTAGCTTTAAAGTATTGTCTAATTAAATAAAAAAAAAGTATACAGATCAATCACATATAATACATACCCTTAAGCACCTCATTCCATTTCAATCCTAGATTGGCTCTTTCTATTACTTAACAAAGAGAGAGAATAACACAATAATTATATCATACACCCATTCCCCCCATACCATAAAGCAACAAAGTGGAAACTATCTTATGCAGAATTATATGGTTGGTGTTTGTCATGCAATGGATTGACACAACTAATTAATAGATTGATAAAATTTTAAAACTGTAAAACCATGGTGGGCCCCCATAGAGATGTTGTGTTCATCATTTCTTCCTCCAGCCATGGCAATGGCCAATGGAAATGGAGAACTGACATTACATGTGCATGCTGTGAGCATTAACAATATACTGAGGTTTGTATTTTAAAAAACAAATATAAATATATTTTAAAACACAAAAATTTTTAAAGAAAAATTGAAGAAAATCCAAATTTTGCTACACCATGTATAAATTATAAACATTAGACGAGGAATCGGTGAAGAAACTGAGTTGAGTAAGTGTGTGTGGTGGAAGAAGGGAACATATTCTTGGTAGCGTAGAAACACAACAAACATTAATAAAGCAGTGAGAAAAGGAAATAGAATAGCACATAGCACCAACACGCTTGCCCCCATGCTTTTATCATTTATCTTACTCATGCTCACTCACTCTCCGGTGGCTTCCATTGGGATCAATGAAAAAGACAAACCCTAAAAAGTGCAAAAGTCACCAATTAAAACAAAGGGATCAACTTCAATAACACACTCCTATGCAATTCATGTGCTTTTCTTCTCACACCGTAATCATTTCAATATTAACTCATACACTCATCATTAAGGGTCATTAGTAGATTGGATTATTCAAATTTCAGTAAATAAAATAAATTAAATTTATAATTTAAATATATTTTAATTACATTAACTGGATTAGAATGTCCTAGCTCATTTTTCATACTTACTCAACTTCCTGTACTCTTAAAAGGATGGTGGATTGCAGTATCAAATCAATGCATACGATGCGTGATTCTTAGTACTTAACAGGCTCACTTCAACTTAAGGTCAACCGTTTTTAAAAAAATCAATTAATTTTTTTCCAATCAAATTGTTTGATCAAAATTTGAATTAAAAATTAATCAATCACATATGAGGTGTTGGTCGTCCAGGACATTAACTAATTTAAAAATGATTTAACGTATAAGGTATAAGTAAGACTTAGGTTACATTTATTATAACATTTAATACATCGAATACTTCAACATCTAATACTTTAACATCTAGAGACTTAAACATTATAATATCTTACGGTTTGAATGATTAAAACTAATAGTATTAGATAAGAGGAAAACGATAAAAAATTAAAAAAATTAGAAGTATCTAACTTGATATTGTAGAAACATATTTATATTTATCAAAATATCATAATAATCTTATATTATAATTGTTAGTTATAAAATTATGTAATTCAATTATGAATATAAATTAAAGTTGAAATTATAAATACAATAATAATAAAAATTTACAACATATTTATTTGACAATTTTTTCATTAAAAATATTCAATCACTTTTTAGTGAAAGAAAATATAAAACTCCACCAAACATTTGTTTAATATGATTCGGATTACGTTTTATATTAATTTAAAAATAAAATAAACTAATTTATATTTCATTTTCTGTTTGGTTTAAGTGATTGTTTAATAAAAAAAATCAAACCCGATGAGACTATAATTAAATAGTAAATACTTTTCTTTTAGTTTTTGTTATAGTTCCTTACTTTTGAAATATACATTATAGACTTTTATGTATAATACAAGTTACAACATTGAACTAAGTTGTGGTTTGCATCAATATCAACTTTATTTTATCGTATATATATTGTCCTGATTAATTTTTTATTTATTTTCATATCTCAAGTTTTTTATTGTTATGTATGGATAGATTTTCTTTTGTTTTTCAAACATTTATAATTAACACATCGGGTCACAATCTTTTCTAGTAAAAAATATTTGTTATGAAAAAAATTTCTCCATGAGAATGTAGCAATCTAAACATTTAATTTAATTATGTATTAACCATACTTTCTCTCTTAATAATTGTTCTATTAAGAATTAAATATAATTAAAATCTAAACATTTAATTATATATTAACCATAATTTCTCTCTTAATAATTGTTCTATTAAGAATTAAATATAACTCAATTGAATCTGACTCGTTTAGTCTTCTGCCACAAAACAATTTTGCAACAATTTCTCTCTCTATTTCACACATGGAACAATTTATATAATTTGCAATAATATTTCTCTTAATTTTCATATGAAAATAAGCTAACTCCTTAGTTTAAATAAGTTCACCACAAGACAAATGATTTAACATACAACATTATCCCCCTCGTCAATTGTCTCAATAAAAATATGTGTTCTCTAATGATTTAATCCACATAATTTGTCATGTAATAATTGAATTAACTCACAACAAATAGTACTTGTTAGATATGACGTGGAAAAACAAATCTTTCCTATTATAGATTTGTACAATGCTACATTTGATTTTTGAGTCAAATTTATTGGAAACAAGTTAAGATATCTCTAATTGTTCTCCCTCAGTCAATTTCTTGAAATTAAAAAGAAAAAGATTAAAAGTAAGAACATTTATTTGAAAACTATTTTTACTTTTTTTTATAGTCGAGAAACTTGTCAAATTGATTGAATTCTAGGTTAGATATCATATAGCATATGAAATGTTTTGGATTATTCAACTAGATGGTACCATTTATTTTTATTTAAATTTACTTGTTCATTTGAACATAGATACTGAAATTTTGACATTGAAAGTTATATTTAGAGAATTTAAATAAATTGAAAAAAACCATATTAATTAAAAAAAATCAAATTTTGGTTAAATTGATTTAAAAAATAGAAGAGAAGATGACTTACTAACATCTTAGCTAGAAGAAAAACATAAGTTTGTTTTCCATTGAAGCATGTAAAGAGGAAACAATAATGGATAGAATTAGAAGATATGGAGGATCTGAGTATTGGTTGTAAGATTAAGAAGAAAGTGATGAATGTGAAAGATAAAGTAAAGGTAGGGTCAGAAAACAGCTTGGTTTAGAGTGTCATTGCCTTCTTATTTCTCACTCCAAACAAGGAACAAGCCCACCACTTCACTTTCTCTTTCATTCACCAAATTTTCAGACACAATTTTCAGCCACAACTTTACAACTATATTCATCATTTCATGCCAATCTTTTAGTTTAATTTTACAAAATAAAACACATTTCAAAAATATTAAAATAAAATCAAATAATATGTGCATGCATTTGTTGAGGTTAGAAATTAAATATGTTTTAGTCTCTAAATATTGATACAAAACCAAATATTAAAATTTCAACCGTATTTATCTCTTGAGTTTATAATAAATACAAAATATGTGTAACACTTAGTTGTTTATTCTTAATGTTCTTCCAAGTTAATCTTTAATTAAGAATAATCACAGGTGGACTGGACTGATTAATAGATAAATATATAAATAAATAAATAAATAAAAAGCATCGTGAATGATTGATCCAGCCTGTGCTGTGTTCATGTCATCTCATGTCTACCTGTATACGAAAGAATGTCATCCATTGAATAAAAAAATGTTTCTTTCACATATATTGTTATTTAATATTCTCTTGTTTATTAAAAGATGGTAAAGTTATCACACAATTAAAAAATCTGAATATCTCTCCGTTCTCAAGATCATAATTGTACAACTTTACAATTAAACTTTAGTTGTAATTGTACAAATATAAATCGGTTATGTCAATAAATATGTATATTTTAACGACGAAAAAAGTCTCACATTTATAATATAAAAGAAAAGTTCACTAATTCAAACTTGAGAATTCAAAATTGTATAACAAGGATTTTCTCAACGGATTAATGATGCAAACTAGTTAGAGAACCATTCGTGAAGATTAGCTTAAAGATTGAAAATATAATAATTTACACAAAATATCATATATAACTTTATTGCCATTTTCTTAGAAAGGCATGAATAAAATCTTAACCTATGCAAAACATATATGTAATGAATAGGTGTAGTGATGTAATAAAGGTTTGCTTATGACTACTTTAAATGCTTAAATTCAGAACGGAAAGTGACCACGAGTTTACTTCAAAATAATCGATAAATAGTTTTAAAAGTAATGATTACTTTTTGAAAATAATATAGTAAAAAGAATTTTTAATCAGGATAACAATATCGTTTTATATAATTCATTTTTTCTACCCCTTATTTCATTCTCTTAGACACGTGAAGTTAGTTTTGGTTTTCGATTATAATAATTTTTAATAATATAGTAGAGAAATAAATTTTGATTTGTAAACCAAAATTTTAAGTAATTTATTAATTTCCCATTCCTTATTTCATTCATTTAAACAAGGTAAGCCTTTTCTCATCCAAACAATGCATATTTTTATTGTTTCTCTCTTACTATTTGACTCTTAACTCAAACATAGTTGGTGGGCGTGGGCAGTGAGGATCCACATGCATATATCTTCGAGGCAATTGTCCCCACAACAATTTATTATTCACCCCTAAAAAATAACATCATCCCATGAGAATGTAACTTTTTTGCAAGAGATAAAAAAATACATTTGCACTAATTTTACTTTTTAAAATTTCTATGAAACTGACCAGCAATTGTAATTTGTAAAACAATTGATTTTTGGTTAATTTTTTTATCATAATGTTATGTATCTGTAAAAAGTATATCCCCACATTAAACGAAAATCCTGAATTCGTTATGGGGTCTACGAGAAAATGGTGGGTACACTTTATTTGGAAAGTTTGAATTCAAAAATATGTTGGAAATGCATTGAAAGTTACAATGAAGGTTCACTTCCATTGATTTATTTTGCAAATGTATGGAATTGTGTTGGAGATTCTACATCAAATATGTTAATTTTATAATATATAAGTAGATGTAAATTTCATTTTATAAGTCAATTTTATGAGGTTAAGTTAGACTTAAAGTCAACTTCTTAATACAAAATCAGAGTCACGAGTCATAATGAAATTTGTTCTGAAGGGTGTGTTACAGATCATACACCGACTAAAGATAAGATGATTTGATAATATATAAGTAAGTGTAAACCTCACTTGTATTAATTTTAATTATAAAGATAAAATTGAATTATTACATTTTAATTTATTAAAATAATTTTTTTATTCGTCACATTTATTAAATTATTCAACAATTTTACAAAATTTACTTTTAAATTTATTCATTTTCCCCATGGAATCCTTTAAAATAAATAACACAAATTTTACCTTTAAATCTCTCAAAACTCATCCATCCACCTTCTCACAAATCCATCTTAGATCAAAAAATATATATATATACACGTATTTATATAATAAAAAAAGAATAACATTTGCATTTTATTATTTTTTAATATATTATTGTTTTTTTAATTTCTGAATATTAATTTACTGGTTTAGCTTTTTTTTATTAGATATGCATGTCACTACAAGAAAAATCGCATTTATATACGGCCAAAATCCGTATATAACATCAAAAATCCGTATAAAAAGTGGTGTTATATACGGATTATATACGGTCAAAAATCCGTATATAAAAAGGGCGTAGATAACATTACATACGGATAATCCGTATATAAGTTATATACGGATAATCCGTATATAACTTATATACGGATTATCCGTATATAACTTATATACGGATTATCCGTATATAACTTATATACGGATTATCCGTATATAACTTATATACGGATATTCCGTATATAACTTATATACGGTTAAACAGATCAATTTGAATAGCATACCTGCTCATCTAAACAAACAATTTACAAGACCTGCCTATACCACACAGACAATTCACAAGACCTGCACATTATATCCATTCACAAATTTGATAAATAAATTAAGTCTTAAAAAGCCGACAAACAAGCGTTTCACATTAATAATCCTAATAAGAATGTTTACATAATTGTGAATTATAATAAGTTCAAATAAGATGAAATAAGTTCTTGAGGGAATAAGTTTGAGTCATAGATGCCCTACTTCTAAGAACATAACTAATAATCTCCATAAACATTATCATCTTGTGGTTGATCTGTTGGTTGCTGTGCTTGCTGTGGTTGCTGTGCTTGTTGTGGTTGCTGTGGTTGAACATTAGGTTGTGGCTGATTTTGGGATTGAAAAAATTGTTGTGCAATTGCGACTGTAGGAGGCGGAAGGTACTGCATTATGACGCCAATAAAGCCTTGCAATTGAGAGTTCATCTGTCGAAGTTGGTCATCATGGGTTGATAGTCGTGTGTGGAGGTTAGAAATGTCGTCTGCCATCGGTTGCTGAGAAGAAGATGCCTGTGTCTGTTGTATGTAACTATCAACACAGTCATCTTGAGCACTGACATTTCCGATGCCGTATACGCGTCCCTTGTACCTTCCACCAGCAACGTCCAACCAACATTGGTTCCTCAATCTTTCCTCATCTGCAGGGTCTAGGGGAGAACATGCTGAAGCACCAACAGATGCTGTCTCAGATCTTATTTGAGAAAATTTTGCTTCAAACTCTTCCTGTTAAATGAATACATGATTATCGTTATAATAGATAGACCTAAGAATTACAACCTAATAAAGAATATAATGGAGTTAGTAGAAACTAACATGTGTCCGCCTAGACCTTTCATCTACAAATTGTCCTGTTGATGCTCGAATATGTGTTTGCTGAAATATTTCATCAACATGTACTGACCGACCAAGCTCCTATGACTGAAAGCAAAGAAGATGTAAGTTTTTAACATGAAATATTTGTAAAGTTTATGACTAGAAATGTAAAAATAAATTTATATGTACCAGACGAATTGCATGCTCATGCACGCTAATGGATCCCCCAGTGTGCAAACAACCACCCTTATCAGATGTCCTATTCTTTTTGGCCGTTTCACATTTTTGTCTATAAAGTGGCATGTTCCACTTCTCCAAAAGACCATTCCAAACAATATCCCCCATCCAATTAGGTTTTTTTCCTTCTGTTCGAGCCTTTTTAAACATCTCAGATAATCTATGAGATGCTTTGGTGTGGAAATTTTTTTTCACCTTTTCTTCATGGTTAGACCTCCATGAAACCTTCCTCTGTTGACAACAAAGATTAATATTGGATAAGATAATTGAGGACAAGTGTACCCTAATATTGGATAACATAATGTAAATAAACACAAGTGTACCCTAAAACGCTCAAAGAAAACATCTCTTTGTGTCTGAGGTATATTTCCCCATGTCACCCATGGCTCATCAAACTGTTGCTTGATGGTGGCTGTGATTGCTTTGGATGCTGTTTTTGTTGGATAAAACCTATACCAAAATAAAAGTCAAATATTAGAATAATACACTATATGCTTGGAACATTAAATTGATGTTTTCTTACCCTCCTCCAATAGGTGTAATGATTGGACGATTGTTGGAAACATCTTCAAAGTCATTGGCTGCTGAACTTGAATGTGGAGGGTTATCCCCTATAGGAGGTGGTGATGGCATATTTGTGGGAGTTGTTGGGTTAGAACCAACATGGGGGGAGGGTGATCTCCATTGATCAGCAGCAAATTGTTGTGGACTAGGTGTGAAGGCAGGAACTTCCAACGAAGGTGGAATTGATGGTGCAGTAGGTGTCAAACCAGGAACTTGTAATGGTGGTGGAACAAATCTAGCAGTGGAGGTAGAGGTAGGTGTAGATGGTTGACTACTTGAAGCATTTACATTATTGAAACGATTTAACAACTTCACCATATAAGATTTCTTTTTGCCCTTCTCCTTATCTGATTTTGCTAAAGGTGGAATAGGAGGGTCACAACCATCTGATGCCATATTCTTGAACAAAAAACAAAATTGTTGGGTCAATATATTTTTACAATTGAATGGAAGGAAAGGAAAAGTAAGAAAAGAACATGATGATGATGTTCTTGTTTGCCAATACTACACATCGAAGCAAAAGATAAGAATGCAAAACTTTAATCTACACAATACTACACATTGAGTGCAGGGAAAATTCTATAAATATTCTAGGACATTTTGAAGAAATTTTGTTTGCACACTGTGTTATTTACTTGGAAGGAGCTGCACTATGTTGATTCAATTTGTGTGTTGAAATGGAAAATTTGATTTGGAACTCTTACACACTTATTGAAAATACACGTTGGGAAGTTATTCCCCTTGCCATGTCACGCATTCTGCAAAGAATAATGGAAGCATTGTTTTGGTGTCTAACATGTCCCGGTACGAGTAGCTTGGAGGGACCTTATGGCTTTAACACTTTAGCAATTGAAGAAAGAAGGATGACATCTTCTGAGAGGAATTCTCGGTCTTATTTGGCTAAAGATACACTAAAGAAAAGAAACACAAGGGACTACCACTAAAGCTCATGGAAAGGGTTTCATGCAACTCCTTTCTTTCTTTCAGAATTTTGTAAAAAGCATTTGAACCAATTGAGGGGACCACATTCCAAATGGTGGTCACGGTTTTCTGTGCAATCAAAAATTCAATTTGGCAAATTTAAGGGAAGTGGAAGAAAGGGACCACCATGTTGTTCACGTAAGAGAAGCTCCAAATGAAATAAAAGTGTTTGGAAAAGTGTTTTACATGGTGAAATAAAAGACAAAAGGTGGAGCTATAACTTCTAAGAATTTGTCACTGCATGGGGACCATCCACTATCAAAAGTAATCTTTTTCATTCTATCAAAACCTGACGGCCTAGTGACCATGGAAAACTTCATTTTCGAAACATCTAAGTTGGCACAACCTTGGCTGGAACGTGGTTTCCAGTTTGGAGAAAATTTAATTCAGTTTTGGCTTTTTAGAGGGGGACGTACAGGAGCTGCCACTCACGTTTTACACATATATATTATTCATTTTGAAGAGCACACGGACAGAGGGAGAACTTGGAAGCACCTTTCATTCAGATTTTCGTTTTAAAAATGGGCATCCATTACGCTGCTGTCATTTTATTCTTTACCAAGAAAGGAGGCGCTAATTCAATGGGGATGGCTTAGGAGAACGGTGTTGTGTTCCAGCCACTACTTATTGGAAGCTCAAGATTATTTTTTGAAGAATGACAGTAGCTAATATCCAAGGAAATGGAATGATGGTTGTAGCAAGAACAAGGTGAAGCATCCATTAAGAGAGTGTCCAACCATTGGAAGAAAAGAGAAGCCATGGATGAATGGAAAGGAGAAGGCACGGTTGAAGCATCCATTAAGAGAATGTAATGCTTCAAGTTTTATTATTTTCGGTTGAAGAATGAGTAGTTGGGAGGCCACGGTTTACATTGAATAAGAAAGTCCAAATTAATTATCTGCATGAGTTACGTGAATGATAAATCAACCTTGGAATATTTTAATATATGTTGGAAGGGGTTTGCAGGAGAAACTGATTGTGCATATAGGCTTCTCAAGGACCATTTGAACATTGCACACAACTTTCAAATGACAACATACACTTGCTCAATTGGTTAGAATACATAGACACAGCCAGTGGCTTCATATGACAGCAGCAGTTGCTTAAAATGCCGAAAAATGCATTGAAAACTTTTGCAGATTATTAAAACAGTAGATTCAAAGCTGGCTGGTTCAAATAAAGACTCAAAGAATGCCTAAACACTACATCTAACTGTAGGATATCAGCTACAAGATTTAAAGTGACCTAAAACCACACAAAGACAGCAAGCACGGTGCAAACACTTGACTTAAAACTGAAAGTAGGCAACTCAGGTATGCATTTTGCATTTTAGTGATTAACAAGAGTTGCTACTACTTGAAACATGTTTAACAATAGTAAACACACTTGTACCAATATTCAAAACCACAAAATCTGACCAACAACAGTGAGCCAACTTGAAACCAGTGAAGAATATTGATGCAGATTTTTGAAATCATAGTGTGAGGAATTAAACCATTCATTTTGCTTTTCTGAGATTAATATGAGTTTGCAATCAGTTTAAACACATTTAGACTCATAAAGCAGATTTGGTCAAAGCTTGAAACACCAGAAAACTGGACCAAAGCAGATTATACAACTCAATCCAGAAAGTACAGTTTATGGACAGTTTGCTACTGGAACCAAAATGTGCTATGCTAATTGGCTAAACTGATCAAAGCTGGACATGATGTCGTTGCTTTATATGATCAATCAGAGAGCTAGCAACTGCTTAAGGCACAACAAAACCGAAAAAGAAAAAGAAATACAGCTAAACAGAGGTGGCAGCTTCTCAGACCAGAGGTGGCATTTACTCTTCAAGAATGAGCAGCTTCTCAGACCAGAGGTGGCAGCAGAATTGGAAAACGCAGATGTAGTTGGAGGCTAACGGAAGGTGTTTGATGAATTGTTTGGTGTGGTTTTGGAGTGTGTAGGCAGAGGTTGTAGCTCATACGGCCTTCCAAGAGGGAAGGAAGCTAGAGATAAGTGTGCTAAGAAGGCACAAGTCAATGAACTTGAAGAAGAAGTGGCTGAAACCACTAAAAGAATCTGATATGTGGGAGACCACATCTATCTCCAGAAAATTAAGAGACAATACAAGGAGGTACACATCCCATCAAGTAAAAATTAAAATTCTAACACCATAGGATGTGTTCAATTCTTCCAATACAGATATGCTGCACCAGACCAATACATCATGACCACACAAACTCTTTCACTACCCTCAATTCCAGTTGCAACTGCACTTTCCCAGTCTTATGGCAAGTTAAATATTTCTTGTCAACTATTACCACATATAGCTCCCTTTATCATGTAATGATGTTGGATTTTTGGTTCCTAATATGGTTTCATGTTTTAAACACTTCAATTCACCAGACAAATTCGACATCTATAGTGCTGGTTTAATCTTTCTATAATTGGTAATTATCTAATGGTGACAAATTCTTCTCCTATGATTGGAACTAATCAGTCAATATATGTATTCAATTTTATATGCATCCACATATAGCTCCCTTTATCTGATTAAGCTCATATTTTGAAATGCTTTAAGGTTTATACCACCCTCTTATAGGCTTTCCCTGGTCTAAGGACTTATAATAGCCTTATTCAATACACAATAAAATACAACACAAGATCATTCTTTGATTTCTTATACAGTGTATGTATAGGATATTTGATAGGTCCTCTTTAAATGTGTAATTTCTAAAGGGTTGTAAATATAATTGGGAAAAGAATCAAGGTTATAATGTAAGGTCTGGGGCAATCAAGAAACAAGAGCTGCCATATTTTATAAACACCAGAACAACACATAAATTTATTACTGAAAAATAAACATAATATTACAAGATCATACAAGATAATATATCTTAAATTATAAAAACATGCAATACAGTCCTTTTCTGTATTCAGAAAGATGATTATGAGAGATAAGTTACTAAAACACAACCATCATTGACATACAAGATTGAGTAATACCTCTAGGAGTATCGAATACAGCTAACAATCTCCTGCCAAGATCTTCAGCTAAGTTTAGTACTTAAAACTTGGTTTGAAGAGGCTGGATAAACATGAATTCCAGAAAATATGTCAATAAATATCTTCCACAGGTGCACACATCCTAACAGTAAGAAAGAAGTTTATGTTTGTATCCAAACTAGTAGAAAACAAATACTTCTAGATGTAATCATAAATAAAAAGATCAATCATTTCAAACAAATACTTAAGATGATTAATTTCTGCCATATCATTGCTAATTAAAACAATATCATCCACCTAAACAAATAATGCAGTAAAAGAAGTAGAAGCAGATTTGACAAACAAAGCTTGATCTGCAGAAGATTATTCGTAATTAAGAGAAAGAAGAGTAGCAGATAAGGTAATATGTCATTGTCAACAAAGGGGAAGTAAACTAGGAGGAGGGACAAGATGAATTGGCAAAAGCTAGGCTTTTAGATGATGACATTTTCCTGGGTAAAGTTATAGATAAACCTAGTAAATTCATGAATGGACAGATAAAGAGGATAAGGATGTTTTTTGATGAGGCAGAGAAAGGAGTTGCAGACCTAAACCCTGCTACCAGGTGGCCAGTGTGGGCATCCACAAAGTCAGTTCAACTAACATGCACACTAACTACAACAAAATCTATCTAAGGGTAATCTAAAAATCCACTAAGTTGTCTAAAACAGTTTTTAATGTTCATCTAACACAACTAAGAAGTATTTCTTTTGGTGAAATTCAAATCAAATTTAGAATGAAAAGCCAAACAATTTAAACTACTACTAAACTAAGTGAGTGAAATCTATCAATTTAAGACACTACACTAATAATGGTCTAAACAACTAATTAGCACAGGAAGTGTTGATTCAAGAAATACTAAAATAGTATATATGACCTTTTATCAGATTTCAATAACAGCCAATAAAAACAAATCCCAATCTAAGAAATTCAGACTTACCAAGTGCAGAAGGCAATTGCAGCACGAGCTTATCTCTTCCACTTCCAAGAAACCAACCTAGGCTTTCCAAAATTGCAATTTCAAACCTCCAAACAACAACGACAAAAAATAGGTCAATGTAACAACACCCAGAGAAAAGAAAACTGAAATAAACCTCAAATCTAAGCGATTCAAACTTACAACGAGCAAGAAGTAACCACAACTCGAGCTTCCAGTTCGAAGAAACCAACCTAGGGTTTCCAAAGTTGACATATCAAACCTCCAAACAGTAATGACCAAAAATAGGTCAATGTAACAACAAAAAGAGAAAATGAAAATAGAAATTAACCTCAAACCTTGGCTTACTCACCGCGTTCGACAGATGAAATCTGAATCCACACAACTCGCGATGGCAAAACACACGACCAAACACTGATGCGGAAGAAAGAAGTCGAAGACAGAGAGGGAGAACAGAAGAGGTGCGGGACTGACAGTGAAGAAGTTCAGTGCAGAAGAGGTGCAAGAATGAAGGTTCGCGAAGAGGAAAAGGGAAAGGTTCGGGAATGAAAGTTCAGTGCAGAAATTTTTAATTCTTTTTCAAAGAATGAATTTTTTTCGAGAGTGAGAGGGGAAAAGCATCCCGCGCAAAAGAGCCAAAATTACATACAACTCTTATATACGGATTTTCCGTATATAATGATTTCTTCAATTATATACGGATTTATCCGTATATAACGGGTTTCCCAATATCCGTATAAAATATCCGTATATAATACGTTTATTACATACCGATTTAATCCGTATATAATTATCCGTATATAACTGGCTATTTTCTTGTAGTGTGTGAAATTTTTATACATGTTTTAAATATATGGTAACATAGAGATAAAAAAAAGTAAACAATTCATAATGATTTCATTATAAAAAACATGTATTATATTTATTAATCTTCACATAAAAAACTCAGAAAAGAAGAAGAATAATGTGTGACTATATGGTTGAGAATTAGGATAGAGTCGGATAGTTGATTCAATACATTTTTAAATGATTATAGGTGAAGTGTATAATTTTATAATTGAATTTTTAGTCAATATATATTAACAAAGAAAATAAAATACATTTTCGAATGCTCATAACTAACTAAAACAATCTTTTAATAAACTTGTGTATTAATACAATAAAAATCTTCATTTTCATTGCCTATTAATAACAGAAAAACTGTTCCACAATCATGAAGTGAAAGAATGAGAAACCACCCCATCAGTTACTTCAGGAAAAAACTGGTGACTACAGTGGATACACTTTGACCCTACATAATTTTCTTGAAATCTGCATTTGCTGTATCATTTCTCATTCAAGAATTGATTTCAGAGAAAAATCCAGTAACTTCATTATTCTAATAAATATATATTAATTTAATATACCAATCTCTCACCCGTATTTATTTCAATGATTATTTAATTAGAATAATTGACTCCTCATTTTTCTTCCTCCGCATAACGTTCAGTCTATGGTAACAATATCTACATAGATTCTTATCATGGCAGACATTAATAAATTATAGGGTATATTATTAAGGATAATTATTATGATGACAGAACAGAAGCAAGCATGCACCAATCCTCGTATTGTGATTGAGTCATTTTCCCGCGAAAACAGCCAAAAAAGAGAGAAAAAAAAGAGAAGATCTCCAAGAAAGTGTTTTAAACCTCGAAGCCGACACCCACATTTGTATTCCACAAAGGTAGATGTTTGGGCAGTTGTGTCTCTGAATCAACCACCACAACACAACTATTCTCACTTCCTCTCAAACTTTCTTCTTCTTCTCTTCTTCGTTGCCATGGATCCTTGTCCCTTCGTGCGTCTCATAGTCGAATCTCTGGCTCTGAAACTTCCCTCTCCGACCAAACCTCCTCCACTCTCCGGCGTGCATCCCTCCTCCACCCCTTGCTTCTGCAAAATCCGCACCAACACCTTCCCCACCCATACGGCCCTCCTCCCTCTCTCTGCCTCGGCCTCCACCCCCGACACCACCACCTCCGCCCCAGCCTTCCACCTCGACCCCGCTGCCCTCCGCCGCCTCTCCGGAAAGCCTCTCATCCTCGTCCTCTCCGTCTACAACGGCCCAATGGGCCGTTCCTGCTGGGTGCGCGGCGCCAAGCTGTTGGGCCGGGTTCATCTCACCGTTAACTTCTCCACTGCCCTCTCTCACTCCAACACCTTCCACAGCGGCTGGCTCAACCTAGCCGGACCCCACACTACAAGCAAACCATCGGCCCAGCTTCACCTCGTCGTTCGGTCCGAACCGGATCCCCGGTTCGTCTTTCAATTCGGAGGCGAACCGGAGTGCAGCCCGGTTGTTTTCCAGATTCAGGGAAATATCCGACAACCCGTTTTCAGTTGCAAGTTCAGCGCCGATCGCAACTACAGATCCCGGTGAGTCACTCACTCACTCTCTCTCCTATGGGCATTTACCTTTCCTTAACTCAATCCACTAAAGTGCGCAATCTGTTAAATTTTTATGTATTTGATTGAATGATATTATTCAATTATGCAGATGAAATTATAGAACTAGATTGTTGGAGTGCAATGTGTGATTTTGATTTTAGGTTTAGGTAAGGTTTAGGCATGTGGGTTGTTTGGTTGGGCCAAGCCTTGTTCAACTGAATTCATTTTCATGTTCCTTTCCT
This sequence comes from Vigna angularis, assembly GCF_016808095.1. Taxonomy (NCBI): domain Eukaryota; kingdom Viridiplantae; phylum Streptophyta; class Magnoliopsida; order Fabales; family Fabaceae; genus Vigna; species Vigna angularis. Next base: position 63,029,858 of record NC_068970.1, on the reverse strand, counting down.
TGTTGGTGGATATCATTACCTACTGTTGTTTCTATCTTTTTCGCCTGAAAAAAAACGTGAAAAGTGACAGTGCTGCTGCGATGTTTTCGTTCCCATCTGTCGTTTTCAATTGGCTGGATCGTAATTCCAATCTTCGAAACGGTCTGTCATTGACGTTACAGTTTTCACGTTCAGACACTGTTTTCCTTCACATGAACGAATACTGTGCCAGTTTTATAATTTCCCTTTTCTCGAAAAATATACATACGTACCTTTTTTTGTTTATTCTGCCAATTTTATGATTATTAACTTGAGGATTACGAAAAAAGACAATCTTAATTGGGACGATTTAGTGAAGACTAACTGCCTCCCCCCCTTGAAACATCAACATCTCATGATTTTAATCAAACTCTCAGTGCCTTTTCTTTTCTCGATTACCGGCTTAACTGGTTTTCGTGCAATTCAAGAATCCATTGGTCAGTTTTATCTTGCCTTTTTTTCCTTTTCGCATATACTACCACTTCAACTTTTGGTCCTCCACCTTTTTCTTTTTCCCCCTTCAAATGAAAAGCCCGTATGCTAGACTACTACAACTAAATAATTCGCTTAAGAGTAACTGCTACTTCATGCTGCCCATGTTCCGTAAAGCAGATGAGTTAACATCATTCATCCAAACGACATATTCTACCTAGGATTCTATCTCATGTGAAAGCCATTAAACAGCAGTAACAGTATCTCGTTGATTAATTACCTGTCACTGTTTGACAATTTCATTGTATTTGTTATCCAATAATTATACTTATCCACTCCTTTTCATTTTATTTTCTTTCATTGGTCTCTTTGACTAATGAGGTAGCATCGGTAGTTGATTTTTGTTTCCCTAATTGAAAACTCAGGTCTCTTCCGTCAGATTTTACAAGCAATGGAAGTGGGTGGAGAAGATCCTCCACAGCTGACAGAGAGCGTCAAGGGAAGGAGAGAAAGGGTTGGATGATAATGATTCACGATCTCTCAGGCTCGCCAGTAGCTGCAGCATCAATGGTGACACCATTTGTCCCATCCCCTGGCTCAGATCGCGTGTCTCGTTCAAACCCCGGAGCCTGGCTCATCCTCCGGCCCAACGGAGCCTCAGTGAGTAGCTGGAAGCCATGGGGTCGTCTCGAGGCGTGGCGAGAAAGAGGCCCTGTGGATGGGTTGGGCTACAAGGTTGAGCTTTTCTCTGACAATGGACCAGCCAACAGAATACCCATCGCTGAAGGCACAATGAGTGTGAAAAAGGGTGGCCAGTTCTGCATCGATTACAAGGTGATGAAGGATGCTGGGTTGGGTTGGAGGTTGCCAGGGGCAGAAGGGTTTGTGATGGGTTCAACTGTCGACGGTGAAGGCAAAGTTAGCAAGCCTCTCGTGCAGGTTGGTGCACAGCATATCACCTGCATGCCTGACGCTGCTCTCTTCATTGCGCTATCAGCTGCAATCGATCTCAGCATGGACGCATGCAGGCTTTTCTCGCATAAACTTAGAAAGGAGCTTTGCCACCATGAACAAAATTCCCTATCATAGCTAGCTTCCTTCCTATGCCTCAAAATCAAACATCCTGTTTTATAGATAAAGATGCAATCTTGAAACCAAGACATTATTATCATCAATATTCTTTTTGCCTTCATCTGGGAGTGCTTGAAGCTTTAGCTGATTTGGGTTGTTAGTGTTCTTATGCCTACCTCTACAATTTGTTTCGTCTTTGTATTCAGAGTGTTGGAAAAGGATATCGCAAGCAGTTGCTGTAGTACCTACAAGTTGGGTTTTTTTCAGCAGCTCACATTTTAGGGGTGTGATTTAACAGCTGAACCACATTGTCTGGTTATTGGGTGTATAGATCTCAACGGAAGATTTCAAATGTACAAAAATATTAAATGCACATGTCTATTCATAAATATTTGAATGCAACTTTCTGTTTATCATTCCATGTCTTTTCTATTTTATATTTTATTTATTTATTTATTTTAGACATATTAAGTTATCTTCCTTATTTTAAAAAATCTAGATTGTTTGAGTTAATTTTAGGAAATACATTTTTTATTGTTAATTAAATTTGATAAGAAAGTAAACAATAAAAGTGATTCTCAACTTATTAATACTCAAATTTAAGATTAGTAAGTATAAGATTAAAACAATCTATCCAATAGACAACAAATTCACTCAACTTCATGCAATAACTTTTTTTTTATATATTGAAATTATTATTTAAATTCCATAACAGTCTATCTTTCCATACCTGAAAAAAAAAATCTAATTCACCATGTAACAACTATTTCCATATTTATAGCCTTACAATCCACAAAAGCGTGGACTAAGGGCGTGTTTGAAACATCATTCCATTAAGTTCATTGTCAATCCTTCGCAAGAGAAACTTTCACTTGAATGGAAAGTTTGGAATGCATGTTTTACCTAAACCAAACACACACCAAGTTCTAAACACGTCCCCTACATATTTTACACAGATCAAATGAAATGACCCCAAAAATTGTATTTGTAAGAGATTTTTTTACACCAATAACTATCATTTAACAACTCATAAAATGGTCCTAATAAATTGTATTTGTAAAGCAAAAGATAAAGTGAATCACAGTATGAAATGAGAGTAAAATTTTTTTGAACCTCGAAGTATCATTGTCTTTTTAATATATATATATATATATATATATATATATATATATATATATATATATATATATATATATATATATATATATATATATATACACACACACACATCCTTTTAAAAAATACATTTTTTATAAATTTTAGTATATTTATTTACTCCCAGATCAAGGTGTTTGGCTCCATCCTTAATCACTATCTAATACACTAAACCAATTCCTATGAACCATTTTTTTGAGCCAAAAATAATTACACTGCAGTATTTATCTTGAGATGATTTTGGGTTAGGCCATTATCATCATCGGCCCCATGTTTGGCGTGGTGAATGTCTGAAGTGATTGTGGTTTCCATGGTCCATGATCCACACTTCAAAATAGTGGCCACTTATGTCGTCATTATGAAGCCAACTTACGGAGGAAATTACATATATTCTTTTTCCTTACCAAAATTGTGTTATATGCATTTTATTTACTGAGTAATTTTCTTTTCGCTTTAAATATTAAGGGCGTCAAACCTACAGTTAAACCAGCTTGTTTCTCCAGTAGATTATATGATTGACTGATCGAATATGAAATGATCCCTTGAAAAAACTTCATATAATCCAGAATGTCACATACTCGGACAATTCCAATTCAAGGAAAAAAAAATCCTGCTTCAACGAATTCATCAAATAATATATAACAAAAATAATTATTTACATGGATTTTCTTGCTTTACACGATATCAGTTATTAGCCCGAAGATTTTTAGTGATCGTGGTTTTGCTATGTGATCCTTGTTAGAGATAAAGCATAAAACTGACCAGATGTATAATAACGATACATCAATAGCTAGAGAGAACAACTGGAACAAAAGAATGTAGCTTGCATGATGTAGGTGACTTGTGAATCTGGTTAAGTAGTCTATAGCATGACTGTGGTGTGAAGATTCAGTAGTCAGAAAACAAGCAATGAAACAGGAGGTTCGTGATATTTATGAGGAGAAAAAACGTAGCAGAATACTGAATACACAATCTTAAAAACCCGTGATGGTTGTACAAATCAAGGAACCATGCCACGTGACATATAAATTATCTTGTTTGTTAACACATCGATCTTTCTCATTGCTGGTTGCCCACAAAATCAAGGTGAATCTTATCCGTGCGGGCCAAGTATAATAATAAGATACTAACACGTATACTGAAAGAACCAAGAATAAAATTAGCAGGGTGTGATTACGAATTAACTTGGTAGTATTAAGGACCAACCTGTATCAGGGAGAAGAGGAAGATGAGTTTGCTTGGTTGGACAAAGTTGCAGCCAGAGTTGCACAAACAAGAGGCTTTGGAGCAGGGATTCTAAGACAATTGAGACTACCTCCAGGGATCCCAGAACACTCTGGTTGTGGTCTTTGCATATTCCTTCCAGGTATACAGTTATCCGAGAAATCAAACCCCACATTGAATAGCCTTGAACATTCCTGGCTCAGCCCAGAGAAGAAATTGTGAGCAACAGTTAGATTCAACAGGCTTCTCAAGGAGCACACCACATCAGATAATTCCCCTGAGAGCTTGTTATTTGCCAAATTGAGAACCTCTATATCCTGCAAGCAACTCATTGTGTCAGGCAAATGGCCCATCAGAGAGTTGAAACTCACATCCAACACTTGCATCTCGGTGAAGATCCCTACTCCCTGAGGAATGCAACCTGTTAACTGGTTGTTAAGGAAGAGAATCTCCTTCAGTCTTGAACTCATGAAGCCAAAGCTAAAAGGGATGCTTCCGCTCAACTTGTTGTTGGCCAAGTTGATCACCGAGGCAGGTGAATTTCCCAGATTCTCTGGAATTTCACCCCCAAAATTGTTGTTGTTGAGGAATATTGCATCGAGTTTCTTGTTGAAGAGTTCATCGGGAAGTTGCCCTGAGAAGTCGTTGTATCTGAGGTCCAAGTAGACGAGGCTTGGCATGGACAGAATGGCAGTGGGAAAAGGTCCTGAGAGTTGGTTGTTGCTGAGGTCCAACTCTTGTAGGGAAGTGAGGTCTCTGAAAGACTCAGGAACTGAGCCAGAAAGCCTGTTGGTGTTGAGATGGAAAAGAGTGATATCTGATAGCAAAGATAGTTCTTTGACAAGAGTCCCTTGGAGATTTGCATGGTTGAGATCTATTCCAGCAACAACAGAAGACTCGGTAGATGCTGTTGTGGCAATTCCATTCTCGTCCTGAGAATTCGAGCAGAAGATACCTTTGTAGGAACACACATTGGGACCAACCCAAGTGTCCAAAATCTTCAAAGGGTCATCAGTTATGGCAGATTTCCAAGCTTGGAGGGCCGTGAAAGCATTGTTGAGGTTTGACACTGAGGATCCAGAGGGTCCTGCGGTGTTACCACCACTACCCCCATTGCCAATACCAATGCCAACACCTATGCCACCTCTTCCACCAACACCGACAGCCACATTAATGGCCCCTTTTGCTGCATTTGAATGGAGCAGGAGGAGAAGAAGAAGGTGAAAAGTGAGGATCCAGGTGTTCTCCATTTGTAGCTGAATTGTTTGATGAAAGGCTTTTGAGGTTGTCCAAATAAAGTTGCTACGTTGAAGGGAGAGGAGAGGGTGGTACAGTAATGGGGTCTTCATTCACCATTTTCTTTTGGAATCACTCATAACTCACTTAAATTCTTCAATTAAGTTATTTTTATTATTTCATCAGTGTCTTTTTCCCACTTGTTTCTCTACGGTGTGAAAAGTGGTTGCTAAAATTCTTAGTGATCAGATTATATAACATGCGTTTGAGCTCAGCTTTGAATAAAAGCAGAGGAGCTGACTTCCGTTGCCTTTTTATATTTGTGTCTAACTTCCAATGAAAAATGAATTCAGATTAAACATTTTGGTTGCAATTATTCAATTAATTAACTAATTAAAATCGAATGTATTTGTTCAAACAAACTAAAAACATCTGATTAAATAAGGAGAACTCATGGCCAAACATGAATAAAATTGTATCTATTATTTTAAGAAATAAATAGTGTAGTGTATATGTTAGGTTGCTTACTAGCTTACAAATTTAATGAAAAGCTGGTCGATTGCGCAGACAACCATCAATATAATGTTACGGCTACGCTTTCATTTAAGTTTGAGATGGAGATAGTAGACATAACCTATGTTTTCTGAATTTGTATAAGACCTTTTTATTTTCTTAGTGTTGATGTGTTTCAAACAAATAAAGAAACTAATCATTTAAGGGTAAGAAAACAAGAGGATTACCAGGTGGAAAATTTTTGATAAACTAGTCAAAAAGATGTCATGAAAAACAAGGGCTAATAATCTATCAATATCATCATGATCATTGATTATTCTGTTTCTTCACACTTGACTTAGTTGAGCTAGAAAGAGACGCCAAGACCAAAGTCCTGTTTTATTATTTGCACAACAAAACAAATCCTTCTTTATGACACTGTAGCATAATTAATACATCACATAGGTTTGGATAAGTTAGCTCCCATCAAGAAGTCGAATCCTTCACACTTCCACCAACAATTAGAAGAAAAAGTAGAGATATCTGTCCTTGTAGTTGTAGCAGCAGGTCTGGTAGAGGGAATTGAAGTTGCGATAAATGGTTGGCAGATGGTAGCTACCAGCCAACGGTCGTGAAAAGTTGTCTCTTAATTTCTAGCTCTTAACTTTCCAATGATAGTAATGTGTTATTATTCTTTAAAAACATCCTCGTCATGCAATCAAAAACTTAGAAAAGGAAAAGTCTTAAAATAATCAAAACAAGTTTACCAACGCGTGCTCTGCAAAAACATCCACAACCACATGCTACAACAACACTAATTATTGGTGTGAAAGAATTTGGACACGGTTTATCGCTAGCAGCAACTAGGGTTGATCCAAAGTGGAGGAGTATGGTTTTGTTGAATTCTGTATTTGGCTGAAATATGTACAGTTCAACAAAAGTTAGTGGGATGTGCAGTTCAGTTCCCTTACCTAAATAATGGGAGAACAGTCCATGAATCAATGATTAGAAAAAAGTGATCTTGCAATACCCAATTTAAGATAATTATGTTATATTGAAACAGTCAAAACATGTTTCTTATACTTTTGAAGTGAATAATGAGGCATGAAACACACATTATAAATATTCTTTTTTTTTTCGACAGTTTCATCAGAATTCAAAGTTTGAAGCAGATGATCAAACGACAGAAGGCAGCTAGTTTGGATGTGAATAATGGTGATGGTGTGAAAAGGGTGAGCACAGAAGAGCGCACACCATTTTGAAGACTAATATGGAACAGCTAGTTTCCAAGTTCTATGGTTGGGCATGGAGTATTGTTCCACTTGAGAAAAAGATAAGAAATAAAAGAAGATTGAAAAAAAAAAGGAAAGATTCCTCTTCCGAATTCTCCATCCACTCCACTGCATAAAAGGATGTTCGAGTAGTAAGTAGTTGCGTTTTCAAAACGTAGCCACCAAGCTTATATAGTAGCAGTAGATTTCACAATAACGATGATGGCACCTACCAACCCACCCCAGGTAAAATTGGTCTATAATACATATGCATGCTCTTGAGTTAGGTATTCATTCCCTTCAACTATTCTAAACCACACTTTAAGAAATTAATACGGGACATAATCATTCTCGGTTTCATATTAGATAAAAATAAAAAAATAAAACACTATATAAAAAAAATTTATCAAAGAAAAGGTTCAGTGAGAAGATACAAATATTAATAAAACTTAAACCCAATCAAAAGAATTGACATCAGTCTCTTTCCAACACAAAACAATTAATTAACGAGTCTTTTATCTTTATACAAAACTTTATTTTCTCATTTTTATCTCAATATTATTAATTTATTATCTAAGTTTTATATTAAATAAAAATAGAAAAAAATAAAACATCATATAAAAATAAATACTCATTAACTTATTGTATTAAAGTTTTAATTAAAAAATAATGTTAATTCTTCATCTAATTGAATTCAAATTTTGTTAATATACGTGACTGTGTACTCTGATCACTGATCACTGTAGCCAAAAACAGACTTCCATGTACTGTGGTCACATTCTAATGTGGTTGTGATTAGACAAAAAGTGTAGTACTTTTTGTTAGATGTGGTGTTTAAATCCAAATTAACTAAAGTTTCATTTGGTAATTTGGACATTAAAAATTTATGGTAAAGGTTAGTAAGAAGTTTCTAATTTTAAGAAAAAGAAAAGAGAAATTATGTGGTTGGTGGGACCCATCTGTAATCCTTGGAAAGGATTTGTTGGGTTAGTTGGTTTGGTTGCATAAATGTTGTTTTTGCTTGGCCTTTACGTTTACTCCCTCTTCTCCTCTGTCTCTTTCTCTCTTTATCTGACGAGAATATCGGTACCCAGTGTTTGTATCATTGTAGGATTAGTACGTTATTGAATGTTACCTTTTTCTCCACCATTAGACTATAAAAAAAAATTAAATGTTACCATTAAATGTGTATAGAAATTAAAGAAAAAATATTATTGAGTATATTTAATAAAAATTTCCCGCTTTTAATTATTAAAACGGTGTGATCACATTTTTCTTATATATTTTAGAATTATTTGTTAAAGAAATTGCTCAGTTTTTTTACTACTCATATTAAATTCTTTTCTTCTTAAGTTTTACTGCTCATTACAGGCCAAGCCAGAGTGGTTGATGGTAATTCTTTTATAGGAAAAGAGTCATATAATTTTAGTTATTTTTTTTTAATTTTTAACGGTTTCTTTTATATTTTTTTTAGAAATTGAAATTGATCTTTTTAACACATAAAAATTAAATAAAATAACAGCGACTTCTTTCAAGAAAAAGTACTAAATCTGTCATCGATAAATATGATTATTAACACCCCTTATTTATTAATTGAGTTTTTTAATTTTTATTATTTTAGAAAAAACTACTCACGGAAATTAAAAGTACATTATTTTTGTATAACTATAATAATTAATAGAAATTAAAATATTTTGTAACTTCTTTTTTATTATACTTTTATTTTAATAGAAAAACTTAAATACTCCTAATATATAGTTATAACATTATAAAATTAATAAAAAATATTTTTATAATTATTTTTTATGTACATATTTTTTTATATTTCTAATAATTTTTTTAAATCTAACTTATTATATTAATTTATTTTTATTAAAGTTAAAAATATTTGTAGTCTCTAAACTTTAAAGAAAAAATGAATTTGTTATTGTCTGAAATTTTAATAATTTTTTTAAAAATTAAAATATATATATATATATATATAATTATTTTAACTTAATTACGTTAAAATTTCAGATAAAAAATTTAATTTTAAATTAAATTTAAGATTAAAAATATATTTAAATAATTTTATTATTATTATAAAAATTTGAATACACGTGTCCGCTTATATTTCTACTAGTTTAGAATAATGTAAATAAGTTTTTGTTGTATTTTTTTGTAATGTTTTAAAAATTAACACAACACAGACAAGTTTCAAAACTATATTAATTTCAATTAAAGGAAATTTGTTTCATCCGATGTTATTTTAACTAAATAAATATCATAGACCTAATTTTGTTTTCTGACTTTTGTTGGACGATTTAAATAGTGACTTGGGGGTGTCAATAGCAGGGCCAAAGTAAGGACATTGTATCTATTTAACCTTTTAACCCAATTATTTCTTTGGTTACTCGGATATTCATTTTGGTCATTTTAAAGAAAATGGATTAAAATGACTTCATTCTTTCATTAAATTTATAATTGAGATGTCCCAAATAGGCTTGATTTTTTTAAAAAATATTTTTGAAAAATTAGCCAGCAAAAAAAACAAAAATAAAGCACTAATTCATTCACTAATCAATGGATAAGTAACTAACAACCCTCTTTAACCCTTCTTTCCATATCACTACATGTGTCTACAAAACAGTATAATATGAAACTATTAATGTAAAAAGTCAAATAAAGAAATAGCATAATAAGTTTATCAATTTATTGTATTTAACAAGTAGTTGTAGACAGCTTACGTAATTGCATGCTTAAATTTTAACGTGGTCCAGTTTAAAGTTATCTTTATTATAGCAACAACTAATTTGTCACAGTCTAGCTATACGTATTATTCTTCATTGATGATGTGAATAATTGCACATATAGAAAGCCATGGGCATAGTCGTATAATTCCTTCTTTCTTCTTTTCAAAAGCATGGAAGTCTCTCTCCACATCTTATCATCTTCCATTAATTCACTTATGAAGATTAATTTGAGAGGAATCATTCAATAAATTTGGAATAATTTAAAAATAAATTTTGTGTTGTTTTTTATAAGAGATTTTGAATGAAAATGAATAGATTTAAGAGTACAATTTGTAAAAATTTGTTAATGGTTTAAGTGATGTGATAAATTAAAAAATAATTAATAAAAAAAACCACTAAATCATTCTTAATTATAAATGTAATATAAAATAATAGTCAGAAGAATTAGATTTACTTTAGCTGTTAGATTTTTGTTAGGGAAGTGAGTTGAACTGACAATTTCTTCCATTTTCTTTTTTAAAAACAAATCTTATATCTCGCGTTAGTGTGAAAAAAAAATCAAAATGAATTGCATTTTCAGATATTGACGAAAGATTAAAAAAGAACAAAATAAGAAAGAACGATCTATCTTTAAATTAATTCAACCGAAACATTTATTTTTTTTATCAGATAAATTATAATAAAACTACGTTTACCTAAGAAATAGACATATGAATATATTAAAAAAAATCACGCAGTGTTTTTGGGTGATTGTAATTGCACATTTTGAATTAGATGAAGATCCTTCTTCTCTTGTTCCATTTCAACTGAATGATACTGTGGGGTCTCTTCACTTTTTGTCCTCAACTCTAGTGAACTTTCCTTTGTTTTATTGGGTTACTTACAATAATAATAAAAAATTCTCACTCTTATCCGATAAAAGTGTAATCTTTATATACATTATTAATAATACTGATAGCTACTTCCTATATCAAAATTTCAACCCTTCTATCACTTTTACAATTTTTAATTAAACTATTTATATTTTTCTTATCTAAACTGCTATTAAGATTCTTAAGTCTTTTGAAAGGAGATTTATCAAATATATATATATATATATATATATATATATATATATATATATATCTTTTTACCAATTATAGTTAATAATTTGTATTATTATATTTTTGTAAACTGTTTTAGACATATGAACAAATTTATTGACTTATTTGATTATCTCAATTTCGAGTACGGGTAGGTTGGATAAAATTTAGCAAAACTTATTATTCAACTTACTAAAATAATACGAGACTATATTCGGTTGAGTTTCTCTATTTTTTACGTTAGACTTTAAATAGGCTAGATTGAGTTGTGTGTGTCAAAATTTTGATTAACTTTTTTTTATTAAAAGAATTATAATTTTAAGTACCAATTTATACAAAAATTAATATAAAGCTTCAAGTAAAACATGTGTAAATAATAAGTTTGTCCGTACTAATTTAATATATAAAGATAAAAGCATAATATAATTTGTTTATAATAAAAGTATACAAGTAAATATCCAATCCCACTAAATTTATTATTCAATCCATATAAAAGTATATTTGTTTGGGTTCAGTGTAATTTAACTCAATCATGAATGAAATTCAACTTAGTTTAACTATATTTAATTAAGTTATGATAGATAATTAGATAACCAAAACCAATGAGGAACCCTAATATTTATGTTTAATTAGCCAACTAGTGTTTCTATACATTTTTTATCTCCTTTTTTTTATAAAAAAAACTTGTTAATTGCCACTGAAATATGCATCCCATAAAACTGAGTTACATATCATATTTACAAACGAATTTATTAATTGCTATTATATACAAATAAAACAGGTTCACAACATCTTTCATATTCATCTCATAAACTTTTGTATAAATAAACTTAAATTTTAAATACTTTTATTTTCTTTAATATATACTTTAGTTATAATTTCAGTTAATAAAAAAAAGCAATTACATAATAAACATATTTACAATGTAAAACAATTAAAATAAACTTATTAAATTATGTTCTAAAATTAACATGTTAGTAAGATGTTAAATAAATATTTTTCTATGTAAACAGGAATTTTTGTAAAAAGAAAGTTTTGCTTTATAATTAAGGAGAAATACATTGTAATAGAATTTAAAAGTAATTTTTTAATTTATGATATGAGAAATAAATCAGGGATTTATATTAATGGGAGAACCTAATTTCAAAACCTTACCTATATCATTATTAGGTGTTATATAAATTGTGTGGCACGAATTTCTCCCTACCATGAAATGTTTTTGTCACAAGAAGAAAAAATGTGTTGAATTTAAAGTAAAACAAATTATGGGTTTGGTTCGCCTAATGACGTTAGTTCATTTTGGAGCTTATTCCATTATACACTAATTATTATTATTATTATTATTATTATTATTATTATTATTATTAGTAATGAAACTATATCTAATTTAATTGCCGTGATGTTATTATTATTATTATTTTCATTTAATAAGAGATTAAAACATAAAATACACAGCAGCCAAAAACATAGGAAATAAAAAATATATTAAACATAACTCTCATGAACATGATCACATTTTCATATATACTTATTGTTGATTTTGTAATGTCTTTAATATATTAAGAAATCTATTATTGTATTCATTTCTCATACATACGAATGTATCTATTGATCTATCAAAGAATGAATATAGTGTTTCATGAAAGAAATATATAAAGGTTTTTTATGTTTTTAAATGGTAAGAAATATGCAATATAGGTGTATTAATTATTACCTTTTATATTTTCAATATTTGATTGTTCTGTTTCACATATACTAATAAATTTTATTTATTTATACAAATTCAAACTAAAGTACTCCTATTTATTGTTTCGAAACAAACACAAAATATTAAAACACCTAAGTTTACAAATCTATCAAATAATTTATTTTAAAACTTTAAATATACTGTCAAATCAGACACTTATTTATTTCCCATAATATATATTTTTTTGATCAATTAATAAAAAATAATTTTCTAAAATGATTTGAAGAAAATTTATAACCAATGGTGCAATTAAATATAATATCTTAAACAATTGAGCTTTATGAGTATTTCTAAGACATAATTAATGTTTTAATATTATTAATTAAAAATCACCATTCTGATTATTTTTTATTAATTTTTTGCATATATCATAAAAAAATACAAAATAGTGAATTCCAGAGCATAAATAAATAGATTTAATAGTGAATTTATTATTTCTTAAATTTGGGGCATTGACTATTACTAAATTATAAATGATGGTACATACCAAAAAGCACACCCCCTCTACCCATGCTTTCCAGCAACAATATTATAAATATTAATAGAAGGGTAATTTAGTAGAAAAGCAAGGGCATTTTCGTGAAGGATCTTCCACAATCCACACTCTACTCTTGTGAACATTGCATTTCCTACACCATTCTCTTTCTCCTCCAGACCCAAAATTCTTGGTTTTCTCTTTCTCTTTTTCCTTCTTCGATTCCATTTCTTGTTAATTCGCGCGTTCCTTCGTTCCCAAGTCAGCGTTAAGGTACGATTGCTTTTCGATTCCCTTCGTTTTTCAGATTTCTAACCGAACAATTTGGGATCCGTGTTGCGGTTTTTAGGGTTACGTTTGTTTGGCGCGTGCGATGAAGATCGAGGAATTGGACGACGCGGAGTGTAGTATAGACGAACAAGAGAAGTACGAGAAGCAGATGGTCAGCGTTGAAGTGAAGAGAGCGTTGGTGGGCGCAGGTGCTCGGATCCTGTTCTATCCCACTCTCTTGTATAATGTGCTTCGTAACAAAATTGAAGCTGAGTTCAGGTGGTGGGATCAAATTGACGAGGTTTTGTTCTCTCTCTCTTTCTCTATCAACTTTAATTTTGTTCTTGATTGTGGTTTTGAATTGTTGTATGATCTGTTTATGGATTTGTGCCTTGTTTGCCGAGAATCATAGTTGGGATTTTGTTAATTTTGGTTGTTCTTCCTTTTTAGTTTTTGTTACTGGGCGCTGTTCCTTTCCCCAAGGACGTCCCTCTTTTGAAGAGCCTTGGTGTGGGTGGTGTGATTACTCTCAATGAGCCATATGAAACCTTGGTGCCGTCGTCGTTGTATCGGGTGAGTGACATCAGCTTTCCTTTTCTGAAGGTCTCTCTTGACTTTTCATTTTGTGTGCTACTAGAGCCTTCCTGTTGTTAGGAAGTCGTGTAATCTCTGATATTGGTAATGTGCGGGTTTGTGAGTTTAATTGACATACGGGAATCATGAATTTCTTTTTAAGCAAAAATAGTGTGACAATGTATTTGCTTTAGTATAAATAAACCATTCATGATATCTAGGTTTGTTACTTGATTTTTTTCAGGCTCACGGGATTGATCATTTGGTAATTCCCACAAGAGATTATCTCTTTGCCCCCTCGATTGTTGATATCAACCAGGCTGTGCAGTTCATTCATCGTGGGTGTTTTCTTGTTAATTTAATTTTGAGAAAGGGGGGGAGAGGGTAAATGCATCAGTCAATGTGGTTCTTTGTTATTTCTTGTTGCTGGTGATGAACTGTAGTTGTGTACCTTTGTTTTTTGGCAGAGAATGCAACTTGCGGCAAAACTACTTATGTTCACTGTAAAGCTGGGCGGGGGAGGAGTACAACAATTGTGCTTTGTTATCTGGTAATTGATGATCTTTATGATTGAGTTTAGGCATTATTGAAGCTTGTAGGTGCTGAATGTTCTCCATGTGGTCTACCTGTGTTTTCTAGGTTGAATACAAGCACATGACACCTGCTGCTGCCCTGGAATATGTGCGGTCTCGACGACCTAGAGTGCTACTAGCACCATCACAGTGGAAGGTATGATCATTTCCGTTTTGTGTGTGTCTCCTTCCCTGCAGAAGGATAGTGGTTTTGTGCAGTTGTTGAAGTACTGTTTTTTGGCAATGATTTGTAACTGTTGCTTGTGTTGTGTGCAGGCTGTTCAAAACTATAACAATCGCAGGCCGTGTCCTTTACCGTACTCCCCCTCTGGGGACGCAGTTCTTATAACCAAAGCGGATCTTGAAGGATATCATAGCACATGTGATGCTGGTATGGAGCTGGCTATTGTCCCCAAACTTCCAAGGACTATGCCCATGATTGCAAGATTATCTTGCCTGTTTGCATCATTGAAAGTATCTGGTAGCAGTGTACCAATGATCAGGCGGCTGCCGGTTTCTGAGTCACGTGCTTGCTAAGCTAGCTTGATATTCTGTCAAGCAGGTGGCCTGTACAGAAGATGATGATGAAAATAAGTGGAGTTTCATAATTTCCCAAAGTCGGTACAATTGTGTAACATGAAGAGAGGATGCATAGAAAGATAGGAGAGAAGGTTTCTCCAATGTTGTGTTACAGATTAAGGGGAACATGTAGTTTCTTGTACATATATATTTACCTTTTACATGTTTGTTAATCCAAGTGAATCATCGTGCAAGTTAAAGCATTGTTAATGTGAGATCAGGTGGTGACCTAAGGGTTACTTGTCTTTACATAAAACCATAGCCGAATCACTCATTCGCTACCTATTTTGTACCCTGAATTGTTTAACTCTCTAGTTAACCTGTTGACTCTAGTTTACAATTCTAGACAGAATACAGAGCAGAGATTCTCTACAGTCCTGCAGCCCCTACAGCATCATATAAATCTTTCGTACTTATGTAATCAATTTATTTATACCCTAAATTTTAATAATAATTAGATTAAAACCAGTGGTTGAGATCCTTGCTGCAGAATAAATTCAAGAGATCGAGTTTGAAGTTTAAACCAATGTTCTAACCTGATTTGTCCTAGTGACTGTTTTATGCAACTCATGAATTGTTTTCGAAGCATCTCTGGTAAATTTTCACGGGTATGATGAGTTTATGCAAATGTTTTTCAGTTTGACAGCTTTGCGGGCTATTGCGAATCTACCTAGTGGCGTGTGTTTTAGTTTTTGTTGTATAACGATAAAGGGGAATGAGTATGGAGTGTGGACTGTTCCTCACTGACATTAGTCCTATTAAGCTGCATAAAAATAAGCCGCGAATTTTAATAGGTTTTACTGCTTTAGTTACGCCTATTGTTTAAATCAACATTCTTTTTGGGTCAGGAAATTACTCCACTTGCATGCCTTTGCGCGATATTGTGATGGACCAAGTTACTTTTTATATTATCCAGACATTTCATTTAATTATAAATTGTATTGTGCAATAACATTGTTAACCTTGTAATTGCTTTAAAACTCGTATGATGTATTGTATTATAATTAAGTTGATAATGTAAATGTTTTTACATAAAACATACATAAAAATTAAATTAAATTTAGATAGATATTTTATTCCAAAAATTGACAACCAACCAATTTAAGCAAATGACAAGAGATACTAGAGTGATGATAGCCACATGTATGTGGAATGGAGCATATACTGTCAGGCATCAGCATATACTGAATATTTAAACCTAAATGATTCCATGTTGCATTAGGATTGGGGGGTAGATTCACGAAAGAAGGATAACTAAACAAAGTTCTCATTAACGACAAGAATTTATATTCTGGATTAGCGGGCAGTGTGCATATTATGATATCACATTCGCTCTACATCGTGCGTTTGCGTAAGCAAATTAATTTGGGCTTAAAATATTACTTTTGAAACATAGTACATGCATAAAGGTCCAGCAGGTTCATGTTTTTTTCTTTTCGCAAGATCAAAATACACAAGTGCAATCGCTATTAGGAATATGCAAACAATAACACGTTGCAGTTGAACAATAAGTCCTAATATTAATTTCTTTGCAACTTTTTCCCGTTTTATGCAAAAAGATATTGTTGGGTCTATCAAGGAGGAGGTTCCAATGTGGGTTACACAAACACCAATAACATCCGAGCCAACTATATAAGGGATCAGCATCACTCTTTATCCAAAACCTTAAGGCAATGAGTTAATGGATCTTTCACCTTTATATACTGCTCTACTTTCTCATTTCTATTCAATGTGGGATTTAGACTCACATTTGGATACCGAGAGAAAAAGAGAGAGAGGAAAGAGTCAAACATCGTGAGAGGAAAAGTGAGTGCTTGATTTTTTGAGAGAGATGGCAAAGGTTGTCAATGGTATGAGTGTGCCACAATTGACGAGAAAAATCAATTATGATAATTGGTGCCTACAGATGAAGGCGTTATTGAGATCCCAAGACGTTTGGGATATGGTGGAAGACGGGTATGTTGAACCTGATGAGGATGAACAGACGGTGGCACAGATGACAGCGTTGAAGAAAACTCGTGCAAAAGACGGGTCAACATTGTATTTTATTTACAATGCAGTAGATGAGTCAGGATTCAAAAAAATAGCGAATGCCAAATCAGCAAAAGAAGCCTGGGAGATATTGGAGGTTGCGTTTAAAGGTGACAACCGCGTTAGATAAGTCTGAATACAAGCTCTCAGAGGAGAGTTTCAAAAGTTGAAGATGGAGCCTAAAGAGCATATAACTGAGTACATAACTCAGGTGGAGAAGGTGGCCAACCAACTCGGTAGGAATGGAGAACAAATGTCATCTAGTCGGGTTGTGGGAAAAATTTTGAGATCTCTTACAAAAGATTTCGAAAGTATCGTGTGCGCCATCAAAGAATCGAAGGACTTGTCGGTTCTCACAGTGGATGAACTTGCTGGGTCATTAGGAGCCCATGAACAAAGGAGAAGGAGTTGGGATGATCAGGTTGAACCCGACGACCAAGCACTACAGGTACAGTTTGACTCGAATAAAACTCGGATTACTCAGAGCCGAGGTCCTGGAGGTAGAGGGCGAGGAAGCTGAGGACGAGGTGGACGTGGGCGAGGTAATTTTGAGAATGATGAAGAGAAAACCAGTCAGCAGAATTGGTGTGATCGAGGACAAGGGAAAGGCCGAGGAGATCAGTCAAGAGTGGAATGTTTTAAGTGTGGCAAGTACGGTCACTATGCAAATGAGTGTAGATCAAACAAATGCTACAATTGTGGCAAGGCTGGCCATATTGCAAAGTATTGCAAGACCGAGACAAAGGGGGAGACAAATCTTCTTATTGAAGATGCAGAAGAACTATTGCTGGCAAAGAGCTCAGATGCAGTGGACGTGGAGAGCTCAATCTCAACAATGAATGAAGTGATCTCGGTAAAAGATGCAACAATTGTGGAGAAGGAAAACCCTAGTAAATTGAAGAATATTATTATTTGTGTGGGTCACGTTTTTTCTAACAGATATTTCTATACAAGTTGCTGGATTTTGTTGTCTTGTTTATTTCCGGAACAGCTTATGGTATTAAATTACTATGTTAATGTTTGATTATATCTTTTCCTGATGGAGTATGCGTTAGAAGGAAGAACCAACAGTTAAAGACCTTTAACACAAATTATGGTAGACAATTGAAGGAAGCGTGGAGAAAAAAAAAAAATAAACAAAGGCAGCCATAGATAAAACGAGTCAGAGGATGGTGCACAATCGATGGCTGGAAGCATTTTCATGTTAATAGGAAGTGATCTAACCGGGATCATAAGCATATATAGTAGCTTGAAAGTTCTTGGTCGGAATGAAATTTTTTATCATTTAGAAAAGAAGATTTACTCTAAAATTTTTCAATTGGATTTTTTATGAATAATATAAAGTGATTGTATTTTATAAGATCCACAATAATTAATAATAACGTAATAATACCACATAATAAATAATAATACTAATATTAAATTGTTGATATTAATTATAACAGGTGAATATTGTTCTAATAAAAATAAATTTGAACTATTTTAAAATAAAGAGTTTAATGGACCTTGTTCAACTATGTTCTTTAATATATCTATTGGAATGAGTAAAATCAGACAAATAAAATGCAAGAGTTATGATTGACGAACATAATTTCATCGACCTAAATATAACATTGTCAAAACATAGAATGTGACATTAGAAGAGAAAAAAAAGTTTTTGGTGAAACTCAATTTTGAGATCAATAGAAGCAAACTATTAAACTATTGTAATATTATTTAAAGTGAAAATATCTTACTCCTTGACTTAAAAATATACTATTTTAAGAGAGACATTCCTTTTGCCCAATTACATTTGCCTGATGAATGTTTTATTCCCATTAATTCTAATTGTCATATTACAAATTTGTTATTATTTGAACTACTAAACAGAGGACGATGGAAAGAATAACGAGGTTATTAAGTATTTTTTCCCCTTTATATATAAATGTAAAATAACCATATGTATATATTGTGTTATGAATTTAAGATGAATAATATACACATAGAAATACTTACAAATCCATTTCCTATGATACCACACATCTTGAAGACACAAAATTACCGCAAATCGGACGAACTTTATCTATGATACCTTCTTATTTTCCATTTTTGATTAGTTTATATTTGTGTTTTGGTTTATGAATAAAGATACATTATCCCATTTGGCACGTGGTGCTCGTGCGAAGAAGACGAAGAAGGACAAAAAAAATAAAAAATAAAAGAAAGAAGAAAGAAGAAAAAAGTGAACTAGTTTATGATATTTATGGATGGATTTTTTCTTCAATAATTATTAAAAGATATAAATTTTCATCGATAAATATTATTTGTTATACATTTGTTGACAAAATTCGACCATTTGTAAAAAAATCATTACTAACAAATTTTTAATGTTTTTGACGAATTTTAACTAACCATAATATTTTTTTTCTATAGTAGTGATATTCTTTAAGTAGATGAAAGGAATAGTTAGTTCCACAAATAGTTTTGTATTGTTGATACTTCCACCTTCAATATAGTTAGTTTACTTTTTGAAAAGTCTATCCTTAGTCCCCACACCATCTTAAAGCACCTTAGTTACACTATTCAATGAAAGTAATTACATTCTACACTTTTGTTTATATTCGAAGAATACTTTACTAAACAATTTGCCATCTTAAAACTAGGGAACTTGTTAAAATAGAGTTCTTATACCTCATTGGTTCCTTCATTCTGCCATTATTATAAGAATAGAAATGGAGTCAAAGGATTTCCCTACCTATCTAAAATCCTTTATAATACTAAATTTTTAAATAGGGCTACCGTTCATTAATTATATTCACATTCTTATTGATTTGATACAACCATTAATCCTCTTTCTTCTCACAATAAGAGGAAATCTCAACAAACTTTATACCTTTCCAAAATTTACCTTAAGAATCAAGCATGATTTCTTCTTAAACTTTGCATGTACACTACTTTATTAGGAGTTACTATATATTGTAAAATATTTCTTCCATGATTATTTTTCATTATTCATAATATTCATCTTGTTTTTCGCATGTTTAAGCTTTAGTAGTTTTTTTTCCTCTTTACCTGTTCTATGAAATTGAATATTTTAGGATTAAAGGTAATTGAAACAACTTAAAATAAGCTATTGGCCACCTAGTTAATATGCTTGGTTTTGTAGAATGGCCTAAAGCTAAGTTTTTTTTTTCTTTCCCATAAAAAAAATGGATTGTGGAGACTTCTGTTTGGTCTCACCCTGAGTTTTTATTGACCTTAGAAATAGGATATGCTACCACTTTATTACAGTACTAAATCCGTGGGTAAAGCCGATGCTATTGTGTTCATATGGTCCAATGTTTCCTACAATAAAAGAGTTCTGAGGTGATGAAGGACTTTTGGACAAGAAAGAAAACTTGGTGTTCAACTTGTCTGCAGTAGAATGAAGCAGAATATTAAAAGAAGCAGTTGGGAAGAATCTGAAAGAGCATGTTTTTATATTCGTCCTTTCACTACCACCATTCCTCCTGCGACTTCTTTACGGGACCAAATCTATGGCATATAACACTACCACTACACACTTATACTCTCTCCATATATGCTCCTTTCAAAAGCATCCAAAATCTTCCATAAAGCCAAAGAACTCAATATCACCTTTCTTTATTAAATTGTAACTTATCCTCTCTTTCTATCTAACAGGAGTAGTTTAAAGATTCTCCTAGCATTTCATTGCGAGAGATCCAAAGCTATAGGTATCGTATTTCGTTTCACACCATCATATATACTTGAGAGTGAATAAAATTATATATATAATTATTATGGCTTGTCTTTTTCTCTCTTACACACCGAAAGAAAGTATATGGCAAGCAGTTATTAAAAAAGAGTGCAAGAATAAAAGAACCTAAAAAGTTTATTCTTGTCTTCACATTCTCTATTCAGTCCTGTCTTTATTCCCTTCAGAAACTACAATGAAGTTACCCTCTCTTTATTGCATGCATGTCCCTTTAAAGCAATATATATATATATATATATATATATATAACATGCAAGTTTCTCTCTCTCTATACATACATATCTAAAATGAGATAAGCACATCTTTACTCTAGTAATATAGCAGGAAAAGCTCGAATCTTTCTTCAGAATAAAGCAAAAAAAGACGTGTTTGTCTCCTAGTATCACTCTCTTTTCTGAAAAACTAAATAACAAAATCAAGAGAACCTCACCTATATATATAATGTGAAAAGCTCATGGTGTTCGATAAGAAATTGAATTTCCCTCCTTAATTCCTTGAATATGACAGACACGAGCCGTACATGTCTTTGGAAAGTAAATGTGGCTTCGAGAAATCATTAATTGGTACAACAAGTTAATTAATAATCTTGTAAGTGTTGTGCGCAATTTAGAGAATAAATGCGTTAGTGTATATACGTAGCGTTTCAAAGTTCAAACACAATGTAGTACTTCTGCAGTTGAGGGACCCATGAACACTAAAAGATATTCTTGAAACCCATCTCCTAAAGTAAGTTTTCTTTTTATTACGCAAACATCAGCAGCAGTAAAAGGTTCAGGGAAGCAGCAACTTACTCCAGGCTTCTGAACATGGTCGTGTCGCAAAGAAAGCATAGTCTTAGTCGTGAATGCATGAGATTATTGGACATAAAAATTGTTCGTGAGAAGTTATAACATTATGTTCGGAATCAAACCTTTTACGACATGAATATTGATCTCTAAATTAAACATTTATTTATGAAATTATTAATTAGGAATTGATCGTTTGAGTTTAGTTTTATTGTTTTGAATGTAAATTTTGTAGAATTTGAGTGGATTTAATTCTTTTATTATTATTAATTTGACATTTTCCTTCATTTATTGTATGATTTAATAACCTTTTATACCATATATTTTAAGATATGAAATATACAGTAAATTATTAAAATGAAACCAATTTAATTCAGGTCTAGTATATTTTAAATACTAATTAACTTGATTCCTTAATATAATTATTTATATTTAATTTAGTTCTTAAAATAAACTAGCTATAATAACATATTTCTCCATATCTACCAACTTTAGTTAAATATGTTAAATTAATGGAAAATAGTCGATTTTGTCAATTTAATGACAAATGCGGTGCATATTTGCGTTGAGTTTTATTTTCTAATTTCACTTTAAAACTGTTATTTGTTTAACATGGAAAATAGAAAAAAGTAATAAAACAATATTTGCTTTGATTTTATATTATAAAAGTACTTTAAAAATAGGAAACTAAACAAAAAGGATTGACGTTTTATAATTTTACAATTAAAAGTTAGAATAGAAAATATTATTTCAACAAAATAGTTTTATAGGTACGTTTGGCCTAATCTTGAAAGATTTGAGTAGTTCGTATGACATTTTAATTAAGTTCAAACATACAATTATAAAAATCCGTCTCTATAGTTTTTAAAGAAGAGCCCCTAATATGTATTTTTTAACATTAATTGTTTTTAAGAAACAATCCACAATTTATTAATATTTAAAAATAATACAAAAATAATAGATCCAATATATATAAAGTAAGCCTCTCTAAAGTTTATAGTTTTCAATAATTTTTCGACCAAAGCTAAAAAGTATATTATTAACCTTAGAAAAATTTTACAAAAAAGAAAACTATCATGAAGTAAATTGTATACACAATACAAATTTATCACCTTGGGGGATGGAGTTATATATTTATTCTATTCTAAATTTAAAACACAAGAATTGATTTGTATATACATAAAGTCAAATTATTTTTAACTTTCCAAATAACCCAAAATGAACAAGTGCGACTTAACAAGCAATTTGAATTATGAATAGTAGCATAAGCTTGGTCCTTGGAGCACTAGCTAGCATGAGGTTCCCTAAAGTTCTCGATAATAAATTGTAAAAGAAAAGTAAAAGTTATATGATTCCTCTCTAGCCTTTAAAAATGTGAAAAGAAGAAGAAAGTGAAACCCTAAAACAAACAGTACATATTTACAGCACATAAAATAAGATCAATGATATATTAGAGAAAAAAATAATGGTTTGAATGAATTATTCGGCAAAACTGATAAAATGCATATAGTATGAAAAATATATGAATCGTTTGGTAGAAGATTCTCTAACAACGAACTTAAATGTAAAAATATCATCTTATCTTAAACTACATATGGAATACCTAATATATATATGTATATGACTCGAGCAAACCAGGTGGTCCTAGTTTGCTAAAACTCATTGGTATGAAATTGGGCGAAAAACGGGGAATGTGAAGTAATACAAACATGTTTAAATAATAAAATAATGTGAATATTATAAAAGGGATGATACTGTAATCATATTAGTGATGATTTTTATGCAGCAAGGTGCGTATCTTTGTTTTTTTTGGTCGTTCTCCCTCACCATGTGTCAGGAGGAAGAGCAGCTTTGTTTCGATTTCTTTTCTTTTTCCCCTTTTTTTCTTTCTCCCTTTCTTTCCAATTTGTTCCGTTGCACACAGTTAATTCCGATGAGAGCCACCAAAGCTTATCACAAACTTGCACCATTCGAAAATGAAAGAAAATGAGCAAGCCATCCATCTCATTACTTGGTTTTTTGTTGAAAGAAACTTTATGTATGCTTCAAGTATTAATGATGTCCACAATGATGTTGTCTTGTTTGTGGTTTTTTTTTTCTTTGTCTCCTCCTACTCATGATGATCGTGCAGGTTGCCAGGGTCTGTCCAGTAAGAAGAGTATTTCAACCATTCAGCCTCTTGTTGGTTTGTAATGGATGACTCCTGCATGCATAATGCAAACAGTGAGAAGATTAGGTTTTTGTTAAATGAAATATTCATGCCTTTCCACCTCATAGTCAAAATCATTGAGAACCACTCTTTCCTAATATGGACAGGTTTGCAATAAAATATATTTTAAGTCACTATCACCTTTTCCAATATCTCATTCTTATAGCAGAAGTTGAAAATTTTAGCAGCAGTGCTTCCATGGGAGAAAATATTAGCAGAAGTTTTTCATAGTGTAAGGAAAGATATTCTACTTCTACTGTTCAGATATGCAAAAACATAACGAGAACAGTGAAAAGTAATAAAGGGAAAAGACGAAGGCTTCTAGTCTTTTTGCAATTCAAATTAAAAAAATGAAACTGTTTTAAATTTCTTTTAATTATTTCAAGTTGTATCAAACCTTGAACACCGTATTTTTATACAATACTTTTCCATTTCTGTTTGTGACAGATCAATCATGTTATAACACATTTCTCTCTTTTCTATTCAGAAAATTTCTGAGTTGTTTATTCTTGACCCTCTTTTTCTCTCTCCCTAGTCCCATTATGGCAAACAAAGTCCATACATTTCAGAGTCAAAAGGTTCTTAATTACCTCTTTGATATCAGTTGAAGTGCACCCCATGATGAGTTCCTCCAAACCAGACGCAGACCTTCCTCCTAGTTTATGATGGTGCTGCTGCTGTTGTTGCCATGTGGATGTACACATCATACATTCATTAAAAAAGACAAAAATCAAATTCAAACCCCACATCTCAATCATCATGTTTGAACAGCAGTCCAAAAGTGAAAAGACACTTCCATGCTCGTAATTTAGAAAGCACTTATAAAAGCTTCCTCAGTTAGTGAATCAGCCTCGTGCACCACACACACACACCACGCAAAAACAACTACATTTCAGCTTAATTCAACACACTTGGGTGCTCCTTTGATTGCACCATATATCCAAACTACAATTTCCGTTTTCGTATGTTTTAAACACATGCTGTATGATATATAGTAAGTATCATTTTTTATAAAATCTTTTACTCATCTGATCTATATATTTATACAACTTTCACAGTTTAATTCTTATCATTAAAAGTTGTGTGTTTTCACTTTTTTTAATTTTTAATAAGATGTATTAGTTTTTACAATTTGCGCAACTCAAACTAAAATTAAATAATGTATGTATTAAAACTAAAGTAATTTTTAAATGTAAAGACTAATATATAAAAAAAATGTAGATATAGAAAGGCTAAATTAGTGTTTATCTTTTGTAAGATTTCGTTAAAGACTAAAGTTAATAATATTTTTTAAAATCTATATAGACTAAATAATAAAGTGAATATTTGCATACTGGAAAGGCCGAGGTGGAGATTACTAAAATGTTATAAGCAACCAAAAATGATGTTTAAGAAGTGTGGATTGATGTTACCTGGAAGTTTTCATTTTGAAGCATGATCGTTGAGACATGGTAGGCGTTGTCGTCTAGGATGATGGATGCGTGGTGAAGGGGTGGAGGAGAGATGATGGTCGAGATGGGATGCGAAGGCCTACTGATATGGAAGGCTGTGGTTGCAATTTGTTGGTGCGCATGCTGATTTTGCTGCTGTTGTTGTTGATGATGATGATGATGTGCTACAATATTATGCCCTTCATGTACTTCCTCACACGACCTTGATGCTTGCACTCCCGTGGAAGCTTCTCCTATCCCAACCTGCAATGCTCATCGTCGTCATCATCATCGTCTGAATTTCTAAATCACCACCAAATATTTCATCGAACTAACGTTCTTGCTAGCTAGTCTTTTCAGCCTCTTTTCTTTTCTTTTTTCTTTTTCGAGCCTCTCTAGATAGCTCCAACCATTGGCATGCATGCATGTGACCCAAATTCATTGTTCAATAATTCATTAGCATTGTTCAATAATTTTAAGGTGGGTATTATACATGCGGTGGTTGGCTGACGCTGATTTATCATCAGGCCAGATCCATTCAATTTTATGCTGTTTATGCAAGCAAGGTTTATGTCAACGCCTTCCCCGTAACCCTTTCATGTTCTTTCACCTTTTTCTCATTTTTACATCAGAGTAAAACAAATACATAAATCTTACTCATACCCATAAACAGACAAGATTTAAGTGAAGCATCGGGCTCATTAATTTCTCCAAAGAGAGAGACCTGTAAATGAATGTTTCCTAATACGTTTTGCTTATACATAGATGGAGTTGTATATGTGTGTGTACCTCATCGAAGCTTTTTCTGAATGGAATGAAGCTAAAATGGTCGGATTTGAGTTGTTGAATGTCCAAGGAAGTGTTGAAGGTTGCTATTTGAGGGACTCCAACGATAGCAGACATTTCATCTCTGTGAGTGAGAACTTCCTTAGAAGAACAACTCCCACTTCCGCTGTCTCTTCTTCCATTATTGTTGGGTTGTTGTTCTCCACTTGCTTCACCAGTTGTGGCACTTCTATCTGACCAATTGCACTGCCTCGGTTGTGTCTGGTAGAATATCTTTGAAACCACGAGCTCTCCTTCTTTTTCTTCCTCGTGCTGGCCCAGATGGTACTGGTGCATAACCCAGTTAGTCTTTTCGGGTTTTCTATTCTTGCCGAAGTTGGTGTAGAGCACTAGAATCTTCTTGCAACCCTTTTGTTTGCCATTGACCATCACTGGTCTTGTCTTACCTGTCTTGTGCCATCGGGTTTCCCCTCCTTGCAAGTCGCATTCGTTTTGAATCTTTCTCCTCTTTCGTGTCCCTGTTGTGTAAGCCTTTGAGGGCCTGTGGAAGAAGTGTCTGCTTAACCCATCTCTTGTCACTCCTGAAAAACATAAACCAAAATCAAAGTTAGGTCAACTTAGGTGACCTGTAACACAAAACCCTTTTGACTTATATATCCATCTCTTGCACAAGTTTCAAGGCAGCTTTTATGCTCTTTAACACAAAATATCAATAACAAACCTTTATGTTTTCAAACACACTCTAAAACTGAATTTTAACTTAAATAATAATATGGAAAAAAACTATAAGCAGCAGCAGCTTGAGTATGGAAAAATCTATTTCAATTTTATTATCGAAAATATTAACAAAAATATTTTCTAACATATTCTTGCTGAAATTTAGGAACTATCATTATGTTAAAAGAATACATTAGAGGATTTGTTAATAGTACTTGTATTTATTATTTAGAGTATTTAAACCTGGAAGTTTCTCAGGATGGGTGTAACAAATCCCGTCTTCTCCTTCAATAGTGGGAATGAACTCATCTATGAGAGGGTGTGATTTGATGTTCTTTGCTTCGACTTTGGCTTCAAGATGTTCTATGAGTTCTTGGTCTGTTGGATCAAATTTCACTCCCGCTGGAAGACCTAGCCAGTCCTGCCGTACCCATTGAAATTCAAATTAAAACTCAAAGCAAAAGGGTGGAGATCATGAAGAAGAAGAGCACAAGAAAGAGAGAACAAAGAGAAAGAGAAGGCGAAAAACTTTAAGAAACTAAAAAAGTTTTGCAATAGGCTAATTAATAGGTAACGGAGAAAAGGGATACCGAAACAGCATTAAATAAATTGAACTAGTCCAATGATAACACAGCCGTAGTAAACATGTGAATATGGTATTGTTTTGTCGTGTGATTCTTCTTCATTTTGTCAAAGGCTTTTCGTTGAAGGCAAGAATATTACTGAGATTTAGTTTTTCTTTTCCGTACCGGCTTCCCTTCAAATTTGTGACCACAACCGGGGCACTGTTTGGATCCACACAGTTGATGCTCTTCCAGCTTTGCATCTATCAGATCAGAGCTCCTAACACAACTCAACTTGCTCATCTTATTCATCGCTACTTCCTTTCTGATATGCCTTTGATTTGATGATGCTATTGCTATCTTTCTTCATCAAACTTTACCAGGCCTTCAATTCCAAACACTCCACAACCAAGCATCTCTCTCTTTTATATAACAGCCGCTCGATTGAGATCAGAACAAAAACTTTCCTGGAAAATCAAGACAACAAATTGGATGCCATGTTACAGTCATATCACTGTCTTCATAATAACAACTGGGATTTGCCTTTTGCTCGATCAGGCCATGATTCTATTCAGAAACTCTAAACAAGATATTAAGAAAATAAAAACCTTGGCAGAAACAAAAGGAAAGAAATATGAAAACATTGACTCTCATGCGTATGGTGTGGCTAATATTTCATGGAATAAAGGAAATTCATAGCTGTAATTAAGGATGAGAGTGTGAACTGAGAGAGAGGAGAAAGAAGAGAAAGAATTGAGGTATAAACCTGCTTTAACGATGGAGAACAGCAGAATTCCCTCTAGGTAGTTACTTTAACTGAAACTCAGTGAGAAAAATAATAAAGGAAAAGTTGTCCTCTTCGAACACACAAGCAACTTTAAGGCTTTGCTGATTTATGAAGAGCATGTATGTTGGCGGTTTATGAGAGATAAAGAAAGAGAGAGACAACAAGAAACAGATAAAAGAAAGAAAACCCGGTTTTTTTTCTTGTTTTTTTTTTTTTAACTAACGTCTTCTCTCCTTTATCTTAGACATCCATCCTAATATACTGTAGCCACCCTACACCTTTCTATTTCACCCTTGACTGCAAAAGCAATAAAGCAATTAACGGCCACACAGCTGTTATTATAATCAACCAAAATTATATATAATAAGTTAGGTTTATCACTTTCTATAATAATTACTAGAAAAATCATGTTTTCATTAATAGCAGTATATTATACTCTAATACAGTACATGACTATTAAACTGAAAACCCAAAAGGAATAATCCAAATGAGTATTTTAGTAATTAATGGTATGGTTTTTTATCAGTGCTTTGACCTTCTCAAGTTTCTGAGTTTTAGGTTTGTGAGTGTGAGAAAGCTTAGAAGAAAGGGTAGAAGAGAAGATGGAGAGAGTTAACAGTTTGATTATTCTGGCATAAGAGATTAATGTGAGAGAGGGGAAGAAAATAAGGGGAAAAGGATGATAGAAAGTCACATGGTGGAGTGCAGATGATGATGGTTTTGCCATGAATGTTTTTGGAACACACGCAGGGAGAGAAAGAGAGATACTTGATAATCAAGGAAAATGAGGAAACGTACTTGATGGACCACCACCTTCTCTTCTAATTAATTACTTCAACATATATATATATATATATATATATATATATATATATATATATATATATATATATATATATATATATATATATATATATATATATATATATATATGTCACGCAATTCCTATAGTTTTAAAACATTAAATCATGTGACTGATCAAAATTTTCCTCTCTACAAAATTCGCTGTA
The DNA here is from genome assembly GCF_016808095.1 of Vigna angularis. Lineage (NCBI taxonomy): Eukaryota > Viridiplantae > Streptophyta > Magnoliopsida > Fabales > Fabaceae > Vigna > Vigna angularis. The sequence goes on along the minus strand of NC_068970.1, from coordinate 63,000,857 downwards.
ATTGTTCTGTGTTTATATATGGAAGCCAAGTTCAAGAATGTTTGGCAAGTACAGTATTATCTGTTATTTAGGTTTATGGTAACTCCAACATATATTATTATTGGCAACTATTCAATAATATTGGAGGCTTTATTTTACTATTTTGGGACACATTTCCTGAATCCATATAAACATTTTAGTGATCTCTATATATTCAAAATTAAAATTAAAATTAAATCAACCCATCAATTAAGAAATACCATTAATGTTTGCACCATAAGGATAAGGATAAGAATGGAAAAGTAAAATTCGCTCATCTTATTAGAGATGACAACATATAGTGTACATCTCTCGTCTAAAAAATTTCACTCCATTAAATATAAACTTAGATAAAAAAGTTTATCTTGAAGTATAATTTCAATCAAATTATGTAATAAAATATTAATGCAAATAAATTTGTTCTATAAAAATAAGTTGAGAGAAAGTATAAATTTTAAGTAATTGATATTTTATAAAATAACTATAATTTCATAAATTTAAATAAAAAGTTAAAAATATATGAAATACAAATTTACATGATTTGATATCAATTCTTTTACCATTCCTACAGCCTGCCCTATTGTTATTTGTATTGAGGGTCCAGCCTTCACCATCATAAACTAACATAATCACATCATCCTTAGATTTCTACGTAGTAATGTTGTCTTCCCAAAATTTCAACTTCTCATTTCATCTCACACAATTAAACACCAAAAGGTGCCAAAAATATCCTTTCAAATATTTCTCTTTTTTACTAAAATTTATTTTAAGACAAAGAAAGGGAAAGAAAACAAGACAATTAAATTGCTTTATTATCCATTAAATTGACTTTTGACGAACCAAGCCATGGAGCCCACATGTTTCAGAGTTCTCTGTATAAAATTCTGATTTCAATTAATGCATAAATAAATATTCTAATATGATTGGTAACACAGTCCACAGAATATATAATGGTGTTATACTAGTTTTGGTAATTATACTCCAAGGATTCAATTTTATACATGTTCAAATATTCCAAAACCCTCTTTGTTTTCTGTAAATTCATCATCTTTAGGAATATTTCTTGTATGACTGCATGGTGTATGTGTATATTCCAGATTATGAACATTATATAGTATCCCTGGTTTTTCTGGTCTACGTTGGTCATTCAATTATAAACATGTAATTATTTTAACAAGCAATAATGATGATTAATTAATTAATCTAATAAGGGAGACAAAAATAGTTGCATGATGAGGGTGCTCATAAAATAAGTATAAGACAGCAAAGCAGTGAATACAAAGTTGGAGACACATTCATTTAATTGATATCCCTACTTACAGCTCTTGATTACTGAATTTCTGTTATGAGAAATAATATAATCGTTAATTATTATGTCATATTTACGTTTCAGTTAAAATTTTGTATTACTATAGTTAATAATTATATAGAGAAATTTTCCTTCTAATTATTATTCCTGACCCTAGTATAGTAGTGAAAGTAATTACTGTGTCACGGCCAAGATAGTTAAGTGGTTGATGATAAATTTCATTTTTAATATAGTTTGATGATTTTATCTCCTCTCATTAACTTAGATTGTTATCCTAATAAATATATTAATTATCATCTTGTAATTCAGTGATTTATATGTTTTCTTCCACAAGTTTATAATGACATATGATTTGACGGATTTTTTAAAAACAAAAATCACTGTAAGGTTTATAGTTATGACTAATATAAGTTTGAAAAAACTATCATGTAATTAAGCACGAGTTCATTCCAAATATAATTGGATTTTTAAAAAATTGCTAACTGATTAGAGTGAAAGATTTTTAGCAGGTAACAATTTAATCTGTCTGAGAATATTTTTTCTTTTTGTGCATTATATACATCTTTTGAAAATTATTTTCTTATAAGGCTTACGATAAATTTCTACGTAATGATTTTGTTTATCCATACTTACAAAAAGCATAAGAAGAACACTTGAGTTATTAACTTCAACAGTTATCTTTTTTATTCTTATTTATAAAGAATATAAATCTTTATCCCATCTTTTTAAGTAAAAAATTCATCTAATCCGCATCCCGAACTAAATATTCATTCCATATTTTAAAACTTTTTTTGTCTCATTTAATTTCCATTAGAGAATAAATATACCCATGTATCTATTCATACCCACATTAATAATATTTTAGAAAAAATAAAACATCATATAATTAATAATTAAATATTAAATATAAAGATTTTATTTTATACTAGGCCAATTACAAAAAAATTAATATAATTATATAAATTTAAATAATTATAAAAATAATTAAATGTGCATTTTAAGATTAAATTAAACAACTAAGCATAAAAGAAAATTTCGTGTAAATTCTTATATCCAATCAAAAAATCAGATATAACTCATAATTGATAAATATAAGAACTTTTCTCAAAATCAAAAAGGAATAATATCCACATATGGACGACGGTCCATTTATCATCCTTCTTCCACTGAACCAATATCATGAATACATTGTTTACCGATATTAATTTAAACAAGTCATTCATTACATGTTTCTGAAAATGATTTTGAAATTATTTTTATTACAAAGTTGTTAATAGTAAATAGATACTATTATTGTATGATTTTGGAACTATTTTAAAACTATTGAGTGGAAATTATCTACAAAAATTGTTCTCTATTTTGAGTTTAAAAAGCAACTTTTAACTGTTGAGGAAGGAACAATGCATTTTTTTTAATGTTACATGTTCCACATATTTTGAACTATTTTATAATCATTAACGTAAAAAAGTGTTGTTCTAAGAAAATATAGTAATAAAAACCATAGTAAATATTATATAATCCTTTACAGAAGTATGATGTACTATATAGTATATTTAATGTATTGAGAGAGCGTTATAATGTGCTATACCAATGAAACCGTCACTTAGTATAAAGTATAATGACTTGTTATGTTTATATAAATAATTTAACTTTTATATATATATATATATATATATATATATATATATATATATATATATATATATATATATATATATATATATATATATATATATATATATATTCGTGTTTAGTTATGTTTATTTCTAAGATGAAAATCGGAATGATAGATAAAAAAAAACGTCAATATTATTATTTAAATATATTAGTATTTAAACTTTATCGTTGCCGAGAAAAAAAATAAACTTTAGGATAAAAAAAAGGAGATATCAAAGGAACTCTTCAAATTCACTAATAAAAAATAGGTATTTGGTATCAATAATATAATCTAAAAGAAGTTAAAAATTTGTTTGGAGATTATAATTAAAAACTAATAGCTTATACTTTACCTATTTCCATTTTATATCCTTCAAATATCTACTTAAATTTAACATCAAACACAATAAAAATAAAATAAATAGGCATAATGTATTTTAACTACTATTAATTAAGTTAAGAGCATAAGTTATTATAAACAATCAACATATCCAAACATGAAATTTATCTCATATAATCAATTCAACTTACATTTATAACTATTAAAACAAATTATTTTTTAAAATAAAATTTACACTCACTTATGTATCTTTAAAAAAAATCTAATAAGATATTAAGAAATTAACTTTAAGTCTAATTCAATCTCAACAAAATTAATTTTTAAGATGAAGTTTACGTATACTTATATATTCTAAATTGGTTTTATGTCTAATTGATAATTGATATGAAACTTTCAACAATAACTAATTTAAACACAAATGCCGTGTCTAAAGTTAGATTATGACATAACAAAAAATTAAATTAAAAAGAATAAGAGTTATAACCCTAGTTTATGATAAAACATTATAGAAAAGCTTTTAGAAAGAAAATAGTGTTTTTATTATGTTAAATTTAATTAAATGTATATTATTAATGTAACTTTAAAAATATTTATCATGAAACCCAAAATCTTATGACATGGACATCTCTTCCACTTTCCTTGTAAAGTGTAATTCTTTGTTGGATGAAAGATTTTGTAATGAAACTTCATTAGGGAGCATAACTTTACCACATTCTAAGTCAGCTTTCGCTATAGTTCTAGACTTATGTTTGAGATAGTTATTTGATTGGATCTACAATCCACAAACACGTAATCAGTGCAAAACAGTTTGATGCTGTAAAAATTAACTATCTTTTAGGGTCTCCAAAAGAATGGAAAAATGTACAAAAGTAGGTATGACCCCATGAAATATGGCAGAGATTATTTGTTACTTGATAAATTCCTTCTCTTTTACTCACCAAAATATTGTTTTGACCAATTGGAACTAAGGTAAATTCTCAGCAACATGTTACAAGTACAACAACAGGAAGAAGAACAACACACATATGACGTGTTTGGCAGGAAACTGTTGAGTAGTCTTGTAAACTTGTAGCAATGACATTTATATGCACAATTCTTTGAATATCTCACATGACAGGAATATTCAAATGTTTCTTATGAAAATTATTCCTTCTCTTGTATCAAAATTTTCTTTAATGGAAGTGGTTAAATACGGTTGAAAAGTAATTTATGAGATATGCAGAAAAAATCGGAATTTTTTTTTTTTGGTTTGAGTTTAGGATTTAATGTTGAAATTTTTCATGAAACCCACTCTAACTTTCCAAAAATATAGTTGTAAATTATACTTACATTTACAATAAGATAGAACAGTTACAGAAAATAAAGCTAACTTACAATTATCCTAAAATAACCATAAATTAAAAACTTTACAGAAACATACACTAATACAAATTATAAAAACAGACCGATCGGTCACACAAGAGGTGTATCAACCGAACGTTCCTACAAACAGTGTATTACACCGAACGGTCATATACTAACTGCACAAACAAGCACAAGATCGAACGGTCTTACCCTTAGCGGAAATCATCCTCTCCAGCCAGTGCATGCTCCAGAGAACCCTAAATATCTTCTGCTCACACCCACCGGGTGATCATTGCAATGACAAGGACGACCGAGCGGACAACATGACAAGACAGGAAAATAAGGGTAAGCTAGTGTAATTTAATTAATTCAGTAAAACTTATAATTCACACAATTCTGAGATAAATCAACAGGTCAATCATGCAACAACCAAACATACATTTCCAGCAATGACCGAACGTATAATACATGCAATGACCGACCACTTTTACTTTGACTGTCCGGACTGTATGAATTTTGTGTAGCTACGACGTTTTTGCACCCGGGTGATGTAGTAGTTGGGATGCCCTCAACAGCTGCCACCCGAGGTTAGTCCGTTCCGCCCAAGTTCACCTTATGGACTAGGACCTCCTGCCATTCTCACACATGACTTACTCCTCTCTACTTGAGAATGAGTAATCACAAAATATCAGGATAAACGCCAGCTAAGCATAACCACATTCATACTCTACCATTCAATAACCAATCCTGAGATATTCCTTCCTGGAATACTCCTTCATATCCATACTATTCAATTCATGACACACTTTAAATAACATCATACTTTAATGCCATCATATTTCTTCATTCGTAACACCTTTAAGTAAAATCAAACCGAACAGTAGAACCACCACCACACTTGAGCACAACCAAACGTGAAAGATCAACACAACCTATAGACAAGGTCGAACACCCTGTGAATGTTGGAGACCGAACGATTTCTCACTATCTCAGTATAGAACTGATCGGTAACGGCTATCACCCATAAATATGACCGAACGGTCAATTTGAAGAATAAGGCTCAAACATGAGCCAAATACAACTTGAGGGTTAAACACTATAACAACCGAACACTTAGAGCTTGGACCGAATACGAAGAACTTAGACCGAACACTTAGTGTAAGACCGAGCGGTCTTTCATTATCCACTGAACATGACCGAATGGTCCATACTCGATAAGGTTAAGGAAATGGCCGAACACTAAAGCATGACCGAACGGGCATTAGCAGGTAAGGCCCATCATAGGTCGAACACAATTAAGACCGAACATCAATACCAGACCGAGTACTAGTGCAAGATCGTCCGGTCATTAACTGAAAACTCCACAGAAGTAGAACTCAGTTAAGACCGAACATCAATACCAGACCGAGTATTAGTGCAAGACCGTCCGGTCATTAACTGAAAACTCCACAGAAGTAGAACTCAGTTAAGACCGAACACTAGAGAAAGACTACCCACACCTAATACCGAACGGTCATGAGCGAGTAATGTAAGATCCTTGAAAATATTAGTTAGATACTTCAAAAAAAAAAAAAAAAATTAGTGAATAGTAAATTGTGAATAGTAAATTGTGAATAGTAAAAAGTGAATAGTAAAAAAAAAAAAAAAAAAAAAAAAAAAACAAAATTATTTTTGGAAAGGATAAGTGTTACACGTAGCTTGGAGATCAGAATTCACCAATTTGCAAATAAAAAATTATTTTTGTAATAGTAAAATGAATAAAAAAATGAATAGTAAAAATGAATAGTAAAAATAAATAGTAAATTTTTTTACTATAAATAGCCAAGGGGGGAGGCTGGAAATTTACACCAAAATTCTAGAGAAATTGTGAGAGAAGAGAGTTGGAGTAAATTCTAGTTGAAGAGGGGAAATTCTGGAAGTTTCCGGAGAACGGTTTGAGAAGAGGAAACTAAGTCTGGAATAGAGGTAAGGGGAGCTAACTTTGAGTATTTCCTTTTGTATTATCTTGAGTCTTGAATATGCTATATTTTGCTTTTGTCTGATCTTAAATCTTGAATATGGAGTATTTTGTTTCTGTATGATCTGAATTTTAAATGAGAGTATGCTTTGGTGTTGATATCCAGGTGTGATAGTTGTAAAATGTGATGTTGATTATGTTATGTCATTTGTATGTTATTAGTTGTTTATTTTTGTATCTTGGAAGGATTAGAAATTGTCTAACCGGCTCTGCCAGATTCAATTTCTTGTTTCCCCAAACATTGTATTGCTTTCCTTATTTATTTTTATTGTATTTTGGAAGGATTAGAAGTTGTCTAACCGGCTCTGCCAGATTCAACTTCTTGTTTCCCCAAACTATTTATTGCTTTACTTATTTATTTTATTGCATTTTTGGAAGGATTAGAAGTTGTCTAACCGGCTCTGCCAGATTCAACTTCTTGTTTCCCCAGACATGTTAATGTTCGTGTTATTTAATTATATTGTATTTTTGGATGGATTAGAAGTTGTCTAACCGGCTCTGCCAGATTCAACTTCTTGTTTCCCCAGAAATTTTATTGTCTTATCTATTTTTTTATTGCATCTTTGTGGAAGGAGGAGAAGTTGTCTAACCGGCTCTGCCAAATTCAACTTCTTGTTTCCCCTGAATTTTTAATTTAATATTATTTTGATGGTAAGGGCAACTAATTATTTTTGTATGAATTTATAAATATACGAATGTTGAACTGGTGTTCTCTCGCGAAACTGTTAAATTGTACATGTTGAGATGCGATGAATTTATTGAATGAGTTTGTTGGCTGAAATTGATCTTGTTGGAAGGTCTGGAGTAAGGGTTCGGTAATTGCTTATATATGAGTATTAAATAGATATACAGATACTGTTTTGAGGTTGTTGTGAGAGGAAGTAAAAATATTAAAATTAGGCATTTTAGATTTAGAGCATAAGACAACAAGGTAGATAAATTAAATAAATAAATTGATTAATTATTGAGGGCCTCCCTTTGTTGGTAGGATAGAGGAACCTTAAAAACCTGAGTTGGCACATCCCTGATCATAGAGCAGCCCTGGTCTGGTCCAGTCAGTTGTGACTAGTCATATGTGCTGGCGTCGAAGGTGAGTTTGATGCGTTCAGACATCTGGGTCCTCTCCGGTGACCAATTGGAGTAAAAGAAAAAAAAATCTCTACTAGGATGAAAATAAAATAAAATAAGTTGATTATAAATGCATAATATTATCATGGTAAAAATTTCATATATATTTTATTTATTATTACATTGAGCCCAGACTTTAATATGTAGTTCCTACGATATGTGGATATATTTTGGTTGATCCATGATCTTTGTTTGGTGAAAATATATTGAGTTATACTCGTTATGGGCAAAATGAGTTTATAATATGAAGCATAATATATGGTAATATGTTTAATTTATTGATACCAAAACGGGTTATTATGAATTCTTGATTAAAGAATGAACATGACTGAGTTAGGTGGATATGAGGGTATGAATTGTTGGTTTTATGAAATGTTAGAGTGGATATGAGAAATCATTACTTATGAAATGATGTTTACTACCGGGAGTAGTATGTTCGAGTTATACCATAAGAGTTTGGTATGAGCAAAGTAACACCTGAGGTTTATGAAAGCAGGCAGAAAGTGGTCTGACCATAAGGCTTTGACATAAACATATGATTCGTAAGTTATATAGAAGCAGGCAGAGAGGGGTCTGACCATAAGGCTTCAGAAAGTAAGACATAGTATATAAGTGAGGCTTAAGGAAGCAGGCAGAGAGCGGTCTGACCATAAGGCTTCATGAGTAAGCATGGTACACTTGTAAGATTTATGGAAATGGGAAAGATGAATTTGATAATGATGAATTAATGACATCGGAATAATGATATTTTATCAATTGCAGAAATACATGATTATAATATTTTTATTACACGTTTAATGATTTTATGATAAGGTTGGCTTACCCTTATTTGTTTGTACTATGATCATATAACTCATGTTATATGTGATTAGATAATATTGCAGATGCGGTTGAACAAGCTTAGAGATGAGATAGATGCGGGAAAAAACTTTTAGGGATTTTTGTAAAAAGAATAAATTTGTATTGGGAAGATTATGTTGTGTAAAACTTATAAGTTGAAATTTCAATGGTGAAGACTATATTGTTTAAAGTTTGTAAGTTTGGTATTGTACTTTGGATTAAATGAAATAAAGTTTAAATGTTTATAAGAGATATCAAATTAATTTAGTCTCTACTATCAGTAATACCCTTTAAAATAGTAGGGTGTTACATTTTGGTATCAGAGCCATGGTTTTCGAAAATATTTTGGGACTCTGGGGAGTGAAATTATTATTCTTAGTAAAATATCAATTGAGTTGATTCTTATTTTATTGGAAACTAGACTCAAAGAGCTTCAATTTGACTACTCATATGCATATTTTGGACTTCGGGAAGGGGTCTAACCGAGCTGGGGAAAACGTGACAGTTTTGCTGTTCAGGGGCTAGCGTCCAACCTTAATTTTAGGTGTATTTTTTTTCAAGTTGCAACTTTTTGGAGTGAGTAGGTTGTGTTCTGCACTAGGAGAACATTTTGGGACCCTTTGGAGACTTTCCTACCATGTTTTAGGGCTGGAAAATGGTTTAGAATGGTCCATTGGTTGTTTATTATTGTTAAGTGCCAAGTGCATGGGTCCTTAGTTGTCTAAGGCATCTTCTTTTAATTCCAAATCAGATTTGGAGTTTTGGAGGAGAGTAGAGAGGTCCTTGGTGGGAGGTGAACGAAATCCTAAGTGTCCTAAGTGTGGAGGCTGACTTGGTCTAGCAAGGAGGAGAGGAGTTGCTCTCTTTGAAGAAGAGTTTAAGGTGTTTGAGCCTTCAAGAGGTAAGGGGAGCTAACTCAACTTAATTTCTAGAATTTTGTAGTTAGAAATATGGTTCCAATTGCTTGACTTTGATATAGGGGAGCTAATACTTTCTTGTTATGATCATGAATATGAGTATGAATGTGTTAATATTTGGTAATGGTAGTTATCTATTGACTTGTGTAAAATTTGGGTTTCACGATTATAATTTCTTATTTTCCAGTTACTGTGGTGAAAAATTTCTATTAATTGTTTTCACCGTTGGATTTAGCTAAACTTTTAATATGTGAATCCTACAACATATTACTAAACTTTGACCGTTCAGATGTTAAATCGGAGATACAGATTTATAGATATTAGTTTCGTATCTTCTCAGGGATCTTAATACTGCTAAATTTATGTTTTGGATCATTTATACAAAATTGACGATTTCCGCCTCATTAACCGTTGGATTGGACTGAAAAGCTTACCATATGATCTAAACATGTTGTTGATTAGTTTGATTGGTTCAGATCGTCGATAAATAATATGTTGAAAAAGGTAATTTGGTTAATTTGTGCTACTTTGGTAAGTATGCATAATTGAAATTGAGATATGTTGATTGGTTATTATGTGCTAGTTGAGCATTATTGGTTTGGGATTAGTGGTTGAGATGGCATGTGATTGGTTATGAATGATATGTTAGAAAAATGTAATTTGGTTAATTTGTGCTACATTGGTAAGTAGACAATAATGTCTTGCGGTGCTACTTTAATAAGTAGAGAGAATAACTTGGTTTGTACTACTTTGGTAAGTAAGTCAGATGAGGTGAAGTTGTAACACTTTGATAAGTGGAATTTTAAATTTCAGAAGTTTTTGAACTGTGTGAAATTTTATTTTAGAAGACTTGTGTTGTAATAAATCACTTAATATTTTGTTGGTGTTGAAAGTTGTTAAAGAAAAGTTGTATATGTATTTTTGTAGAAAAATAAATTGTAACGCCTAAATTGGGGTATTACACTATTGGGTATCAGAGCAATGGTTTTCGAAAATCCATATCTCTTTTGTAAGTAATCTTTTGTTAAATAGTCCTTGTTTAAATAAATAATTTTCGAGGACGAAAATAAATGTTGTTGGGGAGATTGTAAGATCCTTGAAAATATTAGTTAGATACTAAAAAAAAAAAAAAAAAATTAGTGAATAGTAAAAAGTGAATAGTAAAAAAAAAAAAAAAAAAAAAACAAAATTATTTTTGGAAAGGATAAGTGTTACACGTAGCTTGGAGATCAGAATTCACCAATTTGCAAATAAAAAATTATTTTTGTAATAGTAAAATGAATAAAAAAATGAATAGTAAAAATGAATAGTAAAAATAAATAGTAAATTTTTTTACTATAAATAGCCAAGGGGGGAGGCTGGAAATTTACACCAAAATTCTAGAGAAATTGTGAGAGAAGAGAGTTGGAGTAAATTCTAGTTGAAGAGGGGAAATTCTGGAAGTTTCCGGAGAACGGTTTGAGAAGAGGAAACTAAGTCTGGAATAGAGGTAAGGGGAGCTAACTTTGAGTATTTCCTTTTGTATTATCTTGAGTCTTGAATATGCTATATTTTGCTTTTGTCTGATCTTAAATCTTGAATATGGAGTATTTTGTTTCTGTATGATCTGAATTTTAAATGAGAGTATGCTTTGGTGTTGATATCCAGGTGTGATAGTTGTAAAATGTGATGTTGATTATGTTATGTCATTTGTATGTTATTAGTTGTTTATTTTTGTATCTTGGAAGGATTAGAAATTGTCTAACCGGCTCTGCCAGATTCAATTTCTTGTTTCCCCAAACATTGTATTGCTTTCCTTATTTATTTTTATTGTATTTTGGAAGGATTAGAAGTTGTCTAACCGGCTCTGCCAGATTCAACTTCTTGTTTCCCCAAACTATTTATTGCTTTACTTATTTATTTTATTGCATTTTTGGAAGGATTAGAAGTTGTCTAACCGGCTCTGCCAGATTCAACTTCTTGTTTCCCCAGACATGTTAATGTTCGTGTTATTTAATTATATTGTATTTTTGGATGGATTAGAAGTTGTCTAACCGGCTCTGCCAGATTCAACTTCTTGTTTCCCCAGAAATTTTATTGTCTTATCTATTTTTTTATTGCATCTTTGTGGAAGGAGGAGAAGTTGTCTAACCGGCTCTGCCAAATTCAACTTCTTGTTTCCCCTGAATTTTTAATTTAATATTATTTTGATGGTAAGGGCAACTAATTATTTTTGTATGAATTTATAAATATACGAATGTTGAACTGGTGTTCTCTCGCGAAACTGTTAAATTGTACATGTTGAGATGCGATGAATTTATTGAATGAGTTTGTTGGCTGAAATTGATCTTGTTGGAAGGTCTGGAGTAAGGGTTCGGTAATTGCTTATATATGAGTATTAAATAGATATACAGATACTGTTTTGAGGTTGTTGTGAGAGGAAGTAAAAATATTAAAATTAGGCATTTTAGATTTAGAGCATAAGACAACAAGGTAGATAAATTAAATAAATAAATTGATTAATTATTGAGGGCCTCCCTTTGTTGGTAGGATAGAGGAACCTTAAAAACCTGAGTTGGCACATCCCTGATCATAGAGCAGCCCTGGTCTGGTCCAGTCAGTTGTGACTAGTCATATGTGCTGGCGTCGAAGGTGAGTTTGATGCGTTCAGACATCTGGGTCCTCTCCGGTGACCAATTGGAGTAAAAGAAAAAAAAATCTCTACTAGGATGAAAATAAAATAAAATAAGTTGATTATAAATGCATAATATTATCATGGTAAAAATTTCATATATATTTTATTTATTATTACATTGAGCCCAGACTTTAATATGTAGTTCCTACGATATGTGGATATATTTTGGTTGATCCATGATCTTTGTTTGGTGAAAATATATTGAGTTATACTCGTTATGGGCAAAATGAGTTTATAATATGAAGCATAATATATGGTAATATGTTTAATTTATTGATACCAAAACGGGTTATTATGAATTCTTGATTAAAGAATGAACATGACTGAGTTAGGTGGATATGAGGGTATGAATTGTTGGTTTTATGAAATGTTAGAGTGGATATGAGAAATCATTACTTATGAAATGATGTTTACTACCGGGAGTAGTATGTTCGAGTTATACCATAAGAGTTTGGTATGAGCAAAGTAACACCTGAGGTTTATGAAAGCAGGCAGAAAGTGGTCTGACCATAAGGCTTTGACATAAACATATGATTCGTAAGTTATATAGAAGCAGGCAGAGAGGGGTCTGACCATAAGGCTTCAGAAAGTAAGACATAGTATATAAGTGAGGCTTAAGGAAGCAGGCAGAGAGCGGTCTGACCATAAGGCTTCATGAGTAAGCATGGTACACTTGTAAGATTTATGGAAATGGGAAAGATGAATTTGATAATGATGAATTAATGACATCGGAATAATGATATTTTATCAATTGCAGAAATACATGATTATAATATTTTTATTACACGTTTAATGATTTTATGATAAGGTTGGCTTACCCTTATTTGTTTGTACTATGATCATATAACTCATGTTATATGTGATTAGATAATATTGCAGATGCGGTTGAACAAGCTTAGAGATGAGATAGATGCGGGGAAAAACTTTTAGGGATTTTTGTAAAAAGAATAAATTTGTATTGGGAAGATTATGTTGTGTAAAACTTATAAGTTGAAATTTCAATGGTGAAGACTATATTGTTTAAAGTTTGTAAGTTTGGTATTGTACTTTGGATTAAATGAAATAAAGTTTAAATGTTTATAAGAGATATCAAATTAATTTAGTCTCTACTATCAGTAATACCCTTTAAAATAGTAGGGTGTTACAAGTAAGACTCTAAAGAGACCGAACCCTAGTTAATGACCGAGTACATGACCGAACGGTCAATAGCGAACACTCAGCTTTGTGCATAATTATGCAGAACTTCTGCAGAATTAAGAACACGATAACATTTACCAAGACGAAACATGTTTCCCAACTTCCAAACATGAATCATATACCAATTTACATTATTCCAAGGATGTCTAAACCTTTATAAACACTTTCTAAAGGGTCTGCTACCAGATTCACGATCCAAAACTGCATAATCATCAACCTAAGGACTCAAATTCAATTCTACTGATTTTTGGCACAGTTTGAGTGACTTAGGGATTTTAACAAGTCCTAAATAACTTATTTAAGCTCTCCCTAGTGACCAATTGAACACCTAACCCCAATTCTCCAATTTTTACTACTCCACTTCCTCAAACACACTCAAGAACAGCACCATCCACTCAAAGCAGAATAGTTTAACAAGGCACAAGTTATATCATCTCATACAGCTATACAATTCACACAATCATTCGATTATATACCCATGCAAACTTCTAAACAGCATTACACAATAGTACAGTTCAGCAACACATCAACCAATTAAATTAACTAGCTCCCCTTACCTCTTAACCGAATCGCACATCTTGACAGAATTAAACTTCTTTACAGTTTTGCTAAGCCGCAAGTGATCCTAGAACAGCCTACAGAGTTTGGATTGGTTAAAGGAAACCAACCACCGAACCAGAAACAGAATCAGAACCCAAATGAAGAACCGATTAACACATGCAAAATCGAACAGTGTTTGCATGTACCAAAAATTGCAAAAATTTCAAGAATCAAAGAGAGACAAATTTATCGGCTCTAAACATGAAATTGATCGGTGGAAAAGGAAGTCCTTGATCTTAGGATCACCTAGGAAGCTCCTGATCGCCGATCAGGCTAACCTGTGAGAAATTTTAGATAGAAGGAGAAGAAAAGGTAGAGAATAGAGTTTTTAGAGAGATATAATGTACTGATATAATGAGCTGAGTGTTTTAAAACTTCTATTTATACTGTTAGCTTATTATAACACTAATTGCTCAGTCTCATTATTTTAATACATTTATCTACTCTTAACCGTATATTTTCTAGTCCTTACATCCACCTATATAAGAATAAAGCATTTATCAACTTGCCGTCGTTTTCTACAGTTGATGTTAACTAAAACATGTAATAGTCATCAAACTAAGTGTGGTGTACATTAATGACGATATTCTTTTTTTTTTCAGCAACCTGGCCAAGATTGAAATTCAGTTAAGGAAAGAAATGCAGTAGAAAATTATAAAAGAAATAAGCACTTCTAACAAAATGAAAATAAAAAATTGGAATTTGCTATTTATATCTTACAAGAAAAAACATCAAAAACAACTATTTAATATTATTATAATTATTATTATGTGGGTGAACCTTTTCTTTCAAACACCTGTCCAATTATTATAACTTCTGAAGATAAAAATAAATTACATTTTTAAACTAGCAGCACCCGATGGAGCTAAGAGTATATGATCCGAGTGTAGCAGAAGTCAAAATAAACTAAATTTTATACTTTCTAAGTTTATTCAAAAAGATGAGTTCTTAAAAGGATTTAAACCAATATAATCAAGCAGTTGAAAGTTCAATCCAAAAAATATTCTCATACGTCAATGTTTTATGTACCGAGAAACAATGAGTTTTGCCTCACTAATTTATTGACTACAACAACAATAATTAGGAGAATTTTACACCTTTTAATAGTACAAGACTTCTTGCATGACAAGAAAAGTTAAATGAGATGGATGGAAATAATCTCATTTGGTAGGGAACTTGCTGCTCACTGATTCATAACTCGGAACGTAGAGAACTGCATGAAGTGGGAAGATTCCGTAAGATATAAAGAAATCAAGAACAGTCTTTCAAAAAACAATGAAATATATATACAATCAAGAAGAATTTATAAAAAAAAGAAAAAAAATTAAATATACCATCTCCATATGATGCCATCGTCAGAGGAGAAGAAATAAGTTTTTGCGAAATTGAAGAAATATCCTTCAAGGTTACTTCGTCCACTGCCTTCAAAAAGTCCTCCACAGGTTTCCTGAATAGGGATAAAAAAATCCTTTAAATAAAGGCACAAACATTTCAAGTATACAAATGCTAGGTAGGAATGGCGGCATTCAAAACAAAAACTAATAGCTACCCTCTTATGTATTCTTTTTAATCAAAATTTCAAAACTAAAGGGCGAAAAACCACATGCAACGCATAACTTTCAGTTCCCCATAAAGATGACATTTCGAATCTAAGAATACTCTAGCAATGGCCAAGAGTTGTTTTTTCTATAGATACAACCATGTAAAATACTAATTTTATTTTTTGAAAAGTTCACCTGAGTGTCTTTAAACATGTAGCTAAGAATTGAATTGCTATAGACTCAGATACTAAAATCCTAAGAATATGAAGTTCAAAAGAGGAAACAAACAAGAATAATGAATATCAATAACGTAATTATTAAGCTTAAATTAGCAGCAAATTTAGACTCCTCTTCATGATGATGATACATACCTCTCACCATATGTTAAAACTTGTCTTCCTATATCTTCTGAAACAACCATCTAAAAAAGGTTCGTTTAGAACTGATTAGACGGTTAAAAAAAACATAAAAATAAAAAACTTTTGCTATTGTAGTTTCATGATAAAACTTTAATTTGAGGTGCATTTACTCACTCTAGATTCCAAATTCATCAAAATTGCAGATTTGGTAGCTTGTTTAGCTCGATCCAGTTGTACCTGTTCAACTACAGATACAGAAAAAGCATACGTATAAAACTACCAATATAGAAGAAATAAAGATGAAACAAATGGAAAAAAGGGGAATTGAAACTATACTGTTGAGTTTAAAGGAGAAGGGTTCCCCCTTAAATTAACTGTAAAGGAGACGGGTGAAAGAATTTATCTCTTTCATTGTGCTTTAATTTCGTAAAAAAATAAATAAATCATCTATGTAATATAAAATATTGAAAAAAATTATATTAAGAAAAAAAAATAATGAAACAACAAACTAATTTTTTAACTAGTACCAAAAGATTTTTCAAACTTTAATTATTTGTTCCTACTCTTTTTCCATTGACCACAGATAACAAAGAAAGGTCAACTTATTTTTTTTAGTTTTTCAATTAAACCAAATGATTCATTTAATAGAAGTCATTTGTTTGTGATTCATCTAAACAAACAAAAATATTTTATTTTCACTTTTTTCTGTACTTTTATCCATTTCCACTTTATTTCTCTATTTTCTATCTTTCTTGTTTCTTTTCTCTCTATTATATTATACGTCTAATACAACTGAAGCTCAAATAAAGTAGATAATAAGAAGCAAATACTAGTTAAAAGCATAACAACCAACCTTTTCCATGAGTAGCAACAGCAAGAATCTCATTAGCAGTTATATCAATGGCCTTTGATATAAAATCTGAGCTCTGACACAAAGACAAATGGAGTCAGAGTAGTAGATGGCATAGGCAGCCATAAGAACAAGGAACAGATCAGATGGATCACATCCATCACACACTCACGCACATATATAAACTCAACGATTCCCAACATTTGGGCCAGTAAATAAGTCTGCATAATTCGAAGTGGGGAATGCTAATTTTGGAATGAAAAAACTGGCAGGAAAAAATGTGAAAAGGTTGAAAATAAACAGCTTCACGTATTCAACAGTGAATAACTTTGGTTTGAAAATAATTTTTATTTCAACCTCAACTTTCTACCTTCCTACTTTCCAACTACTAAACAAAGAACAGCTTCGTTCTTGTCACCAGCTTTTGCAAAGAGATATGCATAGCATGCGTCATATAAGCTGTGCGTATAGATATTTATATTACTATTTGAGATTCCACACTAATTATTATAAAATATATCTACATAAACATATAGAAACCATGAAATTTGGTTCTAGAGTTTCATTTCAAGGGTTTAGAAAAAGCACTCTTAATTACTATACATATAAAAATTGACTTACATAAATATTCGTCATTCCAATATATCCAAAAACTCATCATTTCATGATGGACGGGTATTTCAATATATCCAGAAAAACATAATTTCATAAAGCATAGTATTCAAAGGGGCTTAGTGTTGTAAATCGGGTACCGTAAACTACTATTACTAGACATATAAAAATTGATTTACATAAATACCCGGTCTTCAAAAATATCCAAAAACCATTATTTCATAGTGGACAGGTCCTTTAAATATATCCAAAAAATCATAATTTCATAATGGCCAGTATTTGAAGGGGCTTACTGTTGTAACTTGGATACCAAAAATGCCAGTGTCATTATAAATATTGTTGAAGGCTGAAATTGAATGAAATTGTGGATATTGATTCAGAACATTGAGATCTGCATATCATAAAACCAAGAACGTTAAGGTAATAATCAAAAGAAAAGAACACAACGTGAAGTGCTTAGTTGCAGAAAAATTGTGGCAATAAAGAAAAGTGAGCACAAAAACTATACATCAAATATTGATTATCATTCTTTGTTCATAGTTTCAACCACAAACTAGGAACATATTGAATATTTTAAGATGACTTACATAGCCGTGAATACATCCCTTTACCAGGACCACCAGCTGAGAATGATCCTCCACCTCCCAATAACATCTATAGTAAGATGACGTAGTACAGTTAAATACAAATTTAAAAAACAAAAATATTATTGAAAATAATAAACATACTAAAGAGACCAGCCGAAATATTTTTAGCCAACTTAAAGTAAGGAAAACAATTTCAAGTTAAGAAAATCAAGTAAATATATAACATCATCAAAACCTGAAGAACAGTCAAAACCATAGCATCCTTCAACTTATGCCAGCCGCCAGGAAGTTCAAATGCTAGAGCAAAATGGGTCCTCTGCTCATTCAAGGAACGTAAGACTTTCAGCCCAAAAATTAAAAACCCGGAGTGTGAACAGAAGCTATATTTTTTGAATTGCATACCCCTGTTTCACTTTGACATCGATAATCACCACCAGTATATACTGATTTTGGCTCCTCTGGACGTGGGACACTTGGTAAATCTGACAGGAGAGGCTCTGCAACGGATAACAATTCCTCATGTTCAACACCAGAAGCAGCAAGTACTATGCGAGGTGCTGTATAGTTCTCCTGATATTTCATAAAAGTTTAAATCTTGTAAGTAAGGTAAAGAAAAAACAACTCATAAAAAGAATATAAAAATTCTGAAAATTTAGTCAATAATATTTAAAGATTATCTTAGAAGACTTACAGCAACAAACTCCTCCAGAATTGCACCATTCAATCTATTTATGGCTGATTCTGAAGCTAAAAGAGGATTTGCCAAGGCACCAGAAAAACCAGCAGAATGAATGGCTTCCAAAAGCAAGTCTTGAGGATTTTTGGAAGCTTCACCAATCTCAGCCTTAACTTTGAGAAGCTGCAATTAGTAAGGAAAAAATTTTAAGAGGTCATTAGGCATGTAATGTAAGCCATAAGAGCTAACAGATAAAAAAAAAGTATGCTAACTATTGTCAACTGGCTTTGTAATGTATTTACTATAGAATACGGTTCTAGTAAACTGACTTATCAATCTTCTGACAGTCTCACTGAATTTAATAAGTTAATACATTATGTGAATACAATGTTTTATGACTATACCAGAAGATAGTTATCAACCTTCTATCTGTCTCATTGAGATTAAGTTTTTTTTCTAAGCATACAATATATTATTTACAAATTGAATATCTAACCATACAGATATTTTTAAGTCTCTGTAGCACAAGCTCAAGCTGCAGTGGCACAATTAGGCAAGATTAAGTTTTCAGAAGATCTACCATTTACCCATTTAAACCGTAGAGAAGTGACTGGGCTATGTGAACTAGTATGACAAAAAATATTTAGTTTGACAATTAGATTAAGCCAACACAACACATGTAAGGGGAGACAGGGCCTGGTTCTTCATTTACAACTATTTTATTAACATAATTTTATTTATGAGTAACCATCAGCTTAGCGCTTACTAGAGTATATAAATTATTACACATGTTTCAAATTATTAGGTTGCCTGCTTTTCAAATTTCCTGTCTAAATATATTGGAAGAAATCCAGAAAGTATAAACAACAATGCAGAAAGTACCTGCTCGTTAACTTCCCAATCAAGAAATGCAGGATTCCTCACACAATCAACAAGAAGTTCCACCATTTCAGGAACATATGTCTTCAAAGCATCAAAAGTGTAACCCATCTGTTCTCTAGAAGCTGAGGCCTGCACATTGCCACCAATTGCCTCTACTTCTCGAACCACACGAAAGTGACTACGGTTTCTAGTGGTCTTGAAAGCCATTCGTTCGAGCAAATGTGTAGCCCCAAAACTTATTGGACTCTCATATATTGAACCACAGTTTACGTATAAACCTATTGATGCTGTGGGAGTCTGAAGAACAGAGAATTGAGATCAATTTAGTTAAAGTTTAGACATCTTACATGTGCGTGTAGATGGATAAATATACAAGTTAAACGATATAAAATCAATCATTCATACCGCGGATGTTTCAGAGGCCACTTTGACTCCATTTGGGAGTGTAGTAATAATAGTTTTACCCGGTGCAACATAATCTGGCAATGGAGGAGAAAGTATAACACCTGGAAGCGGAAAATCAAGAGGTGTAGCAGAACTGGATCGATCGCCCGTGAGCCATCCAAACAAACCACCCAAACCAGAAGAGGATTGTTTGGTGGCAACAGAACTTGAACTTGAACTTGCAAATCTGACAGGCAACCTGCTGCACGAACGGGCCTATCAAAAATCAAGACTATCAGACAATCACTTCAAACCAAGCTCATTATCTAAAACTTTCAGGCACGATAAATCAAGTGAATAAAGTTTAACCAAAAGACAAACGAATCATAGGAAAATGCTGTGAGAAAAATATAAATTGTTTGAGATTTTTCGCCACGAGCCAAAGCAATTAACAGGAATTCCGCACAGATAGACAAGTGAATTTAAATCCTAATTCAGTAGTTATTAAACAAAGAACTACAATCGAGGGACTAGTCAATGGAATAAAAAATATCAGCTTCGATTTAGTTCGTAATTTAAAGTAAGTGCATGTAAGGGTGAGATCTAGGGCATGATAATAATAATAATAACAGTTAACATTTGAAAGGGAAGGAGATGAAAGATACGAACCCTAATGGTCCTGAGGCGTGAAGCAACGTTCCTGTACATGACTGATCAACAGTTCAAAACCACCTGATTATTTGATTCTGTTAGGCTTTAGAGTTAGAGAACAGAAACAACTTGATCGAGGTTTTGGGAGATGGAGGTTTCAGTATCTGCTATACGCTTTTGAACAATGGGCCGTAGACAGAAACAAGCCCATAATGTGATTATGTTACACAGGTTGTCTTCAAACACAAGCATTACTTCAGAGATCATCCTTAGGCATAGTAATATAGTAAATGTACAAATTTAATATGAAAAACAAACTATTTTATTTATAAAAACATTTGATATAGTTTTAATCATAAAAATGAAAAGGAAAAAAATAATTACCATAAAATAATTATTATATATTTATTCTTTTATTTTTATAAGTTATACCATGGGATTATCCCGTTTAATGTACGTAATGGTTTTTTTAATTTTAACTTTTCAATAAACTATTTTACTTGTAATAAAAAAAAAATTCTACGCAGTAGTAAATAAAGTATCAATTACAAAATTATAAAGATTATGTATTTTTATTTAATTAATAAATAGAATTTTTTTAATGTATAATTTTTTCTTCAACTTTACTCTTCTTAAACTTAAATAATTATTCTTAATAAAAAAAATACCTACATGATAAATAAAGTTTTTATAATAAAATTATAAAACCCATTTTTTTTAATAATTATTTATAGTAACAAGTATAACACTCCATGCTCCATGCTCCATGTTTAGAAAGACTTTTCTAACTAATTGAGAGCCAGAGCCTTTTAAATATTTGATGTGAACCAAGAAGACTAAATGTTACATGTGCATTCTTGTTTCAAGCACATTTACCAACTTGTTTGAGGGTAAACATGCTACTCACATCATAAATAGACTTTATACTCATCTTTTACATTTTCAAACTCTTTAAGAACTAGTCTATGATCATGGCCCTTAATTTATCTTGTTACCGTGTTTTTGGATGGCTAACGTATGCTACCATAATCACTTTTAGAAGAATAAAATTTGACAAAATATCTTTAAATCCATTTTCTTAGGTTTCAAACATGTAACCAAAGGCTACATTTTGTATGATCTAAGCAGCAAATCATGTTTTATTTCTCAAAATGTTATTTTCTATGAACAAATTTTCCTTATGCCAACAAACTTATGCATTTTTTGAACATAGACATAATGAGTGATATTATTGATAATACCAAATTTGATTCTCCTCTTACTTTTGAAAGTAAACATCCTATCATTTCAAACAATTTTTTTACAAAATCATGATCAAAGTTGTTTTCATTGAAAATATTAAATCTTATCCACATTATTCTCTTAAAGTCATTGAATTTAATACAAGGATTTCTGCTAGAAATAAAAAGTCTTTTTCATACTTAGCTAATTACTATTGTTGTACCATTGTCTCATCACATTTTACTTATATATCATGTCTTATCCTTTACAATCTTATTTTTCTTAATCAAAATACTCATTTTCTCATATTGATTTATATTTATTTACTTATGGTATATATGACACTACAACTTTCAAAGAGACTAGTCAATCAATTGATATACATAACAAATACTAGATTAGACATTAGTTTTATTATGCAACAAATAAGTTAGTTTATGTCCAAGCCACACAATTATCACATGCAAGTTGCTTTATGCATTCTCAAGTAATTCAAGATGCACCTAGTACAGGAATATTTTACCCATTTCAAAATTCCAACAAATTGAAATGACTCAAATATATTACTACTGATTTATCTCTGGATATTGCTTTGTCTTTTCCTGCTTTTAGTGACAACCAAACTACTATTAAGTTGGTAAAAAATCTTACATTTGATGAACAAAATACATCGAAGTAGACTGTCACTTTATCCATACTAAAATTCTTGAAGGTATCATTGTCTTGTCTAATGTTTTTTCTACACACCCACTTATTGATATGTTCACTAAATTCTTATATCTGACTATTTTTTAAGATAATATTTTTAAGTTAGGTTTAAAAGACCTTCTTCACAACTTTCTTACGAGGAGTGTTAGAGATAACATTATACTATATGATAAAGTTATCAATAAAGTTTTTGTGAGACGTCTCAAACATTAAAAATAAGGTGAAAGATCTTTTGTTAATTTGGAATCATTTAATACTTTTAGAATTTTTTTCATCATTTCTTCTCTTCCTAGTGTGAAGTGACCATAAGCGTGAAGGTGGGAAGGCTTTGTTAATAAGATATAATTTTATATTTTAGGCTTTGTTAATAAGATATAATTTTATATTTTCATGATTTATTCTCTTATCTCACGTTTGTTGTTTATGAATTTTACATGATACAAACAAATTTAACACTAATAAACCACAAATCAAATTGTATAAGATTGGCACAATTCTAATCTAAATTTAAAACAATAAATTTGTACTTTTTATATGTTATTCAATTTTTTTTCATTTTAGTAATCTAAAATTTAAACACAATCTTAAATTTTCTAATTAATAAAATTATTTATAAACAATCCAAGTTATCTCAATTTACGAGTATAAAAAAATTGATATTCATTTTGTATATAAAGACAAATGAACTTTTACGAAACATTTATTTAGCTGTCTTTGAAATCAAACTTCATAATTTTGTTTCTAGTTTTCTTTTTATTTTTCTTAAACCAAATAACTAATATTCTTATCATAGTTCTTGTATATTTTGTTCTTTTCCTACTTATATATTTCTTTTTTTTCTTTTCTTTGTCAAAGAAGGCTTATAGTTTGGTCCATACAAACAAATTAAATTGAAAGGTAATAATGACTCTTAAAAGAACGGTGCCTCCCCTACACACCTTTTCTATGACTGCACTAATATTCAGTATAATTTCTTTTGACTGATTCAAACAATTTTTTATTACACTTAACAAATGCACTCTAAAAATTGTGAAAGGTTTCTGGAATTTTGTATATAAATATTCTTATTTTATTTATCTAAAAAAAATATTCTATAAATGGTTTGATTGGCTATCATTGAGAAGCAAGAGGCAGATTATAAGAGTCAACAATTTTGTAATATTCTCTAAACTGTTTAATATTCTTTAAAATTTTAATGTATTTATACATATGCTATTTAGTAAACTCAAAAAAATTTAATCAGTTAAATATATTTACTATCTAAACTTTCTATTTTTATACTATTACATTAAATTTAGAAAACCCCGCACAGGAACCGGCGGGGAAGAAAAAACAAATTGGTTCAGGATCAGTCCGTCCTGTATAGTAGAGTAGTTAGATTGAAATCTTTCTAGATTCCGTAAAATTTTACTCAAAATTAATTTTTATTTTTACATTAGTTATTTGTAATAATTTAAAAAGTATTACAAAAACATTTTTTAATATTTTAGGAATACCAAGTTGTAATATAAGAAAAAAGAAATGATACTTTGAAACACATAATTGTTTACTTTCATTTGATATTATATTTTCTTATTTTTTAATTTTCTTTTTAAAATTTTTACAATTTTAAGACTATTTTATTTTTGTGTCAAATAAATGTTAATGTGTCATGTTACTCTTTTTGAGTAAGAGAAATGATACTTTGATACACATAATATCTTTACATTTATTTGTTAAGAGTAAATTAATTTAATTCTACAAAATTATTCGTATTTAATAGCGGATGAAATAATATATTAATCTTTAAATTTAATTTAATATTACAAAACTTATTTATAAAATGTACATCTATCTATTATAAGTATATATCTAGTTTACGTGAGATTTAAAAGAAAAATTTATAAAAACTTTAAAAGACAACAAATACTGTAAATATGTGAAGAAATTTGTGTAATGAATATTTTGGGTGATTTGTGTAATGTTGTGTGTAAAAGTTAGTGTGTTGAATTTAGTTGAATGGTGGAAAGTTCTCCGAAAGATGAAGCTGTTGGACTCTATACCATTTGCATCTCTGCGTCAAAGCGTAGACTTTGGAAAGCATTTGAGTTTCTCTTTTTGCTTTTCAACCGTGAAATCACGAACTTGATAAACCAAAAGCTGCCCTAAGTTTCGGGGAACCCCTTTTGGAGGGCACTCTCTATATTCATTCCTTATTTATTGTATTTCTGTTTCGTTATTATCACTCGTTCCTTCCTTCCTTCCTTCCTTCCACATTTTGCATTGGTGAAGCACCACACCCTTTACTATAAATAAGCAACACCACCTTTCTCTGATCCACCTTAATTCCACGCATCATTTTCTTTCCTCAATCACAATAACACAACCTCTTTTCGCCTCTCTCCCTACCGTTACAACAACATCATGGGTTCCTCACCGAATTCAAAGCCTAAGATCGTTAGAGGCACCGCAGGTTATGTCTTGGAAGATGTTCCACATATGGCTGATTACATCCCTGACTTGCCAGTACGTCGTCGTTCACCACTTTTTACCTTTCTCCTACGCCCTCTCAAAAAGTGCTTCTTCTCCACCGCATAGCCTTTTTCTCTTTCTCTTCATCTCTCTCTGTAACTTTATCTACTTAATTACTCCATTAATGTATCATTTTTCTGTAACTCTCTCGCAGACATATACTAATCCTTTGCAGATCAATCCTGCTTACTCAGTTGTCAAGTAAGTTTCATATCGATGTGAAAAATAAGTCTATCTCTTCTTTCTTCTACCTTTTTTTTTTTTTTGCTTTTTCTTATTATGCTTGTTTACGCTTACTTTTTGTCTCACAATTTTAATTTACTTGCCACTTCTCAGGCAGTATTTCGTTCACGTCGATGATAGTGTTCCGCAGAAGGTTAGATTTTATTATGTTATA
The DNA here is from genome assembly GCF_016808095.1 of Vigna angularis. Taxonomy (NCBI): domain Eukaryota; kingdom Viridiplantae; phylum Streptophyta; class Magnoliopsida; order Fabales; family Fabaceae; genus Vigna; species Vigna angularis. Next base: position 62,975,438 of record NC_068970.1, on the reverse strand, counting down.
TATTGTTTTTTCCGGTGAATTTTCCTTCTCTTTTTTTGGACTATTTTATCACGCATTAACCAAAGGGGCTCTGATTTGAAAATATTATGTCTCGGGAATCTTATAAATAATATTTTTATTATAATAATAATATAATAATAATAAACTAAACCTGCGTCTTTATGAGTACACGTATATCTCGAGAATTCACGATTTCTCCGAATACGAAACGTCATCGGATCCTAGTTATCGAAAGGAAAAAACAGAAAAGAAAAGTAACCACCATGTAAATAGAGTATAAAACGCATCTCGTATCTAATTCACGTTTTCTCCATGCTAGTAATGGACATCATGGGAGCACGGTTGGACTGGTTTAAATTGAATTGGAAAATGATAGCACGAGAGGTTCTGGTACAAGTTGGTTGTTGCAATTTAACACCAGTGCATTACTTTATGTCATGACAGATAATTGCTAATAAAGATAGTCCAAGAGGTGTACATTTTCGGCGTGCCGGACCTCGTCAAAAGGTATGTTTTGGTGTGTGTGGCTTTATCTTTGGAGGTGCCATTTTTGTATTTATGAGCGTATGATGGTGGATATCCAGGTGTATTTCGACTCAGATGATGTTCAGGCTGCAATTGTGACATGTGGTGGTCTATGTCCTGGGCTAAACACCGTGATTAGGGAACTAGTATGTGCACTATATCACATGTATGGTGTCAAGAAAATTTTGGGAATCAATGTAAGTGTAATAGTTTTGATGATATTCCAAACAAACTCATTTTCTCCTGTTGATTAGAAAGGCAACGAATGTAAATTCAAATGCACTCCTTAATTCTGATAGAACAAATTTACAATAATTCTAATCGTTTGATTTGTATTAGTCTCGTTAACTGAAAGATACTGTGATTTGAAGGGAGGATACAAGGGTTTCTATGCTCACAATACTATAGCTCTAACTCCTAAAAGCGTGAATGATATACACAAGCGTGGGGGAACTATCCTTGGTTCATCAAGAGGTGGACATGACACCACTAAGATAGTTGACAGTATTCAAGATCGGGGAATTAATCAGGTATGTGCCTCATTCTCTCAATTACGACATATATAACTTCACTTTGAATCTAGTAATATCAGTCTAATAATTCGAGCAATTTCAGGTTTACATAATTGGGGGAGATGGTACTCAGAGAGGTGCAGATAGGATTTTTGAGGTATATACACCTTGAATGATAAGGAAATTACACTATTGAATGTTGATATTTTACATTTGACATCTGTGATTATGAAATTGATTTCATGAAAGTAGCAATTTATTAACAACGCATCCTGATTATCCGCGCAGGAAATTAGAAGGCGACATCTTAAAGTTGCAGTTGTAGGAATCCCGAAAACCATAGATAATGACATCCCGGTATATCTCTTGGTGGATAGCAACTCTTGTAGTTATTTCTCAGAATCCATTAGCATCATTAACTTGTAAAATGGTTTTATGTTGTCTCTTGCTCAATAGGTTATTGATAAGTCCTTCGGCTTTGACACAGCTGTTGAGGAGGCTCAACGCGCTATAAATGCAGCACATGTTGAGGCTGAAAGTGGTGAAAATGGCATAGGTGTTGTCAAGCTGATGGGCCGGTATAGCGGTAAGAGTCTTGTAGATTGGCATGGGATATAACGTACCATTTAAGTTCTTTTCTTGATGTAATAATTATCAAATCCAACTTCCCGTTCTTGTATGCTTTATTGTGGATTCATGGTGCAGGGTTTATTGCAATGTATGCTACTCTGGCCAGTAGGGATGTGGACTGTTGCTTGATTCCAGAGTCACCCTTCCACCTTGAAGGTCCAGGAGGACTTTTTGAGTTTGTAGAGAGAAGACTGAAAGAAAATGGCCACATGGTTATTGTGATTGCTGAAGGGGCAGGACAGGAACTTGTTTCTGAGAGCATGCAATCCTTGCAGAAACAGGATGCTTCTGGCAACAAACTTCTCCAAGATGTCGGGCTATGGATATCCCAAAAGATAAAGGTGTCGATTGTTTTCTATTCTGGATATCTCAAATGTGACTTTTGACTGCGTTATCCTCTTGATTCTTCTTTATTTCAGATTCTGATTTGGCTAAGTTTGAAACAAAGTTCAGATTTTGGTTTTCAATTGATGATTTCTTTGTGAAACCTTGAAAAAGTTGTTCTAAAGAATGACTCCCATTTGCATTTGGTTTATGAGAATCTCAAAAAGTGACAGTCTTGAAGGATCTCGTGGGGGACACATGATCCCTGATGGATGTGTACTGTGACAAAAATATGCTTTACTTCTCACAGACAGCTATTTTATAACTGAAGAAATTATTTATGCAGATGTTCTCCACCGCTTATATTAAGCATGTTGAATCTTTGATCTTGCAGGAACATTTTTCCAGGCTGAAGATAATGCACATAAATCTGAAATATATAGGTTTGCGAACATAAAAACTAAATACCTATATATGCATGTGTATATGTTTGTGCAAGAATATTTATGTATGCATACTAAAAGGAGGAAATACCAAACATTGCACAATTTTTTACTGTGGCAGATCCAACATATATGATCCGAGCTGTTCCAAGCAATGCTTCTGACAACGTGTACTGCACTCTTCTTGCTCAAAGTGCTGTTCATGGAGCCATGGCCGGTTACACTGGCTTTACCAGTGGGCTTGTCAATGGAAGGCAAACGTACATACCCTTTTATGTGAGTTGTGCTTCTGCAGCATAGATATGATTAATTTCTTAAAAACATAATGAATTTATTAAACTTTTCCATAAAGCTAGTTTTGAAGAGAATTAACTTGTAATGCAGAGAATCATCGAGGGCCAGAACAAAGTAGTGATAACTGATAGAATGTGGGCAAGGCTTTTGTCTTCAACAAATCAACCCAGCTTTACGGTTTCCAAGATTGCCGCTGAAGAAAAGAGGGAAGAGGAACCAACCGGGGAGCAGCAGTAAGACCATTCGTTCAAATAACCATTTGGCTCAGAAAGAAGTCAACAACATTTTTCACCTGCTATGTACATCATGTTACTATATTCGTTTCCTGTTTCATATCTTGCATTGTAAGTAGAACATATTTGAGTTTTCTTTTTCCTCTTCCATGTCCAAAAAAAGATGGCCGTGGAAAGCTTGAATATATTCATTGTATTATTCTTTTATTATGCATTGTAATTAGAATATATCCTAAGTCCCAACGAATAATGTGGTGGTTATTTTTACAAGTAGTTCATATACGCGTGCGTTGAATGCTTCAACGTTGAACCTTGAACATGCGGTGAATCTATGTAGTATTGGGTAAACGGGTTGAAAAGAGAAACTCAAAAGCTTTAATATTCTTTTATTCACTTTGGAAAAATAACTCGATGGTCTTTGAATGTTTTGTAATTGTTTAGGTCGCCGATGTGGACTAAAAGTTGTTTATTTCTAAATTAGCAGATGAAAATAATCACTTTTAATTACGAGAGATTAAAATAATCACTTTTAATTATAAGAGATTAAAAGTAGATATTAGAAACCGTGTAAACTGATAACATGTATAGAACCCCTTTGTCAAGTAAATTACCAACACCAATTTCCACAAGAATTCAATGTATGTTCATAGTTCAACTATCATCATCATCATGATCATGACTTTCAAGATTGAGTTTTGTTTACATTACATTTGTCTTTGCTACAAAAGTCAATTTGTAAGCACTTTGAATGAAAGATTGATAGTTCAAGAAGGATGTTGTTGTAGTCAAGGTAGAGAAAATAGGCTTATTAAGAGGATTTATATTTACCTAATTTCATTTTACGTTAGTTGACCAATTAAATTTCTTCAATTTAGAATACGATGTTCCATTAGAAATATTCCTATTTGAATTAGAAATGTCAGGGTGATTCTGATAAGCTTTTACTATATCTAAAATTATAACTCGAGATTTTGATTAAGGAAAATAAATTATCTATTAGTTGTTAAGTTTATTTACCGACTATATATGATGGCATATGCCCTAGCCATGGTAAAATTGTGTGTATTTTAGACCTTGTATTAAGGGTCAAATAGTATAGTATTTAATTTTAGGCCTTGTATTAAGGGCTAAGTATTGTATGGTTTGTAATCTTATTTTTAAAGAGTGTGTCCCACCATGGGACATGATGGCCACATGGCAAGCTCTTAGTGAAGACACTTCTTAAAAAGGAAGTGGCCATGTGTCACTTTCCAAGTGGAGAAACTCTTCCTAAAGTGGATTGCCACATGTCACTCTAAGAGTGGAAAGCTCTTGCAAAAGTGGATTGTCACATGGCACTTTAAGAGTGGAGGAACTTTGCAAAAGTGGATTACCACATGAGTGGAGAAGACTTTACAAAAGTGGATTGCCACATGGCACTCTAAGAGTGGAGAAACTTTGTAAAAGAGGATTGCCACATGTCTCTTTAAGAGTGGATAGTTTTTAGGGTTTCTTGTCTACTTTGGAGACACCTTTCTCTATAAATAGAAGGGTCTCCTTCCTTGTAAAATCACTTGATGAATTTGAATGTTATTATGCCAAAATGTGTGCAAACATATCTTGTCTCAAGTCAAGGCTAGAGCATCACATGAGGTCCCTCTAACCACCCTTCTCTAGAGTTGGCCCAACCTCTCCGGAGATCCATCAAACACCTCCATCCTACCACAAATACTCACCAAAATTGTGAGCCCACCACCATATTCATCGCTTCCGCACAAATTCCACCTCCATAGCTTCATCTTCGTGCTTTGGCCCAACCTAGCTCGAGGAGGACGCTATCATTTGGTATCAAGAGCTTTGGGTCTACAAGAGCTAAGTATCTTGGTCCTTTACCTATCTTTTTGTATTTCTTGTTGTTATTGTGTTGTTCTTTATTGTCTTCCATTGTTTACATCCATATATGTTATTTTTATGGTTCTAGTTTGTTCTTTTGCGGAACCATTCGGTTTTTACCACTAAGTTTCCATATACATGTGTTGTGGCGTGCTTTTATATTTTTTTTGAGTCTTTCTTCATATATTTGGTTCTGTTTTAATGTCATTTTTGGGTTATTTTTTATTTTTAATTCCATCCATGTTGTCTAGAGTCATGTGTAGTCATTTTTATGTCATTTTCTCTTAGTTCGGGCTTTGCAAAAATCATAAAAAAATATGTCCCATTGGGATTTCGAAATTACAGTATATACATCCATTTGAGTGCTTTTTTATTTCATATTTGAGTTCATGCTTGTCATTAGATCATTGTCAAGTTCTTAGAGTTAAGTTTCTCTTGTGTTTCTTTGAGTTTCATGCTCTATTTTTGATTCTAGTAAGATTTCTTCCATTTTTTTTCTTTGAGTCATGAACTTTGAGCTACCCAAACAAATTGTCCAGATCTAATTTGTGTTGAAAAACAAAAGTGTAGACAAAAGTAAAAAGCCAAAGTAAAAAAAAAAAAAGTAAAAGTACAAGCAAAAGCAAAAGTGAAAAAAAAAAAAGTTACTTTGACTTGAGACTTTGACATGAGACTTTACCATGACACTTGGAGATGATACTTGGACATAATACCTTGACATGACACTTGGACATGACCCTTGGATATGAGACTTGGACATGACACTTTTGACAAAATATTGTCTCTGCTTATAGTGCACCATTAGCTCAGTGTTTGTAAAGATAAGAAGTAATAATTCTCTATTCTAATTGTTTTTTTGTTTTGTTCATCTATTCTAGTGCCTTTCTTTAGGTAATTCTTTTGAGTGCCTAGCCTTCGTTTTTTTAAGCTTTATTTTCTTGATTGTCTTGTTCATTACTCTCTGTTTTGTCTCAACATAACTCCTTTTGAAGAGCTATTGTTCAAATTGGCCCTTGATTTGCATTCTCTTTGGATTCCTACCTTTCGGATTTGGTTTGATATTTGCTGTAGGATATTCTTTGGAGGAAAAACGAAATTGGACATAGTATATTGGGTGATCGGAGACCTCTATGGACCTTGAAACCTTGAGGAAGAGACAAGAAGAAAAGGAGTGAAACACTTTAGAGAGGAACACACATTATTTATTTGTATTACGCATTTTTGAGTTGTAAAATTGTATTGCTTTTGGATTTGTAACTCATAACCTTGTTAGGTATCTTGGGGTAGTCTGTGATACTCAATCCCATATCCTAACAAAGACTTGTAAACCATATTGAAAACGTTTTTAGTTGGTTAAAGTTTGAAGGTTCCAAAGTGCCTTCTAACTTTACCATTAGGCCGCATAGTCTAGTTTAATTGTTGTCTTTAACTGCTTATAATTTATTGTGTGTCTACTTGTGTATCAAACCTAATTCCATTTGAGAAGTTTGGTGCAAGAGAACTTGAGGTAAACTTTGGCTAGGAAAGGCTTGGATTTTAAGTGATCCTTAGTGATTCTCCTCTCTTTCCTGGAAGTGAACTTGAGATTATTTTGCCTCCTTAAATCTCTAAAGGAATTTACTTTTGAAATACAAGTTTGTGTGTGCATTACATATTTTGAATTTTTTTTTAAGAATGTCTAAGGAACCTTCTTACCAAATTGATAGTGATTATAGTGAAGAGGCCCAACCAAATTTAGAACAAATGGCCAAGGAACTAAAATCACTAAAACTTTGGCAAAAGCAAGAATCCATTTTGAGAGAAAAAGAAAGAGTTGAAAGAGAACAATATCTTGAAACCTTAGAAGAAGAACTTAGAGTTCTAACCCAAAAACAAGAAAAGGTCCAAGAAGAGATAAAGAAAAGTAGGAGTAGGAGTCACTCAAGGAGAAGTTCAAAAACTCCCACAGAAAACACATACCCTGAACAAGATAGTAGGACTGCTGCACAATTCTACCAACATCCTCCACCTAGAAGGTATAGAAGGGAGAGTGAACAACCACCAAGAGAGATTAGGATAGACCTTCATCATTTCCATGGGAAAGAAGATGTTGAGGCATACCTAGATTGGGAAATGAAAGTAGAACAACTTTTTGAGTGTCATCAAATAATAGAGGAAAGGAAAGTTTCCCTAGCCACCTTAAGCTTTCAAGGGAATGCCATGTATTGGTGGACTGCCCTAGTGAGAGAAAGAAGACTCTCCAATTCCCCTCAAGTCCAATATTGGAATGACTTGAAGAGTGCTCTAAGAAGAAGACACATACCTTCCTACTACCATAGAGAGCTTATGGATAAACTCCAAAGGCTCCAACAAAGAACCATGAGTGTGGAAGAGTATAGGCAAAAGATGGAACTCTACATGATGAGGGCGGGAATTAGGGAAGAAGAAGGAACCACAATTTCTAGATTTCTAAGTGGTCTTAATCTTGATATTAGAGATAGAGTGGAATTGTTGCCCTATCAAGATCTCAATGATTTGATACAAATTTGCATAAAAGTTGAGCAACAACATTTGAGAAAAGGTTTGAAAATTAACCACTTTAACTCTAGTGTTAAGAAAGACTATAGGAGGGAAGGTAAGCAAGTGATGGAAGAGGAACCCTCTAGGAATCTATGGAAGGAGAAAGAAAAAGATAGATCAAGGGAGGGAACATCATTACACACTCGTACTAGTGAAATTAAATGTTTTAAATGTCAAGGTAGAGGTCATATGGCATCACAATGCCCCACTAAAAGGACCATAATCTTGAGGGATGTTGACTCATATAGTAGTGAAGAGGAGGAGGAGAAAGACACAAGTAAGGATGAGAGTGAAGGAGAAGATTCCTACCCATGCGAGGGAGATCTCCTCATGATGAGAAGAGTTTTGAAGAATCAACCTAGTCCCCAAGTCCAAACCCAAAGAGAGAACATCTTTCATACAAGATGTCAAGTTTTAGAAAACACGTGTTCTCTTATTGTGGATAGTGGCTCATGTTGCAATTGTTGTAGCACTAGGTTGGTTGAAAAGTTAGCCTTAACTATATTGCCTCACCCCCAACCTTACAAACTTCAATGGCTTAATGATGGTGAAGACATGATAGTTAATCAACAAGTGAAGGTTAAGTTTTCCATAGGGAATTATGAAGATAGTGTGCTATGTGACATAGTACCTATGGAAGTTTGTCACATCTTGTTAGGAAGGCCTTGGCTTTTTGAAAAGGAAACCATACATCATGGTCGTACCAATGAGATAACCTTCAACCATAAAGATAGAAAGTTTGTACTTCATCCTCTCACACCATCTCAAGTTGAAATAGACCAAGTACAAATGAAAAATAAGAGAGAAAAGGAAAGAGATGACATTAACATATACAAAATCAAATGTTCAGAGTGTCAAAGCAATACACACATGTCCAATGAGTGTCCCAACAAAAGAGCCTTCATGTTAAGGGCCACAAGCTTGTGTGAAGATTCAAAAGGGGTATTCTTTCCATCTTCCTTTAGTAGATTGGAAAGACAAGACCAAATGAGACTTGGTGGTAAAAAAGGAAGTCACTCCAAATGCATATGCATTCAACACAAGATAAGTCGGGACTTAAAGGGAAAATACATAATTGGGTTGATTATTCTAATAACACTTACTTTATCTCTTGTTTTTTGCAGAAAGTTATTTGACCCCGGAGGGTTTTGTTGATACATAAGTTGATCAATATGAAGAAGAGAGTTTTTGAAGAAACTTAAAGATTTGAGGACAAATCCTTTTTAAGAGGGAGGGTATGATGGCATATGCCCTAGCCATGGTAAAATTGTGTGTATTTTAGACCTTGTATTAAGGGTCAAATAGTATAGTATTTAATTTTAGGCCTTGTATTAAGGGCTAAGTATTGTATGGTTTGTAATCTTATTTTTAAAGAGTGTGTCCCACCATGGGACATGATGGCCACATGGCAAGCTCTTAGTGAAGACACTTCTTAAAAAGGAAGTGGCCATGTGTCACTTTCCAAGTGGAGAAACTCTTCCTAAAGTGGATTGCCACATGTCACTCTAAGAGTGGAAAGCTCTTGCAAAAGTGGATTGTCACATGGCACTTTAAGAGTGGAGGAACTTTGCAAAAGTGGATTACCACATGAGTGGAGAAGACTTTACAAAAGTGGATTGCCACATGGCACTCTAAGAGTGGAGAAACTTTGTAAAAGAGGATTGCCACATGTCTCTTTAAGAGTGGATAGTTTTTAGGGTTTCTTGTCTACTTTGGAGACACCTTTCTCTATAAATAGAAGGGTCTCCTTCCTTGTAAAATCACTTGATGAATTTGAATGTTATTATGCCAAAATGTGTGCAAACATATCTTGTCTCAAGTCAAGGCTAGAGCATCCCATGAGGTCCCTCTAACCACCCTTCTCTAGAGTTGGCCCAACCTCTCCGGAGATCCATCAAACACCTCCATCCTACCACAAATACTCACCAAAATTGTGAGCCCACCACCATATTCATCGCTTCCGCACAAATTCCACCTCCATAGCTTCATCTTCGTGCTTTGGCCCAACCTAGCTCGAGGAGGACGCTATCAATATATAATTGATTTAGCATTTGAAGGAGAAGATTCAATAGTTTTTACGAAATAGTATTACATGTGAATTTTTATAGAGTAACTTCATTGAGTAGCTTCAGATATATATAGTGAATCATATGATTAATATATAAGTCTGATATGACATTAAAATTAAAATTCAAGTTTTTCAATAAGTTTCTGAGAATAAATATAATTATTAATTTTTTATATCAGAAATATACATATATATACTTATACAAACAACTAAATAAAATAGTGATGAGAATGCGAAAATCATAAAACTTTTATATTAAAATAAAAATTGCAAAAATAGAAAAATCGACAAAAATAAAATTACTTTGTGGATTAAATTTCTCCAATAGATTAATATTTCGTGAGAAGAAAAAAGAGAAAGATTAATGCATTAGGTGAGTGTGTTTGTCAAGAACCGTTGGAATGGGTATCAGATTCGTGTTAATGGTGAACAAGCAAGGACAGACTCGTCTTGCACAGTATTATGAGTATCTCACTCTGGAAGAAAGGCGAACCCTGGAAGGCGAAATTGTTCGGAAATGCCTCGCCCGTAGTGATTACCAGGTATGTTCTTGTTTCCTTCTCTCTTTTCTGCGTTTTCATGCATCTTAAGATCACACGTAATTTAACAATATGACAATTTCTTTAACAATTTTCTTAGTTTTTAGGATTCAATCGCTTCGATTGGCAATGTAATGGATGTCAATTAACAAGAAATCATGTTTGCAATACTGTATGTATTATTTATTCTGATTAGTTACATTCAATGGTATTTTGATGTGTTAATATAAAGATTTTATATTCAGAAATATTACAAGTATATTTAGCTTTATGGGTTACTATATGTTATTGTCACTATGACTTTAGTTTTACTTTCTTACATGTTTCATCTGTACAATTGATTTACATAGTTGTTGTAGCTGATGCATTTTCGTTATGGACAGTGTTCATTTGTTGAGCATCGCAACTATAAAATTGTGTATAGACGCTATGCATCCTTGTTTTTCCTGGTTGGAGTCGATAATGACGAGGTAAATCAAGTTATTTTTTAGTATTTTCCATTCTGAATTGATTCAAACAAGGTTTAAAGATGTTCTTTCTTACAAGTGCTCGTGGCTTCAACAAAGTTAAAACGTATAAATTTTGGTATATAAATATGATATCATCTGGAAACCTGGTTCTATTAGATTGTTCATTATTCCTTCTGTGAATGATTTTGCAGAACGAGCTTGCAATTTTGGAGTTTATACATCTTTTGGTCGAAACAATGGATCGACACTTTGGCAATGTGGTAAGTACCGCTGGAATTGGAGATTTACGTTTTTTCTCTCCCTGCCATACTTTCCAAATGTATTTTCTTCCTTCCATTTCCTGATTTTAGCTTCCACATTTCTTGTCTGCACTTAAATTTGCAGTGTGAACTAGATATCATGTTTCATTTAGAGAAGGTTCATTTTATGTTGGAGGAAATGGTCATGAATGGTTGCATTGTGGAGACAAACAAAGCAAGTATCCTGACTCCAATTCAACTTGTGGATAAAAATTCATAAGAGAAACAAAAGAAGCACTCCTGGTAATTTTTATATTAATATTGGTTCTTTTGCAATTATTTTAAGCGTACAATAAAGTGAATTACAATAGTTAATCTCCAAATTTCTTTATCTATAAAAACAACAATTTTTTTTTCATGTTAGTTTTCTCCCTCCTTGATTGTAATGAATTGACTATTGATCATGTTCTCAAAGGGTCAAAAACATTTGAATGTTACTTAATGTAATCAATACTCTGAATTCAGAAGTTGCTTACTTGCTAACCGAAAGTCGGATGGAATTGTCTTTACAGTTTAAGTTTCATATACTTATACAAGATAAATTCAAGCTGAAACTTTTATTTGTTTTAATCAATAAATCAGCTTCATACATATTTTTTTCCAAGTAATTGGTTTGCCTCAACTATTATACATCACTATGTGACGTCAAAAGCACCCGACTTCTTATACAATATGTTCATGTAATTTTATCGTAACACGCGCGGTCACACACACATATATAGAGATTGGAATTTCCTCGAGCCAAAACAATGTGCATGTGCACTATCGTGTTTGATGATTTATATTCCTTGATGACCGCAAAATGTGTTCCACAAGTTTGTGACATTTTGTATACAGAGAATAGAAAGTTTCCCTAACTTGGCTTGGTACATTTAATGTAAATCATGATTAATTGTATTTTTAAAGACTATGCTAAGTACACATTGAATGTAAATGAAGTGAATGAGAAGGCTGTAAGCTCTAACATACATGTCTGTTATTCCAACCCAATACTTGTGTGATCATATATTAAAAGAGAAATGTTAGAAACATTTTCACCAGTAATTTATTAAAAAGCAAGAAACTTAATAAATCTTATCTTAGAAAAAACGTCTTTGATGTGGATGATACACAATGCTATTGACTTTTTGCTCTATATCCTGAGATTATGTTTCCTTGTTTCTCATCAAATTTCCGCTTCTCCTAATAAACTGTCAGTTGTTGAATGGATAATTTTTGAATTGTTCATAATGTAATTTGCAATGCTCTATGTTAATCTACAATATCATCTTTAAACTTCCAGTCTAGGTATAACTAAAATGAGATCACAGATGTCAGATGCATATTTTGACATAGTCGCCAACCCTTACAGAATGGCTGAAGCCTTGAATTATTCTCAATTGTACAGCTATAGTAACTGATCATCAAAGACAATATAACCAACCCATTCCATACGACACATTTTACTGAATCTTTTCCTAACGTTTATAAAATTTACAGTGTCACTTAGTGACTGCTCCCACCCATTTAAGCTTTACACTTTAATAAATACAAAAAGAAAGCAAAATAGTAAAACTCTCAAGAATTCCAGAATACGTTAGTGTCACTACTATACAATGAGGGATCTTGTATTTCCTGGTTGGCCACATGACAATCAACAAGGCGCGCTTGAATAATTTTACAGAGGGCCAGACCAGAAGGAAGAATCCACCATTCACTTTCATCCCTGAAATGACCCAGCATAACACATAAGCAAAAGTGTCAAATAGGGACAGAAAACAAATCTGTGTATCTGCTAAAATTATTGTTAATGAAAAAAATATAACAGCTACTTACATGCTAAAACTCCAGGATTGAAAGGTAGAAAGCTTGTTATGAGAATGAATTGTATAATGTATAAATCCACAAAAGAAAGCAACTACCTGTTTCAAAGAGACCCCAATTTATTGTCAAAGATCTAAACAAATACTTGAGAGCCTATTTGACACCACTTTGAATGAAATTGAAATACAACGAAAACTATGTAGTACACTCTTAGAATGCAGGTAAACTAAACAATTCAATAGTGGTTACACTTCGAACTATTGTTTCACGTTAAAAACTAGTTAGAATCAGGTACAGTTTAGCACAACTTACAACGTTGACTAATGACATTAGATTCCACAAAGCATAGAGTCGAGCAAGCCCAGCTGATCGCTTAGGTCCCTGACTAAACAAAGCACTGATTCCAGATGGAAATGGAAATAGGACACCAAGAGGGAGGACAAATAAAACTAAGAAGAAGCTCAACAGCGAAAGTGAGTACATCTGAAGTAAGGTGAGCAATACTAAGATAAAATCTCCCAGCAGAAGTATAGAGATAACCAGACCAACTAGATCCTGCAATAAAACGAGAGTTAGAAATCGTCTCAGGGATAACATGCAGTTGACAAGGGAAATATTTTAATACCTGATGACCCAAAGGCTTTGTATTATAAATAATAAAAGCAAACGGATAGTATACAGTTTTCTTCTCTTTAAGTGTTCTTAGGCTTTTAGCATGCAATATGCCACCAGACATCCTTCTAGGCATCATCAGGTGTTCATTGCTTGTCATGCGATGCACTGGGTTTCTGGGACTTGAAAGTAAACTGCACATAACAAAGCATTCCTTAGAAAATAATTTTAAGTTTCATAAAATTATCAACAAGATAAATAATAAGTTATAGTATTACCATGTTTGCTTCTCAGTTATTCTTGAATCATCATAACCTTCGCATGATGAGGACATGCTTTCATTCTCGATAGCATATACGACGATTCCAAATTGGCAATATCCCGATGCTGTAGGCTGAAACCATGCAAGATCAACACGTACCCCATATGCAACCAACTTAGGGTTAGCATATATATCAAGCCAGCTGATAACAGGGCCAAAAGTTATTTTTAGATGTCCACGGCGAACCAGGCGTAATTGGGCATTAAGACCAGCCACTAATCGATACCATATAGTTGGTGGAACAGCCTAGGGAGCAGAAAAACATAATCAGCCAACAAAATAAACGCTCAGGATTTCACAAAAAAGGCTAAGTTCTAAGTTGAGCAAACCTGACTCATGATGCTAGTAAGAATATTATCACTAAGAAGAGAGAAAGGACTCGTGTAACTTCCATCTCCTCCAAAAATGATAGACATGGGAAATCTTTGACAAAGACGAGGAGGCAGATCAGGTCTTTTCTCATCCCCACCAAGAAAGAAGTCCAGATATGCCAGCATCAAATCAGATGTTGCAGCTACCTGTAACATGACAGAGTAACTAACCATTGACAGATTCTAATTTTTAATAAATAAAAATCCCTGCATTTGACAGAGAGAGAATAAGGTAAAAACAACTGAAGAATCAAACATGTTAAAATTAACAAACAAAAACGTCCATGAAAAAAAACAAGTTTTAGATATCCTGGAAAACATGCATCAACATAGTTAATTAGAACCATAAGTTGAACAGTATAATTAGTAGGAGGGAAATGATAGTGAGGAGTGTTTCGGTTTTGGACTGGAATTTGGTAGAGAAAATTCTGGTCTCTCAAAGACTTGAACACCTAGAAGGCTCCAAGAGTTTTGTAATACAGCATATCCATATTCCCCTCATCCCTGATCTTCTATCTCATTGATACAGATCCAGGGACAAATGGTTTCTGTTTATAAACACTGATCCAGTTCTATCACCAGGTCAACTAACGTATTATAAAGGAAACATGTTTAGCTTACAGATATTTTAAATTATATGAACACATTGCAGATTAAGTTCAGCAGGGCATGAATGAGCTGCAACATAACTTAGTATGCAAGGACCGCAGAGTCCCACTTAAGGTAAGGAAAAAAATTCATAAAATTAAATACGAAGTACCTTCAGCCCTTCATAGAGTGCTCGAGAACGGCAAGAGCGCAAGCATGCGTGATCATATTCTGATCGAACAAATTCTCGAAGTTTCTGTAATTTATTTCGACGACACCTCTGAAGCCATGACCAAGCAAGGGGATATGCAATGATGCAAAGGATACTATAAATAGACCCTTCCCACCAGTGATAAGTGGCTAAACTATTGATGTCATCCACAAATCTATTGAAGGCATCTTCATATCTGCAATAGGTGATATACTTAATATTTAAAAAGCTCAACTTTAAGGCATATCATGAACTAAAGCCTCTTGCAGGGGGTGTTCAAAACTAAAATACTAAATACATTTAAATTAAATAAGGATCAGCTATATTTTAATGAAACAGAAGCATACACAATATCTTTTACTTGCTCTGGAGGACAATGAGGTAGATGCCACGGTTCACTGAATGTATTTGGACCCTGGAAATACAACCGGTGCACATGACTCTGAGATTCCTCATTTCGGTTTGTTTCCATTATCTGAAAGAAGACAGAAACACAAGGTTAAACTTGATTGTAACATTGAACCGAGTTCCAAAGGTGGAGAGTGTCCATGAGATTCACAAGGAAGAAGTTTGTTATGAACCTCATTCAGTGATTCCAGAAAAGGAAAAGAGTGATTCAATCGAGTGTCATTTCGAGCAGGTGTAACGGCTGGTAAATCATCCCCAGCCACATATTTCATTCGTGCAAAACTGAGAACTATAGCAAGCAGGATAAGAAGGCCTAACAGTAGAAGACCAAAAAGCCACGGCCCACCAAAAGTGTATACCAACTCTTCAAAAGCTGTATAACAGTTTGGCATGTGATATCTATCAGATAAGCACTTATATGGACAGGGAGTCTCTGCCACACCACCTTTTGAAAAGGAAATGGGAAATCAAATCAATTGAAGTTTATGCAATAAATTCTATCATCATAAAATGAGATTATTAGAAAACCTTCTAAATAAAAGCACACACTTAAATAACTTGGCCTTTATTCTTCCATTCAGGTGTGATGAAAACAAACTTATTTTTAAAAATACCTCGAACAGGAATATAAATGGCACGGTACGGAAGCTCATGAGATGGACAATCATGACAAAGAGCCTTGTCAGATCCAGTGACATTTTTATATGTACCAACAGGGCATTCCTGCAACACAGTTAAATGCAGGCAACCAAGACAAAGCAACTGAGAAGTTGATCTTTAAAATTTCATTTCAACTATGAAACAGGAATTCACCGATTTATTTATAAAATTATGTAACAGAAAACAATCTCAAAGAACTCAAGTTCATGATCGAGCCACCTAATCCTTTAAATCTCATTCCAACTACATAAATAATTACTGAAAATTGCAAAGGATGGTTGTTCATGTACCTCACAAAAGATACCATAAAGCCCTCTGGGACAAGCAGTTCCACTGACAGATCCATTTTTTCCAGGAAGGCCCTGACCTCCACCAAATCCTCCTCTGTAATGAGAAAAAAAAACTCAACCAAGCAGGTCCAGAGACATGAAACTTTAAGCACACATGAATGCACATGCCCATGACTTACACTAGGTAAAAACAATCCAAAACCCAAAAAAGAGTTGGAAGGTATGGTCCAGGTCGGCTGGACAATATATGTAAGTTATGAAAAAGTCAAAGCATAAAGTCTATATTACAACACATAATCCTTGCAATTCAATTTAAGGAGCAACAACAGACGACCGTGAAATGTTTTGATTTCAAATTTACAGCCACATCCCCTACCAAAAAGAAAACCCCCAGTTTCTCCTTCGGGTAACATATTCAAGTATGCATCAATTTATCTACAGAGTAACACTAGAAAATCACTCTGGTTAGAGACCTCTTGGATTTATCGAACAACAGAAGCCAAAAAAACTACACCCAGCAATGATATTTGCAACACCAATTTAATAATCATAAACCAGCTTCTAACTCTAAGAATCAAATAATCCATGAACTAGGACAAACAAACAAATCTTCAGTCACAGCCGCTTAAAACAAAAGCAGTATATTATAAGTATACTTTGCTATAATACCAACCCAGTAATAATGCTTCCCTTTCCACTTGCTAAAGGAATGTATTCATCTCCAGCTGGAATATTAGACCAATGAAAGTGAACTCTTCCACCACCTCCACCCCCACCACCGCTAGGACCACCTTGTCCACCACCAGCTGAGATTATAGAATAGTCACCAAGTACCAAAGTCTGAACAAATAAAAGAACAGTTCCACCAGAACCACCACCAGGACCAATGCTTGAAGTAGCCCCCCCATCCTTCCCTCTTGTGTCATCTCCAAAGCTCTCTCCATCAGCTCTAAGAGCTCCATTCAAAGTCAAACTTGACAATAAGTGCTCCAGAGAACCCATCACTGTCAAAGAAAATAAATAATTAGACAAAATCACCCTTTCTTTCACCTAAAAACGCTGAGTAACAATATTTGTTCTGTCATAACTAAATTTTAATTCAATCTTACCAATGATGCCACCACCCGCAGTTGCCCCAGCTAAGCTACTATTTCCACTGCCACTGCCAAGCTCACATGGCAAATCAACATCCCCATATGTGGAGCCACCTTCAATGAAATTTCCATTGTAATATCCATCCCCACCGTATCCTCCATGTCCACCTCCACCACCAATTCCATTTTCAATATACCTTCCCCTACCTAATCCACCAGTACAGCCTGTAAATGGTTGAAATAACAATAAAAATTTAATAAGACATCATAACATAATGCAAACTATCAAGTGATGTATGAAATTCAGTATGGAGCAAAGCATTTAGAGGAAATGACAGTACCTAGCCCAGATACACTGATTTTTCCTGAATAAGAAACATCTACATTTCTAACCCAGTGAAAGTGCACAACGGAACCTGTTATGATGCCTTCAACAAAAACATCTTCAACACGACATATCTGCAGTAGAAACCCATTACAACTATTATCCATTTTACAAAGTGATCTGACCAATATAAGGATTTCAGTTTTTATGGGGACTAAAGAAAAACCTGAAGTGTGAAAGCAAGTGAGGAATTAACATTGCAATCTTCAGGTGGATGTAGCAATTCCAGAGGACAATTTTCAACTTCACAGTAGAGTTGTGGAGTCCTGGCATTTTACAGTGACAAAATAAAATATTCAATACAGAAATTTGTGCCAAAACTTTCTTATCGTGCACTGCATAAACTTACATGTTATCACCAGAAGCCTCTAAAGGTCCTCTTAAAACAGATCCAGGTCCAACCTTTTCGTTTCAAAGATGATGGTTAATGAATTAGCACAGATATAATAATACAGCTCCACAGTTCAAGGGTCAGTAAATCAATTTTAAAAATTTCACAATCCCAAGTCACAAATATACAGGGAACAATACAGGTTTCCAGCTCCAGACAAGTTCAAATATACTATGAGCACGAAAGACCTTAACTTACATTTATACTATAAAACAATGACAAAACCAGATGTTGCGCTTCAATCAAGTTTCCAGCCCCAGACAAGTTCAAATATCCTTGCCCATGAACTCCCAAATTTGCACTAGAATGAATAACAGATGACTCCTGATAAACGCCACATGATTTGGCATCTCAGAATAAGCAATTCAAATTAAAGTTGAGCTGGAAACGAGAAAATATATACAATGGGATGACAACCTTCAGAACTACCAAGTTGCTAGCTTCAAGTAAGGATGTTGCAACAATTGGATCACCATTGGCATCTATATACATCTTGGAATTCAACATCAGATGAATCTTGACAGACATACGAAGAGCTCCATATATCTAATTTAAAAAACAAAAAAAAAAAAGGTAAAAAGATCATGAATGTGAAGACATCATCAGTTTCTTAAAATAAACTATCCCATACATATAAATACTAAACTAATAACTTTCAGATTTAGTTTGTAAGATATGATTTTTGAAAGGAAAAAAAAAATGGAAACAAGAGAAATGAATAGCAAACTCGATATTGGAAGTTCTTAGTTTGCACCCAGCAAGTCAATAGTGGAAGCAAGTAGCTTGTGAAAGTGCCTGAACCCAAATGAAAAAATACAACTGTTCCAAGAGAAAGAGGCCTTATACTTCTACTTACCTTGACTACAGAGTCACTCATCAGAAGCTCTTCTGCCATTAACTCAAACTCTGATGAACCATAATGAGCAAGCCCAAAGCTTAAAACAGCACCATAAGTCAAACGAATGAGTCCACCAACCTGCAAGTTAATAAAAATGGTATTTTGGATATCCTTCAAATTCTCAAATGTGATTATGCAAAAGATGGAACTAAAAAACCCAATAACAGCTCTTAAAATAAAGCAATCTAACTTCCTTATAAAGTTCTAATATTAACTAAATATATGAAATTTGCTTTTTCTGTTGTCTATCAGTTCCCGGTAATTATTTCAAATATATTTTATCACCCAACAGAGAAGTCATAAAAACATTGGCCAAGAATAAAAGGCAATAGGTAGTCATCCAAAATAAAGTAACTTAAACTGTATTTAATATTAGTAAGTTATTCCATTTGGCAATGAGATCAGTATTTGAATCACCTGAACACGACTCCAATATAAAGGAAATAATGCTTTTGCCTGATTCTGGACATAAACATTTGTCCAAAGAGGTACTTTAGGAAACTCTAACAGAAGAGTATCAGTTTGAGTAGAAAAGTTATAATTGCAAATGGTGAGACTCCGAGGAACAGCATCATAATATGTCCCAGCAGCACCTGCATTGTCGGAACATCCAAGACTAATACCTCCTGCAAAAGAAAATAGAACAAGCTTCATATGTATGCACTTATTTATCTTAAATCAAAACAATATTGAGAGTTTTCTCTAAATTGAACTAGGACAAGAGTATTGCTTTCTAAAACATTAATCATCATAGCACACCATGAATGAAGAATTTTGTATTGTCATGTCTGCTGAAGACATTAATTGAAATTCGTCCTCCTCCACCCCCAGCAAACCCACCACCTCCAGTGGCACTGATTGTGCCAGTTCCAGTCCTGCACTAGGTAGAAGACATGAATAGTTACAAACTATTTTATTTAGGTCAAGAAACCTGAAATTACACAGAAATAGAGAATAATTGAAGCTCATGAAAGTGGTGAAACGTTTGGTTAGTTTTTGCATATCGAAAACTACTCAATTGCATGCAATCACTCTGAAAACATTCTTTATGATTCCACACCACATAGATAAATACAAAGCAGTAAAACAAAAAGATTCCACCAATCTTATTTATACATATTTCAGCAAAACTACGTAACAGCTACAATAGCATACTATGAGATCAGTTGATAATGACAGTGACACCAATTGGGAACAACAAGGCTTTTCCCATTAGGTGAGACGTGTGTGCCACACATATCAATTAACAACATTACATTATATCATAAATCACGTATGTAGAGTATAGACAAGTCATTGTCCCCTAGATACTTTTTAATACTTATACTCCTCTGCTTCTCGCGATTATACTACCTGCATCTAACCTATTCCCATAATTGGGGGATTCTACAAATCTTCACGTGTACAAACCAACAGCTGAAATTTTACCATTTTTTCTACCATTCATACAACCTCAACTATAATTGCACCACTCTGCAAACATTCTTTAGCATTCCGCACAAAAAACAAGAAATAAAAAACATTAAAAAATAAAGAGACTACACCAATCTCATTTACATGTATTTCAGCAAAAACAAATAAGGGTTACAACAGCATACTACGAGAATGAGATCACAATGACACTGACTACCAACAATGACAACCAAACCATTTGCTGAGATCAGCTACACTGATCAAACAACACCATAATATTCTATCACAGATGATGTCTATAACATAATCATTAACCTCTAAATCCTTCATAATAGTTTTTCCTAACTTCCTACGCCTCTAGTGATTATGATACCAAGTATTTGATCCCAAAATTGAGAGATTTTACGAATCTTCTTCACACATGCTCAAACCTTAAGCTGAAATTCTCACCATTCTTCTAAATTTCATGCAATCTCAACCTTCTCTCTTATACAATCACTCCTAGTAACTTACGGCTATATTGACTACCAAGCACAATACTGCGACAACATCAACAACAAAACCACATCCCACTACATAAGGTAGGCTATATAAATCACAATGTCATTCGGCTCCTTAAAGACCAACGTTTCAGAGATTTTATAAAACCCAATTAAAAATGCAAAATCAAGATTGAAAGGCAGACACGAGACATTACATTCTATGAGCTTTAATAAAAATGCTGCCACCAGAACCTCCTCCACCTTTGATCCCACCATCTCCTCCATTTGCCAAGAGATCCCCAGACACATCAATGGAATCAACAGCAATAAGCTTAATTCTCCCCCCTCCTTCCCCTCCATACTTCTCCTCCTTACTAGTCGTCCCACCCTTACTCCCATAACTCCACGGCTTATCCAGCGACGACCACGAGTACGCATCCCCACCCCAAACATCATCGGGAAGCTTCGTATTATCCGAAACACAGGTGGCGCCTCTCCCGCCGTGCCCTCCTCCCGCCCCCTGCGTCCCCGACGGCGTCCCGCTCGTCTGCGCCGGCGGCGCCCCGGCCAGTCCAGTCACGTTTATCAACGAACCGCTGAACAAACTCGCGTTCCGCGAAACCACCATCACCGTCCCTGCAACCATAACAGCACCACTCTGCAAACTAAATTCGCCACTCACGTTAATCAAAATCGCGCACCCCAACACGGGGCAACTCAAATTCACGCCGGGAAGTATGTTCAAACTCCCGTTCCCTTCTATGTACACGTCGCCGTCGAAAAGCAGACTCGAATTGAGATCGCATGTGGTGGCGAGCGAGCCCGTCCCATTGAGACCCTCCTGGCACGTGAGCGAGGGCGGATGAGGCAGTGGCGGCGGCGGAGGCGGCGCCGGAGGCGGCGCCGGAGGCGTGTAGTCGCCAAATAGCGCGTCGAAATCGGAATCGAGGATCGAGAATCCATGGTGCGAATTCTGAGAAGCGAAAGATAAAGTGAAGTATAAGAGTATTGAAAAGGTGGTTAGATGTGAAAGAGGTTTGTGAAGAGTGTAAGCCATTAAAAAGGAGGCAAACTCATCACTGAGAGGTATAAAGTGTTGAAATCGATTCCAAAGGGAATAACTGAATAGGGTTTTTGGATTTTGATGAAATGGTGAATTGGATTGAAGAAGGGCTGAAGAAGGGCTGAAGAAGAAAACTGTAAAAAAATATATTATAATATTATTATAATGAAGAACAAAAAAGAAGGTATAAAGGAAATGTAGCAGAAGAAGTTAAGTTAGTGTAGGAAAAGAGAAGTGAGTAATGCGGAAAGGGACGATGGCAAGCGTCTGAACTCAACAGGTGGCTGCTAACTACATACGCTGGGGGCAACAGCACGCACGTATGGCACGTGCGCTTCTTCTTCTCTTCTTTTCTTTTCTCTTCTTTTCACTTCACTCTTCTCTTCTTACTCACGTTACCAGTTGCTCATTACTGAATTGGGCTCACCGGCCCAGCCCAGCCCATAACACTTCTTCATTTCTTCCACAAAAAAGTTTGTTACACATCAAATTCTTATCTTATGAGGAAACCACTTAGAAGAAAAATAAATCTTATCATAACTGGTAATAACATGTGATAGTTAGAGGGAGTTACACCAAATATTAGGCGTTAATAAAATATTTGTTATTTAAAAATTATTTATCAATATTTTTTTCAAAGATAACCGTAACACTACTTTTCAATATATTCTTTTATCTATAATGAAAACTGTATATAAAGGATTTTTGGTGTCCATTTCAAGTTAACTCTCTAAATAAAACTTTTTTAAATAAAAAAAATTATTTTACCAATTTTATTATTTAAGTGATCGTTTCATTAAATTTTAATCATTATTTTAATTAAAAAAATTACCTAAAAATAAATAAAAAACTATGTATAATAAAATCATAAAAATTATTTATATTTCATTTAATAATTATAGTAATAACAATAATTTTATTATTTTTTACCATCATAAAGTGAATACATATACTTCCATGTGTTTTTATTGGTAATATGGAATGAAAATTCTCTGGATTAACATTTTTCTTGTTCTCTAACTCTCATAAAAAATTCAATTAGATGCCTAATTTTATTTAGTATTTTAGATTTAAAAAATACTCAATTATATCATTTCTCTTATAAGTTTTCTAAATTAATTTTATTTTTTTAAGTAGAGTGATTTTATATATAAATTCTAACAATAATGTCAATTTATAATAAAATATATAATTGGATATTTTTAAAAACTAAAAAAAGATTTAACCCAATAAAAATAAGGGATCTAAATGAATTCTTTATAAGAATTAGAAGAAAAAAATAAGCATCATTTGATGTAAAAGTAAATTTTAATTCATGTCAATATGATTTATTATCAGTTTACTCACTTAATCTACATATTAAATAAATTTAAACTGGATTAAAGGTAGATTAGCCCATAACCCATAACAACAACACTTTAATAGTATTTTTACCATTTTTTATAAAATGTTTATTAAAATTGTTTAATACTTATAATTATATAAGCTCACAATTTGATCTTATAGAATATTGTTCAATAGTATTTGAATAATTTAAGTATTTAATTTATTTGTTTTTCAAGTTATATATATTGATATTTTAATTTTTAACTGATATTTTTGTGATAATAGTTAGAGAATTAGATAAACATTTTGATTTCATTATTGTAAAAAATAAATAAATCAAGTTAGTCTATTTTGTTGTGCAATGATAAATATATAAAATAAATTTTGAAGATAAAAGTTTGGTAAGTTAATTAACCCACTAACACATCAATTCATAATAAATAACACATCAATTCATAATAAATCGAGATAGATTACAAAATTTTTAACTCACTAAAAAATAACTAGATTGAATTGACTTTGCAAACCCGTGTAAGTTGAGTTATACTTTTCAACCCCTGTTCACAAATACATTTTTGCCACATAAATCGCCTTAAAACAAAGAGAAGCTTAGGCTTCTATAATACATAGGAAAGAAATACTTTATTACTACTTCATTCTTATAACACTTTAAGAAAGGGTAAAAGTATTAAGTAAAATTAAATACATTAATGTCTCGATAAAAACAATATCTAATAATTACAGTTTTACAAATTAATTTATCTTATGGATATGATATATGGAAGAGAGTGTGAAAGAAATTTTAAGTTTAATTTTCTTATTAACAAAATATTATCAATTAATATTTATCGATAAAAAATATATATAAGTAAAATATTATTTTAATTAGGAAAACGTTTAGGATTAACAAAAACTATGATAGATTTAAGTTTTAAAAAGTTTATCTTGAAAAAAAATAGTTAAATTAAACATTTACATGTCTCTTATGATATACATTTGTTTTTCGTACGCATCAACTTCAATTTTTTCTTGCACGGCTCTATGAAATAATTTGCTTGTAGGAAGGCAAATAAACCAAAGGCATCGTATATTGTTTCACACACATGGATTAGGCACCGAAATTTCTTCTTCTGACATATTCAAAAGGATTTGGACTTCAAATATCTCCAATTTCGTCACTTTTTTTCTTTATTATATCTGAGTCACCCTCGAACAATTATTTTTGTTTTATTTCATGTGTTTCTTATGAAGTATTGTACTTTTTAAGATAGAGGAAATTAAAAATGCAACTGAATCAAAAATAACTTCATTTGTTTTCTATTATATTGTTTTATTTTACTTAGAGTTGTCAAAACGGATCACTCAAATTCGGCCCGGCCTACTACGGGTTGGTGAGCCAATACAACCTGACTTATTTATTAGCGAGTCAGAAAAATTCGAACCGGGTGGTGGGTAAACGGGTTGGTTCACTAGCTCACTTAATTACCATTTTTTTAAAATAAAAAAAATTACAAACTTTCTATAATTCAAATCTAAACAAATTTCACTCTCAAATTTCACTTCCAACATTATGTTTAATTAATTTTGAAAATAAGGAACTTAAATAATTTTTTCAAGCAAAAACAAAATAATAAATATTTTTTTTATAAAATTAAAATTAAATTTTAATAAAATAAAATTAGTAGGTGGGTTGGTGGGCCAACCCGGTCCACCAAGGGTTCAACTCGCATTAGTCGAGTTTAAATGAGCCGAGTTGAAATCTGACCTGCATAAAAAAAATACAACTTTTTCAAACTCAACTCGGCTCAAACCCGTGGTGGGCCGGATTGACCCGCGGATTGTGACCCATTTTGACAGTTCTAATTTTACCAATACATATCATGTGTGCTCGCACATAAAAGATTAACAAAGAATTAAAATATGTTATAAAATTATGAAGAAAATTAAAATATGAGACATGATATAAAACATATTTGTGGATAAACAAAAAGTATTAACAAAATATATGTAAATTATGAAGAAAGAGTACGAGAATTTTATTAGTTACAACAAATTAATAAAAATACAGTCTTAATTAAAGTATAAATATTCATATCACATTTCAATCCAAAAACCATTCCCTACCAGAAAACCTTATTTTGAGGGAATATTATGTTTTGAACAGTAAACCAAACTTAAAAACATTTTTTCCAACTTCAAATTCACCGAAAAAAAAAAAAAGTTCCCTATCTACTATACGCGTAATTATAAATTCCTTCTTAATATGCATTAATCCTCTTTGATTGCTTTTTTAGGATTGTTTTGTGTAACCCTATGATATAATATAAAAAATTGTTATTTAATTAAAATTTAGAAATAATCTTTTAATAATAAGATTTTATTTGAGGAACAATAACATTAGAATAGAGATAATAATCATTAAATTCTTTTTATAATGAGGTTTGATTACAACAAATTATTATTTTTCCATACACAAAAATATGCCATATAAGAGAACAACTGTTTTTTGTCTTATATTATGTCTCTTTTAGTATAAATAATATTTCGTAAACTCATGACAATAGAAATATATTAATAGTATAATTAATATACTTGTTTAAAAATACAAATGTTACATTTTACATAATAAATATTTACATTTTCAAAATAATAATTATAATTATTTTTATTTATTATTTTCTTCCTGGTTTTAGATAAGAGTAATTATAATTTAAAATAGAGATAACAATCATTAAAGTCTTTTTCTTGACTTATAATGCGGTTTGATTACAATAAATTATTCTTTTTCCATACACAAAAATAAGCCGCATAAAGATAAGAGAACACCTGTTTTTTGTCTTATATTAATTTCTATTTTAGACTATTCTCAAATCAAATTTTAAGTATCTCAAGCATAAATATCACAGCTAATTTTTATTTCCCTATAGAGTGCTTTTCACATATGTTTTATATTCTTCATTTATTGGACTTGTCTTTTATTTTTAATTAGTTACGTTAATATTATTTCCTTTTTCACAAGTTTAGAATGCATAACATTTTTTATTTGTCATAAATGTATAAAAAATTAAAGTCATTGTTAGTAAAGTGTCTGTCTTTTTAAGTATAAGTTATCGGAACTTTTGACATTAATTTAACTTATAATTGAAAATAAACACAAAGCTTTTCTTAAAAGTTGATAGGTGTAAATTTTAAATAAATCTAGCTATATAACTCATAACATTGATCAATGTCTAATAAAATGATTTTTTTTTTAAATAAAATCTAAACAAACGTAACTTCTATATTACTATTTTATTCTAATAAATACGAATTCATTCTTAGAGACTCAACCAATTGACTATTACTCAAATGATCAAATCAAAATTTGAGTTTTTTTTTTCCTTAAGAAATTTGAGAGACAAATGCCACTTGTGAAGCATACAAGAACAAGTAAAAAAGTAATTTAAAAGATGATGATCTTTAAAATTTGTTTGTTCTAAATGTTTGAGTTACGAGAGAAATCCATAAATGTAACATGTAATTCTAAATATTAACAAAAGTTATAGAAAGCGATTCATAGGATTTCATTTGATTCAATATACAATATTGGCAAAGTTATATAGGAACGGATCGTGATGGATGAATTTGATAATAAAATGATATTTAATGGAGAAATATTTGATAATAATCAGATAATATTCTTAGAATTTATTTAAAATATTTTTTATTTAATTCAGAATATTTATTAATCATATTAGAAGATTTTTAAATTTTATTCCCAAAGAATTACTGCAAAGTAATACTAAAATTATGTTGCAATAATATCTCATAAAATAATTTTTAAATGAATTAACAAAACATTAAGATTGAATTATTTTTAACGTATGTATATTATTTAGTTAACTAGATTTAGTTTACTTTTAGTTCAAATATTTATTATAATTATTAGAAAATACACACTATTTAATTAAAATTTAGCTGTCAAAGAAAATAAATTATGTTGACTATAAATTATAAAACATCATAAGTTAAGAAAAAGAAGGAAAAGACGGTAAAAGTTGAAGTATGTTAAACATGAAATATTTAAGCACACCATGAATTGTAAAAAGGAAAATGTTTTTTTACCAATTTTTTTTAATAATTTTTTTATAACAGAAGTATATATACGTGGTAGCTGGTTCGTTTGAAATATAAGTATTAATAAAATAGTGATATGTTATGTATTGTCAAAAAATTATTAGAAAAAAATGTTAAAATATGTAAGAATTATGATTGAGAGAGAATTGCAAGAAAGATGTGAATCATATTTTACACTATAGATGTGAATAATTTTATTAATAGATGATACCGTATTGCAAGGAAATGATAAATGGATTTCTATATAAATGTAACACGTCTGTGTATAAAAGAATTCAAATAATTCCTTGAATCGCTTCGTCATAACTCCCATGACCTCAAATGAATCACCATTTAAGCTTCTTGGGAAAATACTGCAAGTAACAACAAAGAAATAAGAACATACATTAAAAAAAATTATTAAATACAAAAAAAATATGCAAAGTTGGAATTTAACTCTCACCTTTTCGATGAGTGATAAATAGTATGGCTTAACTTTCTCTACATCAACTAGAACTTTGCTCTTGCTGTAAAGATCATACTTGCTGCACAAAATTATATATGTGAGAAACAGTAAAAGATATGCACAGA
Organism: Vigna angularis; assembly: GCF_016808095.1. Taxonomy (NCBI): domain Eukaryota; kingdom Viridiplantae; phylum Streptophyta; class Magnoliopsida; order Fabales; family Fabaceae; genus Vigna; species Vigna angularis. The sequence continues at coordinate 62,947,667 of NC_068970.1, read as the reverse complement.
TGACCAAATTCACAGAACTGAAAACAGAAACATACTTAAATACTTTGAGCCATTTCATGTTCTCAAAGTCTTCTTCATTCATCAAGTGAGTATATGCACCTTCCTTGTGTAAAGCTACACATTATGTTACACATGTTATATATATGTGCTGGTTTACACAAAAACAAAGTTCATAGATAAAAGAAATACACAAGGAAAATGCTTACGATAGAAAGAGTGATATCTGATAATGAACAATCCTGCAGATGGCAAAGTGCTGCCATTTTCTTTAGCAACCTTCACAAAACCAATGATTGTTCATGTTATTAGACCTCAAAAGAAGCACTGTATGTTAAAAACATGTGTACATAAGAGTGATAGACTTATGCAGAGACCCACCATATACATGTAATCATCATGTCCCCATGACATGGCCACGTTGTCTAGTCCACATCCGTCAGTGTAGATCCCGTTTTTAGTGTTATAAGCAGGGCATTTGTAATCAGGGTTGTCCTTGAAATACTGCATCAGGAATGAAATTAGGCTTGTTAATGATTTTATTTAGAGTAAAAACTACTTTCCTTAACATGTTTCTTACAGAAATTGATTACCTTATGATGAATATTTGACTCGTCAAAGGTACAGCCCACAGGAAATGTATCTCCTGCAAACATCCAATTAACCATTCAATTCAACTAAAATGGAATGAAGAACATCAAATCAAAGCTAATTATTATGCAGATGATGACAATGATTGAATTACAGAGGAAGGTTTCTCACCAACAACAGCCCATTGAGGAAGCTCACCAAAACTGGGAAGGACAAGAATCTTTCCGAGATCTGAAAAGTCAACAACATCATTTTAGTCTCTATTGGTTGAAACAATGATTGAGATCCAAATATTCAAATCATAAAGGGTCAAATGTTCAAAGGGTATATGCTGATAAGAAGAAAAAGGTATATTTACCATGGATGAGAGCAGTCAAATGCAGCCAATCTTCATGAGGGTAGTCTTTTCTGATTGCCTCAGCAGACTGCAGCAAATGCTGAATTTGAGGTTCGTCCAAATCAGGGTCGCTGTCATCCACCACCTCATTCAGCAATTCACAACATTCCCATATACTCATTTCAGCTTTGTCCAATTTCCCATATTCCTCCCTCATTCTCTTCACCTACATTATTAGCAAAACGGATTTTCATCAGCAACGCGTTTCCTTCTCGACAAATCTCCGACAATTGAACATAAAGCTTTGCTTACAAAGTCATATGTCTGGTTTATGTGTTGCAACCTATAAAACTCCTCCACGCCCTTTTGTCTCTCGCTTTCTGCCTCATAATCTCTGCCAGATATTTCAAAACCCGCGAATCATTCAAAAGAAAATTTAAACATATTGAAATTGAGAAAAACCAGGATCAGAAAATACGGAATGGGAATGAAATCAAAACCTGAAGGATTGGCCAAATGCATTGTTTTCCGGGGCATTGAATCCATCTTTTGACTCATTTTTTGGCACTTGAAATCCACCATCCAAAACAAGCTCATTGGTTTCTACAACCTGAACATTTTTCCCTTCAACATGTGACTCTGCAATGCATGCAATGCGAGCTTAGTTATGTAACTCCAGCAACCAAACTAAAACGAAAAGGAAAATCATTCATACCATGTAGAACGGGTTGCTCAATGAGAATGGTCATTCTCTCAATACAAGAACAGCAGGCAAAGAGCAGAAAAATGCAGAGAGAAAATGAATGTGGCAGCAATGTTTGGGAAGAGGGTATATATAGTCCTTGAGTGTCCTCGCCAGAGAATTTGGAAGATGGAAGTCCTGAACAGAAATATACAATTTAAGTAAATGAGAAGTTGTTGGTTGGGAAGGGGTTATAAGAAATATTATTATGATTATTATTAGCATGTGTGAAGAAAATATGAAGATGAGCCTGAGTCAGCAATACGTGAGAATCATATCTTGTAGTTATAGTCAAAGGTATGGGCAAACTTCTGACGAGGCATCTACTCAACTATGAAATCTCATGACTCGCAATTTGTTACCTTACATTAATATCTGTCGGTTTCTCCACGTTTATTATATAGAAAAAATTATTTTGAGACAGACTTTTGACCTATTTTTTTATTAATTTATTATTTATTTGTTATTTTATTAAAGAAAAAATTGATATATATATTATATTAAAATATTGTAAAAAAAAAAGATGTATTAACGCATTGTTATCCTTATATAATTCTTTTTTAACTCATACATACTCTTCACTCTTTCAAATATAAATAAATTATATATTAATAACACCTCTAAATTTTCTTCAATTCCCTCTTTTGTATACCTGTAAGTGTTGACAAATAAGGAATTTAAAATTAGAAAAAGGACATTTAGGATTTCTTTTATCACCATGGGGATCTTTTTCATTCAAATAGCTTTAAAAAAGTATTTCAGGTTTTTTTTCAAATGTTAAATATAATTTCTTTTTATTTTTTATCTTTTGTTCATCCGTTGGAGTGTAGTTTGTGTTATTACGTAAAATTATAAACAAATTTCCGAAACTTAATTATTTTCTCTAAAATTTTAATTTAACTTTTCTCAATAATGCATTATAATATTGCATCCCATGGAATGAATGCTTCAAAAGTAAAGGAAGCGTGTTCCTGTTTCTCCCCTTAAATTATTAATTATATAAATAAAAGTTGAATGCTGATATAGAAAAGTGTAATGATTAATATAGGAGTATTACAGTTAAATTAAAATACTTCTTTTATGAAAACTTTATATATATATATATATAAACTTATTGAAAATATTAATAGTAGAAAATAAAAACTAAATCACAAATCAACTGTAAAAGGAAGTTTGAATAAAATTTAAATTTTTTTTTCGCAATAGAATATTAGAAGTTATTTTACAGATATACACCATCTGCAGATAATGTTGAACACTTAAATATTTTAGTAAGCGTTTAGAAAGTCTTTAATATTTGTTTAAAGAAGACTTGTTTTAAAATGATAACAAGAAGACTTGTTTTAAAACGATACAAGAAAACTTGTTTTATATGAATTCATTCTAAACTTAGTTACTTCTATTACTCTTTTAAATATTCTTAAGAGTTATACTAATCTCTAAAAAGATTACAATGAGTTTAACATACAAATAATCCAACTGATTATATTATTTAATTCCACTTAGTTAAGCAAACAAGTATTTTAAATAACTTCTGATTATATAAAAACAATAAAGTTTTTTATAAGAAATAAGTTCAAATAATAACTCCCCTGAGGATATTTTTTCAATACAAAAAATATATGAAAACTTCTAACAAAATTGTATTTTCAAAGAAAACGTCAAACAATGTAATTGAAAGAGAGTTTTGACAACATAAGAGCAATAATGATTCTTGATTCTTCTTTTCTTCTCTTAATTTGATTATCTTGATATAAGTTTATTCAAGAAAGATCTGTTACTGAGAAATTATTGAAGAAACACTTATAATGTCTCTTAATGTTCTTTTGAACAAATGTAAAACTTTTGAATAGAGTTTATCTGTTATGATATGCAAGAGAAACCAACTTACAAGTTCATTAATGTTTAGCGTGATGTTGTGTTGTAGCATTCATAGAAAGACTATTTTAGAGTAACATTATGTATTTTTGTTATTTTAGATGATTTTTTTCATTAAAACAAAACAATGGTTAAACAATCTTCTCTTAATAAAAACATCACTTTTAAAAAACATTCCAAAAATTTGATTTTTAGGAACAACTTTTAGTACTGTTTAATCCATTAATCAAAAAGGAAAACCATATGATCCTTTTATTAATTTGAAACGCGTTTGATTACCTTTTTAATTATCATTTAATACTTTCAAAAAATGTAGAATTATCTTTTAAAATAATTATTGTATTTTAGAATATATTTAGAATTTTTCAGGAATTACTATAAATATATTATTCTGTATTAGGAAGGATAGACTTAAATATGTTTTAAATTCATGTTAGTAAGTTTTTGTGTTAGTTCTTTGAAAAGGGTTCTTCATTTCCTATAAAATTTGAAGTCATTATTTTTAATCATTGTAAAATGTATGAATTTTACTTTTAGTTCCTATGATTTTTTTTTCACCCTCCAAAATTTTCAATCACTACTTTTGATCCCTAATAATATTCATTCCAATTAAATGCATATGTTACATATCTTGACAATCGTTTTAGGAGATGCATGTCAACATCATATTACATCACTAATATTCTTTCCTTGGAATAGCCATTTAACTTTTTTTAACTTACAAATAATTAATTAGTATCCTATAAAACTTGGGATTAAAAGTGGTAATTTTCAATTTTAAAGAACCTATAACAATATTTTTTTTTCATAGAAACCAAAATTAAAACTCCCCCATTTTACATGAATTATAAACACATTCAAGTTTAAAATAAATGAAGCCTGGGACAAAAGCCTTCCCAAAGATTAATGTTACTTTTGTGAGAAAACACAGTAAAACAAACGCGTTATATTTTTTTCTTATTTTATAAGTTAAGATAGAAAATAATTCATTGTGATTTTTTTTACATATGAAAATTGACCTACATGTTGTGATTCAGTTTTTTCTCCTAATTTTCTACTCTTCTCGTTCTTATATATATATATATATATATATATATATAATTACTGTTACTGACCTAACTTCATTTTCTTAATTAATGCAATTATAATATTTTTAATTACTTGTTTGGATATTACAGTAGTAGAATTTTGATATTTTGTTAATTAAAAATTGAAAAAACAAAGAGAAATAAATCGTACATTTACAATTGTAAGATATAATTAACACCGGTTAAAATTAAAAAAATTAAAATCATATAATTAAAATATTTAAAGAATTAACACTGAGCATATGGTCACAACAAGGAGGACATACTCGTGGTCAAGTTCCTATGGATTTGCTTTTAGTACCATCTTAAACGATTTTTTACCAATGAAAATATCTTATGTGTATATAAATTCATGTCCATCTCTTATTTTATCCGATGTGAGAGTTTATACCCAACAATGTTTCTATCTTCCCATAAGCATTGCATGATATCTCAATTTTTTTTATAACGTTTCTTGTGTGGGTGCCCGTCATTATTTTCTCATCTTAATTTATTTGAGTATGTCAAATTGTTATAATTTAATAAAAATTAATTAAGTTTCACGTTTTTCATAAATTTATATATTTATAATTTATAATTTTATTAAAAGAATTTGGATATTAAATATTTAAATTTTTATATTAAATTGTAATAATTTAATTAAAAGATATGAAAGTTTAAAATATTTAATATATAAATAATTAATTAAGAAAAGATAAATTATAAGAAATTTACAACTTAATTAAATAATAAAATAATTCAATATAATATTCAAATATAATTTACAAACATATATTACAATATAAATCATATTTTAATAATTATGAAAATATAAAATTATATTACATAATATTTAAATTTTAAATTAAATTAGATTATTATTAAGGTGGTGGAGGGTGTCTTTAATAAGAAAAAGAAGAAAATAAAAGATATTTATTAAAGTGTCTTTAATAAGAAAAAGAAGAAAATAAAAGATATTTATTAAAGTGTCTTTAATAAGAAAAATATGCAGGATGAGATATTAGAAGGTTAAAAGTGAAATTTTTAAAGGTGCATGAGATGTTGGAGTTGTAGGGTGAAACATCCATCTGTGTGGTGAATGACTCTCTTTTGGAAAACAATGGGTTTGAGATATGCAAACCTTACTTTCAACATCCCTAATTTCATTGAGTGTTTCATCCTACACCTCCAACATCTCATCCCGCGCCTCCAAAAATTCCATTTTTAATCTTCTAACATTTCATTCTTATCCTACACCTCCAACTTTTTCAAAAATTTCATTTTTAACTTTAAAAAATATATTTTCATTTTCTTCTTTTTCTTATTAAAAACACTCTACACCACCTTAATAATAATTAAATTTAAAATTTAAATATTATTTAATATAATTTTATATTTTAATAATTATTAATATACGATTTATATTATAATATTAGTTATATTAAAAGTATAAAAATAAAATAATAAAAATAAAAATGATAGCAATAAATAAAAAATTATATTAAATAAAATATTTAATATATTTAAATATATTAAATTATATTAAAATACTAAAATAAATTAAATAATTATTAAAATTTAAATAAAAGACAAAATTTTAAAAATAATTATTTATTTAAAATCAAATAAAATTATATTAAATAAAATATTTAAATACATTTAAATTATATTAAAATATTAAATTAAATTAAATAATTATTAAAATTTAAATAAAAGATAAATTTTTAAAAACAATTGTCGGATATGGATATATGTAACATTACTTATCGGATATCTATATCCGATTAACAGATCTTTTCAAAATTTTGTTGTTTTTAAACTTTAATAATAATTGAATTTAATTTAATATTTTAATATAATTTAATATATTTAAATACATGATTATAAATATTTATTTTTGTTATTATTAATTTTATTTTTATTATTTTATTTATAAATTTTTAATACAATTATTATTATAATATAAATCATATTTTAATAATTATTAAAACATAAAATTATATTAAATAATATTTAAATTTTAAATTAAATTAAATTATTATTAAGGTGGTAAATAAGAAATAAAAGAAAATGAAAAAATATTTATTAAAGTTGAAAATAAAATTTTTGAAAAAGTTGGAAGTGTAGGATGAGATGTTAGAAGATTAAAAATGTAATTTTTGGAGGTTTGGAGATATAGGATGAAACACTCAATTTCATTACTGCATCATTGTCTTCATTGGGCCTGGACTGGATTTGCTTGCTGTACCTTCATTGTAGTTCATATACCTAATATACTAATTCCATACCTCTCTGCTTTTAATTCTGGAATTGAAATTGATTGTATTTCCTTCCTGCACCTGTGTCCCAAATGCACACACCACACCGTTATTTCATGGGCTTGTTTCATTTTGATTGTCGCACTCCAATATTTACTGTACACACACTTTTTCATAAAAAAATAAAAAGAAAAACATACAAAAAATGATTTCTTTTGTTTTTAAAAAGTATAAATATTTGTATGCTCATCCATATCATCCAAATACTTAATATTTTTCATTTCCTAAATAATTAATACCTTTTTAAAAGGTATAAGTATTTGTGATTTGTCCTGATATTTAAAACGTCTTTTCATTTATAAGATGATTGAATAATGTTTTAAAGGTACGATTGTCCGCATCATCTACTTAATTTTTCAACCATGTTAAAAATGTCAAAAAAATACAAATTCTTAAAAAGTTAAGAAAAATATCAATGTTTTCAAACAAACAATATTAACCTATTAATGTGATTCTTAATTTTTCATCATAAATTGAGATAAATAAGAATAAGGTTAGTTCTTGTCGTGTTTCTCAAAAATAAAAAATAATTCATTATGATTTTTAACCAATTTCCAAACTAGTTTTTTAGTACGTATCCTCAATTTCTCATTTTGAATGAGAATAGAAGGAGAATCTTTGTTAGACCCAAAAAATAAATATTTTTCTTAAGATTTTTATGTTTATGAAAAATTAGATATTTTGAAAATCATAACAACAGAGACAACAACATTAAGAGTGGAGAATTTTCTCAATAAATTGTCAAATGAGCTCAATATACGCCCAACAAGACCATCAGTGGATTTTAGAGGAATTTATATGTCAAAATTCGTCAAGCGAAGTCTAGATGCGTTTAACAACAACCAAGTCAATGAGTTATCTGACTTTGAAGTAGCTCAATGAAAATATTTTCGTCCAGTAACCACAAAGTCATTGGACACTCTAACTTTAGCATTGACTTCGCCTAATGAATTTGCATATTTGTAGAAAATGAGAATTTGCATATTTATAAAAAACGAATTTATGCAATTATGCCGATGTAGACGTGTCAAGTTCCAATCCAATACTTCAATTATAGTACAAACATACTAGTTTAATGTCTAATAGTGTAAGTCAGTTCAAAACATCACATTATGTTATTAATCAAATATCCTAAATTCATCATACAACCTAAAATATGTAAACTCAAATATGTGACACAATTACATATTTAGTTACTTGAACCAAATTAGAATTTATAATAATTATAATTAGTTTTCCTTATATTTTATAATAGTTATTGTAATTATTGTCAACTCCATTTTGAACTCTCATAACTAAAAATGTTCTTCCTTTACCTCATTCTTCAACACTCATTTTTCCTACGTTATCCTTTTATGCCAAATTTTTAAAGTGCACTCATGACTTTGCTTGTCCATCAATACTTCTATCTGTTTTTTATACAAAACATTCACAATAAAATAACAATAATAAAATAATAAACATAAAAGAAATGAAGGAGATGTAAAATTATCATACTCTTTCTCATTTTTCCTTCTATCCTTCATAACATAACTATATATTTGTCGTTCTCTCAAATTCACATTCTCTCTTCATCCATTTTAGTAATATATATTTAATAATTTCTTCCTTAATATTATAAAACCTTATTCTTCCCAACTAAATCATGTCATATTAGTCTAATATTTCATTTGTTTTTTATATTATTTTTCTAAAAATATCAAAAATTTCATAATAGCACGATAATGTCGTTGGATTCCTTGATTTTCTATTTAAGACAAAAAGAAAACATTGTAAAATAACTTAAATACGTTTTAACTGTGTACGCTTTATTTTCCGTGTAATCTTTATCAACCATCATATTTTATTGTATTTTTGTTTCAATCCATGCGAATATTTTTTTATAACATGTATTATTTAATATATAATTAACTATTTAAACAATCTGTTCCATGTCTCTAGAGTTGAAAACAAAAAAACAGCAACCACGAAGGAAAAAGTGAATTCATAAAAGGCACAAAATATACAAAAGAGAAGTTGGGAGAGTGAAACCAAAAATGTCTTAAGCTAGAATATTAAAAAGTATACTTAAGATGGGATGCTTAAAACGGGTTATAAAACTAAACTAAACACTAATTACATATTAAGGAGGACATAAATAGATATAATGTTATCGTATTAATAAAATGACTCAGTAGAATTGATTTTCTTAAAAAGATAAATGATAAAAAGATGAAAACTATAGATAGGCATGGGCACAAATGGACCCACTGCACCTACCAGTAGTAGTAGGATAAAAGAAGTTAGGTTGAGTCTATGATGGAGTTTCATCACAACAAAAGTTCTCGTCAAATTATTATTCAGGTTGAGTTAGGTACATATATTTACATTTATGTTATACATATTATAAAGATAAAAAATTATAAAAAAATAATAATAATAAAAAACACATTATCATTTTTCTTTCCTAAACTGTTGTCTGCTTTTCATTTTCTTTACAGTATTGAACTATTGATGTTGAAGTTGATCTTCAAATATTTTGAAAGTCATAAAAAGAACCCTTCGTTGATTTCAGCCAATCTTACAATATTTTTTTTAATTTGTAACAAACAGCAACAGTTATTTATTTTAAATAAACTGAATTTATCTAAAATAGAGAGTGTGGCCAAACATTCCTAATGACTGATTAGTGCGCATGTTGTGTTAACAGGACATGATTAGATAAGAATGGAAATTCTGTTGCCTTTTCCTTTCCCTGCTGCAAGCTTAACGAATCAGATATAGTATCCTCATCTGTGTGAATAAAATAAATAATAAATAAAACGATTCATAAATTTATTATTTTAGTCTTTTATTTAATTTTTTAATAATTCATTAAGGTAGATTTTTTTTAATGTTTTCCCAAAAAGGAGTGATATGTTACTCTTTAAAAACTATACAATGAAATTCACCAATATGCTTAAGAGGTTCACGAATTTGATAAGTACAAAATCTCCATACTTTTAACGAAGTTATGTTAATGAATTTCTCTTAATTTTGATTCGTCGAGTAATATTGAAATAAACCCAAAATTAATTAAAGAAGATTATGGATATTAAAATATTGAGCTTGAATTTGTGAATTTGATTTGACAAAAAGCAAAGGAAAGAGTGAATATGCATGCAACATGTGAAAGTCGGATAGATCCAAAGGCAAAATCTGAATTGCAATAATTAAATATCCTAATGTAGATGCGTGCATTTCAATTATTATTCATCTTCTGAAATTAATTTTCGAGATGTGTTGTTTTCAACTATTCACCTTCGTTTTTTAACGGTCCAAAAAATATTAGTCTTAATTAGTGAGAGAGGTTAATCATTAGACATTCATCCTTTTCTCTTTTACTTTCACTTAATTGTAATAAAATTTGTTGTAAATAGTGTTGATAGTTTTACCCGTTCAGACTTATTTTTTTTATTTTTATAATACACTATAACATTTTTAAATACTTTTGCAGTTCTATAAAACCATATGACATCAAAATATAGTTAATATAAACATTTTTTATGATTATTTTTGTGTGGATGTTGTATCTATTGTTTACATGTCAATATATAATTATTGCTATTTCGAGTATATATATAACGTCTATATAAGAACAGATGGTGAAAATAAAAATAAGATATTGAAAATTAATTTAATCATAAACACAACTAAATTTTAATATTTTAAATTAAATATAATGACTTAATAATGTTTTACGAAGATGTAAGATTATGCTAGTGATTAAGTGAAAATGACAACATTCTTTATCATATTTAGTGTAATGACAAAGGGTATCAATACTAAACTTTCTAACTTCTATATTGATAGAACGACGAAGAGAAATATAAATACATGTGTGAATAGTATTTAATGTTAAATATGTTTTTTATTCTTAAAATAAAAAATATATTTATCTATAATTTGATGTCGACTACCATGTCCGACATTATACTATAAATATCTTGAATATTTTTATGAGATGCAACTCAACAAAAGCAAACATATGATTAAGACTTGTTTTTATGACTTTCATTTTCACATACTATACCATTTCATGTCCACAAAATTTATAAAGGTTAAAGCCTCAACCACCACAATTATTTTTTATAACTTTTCACATTCTATTATATAGTTTGAATAAATCTGGACAATATTCAACAAGAAATACTAGAATATTTGTTTTAAATTTTTACTAAAAAAGTGGATATACATATGTCAAAGTACTTTCACACCCACACTCAACTCAACACTCTAGTTAATGTGTTTATTAACACATTTTAAAATAGTTTTTATTAAAAATTATGAAAGGATAATTAAATATAATATGAATTTAAAAAAATCCGGGATTTTTAATCTATTTTAACTAATACGAAAAATTGTTTTCGAAATAATGGTTGAAGAATATGTTAAATTTGTTTAAAATGATACAAATGATAATGTTTAGTTATTAATATTGAAATTTTGGTTATAATAAAAATAATATTTAAAAATAAAAAAAGTCAAAAATGTGAATAGACATGAAAGTTAATTAATTAATGAATTGGAGCTGTAGTTTTGTATATTTAGTTGTATCACTTTCAAGTGGACAGGAAAGTAGATACTGGAAATCCCGGAATGTTGACAGCCTCACACAAGTGGATACTTAGGTTACTTTCTCCTCAATTAATTTTTTAATCTTAAATTTTTAGATAAATCTAATACAACTAAATAGAATAAATAAAATTATCTAATTGAAGAAAACTTAAAGAATAAATAAAATAGTTTTATATAGGTGAAAAATAACAATATTTCGATTTTAAAATTTTTGAGATAACATTATAACGATTAATTTTATAGTTTTAAAATTTTGAATATCGTTATATTTGTCTATGAAGGTTGCCGTAAAAGGTTGAGAGAAAGATGTGTAGACAATATTTCGATTTTAAATTTCTTGAAATGACACTATGAGGGTTAATTTGTCAGTTTTGAAATTTACAATTTTGGTTATGTTTGTTTTCAAAAGTTGTCTTAAAGAATTTTAAGAAAAAAAAAGTGAATTTAAATTATTTTTGACACCAAATTCTACATATCTTGTCTTTTTAAAATAAATTTGTAATGAAGTTTTGATTTAAGACTTTGTTTACTTGAATAAATTTTTGAGAAAGTGATTGAATGGATTGAAAAAGATTTGAAAATAAATTTTTTGTTGTTTATTTGAGTAGATTTGAAGGTAAATGAAAGTAAATTTGAAAGTAAAGTTTGTGAAAATTAGTATAAGATTTAATTGATTTATCTTTCAAATCCATTCAAGTAAACAAAGTGTAAAAACAAAATTTTCCTGAATATTTCAAATTACGAAAAAAATTTAAAATTAGAATATATATATATATATATAAATATATATATATATATATATATATATATAATTAATTAATTACAAATGAAATTCTAAATACTAAAATTATATTTTATTAGTAAAGTCAGATTTAAATTTGATATAAAAATATTATTTAAGTGTGTTTGCTTTTTTTGTTTATATTTCTATTTTACTATATCAGCTACCATGCTGTAGCTATCAGCTAAGTTTCCGACAGTTATTTAAAATTGAGATATGTCATAGCTTTTCCTCTTTTAGTTAAATTTTTAGTTGAACTATATTTTCCAAACATGATTTATATATATAAAGACTAAACTATTTACGTCCTTTAATTATATTTAATTTGGTCTATTGATTTTAAAAAATAACAATTTACAATTTTTACAGTTTTAAATTCGAATATTTTTTTTATTAGTCTAAATATATAAGCGAATTAAAATATTTGTCTCGCTGGTGACAGTAAAAGGTCGTCACTCATATTTTGTTCTTACTTTTTCTGACAAATATAAAATCATTTGATACTTATTTAGTTTCTTTCCAATGAGTAAATTTATTCTAAAATCAAATTATATCTTCAAATAATAGTTATAAATTGATAAAAGTTAATAATTTAAGTGTGAATTTAGTCTTATATGAAATACAAAAGAGAAGATAAATAAATATATAAAAAATCAATAAATTTATTATTTAAAGTTTGAAAATAATATTATAATTTCTTATATAGTTCATAACATATTCTTATACAAAATCGTGAAAACTAATAAACCTCTCAAGTGAATACATATGTATATCTTATTCATACAAATAAATATTTATAAAAAATCTAATAGCAAAATAATAACAAATAACACCTGTATACTTTATATTAATCTTATATTTAACTGAGACATCAAAAGTTTGATTCGAGGATGACATAATATATTTAAACAAGATCGTACTTGATCCATATATTAAGAAAATCGAAAGCATGAATAAGTTGGTTCCATTAGGGTTAGCTTCGTGCTTTGAAAAAGGTGGTAACAATTATTAAAAAAGGCTTACCTAAAACATTAGATCGATGGTGATTTGAGAAATGAAATGCTGAGGGTTTTGCACATGTTAATACCTTACACAGAAGGTAAGCAAACAGTGCCCTATTAAAGTTGAACTTTAAAATCAAATATTAGTGTCGTGCATGTTCATACCTTGCAAATTAATGCTACGTATATCTTATCTTTCTCTTCGTTGAAATAAACATAACCCATAAAACTACCCAAGCCCACGTGATCCTATCCTTAATTAAATCACTAATTAAAAATTAGACACCTACTCCCTACTATATTTAGACTCATAATTCAATTCCTATACTTTCATAAAAAAAATTTAGGGTTACTTTCTACTTAATCTTGCTCTTTGCTTTCAATAATCATTTATTAATTAATTTACTCGGTTTAGGGAAAAGTGTTCATTGATTCTTTCACAAGTTTTATTTTTTAACTAAAAATTTTAAGCGTTTCTTTTCAAAATTCATAAAATTCTAACTTAATACGTAATATGTAAAACTTTTAGTTATCGTCTTTATCAAATATATACAGCTTCACATCCTTGGACAACCTCATAAAAAATGACATTAAACATTATCGTTACATCAACACCTAACACCTAACCTAATAGAGTTAACTTAAAGGAGGTACAAAAAGTCTATTTCTAAACCAAAAGAAGAAATGACATTTTCAAGATACTAAAAGCTCAGTAATAAACATGTAAACTAAAATATCAATTTAATACTTTAAATAGATATACATATATCTCAAAACATAATAAATATACACATAAACAAATTTAACGGAGATTAATCAACTACAAAATACTCAAACGAAATATGTTTATAAAACTACTTATATTTTAAATCTTCTAATACTCCTATACTAGTTTGGGTTAACTACTTGAACCTATACTATCATCTTTTTAAATTCAAATTTATTTAAAAAGTTATTCAAACCAAAGATTGATCCTTTTAAAATAATTTAAATTTCTTCACATATTTTAACTCGTGTATTGCGAAAAAGATTGAAAACTTGTTTAAGAAATCTAGAAAGAAATCACAAGTTTCCTAAATTTTATAGAGTATTTAAAAAATGCTTAGAAGGATAAAATATTTTAAAAATGGAAAATAAAGATACATGTCATTTTATAGTTATATAAAGTAATCAGAATACAATAAAAACAGAAACTATTACTATAACTCTATTCGTAATGATAGTTGTGTTGAAAAAAAACAATTTTATTACGGTTTGGTACAAATTTTTAATCTGTTTCCATATTAAAAGCTCAAACAAATGACATATTAATTAAACTTTTATTTTCATTTTAATTCAAGTTAAATATTAAAATATATGTATTTAAACTTAATATTACGTTTAGAGAAACTCAAATTAAGCGACATATTATTTTTACACTTTATTAAGGATGATAAACCAACCAAATCAAATCATTCAGAAGAAGGGAAACGAGGATAAAATAATAAGAAGATTTGACAGTACTACAGTATGGTATTTTTGAGACGATGATATCAATGCGGTCAAAGGTAATTTATTGTTTTTTTAATAAAAAGAAAAAGGAAAAGAAGAGAAAAGAAAGATGGATAGGGATGGAGTTAGGCAGTAAAAAGAGAGAGCGATCACGCGAATCTCGAGAGCAGAGAGAGAACAACAACACGGCACGTGGCAGAGCATGGAGAGATTGTGAGATAGTGGGAAAAGGACAGGGCACACGTGTTTGGTCAAAGGAGGACGCGTGGATAAGGGCAGAATCCGTACATGTGTCGCACCCCATATTTTACTTCGTCGTACGGACACCTTGTATTCTGTCGGCTAGTGGACTCTCCCTCACGTGACTTCCTCACGTGACTAATAAATTTCTCATCCACCGTACATATATATGTAATGTATGAATGCCATGCTTCCCTTTGTATTGTATATGACATCAACCATAACATACAATGAATGCAACATGGTAAATATTCGAACAACGAACCACACACATGCAAACCCTTGAAATGGAAACTTCTTTGTTTTCATAATCTCCGTGTAAGATGAAGCATGAATAAATTGGATTGGATTATGAGCAGATTGATGCGTGATTTGGATAAGGACTTCAAGAGTTGGTGTCGGATAATATCTACCAACATATATATATAAATAAATAAATAAAATTGATTAATTTATTAAAAGTATTTATAATATTCTCACTTACACCCATCCTTGTCACCAAGAATTGATGCTTCATCAGAATGCAGAGTGGCTTTACGATATTCAAGTTTGATCACGACATCTTACGATTCAACAACCGTCTGTCATATGCTTAAGAAACATCAAGTTCCAATTAAACCACCTTTATTCATTGAAATGCGACACAATATATAATTATGAAACTATTTTACAGCGGGCAGAATAGTTATAACTTATAAATTATAGAATAATATTTCATAATAGGTATATTTTTTTAATCTGAGATTCTAACCAAATCAAAGGGATAACTTACAAGAGATAAAAAAGGAAAGAAATTGGCGCACGCTTACATCATAGGATTTTGGGCGAATAATGTCGTACGTGCGGCGTGACATTATTTTATTTCAGAAGCAATTTTAAGATTTATCCTAAAAATGAAAGAAAAAATTTGTCTTTTGTTTTCAATATTAGAAAGTTATAATTAGATTTTGATTCTTGCGAATTTCCCACTTATTTTATTATGATTAGAGTTTTTATCTGTGTTTCTTATATGTCTTAAGAAAAGTTAACACTTTAATTCGTTTATCATAAATCTATTACTTGTTAATATGTTACGTTAAATAGAAAACTCATTCTTTATAAAAACAGCATATTAATAAAACTATCAACCAATATTTTTAATCATATCTATCGTTTTAATTAAAAATATAAAATAAAAAAAATTCAATTATTCATTAAATAACAAAAAATGAAATAAAATTGGTTCCATTTTTACTGTGTGTTCTAAGTCGCCATTATCTCTGACAAGTCTATCCCATTTCTGGGGATGCATAATTGATATACATTAGAAACAATTTATTTTTTGGAGTTGTTATTTTAATAACGATAAAATTAATTTATATGTTTTGTGGTTAAAATGTTAGATACGATTGTGAAGTTTAGGATAGTGTTATGAATAGTAAACCTAAAATGTTGACCCCAATGGAAAAAAAAGACAACCCTTCTAAAAAACTTCGCGTTCTGTCCTTTGTTCCTGTTAGTGATAAAGTTTCGATTAATTTATTGAACTTTTCTTGTATGTTTCTCCTAATTTGTTCCAGATTATTTGTTATTAATTTATACTTTATAGTTGGGAAATTAATTTCTTAAGCAACAAAGCCACTTCTTAAAAAATTATGAATTAAACTGGAATTTTAATTGAATAAACTGGTTCAATCTTTTACTTTTTTTTATTTGTTTGCAGACCTAAACAAACCATAAATCTTAGAAGATCTGGATGAAAATCAGAATAAGGTCCAGTGAGAAGGAGAAAAAAAAAGTTGAAAGCGATGCAATGATTTAACCCCACTTTCATTTAAGGGTTATGTGAGGATTATTTAAATTTATTGAACAAGACAAATTATAAAAAAAGATACATATTTTTTCAACGTAAAAAGTATGGATAAATTGTGATTAAATTCCTGGTTAACTTTTTATGATTTAATCATAAAGTATTTGAATCAATAATAAATAATGTATTTTAATTTAACATTTTTACCTGGTGGTATATCTTGGAAGAAAGTGGTTCTTACCCAGTGGTCATAAAAAATAATGGTGTAGTCGAATATAAGACACAGACAAAACAAAAAATAGTAATAATATCTATCCTAATGATAAAGACAAAATGGACGATTGTGAGGTAATTGAAACGATAAGATCGACAAGGTAAGGGGCCAAAATCACTATTCATTTGAAAGTCAAGTATTGGACTTTATATCATATGCCCATAATGTCCACAAAATTAATTTTATGCATTTTTCTTCATACCAAGGAAAATCAAAACATACCAAAGTTTTTGTAGAAAACATAACGGAATTATTAATGGATAAGAAATAAAGTTAAGTTTAATTAAAATTATAAAATTAAATTATAAGTTGAGGTTTCATCTATTGATATATTATAAATTTGTTTTATATTAAATTGATATAAAATTTTTAATATATTTTTTATATAAAAATATGTATTTTAGATATAAAATTAAATATTAACAAATGATTCAATAGTGAATGACATAATATATTTAACAAATAACGGTTTTTTATATAAATAATATAATAATTAAATAATAAACTTTGTTAAAATAAATTTTATTTAATTTATAACATTAATATCATATTAAAAAATAGACTTCAAACTTAACTTAATCATAAAAGCTGATTTGTAGACGAAGATTTTATCAATTTATATACTATAAACTCGTTTTTTAATATATTATAAACTTTGTTATATTTATTGGGTGTAAAATTTTCAATACACTATCCATACAAATGATATATATTTAATCATGGTATTTATACCATACCTAACTCAATTCTTTTGTAACCCTTATACATTTGTAATGAATGTGTTGAAAAATAATGTGAGAAAATCCCGAAAAATAAGCATAAATGACTACTACAGTGTATGGATAAGGTGAAGAAATGAAAAATGACAGTAAAAAGAAAATTGGGAACTGTGATGATAGCAATAAACGTTACTTTCCAAGTGTTGATGCCTCCCCAAGAAATTGAATAACATGCCTACCCACATTTAACTCTCACACGACTTCAATGCCACTGCATTAAACCATTTTGTTTTATCTCTCTTCACTCATTTAACTATTTATTTTCTTCACCCATAAACTATGCATAAATTAAATACTCTTTTTCTTACTAAATATTGACTTCGATATCTTTTTTTTTATTTAAATCCGTATCCTGTTTAGTCTTTAAAATTATTGAAATTCAAAATTAGTTTCTATTGGGTAAGATTTCTTTTTTACATTAATATTAAGAGGTTGATTGACAGAAATTAAAAGATTTAGAATATATCTAATTGTGTATGCACCTATGGTCGAGAAAAATGGAGACAGGAACAAATCACACTTAACATTTGATTACATTACGAAACAAGTTTGCACTATTGTACTAGTAGTCGATTGACTATGTGGTAGACAAGTTGGTAATTAGAACTTTATAAGATATGAAAAAAACTTATAAATATAATTTCAAGTTTTCAATTTGATTTTCTCCTAACATAACTAACTTGTTTAATTTAATCAGATGTCTAGTTGTAATAAAAAGGAAACTTTTTTTATTATAAATCTTCAAAATTGTCCGTAAATAAAGAAGGGGTGAAAGATTTATCAGAACTAAATTATGATTTAACATAGCACACATAATTAATAATATTAGGTTATTTTGAGATTTATTAATGTACATGGGCGTGTCTTTTGGTAGGGAATGATAAGCTTCACTCTACTGCTTTGGGAAGAGAAGGAAGATACAAAGTGGTGACTAGGGGCAGCGCATCAGAATCCAACGGCTCGTGCCAAGGCTTTCCTCGCATTAACACCTGTTCACATACGTGGCAAACGCAAACTGCGCGTCTGTCACACCGGCGTGGTGAGGGAAGGAAAATCCCGCGTGAACTTTAACCGCAATGGAGTTCCGCTGGGTTCATTCATTTCCAAGCAAACCACGGTTAGCGTAAACCCAACCAGGGTTAAAGACATGTAGTGAGGTAGTTTATAAAGAGACACTGACCATGCCGGAAGAGACGTAAACATCTAATCCAAATAAAACCAAAACAACCTTCAAAGGCAACACAACCATGATGTTGGGGGAGACGAACCGCGCAAACCCAACCGTACACGTCCCACCGTGGCCGCTCATCCACGAATCCTCGCCGGAGATCTTTTCACCGTACACCGCCAATGCTGATTACTCTCCGTACTCTCTGCAAGAAGCTCTCAGCGCCCTTCAGCACTACGACTCCACTGATGCAGAGTCAGACTCTGATGTTCCTTCCCTGGAATCGGATGTTCCGGTTGACGCCTACTCCTGCGATCATTTCCGCATGTTCGAGTTCAAGGTTCGGAGATGCGCACGTGGCAGGTCACATGACTGGACCGAGTGTCCGTACGCCCACCCCGGCGAGAAGGCTCGCCGCCGTGATCCCCGCAAGTATCACTACTCCGGGTCGGCCTGCCCCGATTTTCGCAAGGGAAGTTGCAAGAAAGGTGACGCATGCGAGTACGCGCACGGGGTTTTCGAGTGCTGGCTCCACCCCGCTCGTTACCGCACTCAACCGTGCAAGGACGGCACCAGTTGCCGCCGGCGCGTGTGTTTCTTTGCCCATACGCCGGAGCAACTAAGGGTATTGCCGCAGCAGAGTCCACGCAGTGCTGACTCGTACGACGGGTCTCCTCTAAGACACGCGATCGAGTCCTCCAAGACGGCGGCGCCCTTCGTGTCTTCTCCCGGGTCGTTGTCGCCGCCGGTGGAGTCGCCGCCTATGTCTCCGATGACTCGTTCCGGGTCTTTGTCTGTTAACGAGATGGTAGCTTCGCTGAGAAACTTGCAACTGGGGAAGATTAAGTCCTTGCCTTCTTCCTGGAATGTTATAGGGTCTCCCGGGTTCGGGTCACCCAGAGGACCAGTGATCCGACCCGGGTTCTTCAGTCTTCCTTCGACCCCAACCCAGGCTCCGGTTCGCGGTGGGGTGAATTACTT
The DNA here is from genome assembly GCF_016808095.1 of Vigna angularis. Classification (NCBI taxonomy): domain Eukaryota; kingdom Viridiplantae; phylum Streptophyta; class Magnoliopsida; order Fabales; family Fabaceae; genus Vigna; species Vigna angularis. The sequence goes on along the minus strand of NC_068970.1, from coordinate 62,927,637 downwards.
TGACCTGTGGGAGCAGAGTTGCGAGGAGGAGCCTGTGATGGAGAGGGTGGAGTCCGGAAGAAACATAAGAGCGAGGATGTTCGAGAAGTTGAGCAAAGAGAACGTTCTTGACGGGCCGGGTTCGGGTGAGCCCGTGGTCCCGGATGTCGGGTGGGTCTCGGAGCTTGTGAGTCGCTGATTTCATTCTGCCACTGTTCCCTCGGCGTGTATAGAATACGGGGGAGAAGAAAAGGAAGAATGGTAGTGCGAGATTTATTTTGGAAGAAGAATCCACTTATGTTCTGTAAATAGCCTATTCTAAAGGTGTGGGTGAAGACAGTATAATGGTTTTTTGGGGGGACTTGTTGGACGATGAACAGGTGATTTTCAAGGATGAACATCCTAAGCATTTGTATAGGTAGCAGCGGATGATGAAGTTATATAATTCCCGTGTCTTAATTACCGTGTTTATTTTCACTAATCTCATCTCATTCATGTATAAATTTAAAATATTTCTCATATCTTATGAACAATTCAAACCTCTGTCCTTTATCACTCCAAAATAAAATCTTTACACATGCCCTTATGTTTCCTTATAATTACTCTGTTGTTTTTGTCAGTAAGCTTGAAATGATGCAAGAAGGTGTTGAAAATGGATGGATGGTCTGTGAGATTAGGCAGAGTGTATGTATGAATGTTTGAAGGAGTGATAGAATTTAGATTGCAGATTGGGGCATTTGGTAGTTAGAGTGATCTCCATTTACTTGTTATAACATGAGATCCAGTTTGAAAGGGATACATTGAAAATAGTGATTTGGAGTTTGTGCTGATGGCTGGCTTTGCGTGCCAAGGGTGGCAAACGAGGAAAGGGAAAGCAGCAAACTACCATTCTTGTTGGATTGGTATTGATGCAAACGTTTTCCCTCATCACCTCTTTCAGCGTACATGGTCCCCCATTTTGGTACACACCATCTGCATATTGGACCCTTCTTTTTACTGTTTATCAATTTTCCTTTTCTTATTGAATCTTGTCGGTTAAAAGTAAAGACTTCACCTTCTGCTGGGCTTGCAATATTTGATAGTGAAACTTACACAAAATCTTTGGTGAATGTAAGAAATCTAATCTAAGTGAGTAATGCAGGGGGAAATTATTACATGATAAAAATGAATCCCCCGGTTTGAGGGAAGAGTGTTGGTTGGATGGCAACAGGTTTTTGCTTAGAGAAGAAAAGAAAAGAAAGTGTTATAAATGAATTCTTAATGAGAGTGGAACAACAACAGACAAGATGATGAGGGTTGTTGGACTTAGGAGATAAGATTCTGATGGAATTGACTCATAAAATATGATACATTGCAAGTGCATATTAATCAAAGATTGCCCCTTTAAACTTCAAACAGAATATTAATATCCTCCACATTTTCTAACACAAGCCCACTAAGATAAATTCCACTTTCTTCTGTTTTGGATTGGATTCATACCTTCCTTTCTTTTTTCTCTCCATTTTACTCTACAAAACATCATTTTCGACCACTATTCTTTACTTTTAAAAGCTACGTATCATGCTAAGTTTAAGTAACTAAATTTCCGTAATCTTATCCTTTTTCATTTTTAATTGTAGAGTCTACTGTGAATTCCCTCTTCAGAAAAAAATAGTAAAGAAATCAGTTGCATATCAAATCTCATTCTCTTGCTTTTCCCATTTAGGGAGGTTGCGAATGACTTTTATGAAATTTGATCTACCACAAGAATATCATCAACTTGGTATATGCAAAGCTATAAAGAACATTGTTTGACTTTATCAGTTAGTAGTGTTTAGTAAATACGTTTTTAAATACCTTGTGATTTAACCTTTTTCTAAGACTATATATACACGAAGATTCATTTTTTTAAAATATTAGTTTATAATTTAATTTTTTATATTTATTTTCATTTTAATCCTTAAAATATTTTTTTTATGTAGCATGATCTTTATTGTATATTTATTTTTTACGTAATCTGTTTAAACATGCAACAATTACAGATACTCAGATGGAGAAAAATGCAAAGATCGTAAAAAGATTATTTACGATTTGGTTATATATGATTTGGCTGTATGCATTTCATAATTAACGTTGTCGTTTTCATCCAATCACAGTATTCATATAATACAACATATTTCTCTAGACCTAATTCCAAGCAGTCTGTAAAATTATAAAGTAAACTGCTGATACTATTAAGCACTCACTTTCAAAAGCTAAAACATCATATATCTTTGAAATCCCTTTGATCTTTGTAATGTTTACAGTGCTAAATGGATGATGGATGATCAGATATGATAAAATTGAGGGAGAGAGAGAGAGAAAAGAAGTACTTTTTGTTGCATTGCATTACAGTCATTGACTGAGTCTTTGCCTTGTTTCATAAGATAAGCAGCTGCATAGGTTAGAAACACTGAGCAAACTGGCTAGGAGTTAGGACACAACAGCAACAAGTAAAACAAAACAAATCAAACAGCTCTATCAGTGTGTGTGTGTCTGTCTCAGTCAGACAAAGTCAAACATTTCAAACCTTCCACTTCCCAATCCATTTTCTATAATATATACCATAACACTTCTCCACTCTCCATATTCAGTGTTGTCTTCTTCACTTTCAAATCTTCTCTGACCTAAAAGCCATGGGAAGAGCTCCATGTTGTGACAAAGCTAATGTCAAAAGGGGTCCTTGGTCTCCCGAAGAAGATGAAACCCTCAAAAACTATCTCAAGAAACATGGCACTGGTGGCAATTGGATAACTCTCCCACAAAAAGCAGGTTTATATATCTCTTCTTTCAATTAACTCTGCTACTTTCATTATTTTTATTTCACTTTTCTTTAACTTTTAGGCCTAAAGCGGTGTGGGAAAAGTTGTCGTCTGAGATGGCTGAACTATCTCAGACCTCATATCAAGCATGGAGGTTTCACCGATGAGGAAGACCAAGTTATCTGCAACCTTTATTCAACCATCGGAAGCAGGCAAGTTCGTTCATTCTTTGTTTATAACTAAGACAAGATTGATTCTTTGGCACTCATAAGTTTAAAAGTAACTCTATTTATAGTGCTAAAACCTTCAGTTTCCAAAGGGTACGTAGCGATTCTCGATAAAAATATGTGATCGTGATATATATTAAAACACTAATCTAGATTAACATGTTTTACAATGTTTTGTGTTGCTTTTTGATATCACATATGCTGTGGTTTTTGGGGTTAGGTGGTCTCTTATTGCGGCTCAGTTACCTGGGAGAACGGACAACGATGTGAAAAACCATTGGAACGCTAAGTTAAAGAAAAAGTTTTTGGTAGCAAACACCAATGCCACTGTGGATACTGTTTGTCCACAGTTCACAACTTCCACTACTCCTCAGTCTCGAGCTGAAGACCGTGTCTTCGATCATGAGAACTCAGCCGAGTCTCGTGTTTTGGGTTTGGAGCGGACACACATTCCAGTTCCTTCACCATTGCCTTTAGGATCTAATGTCTCAGGTCTTGGCAGCAGCTGTAGTGTACCACTATCCAATGAAGTTTCAGTCGTTTCAAACTCAACATCCTTTGCGAAACAGGAAAACCAGACTCAATGGTTTGGCTATGATGACGATATTGAAGGTCAAAATGAAGCACTTTTGCTTGATTTTGTGTACGAAGATCTCTTGCTTAGTAATGGGTTTGTTTCTCAAGAAAAAAGCAGCGAAATTGCGCCATCATTTGGCTAACCAAAGGTTCTCTCCAAACAGCAGCACCATTTCAGAAAGAAAAAGGATATTGATTTCATATATTATATGGTATTAATGAGTGGTAGTGATTATATACCCTTCAAATGTGGATTGTGATTTAAATTTGATTAAAGTAGTTAGGTGTGTAAGAAATTATGCGAGGTTTTCAGTGAAGAACTTTACATCCTATTTTACTTTTTTGATTGAAAAATGTTGATGAATGTGAATGGGATGGCAGTGGACATGAAAGTTGCGTTGTGTTGAGGAATTTCTAAGCTTAGAAAGAAACAAAAGGAGGGGTCCCCATCTGACAATAACAATAACTACATAGATGAATCGTGATAGTGTGTCTCTTTCGCCATTATCACATATAAAGTGGTGAAAGAGAAGCCTACGTGATTTCTTTCACATAAGCTTTACGTTTAGTCGTTTACTGCAAAAGTTGCCTTATTTTGTTGTTTTTTCAGTCGGAAGATTATAGTTTTGCATGTGCAGTTTGTTGATTGCATACATAAATGCATCATTGAATAAACATTGGAGTGATGAGTAAAAACTAAGTATTAATGATGTTTTTACACTTACCTACACATGTATAAAGAAAGACATCCTTTTACTGGGAAGGTTTTCAATGAATAATCACATAAAACTGTGCTGACCACTTTTCTTTCTGTTGATGAAGTTTTGCAATTATTCAGGCTCCACAATTTAGTCCCTCACATTATACCGCTTTGAAAATTACCAACAGATATTGGTATGAGAACTTATGAAATGAAATTGTACCATATTCGGTACGATTTTGAGTTGTTCTTGTGGAAATTTTTAAAGTTAATTTCCAGTTTAAGATTGTTTTAATTTCAAATGTTTATTTTAGATAGAAACTACTACTTTTTGGATATTTAAATTGAATTACTGATAAAGAAATTAATCATTTTTAAGTTATGATTATTCGACATAAAAATAGCGATGTATTTTCTATGAAATACTAGTTTATAAATATAATAATTTTAGTTTATCCTGTGTTAAACACCATTTATGGTTAAACTTAATTAGGCCTTTTTTTGAAAATAATAAGTATTTCTCTTATTGTCAAGTCTAAAGGTTATATTTCATAGATATTAAGTTGAAAAACATGTGCAAACACATCAGATACGGCTAGGAAAATAATATCGGTTCTAATAAAAAGCCAACAATGTATATATCTTATAAGGTGAACTTCGTGAAAAATAGTGTATTTTTGGCAAATAAAAGATAATTGTTTCAATTTTTTTAAAAAAAATATTTTATTATTTTTAAGTCTATAAGATCTTATATTTTAAATATTAATTCTTTCATAGTCAAATATAGGAAGTTTGAATTGTTCAAAGTTAATTTGACTACCTAATTAGCATGCTTACAAATCATATTTGAATTTATGTTTTTCTATTATTTTAAATGTTTAGCATTTTTATTCAAATATCGTGTATCCTTGTCTGGTCCTGAAAATTTTCAATTTTTTTACATAATAAAAAACTTTAAGAGTACAAAATCTATAAAATATAAAGAATATACAAAATTTTAAGAATGTAAATATAAAAAATCTGAAAATAGTATGTCTACACATTAACTTTTGGACATTCTCTAACAAAAGTTACTTATAATGTTTAAAATATTTTAATAAAGACTATTAAATCTTTCGAAATTATTTAATTTAACATTATTTTATATAATACATTCTTCATAAGACTATTTTGTAAAAAATCTGAAGTGCAAAAAATAATAATGTGGGTATACAATTTGACAATTTGGTTAGATTCTTTAGATTTTGCTAATTTTCTAATATTGTTGGACCATAATCAATTTAATATACACAATTTATTATAATGGGCATAAGAAAAGAAGTCGGGCTTATTTAAATGACATGATTATATATATTACTTATAAATATTTTAATATATTTTTTATCAGAAGTAAATTCTTACTATCCGAGCTGTAAATTCTGTGTTTAACAACCTTGCTCCACTGTGACTTAAGTATGAGATATCCATGGATCAGTCTGAAGAATAATATTTAAAGATAACGAATTCATCAAGCATTTAACAACCGTATAAAGCAGGGTTTTCAACGTTCTGCAGAACACGACATTGAATAGGGTGACACATCCCAGGAGAAAGTAGAAGTTTTGAAGGGCTATTGAATTTAATAACCTTTATATACATTTCTGGTTTGCTTAATAATTTCATAGATAAGCAAGCATGAGAGGGAGCAGAATTCTCCGTGTCACTGTTTTTACAAGATCATGCACGTAAATGCCTGCAAAGTTCTGGCTTAATCAAAGCCAACAGCAAAATCAATAAGAAATGCGTAAATTGAGATTGTCAAACTTTTTCTGAGAAGCAATTTTAGAAAATTCATTCCAAACTATGATTATACAAGTGAACTCAACTGTGCAAAGGTTGATATCGAACTGGTGCACACACAAACCATTCAACTGCACATTAATTGCAATACCAACCAAACTAAAACAGATTAATGAATATAGCATAAATCAATAGTGTCGCAGCTGAGAAAGGGACCTGCTCAAAGTGCCATCTCAGCCTGCAAAGCTGCCAACTCATCTTCCTCAGCAGTGGGCTTTGATGATGCAGGGCGAGTGGATTGTCGCCCAGATGGAACATGCACCGGAGCTGCTGGAGCTGTAGTTGCAGGCTGAAGAAGCTGCTCTTCCAATTCAGCACCCTCCAGCTCTTCAAGTTCTGCTTCCAATTCATCCTGAAATGGAAAAGAAATTCAGATTTTAGAATGCTCCTCACATGTGACATAATACATTATAACTACGCTCAACAACTAAACAGATAATTTCTCAGTTGCAAAGAGTACAAATGCATATAAAATTAAAATTAGAGCAAATGACCTCGTCAAAATCAGCAGCTGCACCAATTGGAGTAGACAATGCTTCCTGAATTTGTTTCATGTTCTCTGTCTGTTCGTTGATCTCATCCATGGTCTTGTCAACATCATCAATATTCCTGAAAAATAAATACCGCAATTCAACAATGTCGCAATCAGAAGCCCATTAAATAAGATGGATGAACTAAACAAGACATCTCTGTTACATGCAAAGAGATTTTACATATTACAAAAAATACAGTAACTTGTCAGGTTTTAGAAACAATGATGAAAAATATGGAAGAGTAAATCAAGAATGAAAACACAAATATACGTACGTTGCTTTTTGCATTGCCTTCATAGCAGCTGCACCAGTTCTCAATGCATCAACTGTTTCAGTGGTAGCCTTGGCACCTTCCAACATTATCATCTGTAACACATTGTCAGCAGAAAATATAAATGATACTACATGCACTGAAACATTATCATACCCATAATTGTCAGAACTAGTGTGGACTGGCTCTTGGACAGAAAAAACCAGTAACTGATCCAACCAATCCTCAAAAAATAAGATTTCAAAAAACAGACAAAAAAAAAAGGAAATACCAGTCTTGAACAAGCTGACCCATGTGAACTAATCATGCATGGTTCGCATAACTGATTGAACGAGACCCTTCTACTTTCTTTTCAAAAAATTAGAAACTATTTTACATCATATTGATTATTCAATTCCAATTTTAAGACCAAAACTGACTTATTCTTTTCCTAATTTGTCATATGAAAGACAAATAAGAGCTTGAAATTCAATGAGTTTGATTCACTATTTATTACCAGAAGTTTCACTTCTTCCATCCCCTTTTACCTATTCAATGACACTAGTATATTTTCATGTATTTTTTTAAAAGTATGCTAATATTCGTATACACTGTTAAATTTAATTCTTATTAATATAATAATAATAATAATAATAATAATAATAGTAATAATCTTTACACCTTTCTGCCTACAACTTTTCCTTTGATGATTCAAATGACTATTCACGGGCTGTAGTTTCAAAAACAATTGTTGCAGCTGCTGAATTTAAAGTGCATTCACACACCTGGTCATGAATACGCAGCTGAAAATTTCCAAGCTGTTCTATTTGCTGTTCATATAGCCTCTTCCTCTTCAAACACTGTATCGCAGCTGCATAAAGCAGAAATTAAAAAAAGTCATAATGGATTAATACACCATTGATGGGTGAATTGGCTCGCATTTTAAAGAAATCCTCACCATTGATACGTGAGGGCATAATTTTATTTTCAGAAAAAAATGCATACAAGCTTATCAATGTAAGTTCAGTGCGAAGTGGTGATACAAATGGCAAGAGTATTGGGGTAAACATGCTGCATCTAGGGGAGTTACACACTCCAGCTTATGAACTGCATTTCTAATTTTTTTTTAATTTTAATACAAAAAGTTGAACAAAACATTTATGGATAAAATAATTTCTTTTATTATTTTTTAAAATTAATCTGGCCTGTGCCTCTCATTTGTCACTAAGCTAATTGTATCAAAATTGCCTACAACACATAGGACTTCCCAACTGACATGCACATCCACTGAAAAGCATTCTATGGTTTGCTCATGCCGTATCATGGCTCCAAATAGTGGAATTGTCAGATTGCCACACTTGAAAAAAATGAGGTTGCAGCAGCAAACAATCTGGGAGAGGTCATAGAAACCTTTTGAAAGAGACCTTATCATTTTGTTTGATTCCTAAATTGTTGTGTTGGCACAACCCTCAACTCACCTCTGCTGCCATCCTTTTACACTCCTCTGGTTCTTCCCTCGCACTAATGATCCTTTCTGATTCTTTCCTCACTCTTCTATTTGGCCCCTATCTCTTTGGTTTGATTTTTCTTTGGTTCTCTTCTCAGGCTTCTCTGTTTGAGGCTAAAGACTTCCTTTGTTCTCCCTTTCTTTGCAGCATGATCTGCTTTGTTGTCAAGGAAAATGGCTGTTTTGCAGTGTGCTCTTATGAGTTGGTATAAATCCTTGTAATTTTCGATGTAGTTTAACCTCCAATGTTTTAAAGGTTATTTTTCTTATTTATGTAATCTTTTATTCATATACATAGATATATACACATACGAACATGTATAGAGTGCTGCATTTCAGATAAATCTTATTATTTTCATTACACCCCCTTTCAATACAACATTGAAACTCAATTTGGATAACCTTGACCAAGCTTGGTGTTTAATGCATTGTGGCTCGATGTTTAAGTTTTTAATTACTACTTTTTCTAGTTAATGGGTGTATTGCGACTCATCAAAATCATAGTGTGATTGCAGTTTTCCTAATACTACTAGCAATTTATTTTCAAATTGCACACTAATAGAGTATATGATTGCATGTTAGCTCATTTTATTTTAGCTTCTGCAGTAAGAAATAGGTTAGTTCACTGACAGCTCTCCAGTTACTTAAGCATACTATACAACACTACAATTCTGTTACAAGCAGTTACTATCTGATCTCTATGTTTATTAATACACCTTTCTGCCAATTCTAAAACTCTCTGATTTCTGAACAGTACCAGAGCTTTTAAAGTCATACACATGGCAACCAAATCTCTTTACTCCTTCACCATTCTCACCATAACAACTGTCAACGGCATTACTACCCCACTGACTGTGCATCTAAAATTGTGTCGCTACTGGTCAGACTACTCAGAGGACCCTGGATTCCACAAATCAATGGTTGGCAGTAGCGGCCCTGCAATATATTAATGTTATCAGAGTTGAGATTGGGTATGCTGTCAACAAGGTTTATCAAATCGTGTTCATAACCTCACTGGACAGTTGTTAAACAGATCCTTCAATATCATCAAGGTGCAACTGATTTTGGCCTGTTCTTCAACCTTGCTCTGCTCAGCTGCCTCTGAAATTGCATGTCTGATTTGGGTATTTGACATGGGTGACAGAGAGTCTAATTCCAGTATTCGTTTCTCAGCTTGCATCTTCATGGAGTAGGATATTTTCTTTGTTCAGGAGAAGGTTCTCTCAAGAAGTCATTCATTCTGAATATGTTCCTGTTTAAGAGCTGGTGGCTGACATCCGTGTCAAGCCTTTTTGAAGGCACAGCTCTGTACTCTAAGAGACAAACTCAGGCATGCTCACAGCTTTTACCTTGAGTTAGTGGGGATGTGACAGAGCATATGATTGTAAGTAGCCTTTTGTATTTTAGCTTCTGTAATGAGCAATAGGCTAGTTCAGTCACAGTTCAGCAGTTTGTTATCACCAAAAAGTGTTTATAAGGCTTGGGCAGCCCTCATCTTCTAAATTGGTTTCGAGAGAAACTAAAACTGTAAGTCAAAGTCTATCTTAAATCCATTGTTGAGTAACCTTCATTGACACTCTCCAAGCCCATGGTCCTGATTGTGATAGGTGTGTCGGAAAGTTGCTTTAGTTGCAATCACCCATAGGTCATAAACAGTATTTTAGAAAATGCTACCGACAGTGGGGCTAACAAAACATCACAGTGTGAAGCCACTAGGATGTCTACTATTAGATAAGATATATGGCCTAAGTAGTGCTTAATAAATTCTATTGGGTTGTGAATTCCATAGCTTATTTCCTTGGACACGTTTGTTGCAAGAACAGCCATGACCAGAAAAGAAGTTAGAATTCATTGCAATGAGATTTGTCCACTCTGGCAATCTTTTCTTCAATTTTACGCCTAACATAACTGTGTAATTCTACTCCAGATTGCGAATCTGGTCCAATTCATGCAACTCGTGATATGACTCAAGCACAAACATAATTCGCTCATCAATTTGTGTTCCCAACAGCTTGAATCATATCAAACTGTATTCACCAATTTTTATTCCAGCTGCTCGAATCATATTGACCCGTAAATATTGTATTATGAATCATATAATACTAATAACCACCATGCTTATATTAGGAAGTCCACCCCTTACAAACTAGTTTTATAGGATAAAGTTAGACGCTAAGCCCATATTGTGAGAGAATATAAAGTAAATTCATCGTTCAATGATAGCAGTAGGTGTGACAATGGTATCCATCAGTGGTGGCAGTAATAATAAAAGATCACGATAACAAAATAATTGGAGTAAAAGTAAATCTAATCAATCTATGGCTTTTCACATTCTAAAGTACCTACAGAACTTTCATCGGAACTTTTTGTTCATTCCAACTACCACCCCGCAGATGTCAAAACAAATGAGACCCCAAGTCTTGTTGAGAAGCTTGACATCCTTTTTTCTATGAAACTATCATGACAATTTTTGACTAATGAATGCATTCAAAACCTCAGTAATAGCACAAACATAGGTGGAGTAGGCAGGCAGTGCATGTATTCTCGATAACAAGCATAAATGAGTTTTGCTACATACCCCTTTTATTCTTTGCTCTGGTGAACTCTTTGGCCCTTTCAACTTCTGCTGCGGCCTTTTTAAGGAGTACTTTCTCTTTTTTCTCTAACATTTCAAGTGTCTGCAGAATTAAAGGAACAAAGCACTCGAAATGAGAAAAAAGTTTCCTCAAACAGCAAATTAATTCACAAATTGATCCTTTCTTGATCAAAGGACGTCTAGAAAAACTATGCAACATTATAGAACCAGAAAAAAAAAAGAATTTCAGAATACATGCAAATTCCTGCACGGGTTTGAATGAGGACAAATTAGATAATAAAAGCAGAACTTGGCTACTGAGGCAGTGTCGCAACAATGATGTGAACATATGCAGTTTATTCGCTTAGTTTACATCAAGCGATTTCCTTAACACTAAATGGAGAAAATCATTACAATAGGGACGAGACAGAGAGTAAAATAAAATTTGCCTCTATTCCTCCAATTTGTAAATAGCTAAGAATTAACATATGGGAACATCCACGATATCCAGGAATTCGTTTTGTAATAATTCCAACTTCCAAAGACGAGAACGTGGCTTATCATTTAAACTTCGTGGAAAATGATAACACTAATCAGATTTCACAATATAAATATATGAAACTCAAATTCATCGACTACGCACAATTCTTCCGGTTGAAAAAAAGAAAAGAGAATCTCCCAATTGGGGGATCCAAATCCAATTTACCTCGTTTAATTTGTCCAGAGTCGTTAGAGTATTGGCTTCTTGTTTAGGTTTACCAAAAATTCGGGTAAACATGGTTGATTAAGAGATGTCGAAACAAAGATACCTTGCTCGTCCAATAGGAAAATAGATGGGACTCTAAAGACTGTTCGCAACTCGATCTCCCTGGAACAGCAAAAGGATTCACTAAAATCAAATTCATAGAAAATGAACGGAAAGAACAGTGAAGATGAACGAACCTCTTGAAAAAATTAGGTTTATTTTAATTTTTGTTGAGGTTAGATATGAAGATTATTAAGGTTGGATAAGAAACGGGAGATCTGGCAAGAACACTTACCCTGTAGAGTATCGAGGAAATTCCCAAACTCAATTGAACGAGAAACTAATCGAAACTTGATCTGCCCTTTCTCGACTCCTCCACGTGGTGACAACTGTTGGTTACCAACTGTGATCCCTAATTAATATATATATATATATATATATATATATATATATATATATATATATATATATAATTATGGATCGAATTTTAACTGTTTTTACATATTTAATGTTGATTTTATTTTTATTCATATAAATTATTTTATTACTTTAATTTTTAAATTTTATAATTATATTTTTAACTTAATTAATTATTTATAGTTAAGATAAAAAAGAATTATTTCGTATTTTTAACAATATATAACAACGATGTACTTGGATAATTTCAATTTTTGTTAATATATTTTATTTTATCTTTCTAAATATTTTTTAATTTACTATTATAACTGTTATGTAACTTTGTTTTAAAATACATCATCATTTACTAATTTTATCCTATATCAATATATATCATTTTATTCTTGATTTTGGAACTTCTTATATAACATCTTATTTTATTCTTTTTATATCTTAAATATAATTACGATACAAAAAATATATATAATACAACATGTAAGCTAATGTATCATACAACATGTATAAGGATATTATCATCTATAAATAATTCATATCAACATTCATAGCAAGTTTATATCAACAGACTCTGGTGAGTTATTTATTTATGGTGGTAGAAGAACTTGCTCACCCTAGCTACCACATACAATGTTAGTTTGTCAATTATCTTTAGCCAAGGTAAAGCCTATAGGACATTTTGCACCTCTTACCATGTATTCCACCCCTTTCTACTTGAGATTGAATGATCATTAGAGCGACATGATAATTCCCAATACTAAATCCATATATCAATTATATACATTAATGAAACGCCACCATAAAATCTCAAAATGAGATCCACAAAATTACACCAACACATATATCATACTCATCATCATCAAAATTTTCATACATGAACAAACACCATACTACTATTAAACATGCTTAAAGTACATTGCAAAATTTATCAAACAATCATGGAACAAGAAAACTCAACATGTGCATTATTAGCGCACAGAAGTGGCGTCCAACGTTAGACTTCTCACATGAGGTGATGCTCACCGGCGATCCAGGCAATCAACTTCAAACATTTCACAAATAGCGATGCTCAGTGATAGACTCGGTACTCAACATCATTCTTTCACAAAAATTCACGCTCAACAACACTCTATTGTGGCTCAACGTCCTAGAACAAAAATGCTTCAAACTTGCAGTGAAATATGGCGTTCAATGGTGACCTACTACCGCTCATCGCCAAATCATTCACATTTTTTTACGCTCAACGATACAAGACTAGCGCTCAATAGTCTAAAGCTAAAATGCTCATAGACATACATAATGAACTGACGCTCAAAGCTAGATTGCAATCACTCAGTGTCGTATCAAATATCAACATATTAAAATTATGTAATTTTGGAAAATGGAACTTGTTCAAATCGTCAAATTGACACCCTCTTCTCATTAATTGGGTCAAAAATAGCTTTTAATGTTAGGCACATACCAATTAACCAAATTGATCAAATTCTAAGTTCCTCGATCAACACAAACTCAAATCAGACAAACCACAAAAGCAAACATTCAAAATAACCAGATTCAACATATCAAACTTCATTACACAACTTGATCATGCAAAACACAAATGTAAATAACTTAAACCAATGCAATTAGCTTTCCTTATTTGAAAGACGTACATACTAATAAAGAATCCCTAACACCTTCCGAAACACAAGACGTTCTATCTATTTCTATGAACAACACAAACACAATCGTGTCATACCATTAGGATCACTAATTAACAAATACTTTTATAGAAATATGAAACACTACATGTAAACCAAGAAGCCCCACATGCAAAAAAAAAAACACATAAAATAATAAAATAGCATAAAATCAACTTACTCTTTTGCGTAAACTAATCGGATAAAAGTTGGAAGTTCACCTTAAAGATCATCATATTCAAACAGAAAAATTGCCGATTTGGAAAGCTAGAAAAAGGAAAAGTGTTATAAAATGAATGTGTTTTGAAAGATTATGTGATTTTAAGATAATAAAGCTTGTTTATAAATAATCTATTTATACTTTAAATTTTTATTATTAAAATAATCAAGTCTTATTATTTAAACATATTATCAATTTTAAAACACAATTTTTTAGACTTTTATAAACTAACAGTTAAATATCTATGATAAATTTTTATTTTATTAAAAAAAGTAAGGTTTAATACCTAATTTTGTCCCCAGTTTGGTTGGCAAATTTCAATTTAGTCTCTCGTTAGAAAAGTGTTTGAAATGGGTCCTTACTTGTAAATTTGTGAGTCAAATTAGTCCATTCCGTTAAATATAACAAAATGGAGTTAATGAGATGATGATGTGGCAGTAGTGAGTGGTTACGTGTGAAAATATAATTGTGTGCGTGGTTACATGTTGGTTAATTAGAGAACAAAGGGTTTTATTAAGAAATTGGATTTTTTTAAAATCAATTTTTCCATTCTCATTCTCAATCAAGATAATAACTCATTTTCCACCATTGCCATAATCATTTTGCCACTCACAGCTACTACCAACACCTTTTCACCATCTTCACCTCCATCGAATGTCCATTCCCATCCTTCTTATCATACTTTTCTCCTATTTCCCCTCCTTTCAACCAAAAACATAACGCACCAAAAACATATTAACAATCCCAACCAACTCATTCTCCATCTTCAATCCTCAATTCTCAAATCATTCAAACCTTCATTCTCTCTGCAAATTCAATTCAAATTCAACCCCATCATTCATTCCTTCCTCAAGCCTCCCAAAAAATAGCTTGAAACACACCACACACAAAAAAGAACCCCATAAAACTTCACAGGTACACACGAAGAAGAAAAACTCGACGAGGAATAAAAAATTTCAGTTTTTTCTTTAGTGTGATCATCGTTTCGTCAATGGCCACGGGACCCGAAAGATCGAAGCCACTGCACAACTTCTCGTTGCCCTGTTTGAAATTGGGCACCCAATGGTTACTTAGCTGCGTCAACGCCGACCTCGATTACCGATCCTCGAGATTCGACGCGCTCCAGAATGGCGTCGTTCGAGTCCCCAACAAGCACAAAATGAACAACGACAACGTCGTTTTCTTGGGAGGACTCGGAGAAGAAGCTAGTGGGGTGGCCAACCATGCCATGATGCCTTGGAATTTGAGAACGAGAGAAACCCCAACCAAGCTCGGTGGAGGTGTGGGCAGCGACTAGGGGCTTAGTCTCCAATGGCAGCGACGCCGTAAAGAGAGAAACCCCAACCAAGAGTTTGGCCTCGCATTCATGACCGGTGATGAACCCGACAAGAGCGAACCACGATGGCGTCTCCATCGCTCCTGGTGAGCGTTGCGGAGTTGAAAAGGAGGAGAGAAACCCTAACGTTTGGAAGAAAAGAAAGGGTAACTCTGATGGTTCCCTTGGC
This sequence comes from Vigna angularis, assembly GCF_016808095.1. Lineage (NCBI taxonomy): Eukaryota > Viridiplantae > Streptophyta > Magnoliopsida > Fabales > Fabaceae > Vigna > Vigna angularis. The sequence goes on along the minus strand of NC_068970.1, from coordinate 62,912,111 downwards.
CGCAACAAGCGCTGTCGGCGACAATCCCGGCGACGACGACCTCGTTTGATGCAGTTGAGGCGACGACTCTAGCAGCGAAGAATGGTGGGAGGCACGGTGGTGAGGGCGCAACGCGGAGAGGTAAGAGTACTTCTCTCGCGTGAAGAGAGGCAGGAGAGGAGAGGTTGGCGCGGTGATCGGCGACGACTCTGGCGATGATCGGGGTCGCCGACGACAGTTTTGGCCGGCCAGTGGGATGCGTGGCGGTGTTGGGCTGATGGAAGGCAGGACTGCCACGGTTGGGAGTGAAGAAGAGACTCTAAACTTTGTCCCAAGAGAGAAAAAAGAAGAAACCCTAATTTCTAATCTGAAGGAGCTTTGGGCCTATACACCAAAACTCTTTCTTCTCTAATTAACCAACATGTAAGCACAAAAACAATTATATTTTCACACGTAACCACTAACTACTATCACATTATCATTCCATTAACTCCGTTTGGTTATATTTGACGGAAGTGATTAATTTGACTCACAAATTTACAAGTAATGACCCATTTCAAACATTGTTCTAACGAGGGACTAAATTGAGATTTGTCAACCAAACTGGGACAAAATTGGGTATTAAACCAAAAAGTAATACACATATGTATTCTCATTAGTATTATTAGTGAAAATACGTGTGCTATATGCATGTATGTCAATTTTTTATTATAGTAAAAATTTATTAAATTATAAAATGATTTATATTAAAAATAGTTATAATTTTTTTAATAATATGAATTTTAAAAATAGTTATTAAAAAGATAAAATTAAAAAAATAATATTATGAGTAGTTGTTAAAATTAAAAAAATGTGGTTACTGAAAGGTAAATTTTTAAAAAATACACGTAGACACCAAACGAATAATCTTTATATAATAGTATATATTTTTTAATAATTATGATAAAATTATTTTATCTAGTCGATATAAATTATTTTTCCTAACTCAAACTAAGTTTTAGATAGTTCAGTCTATACATTTACATACAGTGAAAAGCTGTAAACTTTAGATAGTCATACATTAATTTGATGTATGCAATAAGAAATAAATTATAATTTTGATATTTAAAAATTTATAATATATAGTTTATAGTTTTAATACTGTAAAAAGAAAACTTATAAACGTTATAAGTTTTGATTGAAGGAAAGAAATCTCATGAAAAATATATATTTATTTTTGGATTAAATATGTTTTTAGTTATCAAAATTTAAATATAATATTTTTATTTAACTTTTTTTTATATTTTTAGTATTTAAACTTGAAAAATAAATAAATAAAATAATTTCAAACTAACTACATTAATTTTTTTAAAATTAAACAATGTAACTAATGTGTAAATTAAAATATGTCAAATAAAATAAATATTTCAAGAAATGTGTTTGATACGTAATAAAATATAACATAATTAAATTAAAAATTTATATTTATTTATTTATAAAAATTAAAAATTAAGAAAAATAATTTCAAGTATATCAAAATTTAAAATAAAAATAAATCTTAATTCCATGTTTAATTTTAGAAACTAAAAACATGTAAAATATTTATCTTTGGAAAACTTTTATAACTATAAAGAGCAAAGAACATGTAATACTTCCCCACAGCATACAAAGTTTTCAGAATTTGTTTAAAGATTTTCTTCATGTTTAAAAGACTTGTAGATTTACTAAAATACCCTAAATCCCACACTTATTTTATTTCATGTCTCGTTCTAAGATTTAGTCTTTAGATATTTTTTTAATACGCTTATTAGCAGATGACATAAATGCTGAAAATGTCAATTTAGTACTTGAAAAAATAATTTCTATCTCAATATCAAATACTATAAATTAATCAGTTTTTTAAGTAAGACTAAAAAAGTGAATTTGTACAGTTTTATGTCAAATTAATTTTAAAAAAAAAAAAATATATATATATATATATATATCATCAAATACCTCCTTAAAATTATTATTCTTTAAAATATTAATAATTAATTATATTGTTATAATAAAATACAAATATTAATAATGAATAAATATATATATTTTTTTCTAATTCAAACAATATTTTTTTCACCTATAGCCGTCCAAAACAAAGCATCATCGTACAATGAGTAAAAGCTAAAACCTGTCCAGTTATTATTCGCATGAGCATCTGCAAAATAAAAAAGAAGACTTAACAGTAGACACATCAGAATTTCACACTCCAATTTAGGGTTTACCTTTATTCGCACTTCTCAGTGTGCCACCCATTTCCTCCGCCGCAGCCGTCAGCAGCAATGGCAGACACATCTTCTCCTCCGACGGACCAACTCGCAGTCACCACCCTCGACGAAGAGGTACCCAAGGCCCAATTCTCGGATCGCGTCCCGATCCGCTCCATCATTTCCCGCCCCGACGGCGGCTCGGGCTTGGCCGGCCGGAAGGCGCGCGTCGGTGGCTGGGTCAAGACTGGTCGGAAAGCCGACAAAGACGCCTTCGCCTTCCTCGAAATTAACGACGGCAGCTGCGCCGGTAACCTCCAAGTTATCGTTGAAGCCTCGCTTGGCGAACTCGGTCAACTCGTACCCACTGGAACTTGCGTCGTCGTCGACGGCCACCTCAAGCTTCCTCCCGCCGGCACCAAACAGAAGATCGAACTTCGCGCCGATAAGGTCCTCCACGTCGGCCCAGTCGATCCCGCCAAATATCCTCTGCCCAAAATGAGACTTACTCTTGAGTTCCTCAGAGATTTCGTTCATCTTCGTTCAAGAACCAACACGGTACCTTCCTTCTTTTTTGTCATAAACTGTTATTCTAAAAGTGTTAATGAATTTAGTTATTATGGCATAATCTTACTCTGTCAAGAGGTTTTATAGTGTTATCGTGATTTTGTGGCATAACACGGATTCTGATTGTATGAGGGCAAAAACCTTTACTTAATATCTCGGTTTGGGAAATTGTGGACCGATATTGTTAGAAATTGAAGAAAAAAGAGATCTCAATTGTTATAGATAAACTTAATTGATTTGGTTGTTATTACTTTTTGTAGTTATACTTATGTCATGTTGTGTGTGATTGCAGATATCTGCGGTCGCTAGAATTAGAAATGCTCTTGCATATGCTACGCATACTTTTTTCAACAAAGAAGGGTTTCTTTACGTGCACACACCGATTGTTACCACGAGTGACTGTGAGGGTGCGGGTGAGATGTTTCAGGTGACGACTTTGCTGAGCGAGGCTGAGAGATTGGAGAAGGAGTTGTTGCAGAATCCGCCTCCTACGGAGGCAGATGTGGCAGCGGCTAGGTTGGTTGTTAAGGAGAAAGGGGATGTTGTGTCTCAGTTGAAAGCTGCCAAGGCGACTAAGCCAGAGATTGGTGCTGCTGTGGATCAGCTTAAGAAGGCGAAGGAGAGTTTGGCTAAGGTGGAGGAGAGGTCCAAGCTTAAGCCTGGGATTCCTAAGAAGGATGATGGAAAGGTGGATTATGGGAAAGATTTCTTTGCACGTCAAGCGTTTTTGACGGTTTCAGGTCAGCTTCAAGTTGAGTCTTATGTGTGTGCACTTAGCAGTGTGTATACCTTTGGCCCCACTTTTCGCGCGGAGAATTCTCACACTTCCAGGCATTTGGCTGAGTTTTGGATGGTAGAACCTGAGATAGCGTTTGCAGAGTTGAAGGTATATAAAAATTTGAACTCACTCATAAATGATCATGATTATGTTCAGATGCAGCATTATTGTTGTTAGTCTTAGTTCTGTTATAGTTATCTGTCCAATGAGGCAGTTTTTTTTAGTTAGGGCTGAGAACTGTTTAATTTGTCCAGTGCAAAGCTGCCTACTTAAACCTGCTGTTATAAGATTTGATGTTTTTAATTTTTTGTGCTGGAAGCAGTAAAGTCCATGGTTTTTGTGTTTTATGTGTAGGATGATATGAACTGTGCCGAGGCGTATGTGAAATTTTTGTGTCAGTGGTTACTTGACAACTGTCTTGAGGATATGGAGTTTATGGCTGATAAGTTTGATAAAGGTTGCATTGATCGTTTGAAGTTGGTTGCTTCCACCCCCTTTATTCGAGTTTCGTATACAGAAGCAGTGGAAATACTAGAAGACGCTGTGAAGAATGGTAAAAAATTTGAGAATGAAGTGAAATGGGGTATTGACTTAGCATCTGAGCATGAAAGGTACTTTGTAATATCTTTTTCACCTTTTGGTCCAGCACTTGTGCTTATTGATTTGTGTTGTGTGACATCTTGATGGAATGGTGTTATGCAGATTCCTGACAGAGGTAAAATTTCAGAAGCCAGTCATTGTCTATAACTATCCAAAAGAAATCAAAGCATTCTACATGCGGCTCAATGATGACTTAAAAACAGTGGCTGCTATGGATGTGCTTGTACCAAAGGTGGCGTTCTGTGTGTTTTATTTTGAACATGTTTATGGTTGATTGCTATATTGATGGTTTTTTTGGCATAATAGAAGCATGTATTTAAGTAAATGCAATTTTTCAGGTGGGAGAGCTAATTGGTGGAAGCCAAAGAGAAGAGCGTTATGATGTTATTCAGTCAAGGTTCATATATATATATATATATAATATGTTTTACTGTCTTTTCCTGATTTCTTTCCTTTAGTTAATTGATATCCTTGGAATTTATTTGACTTATATTTTTATGTTGCAGAATAAAGGAAATGGGTTTGCCTCTTGAGCCATACGAGTGGTACCTTGATCTGAGGCGGTATGGAACAGTGAAACATGCGGGATTTGGGCTTGGCTTTGAAAGAATGATTCTCTTTGCAACCGGCCTGGAAAATATTAGAGATGTGATTCCCTTTCCACGATATCCAGGCAGAGCTGATCTATAATCTTTCTCTTTCTGATAACTAGTGGTTGTCATTCTCTTGCTCTAGTAGTTGAGTTGAAAAATAGTAATTATATATAGCATTTAATTTTTTTTTTGTGGTTGCAGACACCACGAGTGGGTCTTTGAGATTCTCTTTTTGGCCGAACTAATTTATTTTTAAAGGATTCTGGGTCTTGTTGATCTGTTACTTCAATTTTTTTTAATATCCACCTTTATATTTGTTTTATTATTCGTCAGAAGTGAATCCAGGCTCTGCCAGAGGATACAAATATAGTAATTAAAATGATATATAGCATTTTAATTGTCTATAATTATATATACATATATATATATATATATATATATATATATATATATTCATCACATATATTATTTTCATTTTCTTTTTAGATGTAAATGAGCTATTTTTATTAATCTGGATTACACGTCTTAGAAAACTTGTCTTTTGTTAGTATACAATTATCTGAATGTTAAACTTGTCTTTCTAGCATGTTTTTTCATATTTTCTCTTCATATATATTATGGATATGTTTGAATAAGTATTTCAATATAAATAAACCAAAAAATAGAAGTAAAGAGTTCATTTTATAAATTAAAATTAATTTCAATATAAATTAAGAAAATATAATTTTCAGAAATGAGTATAAGATATTGTAATTTATGAATTTTTTTTACGAAAACACTAGTGCAAATATTGTTAAAGTATATTTTAAGTAAAATATTCCCACTTAATTAGACCATTACAGTCTGCTTTAAAATAAATAACTTTAAAAAATATTTAAGTATATATTTTTAAAATTTAAATTATATTAAAAAAACTAATTTTAATTATTAGGTAATGTTGTGTTTCATAAATTATAATATATTAAAATAATATTACTTTCGAACTTTTTTAAAATATAATTATTATTTTAAAAATTGAACCGACTCACAAACCTAGTTCGACCCATCGAAAAGACTTCTTTGATAATCCTAGTTTGAAGTGTGAATTTTATTAAAATTTGAGGATGCATAATGGAAAAAGAGTAAATTTTAAGCTGATAACTTGAAATAATATCTGAAAGTAAAATATAATCACTTGGTAAAATTTAAAAGTAAACTAAATATTTTGGTGAAACTAATATATTAAATAAAGTATAAATGAATTTAAATAACCACTACAATATTTCAGATCTCCCACAAGAATTTTCTCCACGAGATTTGGGGAATTCTATTCTTCTTCCAATTGGTAAGAATGCATAACAAGTGACAGGAATACACATTTGAAGTTCTATCCTTTGTTAGTATCATTTCCACAAAAAAAGGGGACAAGTAACAGAAACTGACTGATGTAACAAAACGAATCTATAAAAATACACGCCTTATGCAATTTTTCCAAAAGAAAAAGTTTTTACTGCAATCTGTAATGCTCTTGTAAATATATGCAAATAGGCATTACACACCCTCTTAGAACCATCATGCTCCCGAAATAAGCATATGAGAGTTTTCACCAAACTCTTCTGTTATCTTTAGGCATAAGGATTGAATGAATATATGCACGGAATAACATTGACTCATTCATGCAGTAAATGTTAAACTGATCTCAAGTACAGCAGATCGAAAACTCCTCACAAAAACAAAGGGTATTACCTTCAAATGTCACCTTAACTGCTATCAATTAACTGATCTCTAATTTGGTGAAAGTTCCTATCTTACCAATGATTTTCATCCAATAAAAGGAAATACAAAAAAAGTAGCTGAACCCACAGAAGAAATCATCACCGTTCCATGCCGTTGCTGATAAGAAGGATATTAGGGGCCAATCCATATGATAGATATAAAATATTCTTTAGTTTGTCTGGTCATTATGCTCCAAAATGATTCTCATGCACATATCTCCATCACTAGACCGATATCTTTCTAGCTTGCTTTGTAGGTATACATGTACCCCCGAAGCTTTCTCACCTCTTCTGATGACTCCGTTAGTAAATGATCCACATAGAGGCAGAGTGCAGATGCTCTGGATCATATATAGTAAGAAGCAATGCACTTAAACCAGGTTATTGCTCACAAAACAAAACAAAACAAAACAGAAGGAATGCATGGCCTACCCAAGAGGACCAAATGGTAGCCAGATTACATCCCAACGAAACTTTGGCAGCCTACAAAAAAATAATTATTATTAAACAGGAAGAGTTGAGAAAGCACCTATAGATAGCAAAATCCTATGTTTTTAAAAGCGAACCGATTATTGAACTGGTTAAAGTATTGGTTTAAGGTTTAATAATTCAAAATTTAATGGTTAAACATTCATCAAACAAGGGTCGAACCAGTGTTAATAAAACTATTATAATAATTGAACGATATATAAAATAATATTATATAACATCACAATTCTATGATGTTAAAATCTAAAATAAACATAAATTCGCTGTTTCTTAACATTTAAAATACATATAGAAATTAAAATAAAATCTTATCATAATTGAATTAAAGTTTCAATAACATTAATAATAAGCTTATATGTAGAATAGAAGGAAATTGCCAAATATTTTATATTGTTAAGAACAAAGTTAAAATAATTTATTATTAAATATTTTTAATTGAGCTGGTTTAGACTGGTTTTATCAGTTTCTACATTTAACAATATGCAGAATCCTGTATGGAATATATATCAAATGCATCAATCATGCTTATCAAGTAGCTTTACCTCAACATGTAATATAACCAGAAAACTGCCAGGGTAACGCCAGTATACCATGAACACTTGATCCATCTCCTGCGATGGTTTGATTCATGAAGCAGTCCTATGAGGGCAAACAAGCATGCTAAAACAGCCACCCAGTCTGTAAAAGTTATTCAATTAAATAAGTTCACAGCATTGATCCACATAATTTGTGATACGTGGAGAACATATCATATTTTATCGTTGCAAATCGGTATAAGTAGATAATGCAAATAAGGGCACAAAGGGAATAAAATCTACAACCTTATAGAACAGAATAATACAAAATGAAACAGTTCCTGATTAAAATAGGAAGAAGAAATTCAGATACGAGAAGTGAACCTGCAGATATAACAGTCCATGAGTAGATCTCCTCCATGAAGTACGCATGATACCGCTATTTATCAAATAACAAAGAAAGACATACCATATTCAGTAAAGGCAACTATCATGAGATTGAAAAAAAAAACAGCTAAAATGCTTCAATGTTACAAATCTGGAAAAGAGTAAAATGCAGAGCCTTCCCACTATGTCAGATTTTAACATAGCTCCAATTTGAATAAATTTTTCCACAAACATTAAAAGGAGAAGAAAATAAGAAGGTAAAATGAATTGAACTGTTCTCATAACTCAAAAATCAAGTTGTACACTTCTGCAAAAACTCAGTTGTACAAGTTACTTTCAACTAACGGGAAAGGCTTAATTCATTTTTGTCTTCTTAATCTCTTCTTTACAAGTTTACAGAGTTTATCCAACCGAAGAATCCACTTCTGACTGAACATGTCATCAAAAGCACAGCCAAACAATGTATCTCCAAAAATACATGAGACATAAATTAAATAGAAAAAAAATGCTTATCAAATCCCATAAGACCAGCATTCCAGTTAAAAAAATAAAAAAGAAATGCTCAAATCACAAGCAACCTAGAGAGATACGAGATAAATAGACCTCCTTCGGTATATAGTCTCCGTTTCTAATTTCAACGATTCTTCCAGAAGACAGTAATTAACACATTTGAAATTTTCGGTGTAAAATATAGCAAAAAGTCTTGAAAATACCAGTTCCCATGGTGTTAAAGCCTGGTGGAAGATGGAGTACAAAAGAAACACGATGTAACAGAAGAACAAAGTTGCGAATACCATCTACATAGTAAAAAAGAAAACCAGGTTAGCAGGAGTCCAATATGTTTAAGAATTCAATCAAATTGTGTTTAACAAGAAAGAAAGGTAACATTGTGTTGTGAATGTACCCTCCATAAGCGACTCTGCTCAGCTTGACTTCTTTCAAGAGAACGAACTAACTCTTCCTGCTCTGCGCATCAAAATCTAAGTCTTCATTAATTAGATGACCCAATTCAAATTTATAAAACAAAAATGAAATGTTTATAATTTTAATTTTTCCGCAATCGGAAATAGTCGAGGAAGATCGTACCATGAGATTCTAAGGGACGAGAGTCTCCGTCGTGCACCGGAAGAGAGAGGTTTCCGTCTTCCGAATGGCGAAATTTCCTTGCGAGCTTCTTCATTGTTCTAATTTACCGATTCCTTTCTCTCGTCGCAGATTTGAAACGGTTCTTGGAAAATCTTGTTCTAATGGTTAAGTATTTCGTTATATTTATTCGTCAATCTATTCTATGATTAACTATTAAAAAAAATAATCAAAGACAGTTACTATTTTATAAATTATACTAGGAGAAAATGAAGCTTCCATGTATTTTTTTTTCCAAATAAAATAAGGGAAAAATAGAGAGCATAAAAGTTTAAATAAAACATAAACATATCTAATTATACAAAGCTATTTTTTCTCATTCTTCCTTTGAGTAAAGATTTAATTTATAAATACTAATGTATATGTAATTACCAGTGTTGTTTGTGGGAAAGTTAAAAATCAAGAATCAATTTAATCACCCCAAAAATTGCATAAGGTTTAAATAAATTTCAAGTTTTTGATATTTTTCTAGTATTTAATATTTTATTTTAAAATGATATGTTTAAAATTTAACATTTTATATTAAATATTGTGTGTTGTTTTCGCCAGTTTTAATGTATATTTGATCGAAACTGTTAAAAATGAAACATTAACACCTGAATTAATAAGATGACATTATGATATAAAAATATATAAAATATTTAAGAAATAAAAACAACATAATAATAAATATATTTTTTCCTATAATTACATTAAAATTTCAAAATATTTTTACTGCGGCAAACTTTACAATTATTTTCTTATAAAATATTGATATATTTTACACATACATTTGATACATTAATAAGTCAATTTAATCTCTACGAACATTACAAATTTGTTTTCCCGATGCATTTAATGCTATATATTTTAAGCAATTTAAAGATTAAATTTATTTTTACAAAATGTTTAACGCAATCTAAATTTTTTCAAATAATAAAAAATAAACAATTTATAAATATGATATTTATCTTTTTACGCTCTAATCTATTTGTAGTTTAAAATTAAGTATAAGAATGTCTAATTGAAATACCTCAAAATATTCCATTATAATAGTTAGGGAGTTCAATGATAATACTTAGGAATCTAATGACAAAAAATATAATTTTTAAGACTTAAATTGACGACAATGTCAATAACTATTAATTCTAATTATTAATGTATCATTTATTTGGGTTTAGTTTATTTAAAAATTTCACATTTATAGAATAAGAATATGAAAGGCACTGTTGTTAGCTTCATTACAAAAGACAGTACAATGTCCACACATTGGATCCATACTATTTCCAAGGTGTTCAGTTCCATTACTTCAAGAAATAAAAACTGACAACGGAGATTAGCATACCAAACTAGACCCAAAAAAAGTCAAACGATTTGTACCGAGCCGGTTATAAAACAATTGGGATTGAACCAAACTGGTTAATTAAAAGTTCCACTCCATCCGAAACTGTAAAACAGCTTGGCTCAAACCAAACCATACAAAGGACTTCACAACCCGATTCAGTTTAACTGATCCTCTTCGGAGTCCCGTTCGATTTAAACTAAACCATCTTAGAAAACCAGTTCAGTTCAAACCGAACTATTTCCATAGAGCCTTATAATCGGTTCAATTTAGCCCAGTTTTTTTTGGAAAGAACCATGTTATGCACTAGTCAACAATGTTTTGGGGGAGATAGGATGGGTTTGAAACAACAAGAACCAGCTATCTTTGCATTCATCCACATCAATGTGGTATGACGAGGAATTCAAACGAAACTCCAAAATCCATGATCCAAAACCCGATCGCACCAATTTTAGCTTCTCATCAAGCTCAATAGCACTCTAAAATGCTAATTTTTCCATAGTAAGACTCAGTCCAGCTGTTTCTAGATGTATTAACACAGGTTCAAGCTACCCTTTTCCAAATGTTGTTACATCCAACAGAAATTATTCCCTTCACTATCCTGTTAGCAACCAATATAAAGGGAAAAAGTGTGTCTAAACTCAAATATGTTTCATTTTTCTAAGGCAATCAAAACTGAGGCAGAAAGTCAATATTATCAGACTACATATTCTCAACGTCTCAACAAATTAAAAGATAAATATAAAATCCGCAAAATCAACTATAACCAAAAGATATATATCGAGTACATAATCAATCCTCATCATCAATAACCTTAGTGCCCAAACCTTTAAGCTCCTCCTTGGGGATCTCGACGACGGTAACAAGAGAGTATAGCTCTTCTTTGGCATCCTCATCATCATTCCTCTTGCGAGCAATGCGAACCCTAATCCTCCTGGGAACACTCCGGATCCCCTGACTCCAGACATACTTGTTGAGCTTCACATCCACTCTCACGTCATTCGTCCCCATCGCCTTCTGCGCAAACTTCCTTATTTCCTTAATTGCTTTGGGAGCCTTCTTCTTAAACGTGCTGTTTATCATTGTGATAAACGTCAGAAACAAAAATTAAATACATAAAATATGAATTGATGATCGATTTAAGAAAGAACGGGAACAGAAAATGTTCTACAGAACAGTTGCATAGTTGGAGGAAAAGGAGATTACCAGCCATGTAAGCGTTTGTGGAGGTTGATGGTGTACTCTCGAGAGACGACCTCCTCTTTCCTACCCTTGGCTTTCTCCACCATTGTTATTCACTCACCTAAGCATGTAATATATACTCAGGATTTGCTTCTATCTGAACGTTAATAGAAATAGTTATGACTGGAAATAGAGCAGAGAAGACAACATACCTTTCTTTAGATTCTGGAAAATGCAGCGATGCTGAGAGAGGAGGAAGAAACGGAGGCAGAAGAAAAGAGCGAATTATCGGAGATTTCACATACAATAATAAAATCCAAACCCTAATGGGCCTCCTATGAATAACGGGTTCAATCTACAGGCCTCAGCATTGAGCCTTTTTCTTAGTGACAAAAAACGTATATTTGTTTAGAGTTTTTTCAATTTATTTTTTTACTGAGAGACTAATGGTTAAATACAAATAAAATAACTTAAAATTTACTGATGGTTAACTGTTTAATATGTTAACTCTTTTTTTAAGCTTAATAAAGAGGTAGGTTATATTTCTTTAAATAATTTACAAACGACCTACCAATAAAAGTTATTGCCAAGAATCTAAGTAATATGATTTTATTATTTTTATTACGGTAATTAAATTTCTAATTGTTTGGCTTCTGAGAAATCATGACATAACCTATTTTATTTTTGACAAATGGATTTTGAAGTTTTGAATTGGACGATTATATCCATAAAAATAAAATTCGCACAGTAAATTTATTATATTCGCAGAGAAAAACACACCTATGTTTTTCCCAACCCATTTGGTTGAAATATATTTAACATTTTATGTAAATTTTTAATTATAATAATTCATGCACCGTGCTCAACTGAATTAGATCCTATTAACAAGATTTAATGCATAGGATTAAAAAAACAAAATTGGAAAATAACTAAAAGATATAACCAAATTTAAATTTAAAAGAATATCTTAATTAGTTCTTAATTAGGTACTTTAATTTTACATTAATTGTAGGATAATATAATTATAACAAGTAATACTTTTCTGAGAAGACATCGCTTTGATTAAAATTATTCAAAAGCTATATATAAAACTATTTCCAATAAGACTATTTTTCTTTAAAATCGAGCGTGCATTATATATATGTATATATATCCAACATAAAATTACATTATTCTAGTATCTACACAAGATTAATTTTTCAAAACTTATTGAAACATTATTTCTAAATGCAAATATTTTTATAATAATTATTTTTAAAAAAGCAATATTTTAAATGAATTTAAAACATTTTTCATAATTAATTCTACCAAAATCTAAACCAAGTGCATAATCCTAAAAAAGAACAAGAATATATTTCTGCTATTTCCCCCACAGTTAAAAAAGTTATAAAAAAAGGTGAAAAATAATATTAAAAGGCATACAGGTGCAGCTGCAATGCAACCCTTTAATTATTCTGCAGACTTGTCCTGGAACTGTCAGACGGCCAAAACTAGTACTTTCGGAGAGATTAGAAAAATAACCAACATGGAAAAATTTTCGCATCACCTCACCATCAAGTTCCCATTCTTTTGTTATAAAGCTGCTCGATACCCTTCTCTGCAGCACAAATCAATGTAGATATATGTTTCATTTCAAACCTTCATTGGGGCTACGTAAACACCTAATTTGCCACCTAAGTCATCACTAACCAACAATTTACATAACCTATTCTCACAATGTTATGTACGTTTTGTGCCTTAAGTCAAAAAACGAATTACGGGAGTTGGAAAATTTCTAATTCACGGCTCTGCTAAGCAATCTGCTATTACTTCGCCCTTGTCTCCACAAACTGAATGCTAAAACTGCAAGACTAGCAACTCCTGCCAAAATCTGTCACACAAAAATGTAATATATGGTTGTTTCCTATACTTCCAGGCATGTATATAATAATTTACCTACAAGAGGCCTGATGTAACTAACCTTCGCTTCTTTGCCATAGTTAGTTCGAGCAGATTGGAATACTGATTTCAGTAATTTAAAGGGAGAAGACTTGGGCATTAGGATCACAACAGTATACTTGTTTTTGCAAGGAAAAGGTAATATTCTTTTAAGTGCCAATTGTGCAGTTGATGGTGTAAGGGATGATCTAACTTTTGATCGCCCTTCATCTTGAACCTGCAGCAGAGATAATTGCACGACTAGTGAGATTTCACGTATATGAAAATGAGCAAATATGACCGTAACCTATACAATCATCATCATAATAATAATAATAAAAAAGCAGACCATCATCTAATTTAAAGAAACGCAGCTTATGTCAGGTCTGGATCCATAACATAATTTTAATTTATAACAAGATTATGAAAAGGGGAGAAAATAATGATTATTTACGTCTAGATCATAATAACTTGCAAGGAACATCTCAATGTTGCAGTCATTTGTCATAATCAAAATCAATTAAAAGAGAGATATTTTCATATATTCTTGTGCTAAACTTCATTCCAAACTCAACACTGGTCATAAAGTAACAGAACTAGAACTGGAAGTTATGATTAATTCCTTTCTGATAATCTGAGGAAAACCAAATGCAAATAGCAATCCTCGTGACACATGGCATTTCATGACATTGCAATAGTCACTCACCTCAAAAGAAATGCCAACATCACCCGCATAGACTCTTGATTGATAGCTATGCAAAATCCTATCCAGCCAGTAATAATTTTCCTGAAAGACGTGTTCCAGTAAGTAAAAAGAAAATATTCATCCCCGATTCAGAACGCTTTTGTGGATAAAAGATATGAGCTTATAAGAATTCGTGTCAGGTGTATATAATTTTGTTCAATTGTGACTGAGTTGTAAAGACTACAATGCTAATAAGACAAACTTCAAGATCGAATTAACCTGCAGTCCATTCTCATGAGCTCGTTGCTCAATTTCAAGTATGGTTGAAACGTCCTGTCCTGAAGGCCCTTCCTCTTGAAGACGTAACATTTCATCCAAAGCAATATCTACCTGTAAATGATTTTATAAGACAGTATTCTCACCAAGTAATGTATTGAGAAGTTCACTTATTTTACATATGAAGGAGACTTGCCAGCTTGGAAGATATGTCTGGATCACAAGAAAAATTTATGCTTACGTCTCCACGAACATCACCTATTCTTGAGGGTTTATTACCACCAAGAAATACTGAAACACCTACAGAGTATATCTGGTGGAGGGAGGCAAAGTCTTAGAAATAGTAGAATACCATATATGACAACTGAAGGAAAAGATAGTAACACATATAAACCTGGCCATGCTTGAAACGGAGAACCTGCATTATTTTTGTTTCAAGAAGCTTGCTCAAGAACCCAACAAAATGAATCTCCTCCACCTGCCAAATCAAGTCCCCCAAAACCCATGCAGGTCGAAACACAGATTATCATGTTATTTATAATATTTAGTTAACACAGGTTTTAATATCTGTATTTTTTTGCTCAAGAAACCATGAGATTAATCTCCTGAAATGTAGAAATTACCAAAGTGGGTCTTACCTCTCCTAACAAAGTCAACATGCATAAGGAACTTAGTTATCGACCACTATTCCTTGTTAGTTCAATTTATAATTTTATATAATTACATAAATTCAGAAACTAGGGGAAAAAAGAACACACACCATGGTCCCATTCCTCAGCTCTACAGGAAAACATATCTGCACCAAACACTGTGCTTCTACCATGGGACTCCGAACCACTTCTCTACAAGCAAAGTGTGGTTTATTTAGAAAATGCATCCACTGAATCCTTCAAAAGTATTTCGGGCATCCATACACAATTGATAATGTGGAAAGATGTTTGTAACATCCAGATTGTCAAAAAGATGCAATAGGGCAGCAAGAGAACAATCTTTCCTAGAGATGATGCCTAAGCATAATCTTTTCCTCATTTGAAAAGCCATACAGTTCATTTGAGAGCTTAACAAAACATGCACATCTTTTCCTGGTGGTACAACGCACACAACAATTATCATAACACCTTTTGTTTGTGAATGCAGTGCGCTGACATACCTATGGATTTCTGTTGGAAAATTGAAAGGCAATCCTTTCAGTTCATCACGGTTAAAATGCATAATAGGTTCAGGAGGTTTTGGTATCCCACCCTGCAAGGAAAGAAATCAATTGGTATAGAATAGTTCAAAAGGTCTCCTGGCTTTTGTTTAATGGATTCGTACTCACTAGGTACTGCAATATCAAGGGCATTGCAATAGCAGGATCAATATTTCCAACAATCACAACAGTAAAAGTTGATGGATCTTTGAAACATGTACTGAAGAATTCACAAGCTTTCCGTGGATCAACCTTCTGTAGGTCACTTTTTCTAATAGGCTGCAAAACAAAGAATATGCTGAAAGTCAAAAGTAGATCATTCAGTCAATGGTTTAATTGATATCAGAAAGTAGCTATACCCGGAAAAAGTAAGAGTTGCCATAGTTAAGCTCTTTTACACGGTTTGTAAAAGCAGTATATGGATCCCTATCTTGAGCAGATACTGCTTCTTCAGCCATCTGCATAACTATTTTGACATCTTCTTCACCTGGTGTTAAATTTGTTGTAAACAGCTGATAGACCAGCTGGAGTATGTAAGAAATAAACAAATGTCATCAGAATGGGTAGAAAGAAGAGTAGCCTAACATATAATAGTGGAATTGGTGTATGAGTTAGTAATACAGAATAGAAAAGAAAAGAACTATTAAGGCCTGTTTACTTATTACATTTTACTTTTTCACTTTTAATAACAAACCATCGAATTTTGTAAATCAATTTGCTGTTTTCAAAGCTTTGTTTTCACTATTTCCCATACAACTTTTTGAAACCATGAAACAAACTGAAAATAAGGTTTCAGTTTTGTAATTAAAACTGAAAACAAAGAATGGAGTTTGTAATTAAAAGTAAAAACAAAAATAAAAATTGAAAGTATTTTCTCAAAGTGAACGAACTCTTGCATTTCTTGACTGAATTATTAGAAAAGGGAAAAAGAATTCTCCTCCTAGGGTTCTTCTTTTGAAAAAGTTCTTCTAATTAATGCATCTTCCATCATCACTCTCCCCTGTTAATGAATTGATTAGCACTAACTAGGAATGGCAAAAAAAGCACATTCACACCCGTAGATACTCAGTGGGCAGTGGGCAACACATTGCGGGTAGGTCGTACTTAGATTTTTATACAGGTATCCACAGGTGAAAGTAAAAATCTTATATTTCTCTAATTTACCAAATATCTTTACAGTATCTCAGCAAATTCTATTACTACCAACAGAATCAAAAGCAGAAAAGCCTTTTAGTAAAAATAGAAGTTAGCTGGAATCACATGGCATTAGGGCATATCATAAAATAAAAAAATGAGAAAAAAAAATTTCATAACTTGAAAAAAAGGTATTGATATTGAAGTTAAATCCAAAAATATATATACATGATGTCCAGTCCATACAATAAATGGATGAAAAAGAAAAGAGAAATATTATCAGGAATTAAGAACAAGATTATTACTAGATACTAAGTTAAAATACAATTACTTGCTTCCAGCTTTAAAACATAAACAGGTGGATGTAGTATGATCTAATAATTGTTTTTTATGTGCTTGCATTTTTGTGAGCAACTACATCCTACGACTTTAAATTGCCATCAAATCAAGAAAGGAAAAGAATTTTTTGTTAATTATATCAAAGATACCTGCAAAGCAGTTTCTAGGTCTGAAGGTGAACAATCACCATAAAAAGTTCTCATATATGCACCAATCTTGGTACCAACTTCAGCTCTCTTGCCAGCAAGCATATCCATTAGGACAGATGGTCTATAACCAAAAACACCAATTTCCCCAGCAATAGTTGGTCCCATCGAACAAGAGAAGTACTCACTCTCTGGGAGTTCAGATAAACCCCCATATGAATACCCAGTGAAGATAACCTGTTAAAACACATCTATAGATTAGAACAGATAATTATTAATGCTAAAATTCTAAATTCACCGTTAGCTGATGCCTAATAAGTGCATGCGTATGCTAATTTAAATTTTGAATTAGTAAAAGGCAGGAAACTTAAATCTCTTGGACTACATGCAGCATAAGACACTTCAAAAAATCAATTATTTGTTTTGGGCATTTTGCGTTGGAATTTTTTTATGTGTTGAATTAGATCTGTAGATGAAAACCCTAGGTTTAAATATCATAATTATACTCTATTAGGGTCATGTAATATAATTTAACAAAATTTGAAGCAAAGCTGTCAATCGATAATGTAACCAGATTGATACAGAAGTAGGTCAATGTCTATTCAAGGAATAGGTATGAATTATGAACCATGAAAAATCTGATAAGCAATGCCTAAGAGAATTGGAACCTGGTCATCAAGAAAGTCTGTACGCTTGTAACAGATCCGCATGCCATTTGACAGTACCAGTTCAGTAGCTCCAATATTTGAATATTCCAATTCCTGCACAACATGCCTAATTTGAAGACAGGGGAGGGATCAAGATTTCGAATGTGATTTCCTAAACACAATTTAACTGGAAGAAAAACCATAACAGTCATAATAATCGTTATACAGAAGAAGTCACATTTCAAAAGCTATATAATGACAGAAACTGTATACATATGATAGGTTAATAACTAGTATACAAAACCCTGCTTACATAAATAGTAGCAGCTGGTTAAACAGATAATATTGGCTATCACAACTTAGAAAAAATCAAGATTTTAATGAAACATGGTTATAGTCGCAAAGTAAACAATAAGACCTAAAATAATAAAAAAACTGAGCCCTACACGGAAAACCATTATTTTTAACCATTCTGAAATTTGGAATTTTTGTTATTATAACATATGGGCAGGTAGGATAAAATGAAGTAAAAGTATGGCCACATAACCATGACACTTATCAAGGAAAGGAATTTACTTTATTTTCTCTTAATAGATCCAAGTAATATGAATTAAAAAAGAACCGTCAAACCTTAATGTTTTACAAATTTGTATGATCTTTTGATGACGAATAAAACTGCAAATGTTCTCATAGGAAGAAACATGTCATTGTCAACCACTCTTTCATAATAGGATAAAGATGCAACGTCTACCTAAAACAAGCTACCAAGGAGGTACTTAATAACAGCAGTGCTGAGACTTGATTCTATGGATTAACAACAATGATTCCAAGGATACATTCACAAGAGATTATACAGGCGGGCCAGAAATCAGAAAATAAAGAACTATATTGGCAAATGAAAATGCAACGCACAAAATAGAGAACGATTTCATGGTTGAATCAAACTCACCCCATATTTGGCTTTGTAGTGACAATTTCTTCTGGAACATGTTCATCATCCCAATAAGAGATTCTCCCTTCTTCCTCCATAAGATTAACTTTCTTAACAACATTTTTCAGATCATCAAGCACAGCAAATGGCTGGGGCTCAATAGTCTTTATGACACAGCTACATGATGTCCTTAATTTCTCAGAACACTTAGAGATTTCTGATGTTGATATATCTGATGGGTATAAATAACACAACATCAATTACAAGGCTTCACAAGCTTGATTGTACAGAAATTTGATGTCAAAAGAAAAAAAACAAAAAGTAGAAGATAATCAACTCACGTGGTAGAAGAGTCTTTTGGAGTTGAGCCTCATACTCAATCCCAACAACAGGTTCAGCGTGGAGAAAATGCTGCATGAACAAAGAGAAGATTATCTCCAAAGCCACCTATAGTTTGTTATGAGACATTCTAATGCAAAAAATATATATACTTGTAAATATTCATCTCTCAAGCTGGTAGATTGAATTTGATCTCGCTCCAAATACGCAGATTCAATCTCTGACATCAGTAGTGCACGGACTACAGATATTTCACGATCTGAAAAGCCATGAAGTCTTACCCTCGCAACCTGAAATATAGCTGTCATAAATATCAAAATAAAAGGGGACAAAAGAAGGGAACTGGAAGAAAAAAGTGAAAGACAGAAAGATGAAGAAAATACAACTCAGGTCAAGATGAAAGGCACCTCTATTAACATGGATTCCAGGGCTTCAATGGTTCCTTTTCTTTTACAAGAGGAAGTCATTATATTGGCCTTTAATGGGCGGACTAAAACATCAGCAGCAGCAGAACAGGAGAAATAAGGTGGATCATTTCTACGAGCTATTTTAAAGAACCTCTGGTTTAAAGCATAGAGGAACATGGATTCTGCAAGTAAATTACGGTAGTCTTTCACTGTCTTAAGCTCATCCACTGGCGTCTTATAGCTAATCATCACTGCAGACTGTTATTAGGAAAGCCCATATTAAAGTGTTAATTTCGAAGCAAGATAAAATCACTAACAAAAAACCCTGGAACTTGAATTAAAAGTTAATGGTTCGTTACCTACTTACCCCAGCAGCTTCGGATTCAATAAAACACGAAAATCGTGGCTCATCATGTGATGGAACCTGGAATGTTGGTATAAGTGGAGGATCAGGATCTGGAATTTTCTGGCCAAAATGAGTCTTTATTAACTCAACTACATCCTGCAAATGTGTGTGAGCGATTAAGGAAATCACTAATCAGCACAGTTACTTAACCAAACAAAAATCAGATGTGAATAAATAAAGCACCTGCGTATCAGAAAAATCTCCAACTGCGATCACTGCCATATTGCATAAATGGTACCACTTCTTGTAAAAATGCTTCACAGTCTCTGAAGAAACCGTCCGAATCACTTTCTCTAGGCCAATTGGCAAACGTTCAGCATACTGCAATCCATTCAACACTTAATGAAATAACAACACCAATCGATATAAAACAATTTCCCAAACTGCAATCACATATTCTAACCATTTTAATCAACATTGGCTAATAAAATAGCAAGTAGCAAGTGTTGAATACAGGCACCTTTGAACCTTCCATCATCAACATCCAATGAGCATCCTGCAGCCGCCCCGTGGCATTTCTGCTTCCTCTGTACTCTTCCATGACAGCTCCTCTCTCTTTCGCCAAGTCATCCTTCGAAACTCGAATCTACAAACACAGAACAATCCAATTACAAAAAAGTAGAACAACAAAACAGAGTCATCCAAACAGAGCATAACACAATTCTGATTGAGACCTCTGAACTGAACTCCGCCAAGACCGAAATGGCCTGAGACAACAGTTCCGGCTTGTCGACCGGAACCAATAGCTCGTAAACCGTGTCGTCCGCAGAGGTCACGGCGTTCTGACAGGCTCCGAATTCGGCTCCAATACTCTCGAGAAATTTGACGATGTCGTGATTGGTGTATTTCTTGGTGGCACTGAACGCGAGGTGTTCAACAATGTGAGCAACTCCGCGTTCATCCTCCTCTTCGAGAATTGATCTGCCGTAACCGATTTCACAATCAGCAATTCAGCATTGAATGATTCATAATACATGGGATATACGAATGGAGAATTAGGTTAGGTTAGGTTATCGGTTACCCAGCCCTGACGGCGAGAGCGAGAGCGGCTCTCATGCGAGGCTTGGAATTGCAACGAACGTAGTAGCGAAGGCCATTGTCGAGGGTGCCGTAGTCGACGCCAACGGGTTGGTCGGAGAGAAGCTGCTCCATGTCGGCGTTGACAAGCTTAAGCGATCTGAACCCTTGTTTCTTCGAGATCGGAGGTACAGCGGCGGGAAGTAATTCCATTCTTCTTGTTTTCTTCACTCTTTGCCCAGACTCAACGTGATATTCTGCGCCACTTACCACTGTCACTCACGATACTACCACTCTCCTATCTCATTTCCTTCTCTTTTTCTTTTTTTCTTTTGTAATTTCTTTTTGCACTTAATAGTTTCTTTGAAACCCACCTCGGGAACACGTTAGGTAAATTATATTTTTGTCTTTACGCATTTTTCTACTTTCATATTAGTCAGAAATTCAAGGATTGGAGTAGGGAGTTTCATGATGTAAATTATATTTTTGTCTTTATGCATCCTTTTCAATTTTTATATTAATGAGAAATTTAAGGATGGGAGTAAGAAGTCTTATATTGAGTTAGATGACTATATATATATATATATATATATATATAAAAGAAAGATCACAAATTCAATTTTATACTAAAAGTGATATTATGTTTATTGTATGAGTTATTTATGACTTTTTACCTACAAATCTCCCATGTTATTTTCTTTCTGTAGAAGCCATCAACATTAATTTAGATAAAACTAATTTTTTTCCCCAATTATATCTATCTTATTTTGTAATTCCCATGTAGATTCAATTTCAATTTTTTTATAAAATTGTTTAGAATTCAGTTTTTGAATAGTGAAATTCTTAGCTGTACTTATTATTTCCAATTCCAAAATTCTGCTCGGAATTTAACCTTTATTTTTTATCTACTTTTTAAGAAAGTAAAAATAAAAAATAAGAAATAAAATGTTGAGATTGAATTTTATTTATTTTGAAATGAGAGAAAAATAATTTAAGTGTGAATAAAAGTTAGTTTTGTAAGATAATTAGAAAACTTTTAGACACATACACATTTTTCATTATTTTTTTACGGATAAAAAATACTTCTAAGACATTAAAAATGTGTCAAAAACCCAAAAAATGAAACAAAATATACCATTTTTTTTCCATAGAAATCTATTAAAGTTGATTATGGGTAGCTGAAAAAAACATACCTATACATAAACATGAGTAAGCGTACATTATTTTGATAAAAATAAATAGAATGGAACAACTTTTAAAACCTAAAAATTCTGAGACAGTATAAGTGTGCTAATTAAACACAAAAATATCATTTTTACACTATGAACCATTATATCTATTTTTTTTTCAAAATTCTAAAATCAAACTTATATTTTCTATTATAAAATTGCTATTTTTTGTTCTTTATTTTCTATTTTCTTTTAAGGAAAAATTAACTACTGTCAAAATTTGGTTTTCACGAAACAAAGAATTGATTTTCAACATTAATATTAGGGTTGATAAAAAATACTTGTTTTTTTATCCAATTCAAAAAAATCCAAAATAAATTTAAAAGTTGAGTTAGATTAGATAATCAGATAATATTAGAAAAAATAAATAAATAATTATGGTCAAATTTAAGTAATACACTATAAATATATAATTCAATTCAAATTTATATTTTAATATTTATAAATTAGAAATCTTACTTTTAATATGATACTATTTTTCGTTAAAATTTAATAATATAGTTTATTATAATAATTATTAATAAAATTTATTATATTTATCTCATTGACTTAAAATAAACTAAACTAAATAATTCTAAACCTGATTAATCCAATGAAATAAATGGTTAAGATATAAATTTTAAAAATATTGAATTGGTTGCATCCAAACAATCCAAATCCGATCCAATCCCCGGTGTCATAAAGGTTAGCTAATAACTTCAACTGTACAATTCGAGTAATAAATGCAGATGGATCAATTGAGAAAACTAATATTTTCAGGACTGATGACATGATAAATTATGAGACAAGTAATATCATGTTTTCAATAGAAAAATTGGAGAAGTCACCTAGATATTGACATCATTAATGGATGACGGTATGATTAACTTAACTAATAGAGATATTATAAATAATCAATGCTACTAAAGAAAATATGTATATGATTTATATAATTTACTTTTATATTATTAAAGGTTTTAATAAAATCCTGCGGTTGATGCTAACTTAATACTAAAAATAAATATTTGTAACCTATGCACAAGGATTGAATTCTTCTACCATAAAATGCAATTAGGCTGCTATAATAAGTTCCATGAAAATGTGGATAACGCAAACATGGAACAAGTTTATAAACATGGTATGACCTAAGACGGTAGATTGACTTTGCCCTTCCACCCATGGAAAAGTTTAGCGATGACCTGCATAAAACTATGCGACATTCATAAAATAAAGATTTGTATTTTAATAGATCTCCAAATATACAAGTAATAGAAAAAATACAGGAATGAAGCACTGACCTGGTGAGTACATCTAAACTTCAATCCATAAAACCATAACAGGGATGAATAATATACAATAATATACATATGCTTGAAAAAAGAGCAGCGCAAAGATATGTACAAAGAGATAACACAACAGCAAAGATCTATACAAAGAGATTTCACAAGGGGAGGACTTTCCACAAGGTGGCTTCTTCTCCACAGTTAACTATAGCCATGATATTTTTTAATGCTGATCAAATCCAAAGAAGAATGCTACTTCCAACTGCATCCAATTCGCCAACACAGTTTGGAAAAACTTCTCCTGATACTAATACCACCATATTTCAGAGTCTCCTTTCTGATTCCTCGTCTAGTTTCTTTCAACTTTCTCTGGTTTTCTAACATCGGAAATAATTTTTTTATCGACATTCCGGTTCGTTTAACGTTCATTTATGCTTATTGGAGTTGATTCAACAAAATATATTCAAAGTCTGACAGTGTCCTAACATGACTCGTCTATTCGTAAACCTATGATATAACAAATCAATGAGAACTCCCCTTTTCATAACAAAGATAGCAGTCACCAAACTAGGTGCCATCAGAGACCCAAGTATCCTTGATTCCTTCTTTCCATATTCCCCATCTCCATCTCACTCTTGGGAATTTGCTTCTGCATGAAGAGATCAGGCCGCCAGCAACATATGAATCAACATCACGATGGATAAGAAGAGAAACATCACACAACTGGGTGCTTTTATCCAAAACAGAAGAGATAAATGCAAGAGTACCCTCCACTTCATGGACCACTAGATGTGCAATAAGTTGTTTTATCATCTTCATACCAATCCCATCTGCCAAACCTCCCCGTCTAAATGAATTCTCCATCACATGCCAGGCTCCAGGACCTAAACTAAGACATGTTATGTTCGGAAAACAACCCAACAAAGTATCAATCCCAAACACTGCTGCATCAACCTGTTTTCTTCTTCCTACCAAATCCAAGGTAAGTCTCTTCACCGTGCTGCAGTGACGAAACATAGTAAACAAAAAACCAAGAGAGAGGCATTCTACACTGAGCTGAAGGCATTGTATATTAGCACAATTTTTCAACCTGAGCTCATCAGTATTCTCGAGGGAGAGATTAAAATTGGACAAGGAAGGGGCCTCAAGGACAACCAACTTAGGTTTGATGCATCTGAGATCAAAATCAACAAGGCAAGGTGCACATATGATCAAAGAAAGTGGAGCATTTGAGACCGACCATTGACAAGTGGTAAGGTGTAAGAAATTAATCTTAGGCTCCTTAAGTCCACCAACCCCAATAAGACTGAGTTGAGTCAAATTAGGGAAACAAGCATTGATCCTGCTTAAGTCCTCATCATCCAGTCTCACAAACTCAAGAGTCAAATGTCTCAACGTTGGCATCAAACACAAACCATCCACGGATAACCACGCATTCCTCACAACCAATTTCCCAAGATTATGGCCTGAATAAGACATATTGCAAATTTCCATGAGAGACAAATAAAACTTAGATTCATATTCTTATGGGATGTTTGGATGGACAGAAAGAAGATATAAATGAATACAATACGTTTTTTTGGTTGATTTAAGAGAAAGTGTTTTAAAATAAAAATTCAATAATTTCTTTCCATCATATTTCCCTTCTACTCAAATTTCGACATTGATGGTACGTTTAACAGGGAGGAAAGAACGTTGATGAACTATTTTCTTTGGTTGGAGAGAAAATGAAAGGAAAAAAAATGTAACTAACAAAAGTTCAAATATTACGTTTTTCTCTTCAATTCTACCTTCCAAACATACCATTAGGTTCTTTTAATATTATTTCATCCAGAGTAATCTAAACAAATGTTAATCTTCAACACAAATTGAAACACCAATTCTGACTGAAAGAATACGAAACACGCGCAAGAAACCGCATTCTTGTAAGAGAAAGAAAGTATGAAGAAAGAAAAATTGAGAATCAAGAAGCTAACAGGTGGAAGAGATGAGGGACAAGGCTTCGGATCGGCGCCAACAAGACTGGACCCAGAAATCGGAGACGGAGAAAGATTTCAGAGCGTGGGAAATGGATGGAAGCCACTCTCTGATGAAGTTCATGTCGGTAAGGTAGAGATCGTCGGACTCATCCTCGACGTCGTCGAAGGAGACGCCACCGAGGGCGCGATCGACGCCCAGCGAGACGGAGTCAAGAGTGGAGGTGGAGCGGAATACGAGGTGAGAGAAAACGGTCTTGAAGGGAGTGACGAGGTGCTTGGTCTCCGGCGAACGGGACTTGAGGTAGCGCGACATGGAACAGACCACGTTCAGCCACCGCACCTCGTATGACGCCGCGTTTAGACCCTTGGACACCGCCCTGCACCGCGCCACATCGGTAGTGTCCGTTAAACGACTCACAATTTCCACCAACAGCGACGCCGGAAGCTCCTCCATCATCGCCAATCGAATTGCGCAATTGCATTCAACATAGAGAGAGAGAGAGAGAAAAGAGTTTGTGTTTGCGTTTTGTTTTTCGGTGGATAAAGATAGTTTGAAAACATTGAGAATATTTTGACAAAGGTCACGTGGCAAAATCACATGGAATATAAATTAGAAAATGAAAAATGACGTGGAAATGAAGTGAGGTAGGATATCAAGTGGAGAGTTGATTTTGTGATCGAGTTTGGGTTAGAGAGAACCTAAATAACCGTTTTTTCTCCCACAAGTGTTGTTAGAGTTTACCATTCGTTTGAGTATTGCTTTTGATGTATTCTTTTCACTCATCGATAAGTGTTTGTCTTCGTTTGAACGTTTGGAAGGAACAAGCATCGAAAGGGACGTGTTTTTATCGTTTCGTCGTGGAGAGTTTAGGCAAATGTTTTGTACAAGCAAGTCAATTATGAAAATGACATTCATTTTGAAGTGCCTAATTTATTATTTAACGATTTTTGAACATAAAAGTGATGTCGACAAAATTATTATGTCATTTATATAGAATTTTATGTCTAAGGAACCATCTTTTGTAAATATCAAAGTGCAGAAACTACATTGGTAGCAAAGACAAAATAAGTGGGATTTGCGTAGACACGTCAACTATGAAAAATGACATTCATCTTAAAGTGTCTAATTTATTCCTTAACAATTTTTTAATATAGAAGTGATGTCGAGACAATTATTATGTCATTTATATAAAATTTCATATCCAAGAAACTATCTTTTTGTAAAACTCAAAGTGCAGAAACTACATCGATAGCAAAGACAAAATTCATTCTAATTTATTCCTTAACCATTTTTGAACATAAAATTGATGTTTGAAACAATTATTATGCCATTTATATAAAATTTCATGTTCAAAGAACTATTTTTTGTAAAAATCAAAGTGTAGAAAATGGTAGCAAAGACAAAATTCATTTTGAATGTCATTTTCATAGTTGATCTACTTGTGCAAAATTTTTACTTGAACTTTTCACTTATTTTGATTTACTTGAACTTTTCACTTATTTTTTATTTTGCTATCGATGGAGTTTCTGCCACTTTAATTTGTATAAAGAATGGTTCCTTCCAAAGGTTTGGACAGCGGCGAACGCTTATCATTAAGTGGGAGAGACGACGATACAACATACACGTCAACAATGACGTTATGACGAACTGTAAAATCCAACAATGATGGACCCGGTTGTGGAAATAGGCACACTTCTAAGTGGTTGGAAAGGGAGACGATTCTCTAGGGTTCTTGTAACCAAAACTCAGATTCTAAAATCACAAAATGAACCCCTCCACTTGAAACTCTATACCACTTCATTTCCACGTCATTATCCTTTTTGGGTGACTGGAATTTTAACTATTTACATAGTTTGACGTAAGCGAAATGTCGAATATGCCCTTTCCATAAAATTCACTATATTTCGAAAGGACCGCGATATTCCAACAACCATTTCTTAACACTTTTTTGACAACGCCACGTGTCCTATTTTCATTGGTTTGGTTTAAAAAAAATATTTTATAAAAACCTTCGAAATGGAAGTCCGTAACCCTTCTTTTGACTGAAAATCCAAAAATACCCCTTTCTCTGTTTCATTGGAAACGAAGTTCCCGTCTCGGTCCCGTCTCCTGAACGTGTTTCGTGCCTCTTGACTTAGCTTTGTATGTGATTGTTCTGTGTGCGTGGTGTTGTCTCCCTCCATTTTCGTAAAGGTGGTGTTTTTCGTACAAGTTATCGTGCTGAATGGCAAGGTCCGATGACCATTGTCCGACGACGGAAATGAACAACCTTTGAAGACGTATGTTAGGGTTGGATCCCGAATGCGTTACAAGGGAAGAGCACTTAGGACTCCATATACCGGAACCATAGTGCTTAGAATAAAAAATGAGTGATATGTGTATTTAGTTGATTAATGGAAAGTAAATGATCATTGTAATCATTGTAAATAGATTAAGAAAACAAAGTGTAATGTATCGGATTTATTTGAATGATATAAAATTTGAGTTTTTGTTTGAGTTGGTCTCATATTTTATTTTTTGAATACCATTATTATTATGAGTTGTGGGTTTGTGGATTTCAGAATGTGGTAAATTTTGTGTTTGCTAAGTTGCAGGCTCGTTTGTAAGATATTGGTGTTTGAGTGGTCATTATGGGTAACATGGGTGACTTATAAGAAAACCAGTTCATTTGAATCATAATTTGAGTGGGGGTCATGTCCTGTGAGGCCAAGGAGTGTTGAGTGACCCCTCATGAGTGGGGGAGCAACTTGAGCAAGGGATGACTGAGAGGGCTGAAGAAAGGCTGTGGTAATCGTTTACAACTCCCTCGTAAACGATTACCCGAGAGAAAATAAGGTTTTGTACAGAAAGTCCAACACAGATAGTCAGTCAGATTCACAGGGGTGACCATTGTAAAAAAAAGTGACTTTTAGGCACTTTTGCACTTGTCTTAGGATGTTCCTTGTGTTTCAGTGGTGGGAAGTGATGTTTTGGCACCCCATGATGGAGGAAAGAAACAATGTTTATGAGATGAGCAACTTGGGTGAGATAACATGCTGTCAACTTTGACCTTTGCTTGCTATTATACTGATAACTTTTCTCACCGACCTCCAAATGATGTGATTCTTTTTTTATTAGAAACTAGACTCAAAAATCATTCCAATGACTACTGATTTGTAATTTTTGGACATCTGAGTTGGTACAGTTTATTGTTTCAAGTTAGTGTTTCATATATTTTTGCCAACTCTGACCTTTGCTTGTTCTTTTGTTAATATCTTTCTCCACCGAACTCCAAATGAGTTGATTCTTGTTTTGTTGGAATCTAGACTCAAAGACCTTTCAAATTATGCCTTGGAAATCAAGTTTACACCTTTTTTGACACTGTAATCGATTACAAGGACATTGTAAACGATTACCCGAGAGAAAATTGGAATTTGTACAGAAAGTCCAACACAGGTACTCAGTCAGGTGAACAGGGGTCACCATTGGAAAAAGAAGTGACTTTTAGGCACTTTTGCACTTGTCTTAGGCTGTTCCTTGAGTTTCAGTGGTGGAAAGTGATGTTTTGGCACCCCATGATGGAGGAAAAAAACAATGTTTATGAGGTGAGCAACTTGGGTGAGATAACATGCTGTGAACTTTGACCTTTGCTGGCTATTTTACTGATAACTTTTTCTATCGACCTCCAAATGATGTGATTCTTTTTTTATTAGAAACTAGACTCAAAAATATTTCCAATGACTACTAATTTGTAATTTTTGGACATCTGAGTTGGTACAGTTTATTGTTTCAAGTTAGCGTTTCATATATTTTTGCCAACTCTGACCTTTGCTTGTTCTTTTGTTCATATCTTTCTCCACCGAACTCCAAATGAGTTGATTCTTGTTTTGTTGGAATCTAGACTCAAAGACCTTTCAAATTATGCCTTGGAAATCAAGTTTACACCTTTTTTGACACTGTAATCGATTACAAGGACACTGTAAACGATTACCCGGGAGAAAATTGGAATTTGTACAGAAAGGCCAACACAGGTACTCAGTCAGGTGAACAGGGGTCACCATTGGAAAAAGTAGTGACTTTTAGGCACTTTTGCACTTGTCTTAGGCTGTTCCTTGAGTTTCAGTGGTGGGAAGTGATGTTTTGGCACCCCATGATGGAGGAAAAAAACAATGTTTATGAGGTGAGCAACTTGGGTGAGATAACATGCTGTCAACTTTGACCTTTGCTGGCTATTTTACTGATAACTTTTTCTATCAACCTCCAAATGATGTGATTCTTTTTTATTAGAAACTAGACTCAAAAATCTTTCCAATGACTACTAATTTGTAATTTTTGGACATCTGAGTTGGTACAGTTTATTGTTTCAAGTTAGCGTTTCATATATTTTTGCCAACTCTGACCTTTGCTTGTTCTTTTGTTCATATCTTTCTCCACCGAACTCCAAATGAGTTGATTCTTGTTTTGTTGGAATCTAGACTCAAAGACCTTTCAAATTATGCCTTGGAAATCAAGTTTACACCTTTTTTGACACTGTAATCGATTACAAGGACACTGTAAACGATTACCCGAGAGAAAATTAGAATTTGTACAGAAAGTCAAACACAGGTACTCAGTCAGGTGAACAGGGGTCACCATTGGAAAAAGAAGTGACTTTTAGGCACTTTTGCACTTGTCTTAGGCTGTTCCTTGTGTTTCAGTGGTGGGAAGTGATGTTTTGGCACCCCATGATGGAGGAAAAAAACAATGTTTATGAGGTGAGCAACTTGGGTGAGATAACATGCTGTCAACTTTGACCTTTGCTGGCTATTTTACTGATAACTTTTCCCACCGACCTCCAAATGGTGTGATTCTTTTTTTATTAGAAACTAGACTCAAAACTCTTTCCAATGACTACTAATTTGTAATTTTTGGACATCTGAGTTGGTACAGTTTATTGTTTCAAGTTAGCGTTTCATATATTTTTGCCAACTCTGACCTTTGCTTGTTCTTTTGTTCATATATTTCTCCACCGAACTCCAAATGAGTTGATTCTTGTTTTGTTGGAATCTAGACTCAAAGACCTTTCAAATTATGCCTTGTAAATCAAGTTTACACCTTTTTTGACACGGTAATCGATTACAAGGACACTGTAAACGATTACCCGAGAGAAAATTGGAATTTGTACAGAAAGGCCAACACAGGTACTCAGTCAGGTGAACAGGGGTCACCATTGGAAAAAGAAGTGACTTTTAGGCACTTTTGCACTTGTCTTAGGCTGTTCCTTGTGTTTCAGTGGTGGGAAGTGATGTTTTGGCACCCCATGATGGAGGAAAAAAACAATGTTTATGAGGTGAGCAACTTGGGTGAGATAACATGCTGTCAACTTTGACCTTTGCTGGCTATTTTACTGATAACTTTTCCCACCGACCTCCAAATGGTGTGATTCTTTTTTTATTAGAAACTAGACTCAAAAATCTTTCCAATGACTACTAATTTGTAATTTTTGGACATCTGAGTTGGTACAGTTTATTGTTTCAAGTTAGCGTTTCATATATTTTTGCCAACTCTCACCTATGCTTGTTCTTTTGCTCATATCTTTCTCCACCGAACTCCAAATGAGTTGATTCTTGTTTTGTTGGAATGTATACTCAAAGACCTTTCAAATTATGCCTTAGAAATCAAGTTTACGCCTTCTTTGACACTGTAATCGATTACAAGGAAACTGTATACGATTACCATAGTGTTTTTTCTACAGATTGGCTCTGCACTTGTCGAACTTGGTCCCCTAAGTAAGAATGGCTTCTTCTCCACTTCTTGGGGTCACCTCCCATCACTTTCCACTCTCTACCTCGACTGAAACACCAACACCAAGTAAATACAAGTGGACTTGTGCCTGAAAGTAACAATTTTTGCCAATGATCACCCATGACACCACAGCTGACTACTTCAGTTCAACTTTCTGTATAAAACAGTGATTTCTCTCGTGTAATCGTTTACCAGGCCACTGTAAACGATTACAACAGTGTTTTAGTTTTACAGACAACTGCAATGTCATTAAGTGGTATTGGTTAGTGGTATTGGTGTTTTACTCACAACTGCAATGGTATTAAGTGTATCATAAATTGAACATTACATAATAAATGGCGAGAATTGAGAAACCAGTTTTAAAGTAAACAACTTCATTAAATTAAAGACTTGAAATTATCAAAGTAGGAACTATGGTACATAGTTCTTTATAATGCAAAAAATAAAGCCTAAATAACCAATTTTAAGTCTGAGGATTGTTTTCAGAAGCACTTTGGAAGTGTTGCAGTTGTTGTTCAATGTTCCCAACGTGCGATTGCAACGCATCAAACCTTGTAGTGATGACCATGTCCATGTTTTCAAATCTTGTTTCAAGGGCAAGATGGAGGACAGAGCGACACACAAGATGGAAGGGTTTCCTTGTGGACGACAGACCGACACAAAAGATCGAAGGGTTCAACGTCCGTACTACGGTAAAGATTGAACACACAGCCACACAGAATATCCAAGGTTTCAACGCACGTATTGAAGAAGGAGGAATGGAAGTTTCGAAGACGAACGAGAGAGCGAGAGAGCGAGAGAGCGAGAGAGCGAGAGAGCGAGAGAGCGAGAGAGCGAGAGACTGGAAGGGTTGAACGAACGTCTTTCCCACCCTAAACCGCCAAACTCAATTCTTAAAATTTTGACCTGGAAATCCCAAAATACCCCTCGCCCCGTAACCCTTTCTCTGTTTTAATTTCAAATTACTGAGCCAATGAAGCGCTGACACGTGGCGTTGTCAAAACAGTGTTAAAAATGCTGTCCAAATAACATTTTCCATTTCGAAAACCCTAGTGAGAGAAATAGGAGGTTTGGTTAGAGAATTTAGAGAGATGGGAAGGAGGATCCTGAACGATGCCTTGAGGAGTATGGTGAATGCAGAGAGAAGAGGGAAAGCTATGGTGGAACTCAAGCCAATTTCCACTGTTATGTCTTCATTTCTCCGAATCATGAAAAACCATGGTATCTTTTCTTTCTCCAGCCACTATTTTTATAATTTGTATTCTTTTTTCTAAAACTCGAAACCCCTTTTAACTGCTTCACAATTTCAAATCTGGCAATAATGAAATGGTATGAATTCGCTTTTCAAAAGTGATTTCAGTCTCTGAAATTTATGTCATCAGAGTTTGAATGACTTTCGTTGTTGATTTGGTTACTGTCATCCTTTTCCGTCTGAGTCTGAGCATGACTTTCCGTGTGTGAAATATCTTTAAGATTGCAAGGGTCCATGAACCGATATAAAGTTCTTTAAGATTCTAACAGTTACTCTGTACTGTGCCACTGTTAGTGTAGTTAATTTGGCTTAAATTCCTAATAGGTTATATCAAAGACTTTCAAGTCTATGATCCGCATAGAGTGGGGAGGATAACGGTTGAACTACAAGGTAGGATTAACGATTGCAAGGCTCTTACATACCGAAAAGATATGAAGGCAAGGGATCTTGAAGCCTACAGATTGCAGACTCTTCCTACTCATCAGGTTGGTTTATGTTAATGATTCGTTTTCGTGTCACAGCTTCCGACTGCTGTTTTTGTCTGATTGTGGTTGTTATAATTTGTGTTTTAAGAATAATATGTCAATGGAAATCAAAGGAAAAAGATAATTGTGCCTTTCTATTGCTGTGTGCAGTGGGGTTATGTTGTGATTACTACTCCTGACGGTGTTTTGGATCATGAAGAAGCCATTAAGAAGAATGTAGGCGGCCAGGTTCTTGGTTACTTTCACTGAAATGATCGTTGCCATGCTATTTTGGCTGTGTATCACGTTCAGTTATGTTTCCAGATAAACATTCAAAGATTTTTTTTTCCTGTATGAATGTTATAAGATAGCAGCTCATGCATGGAGAGTATGATGAGTTGCATTCGATGCTTTGTGGAAATTAGTCCTGTTTTGGTTAAATGGTATTTTAAACATGAAGGAATGTTATGCCTCCTATTTCTTAATGTACTTCAAATTCCAAGTTCATGTAGTCCAGGGTTAATTCTATCATTCTACGCAGTGGTTTCCTTTTTCTCAAGAATTGCAGTTTTGGATAAGAAGATATTTCTTGTAAACGATGACAACGTTTTAATTAATCTCCATCCCTGTTTCTCAGTAGTCATTTATGATATGCTTAACAAATTCAAGCCCAATTATTTTGCTACATTTTTCAGCTCGTCAGTAAACTACGAATGTTGAAATAGACGTGTACAAATGCATTTGCCATCCAATTTAGGGTGAAATAAGAAATACCTCAGCTAGTGAAAATTTCAGCTCCAGATTTCTAAGTATTACCTTGTTCTAATATTTCATGGAAGAAGGCAGTGAACATCGGCATCATTCATATTACTAGTTAGATATGAAAATTTCAAAATAGTAAGTTTATTGATATTTTAATTTTAGATGTGTGCAGAAACATTTGTGATATGTGTGGCAGTTCATTTGTAAAGTATGTAAATTTTCAATTGTAACGTTCGATCTTTGCGTAGCAGTTGTAAATTCCTTCTATCCTTGCCCTTACATTGTTACGTATATAATAACATTATTAATTTTTTATCTACGAAAATTAGTGATAGGTTGTTGGTTATGTGTAGCTTTGAACAACTCAATTTAATTTCTGAAGAAAGTCACAGTATAGGGGTTTCAAAATTATATTCTAGAGATATCTTTAGCTATTTTGTGTGTGTTTCATCTTATAATCTTGAGAAATTCAATGGTTGGTTTTTCTTGTGAGATTGAAGTGTCCTCGATGTTGTTTCTGGACTAGTTTAGGTATCCACCTTATTTCTGCGATAACAAACTTGAGGTTACTTTGTAGGCAAAGAATCACACATTTTATTTTATTAATAGTAAATAGCAACACTCGGTGATTCGCATTACAGTCAAACCATAAGACCCACAGTTTGAGGTAAATCAATTTTAACCACCCACAGAAAAAGCAGAATGAAAAACCAAAAACATAGGACATCAAGTTAACTTGGATCATAGCACAAAACATTCAGAAATGGTGTTTATTGAGCACGGAACATTCGGAAATAGTGTTCATTGAGCACGAAACATTCAGAAACGGTGTTCATTGAGCACGCCAGCAAATAGTGAAGCCATCACCAATTGAAACAACAGAAATTTCAACACGAGAATCATCTGCAATTGCTTTGTTGAAAGCTACAACAGCCTGCCGGTATTTTCTTTTGGGTATTGGAACATCCTCTTCAGGCCAGGCAACAGTTCCACCCCAGAGGGTATTATCATAGATTATTAACCCACCAATCTTCACCAGTTTAAGAAGCCGCTCGTGGTAATTCCAGTAGTTATCTTTATCAGCATCAACGAAGGCAAAGTCAAAACTATCCTTATTCGAATCCTGTAACAGAACAAACAGAACCAAAATATCAAACAAAAACTAACTATAAAGTAAAAGGAGTTAGATCCTCTTACGTACAAGGGAGAAAGAAACAAAAGAAAAAACAAAAACTAGGGTCTTAATTTATTATAGACAATTTTCTGTCTCGTAATATGACAGCAACACAGAATCATGCTCACGTCTTCTAATAGTTTATCAAGAACAGGTAGAGCTGGGGACTGAATGAAGTCGATCTTGTGCTCTACACCAGCCTTCTTAATGAATGGTAGTCCTATCTCATAAGCTTCTCTATCTGGATCCAGGGCTATAATCTACACCACACAGGCAATGGAGTTGGTGACATAAAAGAGACATTAAACGTACCAAATAACAAAAGAAAAGTGAAAACCTTTCCATCGTCTGGAATGGTTAGTGCAGTGAGGAGAAGAGAGTATCCTGTAAAAACTCCCACTTCAATGGTCTTTTTAGCATTCAACAGCTTCAAGAGCAAGGCCATTAGCTGACCCGCATCAGGATCAGCGCCCATAAATCCCCTGCATAGTGAAAATGGTATAACACAAACAGTTTCCTGATGTTGAATATGGTAACTAAATTAAAGAAACAAAGCCCTTTAATGTCTAGTTGAGCACAGACACTGCTAACACAAATATTCAGATGAATGAAAAACTCTAGGTGGATCCTGAGAATGGGGACCACGATCAACACAATAACCACACCACAAATTCATTAAAACGATGTAGAAGCTAAAAACAAGAAACATAAAAGAAGCAAATCTACAAGATGCAATGTAAAAGTAAATAGGTTATAATTCTAACTAAGCCTCGTACCAAAAACTGAAACTTATAGCAGTCTTTCGAGTTTCAACCAAGACCTTAACTTAACTATGATAGCAGACTTTGTCTTTGTTGATTTTAATAATGTTAACATGTCTTGAGACAGAATTGTGGCAGAGAATAATTACCAAGGGTGTGTTGCGGTGACATTCCTTAGCTCTTTGAGAGTCTTGGCTTCTCGAGGGTAAACACTAGTCTCCAGTATATACTGCCACAACATTGTTGGATTGAATAATTTATGAAAATGAAACCAAGGAAAAAGTACTGTTTGAACGACAAACCTACCTTGGTCAACTTCTCACTCTGCAGTATTATTGGATTAGAGGACATTGCTCTATGCTCTGCTAAGCCTATGTTTCTCTTTGTTTTTTTGTGTTGGACATACAATGCGTCCCTCGTTTCGGCCATTATAAAAGAAGTGAAGCGGAGGTTGCACGTTGCAACCCCCACTCCTTCATCTGTTCAACAAACAATCAAGGGGGAGTGAATATGTCTTGTATGATTCCAAACACCTATTTCCTTTTATGTGGGTATTTTGAAGTTCTAAATTTTACCAAATTTTTCAATAACTAAACTTTCTTAAAAAGTTAAAATTGCTGTCACCTTCAGGTTTATTTCATGTTTCTTCTTCGAGAGAAGCCAGTACCCGATTAAGGTACCAATTACATTACAAAATTTTGTTTTAGCCGATGATGTCATTAGAGGATGGAAAGTACTGTATCAACCTTTTTTTATAACAATGATGTGAGAAGTTACTCATCCTTATGCATGTCACTGTTATCACCATAACCACCGGAGGTCGTTGTTCTCCTTACCTTTCGCAGTCATTGGACGACGCCAAGAGTAACACCATGGCAGCAATAAACAACCACTTTTTTCATTTATGGACTCTAATATGTTAATAACTTTTTATAATTTTTTGAAATATGTTATTGTTTGAATTTATTTTAAAAAAAATATTTCAAACAGATTAATCACGAGGTAAGAATTGTAAAAAAGATATAAAAAAAATTATTAAAAAAATATTTTCCTTCATTTCTTTAACAAAGTTATTAAAAGAAATTGTTAAAAATATATTTTCCTTCGTTTATTTAACTCTTGATTGTGGTAGCTTTTGTTTATTTTTCTTAAAGAATACGTGACTGACAAAAAATCGATTCCGGAAAGGGGAAAAAGTTCACCGGAAAAAATAGATTCTGATAGAAAAAATACATATTTCGGTGTTTCTGGAAGAGATAAATCATTATTCAAAAAAAAAATTTCGGAAGTCAGCTTTTGAAACAGATTTCCAAAAAAATCAGAAATATATTTTCCTTTTCCAGAAACAAAATTCCGAAATACATTTTCTATTTCCGGATTGCATTTTCGAGAAGTAAGTTTCAAATAAGGGCAAAAGCGGGAATGTCACTTTCAAATAAGGGTAAAAGCGAAAATTCAATAAATTGACAGGTGTTTTCTTTTTCCAAAAGATTATCCAAAGATAATTATTTTCTTTGCGGTAAATGTGTCTATAGTATTAGTATATACATTCTTTGACTTAAAGAAGAATTTTAACTTACAATAAAAAAATATTATTTTGATAAAAAAATTAAAATTTCATGAGTAATTGAATTAGTGAAAAATATAAACTTTTAAATTTTATTTTAAAAGGGAAAATTTTAAAATTTTCATGTTTTTTACTTTATATATTTACTTTTCATATTTTCTCTTCGGCTTAATTTTAGTTTGGGAGACTAAAATATAATTAAGATGATTACTTTTTAATTAATTCGATCATGTTTTCTTATTAATATCGATAAATTTATTTTTATAAATTGTTAATTCGATCATGTTTCTTACTTGATATATGTAAAACCTGGATAAAATAAAAATAACTTTTATTTTTATTTTAATACCTTTTAGAAATAAATACTTATTTATGATGTGTTATTGGGTGATAAAATTATTTAAGAATTGTATAAAAATTAATTAGTAATTGTTTTTATTATAAATTTCCAAAATGCCTAAAGTAAAGTTCATATAATATTATTTGTGTTATTATTCCAACAATTTGAATGGGTTCTGGTGGTAAATGAGGTGGTGCTGATAGTAGTAGTCTTGTGGGGCCAGCGTCTGGTGTAACCAATAAGAGAAAAGAGTCGATTTTGTTTCTTTTATTTTTTATATGCCATAGTGTTGGGTTGGGATAGATTCATTTACATTTTGCATGACGTTGTTATATTTTTTTGGTTTAATACCTCTTTTGGTCCCTAGAAAGGGGGTCAATGTTCAATGTGATCCCATCTTTTTTTCGAAGTTCAATGTGATCCCATCTTTTGTAAAAAGTGTGCAATCAAGTCTTTTTTGCAAACGGCGTGAAGTTTTTAACGGAGCAGCTGACAGGGTGGACTGAATATCATTACGTGGCTTTGTGTGGGTAATACATGGCAGAGAGAGGGTGATACGTGGCTCTGAGAGGGTAAATTTGGTAATATTAGTGAGGTTAGGAAATCAGAAATTAGGGTTCAGGAGTTTTAGAGAAATTACTAATTTGAGATACGAATGGCTTCTTCTGAAGGGTGTTCATCGTGTTCGAGAAGTTGGGGCAAAGGATCTTCTGGGTTCTACGCGAGCGGGAGAAGGGGCAGACGACGTTCAAGTTCTACGCGAGCGGGAGAAGGTACTGCCAGGGGCTGTTGGCGACGCTCGAGTTGAAAAGCAGGCACGATCTCATCGCGAGGATCTATAACATGATCGTGCCCTGCAGGGACGAGATCGCGTTCGAAGTGTACATGAACGATGACGCCATGAATCATGTGGTTTTCGCAATGGCCAAGAAGAAGGCTGCCAAGGCCATGCACAAGGATGTGAGGGATTTGCAGAGGTTCGGCAGTGTTCTCTCCCCTCTCACTTCCAGGAAGTGGGTTGCTGATGACCTCGCTGTTATCTCTGAATCCAAGGAAGTAGCTGCTGATTTGATCACCGACGCCGTCATTGATCAGGTTCCTTTCTCTTCTTTCAATTACCAATTTTCTTCTCATGCTATTTTATGGTTGCTATCTGTTTTTTAATCTTATTTCAATATGTAGAGAGGCTTTGTTTAATCTTCATAGTTATGCTTGAGACCACCCAGAAGATCCTTTGTCCCAACTTCTCGAACACGATGAACACCCTTCAGAAGAAGCCATTCATATCCCAAATTAGCAATTTCTCTAATACTCCTGAACCCTAATTTCTGATTTCCTAACCTCACTAATATTACCAAATTTACCCTCTCAGAGCCACGTATCACCCTCTCTCTGCCACGTATTACCCACACAAAGCCACGTAATGATATTCAGTCCACCCTGTCAGCTGCTCCGTTAAAAACTTCACGCCGTTTGCAAAAAAGACTTGATTGCACACTTTTTACAAAAGATGGGATCACATTGAACTTCGAAAAAAAAGTGGGACCACATTGAACATTGGCCCCCTTTCTAGGGACCAAAAGAGGTATTAAACCTATTTTTTTTAATGAGAAGAAATTTGCTTCGTGAGTAAGGGTAGTTTCATGAGATGAGGTTACTTGTTTGGTGAGTAGAAATAAAATGAAGAAAGAGAGATTACGTTACGTAAAAAGTGAAGAGAGAGAGAAAAAAATAGGAGAAGAAAGTTGACTTTTCTATATGAGAGGGGTATATTTATTAGGCTTAATTACCTACTTAGTCCCCATGTTGGGAGGTAATTTGCTATTTAGTACCCAATTTTAAAAATGTAGACATTTGATACCTATGTTTTGAAATTTGTATCAATTGAATCCTACCCACCTAACGCCGTTATAATTGATAACGTTTTTCTGACTGTGTATGTGATTTTTGCGAACGTGGCACTGAGGTTGCTTAACTGAGTTGACGTGGCAGGCTGATTTGGGAATTTGAAATGGGGTCACGTTTTTAAAATTGGGGAAAAAAACTAGGGTTTTATTTTCGTAACGTTCAAGAGGGCTAATTAGGGTTTTTTTTACAGGTAGGTAGCAGCAGAGGTGAAAGAGGTGAACTGAGGTGGGGGTGGCCTTCGTTGTTTGGTTGGTGTGAAGTGGGTGCCCTATGTTGAGTAACTATTGTTGTTTTCTGAGGTGAAGAAGATCGCAGAGGTGGGGTGCCCTTCGTTGTTTGCTTCGTCTGAGGTGGGTGTCGTATCCCTGTTGTCTTCTCTGATTGTGGTTCATTTTTGGGGTTGGGGTTGTTTTGTTGGTGTGGACGACGACGCAATGTCAACGAATGACTGTTCGTCTTGCTCACGGGGGAGCTGTCGTGGTGCTTCATCAAGAGGAATGCTTGGCACACAAATATGCTATTGTGGAGAGCTTGCCGTGTTGAGAGTTGCGAAAACTGCTAAGAACCAAGGCAAGCCTTTTTGGGGCTGCCCTAATTACAAGGTTTCTTCCCTTCGTGGTGTTTTTTATTTTCGGATTCATTTATTTGGTTTTGGCTGAGATGATTTTGGTTGCATGTTTTGTACAGCGTAGTCGAAATGAAGAAGTGCGAGGATGTAATTTCTTCAAATGGGCCAGTGAAGATAATGTTGATGAAAGGGATACTACAATTGGGTGGCAAAGGAGAAAGATTATGAATTTGGAAAAATCCCTTTTGGTTTGTCAGAGAAGGGAAAAGGTCTTAATCTGGATGTTATGTTTGATGGGGTTGATTAATATCGTCTTTGTATGTGTTATGTTTTAATTCTGTAGAAGTGTTGTATCAGTCACATTTTGTGATGAAGAAGTTAGTTAAATTGTGAAGAAGTTAGTTAAATTGTGAAGAAGTTACTTAAATTGTAATGAGATTGTGCTTAAATTGTAATGAGATTGTGCTTCTAATGGCATTGTATTTAATGAAGAAGACGGTTATATTAGAATGTAATTTTCAGAAAAGTGTTATGTTTCTGGCAACAAGTACCAAATCGTTCTAATTTTCAAAGAAGTGTTGTAATAATTTAACTCACTTAGACTTAGTCTGGCTGAAGTACACTTTACATTTATACTCAGCGTGGACGAGCGTCCCACTTGTCGATGCCGAGCGTCCACTAAGCGGTTGTGGACGAGCGTGGACGACCGTGGACGAGCGTGGACAAGCGTGGACGAGCGTGGACGAGCGTGGACGAGCGTGGACGAGCGTGGATGAGCGTGGACGAGCGTGGACGAGCGTGGACGAGCGTGGACAACCGTGGACGACCGTGGACGAGCGTGGACGACCGTGGACGAGCGTGGACGAGCGTGGACGACCGTGGACGACCGTGGACAAGCGTGGACGAGCGTGGACGACCGTGGACGAGCGTGGACGACCGTGGACGACCGTGAACGAGCGTGGACGACCGTGGACGAGCGTCCCACTTCTCGATGCCGAGCGTCCACTAAGCGGTTGTGGACGAGCGTCGTCTTTGTTCGCTGAACGAGCCTCCTGTTCTGCCTTACTGGGCGTTCGCTTTGCTGGACGTACTTGCGTCCATAGGGCGAGCGTCCTGTTCTCGTTGGACGAGCGTGAATTGGACGTTCGTTCTCGTGGCGAGCGTTTGTTAAGTGAAAAATATGAAATCAGCCAATACAATATGACAGAAGATACTTCAGAAAACATCACATATCATCTAAAATAGTTCAGATATCAGCCAAAATGTATACATTGTTAAGTGCAAAATACACTACAGAAAGCAATAAACACTATTTAAAGTCAAAGTACATATCCAAAATAGAACAAAGATGTACTTAATGTTTGAAACTAGAACAAACTAAAGTTGTGCTGTGATTTCATCAGTCTGGGGTTCTTGAGTTATCTGACTTGCTTGAGTTGGGTCTGGTGTACGTTCTTCGTTTGATTGTTGACTTCTCTGTGGGCACTTAGTTTTTCTATGCCCAAGTTCTCTACATATGGAACATCTCTTAGGGATTCCTTTTTGTCCAAGTTGTGTATCATCCTTTTTTTGCTCCCAACTCTCGAGCCTTCTTTTCTTTTTGGGTCTACCTGGCAACACCCGTTTTGGTGGAGGCAAAATATCAGGATATGAAGTCCTTTGCCATAGATGAGGTCCATTGAGAGGGAAAATGATTGGAATGTATGCTTCTTGATAGGTGGAGGTTCTGAACCAGTGCGGGATGAAGTCTTCTGGATTCATGTTCAAAAACCTCATTGCTGTGAGTGCATGAGAGCAAGGAATTCCTGATACAGTCCACTTTCTACAGCTACAGTCTCTCTTCTCTAAATCAACGACATACTTTTCAGCTATGTTGGATGTATGGCAGATCTCAAATATTTGCATCCCTGACCAACTGCAAAATCATAAACAATGAATGTTAAATGGAAACAGTATAAACAACAATAGTAAAGGCAATCACAAGTTGTCATACTTTGGTAGCCAATATTTTGTGTTCTGTAACTCTTTTTGTAGCCTCTTTTGAATTTTGGGGCAAATGAGACCTTGAAATCTACTTATCTTCTCTCTATTGGATGCCCACCTCTTCATCAAGTATATACGAATCTCTTCCAACATTGTTATGATTGGTTTCCCCAATACATCTAAGATGACACTGTTAAATCCTTCTGAAATGTTATTGACAAGTGTGTCACAAACAGGTCTTCCTGTAAATCTGGATCTAGACCAAAATCTGGAAAAAAAGATTAGGTTAAACATTTGGAAAAGAACAAAGATGTACAAAACATGAAACAACAATTACAATTTTGAATACTAGCCTGGGTGGAATAGCTATCAAATGTTTGAATGCATCTTCATTAACATCCTTAATTTGTCGCATCACTGACTCCCATGCTTGAGGATGTGTTGATGATGCTGCCTTCCATAGTAATTGTCTCAGAGTTATGCCAGTAAATTTCTTTCTAAAGTTTGCATATATGTGCCTTACGCAAAAACGTTGGTCCACCCCAGGCAAAAGATTTTGTAAAGCTGGGAGAAGTCCCTATCACAGTAAAAAAATAAAGTATGACTCATAAATTTCAATCCTCATCAAAGTAATAATTAAAAGTTATACAATTACTTACTTTTTGTTGATCTGATACAAATGTGCACCTTGAACAAAAGCCCCCACCTCCAAGATCATCAATTAACAATTCTAAAAACCAAGTCCATGTTTCCTTATTCTCTACTTCAACAACAGCATATGCTAACGGACACATCTGGTCATTGGCATCTCTTCCAACAGCAGTTAAAAGTTCCCCTCCATATTTCCCTTTTAAGAAACAACCATCCAAATGTATAATAGGCCTACAACTTACAAAGTTGTCCTTACATGCTTTCAAACACACATACATTCTCTTGAATATGGCCTTATCCTCAGTTGGTTGTACCTTAATTTTAATTGTTGAGCCAGGGTTTGATCTGAGTAACTCGTGTGCATAATCAAATAGTCTTTCATATTGTTGTTCGAAACAACCATCAATATTGGCGGATGCCATTGCCTTTGCCCTACTTGTTGTAGATCTAGACACACCAATGTTGTACTTTTTACAGAATTTATTGTGCAGGTTTTTCATATTAATATCCAGATTTCCTGTCATGCTCTTCTCTAACCTCCCACTTAACCATTTAGAGGTAACTAAACCAATTTTGAATTCTCTACTGCATGTATGACTATCTACAATTTTCCTTAACTGCCATGTACGTTGGGTACTCCTATATCCACAATATGCATACCATGGACATTTCCCTTGTGAACCAATACATTTGACGCATATTCTTCTGTTGTCATCCTCACCATCCTCACCGTGTTCAGGCAGTTGACCTTCAACAACTTCAACAACTTTATCTCCATCCTCACCAACTTGTTGTTCACCATCCTCACCAATTCCTTCTTCACCACCATTCTGACCAACCTCACCAACCTCATCATCGTGATCTTCACCTTCATGACGATATTCCAACATTTCTATATAATCTGGTTCGGACACCGTGTGAACCACAAATAAATGAGCTTGACCATTCAACATCGCAATGCTGACCACATGCATTGCACATATGTCATCACTTAACAATTCCAACCTAGCTTCTAATACAGAACCACCCAGGGAATACCACACCTCCTTAACATTTCTATATCCCATCTCCTTCAGTATGGAGAAGATTTCAAAATAACTCCATTTGTCTGTGTCAACCTTCAAGGTACTGGTAGAACCTCCATGGTATCTAAAAGACCCATCATTCACAAACTTACCCCCATGGTGAAACACCACCTCAACATCAGGGTCTGACATTTTCTTTAATTCTCAACTATTATATGCCTATATAAAAGTAAGTGTCAGACTACATATGGAACAACTTAATGACCTTCACATGCATCTACTATCATTATTTAATGACCTTCACATGCATTGTAAAGATGCCACGTTTTGTATCAGCTATTAAACAATTACGCATACAAAGTTAATCACACCAAAACTTCTGA
Source organism: Vigna angularis (assembly GCF_016808095.1). NCBI lineage: Eukaryota > Viridiplantae > Streptophyta > Magnoliopsida > Fabales > Fabaceae > Vigna > Vigna angularis. Next base: position 62,868,076 of record NC_068970.1, on the reverse strand, counting down.
TTCACCTACAACATTCCATTTTGTCTCAATGCTTAAATAAATACGCAAGGACCACACAATAAACAACAACCACACATTCAACAATACGAAAGTGAAAACAGTACGCACTTAAGGTACAATAAACAGTACGCACTCATGGGGAACCAAAAACATACAAACAATAACCATAAGAAAACGACAGGCACTAAAGACAGGGACCACTCCAAACACAACAAAGGGGACCACGACTGGAACACAACATCACACACTAAGGGGACAAGAATCCAACATATTACCATGGGGGACCGAAACTACATAAAAGAAATCATAAAAATTGCACCTTTCACCTTTCCGCCTCCAAGGGGATACCGCTATCGCTTTCGCTCACCCGCCGCCAAAGGGATACCGCTATCGCTTTCGCTCACCTTTTCGCTCAACAAATCTCGTTCCACAACCACGACAATCCTTCACTCAGTATCAACCTTTGCTCGCAAATCCTTCCACACTATCAACCACAACAATGAATGAAAAATCCCCAATTTGTAACTTACTATTCGTAGCCCTCTTGAACGTTACGGAAATAAAACCCTAGTTTTTTTCCCCAAATTAAAAAATGTGACCGCATTTCAAATTTCCAAATCAGCCTGCCACATCCACTCAGTTAAGCCACCTCACTGCCACGTTTGCCACGTTCGCAAAAATCACATACACAGTCAGAAAAACGTTATCAATTATAACGGCGTTAGGTGGGTAGGATTCAATTGATACAAATTTCAAAACATAGGTATCAAATGCCTACATTTTTAAAACTGGGTACTAAATAGCAAATTACCCCCAACATGGGGACTAAGTAGGTAATTAAGCCTATTTATTAAGTGTATGGATTATTTTTGCTTTCCTGTTACATGTTTAAAGGGGTGCATGAAAAGTAGAATGAGAAGTGTACATTTTAGTCTTTTACTTTTTTGGTTTAATCATTCACTAAGTCCCTATTTTCGCATGGAATCTCAATTTCGTCCCTTTCTTTCTGAAAATCTCAATTGGGTCCCAATTTTATGAAAATTGCAACAAATCGATCCTTTCCGTTAATTTGGCTGGACGGCGTTAAAAAAATTGATGAGTGAATGCTGAGATGACGAACGAGCGCTCGTCCAGCAGCGAACGAGCGCTCGACCACCGAACGAACGGTCGTCCAGTGTGGAACGAACGGTTGTCCAGCAGTAAGAGGTCGACGAGCGTCCGTTCTCTGGTGGACAATCGTTCGTTCCACACTGGACGACCGTTCGTTCGGTGGTCGAGCGCTCGTTCGCTGCTGGACGAGCGCTCGTTCGTCATCTCAGCATTCACTCATCAATTTTTTTAACGTCGTTTGACACTATTTAACGGAAAGGATCGATTTGTTGCAATTTTCATAAAATTGGGACCCAATTGAGATTTTCAGAAAGAAAGGGACGAAATTGAGATTCCATGCGAAAATAGGGACTTAGTGAATGATTAAACCTACTTTTTTTTTGGCATTGAATGGTGTAGATTCTACTAAAGAAAAGAAAAGTGAGAAGAGGGAAATTTGGGGTTTGGTTTAAATACTGGAACCGTTAAGATAACTTAAGTTTTTTTTATATTATATTATGATATATATATATATATATATATATATATATATATATATATATATATATATATATATATATATATATATATATATATATATATAAATAGTAGGATTATTAAGTTTGTCAATTAATTTATCTCTTGACTGGCACACAATTTAATTATATAATACTATAATAAAAGTAGTTTGCTGTTTTGTTAGCGAGTATTTATAAGTTAAGAGATGACACAGATGATTTTCATAATTTAATATGAGGAATTATTATGTATAAATAAAATAATAAAAGTTGAATATTTTTGTGTTGTAGTGATATTTTATAAAAGTCGTAATAATTTGGTTTAATCCTTTTCTACATCCCTATTTATGTACGAATGTCTCAATTGGGTCCTCGTTTTTTAAAGTGTATCAAAATGGTCCCTAATTTTGGAAATTGAGATCAATTGAGTCCTTCCTGTTTTGTTGGCTGGACGGCGTTAAAAAAATTGATGAGTGGGATGCTGAGATGACGAAATGTTACTGACGTGGCATTGACCTGGCTTAATGGTGAGTTTTTTAGATTTAAAAAACGTGAAATTTGTAAATCAAAACGCAACGTTTTGATTTTTAACATAAACAACGAAAGCTTTATGAGAAGGAGGAATCCCTAAATTGAAGAAATCCCCAAATCGGTTGACGCAGGTGGGTGGGTTTAAGAACGTAGTTGTTCGACGCAGGTAGGTGGGTTTAAGAACGTGGTTGTTCGTCGCAGGTGGGTGGGTTTAAGAACGTCGTTGTTCGACGCAGGTAGGTGGGTTTAAGAACGTGGTTGTTCGTCGCAGGTGGGTGGGTTTAAGAACGTAGTTGTTCGAAGACGATGTCGAAGGAGCATTCTTGTTGTTCGTCGACATGCAGTGTGTGGCGGAAGGAAAACCGTAATTTGTGTTCACCGATTTGCCACTGTGGACTGAGATGCGCGCTGAGAACTGCTAAAACTCTGAAGAATCGTGGCAAGCAATTTTGGGGATGCTCGAAGTATAAGGTATGATTTATTTGACGTTTGTATTATGTGGAAGTGTTTTTGAGAATCGATTGTTGTTTATACAGAGTGGTGTTGAAGAGGGTGGTTGCAACTACTTCAAATGGTTCAATGATGTTGTGGAAGAGGAAAGGGGGAAATGCTTGAAGTGTGAAGGAAACAAAGAAAGTTCGGTGCACAGTGAAGAAATGGATAGTTATAGGAAAATTTTAGTTAAGTTTGAGAAATCTTTGTTGGTTGTTCAGAACTGGATGAAGGTGTTGATATTTTTGGTTTTTCTTTTATGTGTAATAAATACAATTTGCGTATCAATGTTGATGAGAATGGGCTGATGGGTTGTAACCGTGTTGTACTTTTCTTCCATTTCAATGAAAGTCAGACTTCTTACTAGTTAAAACTTTATTTTTGTTATGAAATGTGATGAGTCTAAAAAAATGTTTGCATATCTGAGGTGTTTTTAGGAGTTTGTGGACGAGCGTCTTTTTTGTCGCTGAGGGAGCGTTCTCTAATGCGTACACAGGGGACGAGCGTCCACAGTGGACGAGCGTGCTCTTATCGCTTGGCCAGCGTCCTCTCGAGTGTCCATAGTGGACTAGCGTCTTTTTTGTCGCTGAGGGAGCGTTCTCTAATGCGTACAGAGGGGACGAGCGTCCACAGTGGACGAGCGTGCTCTTATCGGTTGGCCAGCGTCCTCTCGAGTGTCCATAGTGGACGAGCGTCTTTTTTGTCGCTTAGGGAGCGTTCTCTAATGCGTACACAGGGGACGAGCGTCCACAGTGGACGAGCGTGCTCTTATCGCTTGGCCAGCGTCCTCTCGAGTGTCCATAGTGGACGAGCGTCTTTTTTGTCGCTGAGGGAGCGTTCTCTAATGCGTACACAGGGGACGAGCGTGCACAGTGGACGAGCGTGCACAGTGGACGAGCGTGCTCTTATCGCTTGGCCAGCGTCCTCTCGAGTGTCCATAGTGGACGAGCGTCTTTTTTGTCGCTGAGGGAGCGTTCTCTAATGCGTACACAGGGGACGAGCGTCCACAGTGGACGAGCGTGCACAGTGGACGAGCGTGCTCTTATTTACAAAACAAGACATAAAAATTATTTACAAAAGAAGACAAAAAAAGAGGATTTAACATCAAAATTAGCATTATCAGCTGTGTAATTAACATAAGATAACCAAAGTACTGTCTAATACAACAAAAGAGCACGAAGTTGCTGTCTAATACAAAGAGACATTAAAAAATACATTAAAGTTGTTCATTTATCCCCTTAAACTGCAGCTTGTTCTTCATTTGATGATGGGATGTTTGGTTGAGTTGATGGGGTACTTTGTTGTGTTTGTTGTGCTTTGGTGCAAGAAGTCCTGTTGTGGCCGAGTTCCTTACAAATGCCACATCTTTTCTTAAAACCACCCTTCCTCATTCTTTTGTCATCCTTCACCAACTCCCATTGCTCCATCCTTCGCTTCTTCTTTGGTCTTCCAGGCAAAGTTCTTTTTGGTGGAGGGAGAACATCTTCATATGTGGTAATCTCCCACATATTGTTACCATTTATTGGATAGATAATTGAAGAGTATGTTTCTTCATATGTTGACTTCCTAAAGCAACATGGAACGAATTCCTCTTGTCAACACCCAATTTCGTCCGGATTGACTAGTAGATTTATTTTATTTTCATCATGAGTGTCAAATAAAAAAAAAAAGAAGAGAGTAAAAAAATAAGAATAATAAAAAATAAAAAAAATAATAAAAAAAAAATGAAAAAAAAAACGTTCGTCCTCTGAGGTTCGGCTCCGTCCTCTCCCATGCGTGACCATGAGCGCTCGTCCTATGCCTAGTGCGAACGTTCGTCCTCGCCCTTATGCGATCGCTCGTCCACAAGCGACTGCACGAGCGTTCGCCCATTCATACTTTTAGAACGTTCGTTTTTTGCAATGTTCAACCGTTCGTCCTCGCCTTATGCGACCGCTCGTCCACAAGCGACTGCTCGAGCGTTCGCCCATTCATACTTTTAGAACGTTCGTGCTCGCCCTTATGCGACCGTTCGTCCTCTGCCTTTGGTACGCGTTCGTTTCTCTGCTCCAAATCTTTTTGACGATCGGTTCTTTCCCTCTGCATGCAAACGTTCGGTCGTTATTGAATAATATCACAGACGTTCGTCCTGGTCCTTTAGGACGTTCGTCCTTTACACTGTTCAACCGTTCGTCCTCAACCGTTCGGCCTAGCAGCTTGATTAGGCGCTCGTCCAAACAGTTCAACCGTGAGCAATCAGCGTTCGTCTTTTCTCAGCCCAAGCGCTCGTCCTGATCCTTCCAATTTCGAAAACGCTCGTCCTCGCCTTTATGCGAACGTTCTTTTCAAACCGCTCGTCCTTGCCTTTATGCGAACGTTCGTTTCGAACCGTTCGTCATCATCCGCTCGTCCTTTGCACTGTTCTTCCGTTCGGCTTTTCGGTGTGTTAGGACGTTCGTCCTCATCTTCAACCGTTCGGTCATAATGTTTTGATGAACGTTCGGGCTCAATGATATATGTCTTCAGCGTTCGGCTTTGGACGTTCGGCCGATTGTGGTGTTCAGCAAATAGCGTTCGGTCATGTTTGTGTTAGTGAACGTTCGGTTTTGATGTGTTATGTGTTAGTGAGCGTTCGGTTTTATTGTTTTTCGAGCGTTCGGTTTATATTGTTTCATGAGCGTTCGGTCATCACTTGAACGCTCGGTTTCTTTTTTGAACGTTCGGTCTCCTGCGTTCGTATTTCCTGCGTTCGGTTTTGAACGCTCGTCCTCGTTATTCTACCGCTCGTCCTCGCTATCCTGGCGCTCGTCCTAATCACCTCCCCTTTCTACCGATCGTCTAATTTCCCCTACCGCTCGTCCCGATCACCCATCGCTCGAGGGCCCAGTAATGATACTCACCACCACCTTAACAAACATCCACTACTGTTTCCCATTATTCCCCACCAATTATTCCCAGAATCTGTCACCAACCCAATAATTTTTGCATCCTCCAATTAAAGCTGCCGACAGACGAACTCCAATCAGAGCTGCCGACAATTCTCAATCTTCTGCCAATTTAAGGGCATGGCACTGGCTCCCTCTGGGGGGGCATGAGAATCCCTCCGACCATTCTCCATCACAACCCAGATCCATCTCTTCATCCCTACGCCTCACGATCAGTACCTTTTCTTCTTCACTTTCATTCATTCATCAAACACCTCACGGCCACTGCCAAACTTCAAACTCTATCACCTCCAGCATCATCATTTCCAACACTACTATAAACACCTCACGACCAACCCATCATTTTCATCCCTTACCTTCTTCATTCTCAACACCCTATACCACGGCGTGACCAATAACCCGTATCCCTCTCACGCGCAACAAAAAATCTCATTTCCTTCAGCACACTCCAACCCTAAGAACCCCTTTGTCATCCACAACCCATACGATTAACTGCAAAATCCAGTTCCTCCCCAGCAAGCTACCATGCAATTCAGCCTCCGACCACCATGAACCACATCAAACCTGCAAGAAATGTAACAGACAACCCAACCCATTCCCAAATCACCACCTACAGCTACATAGAAACCCATTCCTTCATCGCAACCACCTCCAGACCCATCTTGAGTCCTAGATTAAGATAACAGTGTGAAGCGGAGAAGAGAAGGAGGGGAGAAGCTCGGCGCGGCAACGGGTGGCGTCCTGGTTTGCCGGTGTCGGAGAGAGAAGACCAAGAAAGCTGTGGTGCGGTGGCGCGGTGGCTGGCTCGAGGAAGTGGTGGCGCGGAGACTGAACGAGGGTAATGGTGCGGTGGCCGGTTTGGACGTGGTGGCAGGTTCGGTAGCACACAGGGAATGCACCCTTTGGTTCGAATTCCTAGTAGAGGGAGAAGCGAGATTTGGGTCTGGGGAGATGAAAAATGAGAATGAAATGAGGGAGACCTGTCTCCTAAGAGTTGAAGAATAATACGGCCTTGGACCCTTTTCTTTTTTTGACCCAACTCTCACTAATAAAACAAAAAAAAAAAAAATCATTTCTCCTTCACACACCCCGTTTCTCACTTGTACTCCCTTTCAATTTGGGCTTAGGTCTTTTCTGCCAAAAAAAAAATGAAGAAGGAGAAGAATTGGGCCGAACACACATTTCAGGATGCACTTCCGTTTTCATATTTACACTTGGACAGATACAAAGTTGAAAAAAGCGGATTTGGACCGAAATTGAGGAACCTCGGTTTTATTATGCACGCACTTCTGGTTTTTATCTCTGTACCCTTTTGTCTCTTTAGCTTTTATTTTTATGTTTTTATTGCATATAACCCCTTTGTATAGTAACTTCCATCCCTTTGTTTTATTTATATTTATTAGATTATTTTGTTTTGTTTTGCATAAAAATTACAAAAAAATAATAATAATAAAAAACATATAAAACTTAAAAAAAAAAACATTTAATGATATATGTAAGGACTGTATATTAGAAAAGAAAATGTGGTGGAGGTGGGCCCCATGTGGGCAGCTGAGCATGTGAAGTGGTGGGAGCATCCTTTGATGTTTGGCATGGTAGGGAAGAGCTTCACGGGACAACTGTTGAAGAGCTTCACGGGACAACTGTTGAAGAGCTTCACGGGACAACTGTTGAAGAGGTGGGGGAGAAGTTTTATATGGGCAGCAGGCTTAAGAGTCTCACCACCTGGAAGCTAAACCGTGAATTCCTTCTAGCCGTGGGTTCCATTCTCTATTCCACCAAGGCAATGAATCAACTCTTCTCCGAGTCATGGCACTGCAGCTTACGTAGTGTTCTTCTCCCAAGGCCGTGCCATGTTTTCTCTGCCTGGACCAACTGCTGTTTCAAGGTGCTGGACTGCTCCCTTTCCTGGACGTGTTGGTCGTGTGCTGCTTGCCGTGAACGATAGTAGCTGGACTGCGTGAAGATGGTGGACAGTGCAGCTGGAACCGTGACGCCTCCCTTGCTGCTGGAAGCATGCTGGACGCTGTTGTGCATGGAACGCTTCTCCTCTTTGCTGGCTGCACCTTGCGTGAACCGTGAGCAAGGTGATGATCAACTTCTCCTTACAGCCGTGACAGTCTGAGCTTGGGTGTGGCAGCTGCTGCTTGCTGCATAAGGAAGGAGAAGGAGAAGTGGGAAGGAACATAAAGGAATGAGCAAGAAGAGAGGATGGAAGGAGGAAAAGCCGAAATGAAGGAAGAGAGTTTGAAAGTTGCTGGGAGAGAAGAAGTGAAGAACTTTGGAGTTGGAAGGAGATCCAGACACTTGTATTTCTAGGTTCAAGATTCGCAAAGGAAGTCTTCAAGAGGTAAGGGGAGCTAGATCTTTTGTTTAGTTGATGATGTATGTTGTATTTGATGCAAATCTGGGAAGAATGGGATGAATATTTGGGTTCTGGTTTCGTTTCTGGGTTTTCTGGAAAACCTGCAGAATTTCTGCAGAAACACCGTTCGTCCAATTTGATTTCAAATTGGACGTTCGTCCTAAATAGCTAACGTTCGTCCAAAATGGTTGAACGTTCGTCAAGGTGAATTTGGACGTTCGTCCAAATTGTTCGGTAGTCGTTGGAGAGCGTTCGTTTGTGGACGCTCGTTCAAAGTTGGTGAAGTGAAAAGGGGACGTTCGTCCCATTCGCTATGCGCGTCCGTCCTTAAATCCAAGTGTTCGACGTTGAGTGATTCGTTCTGTACGTGTGAGCGTTCGTCCGCAAAGGCTCGTCGCGCGTTCGTCCAAGTTGTAGATTATGAGTGTCCGTGCTTCAGCTAGCAAGTGAGCGTTCGTCCTACACATGGGTTGGCGTTCGTCCTGACTTCGCGTTCGTTTGAGATTAGCGTTCGTCCAAATCATTCAGAGAGCATTCGTCCAAACCATCCACGTTGAGCGTTCGTCCAAGCTGTTAGTTGGCGTTCGTCCCAATAGTTGAGCGTTCGTCCATATTGTTGAGCGTTCGTTCTGGTGAGTGTAGCGTTCGGTTTTAATCTTTGAGCGTTCGTCCTGGATATAGAAGTGTAGCGTTCGTTCTTCAGTTTAAGTGAATGTTCGTCCATTAGTGTCCAGTGAATAGTACTCGTCCAAATAGTATTTTACAAATATGTTGATTTTTAATTTCCTTTGCTTTTGGATTGAATTATTTGTACCAATGTTTGGAATATTATCTATGACATGAATTATGTGAATGTATGAGATATGTAGGAATTGTTGGGATAATATGGTGGTATGTGATTTTTCATAATTGGGGTTAAGGTTCAAAGTAACAGTAAGTTATGTTATTTAAATATTTCGGTTACAATTTATGAATATATGATCAAAAGTGAATGATGAACTATATATGAGATGAAATGAAAGTATGAATGATTAAATGAGCGTTCCAAGGAGGAACGACTCAGAATTCGATTATTGAGATTTGTAAAGAATGAATGTGGGAAGCTTAGCCGGTTGTTCATCCTGATGTTCCGTGAGTACTCGTCCTCACGTAGAGGGGGTACGTCATGTGTGGGAACGGCAGGAGGTCCTAGTCCTAGGGATTATCTGGACAGATAAGACTAACCTCGGGTGGCAGCTGATGAGAGTTCCAGTTACTACATCACCCGGGTGCACGAACACCGAAGCTACACAGAATTCATTCTAGTCCGGACGAGTCTGTCTATGAAGTAACGAGTCGGTCTATAAAGTAACAAGTCTGTAGATGTCAATTTACCATGTTTGGATGACTTTTGCATGTTGTATGAGTGGATGGAATTATGGTTTAATGAATATGCTCTAATTGTTCTTTTATACGAATCTAAGTATGATAACATTGAATTTAACTGTTCTATCTGTATAACATGTTTTTATATCTAGCTCACCCTTGCATTGTTTTTGTTATGTGCTGTTTGGGTATGTTTCTTTGGCGATGATCATCCACTTGGATGGGAGCAGATGTTGTCGCGGAGTTTCCCTTGGAGCAAGAGCTGGAGGTTACTGATTTCGCAGAATAGTCTTCTTAGAATTTATTGATTGAACACTTGTAGTGTTTAATCCTTTCAATTGTTTAAGTTGGAATTTCCAGTTTCTTTTATTTGGATGACTGTAATTTATTACATTTAATTACACGTCAAAATTCCGACTGTTATCTATATTTGAATGTTAACGTCCTTATTATATAATATTAATTATTATATAATTGGGATGTTACAATATAAATATCGGTATCAGTACTCGTGCGATCGTATGCATCAGCCTAGTACTTATTGCCCAAATATAAAATAAATAAAAAGCCGTGTGAGTGCTCGTGCGATCGTACGCATCAGCCTAGTACTCATTACGCAAAACAATAACAGGAAAAAGCCGTGTGGGTGCTCGTGCTATCGTACGCATCAGCCTAGTACTCATTACGCAAAACAATAAGAGGAAAAAGCCGTGTGAGTGCTCGTGCGATCGTACGCATCAGCCTAGTGCTCATTACGCAAAAAATCTAAATATTACATCAAAAAATACCAAAAAAATATAAAAATCTTCAAAAACTAAAAACATCCACATTTTCAAATAACAAACATTTTCTCAGCCAGAACTACGTGATCCTTGATTCTCCATCACAAGTGGAGATACGTAGGAGCAAGGCTAGTCCTTGTCAGGTTCACTCTCCCAAAAATCTAAAATTATCCATAACAAATTCTCAAACAATTTCCTAAACAAAATTTCAAGCAGTTTTCTAAAAGAACTACGGAACCCTGATTTCTCATTCTGAATGGGAATACGTAGGAGTAAGGTCAATCCTTGTCGGGCCCAAAAAAAAAAAAAACTAAAAAAATATGTTTTGTTTATTTAGATTTTTATTTTAAGGGAAAGTTAAACATTTTGAAAACCACATCATATTCGCATATTTAATTAAAGGTATTGCTTTAAGGCAGACGTTGTAGGGTGCTAATACCTTCCCTACACGTAACCGACTCCCGAACTAAGAATCTGGTTCTAATAGACCATGCCTTATCATTTTATGGTTTTTCTGTAGTTTTCCAGAATAAACTATGGTGGCGACTCCAAATCTTTTTTTCAAACTTTCTTTTTCCTTTTTTTGGATCGTCGTCCCGTCGCGATTCCGGTTGCGACACCTCTGCATCAAGATTTAGGAATTTCATAGCAGCTAACGAGTGGCAACATGGTGTGGCAGTGATTTCCCACTTCTTGCATGTACACAAATTTTCATCTAAATTGACTACAAATTTGTCACCGGCTTGGGACACATGGCGAACTTCAAAAATCTTGTTTGCTGACCAGCTGTAAAATCAAAACAAGAAACACATTATAATCATAAACCACTAACACATTTTAAAACAAATCATAAGTGAACAAACCTCATTCTTACCACGGTATCCAATATTTAGTTAACTGAGACTCCTTCTTTAGTCTACTCTTGATTTTTGGACAAATGTTCCCAGAAAGTGATTGACTTTTTGTCCTGTTAGTTGCCCATCTCTTCATCAAGTAAAGCCGGATTTCCTCCATCATGGTTACGATTGGCTTAGACCTTGTATGCACCATTACACTATTGAAAGCCTCCGACAAGTTGTTAACCAAAGTATCACACTGAGCCTTGCTGCTAAATCTTGATCTTGACCAGTACCTACAACATATATATGTTCATCAATGTTACTGTGAATATTTGGCAGATTTTTAAGAATAGAAATTTAAATACAAACCTGGGAGGGATTTTTAACAAGTATTTGAAAGCCTCATCGTTAAGCTGTTTAATATTTCTCATTTCTGCTTCCCATGCTTGTGGATGGGTTGTTGTAGCTACCTTCCACATCAAACGCTTGAGTTGTTTTGCAGGGAATTTCTTTCTAAAATTAGCGTATAAGTGCCTAACACAGAAACGTTGATCAACTCCAAGCACTACTTCTTGTACAGCTTGTAGTAGTCCCTGTTGAATCAAATTATGACAGTGTTGTTAGAGATATGATTTCAACCTCAAAGATAATTAACATAATCGGGGAATAGGTCATGTGCATTACCTTTTGCTGGTCCGACATGAATGTAAATGATGAACTTACTTCCTCCCCACCGAGATCTTCAATCAGAAATTGGAGGAACCATTTCCAAGTATCCTTGTTCTCTACTTCGACCACGGCATACGCAAGAGGTAACATTTGATCATTTGCGTCTCTACCAACAGCAGTTAACATTTCACCACCATACTTTCCTTTCAGAAAAGCACCATCCAACCCAATTATTGGCCTGCAGGACACAAAACTATCCTTGCATGCCTTTAGACATGTATAAAACCTCATAAAACTGATTCCATCCACATTCTCTTGAACTTTGACTTTTACTGTGGATCCTGGATTACGAGCTAAAACCTCATTGGCATAATCATAAATCCTTCTATATTGGTCTTTGAAAGACCCATCAACATTGTCTGAAGCAATGGCCTTTGCCCTATAAGCCATACATCTAGATACACCTACATTCCATTTTCGATTTATCTTCTCACGAATTTCCTTTCCCTTTACTTGTGGATTTTTTCTAACAGTTTTTTCCAACCTTTTACTGAGCCATTTTGCATTAACTAATCTTAATTTGTGCTCTCTACTACATCTGTGGTCATCAACAATAGTCCTTAATTGCCACGTATGAATGGCTTCCATATAAGCACAATATGCCATCCAGGGGCACTCTCCTTTAGCACCCATACATTTTACCCTCATTCTCTTCTTATCATTTTTAATATATTTAATATTTCTGCCATTTTCTATTCCATATGTTTTAATGGCATTCACAAATTCTTCCTTCTTAGCAAAATAAGTTCCCACATCCCATTTATAATCTACCATTGTCTTAGGCATGTAGAAGGTTACAAACTTCCCATAACCCTCCTCTTCATCATCTTCTGCTCCACTGTCTGCTCCACTGTCTAATTCATTAGATTTCCATTCATCATCGGACAAACCTCTATGATGATCACTATTGATTCCATCATCCACATCACTATCATCAGATCGCACATCAACTTCAACATTACCAAACCAATCTGCCACTCTGTCTCCTACCTCCTCTTCTAAATCACACTCAACATTAACATCAACCAGACCTTCCATACAGTCGTAATTAACCTCCTCATTGCCATCATCATGACCACTACTGGTCCAGCTTCGAACATCACAACCATCCTCTTCAACCTCACCCACACCAACATGTGTTTCAATTTGTCCTTCAACAACATCATCATCCTCACCTCTCTCACCTTCATTAACAGCCACCTCAAATTGACTTTCACTGTGTTGTTCACATTCTGTTTGAATTACTCCTTCAACAACATCATCAGCCTCAACTGTTTGTTCTGACACCACAACACTTTCATTGATTCCATCACACTAGCCTCTCTCACCTTCATTAACAGCCACCTCAAATTGTCTTTCACTATGTTGTTCACATTCACCCCCACCAACCTCTGTTTCAATTTCTCCTTCAACAACATCATCAGCCTCAATTCTTTCTTCTAAAACAGGTTCAACAATCATACCCCCGCCTTCCTCTTCACCTTCACCCATAACCATACCTACAGGTTCAACTTCTACTTCATCTGTATTTTGAGGAATATATTCTAACATATTTATCACCTCAGGTTCAGAGACATTGTGAACAACAAATAGATGAACCTCACCATTAAGCCTGGCTAAGGTAATCATGTGCATGGCTCCTATGTCATCCAACAAAGGTTCCAACCTATTTTCCAAAACAGAACCACCACCAACGCAGTACAACAACTCCTTAAACCCATCATAACCTAGACCTTTTACTACACTGACTACAAGGAAATAGCTCCACATGTCTGGGTCAAAGGATAAACTTGTACTCTCCCCCTCATACTTAAGTTTTCCTTCATTTATGAACTTTCCACCATGGTGAAAAACAACTTCAAAATTTCCTTCCATTACGTACAACACAACAATTATATTTTAACCTATAAAGTAAGAAAAGACTTTAACAATGGGGGACCACAAAAAAAAAGCATTAACAATATATTCAAACCACAACCCACTGAAAAAGACAATCAAACAACGCTTTAATAACGAGGGACCACATTGCAATCGAAAACGAAACAATATACAACATACAACAGGTTCCGACAACCATAAAGGACAAATTCATCACAAAATTCAATCAAAAGCACATTTACTAACCTGAACACGTGGTTCACTTCGAACACTTTCGCCACTGCTTTCCACGTGCTTCACCGCCAACACCTTCCTGATTCTACCGAAATACCACCGATAGATCACTCGCAAATCTAGAAACGATACCTATTGTCCGCCAAATTGGAACCACAAAAGACAACTCTCGACAAAACCCTCTTCAATTTAGGGATTCGTCCTTCTCATAAAGCGTTCGTTGTTTATGTTAAAAATCAAAACGTTGCGTTTTGGTTTACAAATTTCACGTTTTTTAAATATATTTAAACTCACCATTAAGCCAGGTCAATGCCACGTCAGTAACATTTCGTCATCTCAGCATCCCACTCATCAATTTTTTTAACGCCGTCCAGCCAACTTAACGGGAAGGACTCAATTGATCTCAATTTCCAAAATTAGGGACCATTTTGATACACTTTAAAAAACGAGGACCCAATTGAGACATTCGTACATAAATAGGGATGTAGAAAAGGATTAAACCTAATAATTTTATATGTCTTTGTAAGTCCTAGTATTTTTTATAAGATGTTGTGGTCTTGTATATGAAGTTGTAATATTTGATATGGTGTAGTAAAACCTTGTGTTTGATGAGTTAATGTATAGTATTGAGACTATGTCTGAAAAGTATTGAGCTTGTGTTATAAGTCTTGTGATTAGTGAGTAATGCATATTGTTGAGACTATGTATATTTTGAGAATAGTAAGATAGATCTTATGATTTGTGGAGGAACGTGTGATAATGAGATGATGTATGGAATTGTGATGTGAACATGAAACTATGTCATTTTCCTCATACTGTTGTTGTTTGTGTGAGCTTTTTGTATTGCGCTACGATAAGGATGTTGACTCTCGTATAGAGACAAAGATTCGAGTGTCACTTCCTTTTGCGCAAGGAGGTGAATGTCTCGCCTAAAAGGCTTGAAAAGTCGGGGAGATAAGTTGGGATGGAGGACGACTCGAATCGTCCTGTTTTGCGTAACAGGTTGGGACGACAAAGTACAAAGAAATGACATTGGTTTATGAATGGAGTGATTGTGATATTATTTATGAGTGGAGATATGTTACCATGACTAGTTATGGTTTGTGTTTCATGTTGTTTATGTTACATGATATGATGTTATTTCTGGTTGCTCACCCTTGCATGTTGTGATTGTGGTTTCCACCTACGATGATCGTACTTGTACGAGAGTAGATGATCTTGCAAATAAGACCGGATCGAAGTAGCTTACGCGAGTTGGAATCTTTGTTTTGGGAATTTAGTATTTTGTATTTAAAAGTTTTAAAACTTGGTATTTGTTTATGTAAAAGTGATATTCTAAAGACTTCAAGCGATGTTTATAATTATGTTTAGCTTCTGCATTTCAATAGAATAAAGTTTGATCATCTTTAATGAATATTTTATGGAAAAGTTATATTCTGAAAAAGAAAAATTACACCGTAACATCTCAAAAATCGGAGTGTTACAATATACTAAAAATTTATCGGCCAACGCTAGCAAAATTATCTGTTGACATATGTGAATTAGACATTATTTTTACCTAAGCCAGTCATAATTATTGTTTTGGTTAATGTTTATATTGATTTTTTTTTATTATTAACATGAACGTTAGCTTGTTTCAATTGAATTAAATGTTGATTACAAATGTTTTTAGTCATTAAATAGTATTATTTGATATTTAAATATTTTTTTAATTAAATGGTAATTTCGGTTAAATAAGAAAATTTAAATTGAATAAATTTGAATTGATTTATCCAAAAATAATAATTTCAAATAATATTAATTCAAATCGAATGGATTTGGATGTCTAATATATTGAAAACAAATATATCCATACACAAGTTAGAATTTGGTTGGCTATCACATGTGATTTATATTTATATGTTTCATATGTTTAGTTAAACAAATATTTGTAGGTGATATTCAATTGTTTAGAGACATTGAGTTTTCTCACAAAGAATCAGACGTTTTATTTTATTAATAGTAAATGGCAACACTCGGTGATTCACATTACAGTCAAATCAGAAACCCCACAGTTTGAGGAAATCAATTTTAACCACCCACAGAAAAAGCAGAATGAAAAACCAAAAACATGGTACATTAAGTTAACTTGGATCATAGTACGAAACATTCGAAAATGGTGTTCATTGAGCACGCCTGCAAATAGTGAAGCCATCACCAATTGAAACAGCAGAAATTTCAACACGAGAATCATCTGCAATTGCTTTGTTGAAAGCTACAACAGCCTGCCTGTTTTTTCTTTTGGGTATTGGAACATCCTCTTCAGGCCAGACAACAGTTCCACCCCAGAGGGTGTTATCATAGATTATTAACCCACCAATCTTCACCAGTTTAAGAAGCCGCTCGTGGTAATTCCAGTAGTTATCTTTATCAGCATCAACGAAGGCAAACTCAAAACTATCCTTATTTGAATCCTGTAACAGAACAAACAGAACCAAAATGTCAAACAGAAACTAACTATAAAGTAAAAGGAGTTAGATCCTCTTACGTACAAGGAAGAAAGAAACAAAAGAAAAAACAAATAACTAGACTTTACAAATAACTAGGGTCTTAATTTATTATACATAATTTTCTGTCTCGTAATATGACATTGTTATGTCAGTAACATGACAGCAACACAAAATCATACTCACGTCTTCTAATAGTTTATCAAGAACAGGTAGAGCTGGAGACTGAATGAAGTCGATCTTGTGCTCTACACCAGCCTTCTTAATGAATGGTAGTCCTATCTCATAAGCTTCCCTATCTGGATCCAGGGCTATAATCTACACCACACAGACAATGGAGTTGGTGACATAAAACAGACATATTAAACGTACCAAATAACAAAGAAAAGTGCAAACCTTTCCATCATCTGGAATGGTTAGTGCAGTGAGGAGAAGAGAGTATCCTGTAAAAACTCCCACTTCAATTGTCTTTTTAGCATTCAACAGCTTCAAGAGCAAGGCCATTAGCTGACCCGCATCAGGATCAGCGCCCATAAATCCCCTGCAGAGTGAAAATGGTAACTAAATTTATGAAACAAAGCCCTTTATTGTTTACTAGTTGAGCACAGACATTGCTACCGCAAATATTCAGATGAGTGAAAAACTCTAGGTAGATCCTGAGAATGGGGACCACGATCAACACAATAACCACACCACAAATTCATTAAAACGATGTAGAAGCTAAAAACAAGAAACATAAAAAAGAAGCAGATCTACAAGATGCAATGTAAAAGTAAACAGGTTATAATTCTGACTAAGCCTCGTACCAAACACTGAAACTTATAGCAGTCTTTCGAGTTTCAACCGAGACATTAACTATGATAAAAGACTTTGTCTTTGTTGATTTTAATAATGTCAACATGTCTTGAGACAGAATTGTGGCAGAGAATAATTACCAAGGGTGTGTTGCGGTGGCATTCCTTAGCTCTTTGAGAGTCTCGGCTTCTCGAGGGTAAACGCTAGTCTCCAGTATATACTGCCACAACATTGTTGAATTGAATAATTTTTGAAAATGAAGCGAAGGAAAAAAGTACTGTTTGAACGATAAGCCTACCTTGGTCAACTTCTCACTCTGCAGTATTGTTGGATTAGCGGACATTTCTCTATGCTTTGCTAAGCCTCTGTTTTTCTCTTTGTTTTTTCTTTTTGTGTTGGATTTACAATGCGTCCCCTGTTTCGGCCATTTTAAAAGAAGTGAAGCGGAGGTTGCAGGTCGCAACCACCATTTCAACAAGCAATGAAGGCGGTGTGAATATGTCTTGAATGATTCAACTACCTTTTTCCTTTTATGTGGGTATTTTGAAGTTCTAAATTTTACCAAATTTTTCAATAACTAAACTTTCTTAAAAAAGTTAAAATTGCTGTCACCTTCAGGTTTATTTCATGTTTCTTCTTCGAGGGAAGCCAGTACCCGATTAAGGTGCCAATTACGTTACAAAATTTTTGTTTTAGCCAATGATGTCATTAGAGGATGGAAAGTACTGTATCAACCTTTTTTTATAACAATGATGTGAGAAGTTACTCATCCTTATGCATGTCACTGTTATCACCATAACCACCAGAGGTCGTTGTTCTCCTTCCCTTTCGCAGTCATTGGACGCCGCCGACAGGAACACCATGATAGCAACAGCAACCCGCGTTTTCAACACAGCTACCAAATTCATTTATTTAACTGTTCATTTTCGTAGCTTTTATTTATTTTTGTTTAGAGTACCTTATCCACTTTTACATTTATTTAACATAGAATTTAAAAATAAAAATGATCTTAAAAAATATTAAATTTTGTATTTTTCCAAGAAAATAAAAAATAAATAAAGATAAAATTAAATTAATAAAAATATTTAGGTGTCTTAAATAATATTTTTCTTTTTAACAAGAGATTCGAGAAGAAAAAGAAAGGTGACGGGAAATAATGATAAAAAAACATATTTTAAAAAGAAATAATTATATTTTAATAATATTTTGAAAATTATTTTATTGATTTGTATATTTTAAACTATCAATCACAAGTTACAAAAAAATTATCTAAAGAATTGTTAAAAAAACTTTTTCTTCGAAAACATCGTTCAAGAAGAGATAAGTTATTATTCCGAAAATAAATCTCTGAAGTCATCTTTTTTAAAAGATTTCCAGAAAAAAAAAATCAGGAATATATTTTCTTTTTCCATAAACAAAATTTTTCCTAAATACATTTTCTATTTCCGGATTGCATTTTCGAGAAGTTTCAAAGTAGGACAAAAGCGGGAATGTCACTTTCAAATAAGGGTAAAAGTGAAAATTCAATAAATTGACAAGTGTTTTCTTTTTCCCAAAGATTATCCAAAGATAATTATTTTCTGTACGGTAAATGTGTTTATAGTATTAGTATATACATTCTTTGACCTTAAAGAAGGATTTTAACTTACAATAAAAAATATTATTTTAATCAAAAAATTAAAATTTCATGAGTAATTGAATTAGTGAAAAATATAAAATATAAAATTTTATTTAAAAAGAACAAATTTAAAAAATTTCATGTTTTTTACTTTATATATTTAGTTTTCATATTTTCTCTTCGGCTTAATTTTAGTTTGGGAGATTAAAATATTATTAAGATGGTTACTTTTTAATTAATTCGATCACGTTTTTTTATTAATATCGATAAAATTTATTTTTTATATAAATTGTTATGATTTTTTTTTTGCAAATTAGTTTATTTCTTACTTGATATACCAAGAATTTATTGGCCAAAGCTAGCAAAATTATCTGTTGACATATGTGAATTAATTTTTTTTTACCTAAGCCAGTCATAATTATTGTTTTGGTTAATTTTTATATTGATTTTTTTATTATTATTAACATGAACGTTAGCTTGTTTCAATTTTATTAAATGTTGACTACAAATGTTTTTAGTCATTAAATAGTATTATTTGATATTTAAATATTTTTTTAATTAAATGGTAATTGAAATACTCGGTTAAATAAGAAAATTTAAATTGAATAAATTTGAATTGATTTATCCAAAAATAATAATTTCAAATAATATTAATTCAAATCGAATGGATTTGGATGTCTAATATATTAAAAACAAATATATCCATACACAAGTTAGAATTTGGTTGGCTATCACGTGTGATTTATATTTATGTGTTTCATATGTTTAGTTAAACAAATATTTATAGGTGATATTCAATTGTTTAGAGACATTGAGTTTTCTCAGTATATAATACCGATAATTAGTTCAACATATTGATAGTTATACCTATAATAATTTCTAGGTTTGCATATATGCATTTATACATTTTATAAGTGTTTTATAAGTTGTTTATCTTTATATTTGATTTTTTTTCTTAATTAGTAATTTAGGTTTGATTTATTTTGGTCTCTTTATTATTTTTAGATTTAATTTGTCTTTCAATTTTTTTTAAGAAGGTTTAATTTGATAATTTTCATTAATGTCGTATTCATACATGTTATGTCAATTTATAAAATTTGTAATTTTTTTAATTTGAAAAAAAAAACATAAAGTACTACATGTTTAGTTATGGTTGTGTGAAAATAACATCAACATATCACACTATCATTATCTAATAGGTGACATTCTATATTTTTTTAATTAAAAAAATTACGAACGAAAATGATTAAATTAATTTTTTTAAATAGAAAATTAAATTGAATCTTAAAATAATAAAACTAAAATAAACCAAACCAATAAATTAGCTAAATCACTAGTTAATTGTTTTTTGATATTTATATATTTAGTATTTGAAAGTTGTACATCACTTTGTATAGCATTTTTTAACATTTCCAAGAAAGGAAAGTGAATGAAATTTACCTTTTTAAGAAAAAAAAAACTCACTTTTCTATGTCCATAAGTATTACAAATAACATAAATACCTCGTTTGTCATAAATCTCATCATTACGTTGTTCTCTAGCTAACGATTGAAAATTAATCATTATAAAAAGTGTGGCTCGTGTTCATTTTTTTATCCCACATAAAAAAGTTTATACTTTGTCTATTCTTTAACAACATAATTTTTTTTAGAAAATGTTTTTTTAATAATTTTTTTTACAAGTTTTTTACAACCAGAATAGTAGTGTTCCATTTCAAATATACAATAAAAAAAGTAATATATATTTTATTATCAAAAAAGTTATTAAAGTGCAATTATTTTTATAATAATTCAGATAAAGAGATGGAATAATTAAAGTTTATGCTTGATACAAATTGTGAGTGAGATTGCATTGAGAACTGTGTTAATTATTGGTTTAGACGGCAGTGTTGAGACGAGAATCAAGCAATACGCCTGCAGAAAATGACTCCATCACCGATTGAAACAAAAGCAATTTGAACACGACAATCCTTTGAAATTGCTTCGTTGAAAGCAAGCGATAACAGTCTCCACTCTTGTTTATCCTTCGAAACTGCCTTTTCAGGCAAGGCAACAGTTCCTCCCCACAGTGCGTTATCATATGCAACTATTCCACCAATCTTCACCAATCTCATAACTCTCTCGTGGTAATTCCAGTAATTGTTCTTGTCAGCATCAATGAAAGCAAAGTCAAAACTCCCCTCATTTTCAGCCTGCACAAAATTCCGGAATTGAGAGTAAACGTGAGTCTAAGTATCAGATATTATATTAAAAGGTATATTTTAAGTCTAACTTAACCACACTTAGAAAAGGTTTCAACCATGGTTCTGATATCATATTAGGAAGTGAATTTTAAACCTAACTCAACCACACAAAACCGACTTATATGATAAGGTTTGTACTCCATTTATATATTATAATTTAGTGTTATCTCTAGTCGATACGAGATTTCCAACCTCACATTAGATAAAAATGAGAAAATTGAAGACCGTATAAAGATGAAGAATCATTAATTTATTTTTTTCAAATTTTTTATAAAAATCTAAATATGAATATAATTTCATATTAAATAAAAATGAAAAAATTGAACATCATAATGAAAACCTATTAATCTATTTTCTTAAAGTTTAGGAAAGAAAGTGACTTGGACTCATATTTTATTAGTATTGTATTTATCTGATAATGATGTAAATGCAAATGCAAGTGGTTATGCATAGCTTACATCTTCTAAGAGCTTATCAAGAACTGGTAAAGCTGGAGACTCTATGAAGTCAATCTTGTGTTGAACACCAGCCCTTTTAATGAATGGTAGCCCTATCTCATAAGCTTTTCTGTCTGGATCCATCGCTATAATCTACAGCAGCAACCACATAATAAATGAATATGGAGCTAACAACATAACACACATGGCACATAACAAGCAGTATATATATATATATATACTAACTTTTCCATCATCTGGAATTGTGAGTGCAGTGAGCAGAAGAGAGTATCCAGTAAAAACTCCAACTTCTATTGTCTTTTTAGCATTCGAAACCTTCAAGAGCATGGCTATTAGCTGACCCGCATCAGGTGCAGCACCCATGAAACCCCTTAAGAATCAAAATCACATTACATACATAAAAACTTTCCTTATGTCACATTACATATGTCAGAATTTGTTGTCAATGATATGCTTATTAGGTATAGAAGTGATATTCAGGTAACAAAGAACAATTACATGGGATGCTTTGCAGTTGCATTTCTTAGCTCTTTGAGGGTCTCTGCTTCTCGTGGATAAACGCCAGTCTCCAATATATACTGCCACAAGAAAACTGAACTTAAACAGTAGTATAAAATATAAACAAAAATTTTTTAAAAAAAATCATTTTACCTTTAGTAATCCCTCACTCTGCAATATAACTGTATTTGCGAACACTTTTGGCTCAGATATGTTCTCCATTTCTCACTAAACTCTTAGCACAGCATATTAATTATTTTGGGCTATTCCACCGTTCTTTAATAGTCTCAGTTAATAACGGTAGGAATGTATTATAAGTTTTTTTAGTTAATATCAGTTGCTTCTTTATAATCTTTCAGACAAAGAATGCTTCATTTAGTTCTTGATCACCATCTTTTCATGCTCTTCAGAGACATTTTCTTGGGTACAGATAAGAAAAATTAATGGGTAGATACATGATTCCAACTAGTTTCAACATAATAATATGTATTTAAGTTTTGAAAAAAAAAATATTAACTTTCTATCAATATATATATATATTATGATGCCCGAATATTTAGTATGATTCAACATGGGAAATTACACCATACACTATAGGTAAATAATGAGTTTCTCGTGCACCACCACTACATTAAACCAAATATAATGAGATACGAGTTCAATCACGTAAGACTGATGTCTTTTTCTATCAAAAACTTTAAGATAAAACTTTAAGATAATGAATTAATAGATTTTCAATCTTACGTGATGATTTACTTTCTATTTTGACGTGGGATTTAGACTAACTTGAAATTCTATTAAAGATGTTTCTTACGAGACAGAAATTGCGCAGCGAAGGTATCACAATCAGGTAACTTTGGATGAACATGTGGTACCTTCTCCTTTGAGGGAATATCCTTATCACAATTTAATGGTTTTGAAGTCTCTTCCTTATCTGGTATCATTGCAGTTTTTGAAGGATGCGCAAGAATGACTGAATTTTGTTCAGAAACTCCATCCTCAGAATCACTAGTATCACAATCTAAGTATGCATCTGAGCCACTTCCGCTTGATTCCTTGTTTGCTTCACCCTGCACTTTCTGGTAAGGCTTCACCACATTATCATCACCATTCATGAAATGTTCATTGTGTGGTCCTACCAGTCTATTTTGTTCTCTTACATTAATCTCAAAAGCGCTTCTTCGGAATGTGCTAGCAGCATAACCAGCAGAAAGATGTTTGGAAGAATGAAAAGCATATTCTAGAGATAATTCAGCTCTAAACCCTCCTCTACAAGAACTCTGCCATTCACCTGAACACTGCCTTATTAACTTTTCACGGTTGGAAAGTTCAGCAGCTGCTTTTGCAGCCACGCTTGCACGTTCTGCAGATTCTGCAGCTGCCTGTGCAGCAGTTGCAGCATGCTTGAATTCCATCTCCCAGTTATGTCTACCCTTTTGAAAAGCACTCGTGCTTTCACAACACAAGTTTCCAAAATCCTCTTCCTGATTTCTAGTACCTGTAACAAATTAAACAACCACGAATATTCAGCTACGCAATTACCATCTTACTATGTTTCTCATAAAGTGATTACAAGAAGTTACCTGAAGAATTTAGTTTTCCATTCTTCTCACAGAAACTTCTAGACTTATCTTGCATTTCTTTAAGTTGACAAGAAGCATGTAAACTAGGATGTTCTTCTTCATCACCAACAAGTGGAACACGAAGTAAATCGTGAGACAATTTCTCATCATTTTCTTCTAAAGACGGTTGCCATTTGACATTATATTCCTCTGCAATTTCAATCAGTATTCTGATTTTGGTTGGACCGTCTGGTGCTCTGGGAGACAATTTCTCAACCAACTGAACCACAATACTAAATTAGAAAGAAAAGAATTGATAAGAGATGATTTTCAACATGATAAGAAAGAGTAAGAGAGACTTGCCAAACGATTCACACCACATTCAGAGCGTAATTCAACAGCTGCTGAGACAAACTCTTTTCCATACTTAGCCGTAAAATGCTTCTTCACATCCACAAGCTCAGGTATATCCGAACATCTTGGGGACGCAAATATTACACTCGAAATCGCTTCCTTCAAATCCATGGGGCAGTTTCTAGAGGGAAAGAATAGAAAGATAGAAGGATCAATATAGTAAGAATGTATGATCACAGTGAACTTTCTACATAACATCAACACTTTCACAAAGAAACTCTCCCATGTGTTCCCTTTAAATGTCATGATATATAAATACATAAATAAAAAATATTCTTTGAAACACTTAAATTTTTACATTTATTTTTTATATTTATTTAACGCTATTTTTAGTTATTTTTTACTCTCTTTTTTTTTAAATACAAAAGTTTATATTTTTAAACTCATTTTTGTGTCAAATAAACATAAAAATGTATTTATACATAAGTATCTTCATGTATATTTTTATGAAAAATATTAATGATTTTTAGGAAGAAGCAGCACTAACAAGACCTGAATACTGAAATTATTCCCAACTTAAAATTTTAATCCAAAATTTTAAAAGAATAAATTTATAGTTCTTGTTTTTCTAAAAAATTCTATTTTTTCATTTTTATCCTATATAAAATTTAAAATGATAAAAGTAAAATAGGAAAGTATAAAAAGATATTATAAAGTTATTTGGTGAAATTTACAGACTTTTGTGATTCAATCACTGGCAAACGTGCTGTAATAAGTTCACAGTATATCTTAATAAGATCGTATGCTCCCATGGTCTTCTCTTCCATCACCACATATTCAACCTGAAAACACGTAAAGGAGAAGTTCATAAATAATTAAAAGAAAAGAAAAGCAAAAGATATATGGAGAATAACCTTTTCTTATTTATTCATCATTCATTATTTATTCCCCTTTTTAGCTTCTTGGAAATTACTTTTGAAAGCTGAGAGTATACAATATCATAAAAATGTGTCTTTGTCTTTTTACAAAATTTATTGAAAAAAAAATCATATATGAGAGTCGTTAAGTAAAAATAAGAATCACAGATTTTAAGTGGACGTGCATCTACTTTTTTTTAAGACTGATTTAGAGTACTATATTTTAGTGGTATTTTAAGAAAATTAAAATTGCAACATTTAAAACTCTTTCTAAAAAAATAACTGGGGGTAACTGTATAAAGAATTGAAAAAAAAAATCCATAGATTTAACTATACACTATATTTAAAAAAAAATGTAGTATTACTGCTTTGGTCTCTTTACAAGTTATTTTTTATTTTTTTTCTATTTTTACCAATAATACGTTAACATATTCCAATAAATAATTATTTAAATTTTTTATATTATCTAACTCTGTATTTAAATATTATATTATAATTATATATAATTATGACACTAAAATATAATTATATAAATAAATTATTTTTTAAAATATAATAATAACTAATTAATTTTCTTAACACAGATTTAAAAAAAAAACAACAACTCGTACATATACACAAATATAAGACTAGATTTAAGAGAAATGTATCGATAAACTACACTTTAATTATATTTTAAAAGAAAATAATCATAATACATATGAATGAATACTAAAATTCAAATGTCTGAACATTTTAACATTAGTAACCGGATTAATTAAAACAAAGATGAGAAAATACAAAAATGCATGAGAGAAAAAAACATATATTAAAAATGAATATTATTAATTATCCTTTTAATTTCTTAACTTTCATGTAAATTTATATTGGTCATAATCTTTGTACTGATTTCATCTCTGTCATCATATAATAAATTATTTAACATTTATTTATAAAATTAAAAGTTTTTGACATGAAAATTTAGAAACTGAAATTGAAATTAAAAATAAACAGAGAAGATGATAGTGATTAATTACCTTGACTCTGGCAGCATGGTTGTGGCCAGAGCGAAGAAAGTCAGCCAATTCTTTCCGGAGATTCCACACATGCAATTCGCTCTTGTTCTTCAAAAGATTCAACCGTGAAACCGCAAGCTTCAATGCGGTTTTGCTGCATCATCACAAATCAAACTCAAATCACCATAATCTTCTTCTATAATCAAACACTGCACAAACATCATAAGTTTTCTACCATTTTTTCGACTTGAAATGCGTAAACATAGCTTCTACGACACTGTTGCTGTTTGTTTGTACCAAGTAAATTTTATTTCACTGTTTTAATGGACCTTTGCGTAAATATATAATGGTAGGAAACTTAGAGGGGTTATTGTAAAATAATCAGAGAATAAGACCTTATATGTAAACCAATTGCTGTAAGAAGTTATTCTTATTTAATTGCATATAAAGCTTGGTTTGACAATTGTGAGCATTAGATTGAAGTAGCATTATACCTTATGACAGTCGAAGAGAGCTACAACAGTCAATTATGAATATTGTATTGTTAGTGTTGTTGCTTGAGTTACAAAAAAAAAGACTTTGTTTATTACCTCATTTTCACTCCCAAATTTCATATATTAACCTCTCACAGTTTCAGTCAAGGAATCATTTTACCATTAAGACTAAATATTCCGAGTTCATCTTCTCTGGACAGTTCTCATGACATTCAAACACCATGAAAAAGTAGCCTTGTCACAGTAAATTTTCTATTGGATATGCTAAAGATGTTTTTTTTAAGAAAAGAATATAATGAATGTTTAAGATATAATTATCAAAAGAATTATTTTTAACACATCTCCTTATGCATTATTTTATATTAACTAATATTCATTACAAGTTATAAAAAAAAAAATGAAAGTCTGTCGTCCTATTTAATAAATCTTATTCAAAATTTTAACCAATAATGAATGTATTTAAAATGTTAAAAAACATTGCTAATTATTATGACTTTATTGAAGCCAAGGTCATCATTACCCTCTGCTATCTATACTTCTGAAATAGAATATACTTTAGGATGGTAAGTTGAAACATTTATATTTATTTAACATGTTTTTATTTTAAAGAGAAGGTGAGAAATAATGTGTTAAAATATTTTTTTTCTATACTGAATTGACTTTTACACTTGGCTGTTTCGGAAGTGGAGAAAAGTGATATAAAATAAGGACAAAATAAACATAAAAACACACGAAAAAAGAGAAATAAAAAATTAATAATATGAAAAATAAAATAAGATAATTCATACGTTTAACTTTCTCTACAAAAGATGTAAAAGTACATCATAATATTTTATTAATATTTATGATATTTGTAAAGATATAATATTATATAATTATATTTTATTACAGTAAATTAATATTAAAATAATAAATAACTATATTTAATTGTGTAAATTTGCAGCAATATCTTTTCTGTCCCGTCAACAGTTCATTTTGATATGGATCAAGCTTATATTACAAAAGAAAAACAATGAAAAAAGTTGCCATTGAAGTAACGTTGAGCTTTCTAACATTCTCCGACCAAAGTCTTTCTATTAATTATAATCTGCTAAAAACTATAAAATTCCGAATACCAATAAACAAAAAAATAATTTTTTTACTTTTAATACATTTCAACAAATAAAAAAAACGAAAGACAAAAGATATCAATTATAGGACATAAACTTTCACTCTCGTTTATTTGATTGGAATAAACAACTACTTAATTTTTATATAACTTAATTAAGTTTCAAAATTCATAATAAATTTAGAAATTTTCAACAAAATCTTTAATAAAATTTTAAAATAATATACTACGACAACTTAACAAGATAAGATCATAATCGCGTCAACCACTTAATACCAGTTAATAAAAAATTAAACAGTAACAAGAATTCAAATGAAAAAAATATAAATTTATTAAATAGCATCATAAAAATTTGTTCGGAACCATAAAAATTTATTAATAACTCAATTAAAAGTTTCAAAATTTATCAGACTTCCAGCTTAATTAAATCTTTTTTTTTAAATAAAAAAGCATGACAAAAATAATTAAAAGACTTGCAGGAGTATATCATCAATTCATCATTGTGGAATACCATCACTAGCTTTCCAACAGTACAAGAGAACAACGCATGTTTCGTCCCCCCGCTTTCAACTACAAGGGGTTATTGAGGCTTATGAAAACTAAACCCTAGTTTTTCAACCTTTCTCCCAAAACAAAATAATTCAGAATAACAAAAATTGCCTTGTAGAATAATCCACACAATGTATGAATGATCAGAGAAATTGGCTTTAAGAGTATATAAGCACTGATAAAACCTACACTTTCAAGTGGTTTTTGTCAGACATAGTAACCGGTGAAAGTAAATCCCCTTCCAACAATCTCACCAGCGCAAAACCATGCAAAGCATTCCAGGCCAAACAAAGCAGCAATACCTGCATCTTCCACCTTTAGGTCCTTCCTGTTCTTCCACAAATTCTTGGCATAATCAAGTTCCTTCCAGAATGACTCTGTACGACCCGGAATACTGCAAAAGATTTGAAGAGTTATATGTAGCAGCGAGGGCACCCAAAATTAAATTGGCATACAACAGACTTTACTACATAGAGACAATACAGTATGCAGAACAGGTTTCCGGAGTTCATTATATCATTGTTTTGCTAATTCACCGAAGATCGTGATGAAAACTAGCATAATTAGAAACACACGACAGATTTGAAACCAATATTGAAGTGAGCCACATAAGCATTGGCATTCACAAATAGATGACAGAGATAGAGAGGCAGCACTGGCTCAGTAGTACCTAGCAGAAGTGGGCTTCAGCACAAAAACTACAAACAGATGTGGGAAGAAATTGAAGAGCTAAGGTTATTTTATATCAGAATTGTAAACACGATGACTACACCAATTAACAAGAAATTCTAGACTTAAAACTATAGGTTCTCATAATGAAAAGCACATTATGAGCTGCTAAATTCAATGCATACAGTTGAACCATGCTATGATGGATTACAGGAAAAATTAAATTAATTATTTGATGCAACGAGACTTAATTTCAAATATATGCATGTCTTGCTACTTGGATGTGGATAAATAATTTTTAAAGTGTAATAAATAATTAATGTATTATGTTCAATGCTAATTGTACACGCATAGTGATGCAAAGAGCTATAGTTTGGTATATCTGGCAAGCAAATGAAGCCCATGAAAGTCAGAAATTAGGGATTCAGGTTATTATAGGAAGTCCAAAAGTTAGTCAAAAGTAAATAACATGGTATCTAAAGACTTAAGAGTCCGGTTGGTTCTAGAGTCCTACAGGATTTTAGTTTGTACTTCTAAAGCATCCATAACAATATTCACTAAAGCATACACAGAATATATTTCTGGCATTTCTTTCCAACACCAGATCAGAACTTTGATTACACTAAATTCTGTCCATGGACTCTTCCACGCAAACACTTGTCTCCAATACGTCCAATACTAATTCTAGAGTCTATGGTATGAACAGATTCGTGGGCTGAATCAAACTAAACTTCAGTTCCAAGAAAGGATTAATGTTAATTACATGATCACCTGTTCGTTTATAGAGTCCACTTCATTTTTCAAGTGCCAATTTTGCCCTTCTCCCCTGACTCATGTCCCTGGTTACAATCAACCTTTCATGCCACATACCAGGTGAACTTTCCCAATATAAGGCCAATTAATGGATGGGCTAACGTATTTAGTGTGTTTGGCTCAGCATATTTTAGAAGAAGAATTGCTAAATTATAGCCTGAACCCTTAATAAGTCTACAGTGGCAACATTGTTAAAATCACAAGTATACTTGGATACTCGTGTGATCCTACAAGTTTGGGGGATGCAGCAAGCTGATGCACACGAGGATCAGAAGAGGTGTGGACTGTAGCCGGATCACTCAGTTGCTCATGAAATCATGAGGTGCATCACATTGGTCCAATTTGTTTGAGCAGATGAGGTTTGAGAGTTAAAATGGCCCATTTGTTGGCTGAAAGACTCGACCCAACCAAAAATAGAAGTCCAATTCGCATGGCCCTTTTGTTCTGCTAGGGTTCCCACCCATTCACAAATCAGAAGAGAAATAAACTACTCTCAACAGTGTGCGCACTTTGAGACTGACATTGTTGTCAAACAACTGTCATCAATAACAATTGAAGCACTGTACCTTCCAATTGATGCTAGCTTCACCATTGATGGCCATCACAGCACTCACAACCATTGTCACCAATGCTGCCTTCGTCCTTGGCAGTCTGCTTTGTATTGTTTCCTTAATACTTTCCTTTGCTCTTGCAATAGTGTAATTTTATGAATTGTGAACCTATTTATAGTTGTTATGTATTGAATCTTAATACTTAAGACTTATTATGTGTTGTTATATTGCCTATATTCTTTTTAATGCATGCATGGATATATGAATATAGTTTTTCATAGACTTGAAACTCTTATGAGTTGAGTTACAATACTCCCTCAAATCCTCTTGGGATCCTTGAGTTTGACATCATTGCATAGGAACCACATCAGACTGTTGTTTGTAACAAATATGAACAAGAATCTGTTTTATCCCTTTACCATCAAAATGAAAACAATCTCCCATTCCATAACATCTCCCACGATCAAGGACATGAAGGAGGACCCATTTACTTACTTTATAAATCAGAAGAGAATAGAAGACTTTCCCATATACAACTTTGAGACATTAACTAGAACTTTGGTCTCACAGCCAGTTCCAAATCCAGGTAAAGCAGAAATAGTGTTAGCCATCATAAAAATAGTCGATATCCCAAACATGGATATCCCAACATGGATATTTGATGTAATTTAGGGGATTGATGACTGAAAGTTTATATCTCAGTCAATAAGAAACTCTGGCGAAAGAGGGACAAGCCAACATAATACAGCAGTACAAAGTATGTTAAAGCCTTGCATCCACATCATTCATACAGACTTCTCTGGTCTATGGCCAATAGAAAAGACTAGAAGCATCCATTTGTTTTAAAGTTTCCAAAAGACAATTTGCAATCAAAAAAAGACAATTAGAAATTTTCACACAATAAATCCATCCATACACATTATTTGAGGGGAAAGGGGGAGTTGGAGAACATATAACCTTGCAAGGCGGGTGTAGAACAATTGTTTCGATAGCAGGTTGCATTTTTCTACAGTCGGAGGCTCCTGAATGTATTGCTTATTCTGTTCCAACAATTGCCTGTAGTAGTTAGATCCATGTTTGGCTACAAATTGAGATGCTTGACATGCTTTGGACTGCAACTGGTGCAACTTTGACGCCATCAAGTCTGCAAACTAGGTACAACAAAACCCTAGACCAAAGGGGAAAGATCATATTAGAATAAGACAGAGTCAAAAAGTGTTTAAGCAGAAGTTTATCAAACTATCATAATTTCTTCAGCTCACATTGACAATAGTCAGAACAAAAAGAAAATTAACAGCTAAAGGCATATTCTTAAAGCAACATCTAGAACACATCTCGGCCTTCGACACTAACAGTTGCTACCTCATCCATTTCATTTCTACATTGGCTTAGCAGGTGATGTTTTATGAGTAACTAAAAAGGGATTAAGATGGAGTTATGCATTGATATCAAATGAAAAGAACTTCAATTAAATAAATAAAATAGGGTTCTAGGTGTCATGTCAGAACCAAAATTATCAACCATTTCACACTACAACCACATAAATAAATAAAAAATAAATAAAATTAGGCAATATAAGCAAAAACAAAACGCAACTGAAGTAACTATTGAAAATGAAAGAGATGATAGTGTGAGAGAAGAAGATCGGGAAGAGGAGAGAACGAGATCTGCAGGGAAAATGAAAAAGACAAAGGGTGGATGAATCATAGTATCTGAGGTGAATACAGAAATCAGAAATGAGAATAAGAAGAAGAATAAGAGAGAAGAGGCTAAGAGTGTTACCTTGTGAGCAGAAGCAATGCAGTGATCTCTTTCACTTTGTCTCTTCACTCTTAACCTTGTGTTGTGCTGTGCCTTCTTTCTTTTTTGTCCCTTACAATCTTCACTTTCGTCTGGGCTTTTTTTTGGGCCACGAGAGATACAACTATAGCCCACAAATATTTGGGTTGTTGCTTCTTACAGTGGCCCATTTGGGTTGTTGGTTCTTACACTTTCATAAATATGTAATTTATCTATGAATATTAGTAAATTACATGCATGTGCTGTTTTTTTATAACAATAAAATAATAAATTATTATTTTTATAATTATAAAATTAAGTTTAAAACATTTTAATAGGTATATGTGTGTTTATTTCTTCTGACAATAAAAAGTAATAAAATTATTATTTTCATAATTATAAAAATAAATTTAAATAAATTTTACAGTTTTATTGTAAGTAATATGTACATTTTTAGATAATTTTTATTATAAAAATCATTTTAGTTTAAAAGGATAGTTAATTTTTTAAAAATAAAAGTCAAATAAGAAATAATTAAAAAAAGTAAAAGTAATTAGTTAAAGAGTAAAATTGGTCAAATAATTATTTTGATTTAAAAAAGTTTAAAGAAAAAAATTGGAAACAAAATTTATACACCGAGATAATTCTCTTTGAATAATAATATAAAATAATATATGATGATCAGAATATAAAAAACACAAAATATTAGTTACTTAATAGCTTTCTAATATTTAATATATTTTTTAAAAGTAATATTTATAATAATAATAACCAGTAAAAACATATGCGCATGTTTACTTTAGATAATAAACAATAATAAAAAATATTATTATTATTATACAACAATTAAATATAAATCATTCTTATAATTTTATTACAGATAGTTTTTATTTAGGGTTAAATATGTTTTTAGTCCCTAAATTATGAAGCGAAATTGTTTTTAGTCTCTCTTTCAAAGTAAGATATACTTTGATCCTTCTCCTTAAAGTAACTATAATTTTTTTGTCTTTCAAAACCAACGGCGTCAAAAATCCACTGAAGTGGCTAACGGTGGTACCACGTCATTTTCTTTTTTTTTTTTACAGGAATCAACTTTTCCAAGCTTTTTTCCCTTCCTCTTCCTCCTCTCCCTCCCTCTCCCTCCCACTCCCACAATCTTCTCCTTAAAATTCTTCTCAGAAATCGTCACATCCTTCAACCTTTTCACTGTCACCACCGGCTCTGCCTCAAGCACTGCCTTCCTCCACGCCATCCCAAAAGTCCCTTTCCCCAAAACCTCCACCGAAGCCCCGAGCATATCCTCCAAATCGGACGTCATAGCCGTCAGCCCTTCCTCAACCCATTCAGCTCACAGGACAATACCCAACCTTTATGAGCTTCCACACATTCGATGAAGCTCTTCAGAGCACTTTTCACGTACACCCCCATCAAAAGAAGATTCCTTTTGCTCTTCCTCGTCACCACCTCCACGATTCTGCGGCAATTCTCGTCCAGCCAAGAATTGGTCTTCTAAACCGGTTTAAGGTTGCAGAGGAAAACCGTAGGGGTCAACCGTGAGAAGATTCTTGAAAGTGGAAGTGGTTGAAGAAGTGCGAGCTTGATGTTGTAGCTTCTGAAACCAGCTTTGCCGAAGACGCAACTCACGATAGGGTCGTCGAGAATAAACAGAATGAAGTGTTTGAGTTCGACTTTCAGCAACGACGTCTGATGCTAATGTTGCTGCATCATCTGCATAAGGTGGAAGTTATCCAAGTGGCAATGCCGGTTCGCCTGTGAGAGCTTTATGGCGGCCATGAGGGAGTTCGAAACAGGGGGACCAATTTGTAGAGATTAATCTTATCCCCAAAGACTAATTTGTAGAGATTCACAGAACAAAGCTTTCAGGAACTAAGCATTATCCATTTCCCCGTCGCAGCTAGTGAGCCAAAGATGCGCAGGAGAAGCGCACCTTCCATTCACAGCATAACAATACATAACCTGCAAATTCAATAACCGCACTATTAACCGATCAATTATTCGTTAAGAATCATGAGGACTTATAAGAGAAAAAAAAATTCAATAAAAACTGGAGATCGTATTTTGAGTTGAGGAACGAACCTGCTGAACGAGGCTGTGGATTTCATTAGGGTTCATGAGGTGAGAAAACTGGAGATCGACCTTGTTCTCTCGCTACAGTTAGTCTTTCTCTCTTGTTATCTTTCTCTAGTGACCCCTTCTCCATTCTCTCCTTGTGGAGGGTTCTTCGTGACGACGTGGAGGAAGGCGGTGCTTAAGGCAAGGTCGATGATGGCGGTGAAAAGGTTGAAGGATGTGACGATTTTTGAGAAGGAGTTTAAGTAGAAGATTGAGGAAGAGGGAGGGAGAGAAAGGGAAAAAAGCTGGGAAAAGTTGATTCATGTCAGAAAAAAGAAAATGAGGTGGTATCACCGTTAGCCATCTTAAATTCGTTGGATAGTTTAGGAACTAAAAACATATTTAACCCTTTTATTTATTATTTAGTAGTTTTGTAATTAAATCAAAAAAAGGTTGAGTTTATTTATTATGTAATAATTTTCTAATGGTTGAGTTTAAAAAAGGTTAAATGGAAAAAATTATTTAAATTTTAAGAAAAAATTAATAAAATAATTATTTTTAACGTGGTAATTTAAGAAATATTTAATAATAAAAATTTGGTGATTAATTTTGATCTCAGGAACAATAGATGAATATTAGTGAATGAATTTGATCATTAATCCTGAACCATATACATATATATATATATATATATATATATAAACGAATTCTCATTTTTAGGTTCACAATTTGTTACCAATTTTACTCTTTAAATAAAATCTTTTTAAATTTAACCGTTTTTTTTTTAATTTCACTGTTTTTTAAACTTAACCATTTTTTTATCATTAAACTATCTACAAAATAAATTAAAAATATTTACAATAAAATTATAAAAATAATTTATATTTAATTGTATAATTATAACAATGTATAGTAGTAATAATAATATTTTTATTTTATTATTATAAGTGAACACGCAAGTGCTTAACATGTGTTTTCATTAATATTAATAACGAATATATATAAAATAAATTATTATTTGTCCTTTCCTACTTATTATATTTCATTATAAGTGGTTCTTCAAACAATGATTTATTTAAGCACTTTCTGAAACATTAGAAATTCATTATGTAAATTCTTTAAGCTAATATGTTTGTCATTATTTGATATTTATATTTTGTGGAATACGAAAGTGATGATTTGGTAGCAAAAGAAAAGAGGATAAGTTACAATAATTTGATTTATGCTTTTGAAATAGACCTTTCTCCTAATATTATAAATTTCGATATTCATTTTCATCTAACTTTTTTCATTCAAAGAAGGATAAAAAATCTAAACAAAGGTTATATTAAATTTAAATCACAACCAATTTAATCAAGTAATTATCGACATAATTGATTGTACTTCGTAATGAAAAAAAAAACTTTTTGTAAGTCAATGATATCATACACTTACACTGTGCTTTTTTAATCATGCAGTCTAAGAATGCGTGTTACGATAGCGACATAATATAATATGAAATTCTCTGTAAAGAATTTTTTTAACATATCACGTGAAATTTTACTATAAAACCATTCGTAACCAAAACTAAACCACATATCAAATACAATAAAATATAATTATTCAAGATGATATAATCTGTTGTAAATCAAAACATGAATGAGTTTCAAACTAAATTAAGTAAAAATAAGAAGAAAAAAAACATTAATCCATAAGACAAAACCATAAATATTATGGAATGTATCAAATGGTAGGATTAATGGGAAGCAATTATGTCAATGTATTGAAAATCAAAAAATGAATTTTAGTAAAACAAATTAATATAATATAATAATAAAAATTTATAATTTTAAGATTTTTTGTTGAGAGTAATTTGAAATACTATTATATAAAAAATTCGACGTCATAATTAACATTAAGAATCACAATTATTGAAAGCATTTTTTTTAAAGAAATAAAGTAATCAAGCTTCTATCATGATATTCCTTCAACAACTTTATTAAAGTTGAGTGTTTCATCATCACTTCCAACATAGTATATAGCCATAGCTCCCTAGTATCTGCATAGAAATGAACTTTATGCACAATATTCAAATAACTTGGATAAACCGTACCATAAATCAAAGAAAAGCATAGAAAAATATATTTTTTTCATGTAAAGTCATGAGTTCGTTTTTTGTTAGTTGTTATATTCTAATACATGTTTGAAACAAACTCAAACCCATATATCCTTAGTAAAATTTGTGGATAAGATACAACTGTATGGGCAAAACATAACACATGCAATTTCGAGACACTAAACAATGTAAAAAATAATACATCGTAATTAATATTAATATAATATATTTACACTTTTGATAGAGCAAATAAAAAAAATAGTTTTATAAGAAACAAAATGTCAATATGTAAACAAAGATCTAACAATGTACGTAATGTCAATAATAATATGTAGAATTAATTCACAAATTAATTCTATCATGTAACTTATTTAAAATATTACTATGTGATTTAATAAAATGTAACGTTTGATTGATTATTACAAGAAGTTATAATAAAATAAAACAAAGATAAAGTGGAAATTAATTTATAAACGTTAGTTTATAAAATGAAATATAATTCTGTCTTGACTCATAAAATTCTTTTATAAAAAAAAAGTGTTAGAAAAAAAATAGATTAAAAAAAAAGTTGAAGAACAGATATATATCAAAGAACATATTATTATGATTTATGTGTATAAATGTGAGAATCATGAATCTTAATATCTATAATAATTTAATTGAATGAATTAGTAACATAAATAAAATATAAATTAATATAATAATGATAATAATAATATGTGGCTTTCCCTATTCGGCGTCTTCGGAACAAATCACCTTTTCTCGTGCATTGCACT
This sequence comes from Vigna angularis, assembly GCF_016808095.1. Classification (NCBI taxonomy): domain Eukaryota; kingdom Viridiplantae; phylum Streptophyta; class Magnoliopsida; order Fabales; family Fabaceae; genus Vigna; species Vigna angularis. The sequence continues at coordinate 62,831,498 of NC_068970.1, read as the reverse complement.
TTCACCTTATCTCATTTCCACTACCATATCATCATCGACCACCGACTTTTCCATTGATGTTGATCCAAGAACAAAGAAAAACGGCATTTAATTAATTTTTTAATTTTTTGTATTTCCATCTATGAAAAATTCAACACTTTTTCATTGCATCTTTAGCTTTAGACTGCAAAGTTTTGCATGCTTCTAAATAAATAAATAGCTATCTTCGATCATATCTCAAATGGGTCACCCTTTTATTCATCAATCTCATAATTTCTCATTCAGTACACTCTTTCTATTTTCTTGATTTAACTAATATTTAAGTATATGTTTTTTATAAATTTGAATAATGTTAATTGAGTTTATACTATTTTTTTAGCCTGTTTAATAATTAACATTTTTTATATTTTTTCAATTAAGTTTTTGTGATTTATATATTTTACCAATTCAATAACATTAATGTTATGTCGTTCGGTCATATTTTTTATCTATCTTTATGGATTAAAGAAAGAGATTTTGTAATTAATATAAAATAACATTATAGTAAGTGTTAAATAATAGATAACTTTTATTATTTTTGTTAAAATATGAATACTTATATTTATAATGCTGATGGAAATAGTTTACTGATTGTCGTAACTGAAAATAAACTAAAATAAAAAATATAAAAAAATTGAAATATTGAATAAACTAATCAAATTTAATTAAAAACATTCAAATTTGTATACTTTTTTAAAATTAAAACTTAAAGGAAATAATGTGTTATTCTTTGCTTTGAACTCTCAATGTCAGCATATTCTAATTTTTCTGCTGAGTGTTAAATTGTTTGCCTTTTAGTAAGCTAAGAAACCAGTGACATTCGATCACACGTGTGAACGAGATTAATTACAACGGCTTACGTAAAGTGGGTTGATTAAAGTGTCTTGAGAATGTTTTTTCCTCAAAGGGTACGAAGTAGGTCACATTCTCAGTCTTCAACGACAACACAAGAAAACTCAGAGAAATTCAACTCAAGGTTTACTAAAAAAATATCTATAAAGTTTGTGTTGCGTGTAAAAAATAATTCCCTCAATTTCAAAGGAATACTTTATTTATTTAGTTCCAAAATGACGGTCTTTATTTATTTTTAATCTGTTTGTTTTATTTATTTATATGTTTATTAAATGTTCATTTTAATTTTGTCCATGGTAGCTAAATGAATTAATGAAAGGAAATTGTGGTGTTCAAAAAGGAAGGAACCCTTTTATTGTGCTATTTTAGCATTGGCCATAAAGTATTTGAGAAAATGTTTATGAAGAAAGAATTTGATGAAGCATTGATTATGATAGGGATAGATCACTCTTGCAATCATCTATCAAACTGCAACAAGAAAAAATTGTGGAATTTTGAAAAGTTCGTGTACGATGATGATGGAACCTATGAAAGTACCATTATTCACCATAGCCTCAATTGATGCCTGATAGATTCAAAAGTCATGGTCAAAAAGGTATTATTCTTTAAATTCTAGAACCAAATGCTTCTAAACTTGGGCAAATTTTCGGACAAAGGAATTGTTTATTTTATCTCATCTAAAAACTCATTTAAATAACAGTTTAATATCCGATAAAATAATTTATCCAACAAACACAAATCTGAACATAAACTCTAAATATAATTCTAAAATAACATAATTTTAAGTATATCTAAATTCTATAAAATATTCCTCTAAATTTATGTAATAAATGTGAGATTTTTAAGTAATTTCATTTATAAATTTTAATGATTCAACGTAGAAAGTACTATAATTTGACGTAACTACTGAAAATTCAGTTTGAAAAATTGGAATCGGAGAGCAGAGATGCGTATTTTCATGCGTGGTCGAAAGACAGCTTCTTGCTCACCTTCACGAGCAAAACGTACGGGTTATTCTGTTCGTAGGATATCATAGCATTATTACAGCTTCAGCATGCAATCCAATAGTGTTTTTCTCAGACTTTATGGGAACTGACATGTAATTAATCATTTATGATTGAACATCTTCACCTTTTTATCCAAAAAGAATCCACGTCACTTATGTCGTCATTTATATATCAAACACTTCTATTAAAGTAAATATGAAATTAATTAACGAAAATATGTAGAAAACATACAATTATTGACTGTGATTTTCTTTTTTAATAGTAAAACATACGTTTGGTCCTGATAATTAATAACGTGACTCATGCTAAACTCGTTGTTGTCAAATTTCGGCTCTCGAGTATGTAAAAGTGACAATAAAAGCATACCTTTTAATTCGAGGCTTAAAAAACTTCAATAAAAGTATATAAAATCGAATGTAATATAATACGAAAATTGAAGAGGTAATCCTTTCTTGTCAATTGTCATATCGTATACAATAAGGAACTGATTAGTCAGCTCAATGTTTGGTGGTGAGATTATTAATATAACCAAGTTTACGCATATATAAAGCAGTCGACCTTTAATTAACTAATTCTTTTGAACATCACGCGCACACCATTAATTAATTACTATATGCTTTTCGAGTTAACTATCGTTAACCAAGTCAGATTATCCATAATTCCATTTATAAATAAACAGGACAATAACACTTAGACTTTGACACAAGAGTTGAATAGAGGTTTTAAATGCTTCAATCATTGAAAAGAAGATAACAGCTATGTGTATAAGACTGGTTTTGCTAGCTGTTGCGCCCACACGTGTGTAATAATTCGGCACCTATCTAATTAATTTATATAACAGAAGTGTTATCCAATACTGTTCAATAAAAATTTATAATAAACTCTATGCTTTTTAATATTAAATATATACTCTATATCAGAGATGAGAAATTTAGAGATAAAAATACATTCTGTGTTAAAACAAAGGTGCAAACAAATAAGCATGTGTCGAAGAAACATTAGTCACTGTAGTACCATGGATTATGATTACTATAGTCAATTAGAGTGTCAAAAAACATCCTTAAAATTACAGAATTCCATGACATTAAGGAAAATCTAAGTTCTTTTGTTGCAGTTAGTTTTGGGGTGAAAGATCTGAATGAGTTTAGAAAAAGAACAATAGAAGTAATACAAAGGAAAACATTATACATTAATCAACAATATCAACTTAATGATACAGAAGGAGTTGAATTTCTGAGTAACAACTTGCTAAGTAAAGCAAGCAAACAAGAACTAAGACACTAATTCACCACTTCCTCAGCAGTGAATCCGTCCTACAGTGTATACATGTCCTTTTACACCAGTTTTGGATTTTGATGTAACCCAAAAACAAAGAATTTATCAAAATGGCAAGAACCACTTTAAAAAAATAAAAAAACAAATATATAGTATAACAACGACATCATAGACCTTATGAAAGTACCGTTACTCTTTGTTTATTCGTTCCATGAAGTTACGTATTCTCTCCAATGCCACTTCCAGTGTGTTCTCGCTCATATTTGCGAAGCAGACCCTGAACCAACCCGGTTCAGAACAACGGCAAGAAGACCCAGGAGAGATGTTGAGTTTCACTTCATGCAAAAAGGCATTCCAAAGCTCCAATTCTCCTTCCCTGTTTGGTTTCTCCAACAGTGGACTCAGATTCATCCAGCAAAACAGCCCTGCATTCCCTTTCAAGCATTCTATGCCAACACTTCTCAAACCTTCGATGATCATTTGGTACCTCTTTCTCAGCCTCTCCCTGTTGGTGCCAATGTAGTTCTCTGTGAACTTCTTATCAGACAACATACAAGCCAAAAGGTGCTGTGTCTGAGAGGATATTAAGGTGAAACTCGACATCCTTCTTGCTGTCGTCACAACGTTATCATTGTATGAATAAATAGTGCCAACTCTGAAACCGGGAAGACCAAGGTCTTTGGAGAGACTATAAACAATGTGAACTCTTTCCGCCTCCTTGTATTGCCGTGCTTCAAGGATTTCTGCTACACTCACGAACTCCGAGGAGGAGAACACCGATCCTGAGTATATTTCATCTGAGACAAGGTGGATATTCTTCTCAGTCACGAAGTCAAGAAGATACTCCAATATCGAGCGTTGAACGGTTGCACCCAAGGGGTTTGAAGGGTTCGTGATCAATACTCCTCTCACTTTCGTGTTGTTCGCTTCTGCTTCGTTATATGCAGCCTCCAAAGCTTGAGGAGTGATTTGGAAGTTGTTTGAGCTGTCACAGTGGATTGGAAATATGTTCACCCCAGTTCTCCACCTTAAATCTCTATCAAATCTGTCAACAAAGAACAAAACTTTTAGACTCAAGAATCATATTTTCGTGTGTGTAATTAGTATCTATGGAGCTTGATTCTTACCCTGGATAGTAAGGGGTTGGAACAAGGAGAGCATCTCCTGGGTTTGCAAGAATGAAGGTTAAGAGTTCATTGGCTGCAGTTGCTCCTGCTGTGAGGACCACTCTATCCGGGTCAAATTTTGCTCTCCCTCCTCTTATCTGTTCCATGAAGCTTGCCATTGCTGTTCTGAATGATTTGAGTCCATGATAGTCTTGGAACAAAGCATTCTCTCTGAAACCAGATCCCAAGGTTGAGGCTTCTGGGTGCTCCTCCAAGTACTTTTCCAGCAAATCAAATGAAACCTGAAGGGTACAGCATGAAAAGATTGATTAGATTAGATTGCCTAAGTAAATAGTTTCTCTAATCTTCTGCTATATAGACGCTATAAACTCACTTGATTTTCAGCCAATCCCATTTGTATAACTCCGGAGGAGTTTGTTAGTTCATCATAAGGGTTCTCATCATAAGCTTTCCACCCAGCAAAATAGGGAGAATTTTCCCCATGAGTTTCAGAAACTGCAACTTTGGAAAGCTCCACACGTGGTTGCTCAATCATTTTCCCCATAACTACTTAAAACTTTCGAAGAAAAAGGGGCTGAGAAAAATTAGAGGGTAACCGAAAGAGACAAAAATAAGTTTAAGCTTGGTGCAAAAGCAAAAACAAAAATTGTAGAGAGGCCTTTGTTGAATGCAAAAAGCTTTTAGAAGTGTGTGTGTGAGAGAGAGAGAGAGAGAGAGAGAGAGAGAGAGAGAGAGAGAGAGAGACTAAAGGAGAAAGAAAGAAGAATATAAGAGAGAATGAACTGCTGAGTCCTGAAAAGGAATCCGTTGATGGAAAGTCTGAATCCTCTTTCTGAATTTATAGGTTTGAAGAAATGAACAAAACATCGAAAAAACTATAAAAAAAACATTAAATATTGATAACAATTCGGAGCTTTACCTTGAATGTTTTACTAGAGATTTATCTGACGTGACAACTGTGCATGATGCCAGATCATACGAAAATATATGGTTGTTGTTTGAGGTTGGAATTTTTTTTCCAATATAGTCCCCTCTTCCACTTCATGTGTCGGTTTAATACAGAAGTGTGTTAATATTATTTCTTAATGGCACTATATTTTATCCACGGCTTTGTTCTTTATTAAATTAAAAGTTGTTGAGCTCTCAAAAATTAATTTTCTACTCACAATTGTGATATATACTAGGTATGTTTAAATCAACTTCTCTATTTTTTTTAAATGTAATAAAAATAAGAAAAAAATTCCTTGTAGTTTAAAATTAAATTATATCTTAAAAATTAAAAATTCAAAGAAAGTTTTGGGTTATTCTATTAAAATATAACAAAAATATGCTAATTAACTAGGGATGTTTATATAATAGTTAACGTACTGCAAAAAAAAATCTGAAAATTTTCTAAAAGTAGTGTCATAAATATGACTCTGCAGAAAAAAGGCCAAAAACTCCTTTTGTAATGAAACCAAATTAATAATTTGATTAAGATCTGAATAGGTTGTGTATTTGATGATTTTCTACTAGTTAAGTTTTAATGAGCTGACAATTGACAAAGATAGATCAAGTAACTGAAAAGATTGAACAAGATTTTGATGTGCAAGCAGCTAAAGTGGATAAAAGAGAAGTTCTTCCGAGATCTTCTGACCCTACAACCAGAGCCGTACACATTTGACTCAGTGCTCATTACAGAAGGAGCCAATCATAAACGACACAGTTTAACCACTGCATCTCAATTTTTACATTCTTCCTCATCGTTTCACTTTCATTCAACACCTTCAGATTGCTATGTCTGCATAATTATAACTCTTCTCTGTAATCATTCATTCATTTTCTGAGGTTCTCTTTTCAGTTTGTGGTCACATGACTACTATATTAGATTTGAAATCACTCAAATGAACACTGAATAATGCGACCATGTTCGTTCACCTACTGCTACATGCATGCTTTCATTAATTAATTTACTTCTAATCATTATTCATCTCTTAAAGGATCAATGAAAAACTCGATTCTCATCACTTAATATTAACGTAACAAATTAAAAAAAATTGTTTTTAAATTTATTCTTATTTACTTTCAAATTTGTTTAAAAAAACGACAAAAAAAATTATCTTCAAATCCTTCCAAATTCCCTCAAATCCACTCAAAAAAACAAGGTCTTATAGTCGATATAATTTGCATCAAATCAAATTAAAAAATCTGCAAGAACCTTGTCCGCAGCTTATAATTCATCTAAATTAATGAAGTTCAATCTCAACACAGACATATATTCTTGATAAATAGCACAACCATATAACTCATCATTATCATCATCAAGAACTGATTTGACGCCAATAATTCACGAAAGATACTTAGAAGGTGATCTATGGTTGGATTCTCTCAAAATGTATAAATCAACAGATAATATCCCAAAACAAATTTTATATAATAATTACTAACAGTATCTTACTTATCGTCCAATCACACTGTAGTTAAGCTCTAAAACCAATGCTAATAATTGAAATGGTGGAAACGTTAAGTGAATAATTGTCTTCTGCATCTAAGATTAACTACTTAAGCATGATTTGACTTAAATAAAATGGTTAGATGTGGTGGATGTGTGAGCACGCTCTCTAAATAAACAGTGTCCATTATCTTTGCTCCCACATTAAATATTATTCATGGTTGTATGATAATCAGTAATATTTAGCATGCATGCAGATGCAGAAGAGGGTTTGAGAGTTAGGAAAAAAAATGGTTTCACTTACAAGATTCATGTTGTTTGATTATTAAGTATTGAGTTCATAATGTTAAAATTAATAAAAATTTAGTAAATTGAGTTATTAATGTGTATTACTTATCTTTTTACTTTACTCTATATGTATAAATTTTGTTATAAACTTTTAATTATTTACGACTTAATCATGATTTAATTGATATTATTCATGTTTTGTTGTAAATTATCGTTATTAAGTCTAATAATTGTTTATAAAGATAACTGTTCGATTTGTATTATATAATCATTTATTACTGGAGGGTTTTGTTGATATTTGTGACTATATAGACCACCAGATCCTAGATAAATGAGTAAGATGATCATACTATACAAAGATATTTGTAGAAATGATTATATTATTTTTTTTCTTGTGTGTATTTACTGTTGGAGGTTAATTATATATTGTTACTCATAATCAATGTTCGTTAAAATTAATATTTTTTGTAGTGGTGAAATAAAATAAAAACATGATGATTATCCATGTGAGAAAAAAAATCAAATATTAGAAAGGTTGATTTCAATTTTAAATGAACTTTATAAAATTATTTTATATATTATAAATTGACATTGATATTATTTGTAAGGAGGGAATTTCAAAATCAAATGTGTGAATTATGGTAAATGTTAATGCATGAAAGGGGAAGCATCATATGACAAGTGTAGGGTAGAGACAGACAAGTATAAAACAATATAAGGAAATTCGTTATTTATTTTCGTATGTGGTAACTGTAGTAGTTTGTAGTTGTACCAAAGTACATACCCATCCATGTTTTTTTAGCTAACCGAAGATAAGTATAATTAATTAGTGTATTGAATACAACATGAATGGCTGGAAAGCATTGAAAGTTATCTTAATTTGGGTGATAAATAGTATATTATATTAGTGTGTATGGTTTGAAAATTGAAGTGTATGTGAAAAGGACGAGTGATGTTGTATTGTTTATGGAGGAAGTTTACAAGACTAGTTCTTCAATTGGGGTCTCTCCGACACCAAGTACTTTTCCAAAAGTCTAGAAAATCCAGGAGTACGTGAGATAGGGGATCTTTTCTTAATTGTTAACAGCTAAGACTGTCAACTCAAGATCATGTCACTTGATGTGATCGTTATTCACTTCAACTAATAACAACTACTCTCAAATTTCTATATTTCACAATTTTAAATAATAAACGAAAAACATCGTGCAAGCTGTTTAATTTGCTGTACACTGCTAGCCTAATTAATTAGTACGTACAAAACCCAAATGCTCCGTACCAAATATATAATATATACAAATTTAAATATATATTTTTAAAATATAACCTCATACAAAAAAATATCCTCACTCATTACTATCATTTTTGCTTTTAGGGTTTGAAAATCCAGAGTTTAAATAATAACCGAAAATAAATAAATAAAAAATTGCTCCTGAAGTTATTTAATCGAGAAAGAGAAAGAACTCCTACCATAAACTTATGTCATTTTCTCATAAAAATTTCCAATTTAAAGGGACAAAATTTAGGCTGCAAAATTCAACGAGGGTCCTAAAAGTCTCTCCATCTTCATGAAATTATGCTAATTCTTCTTAATTTTATTGATGGTCATTCATCCAAATCAATTCTAAAACTGATAAAGGAAATTTGGCATGAAAAGGAGCACGTAGCCTACTATAAGTGGTTCAATTTTTTTTTTTTTTGTTATTTAAGTAACTATGTGCTTAGAACAAGGAATTATAATGAAATTGGATCGTGCATCTTATACGATTTTTCCATTGAAATATGTTAATATAACATAAAAAATAAGACTCTCAGAGTCTTAAACAAGACTTAAAAATTAAAATTAACTGTTATGATTAACGTTTTGAATTTAGATTACAATTCTAAAATATTCTAATATTCAAAAATTAATATTTATCCATTCCTTATCCGTAACATTTGAATCGCAAATTATAACCTCACATTTATATTATAACATTATTAGATCATTGTTATATTATCGTTATTGATATGACTATTAAGTTTTTATTTTTTTTATATTTTTGTTATTCATTATTATTATTATTATAAATTTATTACTAAAGATATTATTTTCATCACTTAACATCACTATCAATTTTTCTTGCATTAAAATAATAAATTATTATTATTATTTACACTAACGTCTAAATGCTAATTGTCCTTTCATCACTACCAATTGTTGACAATATCACATGTAAAATATATTTTATTATGTTTTGTCACAATCTTGTGATTTTGAACTAATTTATGTATATACAATATAGTATTTTAATGTTTGAGTTGATCAATTTCACGACTGACAATTGAACCTACAAGAGAAGTAACCGATTAAGGAAAAAACAAGACGTAAGATGTATTGATCAAAAGAAAAATCCTTAATTAGTTTCTGGGTTTGGTAGTTCGATTAATAGTAACACATGCATGATCATATTGTTCAGTCGAAGAACATGAAAGCAGTGATAACACTGTACGAGGCATGACAGAAAATAACAAGAGTTTCATAGATTTCGGAAGAAACAGTGGTAAGTATGGTGGGAGAAAAAACAATGCAGGGTTGCAGTATAGAAAACATTTGACATGGTATGTGTGACTATGAATTAAATATAGGGCATGAATCTTCAAGGAAGATGTAGCTTGAATGGTGACACGCCTCGAAGGAATCTTTGTTCTAATCATGATAGGATACTGTGTCTAAGACAGAGATAAGTACAGAATATCGAGTAGGTCGAACGTTAAATACACTCTCACTTCTCATATTAATATTAAACTTTCTGTTTTTTCCTATCCTCACTTTTTTTAATTATAATTCTTACAAGCTTTAAAAGTTTGAAGTTTGAATCAGTACTCGCACTTCTTCTAGTAGATCATATCCATTTGCATATGTTTATTTTACATGCAGTGCAGATTCCTACCGTGTTCGTACACACGTTTTCGAGAATATAAAATTTCTATTTTAAGTTTAAATAAATAAATATAAATTAATAAAGAAAAGTCTAAGTATGAAGTATGGCCTTCCAATCTGCACGGACACGCAGACCATTTAATTTGTCTCTCAATGTCACTTTCTCTTTCTGCATGTTTATTTCTCAACTACGTACCCATGAGGATGAGGAGAAAGTGGTGAATTCATAAAAATTATTTGATAAATTACTGATTTATCTCTATATCTAATATTTAATTTTTTGAATAATACTATTTATATGATATTTTTTATTGGGAGAATGATTCATTCTTACTTGAAATAATCATCTAGGCAATAAAAAGTTATAGATCTATAGGATATATGATCTCATAAATATAGGAAAAAAAGAACTGTTAATTGTGTATACATCAATCAAATGGAGGTATATGTATGACATTGACCTTGTAGCAAGAAGTATTTTCATGTGAGAGTTCAATAATTCAATAATTATGTTTGTTGCTTTCCGTCATGAATGTTATTTTCTTACCAATATTATCATTCTGAAATCTCCAAATCCCTTATTAAAAACATTCGAGATTGCCTCAAATGATTATTGATATGGTTGCATATGAATCCATTATTACATGTGAATAAAAATAAAACCAAAATTTTTGCAAACAACTTAAAATGATACATACAAAACCAAGGTAACCTAATATCACGCTAAGTTATTTTAAGTTCGTTCATTATACTCGATTTATATAAATAAATAAATAAAATTCTATTGTTTCAACAATTTTCACTTATTTTTGCGAGTGGGATAGAGTAAATAAAAACATCTTGGAATAGACTGAAATAATGACCTCCTACTGAATAAAAATAACGTATAATGGATGGAAATTGAAATATATAAAAAATAAAGTAAAAAATTAAACAATTTTGTATAGACGAATAAAGGAAAAAAATGAAAAGTGGGATAAATATATTAATAAAAATAAATAATAATGATAAAGTATAATTCACGACATTTTTAATTATTTTAAACTTTATATTTTCTCCCTAAACAATTATTTTTATCCCTTAATTTCTCAACCTGTAAAGACGTTATTATAGTTGCTTGGTTGAAAATAATTCAAAATTTCAGATTTGGAAACCAGTTTTATTGGGTTGAGATTTGCAAAAAAAACTACATGAATAAGTTGTATTCCTTCTAAATTAAAAACTATTTTTTTATAAATTTTGTTCACTGAAAATAAGTTGCCTCACTTGTTAAGAAAAAAATAAACTCAAGACTTGGACAAACACACCATAACCTCCTGTCTTTAGTTTGATTTCTATAATAACTACTTTTAAATCGTTTTTTCTTTCTTATTATTTTATTTTTATAAATGTGAACCACCGAATATTATTTAATTCTCATAATCTTATTTTATTTTTAAAAATCATACAAAGGCACAAATTTTGGATCTTTTGTCATGGATATGACAAGAATAAAAGTGGTATGAAATATGTATAAACTATTGCAGAAATCAACATATCAAAGTGTATTTGAATTGTACATCTAGAGCAACTAAATACTCGTTTGCACAATTTTATTTTAAATAAAACAAAGTATCTGTAAAAATAATATATAGAAGAATACACGTGGCATTTGTCAATCGGAATGTGGTAACTGTGTCGGTGCCAGAACTTCTTCTCCGGTTATCTCTGTCTGTTCAGTCAAATCTGGACCCATTCTCAAATATTTGGATCTTCGGGGAAGATGCAAATCTCTCATGTTTTCAGTTTTTGGAAGAGATTGTTTGTGTACATTAAATAATGATTGAAATTGTGGGGAAGGGAGAAATATTTAATACTTTTTTATTAATTTATAATTGTAATATATTTTCTGTCCTCAATATAAATAATTTATCAAATATTAAAAATATCTTCAAGAAGTTCTATTATTACTTTATCAAATTAAATTATTTTGGGACAAAAATGTGACGAGTCATATAAACTGTCTATAATTCGAGGATTGGACATTTAAGTTTTAAGTTCATCGGTCAGTACAGGTTTGTTTAGCAATTAATATATGGATTAATTTGCTTTTTCTCGCATAAATATTTTCAATTTCTTATTGTGCATTATTATTTGTATGTTTAGTGTAAAGTTTACATTTATTACTAAGTAAAAATTTTATAAGGAAGGGACTCTTTGTCGTTAAAGAAAGAGATTTATCCGAAAAAGAACTTTTTGATATCAAGTTGATAATAAATAATAATAAAATGATAAATACTAATCATATTAAACGATTTATATTTAGTTTTAATTTTAATAAGTGAATATGGTTTAAATAGTCTAAATACACGTATGTTTGGATTTCTCCATGATAAATAGATTTAAAAGATTTTATTAGGTCATGCTATTTAATATATTTATTGAGTACGATAGAAATAAAAATAAATCTATATTTTTGTTATAATTACATTTAGTTAATATTTTATCTTATTTGAAATAATGTATATGAACAAATGATCTTTAAATTACTTTTAATTGTTATATTTAGAGTAAATTCTTTGCTTCTATAAAATAATTAAATTTGAGATTAAAATTTCATAAAATATTAATATGTTTTTTCAATTTATGCAAATTGATATGTGGAGCTAACTTAATAGATGTGAAGTAGACAAAACCTGTTAATTCATAAGTATTGGTTGGGTGGATCAATTAATCTCGATCAGTTTTTAATCAGTCAAATTTGAAACCAAATAAAAAGTAATGGGTAATTGTATTTTCACGCTTAATCTCACTAAAATATATTTCTATTATAATATTAGTGATTGTTCTTAATATTTAATCAATTTAAAAATATATACATAAAATGAATTATTATTTTTTAACCTTTTCAACAAAGAACTGAAATATCGGTTTTTCATTAATTTTCTAGATCTAATTTTTCATTGAATCTTATCTATTATTTCTTAACGAAAAAGAACCTAAACTATCATTACTCTATGAATAAAAAAACTCCAATGATTTTGAGATGATGTGCTTTAGAACACGGATTGTGACGCAATACAAGATTTTGATAGAGTCAGCAAACTTTTCTGATTTTAAAGAGATTGAAAATACTACGCGCTATCTGTCTAATTTTGTTTTCATCTTAGTTATTAAAATTTACAAGCAAAATAATTTCTGTGCTTCTAAATTTTCAAAAACCATTAAATATATTTATCTTATCAAACGTAAAACAATGAACCGAAATAAAACTATTTTTAAAATAATTGAAATGTATTTAAATTAATTATAAAGAGTTTGAGTAAAAATGTTAGTACAACCAGTTATTAATAAACAGTTGGTTTATACTATAAATATTCAAACACCAAATATTATAAAAAAGAGGTACTTCAAAAACATTAAATTTAAATTAATATCATATTAATCTATTTATCCACTTATAAAGTCGTAATTTAAATTGGTTTGGCATATTTTAATTTGGTTCACAGTCACCCTAGTGAAGTTTTACGCGAAAGCAAAAATCGAACATAAAATTCTCATCGTATGAAAAGTTCTGAAACAAAAATTATGTATCCACTGCTAAATTCTATAATTTATTATGAACAAAAATAATATTTTTTATGGAAATTCAATTTATAATAAATTTAATCTCACAACTTACAATGGAGTGATTTTTTTACGAAATTAATAATTTAGAAAAAAAATATACTAGTTTTATAAATGCTCATGTTGCAATATTTATTTATTTTACTTTAGAATGATAAATGCTAAGTAATATTTTACAAACATTGGTTAAGAAAAAAAACAATTTTTTAATTCATTTAATTTTATATATATTAAAATATAAAAAAATTTAATCTAAAAATTACTGAATAGATAACTATTGTTTGTTTTATATTTGGTTGGAGGAAAGAGTGGAAATGAATAAGATGGATAAATTTGGATTTGTTTGCTGCAATATAAATCAAAGTAAGAGAGTTAAAAAGCAAGCGAATATTATTAGTATTTTTTTTATTTCTTACATAAATTTATTTATCTTTGTTTATTTTATTTTCACGTTTTTTTATACTTGTTCAATATATTTTATTTATCTCGTTTTTACTGTGGTTGAAATTAAATGTTTGCTGTAAAAGAAACTGGATTTGTTCGCTACCATGTAATAAAAAAATAAAAGAATTAAAATGTAAACGAATTTTATTAGTTTTTTTTTTTCATTTGTTATTTATCTTTGTCAATTTCTTTTATACTTTTTTATTTGAATTAAAAACTTTATTTCTAATTTTCTTTGAACATATTTTTATACCCCACACGTATTATTTATCTGATTTCTATGTTGTTGAAATGCATTTTCCTTCTTACTTGACCATGAGCATTAATAAGTTGAGAATTTGCATGTACTTTGTCGTAGTATCTCTAATGTACTTTGTCTCCTCAGCAAGCATACCTAGTTTCTCTTGTCTTTATTTTTCTTGGGTCAATTTTCTCGTCTTATTTGTACCATTCTAGCATCGGTGCCATTTATTAAAATGCAATATGGCCCAACAAAGACTTTAAAGCAAACAATTATATTTTAACAATTATATTTTATTTTAATTATAAATTTTATTCCACCATCAAAATAAATTATACAAATTGAACCCTAAAATGTTTTTTTATTTACATATGATGATTTGAAATGCAAAATTATCTTTTCGTTTCCTTCATTATGCATGCTATTTAAAATGTAAATATACACTTATTTCTTGATAACATGTAAATATTACTCCGAGAAATTAACCAATATTACAAAATGTCACTTTTCATCTTCGAATCTTTACATTATCAAACCAACACAGATCGAAGTGATCAATTGCAATCTTAATTAGAATTTTTAGTAAAATTAACTTCTTTTACTTTGATTTTCCTTACACGAGAAGAAGAATAAAGCAGAAGAAAACTAATAAAGTAAAATAATATAAAACTCTTTTGTTACCTCCAAATCTCAAATCTTAGCCATCAAAATAAAAGTTAAATGTGCACCCTAAGCTCTCTTTTATTCACTAATTCTAGACATGCATGATATAAAGTAGGAAAAGATGAAATTAAAGAAAAGATAATGAAAAATGAATAGCTTTATTAGTATATTTAGATTTTTGATTAGTTAGTGTTTCTTTAGAAAAAAACACTTAATTGTTTAAAACTATGTCAAATTTTGGATTATACTTTTTAAGATGTCATGTGTCAAATTAAAGAGATAGAAAAATAATTCAATTTTTGACAGCCAACAAATCGAAAATTTGACAAATGACACTTTTAACATCAATTTAATAGAATGAGTCACATTAAGTTTTTTTTAAAATATATACTTAATTGATTAAAAATCAAATATAATATTAAATGGTTAAATATAAGAACTAAATAACTCATTAAGTCAAAATGAAATTACTTAAGACAAAAGTTTTATATAGATGTTCTAAATTATCTCTAAGTTAGATTTTAGTTTGAAAATCATAAGGAAAAAGGTTAAGGTTTTTCTTTGAACTGAAATATACAAAGAAAATAAGAGGAGAATGAAAGGAAGAATTGATTGTGCCAAATCTAAAAGATACGTGCACCCCACAATTACTAATCGAGACTTGCACCCCACAATTACTAAGCTCACCTCCTTCTATTTATTTTCATCTTACAAAGCAATAGCTCAAAGTATTTGCTATTTACACCACCATAAAACTGCTGACTTGTTACTCTTCAGCTTAAACTAACATACATATATCATCTCCATATCTTAAATTAAAAATTAAATATACTTTAAATTTTTTTATCATTTTTTAATTTACCTCATCTATTTATTTTTAACTCAAATCAATTCCTTACATCAGTCAGTGATCGGAATTTTGTCCTATAATTAATGTACTCCTCTTGATTTGATTGTTAACACAGCATCCTGGTTATGCCTGTGTTTTTTTTAAAAAAAAGAAGTAAAAAAATATTTTTTACACTGGAAAAATAATTTATTAGCAACCAAAAATAACAGTTAAAATATAAAATATGGAGTATTGTGTAGGTTCTTAATTCAAATCTAACAGGAAAGGTTGTGAAATTTGATTGTGTAGATAAACAGGAAAAAAATTGAAAATTCTATGAGATGTTTAATATGATTAATGTAATTTTCACTCTTTGTAATATGATGAATGCAAATGATTTGAAAAGAAGATAGAGAGAAGAGAACAGAATCAGCATGGGTTCGTCTCAGTGGCCTCCGAAGGTGTCGATGGAGCTTCACGTCAATAACCGAGAGAAGCTTCTCGCATCTCTTCGTCAACACCTTTCCGATTCTTCTCGTCCTCTCCACGGCTTCGTTCTTCTTCAGGTCTATCTCTGTCTGCATTCATCTTCCTTCCATCTCTCATTTTTCTTAACAATCTCTATCCAATTTCGTTCGCGCAGGGTGGCGAAGAGCAAACGCGTTACGACACCGATCACTTGGAGCTCTTCAGGTATCGTAACCCTAAATCCTCCGCATCTTTTCACTTTTTGAATGATCACCGTTACAATGGTTGCCTTTCGATCCATTATTCCTTTGCTTCGCGCTTCGCAGGCAGGAGAGTTTCTTCGCTTACTTGTTTGGAGTGACAGAGCCTGGATTCTATGGAGCTATTGTTCGTTCTGTTTTGCTCTGTTACAATCTTATTATGTTTTTTTTTTTTTAAATTTTATTTAAATGCTCGGAAAATTTAAAGCTAGTTAGGAATTAGCAGGTATGGTAAGAATATTGCCTTCTGTGATGGTTACTTTGTAAGTTGTATCTAAGGTGACATCTAATTAGTTAGTTGGCGGTGTAACAGTCTTTACTGCTAAACTCTTTTTAATTTTTGCAATGCTTACAAATATAATATGATCACGTTAAGTTGTAGAAAATAGTAGTTTTGATTTGTACATGTTATTGGTTTTTGAAGGACATTGCGACTGGGGACTCTCTCTTGTTTGCTCCCAGGTTACCTTCTGAGTATGCTGTTTGGTTGGGGAAGATTAAGCAACTCTCCTATTTTAAGGTAACTCTTCCAATAATAAATGTTTAATGGATTTGCGTGCCTTGTTATTGTTTAGTGGTTCATATCTATGCATTCTCCTTTGTAGGAACACTACATGGTTAGCACAACATTCTTTTCAGATGAGATTGCAAGTGTTTTGCAACAACATTACCAGGGTGCGGGAAAACCTTTACTGTTTCTATTGCATGGACTTAATACAGATAGCAATAATTTCTCTAAACCGGCAGAGTTTCAGGTTCTCAACTCTAACCATTCCTTTTCTTACCCTTTGCTGCGATCATTTATTAATTGTTTTCATCAGGACAGTGGGTGAACTGTTGGGTACATATTATTTCTCACCCCTAAATTGTCGTCGAATAAGCCCTGTCATGTACCAATGCTATTCGGTCCTTTTGTGATGATATGATAATACTTGTACCAGCTAGCATATCTTTCTTGAAAAACTGATTCTTGGTATTGTATATTTTTAACTTTGATTTAGGGCATTGATAAGTTTGATAAGGATTTGACTACTTTGCATCCTATATTGACGGAGTGCCGTGTCATAAAGTCAAAGCTCGAAATTGCGCTTATTCAGTATGCCAATGATATAAGCTCCGAAGCTCATGTTGAGGTAACTAATGTTAAACTGCCAAAGTTATGTTGGTATGTTGAGTACATATTTTAACATTCATGCGAAGTGTAATATGAGGTTTATGGGAGATCTATAGGAGGAAATAGGTTTTAGTATTGTAATTGTGACAGTTTAATGTTTAGTTTCTTCCGTGGGAGACTGTCTGTTGTAGTTGTGAAAAGAAAGTGATTTTGGGAACTGGGAGGTATCTTTTAACTTTTCTGTGATGTCTTTTCCTCAAGACTAACTGACGAAGTAAAATAGCTTAAGTACAGATCAAAAAAGGCAGAAAATGTACTATTTTCCTATACCTGGCTATGTACCCACTTTTCACCAAAACTTTTGGCAATTTTTTTTTTGTTGAAATAGGAATATCATAGGGCGGGCGTTGCATGGTTACATTATTGATTAGTAGAAGAATCTACAGTGTCTATGATGAAGTATGAATGACTTAATACATATGCTTTGTGAGAATGCTTTCGTAATAGTTGCAAGATACATTCCAACTAAACAGGTCATGAGAAAAACTAAGGTTGGAATGAAGGAGTATCAGCTTGAAAGCATTTTTCTTCATCATACCTACATGTATGGTGGATGTCGGCATTGTTCCTATACATGTATTTGTGCTACTGGTGAAAATAGGTATACATTTCTGAATTCTGATATTGTAACCATATTTGTCTCAATAAATGTGATTCTCAAATACGTTTGTTTAACAATACTTACTTGGTGCTCATTCGTAATTAAAATGGATTTGCAAAAGGAAAAAAATACTACCTTTATTCCTAATTATAAGACTTTTTTTCCTAGTTGTCCATTTCTTTAAGACTATTTTTTTTGGCTGTCACTTGTATTAAATATGTTTTGAAAAATACCTTTAACTAATTTACAATTCTTAAATTCATAAATAATAAATATTGGGAAATCTCTCTTTCTCTCTCCTCCAGCATTGGCAAAGTTAAAATTGGACAGAGATCACAGCTACCATTTTCTTTTTCCAAAATTAGTTAGTTAGGTGAAATTAATTAAGTGGGTAAAGGTGATTGGTTGGTGTAACCATTGACAATTTAATTTGTGTAACAAAATTAACTAATTTTCTCAAAGGGTGTGGCTTGGATAAAAGAGTTTTATATTTAGGAACAGAGGTAGTTGTTTACTGTGTTTTAAGTAGTAGCTACCTTTATCATAAAATAGGTGGGCTGGCTATGATATGTGTATTAATGCAGTGCTGTTCTTCATTACGGCCATGCGGCAGCTCCTAATGACAAGGTATGGCATAAAAGTACCCCTTTAAAGTCATTATCATTGGCCAGCATAATGTTGCTGTATTGAATCATCTTTAAACATTGGTTATATGACTTTCCTAAGATCTTTCGTGCATTCTGCCTTGAATTGAGCATAATTCCTGTGTTTTCTGTATACTATTTATTATTTCCATTATGTGTTTGGTTGAAACGTGAAATTAAGCAGCACCATGCGTACTTATCTGGGTTTTCTCTTTCACTAGCTAGTCTGAAAAGTACTTGGTTCAGAAATATGTAAAAATGGGAATACAGAAAACAAAAAATGCAAATGATGAGAAACTCTTTGAAAACACGAAAAATTAAACTCTCTGGTATGTGGGTGACTTTGGATTTGGCTAATTGACATATTAAATATTGAAAACTTCATTCCTTAAGAAACAAGATGAGGTGAAGTTATTATAGTATGAGTTGGATTAACAATGATTGTTTATTTTTAGAGATGTTTAAGTCTTTAAATTTTTCTTAAAGCATGACTCTTCTGCAGACATTGGAAGATGGGGACATGGCACTGTTTGACATGGGAGCTGAGTACAATTTCTATGGGTCTGACATAACCTGTTCTTTCCCTGTGAGTCTTTCCGTTAATAATACATTAGTTAGTGTTTGACCAAATTTTTTGGCTTTTCTTCTCAAAAAGGTGAAGTGCAATTTTGAATAAGCTCTACAAAATGAAAATAGACTTTTTTGATGAAGGAAAAGTAAAAATATAGAGCTTCCATGAAAGCTAGCTGGAGGAGTTTCTACTTTTGGGGATAGAAGCCAAAAAAGCTGGGTCAAATGTTATCTTAGCATCTATTAAATATAATTAGTTTTTACTCAACTTTAAATTTGTGGTGCAGATAAATGGGAAGTTTACAAGCGATCAATCTCTTATATATAATGTAAGTGCTCCCTCATAAAACCGTTTTTGTCAAAGGGAAAGTATTTTATGTTTGTTTACTTAATATCTAAAAAACTGAGCCAGTACAAGCATTTGCAGAGCAAATCCCAAACAAACACATGTATTATTTTTCTGTAAGGGCTTGCCTAACTTCAGACATTCATGTGCATGTTTGTATGGCCCAGCTATAGCATTTCTTTCAAACACATGTATTACTTTTCTGTAAGGGCTTGCCTAATTTTAGACATTCATGTGAATGTTGGTATGGCCAGCCAATGTAAATTTCAACTTCCGTGTACCTCTATGGATTTTTATAGCATTTATTTGTTGGTGCTCTTCATGTTCTGCAGGCTGTGCTAGATGCTCACAATGCTGTTATATCTTCAATGAAACCTGGAGTAAACTGGGTTGATATGCACATGTATGATCAACTACACTAATAACTTTTTTAGCAACTAAATGTCTGCCTTGCTTGGTTTCTATTTTCAAGTGCTAATAGCTGGGTTGTTATTAGTGTTTCTCTTGCGAGGAAGGTTTGTTGACTATTTAACTAAATATGTGAATTGGATTATAAGTATATTACAGAATTGTAACGGAGGTAATCTGTGCACATGCAGTCCCAAGCATTTAGTTTGACGTCTGCAGCTTGATTGAGAAATTACTGTCATTATCTTGAATGGGGAACCTAAGAGAAAAATCTAGTTGATAGCGATCACTAGAATTCTTTGTGAAACAAACAAGTGTGCGTTTTGTGACACTGCTTTTTTGTTGAAAACAATGGCTTTATACAGAGATAATAAGAAATCTAAATAAGTTGACCCAATATCCATGAGCCTTCTATTTTTGTAAAAAAAGTAGAAAATTCAAACTACTAATATACACCACTATCATGCTACTATTCCTTGTTTATGCTCATACCCTTTCTAAAATTGCAGATTGGCTGAAAAAGTTATTCTCGAGTCACTGAAGAGGGGAAACGTTCTTTTGGGGTAATGTTTTTGTGTTATTCTATATCTGATGGCTAAATTTCATCTTGATACAATCTCTAGGATCTTTTATGAAGCTTCATATTTGTGAATTTGGTGTAGTGATGTTGAGGACATGATGGCTGCACGCTTGGGTGCAGTTTTTATGCCACATGGTCTCGGGCATTTCCTTGGTATTGATACACATGATCCTGGAGGCTACTTACAGGTATTTTGTAAATTTCATCTGCAGTTACATTTTAAACTTATCCTTTCCCATTCCTTAATTAATGTCATGTGTAGTTAATCTTGTATCAACAACTTTTTCATACCAATTTGCAGGGCCTGGAAAGAAGAAAGGAACCTGGATTAAAATCTTTACGGACAATCAGGGATCTCCGAGAAGGAATGGTCAGTACACTTACTGCTTCTTTCAGTAATAAGAAATTTTTTTAGTAGCAAGCAGCAACTGATTAGAAGCATGATAGTTGTTAATGTTTTGCTTTGGGTTATACTAGATTCAAATTGGCATAATGAGGGCCCCGAAAACTTACTCATTTATGTTTGAGAGTTAAATTTTTCTGGTAATAAGCCATCTAGTTGTCGTTACATGCTAAAGTAAATAATGTTTTATGAGCTTCGTTTGAATAAGATTCTCCATAAGGACTTATAGGAGAAAAATATAAGGAAGAAATGAAATTGACTTCTCCATAAGCTAAAATTAGGTTATTCACAAATAAAACTAAAAAAAATAAAATTGACAAGTAATATGAGAGAGCTTCTATGAGTTAGTTTATACATAAACTAACTTTAACTTACGAAGTAGTTAAATTCTTTTTTTTTTCTCGTTTCTCCTAAAAGTCCTTTTGGAGAAGCTTGTTCAAACATATATATCTTAAGTTAGGAACTAAATTGGGGTTTCTTTTTAAGTTGTAAATTAAAGTGATTGGTACTTACAATCTCATGGACTAAAGTTGTTTCCCAAAGTTTTCTTTGGAATGATGGTTTGTATCTTGTAGACTTACTTGTTAAAATTAAGGTCCGAATTAAAAAGAAAAGGATTGAATAGAACTTTTAATTTTTTTTAACAGATTTTCACAATAGAAATTTAAGTTCCAACTCCAAGAAATTCTAATTTCACACAAAAAATAATAATTTCATATATAATATGTTGGAGATGTGGGAAAAAGAAAAATACTAGAATTTGTATGGGTTTATTGTCACGAGAGAGTTACATCCAGTTGCTTAATTATCTTGATTAAGCCAATAAACTATTTTCAAGTTTTACAACCATCACTAGATGGAAAAAAATAAATACAACACAAATTTTGAATCTTATAAGATCTTGTACAGCAGTTGTGAAATCCTATCACAAGCAACATGCCTTGAAAACCCTTGTTAAGATCTGAACCACTACTGAAAAAAAAATTAAGGAACAAATCACTTGGACGAGTTTTGACTAATTTAGAATAAAAGAAATGGTGATCTTTAATATGGTTTGCTCAATCTATGATGTTGATGTCATTTTTGTAGTAATGTAGCCCCAGGAAGTATTTTTACATAAGTAAAGGTCATCTCAAAGTTTTATAAAAGTTTTGGAACTTGTTCATATCAATTTGCATAAGGATTCAATGAGATAACATATACTTATATTTGGTAGTTTTAATGGATTAAAAAACATGGCCTTGTGCCTTCATGCAACATTTTAATCCATTAAAACGCGTTTTTAATGGTTTAAAAATCACTAAAGTATGCACTTTACGTGATTTTAATCAAATAAAAGTTGACACTTGCAGTTGATGAAATTTTAAGTGATTTTAATCAAATAAAAGTAGTGAACAACACCGCTTCATATGAAAGTGTTTATATAAAATGAAACCAAACTTTTAACAGAGGAAGGCAAGCGGACTCTTGTTCTGGGAGGGATTGAGCGCTCACAAACTGCTCAGATTTGCTTTCCTTTCATTTTAATGCTTGTAAACAGGATTATAGGCTGTTATCAGTTGGTCCAAGTCTATTATTTTTATACACTTAATACTATTCGGATTTTCCTCATTTCTTATCCCTGATCCCCTGACACCTATCATTTATACACGTGTAGGTTATCACTGTGGAGCCTGGATGCTACTTTATTGACGCCTTGTTACTTCCTGCCATGGATAATCCAATGACTACCAAGTTCTTGAACCAGGAAGCCATTAATAGATATAAAGATTTTGGTGGAGTTCGAATCGAGAGTGATGTGGTATTCCTCCGTTTACTACTGAACCTATGCATAACCTAGTTTTTAGCTTATCATTTCTATACTATCATTTTATCATTTCTCAATCAAGTAACAACATACATATATTCAATCCTATATTTTATGAGGGAGCTGCTAAAGTTTCACCTACTTCATTTTTGGGACTGTGTTAGCGATATACAACAACGAATTTGATAAAATACTTCTAAAGGTGTAACTTGTCTAGTGTGCTCCTTTTAAAAAAATTAGATTAAATTCCATACTAAATTATAAATTTCACGTGATTTTCTTATTGTTTAATAAAAGATCACGGGAAATTTGTGATTAAATATGATCTAGTGAACTTGAAAATACTCCTAACAGGACAAAGAAAAAGGTTGTGGTAAAATATTCTCATAAATCACAACTGCTAAGAGTTGTCATATTTTTTCTCTCTGTAACAAGGGGGATATACACACACTCTCTTGATTAAAAATACTTGTAAAGTGATCTGAAATTTGTGTTTTAATTGACTGTTCATATGATAAAAGAAACTTTCTCATTTAGGGTCATTAATTTTAAACTCTTCATTGTTTATCAAACACTATGAACATTAGACAAGCTTTTCCATAAGTTTTTTTGTAGAAAATAAACATTAAAACTAGTTTCACCATAAAGTAAAATTAGTTAATACATAAATTCATTTGAGATTATATAGAGGCTAATTTCATAATATTTATTTTTTTCCTAAAGGGACTTTTGGAAAATTTTCTTCCAAACAAGTCTTGTTTCATTCTTAAAATGAATTGTCATTCTTGTAGATGAGCTTATTCGATAATTACTTTGTTTATTTCTTTATGATGTGCTCAGCTTGTCACTGCCGCTGGTTGCTACAATATGACAAAGTGTCCCAGGGAAATAGGCGAGATTGAGGGGGTGATGGCCGGGGCACCATGGCCAGCGAAGAACATCTCTACTCATGACAGAAATGGATTAGAAATCTAAGCTTGATTTCAATCTTCCTTAAGGTGAACAGGTCTGCGTCATCTTTAGTTTTTTTTCTTTTTTCTTTTTAATGAATAACAGAGTGCAAGTTGCAGTTTACCTGTCTCGTGTCTAAAATGATCTTCTTTGCACTCTGAATCCCTCCTTCCCTTTCCCAAATAAAAGATCCTCGATATAAGCATTTCAATATCAAACTCAGTAGTACTTACGTTTCCTATGACAAATGTTGAGTTGAGATGTTATAGAAGAGCGGGTTCTGAGAGTGAAATTAGAAGTGCTTAAATCGTGAGATTTCTCCCAATCAATGTTAATCATCCATTGCCTTTAGTGTTTTAAAAGAAGAGTACTTGTTGGTGCCTGACAAGAAGGAAGGTGTTAATAGCCCCAAAAAATTGGAAAATACATGTACTTACATTAAATTTGAAGAATAATTAAGTAGATCAATTGACAATTTACAACGACAATATATCTACGGTAGAGCAATCTCAAGCATTGCTTCTTCCACTGATTGTAGTAAGTCGGTGAAAAATTCAAGATCTTTAATGCTCCTGTCAATTCATTTCTGAAACAAAACACTTGGATGCCGAACTGTCTATCAGTTATTATAATAATACAATCGAGACCTTTTGATTCATAACAACTTTTATTTTACCGGTATCAACTGAACTATACATGCAAATTAGAACTCTGTTCATTATTTAAAGCAACTAAGATTATAGATTTTAGGACATATTCATGTGGAACCCTTTAAGAGATATTATATTAGGTATCCCATGTGACTCGTTAGTAAAAGGATTGATCACACCTAACTAGTAAGACCACAATCTCGAGCATTGCTTGTTCACACTGATTGTAATAAGTCGTTAAAAAATGAAATACTTAAAAATCAAGTGGATTCGTATCTGAAATAATAGAATGCTTTTATGCCAAAGCATTTTGACTATCAGTGAATAACATAATACAATTGAGATCTTTTTGGTTCAAACGCATTTTTTTGTTAACTGATACGAAAACTAGTGGACTCAGCTATTTATTTAAAATAATTAAAATTACAGATTCTAATTGGAGTGGATTGTTCTCTAACTGTTGTAAAGATTTGGACCAAGGCATCACATTGAACTATTTAGTAAAAGGATAGATCACTACCTAACCTTTCACAGTTCACTTCATTGCCTGAATCTGGAATTGTCAATGTGGGGGGTTTGGAAAATTCCTTGACGCTGATCCGATCCATCGTGGAATGTGTACCTTATGTTGACAATAATTGTTTCTAGTAAATGGAAATGGAGAGAGAGAAGAAATGGGTAGAAATATAACATTGTGAAAAAAAGGCAATAAAATGAAATCAAAGAATCTCAAGTTAACAAAAACATTACTACCCATTTTTATAAATGTATGCACGTATATATATATATATATATATATATATATATATATATATATATATATATATATATATATATATATATATATATATATATATATATATATATAATCACATCGTGTTCACACTCGACACAGTCATCATAATCAACCAGCATTCAGTTCAACATTTCAGTCAATCCCATTAACAAGCTCCTTCATCACAATCCATATTCACTTCAATCCCATAAAAAAAAAGCAGGGTCATATGCATAACAGTTCGTAGACATTATGTTCAGTTACATCAGTTCAATTATGACAATGATGCATACGTACAACTAAACAAAAGAGAAAGATACCATACTGAGGTAGCATGAGATCTATTTCAAACCATATCTTGGGAGACCAACAATATTCAATACAAGTTCCAAAATACGACTACAAGCAATAATTAAATCAAAGTTGATCTAAACTATCCTAAAAATTTGAAGTAGTTGATCATTCGATGAGACTTTTTGAATGCTTATACTTTTATTCATACAAATCTAAAGAATTCATTATCCCATCAAGTAGGTTATCGTTGAGCAATGTCTTTCTGATTCACTTACACTACATGATCTCGCTCAACCTTTTCTCTCTTCCATCGAGCGCTGCACAACTCAGAAGTGCAAATATCAACTCAGCTAGTGTCTCAAGTTGTTTATGTAAGAACCAAAAACTCGCACAACATTGCTACTTTTGAAGTTGTTAATTTTTTATCTTTTAATTATAGTGATAATCTAAATCACGCAGTCTCAAGATGTCATAAGAGGCGATTTATAGGGATGCCAATGAAGGACAACCCTTTGTGTTTATCTTCAAAATTCTGGAAGATCCTTTATATATATTGGAAAACATTCATATCTTTCTGAAAACCTTCAAGCACGCAATCCCTTTGTAATTAATTGTTTAAGAAAATCGTTTTCCCTGACTAAACAAGACCAGTGAATTCAAACATCACTGTCTTCCGGTCCTTTCTCTAATCCGAAAATGTCAAAAACAGCACCGTTCCACTTTTCATCATTAAAGCATTACCTTAATACCAACTAAGAATTTTAGTATGAACGGAGACTAAATTCAATGCTTGCGCACGCTGAAATAAACCTAGCATCATTAGCTGAGAGAAGCTCAGTATGGCGGGCCCCAACCCGACCAATTCTTTCCTTTAAAGCATCATATGGCAATAATATATTATTAAATAATGTATTATGCAATTTTCCACTTTAAAAAATGATAAATGGGAAACACGCGTCTTAACAAATGATAAATAAATTA
The DNA here is from genome assembly GCF_016808095.1 of Vigna angularis. Taxonomy (NCBI): domain Eukaryota; kingdom Viridiplantae; phylum Streptophyta; class Magnoliopsida; order Fabales; family Fabaceae; genus Vigna; species Vigna angularis. Next base: position 62,804,885 of record NC_068970.1, on the reverse strand, counting down.
ATAGTCCATCTGGAATTTACAGATACAGCTCAACGATTCCCTTATTGAAGACAAACCTACAAATGAATCAACATGCGACTTCTCTTATCTATTTTCAGGTTTTATATGTATTTCACGGCCGTATTCTTTCCATGCCCTTCACTTCTATCTACACAACCTTTGTCCATCCCTCCCCTCTCTTAACAATGAAAAAATTTCAAGATAAACTGCTTCCAATTACAAAAGTCAAAGGTTTTATCATCATCATCATCATCATCATCATTATGTTCAAACCTTCAGTGAAACACGAGTCTTTATGGGCTTCAGCTTCAGTCCCATGCTTTCCGGTGAAAGGAGCTCAGGAGAGATGCACGATGGGCTCAGTGGGCTTCTTGGGCTTTCACTGAAATGGGTTGGTCTATAAAGCCCATACCCCATGAAAAAGTACTCCATTGGTATCAGCATTGCATGTGGCTGTTCTTCTGTAACCATCGATCCACAAGCCTGCACCTGCAAAATGAAAAACCCTTTTCAATTCACATGTTCAATCACTCAAACCACACTTAAAAATTAGATTTTGCACATACCTCAACCAAGGCACTGTATCTCCTATCAAGTTTTGAAGTCATGTATAGAGCCTCTGAATGGAAAGGAGAACTGTCTCCAACAAAAATAAGTGTTCGGCATTTTAGTCTTTTCAATCCATCTGAAATATCAGGCCTCCTGCAATATGGCAAAACAAAGTGGCAGCACGTAAGTTTTCCATTTTACATACTATATATGTAAAATTGGGATGCAAATATGTAGCAGATTTTACTGATTAATTGCTTGAAGAAACCGCAAAACGTTTGTTCTCTTTCTCTCATCCAGCAGCTGGAAAAGAACAAGGTAAAGGGACAAGGAAACAGTGAGAAAAGGAATAACAATGACATTCCACCTAAAATTAGCTTTTAGAAGTTAGCACTGACTTTTCTGCAGGCTTGAACTATCTCTGATTCTGCAACTGCAACGTTACCGCGAACTTCCTATTAAAATTGTCCAAGAAAACTCAAAACATTTGAAATAAAAGAGGGAATGCAGCAAACCTAAGGGATTTGCATAGTTCCACCACAATACCTTGCTGAAGTATCGCTGAAGTAAACACTCTTTCAGCAAGCCACACATACCGTAGAAATATAACAAGTTTGACATCACCTAAAATTTGACATTTGATAACAAATTAGCATGCTATCATATCAGAGGATTCGTAAAAGGAAAAAATCTGCAAGAATTTTGAAAGAAACCTTGTTATAAAACCATTCAGTCCAAGACGGTGCTTTGCATAAGGGAGAAACTAGTATTAAACCAAGAACACGCTCCCTATATTTTATCTGTAAAAGGTGCCAAAAAAAAGTGAATCAATAAAAAGAACTGACTTAATAAGTTGATCAGTCCATGCTTGAAAAGCATCAACTATATGTACAGCACAGTTTTTCCTTTCAAAGTTGATGAGGGTACGTACAGCAAAAAGAGTAAGGATATAAGCACCAGCTGTCACTCCCATACACATCACTGCACCAAGCCTAGACAAGAAAATAGTTCATGCCATTAGTAAATATAGAAAAAGAAGAGAAGCATGGCAAAAGACCAACTTACATATTGAGTTTCAAAGGAAAGAGCTCTCAAAAACGAAAGCTACACTTTAATTATATATTACTTACCCAAAATAGTTGAGGATCTCGATTATTTGATCTGCTAAGTCTTCAGCAGAAGGAACAGGATCCTCGCAACAAATTGCAGCTGCTCCCAACTGCAAGAACTCTTGTGGAAGTTCCAGAGGAAAATCTATGTGAATAACAATATTCAGTTCTAAATGCAATAAAGAACTCATTCAAATTTATCAACTTACAAACCTCATGTCCGGGAGGACTGATATGATATATGCAGAAGTTGTGAAGCAGTAAAGAAGCTGCCTCTGGACAGAAAAATAATCCTTGGAAACATGACATATCTGCCCCAATACACAGAAGTCAAATATTGAATAATATTTCCAGATACACATAAACAATGGAATCATTTATGTAACCTAAAAAGGAACTCAGACAAATTCAAAAACGGGTGGTAAGAAGAATAGGTGATCCTGAAACAAGTGGAAGTATGTAAAAGAAAATAAAGTGGCAGTGCTCACAGTTTAGAGCCAAATCCGGATAGGTGATCAGAGCTGGTTTGTCAGGATCCCCATAGACTATGACAGACACAGAACCACAGCCAGTTCGAATATGATGCTCCTGAAAGGGCAATCCAAAAACGAACGGTAGAATGAGAAAAGGGTACCAAAATTGAAGTCGGAACTTTTAGAATGAAAAGAACCTTCCCCAAGAGCAAGGGATATCCTTTATTTAGTATACACTCCATTTGAGTAATGTTAAAATTCAATCGTGAACCTTTTTCAAGCTATTCGGCCGCTAACATGGTTCCCCATGTGCTCTTGCTGCTTTTTTGGGCAACCCAAACCATCAAGCAATAACAACACATTAATATCACTATCTAACCGAAAAGTGGAATAAGTAATTCCAGATTCCAATCATATTATGCTCAGGAAAATAATAGTAATAATAAGGGAGACAGAGAAAAAGTGGAGAGTATCTTTGGCTTTTAAAAGGAAAAGAATGACTGAAACTTGTTCAATAGCTAGTATATGTATTCCTAAAAACCAGAAAAAACTAAAAACAAAAGGGAAAATAAATAAAACTTCCTACATCACCCAAATCATATCAAACACCATAAAGCTAATTTTCCTCCCCAAATGAATATCGAGGAGAACAACAAGGCGATCAAATATTCAGAAAAACCACTAACTTCATAAACGGGGGATATGGAAGAGTAAAAGAATACATGGCAACCGACATTAAGGAATGCACAGCAGATCCGCTATTTATTTCCCTCATCAAATCTTCAGAAGATATGATAAACATAAAGCTCGAAGAAAGAACACAAAGAAAGTAAACAAGGGTAAACAAAGGGAATACAACCCCAAGAATTTTGAATGGTCAAAACAAATGAAGAAAAAAAGGGCTTCTGGTTCATTTCTGTAAATTTTCCAACAAAGATCCTAAGAAAAACCACCAGACCAAGAAAAATAGACACCCAAAACGAAAAAATTGCCATTGGCATATAATTTGGACACGCATCTCCATTCAGTATCAGCTGAATCCAAGAACGAAAAATGCCGCATAATGAATGCCATGTTCTGGATGGCAGCAAAAACCAAAAAAGACGACAAAAGTTATAACGCCCGAGTGAGAAAAACTGGAACTGGATCCACCCTTCGGAAAGAAAGCAAAAAAGATTAAAACTTGAAAACGTAAATAAGAGAAGAGATTAAATGGGTGGGACCTTTCCACCGAGGTAGATCTTCTCCATGTCGAATGAAACGGAATCAATGGATTCTGGCATGGCTGTGGTGAACATGGAAGCCTCTCCCTAATGACGAAAAGCCTCCACCCACCAATTCCCCTTTGTGGGTGTTTCTCTCTCTTGCTCCTTTTATATTTTTTGTATTATGGTTATGTTAAAGCTTTTAGATTTGAGGTTGAAGAAAGAAATAGAATACAAGGGTCTCTCTCGTGCCTTTAATGGCTTATATACGAAGCAGTTGGATTGTTCTTTTGTTTTGTCTTGTCTTTTTCTCTCTCTCTTGCAAATGTTTTTAACCTGCGGTTTACAACCACCGACGCTGTGTCTTTTATCTTCTTACTGCGCCTGCACACTCAACGACGTCGTTTTCTCCGCCTGAACCGACGTCGTTCTGCTCATGCAATTTTTTACAACTTGACTTATTAGGTTTTATTTGATTAAGAAAGATAAATCGGTGGGTAAGTGCGTTTATGTTACCTATGGATGAAATCATATTTAAATATTTTAGTATTAAGATGCGAAGTCTAGGAGTTGACTACATTCAATATTTGTGATTGGGATATTAATTTCACGTGGAGTTTAGGGATAAATTAATTTACTTCCATTTAAAATGAAATTGGTCAATAATTTTAAATTTCGTTGAGCACTTTTTTAAATTTAAATTCAAGATACGAGTTCATTTAACAAACATGATTTCTTTTATGCCTTTCTTTTTCTCTTTAATTTTGATTTATTCAATTTGTATTCCAATAATTTGAAATTACACCTTCCCTATTTTTATTACTTCCTTATTTATTCCAATAATTTGAAAATAAAGAAATATTATTTTATTTTTTAAATTTAATCTTGTGATTTTAGCCTATAAATTTGGTTTGTAATTTTGAATTCACAATTCATATTGATATTTTACTATAAAAGACTGTTTTTTTCACTCTCTAAATTTGTAAGCAATTAAAATTCTTTTTTTCTTCTCTGAATTGGTCTCCACTCTTAACTTTATCTTACATCACAACAAATGCATCATACTATAACTTTCTCATCTTAATCAAATCTTTTATTTATTTTTTACTTCAATCCTTTATTTTGTATTCTGAAGTAAAAATTAATAAATTTAAGAGACGCCTTGGCTATGTTTTTTTCTTGTCTAATAAAAAAAAATATAGTGTAAAAGCATATTTGAAAACTACAACATTGGGTATTAAATAGATCAAATAAACAATTTAACATAGTATTAACCTATCTAAGCCAGCCTATAACTAATGCAAATCTATACAACTATTTTCCATGAATTTTGCATTACTTTATAAGAAAAACAAAATACCATTTTACATTATTTTGCATAGCCTCATAAGAAATAGATGAGAAAGAAAAATTAAAAAAAAAAAAAACTTAGTAAATTAGGGTTTTTTTTTTCTAGCTGCTTTGAGTTATGATGAACACCAAACAAAATCTTAAAAAGTCGTAATTTGCGGGATGCGTGTGTCTCTCTGACCCCAACAGTTCCTCTGTCTTTCCCTTCAAACCTATTGTGCGTGCACACCTGTCACTGCCACGTTTCATTTAAAGTCTCAACTTTTTCTTACATTTTTTTATTTAACTTTTTATTCTTATTAAAAATTTAAGATTTAAAACTTTAAATAAAAACATATTATTAAAAATGACAAAATAAATAATATATTTGTAAAGAAATCATAAATATAATGTTTTAATTTAAAGATTTCAAGTTAAAAACGATCTCATGTTATTTATTGATATATATGTCTCTCGTTGAAAAAAGATTATAATTATTTTTTTATCCTTTTGTAATTAATCAGTGTGAATTTAGTTGTGTTTATGAAGAGGGAGCTTAGAAGTTAAAAAATGGAAGGTTGCTTGGCTTTCATTTGACTCCAATGATTAATGATCTTCAAACACATTGCTTTGGCCTTTTCCATCTCATCTTTATTCATTTATCAATATTCTTTCTCATCTTCACCAAACCCTACTACTAATTAATTCTCTATCAAATCATCTTTCCACTTAGCTTTACATGCTAGCTTCCAAGTGTCATATTCCATCTCATGTACCTCTCATTTCACACTCGTATTTATTTATAAAATTCTCCTTAGAAAATGTGTTATTCCTTTTAGTTAAACATTTTTAGTTAAATCATACATAATTTTTTAAAATATTCCAATAGAGAGCATCTTTGCTACATGGCCATCATTAGATTATAAAATTAAAATGTGTTTAATAAACTTCCTTAATGAAATATACTAATGTGACAAAAAATATAAAACTTTCAAATATCATAATAAAAAAATATTACCTTTTTCATTAAAAATATGTAAAAACAATTATACAAATCAAACAAAATATTGATAAAGTCTCACTGTTATAAAATTGGTGATGTAACTCGTGATGGAGTCTATAGCGTAGTTTGTAATAGAGTTTGTCCATTATCAATCCCTTCGAATTTCGAAAGAGAATTCCCAAAATCCACCATACAACACTCACTACTTCAATCTTCTCCAAATTTGACAATCCCAATTAGCACAAATGATACTTGTCATTAGAAATCATAAAAATGATTTTCACACTAATGAAACAGAAGACACATGGAAATAGTGTTACTTTGTACAATGTTTTGTTAACGATTTAAATATTATTACCAAAAAAATCAAATTGATCAAAATTGACGAAAATTATGACCTATTTAATATGTAAAAAAGAAAATCACATTGAACAAATTAGACAAAAATAGAGTTTAGAGTAGTATTTAAGCCATAAAATTAATATTAAATATTTCAAAACAAGAACTTATAATAAGCAATAGTGAATTCTATTATAATGTGATTTCTAGGTAGAAATTTCGCATATTTGATATTATTGATCAATTTAATTCATTTATTGTTATGGTGATGGTGTTAAATTAAATATTGTCGTTTTCGTGAAAGAAATCACTATACGGATAATTTTGTGTTTGGAATCACGTGATAGGAAAATAATTTCTTCAAAGTAAAAACATGTTCACAAATAAGAAAAAACATATAAATAATATTATACAAAAAATTTAACTTATTTTGCACCTCAAGCTTATATTTCCTAATATTAAAAAAAAGTATTATTACTCATGTAACTTTTTTTTGATAAAAATTACAAACCTTCGTACAATTTTTTCTCGATAAAAATACAAATCTTCTAGTGTAATTTTTTTAAACAAAATTGCAAACTTTTCAATGATACACAACTACTTAAGTTTCTTACCCATCCAAAAGAACTCCAAAAATTACTAACTTTTTTTTTTATAATACTTTCCTGTTGCTCTCTTTTTTTTATATCACTTAACGTAAAGCTTTATTGAATATCCACTTGAGAACAGTAATTAATCAGTTGTGTTCATATAAAACCTATCTATTTAAAACATTTTTCATGTTTTATTAGCTTATATGTTATGATGGGTAAATTTTTACTGTAAATTTGTTGTAATCTCCTTATGTTTTGTTTTTTTTTTCTTTTTGAAAGTTTTCTTATCATTTATTTTTATTTTTATTTGTTTAAATAATTTTTTATGTGATAATTATTGTTAGATATTGAAATATCAACATAAATGAAAGTTTAGTGATAAGTAATATGAACTTATTTAAAAATATTGATATAGAAATAAATAAACAAATAATAGTATGTTTTGTTATCTTTTACATAAAATATAAAGTACAAATCTCGCACTCAACAATAATTTATCTTTGAATGTACAAATTGTAGTTTTTTTAACCATAGATAACAGCATTTAAATTAAGAATTTAATTTTAATATTTTTGAGTTTCATGGTTTTTGTCAATCAATGTGACTAATGAATGAAATGGTCAATTGCTTTAATAGGTGGATATGATATGAGTGATACTATTTTCCTCTTTACCCATAGACACTTTCCTAGTCACACCACTCAATTTTTAATATTCTCTTCACTTTTATTGGTAAAATTATTATCACTCCTTTAAGCGACAAACCTTTTCCACCTTTTACATTAAAGTTACTGAGAGCGACCACCGATGTAACATAACATTGCATAAGACATGCGTTATGCTCTCGTTTTTTCCTAAGTTTTAAAACAGAACATTATTTGTATTTATGAAAGGATACAGTTTCGTTTTTAAATATTACAAGTATAAAAATTATATAGACATTAAATTATAAATTATTTTATATCAAAACTTCTGATATATTTGTTACAAAATTAAGAGTCTCACAACACATTAACGTATGGTCTAAAGATTATATTTTCACGCATTTTATTAATTTTTTTTAATATTTGATTACGATTTTTTTTTCCGACACATATTATGGTAACTTTTTTTAATTGAGATAATCAAATTTACAATCTACTTTATTTTCCTTACAGTCCAAGCCAATCTTATATCTACATTTTATACACACATATATTAATTGACTAAAAGTATCACTAATTTTATAATTTTAATTGTGATTTCTTAGACAATATTATTTAAAGAACTTTATATTATTCCCGTTTCGTTAAAAATATGAAAAAGAAGAAAGATTCCGTTATATTTTTAGTTTTTGAAATTTAGAATAATTTTCGATTTTGTTTCCTCAAATTTTAAAAAATAAAGTATTTTAATACTAAAAATAAGTTTGTTTACATTAAAACGACTTTTTGTATATTTAACACATTAAATCGATGTTCCTTTAGGATAAAATTATGTTGCAGGCATTAAATTTTAAAATTTGCAATACTTTTATTACAGTGATACTATTTATTATTATCGGACTTTACGTTAATGGGTTCTCTATTCATTATTCTCATAATCATTCTCATCAACAGTACTCTAAACCTAACAACTATTTAATCATTAATTTCTAATACAATTACAATTTATATTATTATAAAAAGTTATTAAAGGTCACATACAAAATTAAAACTATTTAAGAATTTTTTTTTGATATTTTATATTTTTATTTTCTCAATAAATAATAATAAAATCCACGACCTCTTAACTTTTTGTCCCGTGTCATGATCTTGCATGTGTATTGCCTTCATTCTCATGATAACTTATTTTATTTTAAGTTTAATTATTCGTTTGATTTTTACTTTGGTCAAAAAGTTTATTTTTGTTTTTTTAAAGATTTTAATTATATCATAATTTTAAAAAAAATGTTTCAATCTTTTTTTTAACAAAATCATTAATAACATTAATTGAAAATTTAAAACTTATAAACACTTTTTCAAAAATTAAGACCTAAGTGAAACCTTTTCAATGAGAAGTTAAACCTTTACTTTATTGCTTATTTAATATAGTGCTAAAAGTTTCCATTATAAAACAGTAATTATTTCCATTCAAATAGGACATTAATAAAATGATTTATTGAATAAAATATTTCCATTTGTTAGACGACAGTAATAATAACAATAGTCTGTCAAAATAATTATTATTATTAAAATCATAAAATAAAATACAGTTTAAGAATACTGTATTAAAGGTTTATTTGATGTCATAATAACATATTTTATTATTACATTAACAACCAATGTATACCATATTATTTTTACATTTGAAACTCATAAGAAATAATTAATGTAAAATATTACCATATATATAAATATTTTAAAATAAAAGTTACACTACAATAAGATTATATTTTTGCACCTCTATTTAAAATTTAAAAAATAAAATGAGAAAATGTTTGACAAATTATCTCTAATTCAAAGAATGTCTTCTAAAAAATGGTCAAACAATTTGTAGCTTTACAGAAGGTTTTAAGCGAAAAATATTTAAAGGAATGATTTCTTGTGCCCTGGGCATGGTAAATTGGTAACAGAACATCTACGCTCTTATAATGATCCTTTGCATCTCATCATCAAGTCCAATCAACTGCAACAAGAAAATTGATAATAACACACTATATAATACACTCAATTCTAGACATTAAAAACCATAACAGTATGAGTAAGTTCAATTAATAGTATGTAAATTCCAAAGAGATTGTGATTTTAATAAATTTTTAACAAATAAAATAAGTGTCTAAGAGGGATCGAAACATTTCTAAGGAATAACAAATAACACTTCAAGTTCAAAATACGTCATCACTTTTGCGCATGGCACTATCAATTCTCTGGGATAAAGTTTTATTTTGGTTTAATAGTTGATTGGAATAAACAGCAATATAAATTTTCAAAACAATTGCGGGAGTACATCATCAATCCATTCTTGTGATATAACATTACCAGCTCTCCGACATCACAATAGAACAACGCAAGGTTCATCCCGCTTTCAACTACAAGGGGTTATTGTGACTTATGAAAGCTAACCACTAGGGTTTAAACCTTTCTCCCCAAATGAAAAAAAACTCAGAATAACAAAAATTGCCTTGTAGAATGCTATAATCCAGTTTATGTCCAGAGCCGCTGGCTTTAGGAGTATATAAGCACTGATAAAATCTACACTTGCAAGTGGTTTTTGTCAGACATAATAACCGGTGAAAGTAAATCCCCTTCCAACAATCTCACCACCGCAAAACCATGCAAAGCATTCCAGGCCAAACAAAGCAGCAATACCTGCATCTTCTACCTTTAGGTCTTTCCTGTTCTTCCATAAATTCTTGGCATAATCAAGTTCCTTCCAGAATGACTCTGTACGACCCGGAATACTGCAAAAGATTTGAAGAGTTATATGTAGAAGCGAGGGCACCCAAAATTAAATTGGCATACAACAGACTTTACTACATAGAGACAATACAGCATCCATAACAGGTTTTCAGAGTTCATTATATCATTGTTTTGCTAATTCACTAAAGATCGTGGTTAAAACTAGCATAATTAGAAACACATGCCAGATTTGAAAAACATATAAAAGTCAGCCACATAAGCATTGACATTCACAAATAGATGGCATAGCTCGAGAGGCAGCATTGGCTGAGTACCCGACAGAAGTGGGCTTGAACATAAAAACTACAAGCAACAAGTTGTTGAACCATTGATGCGGGCAGAAATAGAAGAGCTCAGAATTGTTAATGTAATTACACACAACTAACAATAAGTTATAGAGTTAAAAAACTATAGGTGCTTACAATGGCAAGCACATTTTGAGGTGCTAAATTCAAGTAATACAGTTATAAACCAAGCACTTAAAATCATATACTGACAATCAGATAATTCCAATAAAAAAGTTTCCCATTAACAATATTTCAATTTTATATAAAATCCACGTAAAAAAGTTATTTAAGATCAGGACTAAATTTACACACTTCCAGAAGCACTTAGTAGACAAAATGTCAACAATACAAACTCAGTACAGATGTCACAAGAATGTAAAGAACAGCGATCTGTATTTGGCATTAGTTTACTTAAGCACGTAACAGTCAAGTCCCAGTGAAGGGTTTGGAAACCATTGGAAGCAGTTATTGTCTGTCATAAAAATGCACATAAAACTTTGCTGTACATTCAATTGTGGGCTGGTTTGGTGTCAATTCAAATCAGGTTACTAAATTAAGCCTAAACAAGTAAAAATCGCACCAATAACAAGCACCAGGTGCCAATCAGCATGACCACCATATAGAAAATTTTTGAAGCAATGAGACTTCGTTTCCAAAAATGTGATGTAGATAAATAATTATTAAACTGTAATAGATATTTACTTTACTAAATGCTCATTGTTTATTGCAAATGTATAGAGCTGCTAAAGGGATGCGTAGTTTGGTATACTTTGTATGTAGAGATTCCATTAATTATGGTCAGTCCAAAAGTCAGTCGAAAGTCAATAACTTCATACCTTAAAACTCAAAGAGTCCAGTTGATTCTCGAAATCTACAGGCTTGTAGTTTGTACATCTAATGCATTTACAACAATATTCACTAAATTATATACCGAATATATTTCTGGTGTTTCTTCCCAACACAAGACTATCCGAGGTGGACTCTTCTACACAAACCCCTTATCTTCCAATACCTACACATCCTATCCCCATATTTCCCTTAAGATCCAATACTAACTTTAGTGTCTATGGTCTAAACAGATTTCTGGGCTGAATCAAATTCAGTACTAAGAAAGGAATGATTTTAAGTACATGATCACCAGGACATTTCTAGTATCTACCAACCCCTAACCTTGCAAAAAGAAAATTGTTTCATACACTGTCCATTTCCTTTTTCAAGAGTCAGCTTCCCCGACCCTAATTGACTCAAACAATCAACCTTCCATGCCTACGTGGCGTGAACTTATCCAACCTAAGTCCCAGGTAATGGGTTGACTGACTTGGTGCTTGTTTTGCTCAGCCTATTTTGGAAGAATAACGGATTATTTTTCCATCTTTAGGACAAATCTTACAATAAATAAGCAATTTTTTCCCAAACATAATCCATATTCTATACCACATGATCAATATAAGCCCCCATTAGCTTCGAATTATAGCTTGACTGAACCCAGGAGATCATAGGAACCACGTCAAATAGAATTTTATAATAAAAATGGCAGAGAGTCCCTCTTACCCCATTTCCTTAGAATACAAACTCAGAAGAAAATGCAGATTTTTCCCCATGTACTACTCGTAAGACATTAACTCCAAGTATGGCCTCACAGCCAATCCAGACCCTCCACATTAAACATAAAACTGGTAAATATCCAAAAAAATTGACCACTAACAACAAATTTGTTGTAATTTAGGATATTGATGACCGAGAGCTTATATCTCAGTCCATATTTTAGAAACTCCGTCAAAAGAGTTTCTTTTGTATACAAACTCCGAAGAAAAGGCAGATTTTTCCCCATGTACTACTCGTAAGACATTAACTCCAAGTATGGCCTCACAGCCAATCCAGATATAATAAGCCCTCCACATTCAACATAAAACTGGAAAATATCCAACAAATTGATCACTAACTACAAATTTGTTGTAATTTAGGATATTGATGACTGAGAGCTTATATCTCATAGTCCATATTTTAGAAACTCCGTCAAAAGAGGGCAAAACCAACATGATACAGCAGTATAAAGTAGGTTAGAACCTTGCAACCAAATCACTCGTGACGTTTTCCCTAGTCTATAAAGGAGAAGGAAGAAGCCATTAGACAAGACATGACGAGAAACATCCCTGTGTATTTAACTGTGTCAAAAAGTATTTGAGTCAATAAAAGATGGCCAGCAATCATATAAAATTAAAGAATTTCATACAGTGAATCTAGACATACACGTTATTTGGAGGAAAAGAGGTAGTTGGAGAAAATATAACCTAGCAAGACGGGTGTAAAACAATTGTTTTGAAAGCAGGTTGCATTTCTCTACTGTAGGAGGCTCCTGAATATATTGCTTGTTCTGCTCCAACAATTGCCTGTAGTAGTTACTTCCGTGTTTGGCTACAAATTGAGATGCTTGACATGCTTTGGACTGCAGCTGGTGCAACTTTGATGCCATAAAGTCTTCAAGTTAAGTATAACAAAACCCTAGACCAAAGGGAAAAGGCCATGTCAGAATAAGGCATAAGGGCAGAGATATACTTCAAGGACTTATTTGAATAAACTTCTTCAAAACCATTTCTAGAAATAAGAAAGAAAAAATGAAATGAATTTCTTCATAGGCTAAAACTAGCTTATGCATAAACTAATCTGTAGAAATTCTCTCACATTAACTTCTCTACACAACAACTTTTATCTCGTCCATGAGCCAATTTTAGCTTACAACTTTTATTTCCTTCTCAGACATGAGTTACATAGATGTTCATTTAAACAGACCCTGCATACCATAAATTCTTCTACCAACACTATAGTAGTAAGAATAAAACGAAATGAACAGCTAAAAGCATAATCTTCAGGTAATACCTAGAACACGACATGACCATTGACACTAAATGTTGCTGCCTCGTCCATTTCTATTCCTAAATTAGGGGGGATTGACCCTGCAGACGATGTTTTACAAATAACTAAAAAAGGCTTAGGATGGAGCTAATCACTGATTTCAAATGAGTAGAACTTCAATTATATTACATTAATTATATTAAATAAACATAAAAGAGGAAGAAAGAGCCCAATCCCATAAAACGTAAAGGTTTAGTAGTTTAACGTCCCTCATCCCAACAAAGTAATACACCGGTCTCACAAAGAAAAAATGTTCTACAAATCAAAGTATTATTACACCATGTACATAAAAAAAAACTCAAGCAATGACAGTTTCATTCCAGTCTCTTAAAAGGGTTAATTTCACTAATCCAGGATACTTCAAGAAAAAAAATATATAGCCACCAAGTTAAAACCCTAAATTGTCAACATTTCACATTACGACCAAATAAATAAAACAAAATAAAGTTGGACTATACATGTATAGATGGAACGTGGTTGAATTTAGGGAAGAAAATGAAAGACATGATAGTAAGAGAGAAGAGGATCGGGTAGAGGAGAAAAGGAGATCTGAAGAGGAAATACAAAAGCAAAGGAACGAGGAAAAGTATGTCAAGTGCAGATATCAGAGGTGGAAGAAGAAGACAAGAGGGGAAGAGCGTTGCCTTGTGAAGATCAACGGTGCAGTGATCGGAAATCGCTGAGATAGCTCTCCGTCGCCGCCGGTACGTTGCGACCCAGCAAGCACTAAGGATGCTCTGTTTGACTCTATGCTTTCACTCTTAACCTTAAGTTGTGCTGTGCCTTCTTTTCTGTTCATTTGGTGCTTTCCAATCTTCAATTTCATGGTTTAATTTTGGGCCGTTTGAGCTTCGAGCACAGTCCATATGGATCCCACTATTGGCACCCCTGTATTGCTATTTAAAGTCCTCGAAACTATGAAAACATGTCTCTGTAAGGAATCATTCAAACACTTATAAAAGACACTATTTACAGATAAGAAATTATACACATTTTAGTACTCCCTTGCTTTGGATCCTTGTACCATTTCACATGAACTTGTTAATAGATAAATGATGACCATGATTTCAGTGATAATTTCATCGGTTGAAATCTTCCGACACACACATGCATACATATATATATATATATATACATACATATATATATATATATATATATATATATATATATGTATATATATATATATACATATATATATATATGCTTATGACAGTTTTTGAAAAAAAAAAATTGTATTTTTCTATTTATGATCTTTGATCCCATTAACATTAACTTTACTAAATCATAACTAAGTTTAAGTTTGTTTTCAACACTTTTATCTAATGGAATTAAATGGAAATTGTTTCACTAACATTTGTCCGAGAGTCGGTCGTCATTTCTTGCTATGCTCCGATCGGCTAACTCTTCAATAATTCTTCTCGATTGGTGGTTGACCTACAGAAGATATTTCAACGCTCAAGTCAAATATGTTTCATAAAGAGGTCTATATTTTATCATGATAGAAGAAGATGATAAAGAGGTCTATATTTTATCATGATAGAAGAAGATGATTGTACCTGGACATCAGTTGTCTACTTATAAAGCTTCTGACAGTCACGTCCATTGATTAAACATTAGTGCAATATATTTTAGGTAATCAAACCCAATAATTAATCATTAATGTAATATATTTATAGAGCGTAAGACAATCTGACCTATTAGTACCTGCTTAATAACAATCAATTCCGATCGGTATACTTCATATAGTACAAAAAATAAAATACAATATGAAAAGGAATGTATATAACAATTATTTGGATCATTTAGATTCAAAAAAACAAGCTGATTTTTAGGAATAGGAAGGTAGATGTAGAATAAGTACTTTGTATGACTCGATTGAATGCATAGTTAAACGTAAATGTAATACTGTCATACACTGATTGGTATCTAAACATGGTGCAGAACTTAAAATTAAGGTAAAAATTGTACTTAATGATAAGGGTTGTAAAATCATAAACATCCTTTAGAAATAATGGAGGAGTTGTTAAATTGTGTGGATTGAACTAAAAATTCACTTTACTTTGGAAAGCATGTATGGTTTTTTAAAAATTTTATAGGTTATAAAGTGGACAAATGCAAGTAGCTAAACAATCAAAAAGACGAAAGTAAAGGAAAGTACGTATGGTAAGAGAAAGGAACTCCAACAACATAGTAACATATGTGAAGGACACAATATGAAATAGTGAGGAAAATCATAACATCAACTATCTCCATCTCGACAACAACCTTCATTTGAACCGTGTAAACATAGTTATTAAGGTTGGAGAGTATTACAAGGATTAAAGTAATTGTATTTATGTATGTTTTATTAAATATGTTTTCCTTGCAAATACATATTAATATATGCTTGTTTGAATTTTTTGAGTTAAGACCAAATTGGATGGTTCGATGGTAGGGCTTTTTTACATCAAATGTACAAGTCTTAACCATAACATAGGTGGCAGGGAATATGTACAATTTTTTTTTTTTTAATTTGTGTATACAGGTTGGAGTACCTCCAAATATTCTATTATATTTATAAATATTTATACTTTGTTGATTAAAAAAAATGTGGAACTAACAAACATGTCGGGTGTGAAACATAGTAAAATTTTACTATGACAAATCTTTTAATAACAAACTTAATAACTCTTCATTATAATTATATCTGTACTAATGCGTTTCAATAACTGTGATAGATCCATAATAAATTTATCTTTTTCATTTATTATATCAAGTTTTTTTTCACTCGATATAATAATTAATACTTTTATTATAAAAATGTCACAATTACATTCATAATAATAAATTATCATTTATTCATTTTTTCACTTGTTGGTTAAAGAAAAAAATAATATAATTGTATATAAAAGTAAAACACATATTTCTATTAACAATATTAAATAATTAGCTCTCTTATCATTTAAACAATAGTTTTATTTCTAACATTGATTTTCATTTAATTTATTATTAATTTTCAACCTATTAATAAATTTAAACATTTATGGTTAATGATAATAAACTAAAATTATTAATGAACACAAGTTCACATTAATAATAAATTTACCAACTTATTTTAATAATTGATTTTAATGAATATATTACTTTTAAATTTAAATTGCTTTAATAATTACAGTACCTCCTAATTGTTAAATTATTATTACATTAACATTGTTACTATTATTTCTTATTTATTTAATATCTTAAATTATTGATATAAATTGATTTTAAGTTACATTCAATATATTAATATTAATATAATAATTTAAAACTAAGTTTAATTTTATGAAATATTTTTAAAACATAGAAATTAGGTCAAAATCCAGTCCTAACAAATTAAAGTTCCAATCGATTTTTCCGTGTATTGGCTGCAAAAAGATGTTGTATAAACAAAATGAAGTTGGGTTGGTTTTGGTACTTTTTTTAATTTTTTTTAAATTGTATTTTGTTTTTTGAGAAAAAAATTCACACCCTTTTCTTAGGGTATTTTATCATCATTACACCTTCAATTTTTTCAATCAGTGGTAGATTGAGAAGGGCTAAAATGGGCGGAAGCGTGGCGGCGACGGTGGTTTTCGACTTTGATCGAACCATAATCGACGATGACAGTGACAGATGGATCATCACGGAGTTGGGTCTCACCCACCTATTCAACCAACTTAGGCAAACCATGCCTTGGACCTCTCTCATGGTACAGTAACAGTACCATTTTTCTCTGATACTCGTGCATGAATCCTGCAATTGAAACCCTCCATGCTCATTTTCGCGTTTGAAAATTGATTCAGGATAGGATCATGGAGGAGCTCCACTCGAACGGAATCACTGTCGATCACATTGCAGAGTGCCTTAAAAGAACCCCCTTGCATCCCAACATTGTTTCAGCCATCAAATCTGCACACGCTCTTGGGTAATTTAATCCTTTTCTCTGTTTTTCATCGTTAATTTTGGCTTTGCTTTAATATAACGCTGTGATATTTGAATTTGCAGGTGCGACTTGAGGATAATCAGTGACGCAAATATGTTTTCCATTCGGACCATTCTGGAACACCATGGTTTATTAGGTTGCTTTTCACAGATTAATACAAACCCTGGTTTTGTAGATAATGAAGGACGTCTTCGTGTCACTCCCTTTCATGATTCAGCCTTGTCTCCTCATGCTTGTTCCCTCTGCCCTCCCAACATGTGCAAGGTCAGCATTAACTTGTTGCATGAAAACTTACATTAACTTTAATTAAATTGTACTAATAGCAGTTACCATATTGAGGATGGATAATTTGATAGTAATTATTTCAGATTAGATATATGTTTTAAGATTTAATTTAGTTTAAAAAATGAACTTTGTTTTTTAAGTATGTACTTTGGTTGTTTTCTTTTTTCTATCTTAGGGTTTAGTGATAGCCCAAATTCGAGGTTCTTTTCCTGGAAATGAAAGAAAAATCATCTACCTTGGAGATGGAACGGGTGATTATTGCCCAACTTTGAGGCTGAACGGAGATGATTTTGTGATGCCAAGGAAAAATTATCCGCTCTGGAATCGGATTCAAAGTGACCCAAAATTAGTTTCTGCAGAAGTTCATGATTGGAGCAATGGGGAGGAGTTGGAGAGCATTCTACTCAACCTTATAAACAAAATAACCCCCCACTAGTTGCTAGGATAGATACTCACACCCTTCCCCTGTAGGTTACCAATGCTCCAGCCTTTGGCACCTTAGAGATTCAATAAGGGTATAACTCCATGAAACTCGAGTGAAGTGATTCTTTGAAGGGGTTTTGTACTCCACCTAACTTACACAATTTCTCTTCATGTATTCCAGCAGATAGGAAAACTATAGGAATAATTATTGTTAGTGCACGCACTGTTCCCCATATTTAACTGATTGATCTGATCACTGAACAACTTAAGGCAATAAGTTCAGAAGCTTTTAAGATTTTTTGTCTTCTGCTAAATACGTTACAGTTATGGAACATTGTTTCCTCTCTCTCTCTCTCTCTCCTACCATTGCAGCATTTTTCTAATGGCTGAAAGATATTCTTTTAAAAACCAAAACTGTTGGTTTGACCAGTTTAACTGGAACCAATTTGGTGCTTGTTCATTAATTATTTTTTAGAAAAACAGCTCATCTGAAAACTAACGAGAACTATTACAGAACCCAACCAAAATCCATAAAAGATTTTTTTAATGAACCATAAAAAGAAACATTATTCTGACCTTCTAACCTCAAGTTTGACTCAATGTTAATATTTCATATCATAGCACTCAAAATATGATTAATGTTTGGTTTGATACATCACTCTAGTCATAGATTACAGGGTTGTATAGCCTTGCACTTCCCAACACTTTATCCTATACCTAATTGGATATCTAGCAATACTAGTTCCTAGCATCACAGATACATAATCATCAAAAAATGAAATGCGAGATTGATGGAAATGAATGCTAATACTCTGTGTACAATAGTACAGTAAAGACATCTATGACTTTTATCATTCATTCACGATTAATCAAATGAGTAATGCAAAAGATATTTTGACTGGTATTTTATTAAGAACAGATATAACCAGTGAATGATATTTTTGTAATTGTATCTCATAATACATAAGTCGTTGTAAATTGATTAGATTTTTATCAAGAGAGATGTCAAAGTATTAACACTCTTAATGAAAGGACACTATGCATTGTACGAATCTTACAAATTTGTGGTTCAGAGTTACTATTTGATACTATTTTATATATAAGCATATTTAGGGTGTGTTCTTTTGGATGTATTTGGGGGAGATGATTTGGGAGAGATGATTTGAATGGATTTGAGTGGATTTAAGGGTAATTTTTTAGTTGTTTTTTTGAGTGGATTTGTGGTTAATTGAGAGTGGATTTGGAAGTAAAGTTTGTGAAAATTAGTGTATGATTTGATTGATGTGATAGATTTTAGAAATTAGTTTAATTGGTAGAAAATAAAGATTACCAAAATGCTTCTAGGTATAAAAGTATTATAAAATGTTATTTTGTAATGTTATATTTAATTGTGAAAATGTTTATGAAGAGAAAAAAATTATGAATATTTTATAAAATTAATGGTGAAAAATTATAAAAGTTATAATGTAGTAAAAAAAATTATTTTAAAATGTAGTATTTGCTTGTAATATAATTTAGTACGAAGTGATATCAATTTATTTGTTACGGAAGTGCGAATGATTAATATTAATTAGTTTAATTAGTAGAAATGAAAGATTACCAAAATGTCGCTAGCTATATATTAATATAAAATGTTATTTTTTAATGTAAAAAAGTTTATAAAGAGACCAAAACTATTAATAATTATTAAAATTAATTTTTAAATATTATAAAAATTGTAATGTGATAAAATGAATTTATTTTTAAATGGGAGTGTGAAAATGAAACAGGAGCTGCAAGGAGGTAATCAAAAAGAGAAAAAAAAAGAAAACAAATAAAAAAACAAAAATGGCCCCTGACCCAGGCCCAAACCCTTTTTTTTGCTTCCAATTCAGAAAACCCTAGGGTTAAGTTACATCCCCTCCATTTCGCCCAAAGAGGCTACGAGACCCAGGGTCTCTTCTCTAATCTGAAGAGCCTTAGGAAGATCACACACATCACCGCCTCTGCCACTCACACCCCACTCCGCCACTCACTTCTCCATGACAGACATCTCCCTGTTGTCCCTCCTCCCTTCCTTCACTACACGTGTCTATGCTGCCATTCTCCTCAACTCGAACCTACCATTGCTTCCATGGGGGATCTACGTTTGACAGTGAGGCGAGGAAGATGATGACCACATCACCCATGCACTAAGGTTAAGACAATTCTGGTAACCCATTTTTGTTGCGACGGAGCAAGGAATCAAGGTATGGCGTCCCTGCAACCGGAAAAAAGACACACCGGCCATCCAAAGAAAGCAAATACGTGTGGTGGATCCGGATACAAGAAGCATGTATCTGGATACGGTTCCTTCGAAAAAAATGAAAAACATGTATCCGGATACGCTGTTTACTGGAATCAGATACAGCAACATGTCTTCTGCTTTAATATTAACGTTAATATTATGATTTTTTAATATTATAAAGGGTTGCAAAATGGAAGGATTTGCACTGATTTATAAGTAAAAGACTTACATACCCTGTACGATTGTTCAAAACTTCGACTCCATCTGCAACCCTTTATAATATTAAAAAATCATAATATTAACGTTAATATTAAAGCAGAAGACATGTTGCTGTATCCGATTCTAGTAAACAGCGTAACAGGCTTCTTGTATCCGGATCCACCACACGTATTTGCTTTCTTTGGATGGCTGGTGTGTCTTTTTTCCGGTTGCAGGGACGCCATACCTTGATTCCTTGCTCCGTCGCAACAAAAATGGGTTACCAGAACTGTCTTAACCTTAGTGCATGGGTGATGTGGTCATCATCTTCCTCGCCTCACTGTCAAACGTAGATCCCCCATGGAAGCAATGGTGGGTTTGGGTTGAGGAGAATGGCAGCATAGACACGTGCAGTGGAGGAAGGGAGGAAGGACAACAGGGAGATGTCTGTCATGGCGGCGTGAGTGGCAGAGGCGGTGATGTGTGTGATCTTCCTAAGGCTCTTCAAATTAGAGAAGAGACCCTGGGTCTCGTAACCTCTTTGGGCGAAATGGAGAGGCTATAACTTAACCCTAGAGTTTTCTGAATTGGAAGCAAAAAAAAAGGGTTTGGGCCTGGGTCAGGAGCCATTTTTGTTTTTTTTCTTGTTTTCTTTTTTTTTTCTCTTTTTGATTACCTCTTTGTAGCTCCTGTTTCATTTTCACACTCCCTATTTAAAAATAAATTCATTTTATCACATTATAATTTTTATAATATTTAAAAATTATTTTTAATAATTATTAATAGTTTTGGTCACTTTATAAACTTTTTTACATTAAAAAATAACATTTTATATTAATATATAGCTAGGGACATTTTGGTAATCTTTCATTTCTACTAATTAATGTTAATCATTCGCACTTCCATAACAAATAAATTGATATCACTTCGTACTAAATTATATTACAAGCAAATACTATATTTTAAAATAATTTTTTTTACTACATTATAACTTTTATAATTTTTCACCATTAATTTTATAAAATATTCATAATTTTTTTTCTCTTCATAAACATTTTTACAATTAAATATAACATTACAAAATAACATTTTATAATACTTTTATACATAGGGGCATTTTGGTAATATTTATTTTCTACCAATTAAACTAATTTCTAAAATCTATCACATTAATCAAATCATACACTAATTCTCACAAACTTTACTTCCAAATTCACTCTCAATTAACCACAAATCCACTCAAAAAAACAACTAAAAAATTACCCTCAAATCCATTCAAATCATCTCCCCCAAATACACCCAAAAGAACACACCTTAGTGATACAACTATACCATCATTTTTTTCATGTTCAACTATTTCCCTTATGCTTGACCAATAAACATAAATGTTGCTAGAATTCCATATTTTATATAAAAAAAAGGTAGATTTCGATTTAGCATCTTCAAGTGGTTAGAGATTCTATGTAATCTAGAGATGTAATTAAAATTAAATATGTAAATAGAGAAAATTGTACTTTATAAATTAATTTTGTTGGTTTGTATAATCTAGACATGTAATTAAAATATAATATATGTAAATAAATATAAATTGTACTTAATAAATTAATTTTTTAAATTTAAATTAGACGTGAACTTATATTTTAATTTGTATTCTAAATTTATGAAAAAGGTCAAACACCATACATGATAGACGTTAGTGGATATATTGAAAAGATCGAAATCTTAATGTAACAATAGATATAACCAAACGATAAATATATAAGTGAAAATAATTTTTACCAAATATTAAAGTAGGAACAATCTTAACTTAACAAGTCTTATATTGTTACACTTTATTATACACTAATATTTTAATTTGGGTAACATATTTATATCTTACACGTATCTTTGTCCAATATTTTGTAATATTTTATCAATATTTATTAATGAAGTATTTAATTTATAAAGCAGTAATACACACTAATTTTAATTTTTTATATTGACAATTTTAATACATATAATTTTAATTTAGATTTACAAAATAACAATCATATATATTGTGTTTTTAAAAATTATTATACGCTTTTCAATATGCATATATAATTTATCATATCTTATATTATTTTCAAAACAAAACATATCGAATACATATCATATTTGTACATCATAAGTTCCACTAAATTCAAACTGATTTTATAAAACATATGTTACGTATAGCACGAATTAACCAATTAAATTAAAATTTGTTAAATATAATAACATTTAAAAACAGAACTATTTATTTTAGATAAGAATATTTTAAAATAAATTAATAAAAATATACTTGTCCTTTCTCAACCATCATAACTTCATGAGTTATAAACTACGTCTATTTTTAACAACAATAATATTAATCAGAACAAAATTTGGAGTACTAATGTGGAAATTAAAACAAAAGTGTTTTTGTGTATAAACTGAAAGGTAACGTTAAACATATATCAAAATTAAAATTAAAAGCCAAATATAGAATCTTAATCATACTTCAACCCACGTCAACATTAAAAAGATGTCACCAAATTATTTTTAATTAGAAAAATAAGACAAAACCAAGATCGTTTGTATATAGATTGAATACAAAAATATTAAAATAAAAAATTGTATAATTATAAATAACAAATGAATATGTAAACCTTAATTTTAAAACGATTACCCTTAAGACATTGCTTAACATTTTCTAGAATCAAAATTTGAAAGTTGTTTTCTCTATAAAAAGAAAGTTTCCCTTGAAAGATCTGAAGTCCTACTTCTTCCTATAATGAATTGTTATAACCTGTAAGAAAATCTGACAACCTCAAACAGCTGTGCCACGTTACCATGTCTAACATGCACGCAATGGCATATGCAATACAATATTGCTCAATGTTTTCCAACCGCAAAAATAAAATAAAACCACATGAATTTTGGCCATTTCTTACTATCCAATTAGTTACACCTAACCCCGAATAAAATTAGAGTAAATTACACATAGAGAATATTTAATATTTAAACTTATATAGTTCAACAAATCTATTAATTTTTTAATTTATTTTGAAACACATATTTTAAAATTTACCCCGTTTTCACAACTCTCTCCTGTATCAAAATATATAAATGCAGGAAAAAAGAGAGAGTAGAAAATAAGAAAGCAATAAAAAAATTTAGTGTAATTATGAATTTTATCATGTTTTAAGGGCATCATACCCTTATTTTGAGAGTCCAACATTTGAGAAACATAACTATTTATCATTATTTTGACTTTCTTTCAAATGAGCTCATACATTTCAATCCAATTTATAAGAAATATATCTTTTCACTCTTTTAATCTACTACGAATATCACTTCATGCTATTGAAAAGGATGATATAATGAAATGATAAATTCCTTTTGAATATTAATGTAATTAAGTGTTATATTAGCAATAAATACAAATTAATTAAAAAAAGATACAATGAACTAATACGTGTATCTTTCATAACCTAATTCTGAAATATCTTTAAGTGGTTTTTAATTAATATATCGCACACTTAATTTATTTTTCTATTTTTCTTAATTAACTTAATATCAAAATGATGATTCTATTTTATTATTTTGATAAAATAGTACATTGAAATATATGTGTAATAAGTTTTTAAGCATACATATGAGTACAAGCATGAAAATTGACAATAAAAGTTGTTATTTAACAGCACATGGGCTGGAATCTATCTCTCATAAGGATGAGTATAAATATACTTTACTACCTTACTATAATATTATTACCTATCAGCGTGTGTATTACAATTAAATCACGATATCTTTATTTAATTTTTGGTATCTTTTGAAAGTCTTTGCAAGTCTTTGACTAAAAGAAAAAGAAAACACTGTACTGTTGTATTTTTGTTAGGATGGTGAATAATAAACAGTGAGGATCTACGAGTGAACTCACAATTTTTTTTAATGATAATCTCAGTCAAATTTTACATAATATAAATTTGTATAAATATGTTATTTAATTATTAATATTATATATATATATATATATATATATATATATATATATATATATATTGAAGGCTTAATTAAATTTTAACTTTTAATAAATTTAGATATTTTTAATTCAGTTTCTATTAAATTTTTATAGTACTAAAGAAGTTATACTTTTTAATTAAGTTTTTATTAATTAATATTTTTTAACTAAGTGAGATGATAATTATCCCTTCTCATTATCTTAATTACTTAATTGTCTTCACATGTTATTTTGGGTTTAGTTTTGTTGAATATATCATGTGATTTTTTATGATTGGATCACAAAAACTAAAATAAATAAAAAAAGTAAGTTTAATTGAAAAATATAGAATTTTGAATATTAAATAAACAAAAAAATTAATAAAGAATGAATTGAAACTTAAAATAACATGATCAACTCTGAAATAATTTTGCATCATCATCTAACTAATAAGAACATAGATTCAAGAATTAGGTTCATTAAATTTGAATTATTTAAAAAATGATTAAAAGTATAGTTTATCTAAGTTTAATATTTGATGTAAATCATTCCTAACTTACATACACGTGTTTATTATATAATAGACATATTAGATATCCTGTTAAACTTTGATCCTATATTAAGACATAAGTTCCTTATTGTTGCTAAGATAGATGTGTAGTTGAATTCACGAAACTAGTGTCTTATCAGTCTATGCCATCTTGGCTATATATATGAGAGAGAGAGAGAGACAGAGAGATCATAACCCATTTGAAACAGAGTTTCAGCCAAGTATATCTTGATTGTTATAAATCTGCAGTGCAGACATAGTCCATTGAATATGCATATGCACTATGGAGTGCTCTGTAATGACATCACTCTTTCACTTCAACCATGAATGCTTCTTGACCCCACCAAATGTGTACCAAGCAAAGTGGGCATAATGGAGTCAATGGTGGCCTTAGGCCATCCTTTCACAAAGGAAAACTTTTCTCCCTTTAATAGTACCAATTGCCACCATGAAAGCAACACCCTACTAAATATTTCTCATTTCAGCTCTTTCTATGTTTTGGTATTTATTGCACCTTCTTCTGCCAAATGTTGAGTGGGAATTCACTTCAACTGAGCTGTAATTTTGAGCTCAATACTGCTAAATTAAATAATCTTTGTAATTGGAATTTTCAAAGACTTCAGTTAGTTCAATGCCTTGTAACTTGCACAAGATGCACCTCCCCACTTAGTTAAAAAAAAAATCCACATGTCGTGTCATCAATGTCACTCTATTTGACAACTATAGAGAGTGATTTCTAAGCAAAACCTTTGTGATCATTTGCTCATAGTATAATACTACTAGTACTTTTAATATCCATTTCCCTCGGTTCAAGCGACATATTTTACACTGCTCTCATTCATGTACTACCTTTTTCATCTCATAATTTTCGGTAACCGGAAATGGCTTGAACTTTTTTGGGTTTCTAAGAAGGGAACTAACTTCGGTGGTTTACATGATTAACATGACATGGGCCTTTTTCATTCATTTTTGGGATTAGTGAACAGAATTTGTCTCTACACTCTCACCTAAAAACTGTCCATTTCTTCCTGTCCTTATTTGATTGGAAATGATCCCTTTTTTTAATTTCAATTTTCAAAGGCGCTTGTTGTCTCAATCATAATACATAATATGTCAGAAGAAAATGGTAATAATAAGAGATGGATGGGGTAATGGATTCTGTTCCCATGGTCTCACGCACTCAACGTGAATTGGGCATCCCTGGTTTGTAATTTTATGTCATGTAATGTAACAAAATCTGTCCTTTCTTCTGTAGCAGTGGAGTCACTGTTAAGCGTGGATTTTCACTTGTGCTTTAACTGGAAGGTTGTTTAACTAAAGTGCCTTGAAGTGTGTGGCCTTCTACTTTTTCGTTTCTGGGTAACACAAAAGAAAAAGACCTTGGTTTCCGAGGGTGTTTGTTGTCACTGTTCATCGCTGCAAAGTTGCAATATTTTGGCTGATTCAGCGTTTCAGATGGCTTTTGGTGGTTGATTCTCCTACCAAGTTGAGAATTTGAGATGAGCAGCCAAAAGGGTCGTCATGAAGAAGAGATGGGCACCTCAGAAACCACCGGGAAAGTGGTTGTGGTTGCAGTTAAAGCTTCCAGAGATATCTCAAGGACTGCTCTGGTGTGGGCTTTGACTCATGTTGTTCAACCAGGGGATTGCATTAAGCTGTTGGTGGTCATTCCGGCTCTTTCTTCAAGTATTGCTTACTTTTCTTCATTCCCTCTCTCTCTTTTTTTCCTTTTAATTTATATCTGATTGGTTTGGCTCTTTCTTAGTTACATTACTCAGTTTAGTTTCACATTAATGGCTTTATAAAACTGAGTTAAAGAAAAAGTAAACTAGAAGATGAATACAGAGAATGAGGCACTGGTTGGCACATTCTACGCAATTCTGTTTTGAACCTTCAAATATGTAAGGCTTTAGGACCTCGGCGTTGCTAGAGATCTGAACAATCCAGAAACCTGTTCTACTCATTCTTGTATCGAGGTTCATAACTGACTACAATTTCTGCATTTGCAGGCAAGAGGGTATGGGGATTTTCAAGATTTACCACTGACTGTGCCTCCAGTAATTGGAGATCCAGTTTAGGAACTGCTTCAGATCAGAAAGAAGTTATAACAAAATCCTGTTCTCAGTTAGTGCTTCAACTCCATGATTTTTACGATCCAGAGAAGGTTGGGACATACATAACATTGTAATAGCTTCCATATATGCATATTCTTTCTTTCTTTCTTTATGTCTAGTGTTCGGTTTTCCTAAACTGTCAAACAATTTACACAGATAAAGATCAGAGTGAAGATTCTTTCTGGTTCTTCATGTGGAGGTGTGGCCGCTGAGGCCAAGAGAGTTGAGTCAAGCTGGGTTATATTGGACAAGTAATTTTTAACTTTCTTTGTTAAAGGCTGCGTTGTTGCTTGATACATCTGTGAAGTTTTCCCAATTACTCATACACCGAAGATGATTGTCTATTTGCAGAAAGTTGAAGCATGAAAAGAAATACTGCATGGAGCAGCTGCATTGCAATATTGTAATGATGAAGCGGTCTAGGCCAAAGATTCTGCGCTTGAATTTGAACAGTTCACCTAAGATGGAACTGAACATGGGTTGTCCATTGAAACTCAGAAGAAACTTGAAAGAGAACACTGGACATGGAGGTATAATCAGAGGTCCAGCTGTTACTCCTGCTAGCAGTCCTGAACAAGGGTCACCACCATTGACTGCAACTGATGTTGGAACATCATCAATATCAAGCTCAGATCCTGCTACTTCCCCATTTTTTCACTCTGACAACTATGAGAGACAAAGGAGAGGTTTCACCTTCGTTCACGAGGGACTGACAAACCTAGAGGATATTGAGTCTGACTCCGAGAGCGAAAAGCTTAGCATGTCGTCCAAGAGTTCATATTTTCAGCCATGGATTGCGAATGTGATTTGCATGGATGGTGATTTCTCAAAGCATGAAGACAACGTGCAAAGATCCAGCGACAAGACTTTGGCAACTGCATATGAAGCTTTGCTTCAGAAATTCTCAAAGTTGGATGAAGATCCTATACTGGGAATGCTTAACTGTAAAATTGATGTGAACTTGAGCAAAAGTGTTAGAGAAGCAATTTCACTAGCTAAAGGTTCACCTCCTGGCCCTCCTCCACTGTGCTCCATTTGTCAGCACAAGGCACCGGTGTTTGGAAATCCACCAAGGTGGTTTACATTTGCTGAATTGCAGCTTGCCACGGGTGGTTTTTCACAAGCAAACTTCTTGGCAGAAGGTGGTTTTGGTTCCGTACACCGTGGAGTTCTGCATGACGGACAAGTCATTGCTGTGAAACAGTATAAATTAGCCAGCACTCAAGGAGATAAAGAGTTTTGCTCAGAAGTTGAGGTCTTAAGCTGTGCACAACATCGCAATGTTGTGATGCTAATTGGGTTCTGTGTGGAGAACGGAAGAAGATTGCTGGTTTACGAATACATCTGCAATGGCTCTCTGGATTCTCATCTCTACAGTAAATTCCTCTGCATTTTCTTGACTTCTTATGATAACAATGACATCTAAGATAGTTTTTTCAGTAGTTGGCCTTCACAGTGTGAACATTTTTCCATGAAAATCTTCCTAAGCAATGAGAGAAAATGAAATTTTAAGGGATGATTTGGATTTGCAGGACGAAAGCAGAATGTTCTGGAATGGTCTGCAAGACAAAAGATTGCAGTTGGAGCAGCACGTGGTTTGAGATACCTTCATGAAGAATGTAGAGTGGGTTGTATTGTGCACCGTGACATGAGGCCCAATAATATCCTCCTCACTCATGATTTTGAAGCTTTGGTACGTTTTTTTCTTCAATTTTGAAATGTACTAAGCAGTGTTATTATGGTATTAGGTATGTTTTATTATATGCAATGTGTGAAGTAACTGGTGTGATTGATGTTAGGTGGGAGATTTTGGACTTGCTAGGTGGCAACCAGATGGAGACATGGGTGTGGAAACCAGAGTGATAGGAACATTTGGGTAGTGGGAAATGAAACTCAATTTCTTTTTCTCCCTTTTTCCTTTGATTAGTTGTAAAAAAGGTTATGATGATGAAAAATTTTCTTCTTTAAAGGTATTTGGCGCCAGAATACGCTCAGAGTGGTCAAATTACTGAAAAAGCTGATGTGTACTCGTTTGGTATAGTACTGCTGGAACTCATCACAGGAAGAAAAGCAGTGGATATAAACCGCCCCAAAGGCCAACAATGTCTCAGTGAATGGGTAACATTTATTTTTAAGTCCCAAATCGAGTAAGATAAATTCAATAAGACGAATTTAAAATATATAACTGAATGTAAATTTTTTAAAAGGGGTTGAGTTAGGTTTAAAGTTATCGTTGTTATCTACTTTAATCAATTCTATCTTTTTAAATCTGATGCACAGGCACGGCCATTGCTTGAAAAACAAGCTATTTATAAATTAGTAGATCCGAGTTTAAGAAACTGCTATGTTGATCAAGAGGTACATCGCATGCTGCAATGTTCCTCTTTATGCATTGGACGGGATCCTCATTTAAGGCCTCGAATGTCACAGGTTGGAAAAGCGATTAACATCTTCATGGTTGAATCATTACATTTCTCTCTTAACATTTTTTCATTCTCACCGTTTTATCTTTTGTTATATGTAGGTGCTGAGGATGCTGGAAGGTGACATTCTACTGTGATTGCATATCCAATTTTCCATTTCCCAGGAACATTAGCGTAGAACTAGAACACGAACATGAACAAGGATAATCAGAATGACAACATTATTGTCTTGTGAGAAATTTCAGGAGGATGCAGAAGTTTGAAGCTGAATTTACGTTGTAAAAAGCTTAGTTTTTTCTGTTAGATTTTTTAGCGATGCTGTAAATATTATCTTCGATTTTGTGGAGAGGAGCGTAATTGGAAGTGGTGTTAATTATTTATTTCATTGTACATAACATTTCAGTTTTCGTTAAATCTTTCTTCCGTTTTTCAATTATTTACTCTTGTTGCTGCTGGTTCGATAAGAGTTCTCACTTAGTGGGCTTGGGCTCAACATTTGGTCCTGATAGTTGGGCTCATGGATATGAGTAAGACAATGGTTACTTTTTGCACCACTCTTTCTGATAGTTGTACTATACTTCATTTTTAATTAATATTTCAAAGTATCCCTTATCTAAACAAAATGAATATGTTGATGTTTATTTCGGTACTAAACTACCTATGCATTTTTAAACAGTATTTTGAAAATTTAGTTCCAAAATATATTAAGTATTTTGACAAAAACTTTGGAAATTGATTCGCCACTCAGCGTGGAAAACTAGAAAGGACTAAATTAAAAAAGCGATTGAAATAAATAAAAAAATATGCAGTTAATAGTAAAGGTGTGTAAAAAAATATGTTGGAGGAGGGAAAGGAATGACATCCTTATATGGGTCCAATTGGGCTCCGATGAGGACAAGGCCCATTCGTAAATAATCAACACTTGAATGTTATAAGGGAAAATCAATTGTTAATATTATATATGCATAATAAATCTTGTTTATGTTAGAATATGAATGGTTATTTTTATTTATTAATTAACTAGTTTTAGATCCGTGTCTATTAAATGGTGTTTGTTTGTGTGTTTATTAAAAGAGATATGGAAGTTTAGAAAATAAATAAATATTTTTAAGTTTATAATTAAGTTTAAAATAAAATCAAAAGTGAAAATGATTTATAGGTTTAAAAAATAATATATTTGTAAAAATATATATAATAGACTTTCTAAAAATACAAGGATAAAATATATATAAAAACATATAGTAGAACTTTTAAAAATATAAATGACAGGTAAAAAGATGTAAAATAAAATTACTAAAAATATAAATCAATATATGAATAAACTGGTCTAATATCTATTGTCACACTCGCTGATCATTGACAAATTCGTCTAATATATATTGTTAGATTTGTCTAATCAACGTATGAACATTCTTCTAATGTGTATTGCTAAACTCGTGTAATCAATATATAAATAAATTCAATTAATCTATTTTGCAAGACTCATCTAATCATAAAATAAATAAAATTGTTTAATGCGTATTAATAAACTCATATAATATGTATATGAATAGATCCATCTAATATATGTTGCTAGATTCGTGTAATCATTGTAAGAATAAAGTCATCTAACATGATTGTAAAACTTGTTTAACCAATATATACACATTATAATGAAATAAATTATTTTATTTAAAAAATAAATAATAACTTTAAAGAATTTTGATGGTTCTATTTTATTCAAAAATCCTACTATCAATTTTAAAATTTTAACATAAAAATAATGATACATAACCGAGGAAGAAAATAAAATAAATATTAGTTCAACATTCCAGCCCAACATCCATTTTCTTTCTCAATCAACAAATTCTGGCCCAACTTAACTCGGATCAACTCCATTTGAAGTTGGGCCAAGTAGAAGGATGCGGCTTGAAACTTTGAGCTCGCTGGACTTGATGGCTTAGAATACTTCACGTTATTTTCATTCATTTTCTCTTTTAATATTTGACAACTAAAGACTCAATTTTTGAGAGTGGTTTTGAAAATGTTTTCCAAAAAAACACACACACACACACATATATATATATATATATATATATATATATATATATATATATATATATATATATATATCTTAAAAATTTGAAGATAAATATTTAGTGTATTTGATAAAGCGGAGAATTGTATTTGAAAATAAATATTTTTTAATATCGATTTAAAGTGTAATTGAAATAAAATTTTATGATACAATATTAGGATAAAATAAGCTAATATTCTTAAAAATTAAATTCAAATAATTATACCGCAAAGCATAAGTAAATACATTTTTTTTAAAATAATTTAATTTTAAATAAAAAGTATAAGTGTATATAAAATTAAATTTTGAACTTTTCTTAATTTTTTATTTTTTTAAAATAAATGTTTTAGTTAGTTAATTTAAAAACATGTATAAACAAAATTTCCAGCTTTGTGGGCATTATCATATACTTACCTATATTTTTCTGATTAATACAAAGACAATTAAAATACAAATACTATATTTGCTAAAAATTATTTATTTTATATTTATTGTAGATTTTATCCATTGAGTTTGTAAAATCACAATTTTTTTCCTTCCAATAAACAATCATCAGTTGTTATTAGACTAAAAACTTGTCAGAATTTATATATCAATTTGTATAACTTAATAAATTATTAATAATTGTGGTTGAAACTTTTCTATTGAAACTTATACAAAACCCTCCATATACCAATTAAAGTAAAAACTTATAATCATGTTGTAATAATTTTTATCACATAATAATTTATTATCATAGAATAACGGATATATCTACATTTAGATGAGTAACTATTCAAATATTTATTAAATAATTTTTTATTAAAATAAAAATCAAATAAAAAAAATCATATTATAAACATCTTAAAAGTACATACATTTTTCCCTCCACTTAACAATAATAAAGAAATTATAACATATCAATTGTAAACTAAAGTATCAAATAAATTAGAGTATAAAATAATTTAAATAAAAAAATCATTTATATACTTTCTTTTATCCTCATTCACATTTATTTCCAATAACTTAAAATATTTCTTGTAAACATTAAAACTAAGTAGATAAATTTGCAAATACCAATTTATATGTCATCCTGTATACAACGCGCATAAAAAAAATTAAACGATTGTGAATAAATTCTTAACCACTTTATAATATACCATTCTAATTATAACATTTCACTTTTACTTTATTTTTGTCTCATTTCTTTCTATTATCTTTTACAATATGCTGTGTTTTTATCCATCACCAAGATTAACTTCTGAACAAAAAGCTATCAATTACTTAAACTTATCTGCATATAAAATTATTCTCTTATTGAAGTACAACTCTGAAATCCAAGACGAATAATTGCTTAATTTTTTATCTCATAATCAAAACCAAAGAAAATATGCAATCTTTTTTTCTTAACATATAATTTTGTATAAAAAGTTATAGTTAAAACTTTAATAATATGTTAAGAAGAGAATTTTAAATTTATTTTATTTTTATAAAATTAGTTTATAAAGAGATTTTTATCTACATATATTCTCGAAATTGATAGGAAACTTTCAACACGAAAACAAAGTTTTTGTATATTGCTTAAAACGAGATTAGACTGTCTAATGACAAAGATAGCATATAGTTGATAATCACACAAGAAACCTAACTCATTGTGATAGGTATTTCTGTAAAGAATAAGAATAAGAATGAAAATGAAAAACAAATTAAAAGAAGATAATTCAGCAGCTCTTCCACACTCAAACAGCAAAGTTGGTGCCAGAAAATGATGTTTTGTGTTAAAAACGTCCGTACAGTGCATCACTGGGTCGATCCACTGATTAGTTTTATGCGACAATCACAACGTATATGAAACGAAGCTCTAGAACCAGTTCATAACAGCTGGCTCTCATGAATTTCTTTTCTAGTTAGATTCTTTTATTCTTATACAAAGTGTGAAAGATTTTATACGTCTGATAAAAGGAAACACACATTTTCAATTTCTGTACAAGTAAGTTGTGGGAAATAGTAACATCTTTTAAGCAAAAATTACTTGTTTATCATTGAACCAGGCACAAATAATTGATTATTTAGAAGAGAGTGACAAAATAATAGTTTAAGAAAAGAACTGTTTCTGATATTAAATCCTTGAAACATGTGTGGAATCTTTGGGAAACAATAAACAGATGTAAACGTATATGCATTCTATATTTCTGTGTTAACTTCACCACTCAATAATGCAGACTTGTTTCCATGTTTCTTTTTGGACTAATCAATATCTATCACAGACAAATTTTCTATTTAGAATTAATGAGCTGTAATTAGTAGAAAGTTAGATATATATATATATATGATACGGAACGCGGGGACCTGTTAATTATCTACACTGTTCTTCAATCTGTCATTGCAGTGGTCTATTTTATCTCACGACCTTTAACTTGTCTTCTTTTAGTTGTCACTTTTTTTTATTGTTTATCCTAGATAAAAGTAGACACAATTACTGTTTCTAACCTTCTTTTATGTTTCTCAATGTGTGTCAGTCATGATATAAAATTCATCAATTCTTTTGTGTTAATTTTTTTCAAAGATGAGTGAGTTGTGTTACACCATGCAAGGAGAGAGAGAGAGATATGAATCTCACTGTGCATTTCATGTATTCATTAGCAGTATCTCAGTGATAATTACACACTTAAAGTATATGATTATTGAACGTGATTAAGGTATATAGTTGTGTTGGGAATCCAAATTGAAAAGAAACGAGAAAGTAGAAGACTGGATAAAGGTGAAAAACCGTTAACTCATTATCTTAAGATTTTGGGTAAAAAGTGATGTTGATCTCTTTTATAGTTGGCTCAGATGTTATTGGTGCCCCTGTAATCCACAGGGAACCTCCTTCTCGATAGATCCAACAGTGATACTGATTAACCGATACGATGAAGTGACCAGCTATAAACTATTGAAATGATTGCAATAAGAAGGAAATTTGATATTTGATTATATTTGTATGAAATGCAGAAGACCCAGTTTCCTGATTTGCACAATGATTGTTGGGAAATTTTCCATGTTGCTTTTGACTTTACAGAAAGCGATTACTAGGAAGAGTACCTCTTTGAAAATTAGAAAGGCACTTGGAGGAATCATGTATTAGAAAATTGAATGATTGTCATTATAACAAACATAAAGTATGCATACAGTGATCCTTCGCCTCCGCCAAGTGGTGCCACCATTTGCTTAAAAGTTGTAGGTAGGGCTACTCCTACCAGTACTAATCTATCTTATGCAACTATAGCTCTAGGAAATTCAATGTTGTTTTTTTGTTTTGATGGATAAATGAAAAAAATACAACAAAATTGCAAGTTAATAACAATAAACCCTAAATCCAATTTATATAAGATACTTCCTTCGATTTGTGAAATTTAGATTTACATTTATATTTGGAAAATAACTAAAAGTGCTTTAGCATTGGATATTATTAAGTTGAAAACTTCATTCTAGTAGTGTAATATTTTAGTGATGCAATCTATCTTTTCAGCTAAAGTGGCACAGTTCTGCTATAATATTTTTCTGAGATATAGTAAGGTTGGTCATGATCGAAAAAAGTAAGTAAATAATTGCGATTTTAGTTATAAAAAGTTTTCATGAAAGCTAACAACTTCTTTAAGATAAT
This sequence comes from Vigna angularis, assembly GCF_016808095.1. NCBI lineage: Eukaryota > Viridiplantae > Streptophyta > Magnoliopsida > Fabales > Fabaceae > Vigna > Vigna angularis. The sequence continues at coordinate 62,769,799 of NC_068970.1, read as the reverse complement.
GTGACTATGGGAGGGGAAAGTAAAGAACATTTGAAAAGGATTTGTTTGGTTTAGGATGAGAGGATCAAAATTCATCCATACATTCCTATACTAGAGGATTTAACTTGGTGATAAATATAACAGAAATAAAAACAAATTACATGTAGAAATATTCAAGATGAGTTGATAGTGAATATTGAATAAAAATGAATAAGATGAATAATATATAATTAGTACACCAATAAATTTATTTTTAAAACTTTGAATTAAGTATTTTTTTATTTTTATATAAATTTGTTTTGTCCTAGTTTCTTCCTTCAAAAGGTAATTGTAAAAACAAAATTCTCTTATGTTAATTAATTGAAGAATTTTCCATTTTGACACTAATCAAAATAAACATTAAATATCATCTTGTACAAAAATGAAAAAGTTTAAAAACATATAAAAGAATAAAACCTATAAATTTAATGTTTTAAGATTTCTTTTATACGAATTAATAAAAGAACTTTTGTGAGTGTCACTAATCAAAGTAAACACTTGTTAAATCTTATATTATATAAAACTGAAAAAAAGAGAGTTAAAAAACATATAAGAAATAAGACCTATATTTTAAGGGGTTAAAGTTAATATTTTTTTTTTCTAATTTGATTCATATCCCATTAATATTATCAATTTTTTTATATATGTATTAATATTATTAATATTATATATATATATATATATATATATCTCATTAATATTATTAATATTATCTTTTATCAGTGAATCTCCTAAAAAATAACTTAATGATATAAAAAATGAAAATTCCTCTTAATAACCGATTCTGATGAGTAAGGAACACACTTAGAAAGATTGTTAAATGATTGAGAATATTATATATATATATATATATATATATATTTGAAATTATTTTTGATAAATATTTTCACGTATATATATTCTGAATATCCTTGATTGATTCTGACCTGTGAAGTAACCTACCCCGTTCTTTAGCCGTTGTCCTTTTCCAAATCCAATATATATGATCAAGTGGATGGTCCAATTTGGTAAAAAGAGGAGCAAATAGTGTATCCATGCCTTCTCAGAATTGGATAATTTTATAATATTTTAACACAAGCTATTTATATGCAAATCGTACTTTCACTAAAATTATATACTATAGTAATTATACTCATCCAAAATCATAATGAAAAAACTGATCTTTCTACTTCAAGAAACCATGAATTAAATTTTCATCAAACACTTTCTTATTGGATGCAACTTTCTAGTGGCGCACTCTTATATGCATATGCATGACTTTTGGCGTTTGAGTGTGAGTGGAAATAAATAATATCTATAATATCTATAATTAATTAGCCACTCAATTAAGGAACTCGTCTTTTAGAGATTGATTGATCTAACAAGATATAGATCGTTAGCATTAAAAATACGTAAAGTAGTATTTAGTACACATGAAAAGGTACTATATTAAGTAATATTTAGAGGGTGATTGGAGATAAATTATAATATTTTGTGATGGTTATGAAGAAGTTGAAATTGTAAAAAATAATTAAGGTTGGTAAGAACATTGAAGAAGATTCCTTTGTGTGATAATGCCAAATGAGTCTGAGTTAGATGAGAGCATATATGGATGTGTCGTCTTTCTCATGAATTGAAAGCTTAAAGAAAGCTACAACTTGCTTTTAACTCAAGTTCTACTAATGCTCACTCTTCTCGACTCAATTTCTTAAGCCTCGATATACAATAATGATATTAAAATGGCTAGCTAGGTTAGTAGGAAAAACCTAGCTTCATCAAGGTAAATAATTAATTATCTATTTTTTCTGCTTTCATTTCCCAACTTTATTCATATATTAGGAATGTCCTCATCAAGAATCACTTCTTTATTTAGTCATTCTAAATAATGGAGAAATTAATGTCTTATATCCATGGCAAGAACAGATTTTGCATGATGCTTCTATCATTCCTTTTCACTTTCTTTTTCTGTCTCCCTATGCTCTTATCACAGTATTTATCACATATATATATATATATATATATATATATATATATATTTTCTTTTACCACATTTCTTTAAATAAAATATAGATTTCGATTTATCTTTCGAAAAAAATCACTAAAAAACATAATATAGTCCAATAATATATATCATTAAGACACGAGTTTAGTTTATACATAAAATATTAATATTATTCTAACTCAAAACCTTAAAATATTAAATTTATAAGTTTTTCTTTTCCTTACAATACTTAAAATAATGAGTATATATAGAAATTATAAATGATGAGAAAAGTAATTAATCAAATTCTAAGTAAAAGTATGAGAACTTTTCTACGTTTTTTTTGGGTATATAATGCACACCTACTAATAATAATATATAGCAAGCATAGTCTTAGTTTATTTTCTAATTGATGAGTTTTGTATTTTTTTTTTTGGATAATGATTATTAGAGTGTGAATATATAAATATGACTTGAATCTAACAAGACACATTCACATTACTATTAATCTAAAATCTTAAACATTATATTTAGGAGTTTTTTTTTCTTATATGATATTTAATTCTGTTTAATGTAAGACTCACGTTTATTATTCCTGAAGAGTCTAATTCATGATTACATATACATAAGTTACCTCAAATATAATTAAACTAGTAAGAGACAAGCTTACGGTAACTATTAATAAAACCAAAATTTACTTATTTGATAAGAATGAAAAATGATTTGAAAGAAAAAAAAAACTCAAAATTTACTTATTTTATATTTGTGAACTAAACATAGAAAGTAGAAAATACCAATTATTCATTATGATAATGCAAACTCCAAAATTTAAAAGTCCAGCTCAAATTTAAGTTTAGATTAGCCGAATTTAATATATGTGAAAATAACTAGAAATGTAAAGAAAAAAATAAATGAGACAACAGCATATATGTGACTCAATAAGAAAAGGAATTAATAAAAAGTCGTTAGTAAGTTATATTTATAACATAGAATGAATTTATTATTCTATGTTCGAGTTAAACAATTCAAGGTGAGAATTCTCGATAGTTATTTTTCAAACGGCAGAAAACCCTGATTTGAGCGATATGTTCATTGCTTAATTATTTGTAAATTGTAACCATATGCATATGTTTTTCTCTTAATGTGTTATTTTTTTTGTAGTTTTTATATTTGCAATTCTTGATGTGATGTGTTTAATAGTTTAGAGAAAAACTAACATGGATTTTATTTAATCTGCTTTTGAATTTAGGTAACTGTATGCTCTGACGTTAGAGCTTATTGACAAACTTAAACAATTGGTGTTATATGATAATACCAATAATCATCCAACACAGAAAATAAAAAAGTAAATATAGGACAATTAACGAGATGCATTTAATAACTTTTTTAAAATTTAATTTGTAAAAAAAAGTGACTTATCAACAAAATAACACTATTAAATAAAGAGTTAATAAGCTACCTTACTCTTTATAGTTAATTAATAAGCGACTTTACTTGGTATCTCACTAGAAATACTATTCTTTCTTGATGTTTTTCTTCTCTTGCAACTTATGTATGTATTTATTTTTTTAATTGCTTGATTGTACGAAAATACATAAACAAAACCATTACAATAACAATTGCAACTATGACTATGAAACAAGTAAGAAAATATGACCCTCTTGCAATGAAATTAATCTACTATCAAATCTTTGAATAAACAGACCAACCCACAAAATGGTTTAGTGTTTTGACTTTGAACAGTATTACCAAGAATATACTGCCTAAATACCTTAAAGTTTGTCGTAATCTATGAGTTGGGATAACAGAAAAAGAGTTAAAGTGAACCTAATTATCGATCCAATTTAATTAGTTAATTAATTAAATTATTAAAAAATATTATATTTTCATTATATAAATAAACAATAAGTTTTCAGAAGAAGTAAATTATGGTTTGTGTATAAATTTATCTGGAAAGTCAGAATAGTTTTATGATTTCATCACGTTCACTTCACGTTTTTAAATAACAGTGTGAATTTGATATGCGTTTTGCAAGTCCCTTCGAATAATGAAATTTTGGTTGACGGAGACAACTTTCAAAGTCTTCCTCTCCATACATACATACATATACATATATATATATATATATATATATATATATATATATATATATATATATATATATATATATATATATATATATATATATATATATATATATATATATATATATATATATATATATATATATAATTTCTTGAGTCATACAAAGACCAACCTTGATTGAATGAAGAGAAATTCCTGATAGTCTTGCTTTTACACTCTAATTCAATATTCATGTGTTGAACAAGAATATGCATGGAACAAATTAAAAGAAAAACAAGTAGTTAATTACGTGGCACCTTAATTAAGTCTACCAAGAGAAGAATATATATATATATATATATATATATATATATATATATATATATATATATATATATGTTTTTATGGTAAAGTTAATTAGACCATATAGAAGAAAGAGAGTTCTATAAATTACTCTGCTACAATATCATTATATCCATTAATCATAAAATAAGTTGAAGGTTGGATAGAGGGATCCTGTGTAGTCCCAGAGGACATAAATGCTCCAAATAAGATAAGGTATCCCTATCTTTATGATTTTTTTATTTTTATTTTTATAACAAGGAAAAAGTTGTAAAAATATCCATCCAATAAAATTTCGTGGGTGTCACTACATTTTCATTAACCCCACACATTACTCCATCATCATCATATATACCTTCAAACCAAACCATTTTTCTGCTCTCTCTCTCTTTCTCTCTTTCTTTCTCTCTAACATACACACACTAATTACATGCATATACATCATAAAGTTTGGTTTTTGATTTGAGGGGGTTTCAGAAAATCTGAATCTGGTGAAGAGAAAATGGGGAGGAAGTGCTCGCATTGTGGAGTTATAGGGCATAATTCAAGGACCTGCACATCTTTGAGAGGCTCTTCTTTCGTTGGACTTCGTCTCTTTGGCGTGCAATTAGACACTTGTGTTACCATCAAGAAAAGCTTCAGCATGGACTCCTTACCCTCTTCATCATCTTCCTCATTTTCTTCTTCAAGAATAACCATCGATGAAAACTCTGACCGAACCTCTTTTGGGTATCTATCAGATGGTCTCATAGGTCGTGTTCAAGAGAGGAAGAAAGGTATATCGTTATGTTTCTTTCTTCTTTCAATCTTCTTTCTTATGTTTTTTTGTTGTTTTTCATCTTTCCAACCTTCCGGGAAAATCTTTTAGACTACTTTTCCTCGATTCTTAGCTACATAGTATCTACCATTTCATCGAATAATATCTAACATTGGTGTTATGCATATCTATCAGGAGTGCCATGGACAGAAGAGGAACACAGAATATTCCTTGTCGGACTGGAGAAGCTGGGAAAGGGTGATTGGAGGGGAATCTCCAGAAACTTTGTGACCACAAGAACTCCAACACAAGTGGCAAGCCATGCTCAGAAGTACTTTCTTAGATTGGCAACTATAGATAAGAAGAAGCGACGTTCTAGTCTCTTTGACGTGGTACATATGCAAAAAATTAACCATGTTTATGTTTCTCTTTACACTGAAAAGCTATTTACTTTTTCTCTTTTCCTTCTACTTTAGCAGGTCGGTAGCAACAACGTAGGAGGTTGTAATTCAGTTTCGGGTTATCATAAAAAAGATGATTCGAAATGTGAAGTTAAGAATAGTGATGCGACTTTGTCGTTGCTAGGGCGCATAACCTACTTTCAACAAGAAAGCAAATCGGATTATAAGAAGCAAGAAAAGCTTGAAAATTGCCCTCATCAAGTTCCTAATCTGGAGCTTACTCTTCGTTCCTGCTTGGGACAATTAGTGTGACTTCATCAGTCATGTGTTATATAAATACATATAAAAATTCTCTCAGGAATTAATGTACCCTTTTATCTGTTCTCAACTGTGATAAACTCATGTGGAAGAAGATCATATGGTCAAAGAAACACATTGTTCTTTGCAGCAATTGTAGTGATAGTCGTTATTACTCCCTATTATCTATGGAATAATCAGATCCCTTCAAGATATATATATATATATAATAGTTGACTAAAATTATACCACATATTTATATGCAAATAAAATCTCTGTGGAATCCAAATTCGACCAAGTGATTAATGAGTTTGATTAAATAGTGTTTAGACTTCAATAAGTAAGTTTTTCTTCTGCCTTTTTGCTTAATCAAAACCATTATCAAGAATATCCCTAATGTTTGTTAAGTAAAGAACTCAGTGAAAGAAAGAATAACTAACCACAGGAAGCCCAAATATCAAACACTTTTGGATCATTGCTTTATGAGCAAGGAGTACTCATCAACCTCGTTTTTGAGTATAAGTCTTGTATAAGTAAATTAGAAGAGATAAATAAAGAGAAGCTAGAAATTCAAGAACATCAATGGAATTAAAAGGAACAGCTCAAAACTCAATATTGCAGATTATATCCTGATATAGATCAGACAAAAGAGATGACACATGACACAACTTTTTCCTTGTAAATAAAGTGATGTGCGAAATGGAAAAAGAAATATCATTAGGTAAAAATTCCAGAAAAAAAAATACCATAATTGTTATTAAGATAGAAAAAGGTTGACCTAAAAAGAATAAGTACGGCATATTACAGTTTTTCTAATTCTTATAAAGAAAAAAAACTCATCATCTTCACTCATGTTAACATCAGATAAAGAACGGCAAACAAGATATTCTTATTCTTAAATAAATATTCTCTTTTGCTCATTAATGACATTTGACGTGTAATTCATATTTTATCTTGAACATACAGAAAATTCAAAATTTAGATAAAAAAATACGGATTTGTTTTTTTTTTTTTTAAATATAGCATCGGTGTTTTTACAAGATATCCTTAAAACAGCTTTTCAGTCAAATTCACACGGATCAATTAATTTTTTTGATGAAACCAAACTAATTATCCCCCGAAGAATTTGATTCAACTTTTTTTACACTTTTATTGAAATCGGATCTAAACAAAGTTATCGTGATATTATTTATCAATTGCTTATCTCGTCAGACAATGTGCATAAATATCATATTTATATATAAAAGTGCATATACAAATTATGCATATGCAAAGGTTTTGATAAGGCAAATTTGGTTTCTGGAAGAAGAAATGATTGGAAATTCAATAGTTATTACTATTGGCTTTAGTAATGTCAGAGAACTTAACCATTTTTTTGTCCATAAACAGAAGAAAAGTAGAACGTGCATTGCACTGCAAGTTGAAGACTAAGTTGTTAATCAGTAGTTTTCAGTGTTTGACATTTGACAACAGATCACACCCATTCTGTAAATATTTCAGATTTCTTCTACACTGTCAAAGTTTTAGAGTCTTTCACTGCTGCACATTGCAAGAGAAATTTCGGTGACTCCAGTCAGATCATCTTAATTTTTCATAATATAACAAAATCAGTAGCAAAAAGTGCTTAAGATCTGATGAAGAATTCGTACGTATTCATAAAGTTTTTCTTCTAGCAACTTCGTGTGTATCATTCTGAGTACAATTAATGAGTAACAACTTTCTTTTGTGATGTGATGAGCAATTAACATGTTTGGAAGTGAGCAGAAGGGCAATCCCTTTCATGCACATTATCTATATATACCCCAAGATACCAGCATTGGCACCATATACCATATGCTTCCTCTCACATCACAATTCACATTCAAAATGATGTCGATGTGCAGAAAAAGACTCATGCTTTTCAGAACAAACCATATGGCCCCCCACATCAACACAGACATTTTTGTCTTCACTGCTACCACCCTTCTCCACCATAAATTAACCAAAACAAATCAACAACACTCCTAAATCAGCCAAATTCTCCATCTCCTTTTATTTCCATTACTTTTTACAGATTCTTGATTTCATGTTTTTTCACTCGCTTATCTGATATATATATGACGACTTTCTCGTTTTGATGTTATTGTCAACCAGATATGTTTTTTCTTCGTTTTATACTTTGATAGGAAAGTGTAAACAATCAAAGATTAGATGTTGGACTGTTTGTTTAATTAACTTTTTAATCTTAATATCCTTGATGATAGAATGTATATTATTCCGTGTGTAGAAACTGAAGAATATCATCATATGTATACTCGTGTTGATTATAGATGTGAGGATAAGGAAATAAGGGAAATAAAAGCGCGTCCACAAGATTCTGCAGATAATATATGCCAAACAAACCCTTCTGGGACTTTCTTTCTGTCCTCAAAGCTGATATTAATTTCTGCTTTTTTTGTAAGATCCATTCACGAGGTGTTGCGTCAAAGAATTCATTAGATGCCATCGTGTTTCTTAACATTAAATTCTGTGGAAGCACTTTTTCCCTTCAATTTCTCAGATAGTATTATTAGCTTGAACTTTGAAAGTAAAACTACTTACCAAGAATATTAATACAACCTAGGTTTCATCTGTCTGTACTCTAAATTTATTTATAAATTATAACAAAGGAAATATTGTGACACAAAATTATCTAATTGACTTAGAGTATAATACAATTCAATAATATATATATTGATAAATAACGAGAATATCAGTAGAAAAAAAATTGAGAAACTGGCGTCATGAATAATTTGATTATAGAGGTTAAGTGAGAGAAGGCTTCATGTTGAATGGCGTAATTGTGGTGAAGTTCGTATGAAAGTGTTATTGGAGTTGTTAACGCGCTTCTTGAATCTTGAATTCTTGAACTTTTAGGTCTGCGCCTATATAATTTTTTAAACAGCAAATGTTTTTTAATAAATGCTTTTTTGTTTTTTACTTTGATTTTCTTAGCCATTACATAGATAGGATGCTTAGCATTTACTTTAGTAATTAATTGTGTGTGTGGAATGGATTTTAACCAAGCGAATTATTAAATTTTATAAAATTATTCTGATAATTTTGTATATTAAAATTTTAAATAAAAATTATTTATTTGTTTCAAAATGCATCTTATATTTAAATTGTCCGAAAAAATATAAATATATTAAAATTTAAAATATGGATGAATTATATTTTTTTCGTTTAAATTAAAAGACTAAAAACACCTTTAACCTTTTTTTTAATCATAATATAATACATGTCATTAAAGTTATTTCACTTAAATTTAATGGTAATGATATGTTTACAGTGTATGTGATGAAGATTAATTATTCTAAAACATAAGGATCAAGTGACACAAATAAGGAAAGTGTTGTTGTTTATGGCTGTACCTAGAAAATTATCAAAGGAAAAGAAAAGAAAATGTAAAATTAATAGGAAGAAAATGAACTTTCAGTAACGTGAGAATAGAAAGTAGAAAATAAACAAATCTATAACTAGTTTAACTAACTCCACAACATAACTAACTAACTTTACAAAATAATGCAATTGTAAAGAAAATACAATAAATTATTTAATCAATAATGTTTCTTTAAGTAGGTAGATAAGTATTTGGGTGAAATTGTTGCATTATATGAAGTTTATCATGAAAAGGATGACCCTACCAAAAAAAGTCATAAGTTTGTATGAGATTTTCAATATGCATTTTTAAATTTGTACATATTGATAGTAACAAAAGAAAACAAACTTACTAAAATGTAAAATCAGTGTTTAAATTAATAAAATTATGGTAATGGGTACAAAGGAAAAGTAAGATAAGCTCCGTAAGAAAAACATGGTAGTGGAATTATGTTCAACATTCATAAGCATGACATGGATAAAGGAATATCATTGAAGGACCACCTTTTTCCTTGGGGAAAAATAAATGCTGCCGTGTTCTCCATAGACGCCTACCTTGTTCCTCCTTCTGTCAATGTCATTTTAAATATGCAATCATGTCACTCATGGCCTAGCTAGTTACCACATACCATTAAGTTAGATTCCACGAACGTCACAAAATATCACCTATAGCATAAAAAGTAAAATGCAAATAAAAACTGGGTTAATCACAGCTCATAAACGAGAAATTATTTGAATTTATGAAGTAAAATTGATGATCTGTGTAAGAATTAAACGTGGGTATCTAGTTGAAATATGAAGATATTAAAAAGAAAATGCATTGTAAGGATTTGTTATAGTGAAAGAAGGTAGAATATTTTGGGCCAATGGGAGGGATCTTCTGGTTCATGATTTTGTTAAAATATGGAAATAAATGAAGGGGACCACTGACGATTCCCTTTTGGTTGATGTTGAAATGTGAATGAACAAAAATGTGGAAGAAGTAACCTGCTGAATAGTGATTGGATTTGGAAGAGACCAACGTCACTGGGCTTGCCACCATTCATTCTTAGACCGATGATATGACAGCACATGCTTGTGCTTAAATGATGAACAAGCGATTTAAATCAAATGCATCAGATGCCAAAAACATCAAACCAAACCCCTTCTGGCTTTGTTAAAGTTCCTGCAATGCGTTTTGTCATGTCTGTAAAATTTGAATCAGGTACATATAATGAATGGCTGGTTGGTTACCCATGCTATGATTGTCCCTCTGTGGGTTTATCACCACGTACTGGAGATAAATGCATTTCTATAGACACAGAACCCAAACATCTAGTCCTATATACACCACATATCCACTTATTTTATCATATTTACTTGTGTCTTATTGAGCCGGATTAAAAATAAGAGAAAATATACATACATTACTGAGGGTGTAAGGAATTTTTATAATTAAAAACCATTATGTATTTCATATTTTTTTCCAGCGACTATTTTCAAAGTAATACTGTATATCATGAATGAAGGAAAACTTTTTAATTAACATTGCATAGAACTTTAAAGAAAAATTCTAAACTTCGGTACAAAGAGAAATTCTTAACCAATTTCCTTATAAAAATTATTCATCGATAACAAAATAATTACTCAATAGAAATAGCTTCTAAAACAATCAAGTAACAGAGACATTAATAATTGCCAAAATAAAAATGCGAGCATAAGATATGCTAGCTTCAGTCTACGAAACCAAAAGCCACTTACTAAAATTTAAGTGCGGAAAAGTAATACTTATATACACTCCTAATTTTTTATACAATCACTAATCCCCTCTTCTGTTATATTTTCTTTTTTTTTTTTTAAATTGGGCTTTTTTCTAGATAGTATAGACAAACACCATCCAACGACCGTTTGCAATTGGAAACTTCAAACAGTTGCTAGTTTATATACGTTGACTCAAGAAAACCAGCGGTTTCTTGGGCGGTGATGACGGACAGATATTTCAGGTTACTCAGTAACCGGTGAAGCTTGTTTGCCACAAACGACAGATTTCACGTATTTAGTAAAGAATTACAAGAAATGAATGGCAAATCAAATTATCTTCCATTATAATTTCAAAAGTTATGAACATGGTACATTTGACTTTGATGACTGCCTTAAGTCTAAAACTTGTACAGGGAAAATTACACATTCCAAACTTAATCAACCCAAAAAAATTTGAATAAAATAAAGGGAAAAAGTAAGGGAAAAAAATTCAAGAGGATTGTATCTAACATGAAATACACTAACTGCAACTACATATTACTTTATACACAACAGGCCATTCAAGTTAATAACATGGCCCCAGTTACTAGGTTAGTTGCTGTATCCGGTTGAAACTCCTGGCTCCCTTGGCATACTTTCGCCATTTACTCTTACTATTCCAGTGCGTGTTTTGAAAGCAGAGAGTATATAAAGTATTTTGCAATGGAAAACTCTTTCATTTAGTAAACCTTATTTGTTTTGTTTTTAGCACTTGTCCTCCCGTAGTATTGAGAAGCCGTCAATTAAAGCCCGCAAATTTCATTTCTGCTTCGTAGTAAATGTGAATATCATGAATCATGAGAGCCTTGAACCATCAAAGTAATACGCTTAGCACTGTCTACACGAAAGCTGTCCCCTTTAAATGCAATCTGAGAGTAAAATCATTCAAAAGTCAGAATCTTTTAGAAATTGAAGCAACAAAAACTTATAAATTTTTATATCATTTGTCAATTATTAAAGCTATAAGATACCTCAGTTGAACTATCAGGAGGGAACCACCGTAACAATGCCCCAAGATGCACAACTGCAGGAATTAGCTTGAAGAGTAAAGGTGTAGTCACCTGCACTATTTCTGTTTGTGTAAGCTTCAAAATCTCCTCAAATAGTTGTGAACATAATACTAAAAACATACAAGGATTACACATAAAACTGGCTATAGCATTCAAAACTGGCACAATAATTTTGCGTAGGAAGGTCCAATGTTTTTACTAGTGATAACTTCTTAAACTTCAATCACATTTACTAGTAATCCCTTGCTTAGTTAAAATAAAGATGATCAACAAACAGAATTTATCTACCAAAAAAACAACGCGGTTTACGGGTGGGGGCCTTGAAACAATACTTTGCCAAAGTAGGAGCAACTTGCAACCGAATCATAATGGATATAGATACCTAATCCCTGTCCTGTGTGTATTAAGACCATGAATTTATCATATGATAAAACAAAACTCTAGTGATGTTTAGTAAATGCTTGTTCGAATCCATAAAGTAACCACACCAAGATTGTTAAAAGACCAGTATTTCAACATTGTTGTGTGATCGATAATTACTAGTTTACTAGATATAAAAAGGACCAGTGGGAGCAACATTGTTATTCTATAAAATAGTGCATGCGTACCAAACTAAGAGCTGTTGTTCCCAGGAGCAATAGATACAACTTTCCCTGCAGTAGGAATCAGACATTCAGTCCATATATTTAAATTAACTGCAGAAACAATGCAATTACATTCACATTTCAAATGATAATAAGCACTGCCAGAAAACTGATTTTTTTTTTTAAAATAAAACATATTTCCTTTATTTATAAATTGCTTCCTACAATGCAGAAAGATAAATTGCAGTCTTCATAGAAACAAAGTAGCTGAAATGATTGTCTTGAAATGAAGTACATACCTCAACTAAATGAAGATTTGAAGCACGGCTGAGAAGAACAAAGGCAAATTCCCCAATTTGTGCCAGGGACATCCCAACCTACGCATGTGGAATAAACTAAGGCTCTTCCGTCAATGAAATGTATGATGTAATCAACAGACAGACGTAATTGTATTAATTGATGACACTTACAAGAAGTGAAGTCTTGTTGCTGTATCCAAACCCCTTAACAACAGATGCAGCTACAATTGTTTTTATAATGATCACCAATATAACAGCTGCCAGTAACATGTCAACATGATTCCAAAGGAAATGGACATGTATAAGCATCCCAATGCTGGCCAAGAACAGAGCAGCAAAAAAATTGCGAATTGGCTCAACCTATATATCAACAACCTTGAGTAAGCTCAAAACTATAGCAAAACATGAGTCATCTCAAAATATATATGCTAGTGCTTCAAGAAGGTTTCCTAAAATTCATTTGGGTGCCACCACCTTACATGAATCCATGATGAAAATACAAAGTTGTATCAAGCATAATATAAAAGCATCCTCATTCCACTAAACACGCTTAACATGTACCCAAGAAAAAAAAAAGAACATAATAAATACTGAGCAAATGATACTCCTCAAAACACAAGTTTACATCCAAGAACATAGTAAAACTAGTCACTACAAAGAACAGACCCTAGAATTATTTCTTACTTGTTCAAGTGTATGCTGACCAAGATCTGTTGTCGATATCATCACTCCCGCAGCAAAGGAACCTAGTTCAAGACTTAAACCCAGCTTATCACTACACTGAAATGAAACAACAAATATTAAAACATTTTGTTGAAGGCACACATGTTGTTCGGGCATTGTAAATGTTATGTATAAATAAGTCAGACATGAATACATTGTCTTTATTCAAAGGAAGTGAACATAGGTACTAGGGAGTTTACAACAACTCTGCCAACTGAGATACTTGGTAGGCATACATGCATTTAAGCAACCCCTTGGATTTAGGAAAATAAAGTTTGGTGAATATTACTCGTCAATAGAAAACAACCACAGACTCATCCAAGATTAAGGGCATTATACATTATAGAAGATAAAACAGACAACTAAGATGACAAGGTTTGGCAAGTAATGAAAGATTGAGATTTGATAGAAGACACACCCAAGCAACAAGTAGGCAGAAAGCCACTGATGCCAATTGATAAAGTTCATTCGTCTGCACAGAAAAAAAAAATAGTTAAAGTCTAATGCACAAACAAACATTTAAAACAGAGAAAAAGATCTATCTTCACCTGAGAGGATAAACTTATCATTAACTTAAGGAACCATGGTACACAAGTACGAGATAACATTGTCAAAATGGCCAAAAATGCAATTAAGGTCACCAATCTGAAATAACAGAATTAGTAAACCAGTAGGAATAAATGACTGAAAAAAAAAGTTAATATCATCAGCACATCAAGTGAAGTTAACTGTCTTATGAAATTCAACAAGGAAATGGAGTATATGTTATATAATTATGCAACAATAATACTTGTACTTATAAGTCTTTTATTTTAATTTAGATTGTTTATGGAATAGAAATAAGATTTTTTATGACATTCATCTGGTCCTCATCTCATGGTATCACCAAAGAAGTCTTCATCTCAAGAATGCAAGATGAACAAAAAGCTTTATTCTATTCATGAGTTTGTTTTCTTCTTTCTATTTTGTTGTTTTGCCTTTGGTAGGGTAGAATTTTGTGTACTATTTTATATGAACTCCTTTCTTGTAGCCTCTTATTATAATTATAATTATTTTTTTTACAAAAGATTTTTAAAATAACTTTATCATAGTAGACAATAGTGAGATTAAAATTTATGCACCATCGTGTTTCTCTTTATAAATTTTACATGTTGAGACATTCAATAAGTGTAGTAGAACTTTATGTTAACGTATCATGATCAATACTGGTAAGAAGTGGCCGACTGGTCTCGCACACCAAAATTTCTTAATACACTTGCATCTTCATCTTTAACTCTCGTAACAAGAAAAGAATCAAAACTATGAGCAGAATATCCTTAATGGATCACAAAATATATGTTGCTGCTTGGAGAACCTTGGGGTTTAATATCATTTATCATAGATTTCATAAACTATGGAGAGAGAAGATAAATGAGGAACAATTCATCCTACAATTAACTTACGACTTAGCCATGGATACTACTCCTTGAAGAACACCTGATGTTCCACCCAAAACAGGAAGCAGTGCAAAGAGCAAACCAACGGCACAATCCTGAAAAGAACCAACAATTTCAAACATTTCACAAGAAGACAAATGTGAGAAGAAAAATCTTAACAAGGAATATCAGGGTCATTCATAGCTTCTCCACTCTTTTTGCACAAGTAGCAGTAGCAATGTTTCAGTCATTCATGTGCATTCATTAACACAAAAATAACAGTACATACCTGCAGTATCAGAGTTCCAATTGTAACCTGACCATGAAGGGCATTGACGCTATTCCTTTCCATTAAGAATTTCAAGACCTGGGGATCAAAGAAGGAAAAAAAAAAAAACAAATTTAAAGTAAATAACAAATAACAATGTTAGAAAATCTGCTTTCCATATGCCAGAAAAGCTTTTTCTGTTACCTACTACTTCTACCAGCATTAGTACGTATAATCCTAAATCGGTAACCTTAGGTTGTACTTTTTTTCCCTATATCAGTGTAAATAACAACAGATTGTGGATATATGATATTCTGCTCGGTGTTTTTTGAAACACTCAAGCAGTACATACGAATCTTCCTTGTTCTCAGCTGAGGAAATAATATATTTGAAGTTAATGCTTTGTATAGATGTGACACCAAAGAAGTTTGCTAACATCTAGAAAAGAAGTGATCATAGCAAGAGCTTAGCCTTTTAGTTTTTTCATCAAGAAAAATCCGCTCAACTACTCAATACAACAACTAGAGTATTGCATAAGAATTTCCCCTCAAATAAGAATTTACCCTCAAATAAGAATTTTCCCTCAATCAAACACTAGATAGAACTGTTTCCTTCATAACATTCTACCAATGATCTTCATTCTTTTCTTGATGCAATAAATCCTACTATAGGCGAAAGAAAGACAATACAACCAAGAGATTCTCATAATACAAAGGAAAAAAAGAGCCACAGAGACGATGCAACAATTAATCTATTCATATCATTAATAAAAAAAAGCATGATATAGAAGCCCCAAACATGATAGCATACCACACATAAGGGTAAAAGGACAATTGGAAATGCAAGCAATCCCCTCCAACTTAACAATCCCAATGAACATATACATCCCAAATTCACCAAACAATTAAAAAGCTTTTATCAATTCATTAATTAATTTTTCTCTAGCTCTTATGGCACTGTCTATGAGATATGACTATCATATGATCAAATAATCTATTCTGCTCCACTAAAGGCAACTATTTTGTCCTTAAAGTTTTTGCTGGATTTAATCTGATACTGAAGCTATTGTAACACTTTTTCCCCTAAGGACCACCATCTTCCAAAAAGAAAGCCTTTATTCCTCATATTTTCTATTGTCCACCAATAATTAACACTTAGCTGAAAAACTGACAGCTGTGTAGAATATAGAAATATGAACACCATCAAATCTAACCAAATAGCAACCAAGAAATGATTGCAATAGTTTGTTGCAATTATAGAAGTACAGCCTTAGGTTACTTAAACACTATACGCCTATGGTTAAATATTAAACAACATAACAAGTTTATTGTCCAACAAAGTTGCAATCATACTTGAGATGGTATAATATTGAAAAGGGATACCAAAAATCACGTTACAGTGAGGTTAGGAAATTACCACAGCTGTTGAAGACATGGATAGAAATGCACCTACAAATATTCCTTCAGATGATTTACCACCACATAACTGCAGGCAGGATTTAGGTGCATTTATGAGGAATTTATTTACATCAAAGTGGAAATGTTTTTTGTAATTAATATTTCTAAAAGTAAAATGCATACTGAAGCTGTTATTCCACACAAGCACATAAATAAGAAAATTTGGAGTAGGCCTCCAAGGATAGCCACCGCTCGAACAACTCGAAGCTGCAAACATGAAAAAAAAAAAATAAAAAAAAAAAAAAAAAATATATATATATATATATATATATATATATATATATGTATGTATGGTAAGTATGGCTGAGATAAAAGTTTACAAGTTCAAGCTAAAAGAAATAATGAGTGTACAAGCCAACCTTCGTTGCTGAAAACTCTAAGCCCAATGCAAAGAGCAAAAAGATGACACCAAATTGAGCAACTGTCTCAACCTGCAAGGAGTGGAAGCAATATGCAAGATCACTAGCAGAAAAAATAGATGACATTCGATCATCACTTCATTTCAATATGTCTTGTAGAAAGAGAGTATCCATCACACATCGTGATTGCATTCAATCAATGATTTTATTTTTGTAAAAAATGTGGCTAGCTAAAAGAAGGGAGGGGGATATTAGTGTACATGACAAAAGAACTATAAAGGATACATACTTGGACCATTTCACTAACAAAACTCAAACCTCCTGGTCCAATGATTGATCCTGCTAGCAGATATCCAGTCATCACCTGCAAATTTGTATGTATGGATTACTTTTTGGAGATATGTCATAGAAATATGTACTGAAAACCATAAAGCAAGGTTTGTAATCAAACTGGTTGTCCAGCAGAAGCAAAGGCAATGCCGCCACAGGTTGCAGACACAATGACAACCACAAGATCTGATATCAATCTGAAAATATGGCATAAAAAGGATAAGCAACCTAACTAGTTAGTAGTTGCAAGCACTCGTATATATAATGTTATTAGAAAAAGAGAGAAAAAATACGAACAGTAATTAAACCTCAAGTCTAATTGGAGAACTGGATACTTTGACTTAGGATTGGATATGATAAAGACATTGTCCTGTAGTTGAAACAATTGGAAAATTACAAAAAATTAAATCAACTTCTGACAAGATTGGTAGAATTGAGTTTTTCATGCATATTGTAATGATGTGGCTGTTACAGAAATTATTTCAATGTTTGAAAAACTTCAACCGCTTGAATAGACATACCTTCCGATCAATTAAAGTTGGCATATCGTCTGCTCTATTCTCATTGTCTAAGTTGAAAACATCGTGGAACTGAAATGGCCTGATAAAAAACTTAACAAATGTCATGGTTCATAGTAAAGGCCTTTGCATTAAATTTTTAAAACTCGGTACCCTTTTTCAGAAAAAATATTTGACTTTTACAAGAAAGAGGTGCATACTTTTCTTCTTTGCTTTCATTTTTCTTGGGCATAACTCTGGCAACAGTTTCCAAGACAGCCTGATACATTAAAAAAATTATGAGAAGGACCTTAGATCACGATCTTTTCAAGTGAAAATAATATGCCACATACATAAAATCCCGTATCACAAGTGATATTTATCAAAAAAGGAGTGACCTAGACAGAGGTTCCCACCCTAAAATTCATTATCCCAGAAAATCTAAAACAAAATTTGACAAGTCATAAGTAAATTATGAACAAGTTATTATCTATTGTAACTTCTGAGATTGAATCAGTTTAATGCTTTTCTAATGAATTATCATCCACTGACTTATTACGTTAGTTTTTCAGTTTGGGACTCATTAATACTCAGCTAGAAATCGATGCTTCTCGCATAACAGTGCTTTGGAACGAGTGCAACATGGATATAACATGTATACAAACATATTATGAAGTGTTTGAATTCTCGTTTGGAGCCTCCAAAACAGACTTTCACATTTTCCAAAGGAGAAAACATAGAAGCATGAGTATTAAGTGGGTGTTTGATTTATATTTTGCACACGTGTCAATTGCAGCTCAACGTAAAAGCATGTGATAGTTTGAGCCTTTCTGGCCAAAATCCAAACACACAAGAACGCCAGTTTGTATAGAATGAACTGTTTCCCTACTACACTGTTAAGTCCTGACCAGATTGAAGTCTAGCCTAAAACAAGACACCTAAACTACCTGAATTAGGTCCCTAGAGTGCTACATTCAATTGCTCCCCAGGCTTGCAAAAATTTAGAGGCAATTAAATATATTATGTAAAGCAATTTACTGCACACCTGCTGTTCAGCAACACTGTTGTTGAAACCACCAGGATCGGTACCTGCAAAAGACTCGGCGAAGTTCACTGAAAGCATTCGTTTGAATTAAACTTTCCACTACACTACTCACATGTCGTGAATGATTCAACGCATTCGTTACAACGTATCCATGTGAAACATTTGAAAGTTAACAGCGTCTCATTGGTTTTTCGTCATAAAAGCCAATAAAAGAATATAGCAAATTACAGGATTCTAATCGCAGCACTCACGTTACTGCGGGAGGTTTTACAGAGAATGCAAGTTAAATCCAGCAGCACAATGCTAATCAGGAAATTGCAGAAAAGCGCATACGAAGAAGTGAAACGAAACTCGAATGGAGCGGCATTTTCAATAATTCACACTGCAAAGGCATACGGCAACCACGATCCAACGAGTTGTCGGAAATCATTTACACGAAAATGTTTAGAAACGCTTGAGCATTAAAAAATTAAAGTGCGACAAGCTAGATCTGCGAACCTTCATTCTGCTCATTCTCGGGGAACTCTCTTTCGAGAGCCCGATCAATCATGTTCGCGAAGCTATCATCGCCGGATCTCCCAAGCGAGGCATTGACGACGGAGGTTGCGTTTTTCCCGGCGAGGAGAAGCTGCGGCTCCGACTTGGCGTCAGCGACGAGGAGAGAGAAAGAAAATGTGGGAAGACAAAGAAGGAGATCACATAGAAAGAGAAGGTTGAGAATGGCAGGTGATGTTAACCTCATCTCCCAGACTCGGAGAGAGAGAGAGAGAGAGCAATGGAAAAGCTCTGAAACGAAACGACACCGCTGGCAGTTAGCAGCACCGTCGTGTTTGGCGCGCGAATTGTTTATCTCTTACGCGCAGAAAGATGTGACAGAGAAGTTGAGTGGGTTAGAGGGACAGGTAGAGTGCGAGAGGGAAAGTACCGAAAGGTCCTCGACTCGATGTTGTAGAAATTGAAAACGGAAGTTCGAATTCGAACGCGAGAGTGAACACTTGGCACTTGCTATGCACCAACGAGGCGCGTGTTTGTCACTGCAGAGCTGATATGCTTGCTTACTTTACTTCTGAGTGACTCATGCAACAAGGAACGTTGCCAACAATCTATGGACACGGCCAATAAGTAAGGGATTGAACTTTTGCTCACCTCACTTTTTGATATTCAAATTTTCCCATTTATCATATATTTCTTCATTTTGAACGATAATATTTTTGACTGTGACATGTTAACATTTTTTTCCTACTTCCATTTTATAATTATAAGAATATTATTTTATTTTAATTTTGTTATAGTATTTTTATTTTATTTTAATTTTTTTATATTATTTATATTATAATATAGAAATAAGAGAAACTAATATAGGTCACAATATTATTTTTTAATATTTTATCTTTAATGAATATTTAATTATTAATTTAAAAACAGACAATAAACTAACATATGTTTTATGTATTAATATTTTACTGTTTATAAATATTAAATTATATATTTGTAAGGATAATTGGTTCTTTTTCTAAATCTATATTTGATAATATATCTGATTTTAAATGCTAAAATTTTTTGGTATTTCCACTGGATCTTATATTTCTTCTCGGTTAATTTTAATGATATGAACTTTTTTGAAAGTATATTGGATCAAATTAAATATTGATTATAGTGTAAAAAAAAGACTATCCAAGTTTAACCGTGGTAATATTTTTAAATGTAGTAAAAGAAAATATATTGATAGTTTTACCTACTTTATAGAGTTTGAATATATATATATATATATATATATATATATATGCAAATTTTATGGGAGTTATCTATGGTATATGGAGTCTATTTGAAGAAAAAGTTTCTATATCTTTAGTGAAATATGACTTTGGTGTAAAACTTTTGATAGTCAAAATATAGATCTTTAATCAGATGATAAACAAAATGTTTGGCTCTTTGTATAAATGTAAAACTTGGTATTTTAGACAAAGCAGTAATTTCATATTCTCAAAACATCTAAAACATAAAAATAAGGTATTTAGTTTCCCTTATCTGACAAATGATAAAATTGCTCTACAAAACCTAAAACAGTTTTAAACACACAATAAGTTTTATATGCTTCTACAAATAAATATAAGTACAATTAGGATACACTATTAGAACTACTAATAAGCAATGACTCAAATTGATGACTCAAAAGACACATACAATCTGAGTAGAACCCACATGCAATAGATACAAGAAAAGACCAATGAAAAAGGATTGAAAACTCAACTTATTCAAACGGATAAATTGATTTGTCCATATCAAAGAGTTCATTGTCATGACTATGGTCTTGGTTATTCAATCAAACGAATAGAAAATGAGAACTCCTAGAAAAAAGTCAAAGAATTCTATAAAATGATTTATAGAGATTGTGTGTTTTAAAATTATGAAACTCATTCATAACAAAACTATTTGTATTAAAATAATTTAATATTAAAATAGTCGAGTCTCATTATATTTAAACAATTACCACTTCTAAAATCTTATTTCTAGGTCTTTACAATAATCTTAAACACTTTAAGTGGGCTTCAAATTAATTCATCATAATAAGATAAATTATAATTTAGACATATTTTTTATAATATTGAAGATATCATTTACATAACAATTTCTAAAAACTAAGAATTGATTACAAAAAGATAAATTTTGTTTTTTCTAGTGCTCTCTATCTTAATATATCTAAGGAGATGTGATTGTTCCTTAATAAGTAATTATATTGCCTATATGAAATAAAATACACAATAAAAATAATATTTTATAACGGTTTATTATGTTAATTATATTCCACCTAGTATAAATAAGCAATGTAGTGACATAGTTTTAAATATGGTAAGATTTCTTTTGTTCTGGTTATTTAACCGTTGTTAATAACTATTCTTCAATAGTATCTTGGATTCTCTTGTGTGTATTACACCACAAGTCTAACCATTTGACAATTAAAAATACACTAGAAATGTAAGTTTTTTGTTAATTTATTTGTAATTTATTTTTTTTTGTTATATAATTTAAGTTTCATACCTAATATAATTTGAATATACATTAAGTTTTACTAAACGATTGATGCTCATTTGAAATTTTGGGACATCAAATCGTCTCCAAAAATAGTTAATCTTTGTACTATTGAAATATAATTATCAAATATATAATATTTTATGAATTTAACTTATAGTACTCATGTCAAGTGAAGAAATACGAGTGTGAATGTTATATATGAAACACATGAAATCATATATGCAAACACGATTAACTTGTGAGATATGATAATATATGTAAAATTTATAATTAAAATATTAAACATTGTTTATTAAAAGATTGTTGAGTCACGCATTGTTGATTGTGTAGATATCCAATAGAATAAAAAATCTTAAAAAAAGTTTGTCTTTAAATAAGTTTGTGTGTAGTTGATATTCTTTCTTTTGAGTAATTATTTCAAAAAGGTATTATTTTATGTTTTCAAAATGTACATGTAAATATTATATGTATAACCATATTAGATTGGGATTCTATTATATTATTAGGACTTTGAATAATATATATATATATATATATATATATATATATATATATATATATATATATATATATATATATATATATTTGTTACGTGAGTAGTAGAGAAAGAAACAATTTTGTTATTAAAAAAATCATTTCCTATGTCAATGGTGCCTTAACTGCAATATAAAATAACTTTTAATATTATAATTTTTTTTTTGTGGTCTGTCTATGTTGAGTTTAAAACTGATATATAATGTTTGACTTTTTATGCTAGTTCTCAAGTAGATATAGAAAATATTTTTTAGCTAACATAAAACGGCTTTCCTGTATTAAATTATAGACACTTGAACTACATGATTTAAAGTTATCATAACTTTGAACTACATCAATAACATAAATTAATTAATTATTTAGGTGTCTTGATGAAAATAATTTTAGGAAAAGATACATATTAAGGTTTTTCTTTCAAAATATATGATTGAGTAAAAATAAATAAATAAAATATTAAATCATTGGTAAAAATGTTATTAAGCCTAAGATATAAGATATAATACAATAATAAAGGTTAAAAAGAAACTAAAAAATAATTATTTTAATTTTTACAAAAGTTATTAATAACTTTCCATCTATATTTTTAATAATGGACAAAGTAATTTACCGACCAAAATTAGAAATAAGATTGATTTACGAGATAAGTGTTATTTATCTTCTTATATGGTCAAATAGGTGATGAAGTGTATTTGGTCATTTGGGTAAATTATCGTCAAGTTCTCCTCATTCAAAGTTTGACTATTGATAAAGAAACACATTACTTGCGAAGGCACTAAACATAAATGACCAAGTTCATAGACATATACAAGTTAAATAGAGGTTGAAGTTACTTAAAATAGATTCACTGTTTTTATCCTATGTGTCCTTAACATTGACTTTTATATTCTGACGCCGTTTTCCAAGGTTTTGTTGACAAAATTAATACCATGGTTGCATTTGCATATATGTGTTAGGGAATTTATAAGACGTTTTAATGTTATGATTAAGGAAGACATTTATAACAATAACAGTTTTTCTGTATTTACAGAAAATATTGTTCAAATTACAAATCTTCTTGATTATGATTTTAAAAATACTTTGGTGAAAATGTATTCCAAATTTTTATTATTTATTCTTAAGGGTTTTTAAGTTCTATGTTAGTCATCCAATAAATATAATCATATGGAGTATTACTATATTTTATTAGCGCTTTTTAAAATATTTTTAATGTAAAAAATATGTGGAAATTATCTAAATAAGTTGGCAATAAACTAAACTCTTTAAACTTCAATATCTTAGTAATATTTATTAAAAACTTGTTTATAGTACCCATAAGAAAGAAAAATTAAACGAGTTCCTACTTTATAATTATTATTATTTTTCAAATTTAAACTTCTGTAGTTAATTTTAGGTAAATAAATTTATTTATTTACTTGTCATAAAAATTATTATGGAAATTTTTTACACATATTCTAATTCTATTTTTCAATTTAAATTTTTAAACAAATATGATATTAACACGAATTATATTTAAAAACGTGTCAAAAGGTTGAAAAAAGAAAAATTGTAATTACATCGTCTGTAACATTTAAATGTGAAATTATTGAGTGCATAAAAGTAATATTATTTAATTTTTATAATTTGGTTTATTAATAATGGTTTTAACTTTATTGTTATCTCCTATTATGTTATAATATAATTTCACATTCAAGTTTATATACATATATTTTATTAATATATTAAAGTTTAGTTGTGTGTCTTTTATAATTTTAAGTTTTTATTAGCATTTTTGTCGTATTAAAAGAATAATTTAAATCTATTATGGAATATCCATTTCAAGATTAAAAACACAAATAACAACTTAAAAAAGTTCAAATGCTAAAAACTCATTTATAAAAGATCTAAAAGTCCTTATACAAATATATAAATTTTTCTTAAAGATATTTTTACAAATGACCACCTTTGGACAAGGTCCAACACCGGTTTGGGTCATGTTTAAGATATTGATTTACATATTTTCAAGATTTGTTTATTAATTTATTTATACTATTCAATAATTATTATAAAATATTATTTGTATAATTAAAAAATTATAGTAATTATTTTTGTAACAAAATAACCATAAAAAATAAATAAATAATTATATTTTCGTATATTTTAAATTTACATAGCGTTCTTTTAAGCATATATTATAATTGTTCTTGACGATTTTTTACATTCCAAATTACTTTGGATGATTTTGTTGAAGTTATAATGCTTGTTATAGTATAGTTATAAGCTTTTGTTTCCTATTCCTATATTATAATAAAGTAAAGGATAAAGGTATTTTGACATCCAATTTTTTTTATTCTTATATTATCTTTCACTACCACTCACTCTTTCTTTTTATCACCATTTTATCCCTATCAATTTTTCTATACGAATTGTAAAGATACGTTTCTTCTTTTTATATGTGTTTCTTTATCTGCGATAATACTTCGAGACTCTTTTAAGATAGATGAATTACCATTCACAATAAAATTTTCTAAAATTATAAAAAAAATATTTATCTACTATGCGATAATGAAGTAATATCTTGAAGCTCTAGTAAAAAAAATATAGGAGGTAATCGGTGATATCTTTATCTACAAAAAAAATCACTTGACAATCTAAAATATGATTTTCTCAATTTTTTTTAAATAGTAATACATATTATTATAAAAAAGGAATATTGTGAATAAAATTCATTGAATACATAATATATAATTAGTTAATGTGAATGAAAGAAGTGAACGGGTAGAAAGTTAAAAAATAAAAGGGTCTTGAAGAAGTTTTCTTTACAGAAAGAATTGATTTTTAATATTTTTTAAACAATTTATAAGAACACCTACTTTATTTGCTCTCAAAAAGTGGAAACAAAAAGTTTTGAAACCTTTTTTTTATATTGTTATTATCAGTGAGACACAGTGAAAATTGAACCCGCAAGATTGATAGTATTATGTCCAAAATATTGAAACAATGAATTAATATGATTAAAATTCTAACAAATTTCAGGCTATATTTTTCTACACTACTATTTAACAATCATAAATATTATTATTTTATTTATATTTACTTTTATCAGCGAAATGTAACATTTTATAATTAAAATGAATGGTAAAGTAATAGTAATAGAAAAAGGTGATGTAAAATGATAATTTTTTTTAGTATACATATATAAAGCAAAAATAGGATCCAAAGTGGGCAAACAATGACCAAGCAAGCAGCCAAGATTCTTAATATATCGTCAGATTATATTCGCTGTTACTGTGGAGATTGAGCTAGAAACTTATGAAACCTGTCTCTTAATTGTTGTATAAATTAGCTTCATTTTCTATGTGTGCGACCTAAACTCTTTAAAATGAACATGTTTGTCTTATAACCCAGAAAAAACCAAAAAAGTCTTGGAATACTGTAATAATTTGATCATTATGTCATGCATGATGCATAGCTAAATCACCTAGAATCGAAAAGATGCAATAAAATAAACACTGGAGAGTGTGTGATCTTCATCGTAATCAGTAATATCATGTTGCAGCATTCAGCCAAAACCGCCCACTGCTTTGATTCGATCCACCCACATTCCTTTTGAACATGTAGCAAGTGTTTGGTTTAATATACATAACTTTTTATTCACTTGATGAGTTGTTGATTTACATGAGAAAAAGCTTCTAGTTGAAAGTAAACGTCAGTTAAGATATTTTTGTGTAAATCAAAACGACGACTTAACGTAAGGTGAAGTTTTCGTTTGAGAAGAAAAGAACGAAAAACTTTGTTTACAAGGGAAAATCTGTTGACCATTGGCATAAGAGTAAAAGATGTACATGATCACATCCTTTCCCTTAGAATATATTTAAAATACCCTATAAATACCCCATTTCTGTAACATATACCTTCAACACAGAAACATTGAGTATCTAGTAATGGAGATCCCTGTGATAGATTTCAGTGAGCTCAATGGAGACAAGAGGGGTGACACAATGACGCTATTGCACAAAGCTTGTGAGCAATGGGGCTTCTTTATGGTATAGAAAATGAAAAAGATGTTAATAATTAGTCCCTTTTGTTTTCTTCTTCTTCTTCATTCCTCCAATTATTGGATATATATATATATATATATATATATATATGCAGGTTGAGAACCATGAAATTGACACACAATTGATGGAGAAGGTGAAGCAGTTGATCAACACATACTATGAGGAAAACCTGAAGGAAAGCTTCTACCAATCTGAGATAGCAAAGAGGTTGGAGAAACAAGAGAATGCTTCTGATATAGATTGGGAAAGTTCCTTCTTCGTTTGGCATCGACCCACTTCCAGCATCAATGAAATTCCTAACATCTCTCAGGAACTTTGGTAACACATTCTTTAACACTCTTTCTACCATCCCAGTATCATGAGAAAAAGTTTTACATTCCACGTACTGTTTCTTAAACGCAGGCACGCAATGGATGAGTACGTTGAACAACTGGTGAAGGTGGGAGAGAAGCTATCTGAGGTGATGAGTGAAAATCTTGGTCTGCAGAAGGATTACATGAAGAAAGCATTCTCTGGAAGTGATGGTGATGGTCCTGCTATGGGAACAAAAGTGGCAAAGTACCCTAAATGTCCACGTCCAGAACTTGTGAGGGGACTCAGAGAACACACAGATGCTGGTGGCATCATTCTACTGCTCCAAGATGACAGAGTGCCGGGTCTAGAATTCTTCAAAGATGGCAAATGGGTGAAGATTCCACCCTCCAAGAACAATGCCATTTTTGTCAACACGGGTGATCAAGTGGAAGTGTTGAGCAATGGCATATACAAAAGTGTGGTGCATAGAGTCATGCCTGACAAGAATGGAAGCAGAATCTCCATTGCCACCTTTTACAACCCCATTCGAGAAGCCATTATTTCACCTGCTCCTAAGCTCTTGTACCCAACCAACTTCCTTTATGGTGACTATCTCAAGCTCTACGGCAGCACCAAGTTTGGTGAAAAGGGTCCTCGATTTGAAACCATGAAGAACACGATCAATGGAAATATTCTGGCTTGAAAGTTGAAACTTTTAAGACCCTCTCAGTGTTTAACCCTCTGGGGTTGCTAAAATTACTACTATATAAGACACTTACTTTTGTCATACAAATATTTCTTTTCTTTCCTGTTTGGTGTATGGCTTTCGCCTCTATAAGTATCAAATAGATACCTGTAAACGTGACCTTTGATTCCATATAAAGAAAAAGCTTTTAATATCGTGGTGTCTTTTCTTAGTTTTACTTTTTCTTTTCTCAACTTGTCTTTTCATGAAAAAAAAAATATATTTTTACGTATGTAAATTTTTTACATTTAATAATTTTTTTTACTTTTTATTTTATTTTTAAAAAAACACAAAAATTCATGATTATTTTATTTTTATAACGTGTGTCAAATCAAATAAATATATCATACGTATCATTCCTCTTTGTATCAACGGTTAACTGCGTTATTGGTCTAAACAAGCCAACCGTGTGCTCCAATGCTTAATATTGGTAAGCTATAAAACTGATTTCAAGTGAAAAAAAAAATCATAAATAAAACTCTTAAGTTAATTAAAAATAATGCATATACATTTTGTAATTTTTAATAAATTTGGTTTATCCATCAATGATAAAATGTATCCTACCCGTATTAAAATATATTGTTAAAATTTTTCTTGAAGAAAATGAAGCATCAAATGAGCAAATATCAACATTTGATAATATTAAAAGCATAACTAAGCTAAACATGATGCGAACTTAGCATATATTTTATCAGGAGTAGTCCTCGCAAATAAAGTGAAGAATCATGACTACATATGTGCCATCTTAAAATGATACTTTCATGATTGAAAAAACCTATAGACCAAAAACTATACCTAGATATTAGTAGTTCAACACAAAAAAAATTAAAGGTATGATAATAGGTAATAATTTGTAAGTTAATTTTTCTTATTATGAGTTTAAATGGAATTGGGTTAAAAAAATAAAAAATTACTAATTGTGAATTAAAATTAACATAATTCTCGGTTAATCTTAAAAAGATTTAAATTTGATTATGGATTAATTAACTTATTTTTATATTGGAAAAAAATAAAAGAATTTAAAACTAACTTATTTTTATGCGTTTTGGTTCATATTTTAGTAAATTTTATTCAATTTGATTTTTTTTCATGATATCATCTAAATTGTTAACAAAAAAGTGTAAAAAGTGGATAATTTTTATGACCTGACAATATTTTATCTAAAGTGTATGTTGTGACATGACCTCTTCTTATTCATAAACGTTTAAGTTTCATGAACTCATAGTTGTTAGAGACACAAGTGTCACCGGCTTGACAACTATAGAGATAAGCACAACAACTCCAAAAAGATTTTCAATTTATTGTGAAAAATGGATTATGAAAGAAGAAGAAGAATGAAATCTGTAATGGTGAAAAATGATTGCATTTATTGTGAAGATGAAAAATGGAATGAGTGAAGGAATGGAAACCGAAAGTACAAATTGGTGAATGAAGTATGTGTGAAGCATATGATCGTGGATAATGGAAAGGAATTGAAAAGTGATGATTTCTGTGTGTGAATTATTGGAAAATTAATTTGATTGGGGAAGGGGTTGAAAAAAAATTGGATGCAGGTTTAGAGATTTTGTGTGCACGAGGAATTGTTGATTTTGTGTTAACAATGAAGGTCGAAAATTGGTTGCATGCTTGAAGTGGATTCATATTTTATGGTGGTGCGATAAAGAAGATACGAGAGGTGCATGGCTATTCAAAGATAGATCTATGATTCTGGTATAGATATGTTTTTGTCTCGCGATGGTAGTGAACCATGATATTTTGCAACTCACCCAGACCACGTAAGCAAAAACCGCTTAGCTCATTCAAATACTTTCACTACATACACTCTTTCGTTAATAATTTAGATAATGTTACAAGAAAAGATTAAATTAAATAAAATATATAAAAAATATAGACTAAATTGAAAAAAATAAAATAAAAATGAAAACCTATTGAAAAAAATGGACTAGGTGACCAACTAAGTAATTAATACAAAAAAATGTATACATTTAACAACTCAAAATAATAATGTTTTAATTATATTTATTTAATTTTTAGCTTAAAATGTTAATATATATTATTATATTATTAAAATGAGAGTAATATTTGGAACGGGTGTCAAAACATTATTTTTCTCAAAGAATAAAGTGTGATTGCGTGAGAAAGGGAGTAAGTTCTTTAAACTGAGCTCTTTGATTGTGTGAAGGAAAATCTCATATCCCATTATAATTTCCCCAGTGGGACCCTACGTGAGAGATGACCTGCGAACAAAAAGTAAAACAAATACAGATAAGTGATTAACTACACTGAATACAGTTGAAGAAGCATAGGAGAGTGAGAGAGGATTGGAATAATGGGTGTGAGCAACAACATCACCGCAGTTCTGAACTTTGTGGCCATCATATGCTCAATTCCCATCATAGCCTCCGGCATTTGGCTCGCCTCAAAGCCCGACAACGAGTGCGTCGCCAACTTCCGCTGGCCCATTCTCATAATGGGCCTTCTCATCCTCCTCGTCTCCCTCGCGGGCTTTGTCGGTGCCTACTGGAACAAACAGGGCCTCCTCGCCCTTTACCTCTTCTCCATGGCTCTCCTCATCGCCCTCCTCCTCATCCTTCTCGTCTTCGCCTTCGTCGTCACCAGACCCGACGGAGCCTACGATGTTCCCGGAAAAGCCTACAAGGAGTACAACCTCAGCGGCTTCTCTTCCTGGTTCAGGAACCGCGTCACCGGCTCCGGCAGCTGGCACAAGATAAAGCCCTGTTTGGCTGCTTCCGATGTCTGCACTAAGCTCACGCTCAATTACATCACCGCCGATCAATTCTTCGCTTCTCACATCTCCCCCTTGCAGGTTCCTTCCTAATGCTTTTACATACACCTCCATAATTTTCACCTAATCGGTTTACTCTTATCATTGAGTTCCTTCCAAGTACTTAGATTCTAAAATAGTATCGACTAAGTTTTTCTTAGAATTCAGCAACTAAATTTAACCAAAAAATAAAATCTTCTCAAGACATTTTTACCTGCGAATTTACTTTTCCTTTTGTACTCTCCCCGGCATTGAAACACTCAAAAGTACAAATTTAACAAGTGATTTCTTGGAAACAAGCAAGATTTAACTTGCGTAGAAATATTGCTTCTTAAAGTATTTTTTTTGTTCCTCAATTGTTGTTGCTGGACCCACATCACATGACACCACGTTGTGTCTTCAACAAGATTTTCAAATGGCTGAATTTGGGAACTATTTTCTTCTTTCTAGGGATGTGGATTGGATCTATGAGCTTTTCTTAGTCTTCCATCTATACGGTTCTGATAAGATCACCGTGACCTTCCTTTCGTACCCGTATACTGTGTCCCATGGATTAGTTGCGAAGTTACTCGATTATCACGGTGGTTGGGAAATGATAGTAACCATCGGTTTTTAGATGAAACCGGTGGAGATTCTCAATTAGCATGGATTGTGTTCAAACTCTGCTGGAGCTATGATCTTAACATGCTTTGAGTTTTAAATTGTGGAACTAATTGTTATAGTTTTGTTTAGTAATAAACTTCATGTATCATATGAATTTTCCTTCTTATTCCTAGCTTGACCCACTAGTAGGGTGTGGATTAAGTTTTACTGCAAAATTTGATGTTAACACCAGCAGAACACGGGGTTCATATAAATCTAACCACCATATATGTCCATTTTACGTAACTTTCGATGTCACAAAATCAGCAAGATGAGAATGCCTCTTTAGAAGACATTAGAGACATCTTTTATTACCAGCGTGAGTGACAGCACATTGGTGCTTTGTGGGGCCTTTCCGGTATAATTGATCCCCGGAAAGTTGAATGCAGCTGAAATTGTCACTCATTGATTCACATGTAGAGAAATAATGCAAAATTTGGCCATATTAAATTAATCATCCAAGAAAGTCAAGATCATTGTTTTGTCGTTATAGCACAAGAAGATAAAGTTATATTATTGTTGCCTGCTGCTTGGTGGTGTGGTTTGGTAGCTAGTCACCCCTCTTCTCTTTTTCTGTCTAAGACTCCCAGTTCCATCTTTTATTAAATTTAACTCTACTTCTGTGTATTTTCATTTTGAACATTCGGATGTGTAATTTCAGTTCTATTTTTTAACTTAGCATTTAATATTTAGCATAAATAGTAATGTGACACTCTTATATTGCTCAGTCAGCATGTTGACATGATTTTCTATTGTGCTCTTACCATTTATATTAATACAGAACAGAAATTATTGTATAATTAAAATTGTGGTAATGAATTGGTTTGATTGATTTTACAGTCAGGATGTTGCAAACCTCCTACAGTTTGTGGTTACAGCTTTGTAAGCCCCATACTTTGGACAAACCCTGTGAATCCCACAGCTGATCCTGATTGCTACTCGTGGAACAATGATCAAAATCAACTATGCTACGATTGTAATGCGTGCAAGGCTGGTCTATTGGGTAACCTCAGAAAAGAATGGAGGAAAGCTAACATCGTTCTCATAGTAGCAGTGGTGGTCCTCATATGGGTCTATGTCATTGCTTGCAGCGCCTTCAGGAATGCACAAACAGAAGACCTCTTCACCCGTTACAAACAGGGTTGGGTTTGATCCTATTTACTCTCAATACTTGGAAGTTCTTTACGTAAGTTTTTGTTTTTTTGGTTATCGTTCTTTCTTGTCCCTGTAACTTCGTTAAAGTCTTTGTCTTTAGTGTACATATTGGAAGTAACACGGGTCTCGTTGCTCAGGGAAAACAGAGAATAGAATATTCTACCTATACTTTCTCTGAGTGTATGATTAGATGAAATATATATTGAGTTGTTATTGTACATTTTTGTTTTAAATAAACTTTGGTATTTCATGCTGCTGTTCAGAATCTTGATAATCACTTTTTAAAACACTTAATTAGATAAGTACAAAATTTAAGAGACCGGCACCGCCGATTGTAAAAGTGTTTTTGAATTTGATGCTCTCAGATCTATGAATGGACGCTTGCGTATTTTTTTCGTAGGACCCAGTTTTTTTTGGATGCTTGGTACTATAATCCATGAAACCAGACAAGGGAACTCAATTTAGGAGAAATGCAAAAAATTTCACCATTAATATAAAAAATTCAAAAAAAAAATTGTTTTAAAATATATTATAAATGCCCAAAGTAGAGAAGTTTTGTAACATACTAATATAGTAGGGACTTTAGAGCTTGACTTGCAATCCTACTAAATTGACTTCTATATGTAATGTATATATACACCAATTTATTATTTTTTGTCTGACTATCTTTAAAAGAAGTATTCTCTTTAATTATGTTTTTTTTTTTATCTAGAAGATTTGAAGATTTGAATTCAAAATTTATTTAGAAAAAAAAAGACTAAATTTGGTTTTCCTAGCACCAACAAATTTTTATATATACATTAAACTTCAAGTGCTAATGTGAAAACAAAATCTACGTCAAAGTCTCAAACACGAATTGTCAGTTTTAGATTGTATAGTATGAACCCAATAATGTGAAATCACGAATATGACTATTTAATTAGTACAGTGAAGAATTATTATTGGCCTGTGGGCTCAAATCAACTGCTGTGGGTAACTAAGTTATTTAATTCATGAATAATAAATACGCTGTGATTTTGGAGATTCATTGGTCTTTGAGTTAAATTAATTGTTCAGTTCATGTTGTTTAATGTTTGTGTTTGACTAATTAAGATAGTTTCGTTCATCTTTTTAATGTGGAAAATGAAATTAACTTTTTAGCAAATATTTTTTCAATATGTTTGAACTCGTCGAAAATGATATTTTATCTAAGACTTGAATTTAAAACCTTATTCAATGAAAAGAAAACACAATATTGCAAGGACTAATGTAATACTGACATTATTTTCATTAATTTGTTGTAATTTTATATTCATATAAAAAAAGTAGTCTCTGTTACATGTTAAAAAGCTGTCTTTGATGTAAAATGATCGGGCGAGTCCTCAAAGAAATTTAAAAAATTGAACCTAATTTATATTTTTTTAGAGTAATAAAAAATAATTTAAAAAACATTTAATTCGCATGACAAGATATTGAGATAACCAGAAAAAAACACACATTAAACTGAATGTGAGCTCCCACTTTATTACAAGTAAATGCATCTCTATATAGCTTAGGCTTGGCTTGGCAGTGACATACTATCCTTTCAATAATACTTTTACTTAAATTAATACATTAGACTTCTTATATTGTAAAGATAAAAACACTGCATGAATATGCGGTTTTTCTTGTTTACTGAAATAATTTTGAAAAGATATAGGATAAAACTTTTAAGTTATATTTAAATGTATAAAATATATTTTTTAGTATCTAATTATTTATTTTTAAAATTTATTATTTTTTAAAAAACTGTTTTGATATTTTTCTATAGTTTACCAAAGTTATTCTTTATTTTTATTTTTAATATATCCTTCTTGATAATGGGTGGTTTTGACTAAACCAATCTTATTTTATTAGAATTTGTTGTGTTATTATTTTATTATAAACTTTTTGTGTCTTTTTGCTTTCATTTTCATCCATGAATATAGTAGAGTTTCACGGGTTCACATAATTCAGAATGTGTTCCTTAATTGTTTTTTTATCATTGTTTATTTAATAAAGTGATATAACATAAAGTCCCTAGTCTCTCAGTTCTCAATTCTTTCTTTTAATAGTAATTTTTGTGCTTCGAGTCTAAAAGGATTACTAGACAAGTAGAGTGAACCATATTTTCAACTGTCGAAGTTTTGTCAAAATAATTTAAACTTCTACGTTGAACATGGAGTGAAAAATAGCAGTAAAGATTAATTTTAGGTTAAATCATTTTATTCCTCTCTTTAGTTTTTTATAGCAATATCGCAAATTGGTTTCTTTATTAATTTTTGTTTTAATTTAGTTCTTAATTTGAAAATTTTAATGCAATATAATATTTGTTATTAAATTGACTAAACAACTTTAAATAAATCTAGACATGTTATTATGGAGTTTTAAAATGATGTAGTTTAATAAAAAAGTATGTGATGTTAAATTTGATTTTTTAGAAATAAAAAATTAGTGAATATTTGATAAAAAAAATTAGGAATGCATTCATTGAGGAAGTTTAGAAATTGAAGAAATAATTACTGAAATTATGGCTCATTTAGTAAAATTATTACCTCTTATTTTAAATTTTCGATTTTCATCTTTTTGTATATTATCATTGAATCTTTGCAAAACTTTAACTTTGGAAATCTATTGAACTATGGTCAAATAATTAGGAAATCTTCAAATTTAACAGCAAAAACTAAATTGCATCAATTTTTTAAAATTAAAGACAAAATTAGACAAATAATAATAAAAAAGAAATGATTTAGGATTTCACTACAAAAATAAATCCAATAAAAGAATTTAACCTTAATTTTATATTTAACTAATTTTGATTTTATATTTAGCTTGATTAATTATATTGATTTTTATTATTTTTTTATTTATTGACTTCCAATATCTACTAAATTAAATCAATTTAAATATTTTTTTAAATTAACATTAATATTATTTATATTTTTTTAAATTAACATTAATTAGTGGAGCTAACTAAAAAAGTGATAATATCTTTTTCAAAATCAAAACTAAAAACAAAATTTTATATTCATGATGAAACGGGAAATAAATTTATGGAATGGCCAATTTTATCAAATAAAAATATGTATGAACAAATTTTATAAATTTTCTGAAGGCATAGCTTTCAGATAAGTATATTAAATATACATTTTAATTTATTATAAAATATCCTAATTTAATTTTAAAATATAATTATTGTTTATATTATATATTATTATACATGCAAAGAAAAATTTCAACGGGAAAGCTCAGCACTAGTCCCCTCTGTATATGTTTATAATTAATTAAAAAAAATACTAATAAATACTCTAAAGATGGTCTTTAAGAAAGAGCAAAATATTATAATCACAAGTTTATAAAAAGAATTATAATGTTTCATTAAAATCAATAATTACTGAATATTATGTTTAATATATTTGTGTTAATTTAATAGTTCCTTTAAAAGTATTTAAAGTAATTATTTTTAATATTAATATAATTTTTAATATATTTGTGTTAATTTAATATTTTTAATCATGATAAATATGTCACTAATGATATCATCAAACACTTTGGAAATTGCCATTTTCAACCTATACAAGCAAAATTCAACACGCCATGTATTACAGTGACTAAAATTTAACTAAGCAATCTGAAAAAGTACAAATAGAAAAGAATACTAAAATTGGAGAATTATTGAAACCATTATTTTAACCTCAACCCAGTTTATTAACATTTCTATTATCTCAGTCAGGGAGATTATGTATAATTATTGAAAATTTACAATATTAATCTAAGTTTAGCTTTTCTTCTACTTTAAAAATGATCAGTTTTTATTAATGTTAATTTTTAATTGTTAAAAATAGAAATACTAACCTAGACAAACAACCAGTCCTAAGAACGCTCATTCATAATAAATGTATTAACTATTAAAAATTATATCTGTCATGTTTTTTTAATAATTGACAATGTTTTCAACACATTACACTCATAATAATCTCACATGAGAAAAAAAAATCTTTACAATATGTTATTAATTAATACACAAACACAATTATGTCTTGAACTATTTTTAATTATGCACAGACACAACATATGATCTTAATGATTACTGCAAATATTTTATTTTTCCTAATTTCAAAGCTACCATAAAATTACTCTAAGGCTTGATTGACTTCTTCAAGTTCATGACCTAATTACTTTTTAAAATGATTTATGAGACAAACGATTAATATAACCTATAAACACTAAATTCAAATATTAATGCCAATTTTACGATCATTAGCATTTAACTTTTATCTACCGTACCCTTTTACAGCATTAATCACTCAACGTGGACACAACTTTTTAAATAACTATTGTAAATCCATTAAATTTAATTTATTAAACCCCATTCTCTAATTTATGTCTCACCTTTCTAACTTTCAATTTAAAACAGCTAATGTTGTAGAATTTTAAAGGAGTGGCTGATATATTTAATTTTAATTGCCTATATATTGAAATAATATTTTATGTAAAAAAAAAAAATATGGTCAACGGTGACGGGTGAGAGTAAAGTAATAAGTAAATACCGAATTTAACCCTGTTGTGTGTGATGGGTGGAGGGAAGCGAGAAGAGTGATGGTTACCCCCTTGTCGGTAGCAAAAGGATCTGAATGGCATCGCACATCTCTATAAATACGATCATTGTTCGCCAGATCCAATCCACTCTCACACTCTCTCTATAAATAACTAACACTCTTCTGCAATTCCCAATCCAATGGATCAACCACCCAAATTCGTAATCCAGGCATCGGAAGCCCTCGCTCTCGCCGAGTCCGCCGCCATCACACTACCGGAACTCCTCCCCAGGCTGGTTCCCGCCGCCCAGTCCCTCGCTCGCCCACCCATCTCCAACTTCCAGGTAGCCGCCGTGGGCCTGGGCCCCTCCGGCCGCATCTTCGTGGGTGTCAACCTCGAGTTTCCGGGCCTCCCCCTCCACCACGCGGTCCACGCGGAGCAGTTCCTCGTCAGCAACCTCTCTCTGAATGCGGAGGCCAACCTGACCTCCTTCGCCGTCTCCGCCGCCCCCTGCGGCCACTGCCGCCAATTCCTCCAGGAACTCCGCGCTGCCTCCAACGTGAATATCCTGATTACCTCCGATGACACGCCGCAATTCACCCCTCTCTCTCACTTCCTCCCTCACCAATTTGGCCCCCACGACCTCCTCTCCCCTGGCACTCCCCTTCTCTTGGAAACCCACCACAACGCCTTAACTCTTCTCCCAAACCACACCAACGACGACGACGCCCTCTGCAACGGCCACCTCCACAACCACAAGCTCAAGAATGCGGCTCTCGAAGCCGCCAACAAATCCCATGCACCCTACACTG
The DNA here is from genome assembly GCF_016808095.1 of Vigna angularis. Lineage (NCBI taxonomy): Eukaryota > Viridiplantae > Streptophyta > Magnoliopsida > Fabales > Fabaceae > Vigna > Vigna angularis. Next base: position 62,732,222 of record NC_068970.1, on the reverse strand, counting down.
CCTCCCCCTCTGGCGTCGCCCTCCTCGACCGCCACGGCAATCTTTACAAAGGCTCTTACTTGGAATCCGCCGCCTTTAATCCCAGCCTCGGCCCCGTCCAGGCCGCGCTCATCGCCTTCGTCGCCGCGGGCGGCGGCGAGTTCGACGAGATTGTGAATGCCGTTTTGGTGGAGAAGGAAGACGCCGCCGTTAAACAGGAGCAGACGGCGAGGTTGCTGCTTCACTCCATTTCGCCCGATTGCAACTTCAGCACATTCCTTTGCCACTCCCAACCTTCACCACCCTAATTCCATGAACCAGTAGCAACGATTACAGTAAAAACATCGTTGCTTTAAATATTATGGTTGGAACTATTAATCGCTGCTACTATGATTAATGAAACGGTTTGATGAGTTTAAATGTTTTATGGACAACATGGGAGCTGATGAGCGATCGTGTGTTGATAAGCTTCGATTTATTTATCGTTTAGGTTGAATTCGGATGTTAAAATAGATCAGTTTCACGTGTTTTGTTAATCTTTTTAATATGTGCGTCTGGAATCAAAATTAGCATCACTTAACAACAGGATTATAGCTTCATCCATGCTTTTTGTGGGAATCTACATGTGAACCATGCATGTGCTGATATGTAGTAATAGTAATATAACATGTTCTTAATTTATGTCTTATCTTTATGAATAAAATACTTTTCACCCCTTTATTCTATATATTATCAACCATTTATATTATTATTTTATTTCAAATGTTTTATATATTTATTATTATCATCTCAATATGATATTTTACTATTAAAATGGCTTTTAAGAAAAGGTGGGTGTCGATCTTTACCGAATAGTTTTCTCCCTTTTTCTTATATTAATTCCTAATAATATTTTGTCTTCCCTGCCCAATTGAGTTGGTAAATGTGGAGAAGCACCAATCAGACGTGAACACGAGTATCCGAGCGCGTCTCTTCACATTCTCTACTCGAGGCAATGTATGAAAAATATTTTATTTTATGATTAAGAAATAAATAGTTAAAACATGAAAGGTAAAACAAGTATTAGCAAAAAGAACGGATTAAGAATAAATCAACGATTCATTTTAATATAATTTTGGATTGGCTTAATTAATTTTTAATTCTATGGTACATTTGAGAACTTTTAATTTTCTTTTTATTAATTTTTTTGTAATCTTATTAAATTTTTATTATCTAACAAGTATAAAAATATTTATGTTATTTACCTATATAATTCGTTATAGATAGTAGATAAATATTCGAGAGTAATGAGAGATAATTTAATATTCGTTTATAAACGAGTTAAGTGTATCACATTATCAACACATGTATCAATTATTGGTAAAAAATAAAATTAATTTCAATTATTGGTAAAAAATAAAATTAATTTATATTTTATTATGTTAAATTTAATTAAAATTAAAATTTAATTTATATTATATTTTATATTTTTTTTTATAATTTTATTTATATTTCATTTTAAAAATCTATAATCTTTTTAAATATCTACAATATCTATGGATATTTGTTGATTTTAAAAAACTTGCAGACATTCTGTAAAAGAGTAAAAAAAAAATTTGATTACGAGTAAACAGTATCTGTATTCCATTTAACTTGTTGTCATTTCTTATGAATCTTTAAAATTTTAAAAATTTCAATTAACTTTCTATTATTAAATTTTTCTGTTAATTAAGTGATGTAACCATTAATGTAATTTTATAATTATATAATCTTGCAATTGTAATCTTATAATCATATATATTTATAATCATATAATTATTTAATTTTGTAATATTATAATAACATGATTTTATAATCCAATATTAATATATATTTAACCTTGTCATTAATCTTTTCACTGAAAACCCCCAAAATAGAGAATAGGTAAGAAAGTTTAAAAAATGATGAAATTATAAAATTATATGTAAAGAAAATAAAGCAGGTTGACGAGAAAAAATAATAAACACATCATCAAGTTAATAACTACATCACTTAATTAGTAGAAAAATCTAATAGTTGAAAAGTTTTAAACTTTTGAGAATTCAATAGAATATAAAAATTGAATAGAAACTAAATTGAAAGTTTTTAAATTTGTGAGTGAGTCAGAATTTAGTAAAGTCAAAAGATGTTACAAAATATTTTATAATAATAATTATTTTATGTCGAGATAGATATGCATGTTCATTGTTTGAACCACTTAAACAAAAGAATTTGCTATCCAAAAAATCTTGGGTATTGTTTCAGGTATTAATCAAAGCAAAGGGTTTAGCAAACTAAGAATGAATTGTGATAGCATTTTTCAAAATACCAATTATATTTTAACAAATTTTTTTAACAACTTTTTGACAAAAGACCATGTGTCACTATTTTATTGGTCTGTATATTTAAAAACAAACTAATCACAAGCCACCACATAAATTGTTGTAAAAGAATTATTAAAAAAAATTATTAAAAAGACATTTTCCTTTTTGAAACTATTGGATGATGGTAGATGATCATCCTGTGTCTAAAGCATGCACATCAGTATTCAAGTAAGTGATTTGGTACAATTATTTGAACCTTTCAAAGACATGTTTCTTTTTTTTTGTCAATAACCATTCTTAGTGCAGAAGCTATATCAAATGTTTTTTTATGGGCCTACCGTGATATAGCACAATTTAGGTAAAAAGCAATGCAGAAAAGTCGAGTTAGTTCTTAATAGGGACAATTTCCTCCTATAGCCGCCCACCCAAAAACTACAAAAGAAGGATATCAAACAACACCCAATTTAATTTAATGAAATCTGAGCAAACTTTAAGGTTGTTATCATCACAGCAACACTTTCCTCTATCCTACTCCTCTAAGCACAACTCCTTTGTAAAGAACATTGTTAGCTTATCAAACAGGACCAGGTGCTCTGCATGCAACTTCAATGGTGGGGCAGCTGGAATCGACTGAATTATTATGACTAGAAACTACTTTTGGAAGTTGCAATTAGCGCGATATGATGCTGAGCTTGCTTCTTTATAGATGAAAGCTCGTGTTTCTTTAACCATGTGTAAAATGTCACTCTACTTTTAAATGTGTGGACAAAGGGCAAGACAGAGTTTCCATTAGGATGCAACTCATTGAATGAGGAAAAATGATGGCGTTCTCAAAATTGAAAAACGCTTGGAATCACAATCAAGGTACTCAAGTTCTTGTTTTGCCACCCTTAAGATAATAGTATAGTCAATTGTTCACTATCAGTTTCGTAGAAATGTGTGAATTAAAAATAATAATATTTGTGAAGATTTGACTAAGTAAAAATCTTGACAAAAGGAACCTAAAGTGTCTAGTGATAACAGAGTAAATCATCTTAGTAAATTGTCTAGTCTCTTGGTAACAAGCTTAAAGAACAAGAAACGGAATTTGCTGGCATAATATAGAAGAACCCTAGCCTCCACCAACATTAACCCTAGCCGGTGGTGGCTTAGAGGTACAGGATTTGCATATGAAGTGTTGATAATGCATTACATGAAGTGTTCATTCATGATTGTATGTTGGGCTTGCACATATATATGGTTGTACTATGGTTCATATTTATGGTTTTGTTTAGAGTATTCGCAGCTAAAAGCATTTTTCTCAATAGCACTTGAAATTTGTACACATTTATCTTTAGATAATTATATGAAGAATAAATCTCACAGTTCTTTGCATGTGTCTTGTTTTCTGTTGATTTTTTATTTATTTTTTCTAATTAAATTTTGGTGGAAATATCAGGATTTACTTTCATTGTTGATGTGAAGTATGAAAAATTGTCTTTATTTTTTTCAAATTTTAAAATATTAGTCATGATCTATCTAATTATAAACGATTACAACATGATGTTAATGTTATTTCTAGTAAAGAGAAAATAATTGGCGCAAAAATACAACGACATTATCGTCCTAAGTTGATTGGTGCACAGGATGAGACTATACATGATCTTTAGCTCAAGTGGTAGAGCCTGTGATGAAACCTATGACTAAGCTTGTGATTCAGCCTTTTATGGTGTAACCTGTTGCAGTACAACTTGTTGCTCAATCAGAGCCTAAACCAATGGTGGTTAATGATGATAATATTTGTGTGATAGGCCTTATGTAGAAGATGTCACTTCCATTATGAATAGATTGCAACATTTACAACAATTATGTTCAAATCATAGTAATTGAGCGATAATTTCTAATTATTTGATTTCTAAGGAGACTATACGGAGGAATTGAAAATAACTTTTAAATGAGCTAATATATTTAATGGGAGAGAAAATTCTAATACTGAGGAAGATGATGAGCTAGTTTAAACTATAAGGAAATTTGGTAAAGGTAGACCAAATAAAGTTAATACTGATTCTTCAAAAGCCAAAAAAATTTAAACTAAAAATTCTTTTTTTGAATGTGAAAAGATAGACTAATGATATATTTTTTAATATAATTAAGAATTTGTTTTTTTTCTTCTCAAAATATGAAATAATTTTTGTAAAGGAAATCATAATTTTTTTTTCATATTGCATAGTTTTTGTCTATGTATACGATATAAGTTTATTATAAATTTGATATGATCTTTTATATATATTTTTTTAATAAAATCTTCATCTAATAATAACTAGACCATGAACTTATTTGAAAATTGTCTAATCTCTTTATATTTATTGAGTTTTAGATTATTTGGTGTAACTAGTTTGTTTTATAATGAGAAATATTATTCACATGTATTATTAACAGTGAAGACATATTTCACGTGTGTCAAATATTACAGTGATCTTTGTTTTATAAACAGAACCTTATAATTTCTAAAAAAAGTTAAATGTATGAGTAGTTGTATTCTGAACGAGAATTTACTGGAAAAAAAACCGTGTTAAGTTTGTAAGGTATATAATGTAATAAATTATTCTTTGGATGTAATTGAAATTCGTTAATATTTTAATCGATCTATGTTATTTTTGTATTAAATTCTCCTGCGATGTCCTACTTACAATTTTGTTTATTATGAGTGGGGTTGACACTTTATAGTGAATTTATGAGTTAATTACTAAACATAGTATGACTGTCCAATATATAAGCTAGGTTGTGATGGAGAATAAGATAGCTTCATGGATAAGAAAACAAAATGAATACTCATATATCAAATAGTATAAATTAAAATATTCGTTATTTATCATTCGCAAGTATTAAATATTTATACTGCAGACTTTATCAGCAGATACCTCATCCATGGTGTCTCTATGAGTACAACATGGACCAAGACAATCATCAGCAATGTCTTTCTCTGGACCTGTCATGTAACTGGACACCATTTCTGCTCTGTAGCTGCATTATATATAGTGTTTCTATATACATTGGCATCACACTCATTGTAGAATGAGGAAGATCTTCAGCACATTATTTCTAACTTTTTATGTTTCTAACACATTTATTATATTTTGTTTATTTGCTTTCTTCTACCAAAAACACTTTATTTATCAAAACTCATGTTAAAAATTATACAAAGATATCTTTTCTATAATGGGTCTTGAGAAAAATATCAATGAGACATTTCAAACCATACATTAGAGATATAATCTTTTATTAAATGTGAGTTTCTTCATTTTGTTTTCAAGTTAATCATAAATACGATACAAGGATTGGTCTGAATTGGTCTACAAAACGAATCTTCAATTCTAATATTATTAATGATTTTTTTAAAAAAAATTATTAAAAAGACACAATATCAATAAAATATAAATTCAATTCACATATAAAAAATTAATATTATTAAAAAACCCTTAAAATAATAAATTCTCTTATTTTTATTATTATATATTGCTTAACTTTCTCACACTTAAATTTCATAATCTCTACAACTTTTTCCAAAGTAAATGACTAAGAACAAGTGATAAAAATCATAATATAATACAAAAATTATAAGAATATAGTAACTCTTAACTAAGCTGCCATTGCTGTACCTTTGGAACATACGTGTACGAATTGTGGAATCAGCAATGAATAAATTGTAGGTGACAGAAATTAAGGGCAGAGATAAAAGATTACAAGATAGCACCTGTACCTTGATTTTGATTCTAATAATAGATGAACTCTCATAAACACGTGGTTCACTTTATATTGCTATTAGGATTTGACATGTCTTGAAAAATATTGCATTTTCTTTCAGAATTTGGCACATCTTGCAAGCAAGCATCTTTCTTTAATAATATGTAAATTTTCCTCTAAAGAAAGCAGCAGAAAAATAGGTCAAGATAAAAGGATATTTAGAGTCTTTGACTGATACACTTATTTGCACATCCATTTTCCATTTAACACCTTTTGAATAGTCAAGATAATGTGATCTACGAGTTTCCCTATCCTCTGTGTTCTTCACAACACTATATAATCATAAATCTCCATATGCACAATAACAAGGATTTTGATAATGAGTAAACTTAAACCATATACTACCTAATTAAATTCTTCTTTCGTTTTCTACTAGGTGATCTTCTGATGCAAAAACTAGCATGAAAACACATTTGGTGTTGGAAAACAACATGGATGAGATCTGATGGAATCAGAGTAGGTTCTGTAATACTTCAAATGAAAAAGATGAAATTTATGACATCTTCGGATAACACATCCCTCGTACCGATGTATATACATCTCGAACGTAAAACTATATATTAATGGGTGGTCCGATAACGACTCGACATGAGTAGAATAATATATTCAACAAACAACAAATATCGTTAGAATAGATTCTAACTATAGATATGATATTATGTTAAAAAGTGAATTTTAAGTCTAACTCAATCTCACAAAAATCGAGGTAAGGTTTACGTTTTATCCATTATATACTCTAAATTGGTATTAGAATGTGAGACTTCCAACGAATTTAGCTACTAGAGCTCTGCCTATTGCTAAAATTTAAGAAGATGAAATTTATGGGAACTCACTCCATAATAAAGTTAAATGCGCAAATGAAGTAATGAGTAAAGAAGATGAACCAGAAAATATGAGAAGTCAGAAATTAAAACAAGTGAAAGATGTGAACAGTTTAGTGCTGAAATCCATGGATCCTTGTTTATATGCAATCTGTGATTAGAGATCCAAATGGGGATCTCACCCTATCTCAAGTATATATTTACTTACATACCCAAAAAAACAACATTGTTAAAGCTAAGCTTTACCTCTTATGTGCTGATCACAACAATTTTGAACAAAATAGCTGGAACTACCTTATTACAAACAGAATAATTTCAGTAGCATCACTCTTTGAGAGCGCATTTGCTTAAAGATCAAGAATTTTACTCACTCTGTTCCACATCTGCAATGCTGTTCACCAACAAAAACTCCATTAGTCTTATGCAGAAGATAGAAGAACAGACTGTGAAAATGAGGAGGATCCATTATTTGTCGCTCCCTTTATCTTTAGGATAGAAGTAACCAAATTATAAATCTCAACATTCTCAAACGATGGTATCTTCTTCCCTCTAGCAAACTGAGGACCATGCCCGATGAAAATGGTCCTCATGGAGAAAACCGCATTGTCATAACCGTGAGAACCGCCACACTCTTGGCGCTTCGTTCTCTGCTGCTCAACCTTGAAACCTTCCTCAATCAACCCAATTATCGGAGCAATCCGATCACTCGCTGCATAATGAAGCCGACTGGGCAGATTCTCCTTCAAATACACCTTCAAAAACTTGCCATTCTGAACTTTCCCCGAGCTCAACCCTTCATTCATTTTAGCAACAACATCCGATGCATCATGACCAGAAGGAGGACGAATAGCAAGCACAGGGGTATGTGTCACAACCCAATCTTTCTGAACATCAATCCAAGGAGCCAAATCATCAAGGAAAATCAACTTCTTATCACAAGTACCAACCATTCCATGATCACCAACCATAATAATACTAACATCATCAAAAACCCCTCTTTGCTCCAAACCCCGAATCAACCTCCCCATCATGGTATCAATCCTGGCAACAGCCTCAGTGATCTCAGGATCATCGGCACCAACCTTATGACCCTGATGATCAGGGTCCTCAAAATAAAGCGTCATGAAATCAGGAATCTGGTCATCAGGCAAATCAAAATACTCCAAAACCGTATCAACCCTTTCCTCAAACGGAACAGAACCATTATACTGGCGACAATAATTGAAAGGGCAAGTCCAAAGACCCTTTTTTACCTCAGACCCAGGCCAGAAATAAGTGGCAGCCTTTAATCCATTGTTGACCACAGTTTCCCACAAGGGTTCCCCAAGCCACCACTTGGGGTCATGGCTTCCCATGTAAAACGCCTCCCCAGAAACTGGATCGCTGAAGTGGTTATTGATTATGCCATGGTAAGCAGGGTAGAGGCCGGTGGCGATGGAATAATGGTTAGGGAAAGTGAGAGACGGAAAAACCGGAATCAAACCGGCTTCTGCTTCGGTTCCGTTAGCGATCAAACGAGAAATGTGGGGTGTTGGGACTTTGAATTGGTAACCGAATCGAAACCCATCTGAGGAAACTAAAAGGACAACGGGGCGGTTGAGTTTGGAGAGAGGCTGAGCGAGGAGAGAAGAGATTGATGGTGTTGGTGGCTTTGAAGAGAAGTAGAGAAAAGCGAAGGCGAAGGATGTTGATAAGGCAATGCAAGTGATGAAGATGAGAATGATGAAGAGGGCTTTGTGGGAAGAGGAAGATGAAGATGGAGAAGAAGAGTCGGAAGAATCTGTGCTGAACGAGAGAAGAGCTTTTGATGAAGGTGAATCTTGGTCGTCTTGGTCTTGGGTTGGGAGTGGTGTAGGCTTTGTGGAAGTCAATGCAGACAAGGGATTGGAACCCATGTTCGATGTAGTTTTTCTAAGTAATTTTGGTTGTTCTTCAGAGCTTTTGGCTATGGAAGTTTGGAAGAGAAAGAGACAGAAGGTTGAGTTGAGTGAGATTCAATTAAGGGTAGAAAAGATGAAGAAGGTTTAGTAGAATTTGCAGGTAGAAGAGACAAGGACAGAGACTAAGGTGATTGGTTGTTCGTTGTCTTGGTTGGTGCACTCGTTTAGAAGACGCGGAGAAATTAAGGAAATACCACGTGGTCTGGGTAATCATATTTTTTTTTTAAATAATCTTACATTATTATAATAGATTATTAAAAAATATATATTAACATACTCAACAAACTCTGATTTAGAGTTCGTTTAAAGGGTGAGATGAGGTAACGTAACATGAGAGATTCTAAATTAAACTTTATTATTTTATCATGGTATAACCACAAAAATTAGAATTTAATATTTATGTATTATTGGTTTAAAATATCAACCCCTTTATGATAATGCACAAATTCTTTATTTACATTGTCTATGCTCTTTTTTTTTCAAAAAAAAAAAAATTAAATTAATCTGATTAAGATTTTGTTTGTACAAGTTGGATGGTGGTTTAATTTTTTTTTAAAAGTTACATTTAAAAAAAATACTAAGAAAAAGAAGAAGAGAGTGTGTGTATACCAACAAAGAGCATTAATTAATGTCCATTCCAAGAACTGAAAACTTCAAGTCAGATTATTGATTAATAGAGGAAGTAATTTTATAGAGTGGTCCCTCCCAGCTTTATAAGAAGATAAATGATGTTGTTTAAGAGAAAATGGATATTAATTATGTGAGAAATAGCAAATGAGGAGTGAGGGAGGAATGATTTATTTTGAGTCCAAATTTTCTGTTAAATTTTTGGTAATAATTTTTTTATTGAGATTTTAAAATATATTGATGGTATATTAGAAATTTTTTTAATATATTTTAAAACATTAATGTCAATTAATATATTTTAAAATTTCAACATATTAACAACACCAGAAATTCAATTGAAATTTCAAAATGATTTTAGTTTTGGGAGAGGAGATGGCTCTGACTTCATCATTAATTCAAGTATTCTCTCAATGATGTTTTCTTGTGGTCCTTTCCTTGCTTCAATTAGCCTCATTATATTTCATTTTAAACATTTGCGTTAAATATTAGGTTGTACTTTCCCTTAATTTCAACTCTTTGTCTATATCAATATAATTTTAGTAGCATCTTATAAGTACCAGGGAAATTCTTTTTATCTATATAAGAGTTAAACAAAACTAAATCGCTTGATTAAGTGGTCATAAAAGTAAAACAGTGGAAAGGAAATAATGGTTCGAGATAGAAAAGTCAAAATGAGTTATAATGAGTTAATCCAATTCATTAATTATGGGTTTAAGTTAGGTAGATTTCAAAATATTTTAACTTTTATGAATGTAGATTGAATTGAACTTAATTTATTTAACCTACTAATTAAATGCATTTAAGTCAGACTAAAGGTAAATTGATTTATAACAAACTAACAATAATATTTTATTAATTTTTTAATAATTTTTTATTATTTATAATTATATAAATTCATAATATGATTTTTTAAATAGTAGAATATTCTTTAATAATGTTTGAACAATTTGAATGTTTAATTATTTATTTATTAAGTTATATATATTGATATTTTAATTTCTAACTATTATTTTAGTAAAATATTTAAAGAATTTGATTAATATTTTGATTCCACTGCTATAAAATAATAATAATAATAATAAATTGAGTCAATCAGCAATCATATAACGTAATAAATATATAAAATAAATTATAAAAATAAAACATTGGTAAGTTAATCTATTAACCCATTAATTAATAATGAATTAAGTTGGATTACAAAATTTCTAATAAAAAAAATTGGATTGAAATGACATTTTTTAGTTCAACCCATAAAAAATAAACTTGCATAAGACATATCGACTTATTTGACACTCTTATATTAAAAGTAATTATAAAAGAAAAACTATATATACTCATGATTTTTCTATAGTTACAAATGTAAATATATTTTTTTCATTTTTAATTTCTCATAATTGCAATTTCAATTTAAGAAAAAGTTATGATGATCAAAATAAAAAACCATAGCATCAAAATTTGAGAAGAGAAATGCAAAAGCAGCAAAATTTAGAACGCAAATATAAAAATAATCTTACTTAAAAGCACTTAAATAACTACTTAAGTTAAACTTATAAAAATTAGAGATTGAATTCTTATATAAAATCTTTCAAAATCTTAAAAATAATTTTAAATTCTTTCTTATTACAAAAAAATTATTGTGAAATTTTAGAAGAAAAAAACTTAAGATATATATTAGAATATTAAGGTATATCATTAGAATAAAATTAATAAAAAAATGTATAAAGAAATTTTATATCATATGGTGAAGGTATATTTAGTTTTTATTTTTATTTTAGGGCTTATGTGAATCTTTCAACTTCATTAGTTTATCAACCAATAAAAGTTAGATAAAACTCATTTTTTATTCTTTCTGAAATTCAAATTTTCACATGAATTTCACCAATGTTTATGACATTTTTTCTTCTAATAGTTAGATCTTATAGTTTTTTCGCATATGGATCTAATGAAACAAATTTAACTTCCTGATTCCATAAAAAAAATGGTTCACAATAGTATTCCAAAATTCATTACTATTTTGAAAAGGCTAGATTGAGTTATATCTAAAAATAAAATATCAAACTAAAAGTTTTAATAGATGAAAGACAAAAAAATCCTACAAAAAAAATGCATAACAAAAGTATATTTTAGACTATAAGAAATTAATATAAATTTTATAAGGTAAGAATGATAACTCTACATTTGACAATGTAAAGGAATACATAGAACGTAACGTGAGCTAATCCATTATATGAACATGAAATAAATGAAAAGAAGAAGGAGATTTCAAGGTGTGATTGGTAATAGAAGAATGATGAAATATAAGTATTAAGGGGGAAAATGCAGGTTAAATTACACGTGCACATTCACTAGAGTCGCATATTAAAACAGCATTGTCGTTTTGTATTCGGCTTGCTAACTCTGGCTGAACCTTGAGATATTCTTTTCTGACAAATGATGCAGCTTCAGTTGCAAGGTCAGCCTCCACAAATGCAACGCAACACCCTCTAAAGCCAGCACCACTGAACCGCGCTCCCAATACACCAGGAGCTCTCAAAAGGATCTCATACAGCTGAATCAGTGGTTCACAACCTTGGCAGACACATCATTTAACAACATCATCATTACTTACTCAAACATCAAATTATCTCCAACTATTAGGAATATTACTTTTAAGCACTCAATTAAGTTTGGAAAGAAACTGCCTTATGCAGTGTGAAGAGCAGTTAATGCATTTGCTGCTCAAACCTGGACAAACGCAAGATAAAGAAGAAAGTTTGACAACTACAAAAAATATTATAATGAGAACGTTTGAGCTCTTATAATCTTTAGCAATCCTTAAGCCTCTGTTTGTGAGCAAGAACAGTGTTTGTGTTCATAGCAACCTAAAAAGGTATTTGTTATCTTGTATCTGTCTGAAGATGCTACTCTCTTCTAGTTAGCAAACCTTGTAATCTTTTAGGCCACACCTCTTTGTTTAGCAAAGTGTTCAACTAGAAGTAACTGAGTCCAAAGAATGCCCATGCTTAACTAGAAGTTGTTGTGACCAAAGATATTTATTGTTTCCGCCAGAAGTGACTAGACCCAAAAAATACTTATTCTTATTTAAGAGTGAATGCATTCTAAACAATACTTTGTATTTATTTAAAAGTGGCTTGGTCTAAATAATACTCAATGTTTAGCCAAGAGTAGTTGAGCCTAAATAATACTTGTATCTTGCTATGTTAGTTTGCTAGTGAAAGTTGATTGTATTGATCAAGAATTGAACATAATCTTTGATGTCAGACGAACACCTTATGTAAATCTTTTTCGATAATCTTTGATGTCAGACGAACACCTTATGTAAATCCTTTTCGATATACAACTTAACTCTCTCTTCTTGTGTATTACTTCTGTTTAATACAAAGTTAAAACACAATATCAACCATATGATTGTCCTCTAAACCTGCCCTAGAACTACAAACATTTTACGTATCACTTTATATCCACTAACTAACACCAACATTACATTAAAATTTTCAATTGATTTAAATCAAAGCTGGTAAGAAATTATTCGTGACGTGTTTGATGAGACTATCATATTCCTCTTACAATTCAGCTAAGCTTTATTTTGGTCTCTTGTTTGTCAATAAATTCCAGATATACTGCAAATGATAGGACACCAAAACCACAATCTAACATTTGGGGTCAGGTAAAATTGAATTTGGAGAACTAGAACAGAAAACAAATAGTGCGTTTCAGAGAATTTGGACTGAGTAACGATTATTCCATCATGTATGAAGGGCTTGTAAGAAAGATTTAGGAAAGCAAGGAAATATTTCACAGGAAAATATCGAACAGTAGAGCAGATTAGGGCCATATACTACAAGAGTATTGGAAACAATTCTATTTTGTGTAAAAAGTTATTATAGTGGTTTCCAGCCTCAAATTTTAATTTTTGCATAATTATTTAGGGCTATATACTCAAAGAACATTGGGAAGTTGAAAAAATTGCAAAAGAAATATGTTTTCCACCCGATTTTATCACTTTCATATCAGAAGAGAAAGAAGATGGAATTTCAAAACATTCCAAAAATGAATTTGGGGATTTAGGTTATACCACATTCATAATTTTGAATGGAACTCCGACCAGAAGCTGTAATAAGCATTCCAAAATCTTTTAACTTGCCCAACGACCAAGCCTCGAGTCCTGTGTAAAAAATTAAATAAAATACATTATAGCAAAAAGGGTTAATTGAGAAGGGCACATTGGCCCCTCAAGATGAAATTTATCAAAGCAATTCAACTAAATATACCTTTCATAACACGCATATTCTCCGAGAAATAATGTTCTGCTCTTTTGGCTAGATTTGGTTCTAATTTGTGCTGGACAAAGAAAATGTAAGACTGCTTGATTATGCTAAAATCATATATGGGATTCGAATTATACAACATATGAAAGAAGCATTAAACATCAGTAAATAAGTTGGAACAAGTTAACAGGTTAAATTAACTAGCACAGTAAGAAAATGTATAATACTTCCTAACAAATGTTGATATAACATGCAAAAATTTATCTGCATTTTGAACATTCAAAAATGCCAAAACTTCGAAGCATGAGATCTGTAGAGCCTTCATCCCAACCCAACTTGGCTCGACCTTCAGCCCGACCCAACTTTACTCTACCTTCGATCTAGGCTGACTCGGCTTGACCTTCAACCCAAGCCAACTCAGCTCAACCTTTGATCCAAATTCAATTAAGTGGATTGGATTTAAAATCCAAAAATGTGGATTTGGATTTGGGAAAGATTCATTTAAATAGACTTCAAGTAATATGGATTTGGATTATTATAGATTGGATTTTATAATTTGGATCTTTTGCCCACCGCTAATTTTAAGCAAAAATTTCTCTGCATAAACACTACTTTCATTTCAAATCATTGTAACTCTGTAGCACCTAGCATTGCTTGTGTTTGACATCTTAGATTAGCACATCCTAATGCTCATGCAATGTGCATAATGCTACAAAGCTGTTATATTTCTCTTTCAAATGAAGATCACTTACCTTTTAGTTTAGCTTATAATGCAGGTGAAGCTCAAAGACCACCTTCTCATCCCCCAAATACAACTTATCATTCTTCAAAGTGAATTAGTAAATAGTGACTTGTGGGGAGCTCCTACTATCTCGTCCACTAACAATTTCTCTTATTATATCTCTAATGTCTGCATATTCTCGATTTGCATGGTTTATTTGCTTGTAAACAAATCTTAAGTTTTCTTTAAGCAATTTAAACTATGGTTGACCTACAATTTAATACTCAACACTAAGTCACTTAAACTGATTGGGGTGACGAATTCAGTCTTTTACCACTGTTTTAAAAGAATCAGGGTACAGCATAGAGTCATTTGGCCTTGTACACATTATCAAAATGGTGACATTGAAGCATCGTCATGCAGTTGAACTTGGACTCTCTTTTAAGTCAAGCCTATCTTCCTCTTTCCATTTGGGATCATGCTGCTCTAAATTTTTTTATACCTTGTAATGTTCTGTTTCATTTATCTCTTGACTATTAATTTTACTATAAACACCCATCCTATTCAAACTATTTCCAGAAATACTTTCAAATTGTGTCTTAGTCCCTCATTTTACTCATCCATGTGAAAGCTAAGAGTGTTAAAATTGCTTTACAAGAACCTAAGTGGTTTGTTGCAATGAGTGACGAATTTTCAGCAGTACAAAGAAATGTACATGATCTCTTGTACCTCTTCCAACAAATAGAACTCCCATTGTATGTAAATGGGAATTTAGAATTAAGAAAATTTTGATGGTTCTATCAACAAATACAAGGCTAAATTAGTATCAAAAGGTTTCAACCAACAACATGGTTTTTATTTTAATGAAACTTTTTCTCCTGTTATAAATCAGTCCCTATTAGGATTGTTCTTATTCTTAAATCTCATGTCTTATTTGGGTTTGTGCAACTTGTCTAAATAATGTTCTTCTAGAATATTGGGACACAACTTTAAGGTTTTCAATCTTCTATTAAGTCATGGGTTGTCGCCTACATAAAGCTATTTGTGGACTCAAACAAGCTCCTGAGCTTGTATTTGAGTGCCTCAAACAAACCTTACCTTAAAAGACCACAAATGTTATCCTTCATTATTAATTTATACACAAGACCACTCTATTGTTTACACATTGGTATACATTGATAACATTATTATCAGTGGAAGCTCTTTTGTGCTAATTCAGAAAATCATCAATAAGTTGAACTTCTGTTTTCTCTCCTATGTAATTAGACGCCCTATATCATTTTTATATATTAAAGTTTGCTCTTAAGTGCAAAGCTCTTCAAACAAGGTTCAGATCTTCTTTTAGATCCCTCATTTTACAGATCAGCTGTAGGGGCACTTCAATATGTTACTTTAGAGTTGTTAGTTATATCTGATCCTTTTAAATAGGATTGTAAATCAATGCCTCAAGCAACTCTTCGTACTTTTTGCAATCATTACTGGAATTTTAGTTTCTGTAAATTCAGTAAGATCTGTTACAATTTGGCATATGAAATATGCCATTGCTATCTTGGACAACATTCTGACGGCTGTTTTTAGCATGAATGCATGAGATACCTCAACTTAGACACGCTCTTTAAACATAGACGACTTCCCATATAAGATTGTTACTATGTGGGTTGTACTCTGAAGTAGCTCCAATACAGTGATCGATGAATTTCACATATCCAATTAACACAAATTTTAAAAATCTAATGACAGGTGAATCAAACAGTAATAAATTCAATCAAGCCAATGTTATTTCAGAAAACCACACTTGACCTGTATTATTCATTAAAAGTATATTATTCTCAATCTCAACGAACCCCAATAATATGGAACGTCAGAAGTTTTGTTAGGTTTCTGAGTTAGAAACCTAACTTTCTCACAATACCCAAACGCACAACAGCACACAAACAAGAGATGACAAATGATTTGTATGTATTGTATGTATTTACTGTAACGAATAACGTAATACAAAGATAATCCGGGAGCCTAATCCCCCTCCAAGGTCCAAGACCTGTTTCTACAAAGAAAATGGCTACCTCTTCAACAGATTATCAAAGGTATATTTATACTCTCTCTCCCCCTAACAGTCTAACAAACTTTTCCGTTCTTTTTATTCATCATCCACCGATCGGTATTATCAACCTTATACCGTTCGGCCATTCACTCCCTCCTCCCTAGCAGTCACCATTCGGTATTAGTGTATATATTGTTCGGCTCCTTCATTCCTCTTCCTCTACTGTTCAAACCCCACTCCCTTACTCCTATTTCCCTAGCGTTCGGACCACCATTCCTTTACCGTTCAGTACTCTTCTTCCTCCTCCTTTCATATACTTTCCAACTCCTAACAAGTTTACTAATTAGTAACTAGTAATTACTCTTTATATGTTAGACAGTTCAGAATCCCAGAATAAGTTTTTGCAATGAAAGTAATGAGTGCCCATCCAATATGCTTATATGTCGGGCATCTCAATTTCCAACATGAGTAGGTTTTCCAGAATTTCAGTTTCTTTCGCATAACTTTACACAGATTGTTGATTTTTTTATATAATACTGCATAAAAATAAAACATTTGAGTTTATTTATTACTTTTCTACAGTTACACAATTCTCAACATCACATTCCTAAGACAAAGAAACCCGTTTATTTAGTTAGCTATATGTTTCATTTTTGTTAAACATTGTATCATCAGCATAAATATGAATTGTGCATAATATCACAAATTAACCAGAATATGTAAAAGGGTGTATACTTATCGATTTAACATGCCAATGCTTCATACCTTATGGGCCTCGTAAACTTCTGGATCAACTGCACAGTGGAAAAGACAGAAAAATAAATGAGTGAGCTTTTCAATAAAAGATATAACTAGGTTCAGATGTGAGAAGGAAAGATACTGGCCATTGGATAGGATGGGCTCGGTTTTGTAATCTCCAGATGCTCTGCGGAATGAATATAACAAATATAAACTTCATGAGCCATGATTATCTCGCCAAAATAATGCACACATTAAAATGTAGTCAGCTATTACAAATTTGTAGAAAATTAATCGTTACATGATCTAGGAAATTACGATGATTCATTCCTAATTATTAAGTGTCTTTATTATAATTGCTTTTGTATTATAGTATAAATACATATTGTGTGATCTACATTAGACACACGATATATATTTATACAATTCTATATGGTATCAATAGTTTAGGATTTTGATCTTGGTTTCTTTTTTTCTTTGCGGGTGAACAGTACCTGCGGCCACTATTTGCTCCTTTTCTCTATCACTGAGCATCCTTTTCCTCTAGTAACCTCTGCGATTGAGACCGTCTTCCTCCGACGACCATCACGCTTCATTCACTGCTCCTATCTGTCGCCACACGCGCCCTCAGACACCACCTCTTCCCGGAGAGTACTTCTCATTGGTAGACCAAGAACTAAAGCACCATTTTGATGTTGTTTTATTTTATAAGTTAGTTTGTTTTTAAAATAGCCCAATCTTTGTAAAATTGGCTGACCAAATTATGTCTTTGGGTCAATCAATTAGCAGGATTTAGTTTGACTTTATTTTCAAGTTGTAATAAGGGCCCAATTTGGAAACTTAGACATCGGCCCTTATAAGCTTAAATATTTTCATCAAAATGCACAAGTTAGGTTTTTATGCACATAAATTAGGGTTTTATCCCTTCTATCTTAGTGAAAGTGATTCTCCTAAGTTCTTAAGTGATTCAAGAATCCTTGGTTTTATCAAAGGACTTTCCATCCTTTGTGTGTTGCCTCTTGTGGAAGAGTGATTCTTTCCTTCTGTTTATCTTTGTCTCTTTGTTCTTCTTTCTTTTTTTTGATTTATAGAATCTCAATTTATGTCCTGTTTTATCTATTGTTCATAACTTTCGTTATACACATCCAAATTGAGTGTTTTTTGAGCCTATTTTGTAGTTCTAAACGTGATCTTTCACACCGTTTTGGAAACATCCCAATCGGAGTTCTGTACCTCAAGATATTGATGTTTTGAAAATTTTGTTCCCCATTCTCTTACTGAATTTCGAAATTTCTTTCAAGGTTCTAACGCTAAAGATCCTCAATTAGCCTTTTTGGAAAAATAGTTCACATCAATTTGGGCCATAATGCAATTCACTCTCTTGGTCTTTTCTTCTTGAAATTTGGGCTTATATTCAATTAATATGGAGAACACTTGTTGAAGAGCTTCCTTTGCTTTCCTTGCTCTGACCCTTGTCATGGGTTCTCCAAGTCTTTCAAGTGGATCCTTGCCGTTGCTCATGGTCACACCCAATCATTGGTTGGATTCACATCATACCCTCCTTCTTCGAGAAGATTCATCCGGAATCTTAAGGCTTTATTCTCCTACTATAGAAGTTTGTTCTGTCCTTGTAAAGGATTTTATTTTTCAACAACTTGAAACAAATTCTCATCCTCCAGGATCAAATACAACTTGAATAAATGTATATTTGTTCCTTTCCAATGGTGGCAATATGTGGAGCAACTCTCTTGCCAACACACCTCACCTTCATATGTAACAGCAAATAACTCCATGTAACAGCAAATAACTCCATGAGTCTTTGCCAACACAAACAGACTGTTCAAGGATTTGAACCCTTGAATTTCAGGTCACAGGGCAGCAACTAAGTGTGCCAAGGCTCTTCCTCATCTTATAAAAAACTAAACTGATGCAAAATTGACTATATCTAAATTTATATGACAGATCTAATTGATATCAGGAGAAAAAGATATTTTATCCACTTCGGCAATTACCTACTTCCATCCTCTAGTTCAGTTTATTGACACCCTTTCATAAGTGTAAAGCTGACCTTTAGCAACAATTCTCAAGACACTAAATTTTAGAATTGTCTTAAATATTTTGAAATGCATATAAAGTAAACACAAGTTCTTATTTGTTAAAATAACCACTGAAAATAATAATAAACTTTTAAGAGGAAAAAAAATAACTTACTCAAGAAGAAATTTTGCAGCCTCTTGACACTCTGCAACTCGCTTGTTATATCCAGGGCTATTCGTCAAAGCTTGCTTCAGACCAGAAAGTGCCAACAATATACTAGTTGCCTTCGGTTGCTCATTCTCCTTGTATTCTAGAACCTTTGGTTGGTAGACGAGCTTATAATCTTTGGTCTGCATATTGACAAACTAAAGCATGAAATAGAGAAATAACAATGACAACAGTGTTACATGCAAGTAAAATGCGTTTCTTCACAGGAAAGTTTACAGTATCTGATGTTAAAGCAAGTGATCCAACTAATGAAGATGCGTATACAAGAAATAAGAAAGAATGAAAAGAATCAAGCCTTGCATCAGGCTTTTAATGCTGCAAAGCATGCACCAACTTTGTCAATGACTAATATCTGCTAGAAAACCTAGCTGGCCACCCTTAGTGGAGTATCTCTTTCCGACCATATTTTTTCTATCTACAAGACTAAAACCCGAGACCTTATTTAAGGAATCTGAGTTTAATTTCACTCGGATCAACATGTTAATTGCTAAAAATATACTTGTTGAAATTGAAGGGAAATCAGGTAGAGACAGAGGAAGAGAGCAAATAGAGATTCAGAATGATATTTGCAGTGTCTCTAACATGTGATGGCGAGGGTAACAATTTATAGTGCCTATATATAGTCCTACTATTGCATAGAAAAAAAATCATAGGAAATAATAAAAGATAATAGATAAATACAAGGAATAAGGAAGACAATTAATTACAAATAATGGTGTTCATTAATAAGTATACTAATATGTAATTATATTAATTACACTAACATATCCCCCTACCTCAAGTACACATGGTTAAATTTGGCAGATGGCAGATAGGGCAAACAACCTTTGGGATCTGTGACAGGGGACCCCTATATCTGGGATTGAGATGAAGCTAGACTGCATTTGGAATATGAGACAGAGTAAGACTGCATCTAGGATCAGGCCAACCTAAGGAATGACAAACTGGAATACGAGAAAAGGCGGGTTAGAATGGATCCAATGTGTGAAATCATTGGTTGAAACATAACCAACATGATGAGAGACCATCTAAAAACAGAACCAAATTGCATAAATAGAAGCTAGAAGAGAAACAGTCTGCAGTAAACTGAAAACAAAATCTATCAGCAAAATTTACATAATGAAATTGAATCCATCTGCCAAAAGAAGCTGGAACTTGTGAGCATGTACAACAAATACAAACCTAGGCACCATTCTCAAGGTATGGGTTTGACAAAAATCAAATTCCATGAAATCAACACAATGGAAAGGAGAAACTGTTCTCGAGGTGGATTCCATATTTCTAATACTTTGGACTTATTGAGACTAAAGGAGGAAAGGAGGGAAGTAGGAAGATAGAACAGATTGCATTGTGTAGACAATATATTACTAGTCTATCATTCTAATTAATTGTTTTGATTACACTAATAACATGAATATAAGATA
Source organism: Vigna angularis (assembly GCF_016808095.1). NCBI lineage: Eukaryota > Viridiplantae > Streptophyta > Magnoliopsida > Fabales > Fabaceae > Vigna > Vigna angularis. The sequence continues at coordinate 62,711,294 of NC_068970.1, read as the reverse complement.
CATTTGAAGGAAGTCCATTGGTCACTAAGACTATGGTCTATCAATAGGAAATTTAAAAGAAAAATTTTATTTTTACTTATTTTCCTAAAACAGCTAAAAATGACAAGTTAAATATCTTAGAAATTTTTTTATAAAGTTTTATGCTAAACAACTGTAAACAAAATCAACAGAACAACCAGGTATTTACAACATAAAATATATCCAGCTCATCCTTATCCAAGGGATGATGCACTATAAACCAAAATATGTTCTAATTTTCATGTATCTGAGCTAAGCAGCTATAAAAAATAAATGCCTACATGAACCGGATCTAGCAATTAATCCAAGTTGTGGAACAAGCAAATCCTTATATTTGAAAGAGGACAACTTATGCTACAAGTTAGGAACTATTGGAGTATAGTGTTTTTTGTTGATTCATTCAATGGCCCCATTATGAAGCAAGTCTTGCACTTTCCAAAAAAATAAATGTTTTAGGGTCAAGGGACTAGCTTTTCAAACACATGCCCATTCGTTGCCACTCTCTCCATAAAGGTGAAAAAGATGCATATATTTATGATCACAATAAGAAGCTTCAGTGACAAAATGGACCACGATCAACATTCCATATACCAAATCTGATTAACAGTTGGATATGCTTCAAAATATAAAAATGCATTCAGAACTTACGACAGCAACACATTAATCCAGTTATTACCTTGCAATTCATGCACATCAAACAACCATGTCTTGAAAGTAATATAGCTGATTGATCCATTATGCCATTTTTCAGACCCAAATATTCATTCTCAATCAACCTATAATGAGAAAAAAGTAACATTTAAGAGTGGATCTAATACAAGCATACAGTTAGGATATGACTAGGTAGCATATCTATAATGGATGAGGATTCAATTCCTTTTAAACTTTGGTGGCAACTTTTCAAGTTCGATAGTAACATTTTTTACAAGCATTTTACTCACCAACATGGTGAGTAACCAGCTTACAAAGAGATGTAACAAGAGTGCAAGAAACAGAGATTTGAAGAAACATAGTGCCGTTTTTCTAACAAATTAAATTCAATACATATAAGGCTAGTTTAAGTTGAGAGGTGTTGAGGGTTTTAACAAGGGGTTCTGCTAACGAGGGTACACCTTATATCAAATGCTTTCAATTACACAAGACAATGTGATGCCTTTGACGCACTGATTCATACATTTGCCCATGGTTCAAGAAAATTGCACTTTGACTGTCTCCAAGGACATGGATAGACTTACCTATCATATTCTATATTTTCTGTGGGAGACATTACTAAATTATTTGCATATTCCAAAGCCATGAGGTAAGCCACTCCAACCTGCCAAGCAACAAAAGTTGAAATACCCCAACAAATATTAGAATACATGAGCAGTTACCAACAGGGATCTATCATGGTGCTTTTCACAAAATGAACAGCTTATTAAGAAACAACAAAAAATGAGCACAGAATCAGAATAACAGATATTAACATTATTTGGAGAGTGAAATAATATATTGAGATTTGCTTGTAATTAAAGTATTATTAGTAATTCCAGGATTAAAAAAGTTTCAACAATGTTACAGTCAGATAAATAAATACTGATAATTTCTACAATGATCATTTATTCTTTTTACTACTGGGAATTAAAATGCACATGGATGGATACACAAAGGAGAGCAAATAACATTGGCAACCTCTCCTCTCCTAGCTCTTCTATTCAAGTGTCCCCAACCCATGCTCAAAAGTGAATTTTGCTCAAGAAGCTAAACTGGTTAGTTCTTCTGATGAACTTCATTCCATTCTTCGTCACAAGGTCGTTCATAATCCTAGTAATTTTAAGGACCAAGTGAAGAGAAAATAGACAGGGACAGATAACTAACTTACTGCAGCTGAAGAGCTTAAGCCTGAACTGTCGAAACCTTCAGAACCACATATGTATCCTGTGATACCCTGTAAACATTGTAATAAAGATGGGTGGGAATACATTTGGAAATAAGAAATAAATTGCAAGTAGCATCTTCATTGAAAGAAAAGCATAAATGCTACACGATAAGTTTCTCATTTTCTAGCCCTGACGCTGAAGAGAACATATTTACAGGTGCATTGCACTTGCACCCATCTAACATTTACCTGAGAACCGGTCCTAAACAGGATTCAGCTGGCAGAGCTAAGTTGTATTTTATTTCTAGCAAATTGAATGTCACCATTCATCATCAATAGCCTTAATTGAAGAACATAAGAAAATAAAGGTTTTATTGACAACCCAGAGGGCTAATTTCAAGCAACTAAATGTGGAGGATTTTGTTGAAATGAAAAATAAATACATCAGAAATACAAAAAAGCAGTAATTTTTTTTTCCCAATAATTTCGTTGTTAGAATTTGAAAATACTTCTCCAGTCTAATGAAGCTACAATCTAATGGGCTTACCATCTGATGGGTTATTCTTTATCAGACGGTGCATCTACTTTATCATTTACTGTTCGTTTAATTAAAATAAGTTGCTTCTGAAAACGGATGAGAATATATAAACTCTTTGTTTTCAATTTTTTCTTTTACCTACAAAAGCAACTCTTGCAGTTTATTTTGTATGAGTTGGACTTTTTGTAATTGTGAAACATTATTTTCTGGTAATATACTAAACATTTTCTTCTCCATTTTTGTCTAACCTGTATTTCCAAAAATTTAGTCCGCATTTACTCTAATAATCTTCTCCATTGTTAATACTTTAACAATGTACCAAGAACTTGAATGTTCTTAGAGGGTTTATGAGAGAAAATGAGAGAAGCTGAAAAGTCAATAAAAAAACTCATAAAAAGCCTCCAAACGAAAATGGCCTCCAGCGTTTCCTTACCTTCACCTCTCATTTTCTCTTATGAGAACTTTCATCTGCGGGTTGAAAAGACGAGAACTTACTTGAGAGCTCAAAGTTTGTAGGATATAGTGGAAAATGGTAGTATTCAAACTCCATTACCTGAAAATCCGATAGCAGCACGACTCTCAAAAGTCACAATGATGAAATAGCAAAGAAAGGAAAAACACTTGTCATCATATAAGCAGCTTTACATGATTAAAATCGTTACTTTGGAAACCGCCAAGGAAGCTTAGGATGAGTTGAAGGAGGAGTTTCAAGGAAGTGATAGAACAGAAATGGTGCAGGCACTAAATATGAACAGAGAGTTTGAAGTTGTCAGAATGAAGGACACTGAACCCATCAAAGAGTTTACTGATCGGCTTTTAAAAGTGGTCACACAATAAGGTTACTTGGAGAAGAACTGAATTATCAACGCTTGGTGGATTAATCGTAATCCGTCTTCCTGAGAGGTTTGAATAAGAAATCTCCTCTCTAAAGAGAACAAAGATTTCTCAAAAATAACAGTGATAGAGTTGGTGAATGATCTACAAGCCACTAGACGTGGACGATCTCTCAAGATGAAGGAGTATAGAAGGTGCCCTAGTAGCACAGACCAAAGGGATAGCCCAACAATGGAAAAAACATGTTGGTGATAAGAAAGAGAAGAAGCTTGAGGAACACAGCAGCAAGGGTAAAAGTTGTAAGAAGTTTCCACCTTTCTCCTGCTGCAAAAGGAAAAACCATACTGAAAACTTTTGTTGGTTCAAACAAGACGCTAGGTGCAGAGTCTGCAACCAACAATGGTAGAAGAAGAAAGTTTGTAAAAATACACAACTAACAAGGACAAACTGCTCAGACTGTCAATCAACGCCACCAGAAAGAACAGTTCCTTATGTTTGGTTTTCTTTTGCTTGGGGACTAGCATAATTAAGTTTAGTGTGTTCTGATGAGTGTCAGATATATTTATATTTCGATCATTAATGTGGCAATTTTTAAGGCACTTATCACTCTTTCAGGTTACCTTTTAGTAGCTTTTGATTTATTTTATAGGGATTCTTTTTATTAAAAATTTACTCTTTTTCTTTTAGTTTTAATTCAATATATAAATTGAAGAAGAACTTTTACTCAAGCGGAAATTGGAGTCACTTTATCAATAGGCACATGTCTTCCAAGGAGCAAGTCATGATCATTAGGACTCACGTGGACATTAAAGTTGTTCTGGGAAAGGTTAATGAAATCAACAACCTACATTATTTTATATTTCAATTAACTTTTGCTTCAATCATTTTCTTTTTTTATTTATTCCCTATCTTCATTCATATTTCATTTTTTAAATTAAGCTTCATCACAAACAATAAGGCTTGGTTTGACAAATTTAGGATTGTTTTTCGATAATTTAGTATGAGCTGGATTATTCAATATTTTATCCTCATTCTTAGGTGTACCTATTTAGTTGTATATATTTATGATATTGTACTTAGGTGTACCTATTTATTCTTAGGTGTACCTATTTAGTCATTATAGAATCTTATTGTTAGTCAAGGAACCCATTAGTTTTCTTGTTTCTATTGTATGCTGTATCAATTACAAAAATAATCAGTTTGCAATTCCTAGTTGTAGTTTGTGGTTCATGATCCAACTCGTCTCATGCTCAACTGGGATGATTCTTAGTTCTTGTTATTTGTGGTATTATGGTTTCGGCCCCTACTTCTTGTTTATTGTTGTAGTATCATTATGGCAACACAGAACCTAGAGCCCACTTTACTCACAAAATTAAGAAGTTTTGGAGTTTGATTTCAAGATGTTTGTGAAGAGGAAGGCTCGTTGGGCTATCTAGATGGGACATCAATTACTGTTGCAGACAAAACTACACTGGAGAGATGGCAGACCAAGGATGCCTAAATTGTAACTTCGATTCACACTTCCATTGAAGTTCAAATGATTAACAAATAACACCTTATGTCCCTTTTCTACTAATAAAGATATGTGGAATTGCCATAAAGCATGCCTACAACCAGGACAATAATAAGGAAAATGAATTAAGTTAAAATCAACTCACGCACTTTCACATTTATACAAGTTTGCTCATCTAACTTCTCCAGAAGTTAAAGAGCATAAGTTGATTTCAATTTGTGTTATGATTGCAGTTTAAATTGTTTTCTCCTGTTAATCTCTACTTTATTAGGTTTAGAAGTTTATCTAAACAGAGGAATAACTACTCACCATAGAGGAAGTCTTTTTATTTAGGGTTCTGGGTTCCTTAATTTGTTGGTTGAACATTCCATTATTTTTCATGCGGATGTGTCCCAAGACTGGCTTCTTGATGTTCAACGAGTCTATGAAGTCAGTAAACAAGACAAATTTCTTATTAAACTTTGACTCGAATTTGTAGTGCATGATTTACTTTATCAGACTCTACTCCTTTGGATTTGTCTTGGAGAACTGCTTCAGAGAAGGAGAGTTTACTAAATCGGACTGCAATTTTTGTCCCAAACATTATCTGTTGCTATTCTGCCCATAACAGATGAAAGTCACAAAATGAGACAGGTTTAATTTTTCCCCTACAAGCAGTCTGGCCATATTACTTGCAAAGAAACTTTGCAACCACTATAAGCAACGTGGTCATACCATTTACTGAATGCTTGACTAGACTTCAGTAGAAATCAGTGAATGCCTCTCACACCACTTACTTCTTTAATGGGTTTAACCTCCACTGTTGCAAGCTCAAACACGGGAGCCTTGACTCTGCGAATGGATGGTTGGCTGATTTTTAGGTAATTAACCAAATGAATAGTTAAGCTGAACATTTGCACAATGTTTACACTTAAGAAGACACCAAAGTACTCAAATTTTAATGCTAATTTTCTTTTTATCTCTTGGAGACATTAATCCCGCTTTTCATTGGATTGATTGTAAGTACAAAAAACAAGGAGTTCTTAAAATTATAAGCACAGGAAAAAAATAGCTTCAATCTGATTTGCTAATTAATTTAGTGTTTCACCAAAAAAAAAAGAACCTGTAGGGAATTTTACAATAAATATTGATACAGAATCAAAATGGATGGATCCCTTTGCCCAAAATGTACAGAACATTGAGCTTAGGGGAAATTATGCCTTTTAGTTAACCACTTGTAAGCCCTAAGTAACCTATACGGCAGAGCTTTAAGTATTCAATTTAAAAGTTGTCCCGAACCATCATTCTTATTATCAAATTGACAGGGTAAAATACAAAATCATATGAAACTGCTATCCATCTGATATAGCCAAAAGATAGCATAGCCAAGTGATGAACAGAAAAGAGAACCTATATCTGACCTTAGAGAGATTGTTTCCTCTACTCTGTAGTGCATACACTGCTCCTCTAGCATAACGCCCCCAGTCACATTGTTCATGTAGCTCAGAAGAATCTTTGGCCAAACAATTATCTTTTGGCTGCTGAGTCTCATCAACTCTATCAAATATCGATCACTTCATATCTCAAAAATTGGGCAGATTATATAATGTTCTAGATAACAAAACTATGCAATAACAAACAAGAATAGCCCGAGAGAGAATGACAGTAGAAATGTATGCAATAGCTCAATCAACACTGGCCATAAATCTTGAAGATTTGGGTGTGATGATGATATAGGAGGTTTGATGTCCACCAGGATGGCTATCCCCTCCCCTGCCCAGTTGCCCGCACCTCCTTTCTAACTAAAAGAAGAATAAAGAATGGCAATTGAAATCATATAACAATTACGGCATACAAGACCCATCAGTCAGCCATATACCTGATGATACTGAAGCCGTACATCATTTGTCAATTACTAAGAGTAAGCAATTATATTTCATCTTCACCAACCATTGTTATGTCTTGTAATCTTAATGATTTAGTGAGAGATAGAACATATTTAATTTAATGCATCTAGCATACATTCACCGTAGATAACTTTTTCAGAGATGGAAAATAACTCATGAAAAATTTAATAAACAGCAAGCTTTATACACTGACCACAGACCTGAACTTAATTTCTCCCTGAAACTGTCCAGAATGAATTACAACCTAAAATAAAAGTCCCAGGGGTCATTCATCAAACAAAGGAAAGCACCATGAATAACAAGTCTGTGAGCATAGGGCACATATCAAGTAAAACAGTCAAACAGGTTAATTATGGTTTACAACCATACACATGCTAAGCTGATGGTAATTGGACAAAAAAAATCCAGTTGCTTTCCCATATATTTTTAAGATTATTGATTGAGAACAAGATCAATTTGTACCTGGTAATTAGCAGAAGGAGCAAAACCCAGAAGTATTCCCCTATTGATTGTCATAGCTAAAACGGTCCCACCCTGCAAAAATATTGAAAGAGAACTCACTCAAATTTAAATGCAATTTGAGAAAATATTGTCTGGCAACTGAATAGGTGAGATTTAACTGCCCAGCACCACTGTTCTAGTACTCGCTGCTCAAGATCAATCACATAACATAGCTCACTCAAGTGTTTTGCAGTAACATAATAGAAGGATTATTAAATACCTGATGATCAATGTGTGCCCCCAAAGGACATATTCGATAGGGAGATACCACAACTCGAACCTCCTCTGTATTCACATTCGCCATTTTGGAAACTCTCTCTCTGATTTCATTTAGCTGCAGATTACATGTAGATCAGTCGCAAATATGCAATGTTATTGGAAATAGGAATAGTTGATCGAAAGGTCCTCTTGATATGTTTCAGTTATTTTCCATTTCCATTGTAACATTCCATTCGTCGATTTCCAAATGACTCAAAAATCTCAACAACGACAAATATCGGGAAGGTCTCGTTATGAATTAAATAAGTTGCTAGCACAATATAGTCATCCTGAACACCATCCTCTAGATTGAGCCACCATGGAGAGGATTCACCAGAAACTCCCTCGATCAATCAATTTTACTATTAGAATACAATCCATAACCGATTCAAACACTTTGCCTTCTAAAGCAACGCAATTATAAAAATGACTTGCAGATACCGATCATTTCTTGATTTTTTAAGCAAAAAAACAAGTATCCTTTCATTGATTGATTTGAAAACGCAAATATCAACTTCCAGCTAAATAAACCAATTGTTAACTTCCAATAGTTCAGCCAAAAACAGAGCTCTAGAGAGTAGAACACAGCACCACGAATAATATCGAAACGGCAACGTCAGGAAACGCCGAAGCAATTAAATTAAGATATGCAAAAATGACGACGAATTTGACGAGCATATCAGGATATAGATAAAAACGAAAATGTACCTCGGTACAAGAAGGCCAACCCTGCGCATCCATCTCTGCAACTGCAGGGTAGATTCAGAAATTCACCGAGATTTAGAAAACGAACACAAACTACTGCACTTTGGATGAGCACTGTGAGGTGGTGCACTGTATGAATGTACGATTATATAATATATACTCCCGTGAGGTGGTGCGTGTATTGGTTGAATTTAATGGCATGGGTCCGAGAGGTCATTTTCATAATAATTACGTTATTTTCACACTCAACAAATCTTTATATACATTTTTATATTTATTAGCATACTCTTCAATTTCTCTTTTCTTTATAAATAAAAAAATTAACTTTTATAATGATTAAAATACTCAAAATAATAGTATCTATTTTCCTTCATAATAATCATATTTTCACAACCCATTTTCTGGCCTAACCATTTTGAAAAAAAGTTTGTTATAATATATTATAATATGTGAAAACCCTTATATAATTTAGGTTTAATTATTAATTTAGTTGAAATTTTTCAAATTCATCCGCACTTAAACTTTTTCAATTGAGTCTTAATTTTAATTTTTTATTTCAGTTGAGTCACGTTTTTTTATAATTAAGGCAATAAGATCCCCTTCTAAATAAAACTGTAAACAGAGTTAAAGTAAATTAAAATCAATATCACGGATCGATTTTTAGTTTTTTTTTTATATTTTTTTCTTTAATTTTATTTTCATTTTCATTTTTTTTTCAAAACTTTTTATGTTCCACGTATCAGTTCGTGTGATGTAATATATGATACAGTCTCACGTAATTATTAAATGTTATAATTTAATTTTTATACATGTTTTTTATTTAATTTAGTCTTACATTTTTAAAAATAGAATAATATTATCTCTAAATTGAAATCAACTTTATTATTTGTATAAATATTATATTAAAATTGATTTTTTAATATATTACGTTATTAATTATTTTTACTTTTAATTATATAGTAAAAATTGTTTTTTAAATTATATTATTTTTAGTTTTAATCTTTTCAAGTCACACAAATATTAATTTTATATTTTATTTTATTTTAAGTCCGACATTAATTTCTTATTTATTGTATAAAGATTGTTATATTAATTAAATAAATTTAAGTTTCATTAAAAAAATAAGTATTTAAAATACTTAATATTGATTTTGATCTTTATATTTGTCATTTTTATTTATTAAAAGTGATTTTCGAATTTTTTTGACATAGTATTTTTTTTGTAAAGTTTGTTTAATTTAGTCTTTTGATGGGCCTTTAAATCGCTAACCGCATAGAATTCACGTAAAAAAAACGAAATGAGTTGTCACGTACTAAAAATCATAATGATTGGCTCCAGGAATGTATATCTCCAATAAAAAAGAAACAAACTTTTTATAGTGAAAATATAAAGAGTAATAGTGAAAATTACATTATGCTCCACCCTTTTCATAGTTGAAATGAGCACTCCAACGGACAGATCTATCCATCAAAACAAGGAAGATCACACGGTCTCAAGACCTTTCGTTTAGAGGGATGCGCGAATCCCAACAAGTCACTTCCATCGGTTATAACTTCCCTTAATTGACACGTTCCTTAACTTCCTATACAATTATTCGTTTATAACCCATCAATCACATAATAATTCCACCATCCTCTAACTGCAAACCCTTTCACACACCAAGATGTGTTCGGACTTGAACGATTTATGTATGATATAACAATCAGTCAACTTAGGACCGGATCTCATCAATAAAAACACCTAACAAACCGATTGATTAAGTAACATAAACCGATCAATCGACCTTAAATTATTTTATTATTATTATTGTAACATTCCAAAATTCAGTATAAAACCATATATAGAATAATCACAATTAATAATATTACAGTTTAGTTATGAGAAGCAAAGGTACAGATATGGTCGAACGACCTTACGAAAATACTGTAGAATTTAAATTTTACCAAACTACAATTTATACCGAACGGTTTCAAAACTAAGCTTATACCGAACAGTTTTACAAAATAAAACCCAACCTAACGACCGAACGGTCCTAAGGTTCCGCTTTCACTTCCACTTCTTCCAGAGCTTCTTCCAGAAGCTCTTCTCCTTCTGCTCACATCCATAGGATGATCATTGCAACAACAATAACGACCAAACGGACAAAACAGACAAGACAGAAAAAAAATAGGGTAAGCTTATGTAATTTAATTAATTCAGTAAAACATATATTTCACATAAATCTAACATAATTCAATATACAACCATGTAACATCCAATCATGCACTTCCAATCAAAATTTCAAGTCAAAGCATGCAATGACCGACCACTTTACTTTGACTGTCTGGACTATATGAATTCTGTGTAGCTACGACGTTTTTGCACTCGGGTGATGTAATAGCTGGGATGCCCTCAACAGCTGTCACCCGAGGTTCGTCCGTTCCGTCCAAGTTCACCTTATGGACTAGGACCTCCTGTCATTCTCACATATGACTTACTCCTCTCTACTTGAGAATGAGTAATCACAGAATATCAGGATAACCGCCAGTTAAGCATAACCACATTCATACTCTACCATTCAATAACCACTCATGAGATATTCCTCCCTGGAATACTCTTTCATTTCCATACCATTCCATTTATATTCTATAATACAATCAAACCAAACTAATACAAACAGCTCTCATCTGAAATCAAAACTGAACAATAACATTCTCCCACAGACAAGACCGAACGTTTTGAATACCTTCTAAACTAACACAACTGAATACTTAGTGCAAGACCGAGTGGTCTTCCACTTATACACCGAACAGGACCGAACGGTCCATTCTAGATAAAAACTCATCATAAGCCGAACACTAGTGATAGTATTTGGACTTTTACTTGCTACTCAACAGTTACTACAGAACATGATAGCGTCCTCCTCGAGCTAGGTTGGGCCAAAGCACGAAGATGAAGCTATGGAGGTGGAATTTGTGCGGAAGCGATGGATATGGTGGTGGGCTCACAATTTTGGTGAGTATTTGTGGTAGGATGGAGGTGTTTGATGGATCTCCGGAGAGGTTAGGCCAACTCTAGAGAAGGGTGGTTAGAGGGATCTCATGGGATGCTCTAGCCTTGACTTGAGACAAGATATGTTTACACACATTTTGGCATAATAACATTCAAATTCATCAAGTGATTTTACAAGGAAGGAGACCCTTCTATTTATAGAGAAAGGTGTCTCCTAAGTAGACAAGAAACCCTAAAAACTATCCACTCTTAAAGAGACATGTGGCAATCCTCTTTTACAAAGTTTCTCCACTCTTAGAGTGCCATGTGGCAATCCACTTTTGTAAAGTCTTCTCCACTCATGTGGTAATCCACTTTTGCAAAGTTCCTCCACTCTTAAAGTGCCATGTGACAATCCACTTTTGCAAGAGCTTTCCACTCTTAGAGTGACATGTGGCAATCCACTTTAGGAAGAGTTTCTCCACTTGGAAAGTGACACATGGCCACTTCCTTTTTAAGAAGTGTCTTCACTAAGAGCTTGCCATGTGGCCATCATGTCCCATGGTGGGACACACTCTTTAAAAATAAGATTACAAACCATACAATACTTAGCCCTTAATACAAGGCCTAAAATTAAATACTATACTATTTGACCCTTAATACAAGGTCTAAAATACACACAATTTTACCATGGCTAGGGCATATGCCATCATACCCTCCCTCTTAAAAAGGATTTGTCCTCAAATCTTTAAGTTTCTTCAAAAACCCTCTTCTTCATATTGATCAACTTATGTATCAACAAAACCCTCCGGGGTCAAATAACTTTCTGCAAAAAACAAGAGATAAAGTAAGTGTTATTAGAATAATCAACCCAATTATGTATTTTCCCTTTAAGTCCCGGCTTATCTTGTGTTGAATGCATATGCATTTGGAGTGACTTCCTTTTTTACCACCAAGTCTCATTTGGTCTTGTCTTTCCAATCTACTAAAGGAAGATGGAAAGAATACCCCTTTTGAATCTTCACACAAGCTTGTGGCCCTTAACATGAAGGCTCTTTTGTTGGACACTCATTGGACATGTGTGTATTGCTTTGACACTCTGAACATTTGATTTTGTATATGTTAATGTCATCTCTTTCCTTTTCTCTCTTATTTTTCATTTGTACTTGGTCTATTTCAACTTGAGATGGTGTGAGAGGATGAAGTACAAAATTTCTATCTTTATGGTTGAAGGTTATCTCATTGGTACGACCATGATGTATGGTTTCCTTTTCAAAAAGCCAAGGCCTTCCTAACAAGATGTGACAAACTTCCATAGGTACTATGTCACATAGCACACTATCTTCATAATTCCCTATGGAAAACTTAACCTTCACTTGTTGATTAACTATCATGTCTTCACCATCATTAAGCCATTGAAGTTTGTAAGGTTGGGGGTGAGGCAATATAGTTAAGGCTAACTTTTCAACCAACCTAGTGCTACAACAATTGCAACATGAGCCACTATCCACAATAAGAGAACACGTGTTTTCTAAAACTTGACATCTTGTATGAAAGATGTTCTCTCTTTGGGTTTGGACTTGGGGACTAGGTTGATTCTTCAAAACTCTTCTCATCATGAGGAGATCTCCCTCGCATGGGTAGGAATCTTCTCCTTCACTCTCATCCTTACTTGTGTCTTTCTCCTCCTCCTCTTCACTACTATATGAGTCAACATCCCTCAAGATTATGGTCCTTTTAGTGGGGCATTGTGATGCCATATGACCTCTACCTTGACATTTAAAACATTTAATTTCACTAGTACGAGTGTGTAATGATGTTCCCTCCCTTGATCTATCTTTTTCTTTCTCCTTCCATAGATTCCTAGAGGGTTCCTCTTCCATCACTTGCTTACCTTCCCTCCTATGGTCTTTCTTAACACTAGAGTTAAAGTGGTTACTTTTCAAACCTTTTCTCAAATGTTGTTGCTCAACTTTTATGCAAATTTGTACCAAATCATTGAGATCTTGATAGGGCAACAATTCCACTCTATCTCTAATATCAAGATTAAGACCACTTAGAAATCTAGAAATTGTGGTTCCTTCTTCTTCCCTAATTCCCGCCCTCATCATGTAGAGTTCCATCTTTTGCCTATACTCTTCCACACTCATGGTTCTTTGTTGGAGCCTTTGGAGTTTATCCATAAGCTCTCTATGGTAGTAGGAAGGTATGTGTCTTCTTCTTAGAGCACTCTTCAAGTCATTCCAATATTGGACTTGAGGGGAATTTGAGAGTCTTCTTTCTCTCACTAGGGCAGTCCACCAATACATGGCATTCCCTTGAAAGCTTAGGGTGGCTAGGGATACTTTCCTTTCCTCTATTATTTGATGACACTCAAAAAGTTGTTCTACTTTCATTTCCCAATCTAGGTATGCCTCAACATCTTCTTTCCCATGGAAATGAGGAAGGTCTATCCTAATCTCTCTTGGTGGTTGTTCACTCTCCCTTCTATACCTTCTAGGTGGAGGATGTTGGTAGAATTGTGCAGCAGTCCTACTATCTTGTTCAGGGTATGTGTTTTCTGTGGGAATTTTTGAACTTCTCCTTGAGTGACTCCTACTTCTACTTTTCTTTATCTCTTCTTGGACCTTTTCTTGTTTTTGGGCTAGAACTCTAAGTTCTTCTTCTAAGGTTTCAAGATATTGTTCTCTTTCAACTCTCTCTTTTTCTTTCAAAATGGATTCTTGCTTTTGCCAAAGTTTTAGTGATTTTAGTTCCTTGGCCATTTGTTCTAAATTTGGTTGGGCCTCTTCACTATAATCACTATCAATTTGGTAAGAAGGTTCCTTAGACATTCTTAAAAAAATTCAAAATATGTAATGCACACACAAACTTGTATTTCAAAAGTAAATTCCTTTAGAGATTTAAGGAGGCAAAATAATCTCAAGTTCACTTCCAGGAAAGAGAGGAGAATCACTAAGGATCACTTAAAATCCAAGCCTTTCCTAGCCAAAGTTTACCTCAAGTTCTCTTGCACCAAACTTCTCAAATGGAATTAGGTTTGATACACAAGTAGACACACAATAAATTATAAGCAGATAAAGACAACAATTAAACTAGACTATGCGGCCTAATGGTAAAGTTAGAAGGCACTTTGGAACCTTCAAACTTTAACCAACTAAAAACGTTTTCAATATGGTTTACAAGTCTTTGTTAGGATATGGGATTGAGTATCACAGACTACCCCAAGATACCTAACAAGGTTATGAGTTACAAATCCAAAAGCAATACAATTTTACAACTCAAAAATGCGTAATACAAATAAATAATGTGTGTTCCTCTCTAAAGTGTTTCACTCCTTTTCTTCTTGTCTCTTCCTCAAGGTTTCAAGGTCCATAGAGGTCTCCGATCACCCAATATACTATGTCCAATTTCGTTTTTCCTCCAAAGAATATCCTACACCAAATATCAAACCAAATCCGAAAGGTAGGAATCCAAAGAGAATGCAAATCAAGGGCCAATTTGAACAATAGCTCTTCAAAAGGAGTTATGTTGAGACAAAACAAAGAGTAATGAACAAGACAATCAAGAAAATAAAGCTTAAAAACAAAGGCTAGGCACTCAAAAGAATTACCTAAAGAAAGGCACTAGAATAGATGAATAAAACCAAAAACAATTAGAATAGAGAATTATTACTTCTTATCTTTACAAACACTTAGCTAATGGTGCAATGTAGGCAGAAACAATATTTTGCCAAAAGTATCATGTCCAAGTCTCATATCCAAGGGTCATGTCCAAGTGTCATGTCAAGGTATTATGTCCAAGTATCATCTCCAAGTGTCATGGTAAAGTCTCATGTCAAAGTCTCAAGTCAAAGTAACTTTTTTTTTCACTTTTGCTTTTACTTGTACTTTTACTTTTTTTTTCTCTCTTTTTTTTTTACTTTGACTTTTTACTTTTGTCTACACTTTTGTTTTTCAACACAAATTAGATCTGGACAATTTGTTTGTGTAACTCAAACTTCATGACTCAAAGAAAAAAAATGGAAGAAATCTTACTAGAATCAAAAATAGAGCATGAAACTCAAAGAAACACAAGAGAAACTTAACTCTAAGAACTTGACAATGATCTAATGACAAGCATGAACTCAAATATGAAATAGAAAAGCACTCAAATGGATGTATATACTGTAATTTCGAAATCCCAATGGGACATATTTTTTTATGATTTTTGCAAAGCCCGAACTAAGAGAAAATGACATAAAAATGACTACACATGACTCTAGACAACATGGATGGAATTAAAAATAAAAAATAACCCAAAAATGACATTAAAACAGAACCAAATATATGAAGAAAGACTCAAAAAAAATATAAAAGCATGCCACAACACATGTATATGGAAACTTAGTGGTAAAAACCGAATGGTTCCGCAAAAGAACAAACTAGAACCATAAAAATAACATATATGGATGTAAACAATGGAAGACAATAAAGAACAACACAATAACAACAAGAAATACACAAAGATAGGTAAAGGACCAAGATACTTAGCTCTTGTAGACCCAAAGCTCTTGATACCAAATGATAGCGTCCTCCTCGAGCTAGGTTGGGCCAAAGCACGAAGATGAAGCTATGGAGGTGGAATTTGTGCGGAAGCGATGGATATGGTGGTGGGCTCACAATTTTGGTGAGTATTTGTGGTAGGATGGAGGTGTTTGATGGATCTCCGGAGAGGTTAGGCCAACTCTAGAGAAGGGTGGTTAGAGGGACCTCATGGGATGCTCTAGCCTTGACTTGAGACAAGATATGTTTACACACATTTTGGCATAATAACATTCAAATTCATCAAGTGATTTTACAAGGAAGGAGACCCTTCTATTTATAGAGAAAGGTGTCTCCTAAGTAGACAAGAAACCCTAAAAACTATCCACTCTTAAAGAGACATGTGGCAATCCTCTTTTACAAAGTTTCTCCACTCTTAGAGTGCCATGTGGCAATCCACTTTTGTAAAGTCTTCTCCACTCATGTGGTAATCCACTTTTGCAAAGTTCCTCCACTCTTAAAGTGCCATGTGACAATCCACTTTTGCAAGAGCTTTCCACTCTTAGAGTGACATGTGGCAATCCACTTTAGGAAGAGTTTCTCCACTTGAAAAGTGACACATGGCCACTTCCTTTTTAAGAAGTGTCTTCACTAAGAGCTTGCCATGTGGCCATCATGTCCCATGGTGGGACACACTCTTTAAAAATAAGATTACAAACCATACAATACTTAGCCCTTAATACAAGGCCTAAAATTAAATACTATACTATTTGACCCTTAATACAAGGTCTAAAATACACACAATTTTACCATGGCTAGGGCATATGCCATCAGAACAGTATTTTACTAGACCGAACTCCTAAGAATGTACCGAATACTAAATATTACATATAATTTAAACTTAACCGAAAATCATAATAACTATTGCTAGAACCTAAGAACTTAACCGAACCCTACAATATTTAACCGAATACTATTGACTTGGACCGAACACTCTTAGTTCAAAGAGAATACACAATGGGTATAATAAAATACCGAGCGCTTGGTTAAAGACCAACCACTATAAAGACCGAGCGCTTGGTTCAAAACCGAGCACTATTGAGAGCATAAAAGAAGAAACCATACTTAGACTGAATGCTTGCTTACAAATATACTAAGAGAAAATCGATCGGTCATTAACTGAAATTCTCCACAGAAGAAGAATCCAGTTTAAATCGAATACCCAAGGATAAACCGAACGGTCAATAATGACTCTCGGTTAACGTTTACAGAATATTGCAGATTAATGTAGAATCACGATCAACTATGTTTCTACCCAGTTATACCTTTTCATAAATCAACAATACACTCAAACAAACATGCAGTATTACAACATCAACCAACTCATCAATCATAACATCATACCATCCAATAAATCATCATTAAACAAGAATTATAATTAAATTACAAGCTTCCCTTACCTCTAAATGTAGTCGAACGCTCAACGATGCAGTATTTGGCTCGCCACTACCAGAAATCTTAGAATTCTACAGTCACGCTTTATGAAACTAACCAACAAAAGACCAGAAATACTCAGAATGAGATGATAAACTCATGCAACCAGAATATGGGTTTAAATGAGATGACAAAAAAACGGACGGTCTAAGAAGAGAAGTACTCATCCGTTTAAACCACAACTTGATCGGTTTAAATGAAAGTCCTTGACGCCGGGAGAGTTTAACCGGTGCCTGATTGGTGATCGGAATAAGAAAAAGATGATAATTCTTAGAGAGAAGGTGGAAATTGTAGAGAGAAGGAGGAGAAAATGGGGTTCAGCAGTTTGGAGAAGAAGGGTGCATGCAGAAAAGTGACACGAAGTTTGAAATTTAGCCTTAAATACTATCGTCACTAAAATCAATCGACCACTCAACAATGCACACCTGTCTTCCACTATCTGAAAATCTAAATCCTTTCATTGATACCTGACTTCGAATATTTGGGGTTTTTAATAGATTCTTACACTTATTACTTCGACTATTAATTCTCATTAAGTATAATGAATTTTTTCGTTCTTCGTAAAACAATATTTAGAATTGTAAGATATACTAGTCAAGTATTTTGTGTCAAAACCATTTTTAATTAGTAAATAAAATATATTAAGTTAGTGATTATTTAGGTATTTTTCATTTTTACAAGAGTGTTAGCCGTGTAAATTTTAAACTGCTGACTGTTAAGCCGTCTTGTCAAGTCTGACAGCATAACAATATTTTTAAATTGTATTCACCTAACAAAAATTTGTTACTTTACATCTTTCTCATATCAGTTGTTGTTGTTGGGAAAATATAATGATTTGAAATTACTAAAATATCTATCTTGCAGATAAAAACACAAATTTTTAAAATATAAATCAATGCATATCATCTTAAATTAAACGGAAATAAAAACGTGTAATATGGAAAATGTCCTATTCTTTCGCAAAACGAAACAGTAAATGTATTGATGGGTGTAAGATTACTTTCATAGTTTTAAATTGAATAATAATATTTTAACAACATTTTAACATCATTTACATTGTAATTAGTTTATATTAATATTTATAATTATTATTATTGACCGTGAAATAATTTTAGATTAATGATACGTAAATATACCAACTCTGCACGTGGTTATTTCTAAATAGGAATAATATTTGTTGGAAATGTATGTGATATAATGAAATCTAGATTTTCTGT
Source organism: Vigna angularis (assembly GCF_016808095.1). Lineage (NCBI taxonomy): Eukaryota > Viridiplantae > Streptophyta > Magnoliopsida > Fabales > Fabaceae > Vigna > Vigna angularis. Next base: position 62,692,979 of record NC_068970.1, on the reverse strand, counting down.
ATTTGATGGAAGATGCATGAGTATATCAATTTTTTTATATTTACTATTAATGTTTTTTCTTTATTTTGCTTTTAAAATATAATGATTGATATAATTACATAATTTTTAATATATTTTAAAATATTTAAATCATTGTACATTAATGTATAAGGAAGACTTAATAGATATTTGACACTAAAAACTTAATAAAAAAATTGAACTCAATTTAATGAATATATAAATTGAAGTTGTACTGGTAAATTATTTTTTGCAAACGTCACAACTTTTTTCAACCACCAAAACCCCATATTCATCTAATAATATTAATTTTGGTTCCAATATTTGTCTAAATTATTTAATATATTGTCAATTTTATCTCATATTTGTGTTCAAAGAATTGAACGTATCTTTTTCAATTAAATCTTTTTCAATTAAACTAGTGTCGACACGTGACATTATAAATAAGAGAGAAAGTGGAATAGAAGACAAAGGGGAGAAAGATGACTTTACTGTTTGGATATCTCATGGTATCTCCTGCACAATTGAAGACATCACCGACAATTCAAAAACAACCCTATTTCTTGTAAATTCATCACAAATCACACTATTGCAGCATACATCATTTTACTTTATTTCCTCAATTCAAAAAATTAACATCATTAATACATAAATGAAAGGGGAATAAGAATAACAAACTCATCCGTGATATATTTAAATATATTATTTATTCAATATATATGGATATTGTAATTTGAAATGTACATTTTAAATTCGAAAATATAATTTAGATTATATGATTTGAAATATATAATTTTTCAATATGTATTTTAGATTGTAAAATTAAAAGAAAATTCAGATCATATATTTAGAATGTGTTTTAAATTTTTTCAGTAAGGATAAAATGGTTATTTTGTCACATCTATGGAGGTGTAAGAAGAAAACATAGAAGTACAGGAAGAAAATACATTGCGCTGTGGTGGCTCTCTTTTTTTCCTAACTGTTCCATTGGTTTACTTCATCTATCTCTACAATTTCTTCTTTTGCAACCTCCAAATTTTCAAAATACCATATTACTTTTTATAAAAGCAACCTAGGGATGACGTGTTTTGAAAAAAATTCAGAATAATCTTTTTAGGGTTTCTGGAATAAAATATGAGACAGGATTTTTATAATAGAATTTTGAAAACGTATGAAATGTCTTTAGAAATAATTTTTTTGAATAATTTTTTCGAAACGTGTATAATAGTTTTTTATATGAATATTTGGAATGACTTTATAATAGATTTCAATGTATAATAGTATTTGTCCTACCATTTATTTTAACACATTTCTATTATTCTAATTAGTGTTGGATCCTACCATAATGGAAGATATTTGTTTTTGTTTTAGTTAAGCAAGAAGACAAACCAGATTTTAATATTACACCTGAAATTTCTTTTTTCAATGTAAGACTTTCAATATTTTTTTTTTAATTTATTTTTAACTCGATGTTGTCCTCGTATCTTTTAAAAAAACTCAATATGGTTCTTTCTCACGCTGCCAACTTGTGATTTTCACACATTCTACATGGAATCATTTTCGAAAGTGTAGTTGAACTTTTGCATCACCATCACCCTCCATTTTTGAACTAAAAAACCAATTTTTTTAAAGGATATACACACATCATATCAAGTTAAAAATAATTAAAAGAAAACATTGAATAAATACTATAAATATAGGAACCATGATTGTTATTAACCTTTTAAAACTATGTAATAAGTAAATATATCTGATTTAAATGTTTTCTTGTTAGTAAAATTCAGAACCTGAACTTATTAAAGTTGATTTAATGTAATGTGATTTTACCTTTTATCTAGAAATAAATTTTAGTGAAGTGAAAAGAAACACCCGTAATCCTTAATATATATGAGAGAATGGAAAATATATGAAAATAGGTATCGTGTTTTTCCTAGAAGACTAGCACCAAATAATTTAGCAAGGTTTTGTAAGAAAAAATTGTAATTTAGAACTTGTGTTGGAAGTCCCACATCGACTAGAGATAAGGCCAAATGATAATATATAATTGAGGTGCAAACCTCACCTTACAAGCCTATCCTAGCGAGTTCTAAGTAGGCATTCTATTCTTCTCTTCCACCCGCAATCGGGCCGCTATCGGACCACCCAATTTCTACTATCACGCACGAGATGTCTATACCTCAGCGTGAAGGGGGTGTGTTGGAAGTCCCACATCGACTAGAGATAAGGCCAAATGATAATATATAATTGAGGTGCAAACCTCACCTTACAAGCCGGTTTTGTGGGGATGAGTTAGGCATAAACTCACTTTCTAATAACTTGTTAGTTTTGTGCATAAAATTTATGATTAGATAATAAATATTGAGAGTTCTCAATTAACATACTTAAATCAGTATGTTATACCAGTCACAAATATGTTATATGTTATTATTGTTGTTATGTAACTAGGTTTTTGACCCGTGGGAACACGGGTAACTTAAATAAAAATTTTGTGTTCGTCATAATAAATATATTTAATTTTATTTAAATAATATAAGTATGATCAATAAATATGCAATGCTATATTAGAATACTAAATGTGCACAACTTATACTAAAGTTCAACATTTCAATAGCATGATGGTATTTGAGTTTGAGTATATTTAACCAGTCTTTGAAGTCATTGAATTCGCTTTGTTATTCAACATTCTCCTGAAAGAATATATATTCACGTAGTTTTGAAATTGTTAAATTCAAAGATTATAAAAGATAGGTTTCAATAAATCACAGAATTGACAATAGAAGTATGGGCAATAAGCAAACCTATAAAATGAGTATATTTTAGTGCAACCTAAAATTAGTAAATTAAATAAAAACACAACATTCAATAATCAATATGGAGATGTAAAGTGTCAGAACCATTAAATTCCCCATCGTAATGGAAAACGAGTGTATGCAAGAGAGGAACGAGCCTCAGGAAGTGGAAGACAGGTGGCGACAGAAGAGTGGACGATCGGTTTTTCTGAGAAAGTATAAAAGCTAAAATTTCAAAAGCTGGTTCCACTCTCTGCATGCAATCTTCTCCTCCAAATCTTCTGAACTCGTTTCTCCTCCTTCTCTCTAACTTCTCTCTAAAATTATCAGCTTTTCCTCCATTAAATCTCACGTTTTCTTCCATCTGATCATCCATCAGAGTGTATGTAAGGTTGCTGGTGGCAAGGATTCTACTTTCAACCGAACGTTTAGTGGTTTGAACTGGTAGGATTTTAATAAAGTTTAGTTTGAGGCACATGCAAACCAAGTTTCTATTGCATCTGTTTATCTTCTTCTTATTCTAAGGTTCTTATCACGGTTCTGGTCTTTTGGGTGGTTTGTTTTCCTAAAAAACAGTTAATCTGGGAGGTTGAGTGTCTGGTCGTGGTGCAAATTCCATCTTGTGAGCGAGCGGTCTGTTAAGAGGTAAGGGAAGCTATTAAATTTAATTATGCATGTGATGATTTGGTGTATGTATGGAATGAATTGATTGATGAATTGTATATGAGCGTATGAAATGTGTGTTTTCTGGGTTGTTGGTGGTTCTGCATAAGTCGATAATGTAACATCCCAATTATATAATAATCAATATTATATAATAAGGACGTTAACATTCAAATATAGAGAACAGTCGGAGTATGATGTGTAATTAAATGTAATAAATTACAGTCATCCAAATAAAAGAAACTGGAAATTCAAACTTAAACAATTGAAAGGATTAAACACTACAAGTGTTTAATCAAGAAATTCTAAGAAGATTACTCCGCAATATCAACAACCTCCAGCTATTACTCCAAGGGAAACTCCGCGACAACATCTGCTCCCATCCAAGTGGATGATCATCGCCAACGAAACATACCCAAACAGCCCATAACAAAACAATGCAAGGGTGAGCTAGATATAAAAACATGTTATACAGATAGAACAGTTAAATTCAATGTTATCATACTTAGATTCGTATAAAAGAACAATTAGAGCATATTCATTAAACCATAATTCCATCCACTCATACAACATGCAAAAGTCATCCAAGCATGGTAAACCAACATTACAATACTTGTTACTTTATACCCCGACTTGTTACTTTATAGACCGACTCGTTACTTCATAGACAGACTCGTCCGGACTAGAATGAATTATGTGTAGCTTCGATGTTCGTGCACCCGGGTGATGTAGTAATTGGAACTCTCATCAGCTGTCACCCGAGGTTAGTCCTATCTGTCCAGATACCCTAGGACTAGGACCTCCTTCCGTTCCCACACATGACGTACCCCCTCTACGTGAGGACGAGTACTCACGGAACATCAGGATGAACAACCGGCTAAGCTTCCCACATTCATTCTTTACAAATCTCAATAATCAAATTCTGAGTCGTTCCTCCGTGGAATGCTCATTTAATCATTCATACTTTCATTTTATCTCATATATAGTTCATCATAAACCACTTATAACCATACACTTTCATCACTTTGAATCACATACTCTTTCACTGTAATGCCAACAATGATAATGCATACATACACTCTTAAAGCCACGTAGAATAATCAATTAAAATAGTATACTGGCATGAATAAAACACCAATCGAACACTTAATGAGTAAACCACAAACACTCTGACCTACACAGACCGAATGTTATAAGCTCTAGAAGAACACTAATACATCACGAGTACAACAGAGATCATGATTTAGATGTTGAGGAAACATTTAGATATTTGTGAGGAAAGAACCTGACAAGGCATTGCCTTGCTCCTACGTATCTCCATTTACGGTGGAGAATCAAGGCTTACGTAGTTCTACCATAGATTCTTTAATTAAAATTTGATATATTTGGAACTTTCAGAATATTTTATATCTTTTATATTATTTATTATTATTATTTTTATTTTAATAACAGGCTCATGAAATGGCCTAAAAGAATGTACACTTGGAAAAATGGAAAATTGGTGTTATAATACGAAATGGGCTAAGACCCAACCTTTATTTCAATCATTGTGGCGTATGAATTTTAGGGTGCAGATAACAAGAGGCAATCTGCCTCAACCAAGTTAATAGGGTTTAAAGCCCAATTACCCTTTCACTTTCGGCAGAATCTTCTCAGCATAATCAAGGGGTCTTCCCTTCATCATCTCTGCGGCAGCCATCTTCCTCCGAGGAGACCAACCGTCGCGCGTCCCATGGTCGTCCAAGAGCATCGCCGGCGAAGATAGCAGTGGCAACGTCGAAGCCATCACCGGCCACAGTGCCAGGTTCGCTCCTCTCTTCTCCTTCTGCGCGCGAGAGGGAAACACTCAAGTTCCACCATGACGCATCCTCGTCGCCGCTAGCTAGCCCAGCCGTTGCTGCCGGCGTCCGCGTCATGGGAACTCGCGCCGTTCGCGACGGCTTGAAGAAGAGGCGCGGAAAAGAGATCGTTGATGGCGTCGGGTTCCAAGGCTGGTACACGATGGACGATAACAGCCGTGTGTATGGTGATTTGGATTCAGAGTTGATGGTGGTGGAGACCGGCGTTGAGGGTGGAGGAAGAAGATATTGATTTTTTTTTGAAAGATGTTAGATTTATGTTTCATGCCATGAATTGGTAACTCTCTGTGATATAAAATGAACTCTTTTCTTGATTATCATGTGATGAAATTATGATTTTGTTGAATGGAATAGAAAATGAGTGAACTGGAGTGGTGAAAGGAAATGTTGAGTAATGATTACAGTAGAATGTGGATTAACAGGGATAGAAGAAATCAATAAAGTGATAACATGCACACAATAGCAAAGCCAAAATATGATCCAGAGCATCAGCATGCATTTCACCCCATAATCACATCATAGTTACCTACCTTTTGAAGCTTCCTTAATTTCTTCCTTTATCCGCAGCCCCTTCTGGAAGCGTCTTGCTCTTTTGAGTAACCTCCTTTCTCAGCTACTCAACTTCCCTCTTCTCTATCTCTCTTCCTTCCCACTGAAGTTTTTTTTTTTTTACCGTAAACATCTCCTTCTTTTATTATTCTTCATCCGTCCCCCCAAAAGTTCCACTACGATGTCTTTTCCATATAAGACAATAGTCCGTGATCTAAAGTGTTTAAATGATGATAATTGTTAATGAAATTGCACACTGGCTTCCACGACGAAAGTGGGTGGGATGTCGTTTGAAGAAGGGTTTGATAATCATCCAAAATCAATTTATTTTATTTTATTTACAATAAAGTTACAGAATTGGTTGTTGACAGTACTAGATTAACCCAAGCTTTTACAGATAAGGATTCTGCAAAATTACGTAGAATAGTTGGGTGTTCGGTTTCAACCGTTCGGTTATGGTTAGTGAATAAACTATCAATAGAGTTAGCATTTTGGCCTTACCAGTTTGTAGTCGTTCGTTTTATAGGAAGTGATTAATATATCAAGTGTTGATGGTTATATACAGTTTTAATCAGTATTATTGGATTAGGTAAATTGGGTTTGTGATAGTTCATATATTATTATTAGTAAACTTCGTACTAGTAATAGGCTTAAGATATGTTCCTTTATGATAGTGTATAAGTTTATTTATATTTCAGCTAAAATATCTTAACGTTCGGTTTCCTTAAAAGTATTAGGTTTATTGAATAGTTTGTAGGAGTAATCATAGTGTTCGGTATAAGCTCTAGGCGTTCGGCTTTGTCAAATAAGGAAGTAATGTTCGGTCTTACACCAAGTGCAGTAGTTATAAGTGCTTAGTATAAGCTTTAAGCGTTCGGTTTTGTCGAATAGTGGAATACCGTTCGTTCTAGTGGCGAGAAGAGTTAAATATGGTTCAGCCTTAAGTTAAGAATTTGATTTAATTAGAGTGTGTATTCTTAAAAATGGGTTTGGTTCATGTCAAAGTCCTCACGATTACTTGAACGATCGGTTATTTTGTCTGTTGTATTGATCTTTCCTGTCCAGTTGTAATTAAGGGTAGTATTATGTGAGCATTCAGTCTTTTTATATGAAATGTTGTTTGATCTTGTTATGCTGAAGTTATGGATTGGTGCTGGTTGTTTATTATAGTAAAGATTCATTATGAATGAGAAACATTATGGGTATTCAAGTATATGTTTATGTTTTTAAGTAATGTGGAAGAGAATTCCGGGGAGGAATGTCTCAGTGAAAGGTTATTATAGTGGTAAAGTATGAATACGGATAGTGAAATTCATGGAGTTCATCCTGATATTCTGATGATTACCAGTTCTCAAGTAGAGATGGATAAGTCATTGTGTGAGAATGGCAGGAGGTCCTAGCCCATAGGTAATTGGGTGAGTTATAACGGACTAACCTCGGGTGGCAGCTGATGGTTTTCCAGTTACTACACCACCCGAGTGCACGAACGGCCTCAAGCTACGTATTTATACAATCCGGATGGTCAAGTCAAGTGTCGGTTGTATAGTATTATTATATTTCAGTTATGTGCGATATCTATATTGGCTCCTGTATGTTATAGCGTTCGTTCTGTAAGGGCTTGTAGTTTATTACATGTGTGAATACATGCTTAATTGAATTATAGTAGCTTACCCTTATTTTCTGTTTTATCCATGTTACCGTTCGGTTTTCTATTGCAATGATCATCCTTGTTGGATGTGAGCAGAAGGGGAAGAGCTTACGCTGGAGCAGGAGCTGGGTGGTGAGACTCCTGCTGAATAGTTGATGATCGTTCGGTCGTATAGTATATATAGTTTTGGTGAACCGAACGTTCACCATTTTTGTTCTGTAAATATAACCGTTCGGTTATATGTTGAACGTTCGGTAGTAGTATAGGAAGCTCTTGTAAAGTTAAACGAAAAATTTTATGGTTATTTTTGTAATAACTGTAAGTTTGACTTTCTTATTGTAGTAACTGTTCTATCATATTATTAAATGTTGACACCTGTATATAGTTGTGTGCTATATTTTTGGGATGTCACATTAATGGTATCAGAGTAGTTTGGTTCCTTAGGAATCCTGTAGGTTCTGAGTATATCTTGTTTGTGCTTGTGTACTCTTAGTTAGGTGTAGTAGTTGTCTTTGTTCTCTTGAGTAAGACTGATGGATTTTTCTCTCGGTGTAAATAGAAATGGCGAATAGATCTCCTTCTTCTTCTTCTTCTTCTCCAACCCATCATCCTAATACCTCTAATGAACTGAGGATGATGGAGTCTATGTTGGAAACAATGCAACAATAGAACGCAACATTGATTAATCAACACACTCTGACTCTACAACAATTGGATGCTGCTAGGGTGTCCGCTGAGAACTCCCAAAGACAATATTTGGATTTGATGCTGAGTGGGCGGACAACAGCGGGTCCTTCGTCCATAAATCATTCTCAAGAGTGGAGTCTAGAGAATTTTCTTCAACACCATCCGGCCAAATTCAATGGGAAGTGTAGTCCGGACGAGGCGGACCAGTGGTTCAAGGATATGGAGAGAATCTTTAATGCAAAAAGATGTCCGAATGAGAGTAGGCTAGCTTATTCGGAGTATTTACTAACTGGAGAAGCCAGTCATTGGTGGAGCAGCGCTCGGCCATTACTAGAGAGTAGTGGTATTCCCATTTGTTGGGAAATTTTTAAACAGAAGTTTTACACCGAATACTTTCCAGATAGTGTTCGGTTTGCCAAAGAAGTGGAATTCTTGCAACTAGTTCAAGGGAATATGTCAGTATCGGAATATGCCGATCGGTTTAAGCACCTACTCAGATTTCACACGTTGGTTATGAATGAAGAATGACAGTGTAGAAAATTCGAGAATGGACTGAGAGGAGATATCAAGTTACCGGTGGCTGGGTTGTGTATTAAGGAATTTCCAGTGTTAGTGGAAAGAGCGAAAGTGTTGGAGAAAACTAAGTTAGAGGTGGATAGCCAGCAGAAGCATTTGGTTAGAGCTGGAGGGCCGATCATTTCCAGAGACAGTATAGGTTCAAGAAAGACTCCATATGCTCGTTCTTCTTTATCTTCGGGTGGTAGTGGTTCGTCTTCACAGTCCTTGGCTTTAGTGGGTCAATCGAGACAGCCAGGGTCAATAACTTGTTTCCATTGTGGAGGACCACATTTCAAATCGGTATGCCCTCAATTGGGAGGATACAAGAGATGTAATAGATGTAGACAAGAAGGTCATTGGGAGCGAGAATGTCCAATGGGAAGAAGGGTTGTGTCACGACCACCAAATACTGGACGGTTTCAACATAGGGGTGGTGGACGAGCGCAAGCAGTAGGGAGAGTGTATGCAATGACTCGGACGGAAGCAACGAACGCAGGTAACCTTATAACCAGTACTTGTTTGTTGAATGATGTTAGTTGTTGTGTGTTATTTGATTCGGGGGCAACACATTCCTTCATTTCGAAGGAATGCGTTGAGAAGTTGGGTTTGTCTGTGAGAGAGCTTCAGTTTGACTTGGTGGTGTCAACCCCAACAGCTGATGAGGTTAGGACGACCACTTATTGTGCAAAATGTTCAATAGTGGTTGAGGGTCGTCGGTTCAAAGTGAACCTAATCTGCTTGCCTCTTCAAGGTCTAGAGGTAATTTTAGGAATGGATTGGTTGATGACCAATCATATTCTTATAGACTGTGGTGAAAGGAAATTAATATTTCCAAAAGAAGATTTTGAGTCATCGTTGACGATCGGTGTGCTAAGGCGAGATATAATGGAAGGTGCCAGTTGTTTCCTGGTATTCTCTCATTTGGACGTGCCGTTCGAGACAGATTTGGACCGATCGGTGCAAGATGATAAGAGTGAAACCATAAGTCTGTTTACTCCGATTAGTTGCTGACTCTGTTTCACGTAATAGTCCAAATTCCTTGAGGTACCATAAGTCTGTTTGATACGACAATCAAACCATTAATGTCGTATATTCATGTTTGATACCACAATCAAACCATTAATGTCGTATATTGATATTTGATACAACAGTCAAATCATTAATGTCATATATTCATATTTGATACTACAATCAAATCATTGATGACGACTAATATACTTATTAACAAATTGTTTCCACTATTAATTAGTTTTTAATTACCTAAAGCAGCTACCTCGACTGATCATTTACCTTTATCAATAAGTTGATTTTCATTGTAACGTGGACGGTATATTTCATATATTACATTATATTTATTAGTTGAATAATTTTGGGATTTGTTTTTTCTTTCTTTCTTGCATTCAAAAAAAGAAAATTGTTGCTGAAAATTGAAATCTTATAAATAATTTTTTTTGGCATGGTTACATTAAACAATCTATAGGAGCGTTCGGAAAATTCATATATAAATAGACTAGACGTTAAACACTAAAAATTTATTTATTTATAAAAAAATATTACAATTTATAACTCAAGTGAGAGTTATATTCTTATATTCATAAAAAAAAAAATGAGAGTTACAATAGTGTATTGAAACATGTTGCATTTTTCAAGTTAAAGACTTTGGAGAAACTAAATTGAATAAAATTTTAAGACAAAACCGATTAGGTCAAATTTATTATTATTAAGATTGATTGGCACAGGTAACAAAGTGGTTTCTTAATAATGTTAAATAAATTTATTTAAGTAAAATAAGAGTATGATAGATAATATATTTTTTAAGATTTTAATAAATTATATATTTAAAATGACTAATTAGTAAAAGTAGGGACGAAAGTGTGTCTGTCAGCTTTTCAGTAACATCACAGGATAAGAATATCAACTTGCTGGTCAAACCCTCATAAATCGAAACTCGTATGAGTGAAGGAACCTACCAACCATTTAATATATTTTTTTTTGTTGTAAGTTGTATCGTAAGACGATCTCATCAACAATCGTTGGAACGGTCAATTACATTTCAAGTGGTAAATCAACGAGTTTGATAAGTTATTATACAGGTCGGTCCTATGAATAAATTTGGATAGTTAATATGCAATTTGAAAGAGCAAACAAACAAGTTCAAACATTAAATATGTATGCTAACAATATACCAGTTTGGATTATCATTTCATAGTTTGAAGTAAGTCATCATCAAACAAGATGGTCTATCATGTATCCGTTCACATAGTTAAGTACTACCTCAGTAAACAGATACTGAATCTTATCGATTATTAAACAAGTCGATTAGTTATGCACTAGTCTGAATTAGTCAAACATTTACTCAAATAACAGATTATCGAACATTGATAATTACCAAACATATCGATCTTGAATTAGACTGATATGAATGAACAATATAAGAGTATATTAACTTTAAAATTGATTAACTTAAAATTAAAGTATAATTACTCACAGTTAAATTGTAATTAAACTAAAATTATTCAAAAATTCATCACAAAATTTATAAATAAATATTTGAGATAAGAACATAGATTACACTCCTCCAATAATTATTATTTATTAAAAGTTGAATTAATTTTCACATTATCTTCTGTGTATTTCATTCAATCGATTTAAACGTACATATTATAAATTAATAAATAATTTTTAATCATTAGACAACTTAATATAATCCAAACAATTGACCTTGATTCTATATATGAAATATAAATAATTACAAACTTTTATTGATAATATTTTATGTTTAATTGTTTTTTTTTTCTATTCTTCTTGCATAAAGCTGACGTGTGAATTTTCTCATTGTTTCTTTTCTTCTAATCATGCATGTAGCCGTCATGAGTGTACCACCATGTCACTAAAGTTATGTCATGCATCGATTTATCACAACTCACAAATTATAAGAACTTTGTTATTAGAAGAAAAGGTGACGTTTGTGGACTACAATGCTAACATTGGGATAATATTCCCCTCATTAGAATAAGGAAATCAGCATATGCATATTTTTTGTCATCTATCACGAGATATTATGTAACATCGAGAGAATAATTAATCAATAAAAATAAACAATTTAATGAATCAAATCAAATTCTTTCAAAAATAGGCAAGTCAATTTGTGAGCGTATATTAAAATAATTTGACAAGTTTTTTATCCGTCATATTTTATTTCTTTTATTGAATAAATAGTTAGTAAAAAAATTAATTACGTTAATTTGAATTAAAGTTCATTCATAATGATAACACATAGTTGAAAATATTGATTTAGAATACATACGAATAAAATAATTACAATTTAACCAAATTAATAAAATTAAAGTTTTTATATTAAGATTGTTATTATTCTTATTATTGCTAAAGATAAAATATTTCAATATTTATTAGAAAGTGGGTTTTTAAGTCTAACTCAACTTCCTTCACGCCGAGGTATAGACATCTCAAAAAGTGATAGTGGTTTAAAAATAGCGAGATTCGATCATTTTAATACTAAAAGGTTTTAATATAAATACTTTTATTATGAATATTATTTTAAAACACTTATATAGAGTTCCCAAACTTCTTTTTAAGAGTTTTTTTTTTCTACTTTTCTGATTGAAGAATCGAGATCGTAAAATTGATCTTTGTGGCAAATTCTTCAATTCAAACCAATCAGTTATTTGTTCCAATAAGTTAGGTTTCAACCTTTTTTTCTTTACCTTTTTATGTTATTTGTTGCATGTGAGTTTTCTTTCAGTTGCATGTATCATTTTAGTCATCAATATGAGTCTCAATTGATAAGTGATTATAAGGGTATGTCCTGATCGTTCTTGTGATTTTTCTGTGTAGATAAACCATCATGCAAGTTGAGAGTGCCAGGATACAAACAAAGTACCACATTGGATAAAACAAGAGATGAACATAAGTTTATATACAAATAAGATACCTCCATTGGTAAGAGGATTTTTGGAATGATACCAAAAGCAAATCTGTGAGGACTTTACCCAAAACGGACAATATCTTACCATTATAGATATTTATGTGTGTGTTGAACCTCCTTAAAAGAATGAGTTGTATTAAAAGCTAGTTTTGACTTGTTTTATAAAGTTTTTGTGCTTGAGTTTTATGTGACTAAGAGAATTTATAATTTAGGCAATTGAGCAAATTGGTACAAATTTTCATGTTTAAAGTTGTTTTTGAATAAGTTAAAGTTTATTAAAATTACAAAATGCATTTATTGATAACTCTTTTTGTATTAGCTTGCATTTTTGTGTACTTTGGTGTTTGTTAATCTAATTCTTTTACAATGTTTATCTTGTTGGTATGAGATGATGAAAAATAGATGTTGATGCATCTCTGATGAAAAATGTTGATACTATAAAATAATCCTATATAGAAGTTTAAAAAAACTCTAAATTATCTTTAATTATTTTAAATATATTTATTATTACCGTTATTTACTTTTTAAATAAGTGTATTAATATCATCCGTTTTGTTTTATTGATTTTATAATCTTTTATTTAATCTTGGTTTTATAATATTATTTAATCTTGTAAGTTTATAATATTTTATTTAATCTTGTAAGTTTATAAATACTATCTAAATAAACACAAACCTCATCTTACAAATATAATTTTTAGAATTAAATTAAATTTATAAAATTCACGAAAACAAATTTCTAAAAATTAGTATGGGTTACAACTTGTCTCTAATAATCATTAATCACGAGAGAGGATATTATCTATACTCAACAATTACACCACAGTGATGAAATAGAAAATTTTATGGTAGCAAACCAGAACCGAGACAAAATCCATGCTATTTTGCAAAGGCTAGCAACATAAATCAAGCACATAACAAAAGAACGAGAATCTGCTCAAATGCATCAGCTTTACCTGAAGTCATGTGGAAAAACTTGGTTGGCATCTGAACAATTTAAGCTAAAACAGAAGAAAACACTTTTATAAAATCTAGAAAGATAATCGGAATCTCTCACGCCAACCACTGACACATGCCCAATATTTTCTCCAAAAAGAAACAAAAAGAAAAGGGCAAAAAAAGTATCGGTGTTTTGTTGATATCTGGGGAATCTAAGCTCGAGGGGTAAGGTTAAATAAGCCTCATCAGATGGAGGAAAACAGAATATAATTCTAAAATTAGGAAAACATAACAGAAAGATGAGATTCCTTTGCTAAAATTCAACGAGAAAAAAAACCACAGAATCTCTTTGCGCATGTTAAGACTATAGAGAATGACAACATATCTGTTTGAGTGATAATAAAAAACAGGAAAGCAGCCATAGCTGCTCATAATATCATTTAGATTAGATAAGACTTTTCTTCTATACACCTCATTCTGATTTTGATGTTACTTTTGCCCTCTGAAATAGGGCTCTAAATTGCACGCTTGCCCTGAAGATGCGTGTTTATTTTGCTAACTCCATTACTGCTATAATTGCAAAAAATTCTACACTTTCTCTAGCACAACTTGTATATGCTGATGCAGCAAATCTTACTCAGAGAGCAAAACACTCGCGTGAGTAAAAATTGACTTTTGTAATTCTCTTTAGCAGATCACATGTCTGTTTTTTCACAACATATCGGAAAAAAAACTTATTCGAATCAGATAATTATACAAACACATTCGAATGAACAAATATTTGTTACTGGTTTGTTCACTCAAAGTTTGATTTTTACATGTATGAATCAAAGTAAAAATGAAGAACATGAATACGAAGTATCAACTTTTGAACGTAAAAGAGTTAACGCGAAATAGACCAAACCGGTTGCATTTATAACCACTCAAATTGAGGATCCTGAGACGTATACGGAATAAACTACTATATGTTTAGCATATACATATACCCATCTGTTGCAGTCATGAAGATAAGACCAAGCCAAAAAAATTGCTAGATATTCTAAAAAAAACACAGATCCAGAGTTACCACTAACCATGAAATTCTTCATTGATCACTAAAATTTGATCATAAAATTGGGCATCCATCCGTTGAAACAAACAGTGAAAGACAACCCAGTCTAGCAAAAAGAAAGGAAAAAGAAACAGAGCCTAAGGAAAAGTTCTAAGACATCTCGTTGAAACCCTCCCTTGAAAATTTGAGGAGTGGATCCAAGGATGAGAAGAACCAAAAACCCATTACAAAAAAACAAAAAAAGAGAAGAGAAAAGATTCCTGGGTAGTTGTTCATTTACAAATTCAGATTCTGACAATGAGAAAAAGAAAAGGAAACGGGGACGTCAAACCTCTGCTTTCTGCAGCAGAGGGGTGAAAACGACGACGTTTTCCTTACAGGAATCGGAAACGTCAGCATCGGAGACCAAGTTGAGGAAGTCTTGGAGAGAGAGTTTTCCGTACTTGTGTTCGTCCTTGTGGAGAAATTTAACGACGTTAGAGAAAAAGGGGACTTGGCAAGGGAGGACCAAACCGCCGTTACCTCGGAGTCCGAACTGTTCCTCGGTTTGTTTGAGGAGCCCCTCGAAGACGGGGAGGTTGAGGAAACGCGCGGGTATGGCGAAGCGCGTGCGTTCGGGGCCGACGTACACGAAGGTGAACCCGGAGGGAGGGCGGCGCGTGGAGGAAGGGTCCTCGGAGCGGCGGCGGATGCTCATTTGCTTCCACCGCGACATGAGGTGTTTGAGACGCACGATTTGGCGAATCTTGTCGACCTTCTTATTCATCGCACCCGCCATTGGAGAAGGGTGAATGAAGAAGAAGAAGAAGAAGATTTGAGAGGTTTTGGTTTTTGAGTTGAAAGAGTTTTGAAGCGAGTGAGAGGGATAAAATAGTGTGGGAGTGATGAGTGAGAACCGATCCTCTGCTTAAGAGAATGATTGTGTTTTTCCTAACCCAACCCTATACCCATTTATCTTCCCCATAATAATTCACACATTCATATCACTAATTTTTCTTAATTTCAATCACAAAATTAATTAATCATTAATTTCAATAACTTATTAATTATCACACACGGTACTGACTTTTTCCGTTATTCAGCCACATTTAAATTCAGTATTATTGTGATATAACTTTATGTATCACTTTCAAAAACCACTTTAATTAATTATTAATTCACATCATCACAAAATAATTATATAAGTTCCCCTTCCTTCCTATTCTATAATAACTGTAGTGTAAATTGGGTTTAATTATAATTTATTTGCTACACTTTGTCCTTTTTGACTTTTTTTTTCTTTTTATATAACTTTATTTTTGGTTTTTTAAAATTATTTATAACTTAGTCTAACTTTCAACGTTTAAAATATTCAACTCGACTTACACATAATTTAGTTTACCATCAATTTAGACAATATGGGATATGAAAATGAGGTGATTTTATTTCATAAAAGAAATACTAAATTTTTGTTAATATATGTAAGTTGAACTAATCAAGATTCATAAATTATTTGTTTTTGAATGTATTTTTAAAATATAAACAGTTTTTATTTAAAATATAGTTAAAATAAAATCTTAAAATTATTATTTATTAATTATAAATAAATATTTAAAACTAAAAACCATATAAATAATATTATTTTAAACAATTAGATAATTGACATAAAATTAAATCAATAATTTATTCAATAGCCTCCCAAATCCCTTGCTTTTCTTTATTTCACGTGCATTTTTCTCACTTAAAACTTTCTTTACAAAAAATCTTCGCCTACATCAAAGGCACAGTTTCTACCAATAAACTTATAATCAATTCTTTTAAATAACTAATTATCTCAATAAAAAAATATCCGTGTTGTACGTAAAAATAAGTTGAAGATTAAATTAACATATATTTAAATTCATTACAATATAAAAATAAAATAATTATAAATATACTAAATCACATTTAATAACTGGATATTTCGGTTTAAAAGTGCCACAAATATAACATTCGTTTTTATTGAATCTTATTGTCTACTAAGTACGAGTTGAATTCAAACACTTGTTTGTAGTTTTATATGATAATTAACAACAATCCCTTATATAGTTCTATCTTCAATTTCGTGATAATTTTTTAAAAGTGTCTTATTAGTTGAATAAAATCATCGATATTTCATTATGGATATTTTTCTACTAATTGATTGAATAAAACCACGTTAAGGTTAAACAATTATTTTGAAAAAAAAAAAAAGCATTTGCACCACAACACATTTATCATATATGTTATTTTTTAGTTTTTGTTCTTATTAAAGTTAAGAATTTCAACCAAAAAATACTAAAATATTTATGTTGTTTTTTATTTTGAGAATTTAATGTTTGAGACGAAGGATGAGGACCACCGAAACATGTTTGTTTTCAAGTGTTAGTAGTGATTTGTGCGGATAAATTTGAGGAAAAATGAAATATTATCATTTTTACACGGATAAACGATGAAGAGAAAAAGACATTTCAATATTTACCCTTTTACATAAATGTCCATCATTTTTTTCTTATTCTAATTGTAATAATATTAATTGTGAAATTTAAACTATTGAAAATAATTAATAATAATGATAAATACTATTATTAAACTTTCCAGATAATTAATAATAACTATTATTATACTAATAATACTAATAACATTAATAATAATAATAATAATTATTATTATATATTGATAATAATTATAATTTATTTTATATTAATTTTAATCATAATGATAAAATTGTAGTCTATCAATTTTATCTATTAAAAATTATTTTTTTTATCTATTACATCTTTCACAAATTTTTATAAAATTTACTTTCAAATCTCTTTACTTTCATATTTTCACCCCTCAAAACAAACAATCTCACTTTTTCCTCTAATGAATCATGTTTACTTGGTATACAAATTGAGATTTACTTATTTTAATGGAAATGGCCCTGATTATAGCAGCGACAATTTAGGTGTTATGGGTGAGTCAGTTTGAGATTGGATATATTTTAATTTTAGTTTTTAAGTTATTAAGAAAAGTACACGAAATTTAGCTTTTTTTTTAAGTCACAAATTAAGATACTGGAATTATGAAAAAGAAAAGTGGAAACTAAAATTTTAGTTTTTTGTAAAATAAGTTGACCAAAATTACAATTAAATTATTCTTTTATACGAATTAAGAAGAGTAATAAATGCATAATCTTTTAAAAGCACATTAGTTTAATTTAGACGGAGATGATAATTATTTTTGAAAATAATTAAAGCAAATAATTAATTATTAATTAAATATCGATAACATTAGTTCATTTCCATTTTTTCGTAAATTTAAAATGTGAGACAGAAGGAGTAACCAATGACAAATTTTGAAACTAGTATAAGAGATTTAAATAAATAACGTAAATGTTTATTATGAATATCTTCGTTACTTTTAAGGGAGGAGATGCTTAGAAAACAATAATAGTAAAATAACTTATATAAACGTATAATTCCATGTCTAAACTGGTAAATCACGCATTGTGTTAGAATCATACGTATATATAGTCCAAAATAAAATCAAATAATCGAATAATAATAGAATATATTATCTCAAATACAAAAATCTTACTATTTAAGTTTCGCATTAATACGCACCACTAATTATGGTTTTATTCATTAACAAAAAAATACTAATAACATACCTATTGTTGATGAATGTTTAGAAGAACAGATTATGTAAAGTTACATACAATTTTTTTAATTATTTGAGTATTTAAATTAAAACTAATAATATTATAAATGTTAAACAAAAACATTTATAAAAATTAGTACTATTAAATCAGGCCATTCATGGAGTTTTGTTAATTATGAGTTAGCTAAACTAACCCAATCCAATTCAATTATTAAAAAATCGAAAAAATTAAATTTAGTTTAACCCACTATATATCGGTGGATTAAATTGATTCAGATACTTGTTTTTTTAATTAAAAAATAATAAAAATTTTCTAATTCAAACTTAAATAAAGAAAAAATCTTAAAACTTATGATAATCAAACATGATATTTTATTTACAAATATATTATAAAATTTTCTCAATCAAAATTTTATTAATTTATAATAATTCAAATTTGTTTCTGTCATTAAATATAAATTTATACTTTTTCATATTATTTAATTATTTTATACAAAACTAATTTTATACGAACTTCTTTTTTAATATTTTATAAAATGATTAATAAAAAAGATATTTATTAAAAAAATTAGATAAGTAGTTGAGTCAACTTAACTTAATACAAATTTAATCTAGATAGTTCGGATTTTTAGTAAATTAGATTAAAAATTAACCCATCCCATACCAAAATTTAAAATTTTTGTTAAATCCAATGTGACTCAGATTCGTGATGGATCGAATTAGAAGTTCATATCCGTTTTGATAACAATAATAAAAACAGTAATAATAAATGAAAAATTAAAAGCCAAACAGAAAGTTGTAACCGTACAAAAGCAAAAAGAGTTAGTGCAGCGGAGGGCGGAGTTTGTGGGAGAACGCCGTAGTACTTTTCCGTATGCTCTCTCTCTCTCTCCTCTTCCATCACATCTCATGCATTCACAGCATATTATAATATTCTCTTTTATTTATCTTATCACATCAATTTCTATAAATTAATTTATTATTTATGCGGAAACCAAGAAGAACGGTTACTGTTTATATATGAAGGAATTTAAAAGTTAAAAAAAAGAGAGTTTTACCGGTCAAGTCTTCTGAGTCACTTCACATGGGTGTGATGCAGATTAGTTACTAACCACTCACATGAAGATTGGGACACTACACCCGTGATTTCTTCACCCGCTCTTCTCTCCACAATCACTTTTCTCTTCCTTAAACCTTACTTTTTTTCCCTTTTCTTTTTTATCGCGCCTTACGGATCCCTTGCCGCAAATCACTCTCTCAACACTTACCAATCATAACCATTAAAATATTCCTTACTTACCATTTTCAACCGCTCAACCTCTTCCTTTCCTGTACCTCCTATTCTATTTTTAATTATGCTCATACCTAAAATTTATAATTCAAAATAGTATTTTTTATTAAATTCATTCAATCCAAACTGTTTAATAAGTTTACTTAAATTAAATTTGTATATTACGAATTAGTCATAAACCGAAGGTTAATAAACCTACATGTCTTGTATGACCCCGTGAGTAAACTGGTAGGTTAGATTACAAACAGAATTAACACAGGTCGATTACCATTTAAATTGTAATTAGACTAACACTAATAAGAAATTTATTTTAAAATCTATAAAAAATTAAACTGATTGTTTTTATTACACATTTATTATTAGTTCTTTCAGACAAGACATTGATATCCCTTAATCAGAGTATTTAAAGCTGTCCTGCAGAGATCGAATGAACTTTCTGATTGTCCTCCAAGATCCATGTTGTTCGCTTTCTCTCTTTCTTGTCCAAACCTTGTGGCATTCTGACACTGAAGTTAATAACTTTGGGTAATAATCTTGTAACAATTAGAGTTAACTAAGTGATCTCCCTGGTAGATATATATTCATATATAGAGCTTACCATTACATCTGACCTATTTATTACCAATAAATGATATTATTCACATTAATTGTCAATTTATAACTATCATTTTCATTAATTGTCCATTAATAATTGTTATTACTCAAATTAATTTTTAGACCGATCCATCATTTTTTTCACTTAATGATCACTCACCCAATCTTTGACTGACCGAGTGGTCATATAATATAGTAATACATTCAAACAAACACTAACTTTAATATTGAAAACCTTGAAAATTGAAGACTCTATATTGGAATATAATTGATTCGACCCATAAACAATTTTTTTTTTTAACATAAAATATATGAAACTTCAACCTAACTTAACGGACTGCATAATGAATTTATCAAAATCTTTACACCAGAGTAAAACACTCGAATCGAAATTCCAAATTGAAAAGTAAACTTTATTTATTCTCCACCTACGATGAATAATCTCTCTAATCACATGCCTAACATACCAATCCATATGTGAAAATATTTTCATTAGGTAAACTCAACAACTCATCCATTACTTAAGAGAATTGTCTAACTAGATTCGTTAGTCATTAATAAAAAAAAAACTAGTAGGTAAAGACGTACTTAACAATGCTTCACAATTACAAGGACCACCTTCTTTTTATTAACAACGAATTTATATCTCCTAGGTTTGACAAAGTATAAATAGAACTAAATTTACGGATAACAATAACTTTTTTAAGAATATTCAAAATTTAGCACAAATCAAGTACATATTCAATACACAAAGTACAATTTAAAAAAAAATTACAAAATGTGCAGAATTTTCTTTTCTCTACAGATTTTTGCCAAACTCACTTCCTTTTTTACAAGATTCCATAACATTTGAGAACATGATGTATTAGTTATCACATGCTATGAATTAAACTTGCTTTGTACACATAAGAAAGTGATGATTTAGAAATGTTATCATTTTTTTAATAAATAAAGAAAAGCAGGATGCCATGCAGAAGCAACGGTGGTAGTTTTGTGCAGAAGAAGCAGGGAGGTTGCAGAAATCAGAGGCTTGTGTCGGGTAAAAAATGGAATCACGCTTACCAAGTACAGATTCGTGAGATCAAAGGCTCAGCATGTAGAACCGTCGACCCACACTTTTGTCGGCACGTGCAGGGCACGAGCGTCAAAGGACTGTGCTGTTTCCAACAGACGCCTCTGTGCGCGTGATGCTTCTTTAGCCTAGAACGCCGAGACGTAATCTTGGCAGTTTTTACAGTTTGGTCCACAGGATAATCACAACACTAGTTACGATCCCAGGACGGGAAGAAGAAATAATAATAAAAAAATAAAAAAAACAAGAAAAAAGGTAAAATAGTGAAATGAAAAAGTTATTTTTTATTTTTTTTGTTCGCTCAATAGAAAGTAAGTAATCATAAAATAATATCTCAAGAGAGACAATTGAAATTCAATTTTGAAATAAAAATAAAAGAGGATAAATTGAGAGAAATGAATGATAAATATGTTAAATATATAATAAAGTGATTATAGTTGAAATGATTGAGAATAACTTTTATTGTAATTTGAAATAAAAATAAAAGAGGATAAATTAGGGTACAATACTTCAAGTTTTGTATTGTAATTTGTAATTTGTAGTATAAAGTGGAATAGTTTTGTAAAAAACAACTAAACCCTCTCTCTGTCCATCAAATAATTGAGTGTTTCATCCTCTACCTCCAATATCTCATCCTGCACCTCCAAAAATTTCAATTTTAACCTTCAGACATCTCATTCTACACCTTCAACTTTTTCAAAACTTTATTTTTAATTTTAATAAATATTTTTCCATTTTCTTTTCTTTTTTATTAAAAATAATCTTTACTATCTTAATAATAATTTAATTTAATTTAATTTAAAATTTAAATATTATTTAAAATAATTTTATATTTTAATAATTATTAAAATATAATTTATATTATAATAATAGTTATATTAAAAACATAAATAAAATAAAAATAAAAATAATAATAATAATAATAATAATAATAAATAATAATAAAAAAAATAATAATAATAAATTTGATTTAATATATTCAAATATATTAAATTATAATAAAATATTTAAATAAATTAAATAATTATTAAATTTTAAATAAAAATGAAAATTTTAAAAAACTTATTTATATATTAAAATCTATAAAATATGTTAATACTTTTGCTTTTTATTTAAAATTTAATAAATATTAAACTTAAATAAAAAATTATAATATTACTTATTATATTTTATATTTTAATAATTAATAAAATATAATTTATATTTTTAAAATAGTTCGAAAATTGAAAAATAATAACTAAAATAAGAATAAAAATGAAAATAAAAATAATACTTAAAATTATATTTAAATACATTAAAATATATTAAAATATTAAAATATTAAATTAAATTTAATAATTATTAAAATTTAAAAAAACAAAATTTTGAAAATTTTTTTAATCGGGTATAGATATCCGATAAGTTATGAATCGGATATCCATATCCGATAAAGAATGATTTTTAAAATTTTATTTTATATATAAATTTTAATAATGATTTAATTTAATTTAATATATTATTATAATTTAATATATTTGAATATATTAAATATTTTATTTAATATAATTTTACTTTTCTTTATTATTTTTATTTTAATTATTTTATTTTTATATTTTTAATATAACTATTATTATAATATAAATTATATTTTAATAATTATTAAAATATAAAATTATATTAAATAATATTAGAATTTTAAATTTAATTATTATTAAGACGGTGTAGAGTCATTTTAACAAGAAAAAGAAAATAAAATAAAAATATATTTATTAAAATTAAAAATAAAATTTTTTATAAAGTTAAAGGTGTAGGATAATGATGAGATGTCAGAAGGTTAAAAGTGGAATTTTTGAAGGTGTAGGATGAGATCTTGGAGGTGTAGGATGAAACACTCCAAATAATTTTAGAAACGGGCCTATGATAGCCCAGTAAGGACGAAAATAGTGGGCTTGGATTGCCTTCTAATCAGGCCCAAGATTGAGTTTCGCTCTCCCTCCAAGTTTACCCGTTTTTTTAAATGCATTTAAAAATTACTCGTGTTACTTCGCAAAGGCTTCTTTTTTTGTTTTTTTCTTTCACACGCAACATTTCTTCCGACTTTTTTCAAGGTGTGTGAACAAACTAAATCCTCCACGTAATATATTTATTTTCGTAACAGAATCTGTAATTCATTATTATATTTTATTTTTTAGGAAGGAGCCATTCAAAAAATACTTTATAAGAACTACTTCACTTCGAACAAAAATCCAAACATAATTTCTGAAGCACTGACTGCAGTGGGAGTAAGAAACAAACGGTGGCAAAGAAAAGAGGGTGGTGGCGCCCACCAGAAAGCGCGAACAAACACGTCCTTTGTCTGAATTGAAAAGGTATCGAATATGCATTCAAAGAGAATGTGCTGTATTCAAGAAATGATGATGATGATGATGATGATGAAGAAGCATGCTGATATTTCAATTCAACAATGTCCGTAGTATCCCTCTCCCTCACTAGTACTCATCACTCTCCACATCTTTGAAAATCCTGCACCGCACCTGTTTGATCAACGATTCAGTCCAATGAAGTGCTTCTCTTTGCCCTCACTCTCTGTTCCCACTCTCGCCGTCCTCCCACAATGCGCTGTCACGGTTAGAGTTTCTCTCATCAACAGGTTTTCCCAATTGCATGAGAGCGATTCCGTTATTCGCTCGGTGGCGAAGACTCGCGCTGCTCGGAATGGCGGCGCTTTCGACACGGAAATCGCGGTGGTCGAAAAACCGCAACTGGAGAGTCTCTTTCAAGTTTCCAGTGGCTACCCTTCCCCCTTCGGTGCCACCGTTAGAGACGGTGGAGTCAATTTCGCCATTTACTCTCTCAATGCACTCTCCGCCACTCTCTGTTTGTTTACTCTCTCCGATTTTCAGAATGTGAGTCACTCCTCTCTCCGTCTCCCAATCTCCGAGAATGAGTTTAATAATCCAATTGTGTGTTTGGATTCACGTTCGGTACTCTAAAATCACTTTAAAATGTTTGCATGTTTTGTTTCACGTCCACGAAACGTTTCTAGGTCTCAACCTCAAGCAATTTAAGTGACAAATTTTATACTGAGTTGTAGTACTCTTAACTTGCTTTAGGATTATGAACATCCGTTCATTATCACTCCACTTTAAAATAACCAAATAAATTCTCCGAAGGATCATCCAAATACACAGTAAAACTTCTGAAAACTTAATTCGGTGGGAGTTGTGGTTGTTGACCGTTTGAGTTTATTTGTTGCAGAATCGAGTGACGGAGTCTGTTCCTCTTGATCCGTTGATAAATAAGACTGGAGGTGTTTGGCATGTTTTCCTGAAAGGAGATTTTAGTGACATGCTTTATGGATACCAATTTGATGGCAAGTTTTCTCCTCTGGAGGGGCATTACTATGACTCTTCTCGTATACTGTTGGACCCTTATGCAAAAGTTAGTGCCTCTGCAGTTTGCATCTTCTTGTTTTGATTATTTTGTTCAAATTGGAACGCTGGCGAAGAGTGGCGCAACAAAACTCCATCTATTTATGGTTTTTTGTGATTTCTTTAGTTATTTGAGTGGACCCTAATCATATATTACTCATTTGTCTAGGCAGTTATAAGCAGAGGGGAATTTGGGGCTTTAGGGCCTAATGGTAACTGCTGGCCCCAGATGGCTGGCATGGTACCTTCTGATCATGATGAGGTGCTTTATTGTTTTAATGGTTTTTAGTTTTTACTGTAACTTTTTGAAAATTATGTGTCACTTGTGCAACTTGTTTAGTTTGATTGGGAAGGAGATTTGCCACTGAAGTATCCACAAAAGGATCTTGTAGTATATGAGATGCATGTGCGAGGGTTCACAAAGCATGAGTCGAGCAACACCAAGTTCCCTGGTACATATCTTGGTGTGGTGGAGAAGCTTGACCACTTGAAGGTGAAGTTTCTGATAATTGTTTAAGATAATTTGAAGAGTTCCTTGTGAAGCTTTATTATGTAAAACTAGTCCAGTATTCTTTTTATAAATGTTTTGTTCAATCTAATAGATTGTGCATTTCTGAACTAATGGTAATGAAATCCTCAACAGTATAAGGAAAGAATTGTGTCTTTATTTAAGAAATAGAGGTACTTTTTCAGCGAGATAACAAAATGCATGATTTTAAAGGAACTTGAATTGGACTCAGGGTCAGGGGTAGACTTTGGGTTGAGTCATACTTTCATCTAGGTTCATCACCCATACTATTCTCCATGCTGTTGAATCTACAATATTTTTTTTTTCACGAACTTGGAGTTTTACAATATGTGTTTTGCCTTTATATTGCGCTACTGGACAAAGCAGATATGAATATATAAAATGTTTTCTAATCCATATGAAACTTTGGTTTTATTTGTTTTGCAGGAACTTGGAGTAAATTGTCTTGAATTAATGCCATGTCATGAATTCAATGAGCTGGAGTACTCCAGTTACAATTCTGTACAAGGGGACTACAGGTAAGGGAGTTATTTTGTTCATGGAATACTTCTATTATGATTGACTTCAGGTTATATTGAAAACTTCAAGTCAACGTATAGTAAGGGTGATTATAATAATCGGTTATAAAAGAATAACTATCAGCATAATTAACTGGTTTTGACTTAACCAGTTAATTAAAAATGGGGATAAAATTAACTTATGACAAGTGAATATTAATTAAACATGAAGAAATATTAATCATAGATTTAGGTGTGAAGATGTACTAATATAAAAAATATTTTTTGAAACCCATTAGATACCTAGAACTGGCTATGGAGCTGGTTTAGGATATATACCTAGTTATTTAGCTAGTTATATAACCAGATTTTCATAACTGATTATAGTTTACTCATAATGAACACTTGTCATATTGGGTTTTGTACGGTTATGGTTAAGTTATTGAAATAACTTATCCATGAGAAGTCCTAACTTCTACTCATTCATTTTTGAGATAGCTTTTTTAACCCCTGATGTCTCACATATTGCAAAGTGGTATATCATAATTTGCTTTCCAACCTGATCATAGCTTATTTTGATTAATTCACGATCTCATTGGACAGTATTCTACATCACTGGCTCTAACAATTCGTTTTTTGACTTCTCTTAGAGTTTATCTTAATTATATCCATTTGTTGTAGGGTCAATTTTTGGGGCTATTCAACCGTCAATTTCTTTTCTCCAATGATCAGATACTCATCTGCTGGCATAAGAAATTGTGGCCGTGATGGGATTAATGAAATTAAATTCCTGATCAAAGAGGCACACAAACGAGGAATAGAGGTCACCAAAAATATATATGATATCATTTCATTCACTGGTTTCTGCTTCTTTTTTATTTTTAAATGAAATTATGTTTTCATTGCTATTTTACTGCTTCAGGTTATCATGGATGTTGTTTTCAATCATACAGCTGAAGGGAATGAGAATGGTCCCATTATTTCTTTCAGAGGTGTCGACAACAGTATCTATTACATGGTAGCACCCAAGGTGAGTTCAATATTTTTGCTCCCTGTTTCCACTTGTAAGTTGGGGTTAAGACTGAGTTTCTTTAACAGAACTGTCCTTGGATAACAAAACAGAAATGTAGTGTGGAAAATATGAGATAATTGCCAATTACAGGGAAAATTCCCTTAGTCAGTCAAAAGACTACTGTGAAATCCTCAAATACTTTCTATCATGCCATTCCATTCCTCCTCCTTTAGTGCTTCTCCTTATTTATTAGCACAATCCCTCTTTTACTCCTCTCATGCCACCTGTTCTTTCTGTTATTTTTCCTTTCTCTCCACAACCTGCTTTTTTCTTCCAGCTGCTGTCCTCTCTCATATACTCACAGGCCTTGATTGTCAGGCCTAACTCCTTGACTCTCTTGGCCTGATTTAACTGTCCCTTCCCCCCTTTTCCTTCTCCTGTTTACTGTAAATGGCCCATAAGTTAGAACTTTTCAAGCTTGGTAATAACTCAACTTTCCCATCCAGTTGGAAAAGGCTTTTGTTGTTGTTGGAAGAGGAAGAACTCAAATATTACACTAAAAGGTAGTATATTTATAAGAAGGGGATTCTTGGTAAAACTATTTCCAATTTTTTAATTACTGACAAATAAAACTCAAATTTTGTTTAAGGTCCGCGTCTTTACTTCTTAAGGATTGTAACTAATTTTGCAGATTAGGTTTTTGTAGCTCTATGAATAATTTCAAATCATTGTAATTTATTCTTGTGAGCTTTTGTTTCTTCTAATTCTAATTATATATTGCGGATAATATAAACTAGATTACTAGATATACTTTTATGAATTTTCAGGGGGAGTTCTATAATTATTCGGGATGTGGAAACACATTCAATTGCAGTCATCCAGTTGTACGACAATTTATAGTGGATTGCTTAAGGTATGATTACAATAAAATATGAAATATATTTCTCGTGGATTTTGTTTATAAATATATATTAAAACACTTTCTGTATATTATATGTCCCAATTCTTTATTTAAATCGGATATTTATAGTCAAATTAATACAAGATTGTTGACTTTTTTGCTTATGGGCATTTACATGCTTGGCATAGGTGTACAATTACATGCATGCTTTATATCATAAATTTCAGATGTAGAGGTGTGTGTGTGGGACTGTTCCTTAAAGCGTCAGAGAACATATGAAATTTAGATCCTAGATTAGGGATTAAGTTCCGAGTCTTCTGTCATACAACTAGCATTTCGCTTCCTATATAATTTACCTTAATGCCATACCTTTCACTCTTATAAAGTGCATGATGGTATATTCTTTCAGTTTACTACTGTCTGGTCAGATTTGTTTCAATTCTTATTTTACTTGGGCTTATTACAGTTGCTAATAGAAGAGTTTTACTATTTTTCTCTTGTGCAACAGATATTGGGTTACAGAAATGCACGTGGATGGTTTTCGCTTTGATCTTGCTTCTATTATGACCAGGAGTAGTAGGTAATATGAAGTGCATTGTTTCTAAAAAATTTATGTAGACTGGTAGATCATACTGTTCTTATTACCTCTCATTACTTGTTACCAGTCTCTGGGATGCAACTAATGTGTTTGGTGCTCCAATAGAAGGTGACTTTCTGACAACTGGAACCCCTCTAGGCAGTCCACCATTAATTGACTTGATCAGTAACGATCCTATACTTCGTGGAGTGAAGGTTTTCCAACTTAATTCTTTACAATCAATTGTGTACCTTTGTTTGTTATCAGTTTTTGGAAATACACTGTATCCTCAATTCCGTGCTTTCTAAATTAATTTTTGAAGTGTATCAAAGTAACATCTGAAATGAAGGAATCCTTTTTAACGTAATTTGCAAGAAATGAACAGATTTCACCAAAATGATTGTATGGACCCTGTTGGATTGGATATTAGGATTCTCTGTAAGCTATCTGGGATTGTACAAATCAACCTCTCTCTAGATATGGTTGGTCTGTCTAATTGTCTGTTTACATGACAGATAAAAGGGTTTAAAGAATAGAAATTAAGTGTTCTGCTGATATTTGAATGGGGGTTGATTTTGTTGTATGATTTGGGATTCACAACATGGAAATTTAGAGTGGATAGATTGCTTTGATTATTCTCGTATCTGCAAAGAGGCATGAATTCTGACATTTCTTGCTACAAGAAACTAATCAAAGGAAAGATAGGTGTTCCTTGCTGGTCATGACTATGATTCTTATGGTTACAGTGTGTGATTAATACAAATTGTTTTCAGTGAAACAATGAAAAATGACGTTTTTAAGGGGCAGTGGGCAACACAAGGATTAAGGGTCACTTAGAAGAAAAGAAGGGAAACAGCAGAATCATTATGTTTCTGCAAGAAATTCATTAAGTACCTCAAACACTTGGTAAGGAAATTGTTAAATTTTTAAACAATTTTATTTCAATAATTGCTTAAAGATTCCACTAATCTAAACAAATATATGTATACGGATGATTAAATAATTCAGAAAGATGGACTCGCCTTGGTCGTAGTAGCTATCTTGGTATGGTACACCTATTTACTTTGTAAAAGAAACTGAATGAGAGGGAATTTTGATTTTATTAACTTATGAAAGAGGAAGCTTACGACTGTAGCTATAGCTAACTGCTTATAGCATGAGAGATAGTTGTGGTGTAAGCAACTAAGTGCTTAATTACATTGATACAATAGATAGTAGTTAGAAATGCTAACAACTCTTACTATTTATATGCATTATTTACTTAGAGAATATAACTAATTACATTATCCCCTACCCTCAAACTCAAGGAGAATATTTGTTTAGTTGAAAAACTCTTCTAATTGGGTTTGCCTCTAAGATCTGACAAATGAGTTAAAGAAAGAGGTTTGATCAACACATCTGCGCACTTATCCAGGGCTGGAATGTGATAGATGAAAAGCTGTTTGGCCATAATCTTTTCCAGCACAAAGAATATCAATCTCCATGTGTTTGGTGTGGCTATGAAACACTGAATTATGAGCAATAGGCACAACACTTTGATTGTCACCAAGAAGAACTGGGTTAGTGAAAGGAACTTGCAACTCTGTGGGCAGAGCAGAAATCCATGTTAGTTTAGTAGAAGTTTGGGCCAAACTTTTGTACTCAGCCTCGTACCGGAGGGAGCAATAATTCTTTGCTTGCAAGGCCACCAAGATATTAAATTGGGATCAAGATAGATGGCTGCTCCTGAAGTAAAGCATTTGACATCAACATGAAGCTCCCAATCAACATTACAAAAGGCTTTAAGTTACAAAGACTATGCGACAGATGAAAGTTGAAGATGTAGCCATGAGATGAAGTACCTAGTGATAGGCATCGAGGGAATGAGAGGAAATGGAATGTATATTATAGAAGAAATAAAAAGGAGTTCGGTGGGCAGTTGTGTGAGAGGAATGAGACTTTCTAAGAAAGTCTTTATATGGTACGCAGGATTAGGGTGTAGAGTAGTTTTAGTATTTTTTGAGAGTGTTGACAAGGAATCACCCTGGGAGAAAGGAAACATATTTTTGCCTTTGTAAATAGATACTGTTGTGTCACTCCTTGCTCTCCGTGAGAGTAATATCACAAGGAACATTCAATATACTTTGTATATGTTCTTGTCTTTTTACCTTTTCAAACGTGGAACGTAACAGTTTGGTGAGAGATGGGCCAGTGATAAAGAAAAAGTGAATGTGGAAGCGAGGATGGATTTGGCTATTATAAATGATAAGCTGCAAGACATCTAAGAGATCAAAGAAATGCTGCATGAATTCAAGCAAAATGAAAAAAATTCTGAAGGAGGTGAAAACTCAATGAACAGAGGGAGCCCACAATGGCAGATCCGATGAGGAAGAAGACTGGCAGAGTCCTTGGATCAAAAGGGTGGAATTACACACATTTGAGGGGAGTGATCCTTTATAATGGATAGCAAGAGCGGAGAAATTCTTTCAGCTTCAGAATGCCACCACAAGAGAAAAGTTATGTGTGACTTTCATAAGCATGGAATGGAATGCAAGCCATTGGTTCAAATTTTGGAGACAAAAATCCAAGAACCCATTTTGGGAGTAGCTGACGACTGTGTTTATTGCATTGATACAAGAGATAGTTGTTGGTAATAACTAACAACTTAACTATTTAACTACAATATTTACATACAAAATATAACTAAGTGATCTCTTATATAGGTTTGTTTATGACTCATTAGTATCGAATTTCCCCGATGTATCTCCATTGGAAAATATTAATAGTGTATCAAAGTCATTGGCTCATCTTCGTAACTGACTCAAACGAATACAATATGAAGTAGGTAAAGAATTATGGATTTATGGATTTCTTGTATAAAAAATCTTCCTGACTTGAGAGGAAGTGTACTAATGTGGAAGAGATTCACAATTGAGGGCGAGATTGTTGAAGGAAAATGTGGGTTAAAAGTCTCACATTAGATAAAAATGAGTGAGAAGAGCAACATATAACGAGAAAAACCTGCAAACCTATTATTTTAAGGTTTTTGGTTGAATGTGGTGTCATCTTATATAGGTTTGCTCATGGTTCATTGGTATCAAATCCCCCCAATATATCCCTTTTGAAAGATCTCAACGCCAAGTACATATTCTAACGCTTAACCTTTAGAACTTGTATCACAAGTGAAAGTCCATTGATTTAAATAGACAAATTTACTGATTGGGTAATTTAAAAGGAGATGGCTAAACTGGTCATAGATATTTAGGTGATTGAGCGTTATTTTTTTGCAATAGGTGCTCATTGTTGGTCCTTATTACCTTATCTCACTTTTGAATTAGAATATTCACAGGTTAAGGACAGCCTTTTAAAGTAGTGTTTCCTTCTATGTACCATTTACTGTCTTGTTGCCTCACCTCGTCTATATT
The DNA here is from genome assembly GCF_016808095.1 of Vigna angularis. Classification (NCBI taxonomy): domain Eukaryota; kingdom Viridiplantae; phylum Streptophyta; class Magnoliopsida; order Fabales; family Fabaceae; genus Vigna; species Vigna angularis. Next base: position 62,661,365 of record NC_068970.1, on the reverse strand, counting down.
GAGTGCATAGCACAATTCGTTGGACTTGGTCATGCTGTAGTATTTTGTTGGTCATTGTAATCATCGTTATCGGTTTTATAGATTAGTTTTTCACTCATTTGGAAGCAGTTAGCTAACATTTCAAGTTACTTAATTTCTTCTTGTATAGCTTATAGCTGAAGCTTGGGATGCTGGAGGCCTCTACCAAGTTGGCACTTTCCCTCACTGGGGTATTTGGTCAGAATGGAACGGGAAGGTTAGTGCAAATGTAACTGTTGGATTCATAACCCTGTTATTTTGCTGTAACAAAAGCATGTAGAAGCACATCTTGAAGTAGAACTATCTTTTGGAAAAAGAGAACTTGATAACAAGAGACACAAAGATCATAACTGCATCAATTCTATTGCATTATGTCATATGCATCCTGTAGCCTATTTAAATGAAACTGCAAGAATAATTGCATCAGGTTTCATTTTTATTGAAAATAACCTGGTTTTAAATTATATGATCTTGTCAACTGAAATGCAGTTAAACTTTGTATGTAATTTATATCTTTCTTCAATATTTCTTTCTGGAGTTTGAATTTATGACAGGATATGCTGTACAATGAGTGGATCACTGTAAATCACACGAAAGTGTCATGGCTTTTCAAATGTTCAATCTTGAATAAAATGTTGGATTATGAATTTGGCACAAAACTGGTCAATTATTTTTTATGACTAATGTACAATGAATTCTCTTCTTTTCCAGACCAGTCTGCAATAATTGATAATTATCAGTTGTATGGAATTACCTATCTATGCATTTAATGAGTTTTTTTTTTCATTTCCTTGACACAAGCTAAAACTTTGAGAATTTAACCAAAATATATGGACTGTTTTTACCTTTAACCGAATGCTTTCACCCTTGTACAAGCTCTTCTGCCGCCACCTGCCCCTCCTCCCCATCCCAATGTTAGTTATTTGCTTTCCATGTATGTCTCTTTACCAATATGGTCATGATCCACAAATTGTAAATTATATAGTGTTCTTGTGGTTGGGTGTATGAGTTATGAACTATCTATTGTTTTGCAGTATAGAGACACGGTGCGCCAGTTTATCAAGGGTACGGATGGCTTTGCTGGAGCATTTGCTGAATGTCTTTGTGGGAGTCCTAATTTATATCAGGTTTATTTGGTGTCTCATACTATATCAATAGTTTCTTTTGTATATAAACTCCCACATATACTCTTACTATTGTGATAATTATTATTGATTTATTGACAGTGATTATTGCTTCAATGGGTCTGTTTTTATTTTCCTACTTTGTACAGTAAATATCCTGTTTGGCTGTTCAGATTTGCTTGATATATATTTTATTATCACTCATGACATTGGTATTTATTTCAGCTAAATTTTGTATCTTTAGCTCTGTTGCTGTCTTCTTTTCTTGTACTTTCTTCTTTCTTGTAGTGGACATTACATTACCTGTATCTTTGGTCCAGGGAGGAGGAAGAAAACCATGGAATAGTATTAACTTTGTATGTGCACATGATGGGTTCACGCTGGCTGATTTGGTGACCTATAACAACAAGCATAATTTGTCAAATGGGGAGGACAATAATGATGGAGAAAATCATAATAATAGCTGGAACTGTGGACAGGTAATGTTTAGAAACCTGTTTCAGAGTTGCATTTAAAGTGATTTTCTTTTACTTTTCCTTCCACTGAATGCTGTTACTTCATCTCAAGATTTTTTAAGCAATCTGAATACCATTAATATTTCAATGTTCATGGCAAGATTTAAAGCCCAATACTTTAGCAGTTAGGAAATGGACATACTAGATTTATGTAGATAAGTTGTAATGTGTAGGTAAAAATTGTTCACAAAAAATAATAAAGAGGATCCATGGGAGTAATATAATCTTTCTTTTATTGTAAGTCACAGATTTCATGCACACTGAGACAAACTTGTCCAGTGTGCTCCCATCATTCGAAACTTTGCTTAGAATCCTTCTCGAAAGTTTTTCTTGGTTCTTCTTTGGATCCGCAATATAGTGGCAAAACACATAATGTAAAACCTTAAAGTATTAGAATATTTATGGAAAGTTACATGACATGACCTTTGTATTAAATGTTAATTTCATTTTTGTAACTAATGTAGGAGGGGGAGTTTGTGAGTCCCTTAGTGAAGAAATTGAGGAAGCGACAAATGCGAAATTTTTTTCTCACTCTCATGGTTTCCCAGGTAAGGCCCAATTAAAATATTAGTTCCTTTTCAAATTTGTTTGGACTGAAAGGATTTCTGTGTTGCGTGTCAATTAATAATAACTTTTGCTTTGTGCATCTCTGTATGATGTGAAAGCACATATAAAGATTCATTTAAGGGGTACAATAAAGTATTGTTTGCTACGACAATAATTGCGGAATGTGGTCATTAGTTGGATTTTAAGTATAATATGACTTTTATAATGCAGATGGACAAACAGTTAAAATGTAAAATTACTGTAGTTTAATGTTGTTGGCTTTTTAAATTGATCAAATTATTCTTTATTTATATAGATGTTAGCAGCACGAATTCTGCTGACTGACTTTCAGTTTATCTTATCAGGGAGTTCCAATGATATATATGGGCGATGAATATGGACACACAAAAGGGGGAAACAACAATACCTATTGTCATGATAATTATGTGATCCTCTTGTCTACTTAAGTTTTTCAATGCATACCCCACCATATTTTCAATTCTATTGATTTCAACCTTTTTGCAGCTTAATTACTTCCAATGGGACAAAAAGGAAGAATCCTCGTCAGACTTCTTCAGATTTTGTTGCCTTGTGACTAAGTTCCGCCAGTAAGTACTTCTTCAGTTTAATTGTTTTGTCGTTGGACTTTTGCTTTTTTATCATATTCCAATGTTATAATCCTGCAGGGAATGTGAATCTATGGGCTTAGATGACTTCCCAACATCAGCGAGGCTGCAGTGGCATGGTCATTTTCCTGGAATGCCAGACTGGTCCGAAACTAGCCGTTTTGTGGCTTTTACCATGGTAAGATAATTTTGTTGGCCATATTGCCGTGTATAAGAATTGTTACCGGTGAAAGACAGCAAGAATCAAATCTTGGGATCTATTTCTTTTAACCTGGCCTGAAAATGTGGAATTTGGACGCATTTCCAGTAACTAAACCTTAAGTCTGAGTTGAAATCGACCAGAGAAACTCAGCATCTGGCAATGGCAGTATGTGCCTGCCTAACTAGGTTGAGGAATGATCAATATGGTGCTTCTGTCTTAAGGACAAAGAATCTACGGTTAGCAGTCTCCTCTGGACATTAAGATTGGCTGGCAGAACAAATGTAGCGAGTTGAATTTGAACTCCTGTTATGATTGTTTGCTACATCTCTGGTTCCTATTTGAGCACGTGAAGAAAAATTTACTCTTAGCCCCAAATTTTATTTTGAAGTGCCAAATAATCGAACATATATATTGGCACATGGTATAAACTATAGGCTGAACTGCTCCAGGACTTAAACCAATACCCGCTCATTCAAAGCTGTCAATGTCATGCTCAGATTAGCATCATGGACTTTTTGATCTGTTTTTTCATTTACTAGTAATTGTCTTAGATAGAATGTTAAATCCTATACGTTCTATTATTGGATACTCCATAAATGACTAATACCCTTATTTGGCATGAACTTGAATACAGGTAGACTCAGTGAAGGGAGAAATTTACGTTGCTTTCAATACGAGTCATTTACCTTTCACAATTACATTGCCAGATCGTCCTGGATACAGATGGGAACCTCTTGTAGATACCAGCAAGGCTGCGCCATATGATTTCCTCACCCCTGACCTTCCTGGAAGAGAAATTGCTATACAACAGTATGCTCAGTTTCTGGACGCCAATATGTATCCCATGCTTAGTTATTCGTCCGTGATCCTCTTGCGCTCTCCAGATCAAAATGCGTAGCTTGGAGAATCCTGTTTTCTTGTTATTATTAGTTTTTTTATATATTTCTGTTCCTAGTATAACCATTAAGGAAATCTTTTGGTCGGGAAATAAAGAATAAAAAATGCATCGAAAATTTTCTTCAGTTTACATAGGAAAGGAAACAATAAGGAGAAGAAAAAGCTGTTAGTCATGTAATTAGACGATGATGGAAAAGTGGATAAGTTGTATTGGTGCAATATATTTTAGCGAGCTTGTTCCACGCTTTTATCAAGCCTTTCATCCAGTGACTTCGTATTTTGTGTGTGGAGTGAGCAAACAAAGGAGCACTTGAAGGTGTGAACCTGAGCACCTTCAGGTAAGCCAGCTATGGCATCTATCTCCACTCTACCTTCTGGCTACCAAGTGCCCAAAATGTAAAAGGCATGTCATTGGCCCCTTCTTTTTTGTTAGTAGCCCTTTTAATCTCTAATACGAATACACGCAATATATGTGCCCAAGATCTCCATTAACTCTTCTAATATGCAACTTCTGAAGCATGAGTTGCATATTATTTCTAAATTTCAGGCAGGCAAAGCCATATCAACACAGGGTAACAATTGACAATTGTCACTTTTATGAGAAGGCTGGGATAATGTTATCAAGAGATTATTTCACCCATGCTCCATTTTGTTCCTCTGAAATAAACTCTTCCCCCTTTCTCATTTGCTCCCACGTTTTAAAAGAAAAAAAAAATGCTTTTATTTGACTGTCATTTTAAAATTCCTATACAGCTTTATCACTCTGTCAATTGTATACGTGTCCACGGATAACAATCCGGTCTGAAAAAAAAAAATCTGATTCGCTGTTCGCACTTATATGGATACCTTCTTAAAAAATATTTGCAGATATTTTAAAATCGGCGGATACCGGCAAAAAAAATTATAAAAAATATATATAATATAAAATAAATTAAATATAAATTAAATTTTAATTTTAATTAAATTTAACTTAATAAAATATAAATTAATTTTATTTTTAATTAAATTTAATTTTAAAAAATAAAAATTAATATTTTTTATTATTTTTTTCAGATAGTGAGTACCATAGGACGGATAGTTTAATACCGACTATTTATTATCCACAAATAATAAATATCCGTAAATAATATGCTACGTGCAAGATATCCGTATCCGTATATTTTTTTTTTTTTGTCATTGTACATGCTAAAAGAAGACTGTTCACCAACACAATTAATATAGAAGATAGATGATATATTCAGATATTACAGATAAATTTGACACTAAACAAAAATATCATGGTTCTTATATTACTGTTTTGTTTTATGTTGATAAAATAGTAAATTTAATGGGTTCAACATTGTACGCAAGACATCGTGTTTTTTTTTATATTAGACTTGTAGCATGGAAAAGTACAAAATAAAAATATGGACAGTATTAAAAATTATGAAAAAAGAAATTGAATGATAAGGTATTTGACCTAAAGAGTTCAGTCTATTTGAATTTTTTTATCGACAATGGTGAGTTGTCCAAGAAATTTGAAGTTTGAAAAGGTTGAAAGCATATTAAAGTGATTCAAGACGTTAGATACAGCAACTAGAAAAAAATTCACTAGTCATGAGTGTGTTATTTGATAATTATCAATAGCATGGAATTACCTAATGCATACTAGAAAAGGAAGTGGTGTCTGTTTTGATGATGGCCATTTAAACTGGAGAAGTGTTATCAAGCATATTTTGCTATATTTTTTTCTTTACCAAAATTTGTTTAAAGTTGTAAAATCATGAATGTGGACGACACTTAAATTTATAATTTATTTAATTCTTTTAATCGATTATAGTAAAATTTTAGAAAAACACATTTACTGACATTTCTTTTACTAACAAAGTCGTATCGTATCATGAGGTTATTCAAGTTCTATGCCAAAATGACACCACCCATATTAGTTATTATCCTTTTTAAATTCAGCAAAAATAATGTTATCATCTTTTTTTTTCCTCTTCAACCAATGTAAACATCTTGTTAACGTCTCTTATCAAACTAATATGTACTATGGAAGATTCAATAAGAAAAAAATACGAGATATTCTGTTCAAGAAACTTAAATAATATGTATTTTAAAAAAAATAGATAAATACAATTGTTATTTTTTCAAAAAAAAGTACTCCTTTTAAATTAATTCGTTTTACTTTGAAATCACTGATATATTTTATAAATAGACAATCGAGATCAAAGTAAAATAAAAAACTTTTATAGGGGTATATAACGTGACAGCAAGAATAAATATATTAGAACGCTGATTCAGTTGTTAAATTTTAATGAAAGACTTAAAATAAAACATTTTAAAAAATAAATTAAAATCTCGTTTATTTATCAAATATCTAGAATTGTACTAGAAATATCTTTTAAAAATAATTACCACGTACTAAAATAATTTAGTTATCATATTATTTTTAAAAGATTCTCACTCATCAATAAAGTAATAATTTTACAGTTAAGACGGTGATGAGTTGTTTAAGAAACAAGATAATTAGTATATTTTCAAAATTTGTTTTTTATTCTTTAAATATTTAATAATTTAAATTAAAAAAAATATTTTTATTTGAAATAATCATTACTTCAATTGTTATTTATCCTTTATCTAACACGAGAAAAGAAAAGGATATAAAATTAAGAAGGATTGTGACACGTGGGTTGAGAAGTGGTGTCAGGTTTGGAGGGTTTGGGAATGTAAAGGTAAACACTGAAGAATTCCAGAAAAATCTAGACCCCACTCGATAAATACTACTCCCTCCGTTCTTCGCCAACCATAACACAGCATACCCAAAATCTCCACTACCTCACGCGATCATCTTTCGTCGCTCATTCCACTCGTTGATTCGATTCGATTCCTTAGCTTCACATCTCCATGGCGCTACACAGATTTTTGAAGAGGAAAGGATGTGTTGATGAAGTTAACGACGATTTCCCTCTCTCTTCTCCCGCTACCAAGATTCGCCGTCTCGTAAGTGCTTCCTCTTTCAATTCTTCACTATCTGCAACTAACCTATCTTTTTTTTTGTACTAATCGATTTCGTTTGCACCGTCTCAGGATGCCGAGTTGCCGCCAATTGTGGAAGAAGAGGAACCGTTACCGTCGCCGTCCCCGTCCCCGTCACCTAACGATGAGAGAGCTCTCGTGCTTTTCAAACCTCTTGCTCATTCCCCTTCCTCTTTCTCATTCACCATCGATTCTAACCTTATCAATGAAATTACGAACAGTAAGTGTTTTCTTCCGTTGATTTAATTCGATAAAATGTGTTTTAGGTTTTTCAGCTCTCAATTAAAACTCCTCTAAACTCCTATATTTAATAATAATGGTTTTAGTGTTCGCAATATTATAATAGATGATTTTCGTCCTCTTTATGATACTTAGGATGCTAGAATAAGAGACGAAGTTCATCCATTATGACTAATACGTAAATCCTTTTAGCCGGAAGTTATCGAATTCAGTTTTCTTTCTTGCTGTTGTCGTTTAATAGGAATTGAATGAAAATTTGATTTAACTGCATCGTCAGCTAGAATTAAGTGCATGGAAGATCCTGACCTAATTTCTTATGTGGGAGGCACATGAATATCTAGAATAGTAACGTTTTTAGAATGTAAAGACTAAAACTCAGGTCGACCGGAAATTAAGGATGTCAAACCTAAAACACGATTTTCTTAATTTATTTTTTTCATCTTATTTTATAGTGTTCTTAATTGAGATAGCATCATTATAATTGATAAATTTATTTTTGCAGATCAATTCATGTTGTCCAAACAGGGTGATGGCATTGTGACAGGGTTACAATCACGTGAGAAGAGTAATGATGAATTGGCTCTCGTGCCTTGGGTACCTACTTCTTACCAGTTCTTTGATGTTCATGATATTGAGGACTCAAACACTGAGTTGATGGAAGCTGATGAAATGGAAGAAGGTGGTGGTTCTATGATGATGGATATTGAACAAGAAGGTGACATTGATAGTGACCCTAAAACTTGCACACCGAGCATTCACTTCCCAACAGCACACTCTGGAATAACAGAGGGATTCCAGCAACACTGCTTGTTGCCTCAGCTTCCTCACCGCACCTCAACACCCATCTCTTGGACCCGCTGAGATTTGTTTGTTACCTCTGCCACTTATTAAGCAACTTTTTCCCGTATTTAGGACAAGGGTTTGTAGACTAGACTGAACCCGTTAGTTATAGTTTTCTTTTGCGCTATGGGAATCTCTCGGCTATGGAAGTGTCACCAACAAAGGAAAATGAATGTGTATAATGTTTTTTGTCGCCATCTATGAATTGCTTTTCATTTTTCGAAATTCGTATTACTGACTAAGGGATGATGAAATGACTATTACTTCCAATAAACAAGTTGTGTATTGTAGAATTTGAAAAAAAAACTGAGTATGTTTTTATATCCAGACATATTGACCGTTGAGATTTTAAATAACTGAAGCTGTAATTTTAAGATTTAAATTTCTGAAACTAGAATGTGATTAAAAATGACTATTTCAATTATTTTAATCTCTTAAATTTGTAATATTTTAACTTTTCATTTGACAATTTACTACACGAGCTCTAAGATATTAACTTTTTACATAAGTGTATTGTAATTTGTAATTTTAAATAAAATAGTATTTTCAATATTTTATTATTTAGTTTACTTTTAATTTATTAATGATGTGAGTATTTAAAAATTTGTTTCTTTTCTATAATATTTTTAATTTTATCATCATTATTATAATAATAATATTATGTTATTACATTATTATTAAATTTTATTATTTATTAAAATATATTATTATATTATTAAGAACAGACAAATTTTTAAAAAATACTATAAGTCGAAAAAAATCACAAAAATATTCAAGTTAAATTTTAACAAATGAATAAAATTGTTATTCATTTGATGAGAAACCGAAAGAAAAATTATAAGGAAAAAATGAGCTGAGAAAAATGGGAGAAAAAGAAAAAGTAAGAAAGGTAAGTTATTGAGGCTTTTTAATGACCAGAGAGAAGACATTCATAAGGGTAAGATGAGTGTGTGAGAGGAGTATGTTAATTTAAAAAATAGGAACATGTGTCATTTATTAGCTCAATCACGTGTTATTTATTGGTTCAATCATACCCAAACACAAATGCATCTTTCTTTCTCTCTGAAGTAAGTTTATTTTTGTTTTCATTTTGAATTTTTTTTAAGAAGTGTTGTGGTTGTGAACTGTGTAAAAAATTGCTTTTTGTGTTTTATTGATTTGTATTATTTATAAATAAATAGCAACTATATATATATATATACACATATAAAAGAAATATAATTATTATGGGTATATAAGTATAATAATAATAATTGAAAGTTAAATGTAAATATTATTAAGAAAAAAATTAACATTGATAATAATAAAATAATAAAAGGATAAACATATTAAATTTGAATGAAAACGTTTATCATAATGTATAAAATTAATTAAAAAACATATATACTGACTTTTGTCATCTCTTCCATTAAATTTAAACATAGAAAGAATATTTGAAAAAACTGACAGAAAAACGAGAATTTTATAAAGACCAATGAAATGAGTAAGAGTATTACACACAAAATAAAAGCGGGAGAGAAAACCACTGTTGCAGTTTATTATTATTATTGCAAGTTTATTTTAGTATCATTATCATGGTTATTATTATCAGCATTATAACTTATTACTGTTCGATCTTTTTTATTATTGTGTCATTCACCAATATCAAATAATCTTTTCTTTGTTTTATTGAATTATTATTTTATTATATATAGAGAGAGATCTTTATTGATATTTTATATAAAGACTAATTATCCTAATAATTTTTTTTATCTTATTATATCTATCGAAATCTTTAATGTGTTTACTACCATTAGAATTAGTTGTGATTGTTATTGTTTTTATCACTGTTATTCTCTTTTTATCATCATTTGGCCACCGCTGTCGTTATTATTGATAATATGGTTATCATTATTATTCTTTCTGGAGAATTTTAATTAGAAATATCCCTGAAAAGCTGGTTAATGAGTTCATATATATATATTTGTTAACTTCTTTTATGTATATTCCTTCCACTGAAATCTTTTAGTACTAAAAATAATTAATACAGATGTCGCCACTGTCACTCTTCGTTGTCACCATTTCGATAGATATCATTAGTAACTAATTGTGTTATTAGAGGGAATTAGATTGGTCATTTGTGTACAAATATACATTCCATGAATAAGGAAATTATATTTCTTTTATTTCTTATTTTTTTATGGTAAGGTCTTCCTTTTCTAATCTAATCTAAGTGCATTAATTAAGCCACTCCATTAGTTTCATCACTACTTTATTTTGTTCCTATTTAAGTTAATTTTTTGTATCAATTTTTTCTTTGTGCATAATTTAGAGCTATGAACTGTGTAAAAATACGATTTTGAACCATAATTTCAGTTTAAAGTTAATTTTTATATTCAATTTTTTTTCATAATTTAGACGTATGAACTAACTTTAACCGTGTAAAAATAGATTTTGAACTAGAATTTCTGCTTTAGTTACTCAATTTAGTTTTTTTATGCCAAATATCTAGTTAACTGGTGACTATTAAATTATGGATCAAACTCACAATAAATAGCAACTTCAAAGACTAAATTGACTTAATTAATTATATTAATTGTTAAGGGTTTATATAACCTACTGTAGTTTCCACACAAAAATCTATTTTAATAGTCTTCCTTAAATTAATAACAACCACCACAATTTGAATTGCTTATATAATTCATAAAATAAAATCGACCAATACTTATTCCATTATATAATAAATTCCATTTTAGTAAACAAAAACTATTGCCATTTTACAATAAGAAAATACTCACTCAAATATTTCTCTAAACTTTAGGAGAATTTATCAGTCCCCTTAATTATTGTAACCTTAAACCAATATTTCACAAAATATGAACAGGTATTCCCCTAAGAACGGTGCAGATGTAAAAAAAAGAAGCTGCTATCATTTTCTTTTATTGGCTGTCATAACGGAATAGGTTTTTCCACAACCAAATCAAATGATTCTGCAGAGTAGAAATAAATAAAGGAAAGACAGTGATACGTATAACCTCTGACAGTGACAATATACTATCAGAGTAAGGAATCCTCCAATTGGGGTACACTAAACACCAACCACAGAAAAACCAAATGGCATAAAACTTGTGAACAAACCACATGGATGCCTTTCAGATGGAAAAAAATTCAAAACAAAACGGCAGGGCATTAAAGTACATCGCTATTCCTGAGTTATGGCCTACAAACCCTGCACTATTTCTCCTTCACAAACTGTGTATGGATTCATGCTGTATGTAGCATTTTTGTGACAGGGCCAAGCTTAAAGAGCAGTACCAAATTAATGTCCAACATCATTTCTGTACACTCTAGTCTCCGGAGACAAATTTTTTCTCTTCATAGTATCTTTGCTCACTCCTAGTTTTCTTAGCATTGCGTTTCTGCATTAAACAAGAAATCAAACCAGATAACAATGTCATCTTAAAGGATCAAACATCTATCGTAATTTTGAAAGCAAAAGCAAAAGGGGTGAACTTCTTTAGTCCAAAAATAGGAACTGATATAATCATGAGCCTGTTGATGCAAAACCCACTACAATTTGATCTCAACACACTCATTTCAGTTTCAAATGCTTCAGTGGTATGTGCATGATTCTTGGCTTTTTCACGTCAGACCCCACCAACTGGAGTACAATTCAGGAATGTGAAATAGTTTTTTAATGAAGTTTTACTTTGAGAGGTGAAACTGTGCATTTGTGAAGAATTATAAAATTAACAGCACCTTTGATAAACTCTATATTGGCCTAATACACTCGAATAACAGATTAACTATACCAATTAAGATTTGAAGGTTAGTCAAATCTTGAGAAGCAAAAATGGAAATAAAAAATCGTATTGAAGAGATTACCACGTAAGCTTCATGATTGGCCATTATCCTTTGGGCTACAGTGGCAGTAGTAATATCTTTTGGGCTTTCGAGCAAACGGAATATTCCCATGCTCTTGGGGACCTCATATGGATCTAGCTCACACTGCATATTAAAACTTGTTCAGAAATATGTGAACATAGGAAAATGATATCGTATACCAAGTGAACTGAAAAACTAAAGGTGCACTTACATTTAATGACTTCTCAGCAATAGTACCATGCACAACTAGTGAGATATTAAAAGTGGTGATCTGTTTGATTCCAAAATAAACATTATCATCATAATGAAAATATCCAATGAATTCAAATTATGTGCAACAACTCTTCAGATGCAGCGATGGATGTGTCAATAGAAAATAGACCTCATTGTAATGAAAATATCCAGTCGGTTCAAATTACCAAAACAAAATTGTATTTGCAAAATTTATGTTTTTAAGAGAATAGTGGGGAGGTGAAGTTTGACGAAACATTTTAAAAAAATGGTAAAACTACTTGAACGAAATCCAGAAAATGTAGAATCAGAGACTTACCATGTCCTTTGTAATTTCCCAAGGTGAACCAATAATAACTTCATCAACATAACGAGAAGCTAACACACTAAGGCTACGCTCATGCAGATGCATGATTGGATAGTGATTTCCTCTATGCTCACTGCAGAAAATTTGTTAGTTTCTTATCTGTCGTTAACACCAACTGGATAATACTCATATTCAATAGTAAATATATACCTCACGGTCTCATCTGAGTGGATTCCAACTAGAAGAAAATCTCCAAGCTCCCTAGCCTTCTTAAGTATCTGAAAGAACTCAGACAAATAAATAAGACAACAAATAAATAAAATGGCATGCGCTTTGATTTCAATATTTATCTGTACCTCAACATGGCCTGCGTGAAAGAGATCAAAAGCCCCGTCAATGTATACAATACGTGCATTTGGTCCAGGACCCTACAATAAGATGGAGTGACGATGAATTATCACAAACAAAAATTCCACAAACTGTAACAAAAAAGACAAATTGCCTCCAATGTGAACCTTTTAAGTGTAACATAAATTTAAGTCATTTTTGTTGTATTAAGTAAATCCGTATAAATCTTGGTATTGTTTTAGGGTAGCTCTCAAAGAAACAGCAAGAATATTTTCAACTAAAAAATCACCAGAGAAAATTGTGAACCGAGTGTGTTCTTCTAAAGAACAGGCATGACACAAGCAAACAAAAATACCTTGCCATTTGAAAACTGGACAATACGTCGGGAAGTTGGTAGAAATTGAGCTATGTGGGAAGCCTGTGATGGGTTTTCTTCTTGAGGTTTTACCTCACTGCCATTATGATCTTCACAACTTTTTTTATTTCTTAAAGAAGACAGTATTCTCCCTGTATAAAGCATTGTTAAATCAAACACATTATAAGCTTAATGATTCACAATAGTCGTTGAAGCATAAAAAAACATTTATATCAAGCCCCAATATTAGAGAACTCGGGTAATATTTTTCATCTAAAGAACCACAACTTCATACAAACGTATCACACCAGATTTTTCCTGCAAGCTTATTTACCCCTCAGCAGATGATGTCGTGTCAGTATCCTGATATGATATGAATAGAAGCTTAGTACCTACGATATCTGTACTGGAAACTCCTTCAGTACGCTTAATTTGCTTGTAACGACCAGCTTTCTTTGCTGCAGCATATGCATCTGTTCCGTCTGGAAGCAGGCACGGATCATCACCGTGTATGACATAGTCAATTTTGTATTCATGAAAGAGACGATCCAAGAATTTCTCAGTAATTGCATAAGGAGCATCGGTTATGACCTCATCCACCCATTTCAATCCACTGACAAGGGCCAGCCTACAAGATAATCCATAACTCGGTTTTCAGAATCACCGACACAAGACTTTAGAATTGAAAAGACCATACAAAATCAAAATTTATACCTTTCTGACATAGACAAAACGGGTGGTCCTTTATTGGCCACGATCTCCTCATCACTCACGAGACCCACAACCAATTCATCTCCAAGAGCCTTTGCTTGTCTGAGAGCATTGGCATGGCCATAATGCATCAGATCAAAACATCCATCCATGTAAACCCGAATGCGCCTCTTCCCAGACTTCTTCTTGTGGAAAATCCCCAAATTAGACCAAGAACATGGCAGTGACAAATAAGGAACACCAATCCCACCAAAGTAGCTGGTTGACAACCCCAGCAAGGCTGCTGTAACCATTAGACCCCCAAACACGCGCGGGTAGTAGTTTACCCCCTCCCAAATCCAACTGTTGTGTTCGTAATCCATGCCCTTTTTATTTACTTCTTTTTTTTTTCTCAGAAATTAGTTATTACATATAAGAGGAGGCACAGACCTGCAACCAACCATCGTGTCAAAAACAGAATCAAATCCGTTTTATTCTCACAAGTACAATTCCCACAAACATTGCTAGTAAAACTCAACGGAGAAAATAATGCTTCAAAAATGCAAAGAAAAAAGTTCAATTGCCACCCCCAACCAAATGAAACAACCATTTGCATGCAAAATCCTTACGGAAAACAAGAAAATTAAGAATCGGGGCATTCACACATCCCTGATCTAGCTTACAGCAACACCAAAAATGCAGCTTTACCGAAATGAAATTAAGAGTTAGAACGAATCTTCGGTAGCGTACGCAGATGCAAAAAAAAAAAAGTCCAAACTCAGAAATAACGAGAACCAACCTGAGATCCTGAATAAAAAAAGAGAATTGAGGAGTAACAAAGTGCGAAAACGAAGATATGGTAAGAAGAAAAAAACGAGTTCGACGAGATGCAATGGCCGAAAGCAAAAAAAAAAAATAGATAGATGGAAGAAACAGAAGAAAAGATCGAATCAGAACCTTTTTTTTCGTTGCTTTTTCCGTTGCCTTTGTGTCTGTGTCTCCTCGCTCTTTCTCTCTCTCTCCTCCTCTGATTCGTATGGAGGAAAGCTGGTGGTAGTTTTTTGGTTTGCAACACAACTTTGTCTGAAACAAAATAGGCTTCGCTTTTTCTAAACACGGACCAAATTGCAGAAATATAAATATATCGCAATCTTAGCGGTCAATTATATAGGCCAATGACTCTTTTACTCCTCCAACTTATGCTATTCTCTTTTCTTCCTTTGTTCTTCTAGAAAGATAATTCATTTTATTTCCTATCTTTCAAAAGTAATTAGAAATTAAATATCACCAATATCTGATTTAAGCATTAGTCCCACCTCGGATGGACCCCTCCTCTCATATGTGGCTGTGCCTCAATTCTAGACTCTTAGGAGACATTTTAGGGCAATATTAATTGCGTGTTGATTCACTGCTTATATATATATATATATATATATATATATATATATATATATATATTATTTTCAAATTATTATTTTTATTCAGTTACTCAATCCAACGGTCTGATTTATGTACATCTGGGTGATTCCAATACACCTGTTACTTGCTATTTCCATGCTGATTTCCGCACGTGTTAGAGCCTCTATATTTTTATTATTAGATTTTTAAAATTTTATTTTTATTGGTAAAAGAATTTATTACAAAAGTTATATATATATATATATATATATATATATATATATATATATATATATATTATAATCAATTTATAGTGTACATATTCATATAAAAGAGTAATATACTGCATTCAACTAAAAATGTAAGACATTTACATTATGACATTATGATCATATAAAAATGATAAGACATTTAATTATGACATTATGATCATTCAATAAATGGTAATTTTTGTCTTTACCATTATAGTGAAAACCATGTTAGAAGTATCAAATTTTCTTTATTAATTATTGATGTATATTAATTTTGAAATTTGTAATATTTACAAATATTTACATATAATTATATATTACATTATTTGTCTTTTTGATGTTATAAGAATTAGTTAAATTTAGTTTCTGTGTTTGCTTTTCTTATTACAATTTTCAAATTCTATTTTTATAATAAAAATGTATAAAATGAACAAAAACATCATTTTAATTAAAAGAATATGATTTATTAAAACGTTTGTTAGTTGGTATTTATCATTTGAGTTATGATAATGAATATCACCTAAACACATGTTAATGATGAGCGGATTCTGAGTGGGACATAGTATAACCATTTTTGTGTGATCAGTGTCATATCAATGACCAGGAATTTTGAATGATATGGTTTAGTAAATGGGTGGCTTCTCCAAAATATAACTATGTTTCCTTTTAATTCTTCTTTCTTACAATACTTTTATAGAATACATTATTTTCTTTCTTCCACGCAAAACCTTGTATGTTTGTCTTCTTTTTATATTACTACAATTATTTATTTTTTAAGTTCATATGCCACAATTTATATTTCTTTATTATAAGTATTAATAAAATATATACAACATGATTGTAAACTTAATATGAGTATACCACAAACATTTATGCGTATTTACTTGAGGTTTAATATTAGTTAAATTATTATTGTTATTGCTTATTAAGTTTTATTATAATAAAATATATATTTAAAACAATATTATTAAAATAACAAATAAAATAAATTGTTACTAATGAATAAATAAATAAATTTAATATTTTACCCATTTTTATTGTATTCTTTATTCGTATTTCCTTATTAACATGATTTAATGATTTATTTTTCTCTTTTATCTATACGTACTCTTCCTAAATTTACACGTCTATAAATTTATATCTCTATATAAAAGACTTTTCTTTCTTTTCCTCACTTTTTTTTTCACTTTTATTCTTTTTATTTAAATTTAACTGATTTTTTTAATTTAACATTTTTAAAATTAACTATTTTTCTAAATTAAAGAAATAAAATTTATTTATAAAATAAATAAAAACTATCTATAAGAAAATTGTAAAAATTATTTATATTTATTTTGATAATTATAACTTCATTATTTTTTGTTATAAAAAAAATAAACACAAATGCATGTGTTTTCACTATTATATAAAGATGATTATATTTTTGGTATTTTATTATTTTTTTAATAGAATAAATATTTAACCAATTTTATCTTTGAAGAAACTACTTTTTAAAATCTAACCATATTTTTTAATTTGATATTTTTTTAAACTTAACCATTCTTTTAATTAAAAAATGACATGTGAAATAAATAAAAATTGTTTATGATAAAACTATATTTAATTTTATAATTTTACTAATAATAATTTTATCAGTTTTTACTATTATAAAAAATAACACGTAACCTCCCTATATATATATATATATATATATATATATATATATATATATATATATATATATATATATATAATTAGTAAAAGACATTTGATCAACAAATATACCGTGTTAATTTACACTATAGTTTTAGGGAAGATGAAACTCACACCTCGAAAAAATTACAAAAATGTAAAATGTATTTTAACACATTTTTTTTAACCCATTAATTAAAATTTATTAATAATGATAAAACTAACATATTTATTAAACAATAAATAAGGTAAAAAGGTTATTAAGGCAATGTATTTAAAATAAGCCAAAGATAATTGGAGAAAAGTTTATGAGAAAAATAAAAAAATGGCAGAAAAAACAAGCACTTGGTGGTATAAGGGATTGCGGACTTTGATTCTCTGCTTTCGTGTGCAGCCATGGCTTTATCTCTACCTACTCATTCTTCTCGCTCCCTCCTCCCTCTTCCACCGTCCACCAAACCCACTTTCCCCACCCTCCGCCGCCTCAACCACCGCGTTTCACTCGTTACTGCTTCCATTCCCCTGCTCCAAGTCAATGACCTTAGAGCCAAGATCATCGAGTCTAACGTCCAGATTCTCCACGGCGTTAACCTCACCGTTAACCAAGGAGAGGTCCACGCCATCATGGGAAAAAATGGCTCTGGCAAAAGTACTTTCGCCAAGGTTGCTCATTTACCCTACCCTCTTTCAATCAATTGAAAAAAAACTGATTTTTTAGTGTTGAAATGTGACCATGCTAATTGAACAATATGCAGGTTCTAGTAGGGCACCCTGATTATGAAGTTACTGGAGGCAGTGTTGTATTCAAAGGGGAGAATTTGCTTGAAATGGAACCCGAAGAAAGGTCTCTTTCGGGTCTCTTCATGAGTTTCCAATCCCCCGTTGAAATTCCTGGTGTTTCCAATGATGAGTTTCTTGTAATGGCCTACAATGCTCGAAGGAAAAAGCTTGGTCTACCTGAGCTTGGTCCACTCGAGGTATTGTAAAGTTGATTTTAACTTTAAGTCATTTAAGTTAATCCAAATAGTACTCTGTGTTTCTCATATATTGTTATGAGGTTGGTTGTTGATATTACCTGTTATGGTTGTGATTGTTTTGTGGTGCAGTGTTTTTCTTACCTGATGGAGAAGCTTAAGCTTGTTAATATGAAGCCTGATTTTCTCAATAGGAATGTGAATGAAGGGTTTAGTGGCGGTGAACGCAAACGCAATGAAATCTTGCAGCTTGCAGTTTTGGGGGCGGATTTGGCTATTTTGGATGAGATTGACTCTGGGTTGGATGTTGATGCGCTTAGGGATGTTGCCAGTGCCGTTAATCGGATTCTCACCCCACAAAATTCTTTGATGATGATAACTCATTATAGACGGATTCTGGATCTTTTGAATCCTACACATGTCCATGTTATGGTAACTTATGACTTACTATTCATCTTCATTGTCATTGCAAGTTTTGGAGTTGTAATTCGTCTTATGTATGGGTTTTCACTCTTCGTTATTGGAATCATGATGCTAGTTCTATCACATTATTTTTCCTTTTTATTGGGACACTGTCATATTTAGCAATCCCAGGATAGCAGATGAAACTGAAAATATTTTACAATACAGGGCTTACTGGGATAATGACTATTTTGAAATAATTTATACAGTTTATATAAATATAAATGATCAAGTATTAACAAGTACCAAAGTATCTAGACATGTTCGTTATTAAGCCATAGGTTTTAGCTTTTTGAAAAAAACCTACAAGTAAAATAGTAACGAAGGATGCCGTGACTGACCAAATAGATAGAGAAAAACAGAGTGCTTTAGTGTTGTGCATGACTCATATCTATGGGTGGGTAGATGTTGGAGCGATTATAACCCTATTTCTAATTAACGGTTGAAAGACAACTGCCTTGTTTCCTAGGACGTAGGAACATTACTGAATCCTGTTATATCACTATGCATGTGTGTGTGCTAGTTTATTCTATTGTTTTAGGTTCCAGTTGTTGGTGCTATAATTAGTTTGGGTCCGTGGGTTATAGATAAAAGAACTCGAGAATTAGACTACAGAGTCAATAAATGGAGAACATGGACTGATGGAACTAAGGGA
This sequence comes from Vigna angularis, assembly GCF_016808095.1. Lineage (NCBI taxonomy): Eukaryota > Viridiplantae > Streptophyta > Magnoliopsida > Fabales > Fabaceae > Vigna > Vigna angularis. The sequence continues at coordinate 62,642,133 of NC_068970.1, read as the reverse complement.
ACTAGAGAAAACAGAAAAAGGAACTCAGTAGTGTGACAATAACACTAAAAACAGAGATGAATGAGAATAAGTGAACAATGAAAACTAGATTTAATCACGAGAAATCTGGAACTAAGAGTGAGAACTAGATGTCAAATAAGCTTCATCATGGGTTGCCTGAAAGTGGCCGGAGGATCAAACCGAGGTTGTGAAGTAGTCGCAAGATAGGAGGGAGGAGATAATTGAAGCATGGTAATCATGAACTTTAAAAGGAATTTCTTTAAGCTGAAATCCCTTTTTTACCTAAAATTACCTCCACAAATGACCCTCTAATGTTAATTTTGGTGGGCAATCTTAGGATTGTGGACAGTTTTAACATAACGGTGCTATATAACTGCTACAGAAAGTGCAATGCCATGGTAGTGCATATGGCCTCTATGAGCTGTTATAGCATGCTATTGGCAACTCTTGACACTGTTAAGAAAAATATTTTGTTAAATAGTTGTGATCTTGGGTATTTTGGTAGTTTAGAGCTGTTATTAAACATTTGATTTGTATCTTGTTTGAGTTTGCAAGTTAATAGACATTTATTTGTCTTCTTCTGATAGAATATTGTTTATCTTTCTTAGAAAACAGTTCTCAACCATGTATGAGAAACTGAATGTGCATTATGTTTATGCTGTATGCTTTGTGAAATAATATGAATGGACCTTTTCTTTCTTTTTCTCAAAAATCAGGACAATGGAAAAATTGCAAGAACAGGTGACATATCAATGGTAGAAACTATTGAGGCAGAGGGATATGAAACTGTCTCCACTTCAACATAATACAGTGTGTATCGGTATTTTATTTTACTTCAGTGTAAATTTCCTGATCCTATTTCAGTTTAAGTTCATTTTCATTTATAAATAGTTGAAGAATATCCCTTGCAAGAGCATAGTGGGGAATTGACAGTATATATTATTGTGAAATGAAGAAAACTTTCTTACCGGTTGTAGTGAGATACATAATAAGGTGAACTGATTTGTACTGAGTTTGGGAAATTTGTTTGTTTAACTGCTGCAAGTAGTTGAATACTACCTTGTCCTCCTATATATGAAAAACAGACATATAATTCATCAGGACCAATAAAAGTACTTAAGTTGACTAATCCTAATAGGGAGGCTTTTAGCAATAATCTTTTATTTCTGAGTACCTTAAAAATTCAAATTGTAATTGCTTCCAGATATGCCTTTCTCAGTAAGATAAGAAAATCTTTAAATGTTGAATTTCAGTGCATCTACATTAGTCTCAAATATCATCAGTTCTTGTAAGGAGCAGAAAAATATTTTCAACGCAGATGTGAGTTCGGGTGCACTACCAGGTAAAATTCATTCACGTTTTGTTTTTAAAGGTCTCGTCTAAGTGCTGAGCATTTCAAGTCATTAGTTTGATCATAATAATTTTCAAACCCATTAATATTTTTTAAATATTGTTTCAAATCCTTTATTATTTATTGATCACTGATATGGGTAAAATATATTTGAATTGACTGTAAGATAAATGACGAAACTTTGTAGTTGTTTGTCATTGATTGACCTTATCAAGCAACTTAGTATCAGGTTTTGTAGATTCATTTGCTATAGAAAAATTGTACATTTTACCATTCAACTTACTATGTTTTTGCACATTTTTCCATTTGATTTTTTAACTTCTACTCATGTTACCACTTTGTTGGTAACAAAATGATGCTTTGTTTACAAAAATTGGTAGAAAAAGCATAGTAAGTAAAATTCGCAGAATAATAATACTTGAGCAGTAAAATGTACAAGTAATTCTTTCAATTAACATGACATGCTCGATAAACTTTCTTAAAATAGCTGTTTGTGTTGCAGATATGTATGCAGTTGCAGTAATGTTTTGATTGCTCCTTTCATCTTTCTTGTATCCATTTTCAAAACGAGGAAGCTTCTTGACTTGACTTGGGGACATTTTCTTCTGGGCATTATTTCCGTAGTCTTTGGTATAGAAATTTCGAAACTATTGAATGGGAGGTTTTGAAGTTATGCTTTCGCTTTTGTTTTAGATTTGAGCACTTTTGAATTGTTAAATACCTACTTTAGGATCACACAGCCAACAAGGATTGGAACATATGTTAATTCAACGTTAAATGCTAGCCAAATTTTAGTTCCGGTATTTGCAGTTTACCTTCCTTTTTCTTTGGTGGGCATATTAAAGAACTTAAATTATTGCATTTGGAATCATGTTTATCTGTACTCGTGCTTTGTGCTCTGAGAACATTTATGAAGAATTATTGACAAGTTTCATCAACATGCCCTTTTTAAAAGCTGGAATAAAACAGGGTAAAATGTAGCGTAGCATCTATGTCAGCAGACCAAACAATGGTCTTAATATTATAATTAAGTGTTCCTTTGTACCTTTTCTGTTTAAATTGTTGGAAAGGGGTAGTTAGGAACTATGTGATATGTATAAGAAGACAAGGATCACCATTAACATATGTTTTGGACTGAGACCAGGATACTGGGACTGTTTTTTCCTGCATCTCTATAATTTCTCCCTCACCTGCATATGAAAATAATTCTGATTTTATTGGATTATACAATCTGGAAATCATTTTCCAAAGTGAAAATTAACCTTTGTTTAATCTGAAAGTCAAATTTTATTTTTCGGATTCCTCTTTAATCTAGAAGTTAAATGATTTTCGGAGTGTGCAATTCAAAATTTATTGTTCTCTTTTATTACTAAATTATATAATCTAAAAATTATTTTTTGTTTTCAAATTATACAATCTGAAATAAATAAAAACCAAATTTTGTTTATGTAAGAATACAGAAGCTTCCGGACAATGGTACTGTGATGAAAATGTTCAAGATAAAGAAAGAGAAGGGAGTGTTTTACTCACATATTGTGGTTTTATATAAGAAAATTGATTTTATAAATTTTGTACAGATGGACAAGGATGGAGTTCTAATATTTAGAACTAGAAATACAAAATGAAAGAAATTTGATATATTACCCTATAATTTGAATTGGAGAAATAAAAGAGGTTCTTAAGATGAAAGATGGTATAGTTTGAAAGTGTGTAAACTATCAAGATATTATTTGACTCATTAAACTTTTTTTAATGAGCTTTTCATATCTAACAAAAAAGAGTGTAGTATAGAAAGAACACTTTGATCCTTGTATTTAAGAACCAAAAGAAATATTTAGATTTGTTGAAATGCATGTAGAAATCTAATGAGTTACAATATGAAATTATAGAAAAGTGATTGAGCAAATTAATTTGGTTTAATGCCGCGAAGGTTTATAATAACAGAAATTTATCCTTTTAACAAAATCAATGAATAAGATATTAAAGTAAAGATAGAGACTTACATATAATTTTTATTAACTTAAAAAAAATTCATGATCTAAGTGTAAAGTATTCTGGAAGAGTTTGGAGAAGAAAAGTATTATTGACGTGGTTTATATTCAAGTTATACAAAACATACAAGAGGGAGAGGGAGTAACTATTAATAAAAAGAACTATAATAAAACTAAGGATTTTCTCTAAGAAAAATATTACACTAGGAAACTCGGATTAATTTAGTCATGTGGTCTATCAAGACATAAACATATATATATATATATATATATATATATATATATATATATATATATATATATATTGTATAATATATGACCAAGTGATCGATAAAAGTTGTTCTTAGTTGTATATGTCGATTTACAAAGCTGCATGTATCATGTTTATACCTTTTTTATTAGGATGACATTGCACTAATTGTATTACCACAGTTAACTAGGATAAGTTGAGATTAATAAATAATTAAATCATATAACTCATATTCATCCAGGTAAAGACCCATAAATAATAATATAAATAATGCATTCTAACATTCATTAATTATTATATTTATTACTAGCTGACACATTTGATTGACTTTTGGAGTATTTTTTAGAGACACAACGACTATCCAATTTAAGAAAGATAACTATTTCGCAAAACCACTACAACTTTTAGAATTGAAGGTTTTAAGTGTTCGAAATACTCTTAGAGTCTCCTTAACGTATATAAGTCATGTAAAAATAATATTATTTTATGTTTTTTGTGAATATAGTTTTTTATAAAAATAATATTATTTTATGTTAGAATCCAAGGGAAGCATTGACATTACATAAACTTTGGAGAGATACTTTAAAAATAAAGATTTTGATATATAACTTAACCATGACCAATGTGATGTTAAAAAGTAAGAAAAAGGAAAAATGTCATACTAATTTTTTTTAAGTTTAAATATCGAGGGTCAATACTAGAAAAACAAGGAAAAAATTAATGAGATGTCATAAATAGGATATGAACAAGGGTATTAAAATGGTATGGTGTACATGTTTGTTTTAGAGGGACAAAAGAAAGACGTGGGTTAACATAAATGAAAAAATAAAAATGGATAAAAAGATAATAGAGAAGGAAACGTCAGTGAAATACTAGGAAAAAAATTACATAGACATGTATAAAGGTGTGGAGATACACTTGTGAGAAAAATACATTACAAAATTTAAAGATACTGGAAGTATTAAAAATGCATTTTATGATAAATGTCGATAATGAAACTTTGATATTTTAACCGAGTTAAATCACCAAAAATAACCTTATAGCTGAAATTGCGATAAATACACGATGTTTTAAGTATGAACCTCAATGTCACTAATATATATATATATATATATATATATATATATATATATATATATATATATATATATATATAAAAGGGTCATATAGTGTATATTATTATATATGATTGATAAATATTTTTTAAATTAATAACAAAGTTATTATTATTCGTATAAAAATGTGATGAGAAATAATTCACTATTGTATTTAATATATTTGTTATTCAGATGTTTTGAATAAGATAGCAAGTTTAAAATTTATAAATAGAGAACAGTTAAAACATATTATTAAATGAAGATTAATCAACAAAATCAATGAGATTTTATATAAAAAATGACTTTTCATGTTTTTCACTCCATTTTCGAATTTGCACATTATCACAAATTTAAATTTCTTTACCCCAAATTCTCACCCATTTGTTTATATGTTTTTCTTTCAATCATCGTGATGTTTTTTCCAATTTTATTTCAAAGATCTTTCATTCTCACTCATGTACATAACTTTCCTGCCAGTCATTTAAATAATTTTTAATTTTTATTCACTAACTTTGTTGCTTGTTTGCATAACTTTCTCACTTATTTTTAGTGTTCTCATTCATCTGAATTTCTCGTCTGTATATTCTGTTTCTGGTGTTGTAATCATTACAGAAATTAAATTTCAGGAACTTAGAAGCGTGTGGAATGTAAATAACAGGCCGGGTTGACGCCTTTAATAAATGTTATTCGTGAGAAAATATGAATATTACCCAAACATTAAATATAAAAATTCTTTCTGGTGTGTATTATACTAATAATTAAACTAGATCGCGATCAAACAATTTAAAAGGTTAATTTTTAAGAACTTTAAAGCAAAGAAAATTGCAGTGAAACTCGCATGTCGTTTTTACTTAATAAACGGCCTTAAACTCTGTAATCCTCTCATAATACAAATTATTTTCAACCAGTACGACATTATTATTCTGTAAGATACAAAGACAAAATTGATTTCTCAAACGAGAAGACCACAAACATGATGAAGCAATAAAAATGGGTGACCTTGTAGAAACCGAGTGGGACTACGCACCGAAAAACTAGAGCTACCTAGTAATTTTTTATATAAAAAATATAAAGCTATACATGTGACCACTAAGATTGCTTGTATAAGGGAAAAAAGAGGGTAAAGGGGAGGATACAAGAAAAATGAAATTTGACGTGTGCTTAGCCTTGGCGAAACTGTTTGTATGGTAGTCAATCTAAAAATTCGGAACCAAAGGCAGCGCAAGAATGTTTGACAAGTAAGATGAATCCACCAGGGCGTCCAGGAGCGGAACAGCTAGTTTCTTCATTTCAATCACAATATACGAATGCATTAAACAAACGTAAGCACACCTATCGCCAAGGACCATGTTGACCTGAAAGAGAAACCCAATACATATCTTATGGCCACAGTACATAAAAACATCTGGAACAACCCCAAATAAACAAAAGGAGAAAACACTGAAAAATAAATTGCATTCCATCCTTTTAAGTCGTCACATGACACACTACCAAATTTTTTGATTAACGACCTACACTTGCATGTTTGTCTTGGTAATTGATAATATTTCTTTTGAATAAATTATTAACTAAAAAAGGGAGAGGGAACTTGAGCGGCCTGAGTTTGGCATATCCTACACCACCAATTTGCAGATCGAAGATGCAAATTTCAATTCAACCATGCATCAGCAAGATGTTGGCACATCAGCACGCTTCATACGTGTGAAACTAAACTAGTTTTGGATATCTAATGATTGGTGGAACGAATAGATTTGAGGACATGAAGTTATATGAAATGAATTATCACACTGGGTATTTTATAATGCAACAGAATAAAAATCAGAAGACCGTAGGGAAAATATGATATACCCTCAATTATCAAGCAGATAACCGTAGGGAAAATATATGATATACCCTCAAGTAAGCAAAATTGCAACCAAAACAAACTATAACAGCCAGAATAATTACATCATGTCATGTGATTTATTATTTCTAATAACATAGAAGTACTTTAAATCTCACCGGTTCCCTGCTTTTTCAGAGGATGGACTCTGTCCAGGTAGGGAGCAATTATGACATCTAGCTTCACTAACCACAAACCAAGGGCGGATGATGTACGGGGCATAGATGCAAACGATGAAATGATTTCTTCAAACACATCATCCGGAAATTTGCATTGAAACAACCAGTCCTTATTGATGGCACCAACAAAATCATCAAGAACCTATAACAAAAAATTCATACGAAAATAGATTTAAGTTAATTTAAGACAAATAGAATTTCAGACACTCCAGAAATTCTATCAAACATAAAGTTAAAACAATAACCTGTAAAAGCTCCACTAAAGTTGAGGTGCGTCTGAGTCGTTTCACCCATAGTTTATGAGCAGATTTCCTCCAAGCACCAACCAGGGCATCCTCAGGCATAACAGACTGTACAAAAAGTCGGGTGAGAGTAATGGAAAAGATTATTAATCTTCAAAATGCCCACGTGCTTAAAATAAACAGTAAACCATGTCATGTTTTCAATACAGAACATCAGAAAGTTGGACAAGCAGATAAAAGTTAGGGCAACACGTTTGAAATTAATTTACTGTCATGCTTATCTAGGATTAGAAGTAACATAACTTAAATATTTTCTAGAATTGCAGCAATACTATTCAAACAAAACTAAGTAGCCCAAAGAATGAAGTATCAATTTTCCCGCAGAAACCCCAACCAATTGCATGGAATTTGTGCCTTAAAAGGACCAATGTAACAAGACAAGACATCAATGCCAGTAAGAATATAATGATAAAAAAGGAAATGAATGCCAACTTACCTCAATAGCATAAACTGCAGCTTTCAGAGATTGAATCTGTGATGGCAGCACTTTGTGATTAGGAAATGTGTTGTTGTCTTCTTTCTCCCTGCATGTGGCTATGTGGATAGCATATTTTTCTTCTAGGTCAAAATCAAGCTCAAATGTCATATGGCAAATTTTACAGTGTCTCTCATCTCGCCAGTAAAGATCATGACAACTCTTACATTTGGCAAGAGAGTCCATGTAAGACCTTCTACCATATTTTACAACATTGAGATCTGAGTAAAAAGAATTCCAAATCCAAGAATCGTATTCTTGAACACGGATCCATTTTTTAATTAGATCCTCTACTTTCTTTCCAGCTTCAATTACCACAGCCCCAGCTGAAGGAAAGGAGTCTTTAGCTGTCTCGGTCATGTTCAGGTTGTCTACATCAGATGCAGGAGAATAACTGTCATCTGTGACCATATCCAGTTCAGACTGATCAGAATGTGACATAGAACCCATTCCAGTACTATTAACATTAATCCTGGCCATAGATCTGCATAGTGATGTTTGTCTCCTTTCCAATGATTCAATAAGAAGAGCCTCCCGTTTTCCTCTATCGTCCAGAACTGACATCAATGCACATAACGCCTGCATAGATGCAGGTTAACCAAATGCAAGTAAGTAACACTAAAATAGTAATGCAAACAATAGACACACGAGACTATGAAACATATGCCTGTTTGGTTGTTTACTCTTCCATGTTTCCAATATGTGCAGCTAAATATATTTTCTTACACACAAGAAAACAAAAGAAATTCACCTCCACAGTATCAATAACCTCCCAGTGACCATCTTCAGAAGATTCAAAATATATCCTCCTGTGACCAGGATCATCTACATTACATGGGCCCAAGAAAAGCCAGTATCTATTGTACCGACGATCAGATCCCAAAAACACTGATTGAATGGGATGTGACATAGATGGACCGTTTCCCTTTTGGAAGTAAGCTTCATAACTGTGGAATCTTGAGAATAATAATGAGGAGTCTACACTACAGGGATCAGAATTCAAGTGTACTTTATGGTTCAAAAGGGACCCAGGTTTCGTTACTACTGATCTCTTTATTTTAGCTCCAGATCCTGGTAATTGGATGCTAGAATTGCAATCAGCTGAGACTTTAGACAAATCCTGCATAAAACACATCATTCACAATACAACCTAACATGATAAGATTACTTCACAAAACATCTCAGAGGGTGGTTTTAAGTTGGGAAGGGATGTAAGAGGAATGGAGACAATACAAAGCCTGTAACTTCAATTTTATCAATTTAAAATTCAGGCTTAATTTGAAGGGAGGGGCAGACAATTGAATGAACCCTTTGCCTAGAAGTTAATTATTTACCTTCATCCTAACGCTGGATCCAGATGAAACAAGATCAGTTAAAGCTGCCAATGCATTCAATTTTTCTTCAATTTTTAAGTTCGAATATTCACTCTCCATCAGTCCTAACAACCATGCTTCTCCGGAACGGCTCTCATCAATTTCAGTGTATATTTTCCGCATATTATTTTTATGACTGTTTACACTCTTCAATTTTCTTATACTGGAATTAATTGAATCATTTTCAAAATCATCAGCACTGCTGCATGTATCAGTGTCATCAAGTTCATCATCAACACTACCAGAGTACTCCGTATCTGAATGAGATTCATCACTGTCCTTCATAACTGTGCTCATTCGCAGTCGGTAAGCAGTCGATGAAATCTTTTCAAATAAAGTAATATCACTTGACAGAGTAGAACATATTAAAGACTCAAGTTCCTCTGTAGTGCTGGCAAGGTTTAATTCAACAATCTATATGATATCAAAATACAGATGAAATTCATCAGTAATATAGGTAAAGAATATAATTTAAAAAAAAATGAATTAGAAAACAGTTAGTTGCCTGCATTGACTTTGCCAGCTCAACCACTTTGCATCCAGTGTTTCCTCTCTCTGACAAAATATTAAACAACTCACTCTTCAAGGTGCCAGGGCATAGACCATAGTTTACAAGAAGATTCAATTCCTACAAAACAAAAGCGTAAGACTATACCTTAAAACCTACACATTCAATACTGAAAACTTGGATGACATCCAATAAAAGATTATTGACTGACTCAAACAGTTTTCTAACTATTGTAACTTAAAAAAGAAATAGGTGGCAATATATGTTTCACTGATAGTACATCTTTTACCCTATCAATGGATCAGAGTTAAATCCAGAGAGAAACACAGTAATCTAAAAGATAGGTTCAGATTAAGCACATGAAAAGGGTAATGTTTATTAAATAACAAAATTCACTGGACATTCAAGGCTCCTAGCCACAATGATAATTCACCCACTAACTCCTCTTCAAATGTATAGTAGCATGCCTTGTTTCTTCTAACTATCAAAGTTTAACTAACCGTCTAAGGCCCTAAATCAACAGATCTGTCATGATCCAAGCTATACCAATTGAAACTGCTAAAATTTCATATCTGAGATGCCAAAGTCAGTGGTTTATACATTTGAGAATCGAGCAGAATTTGTTGAAATTACTTAAAAGTTACTTTAAGTTAATGTTGAAAATTATAACTTTTAACATTTGAGAACCTGAGAGATATCAGAGCCAGCTTATTTTTAACTTAAAAGTTACTTTTAAGTTAATGTTGAAAATTATAACTTATAAAATCAAGTATGAGGTTGTTTGTTAAATTCTATTTTTTAGCTTAAAAAAAATTTGACCCAACTCTTAAGGGGAAAAAAGGTTAAAAAAATATGTACGGTCAAACACAACCAAAGTACATGCTAAACAACTTCATCACATAGTTTAGTAGTTTCTGATGATACTGAAGCTTTTCAACAAAGGTTACTAATACAGTCAAGGAGTGGATAGTAATTAGTAAATCATAGAAGACGATGATGCTTTATTTTTTAGGGGAAGGGGCTGTGGGTGGAAGAAAGACAGGCATTTTTGAAACCTAATTTTTCCATGACTACGTGAACACCATGCATGTATTGCCTTCATCTACAACATATATGATATAATCTAAATATTATTTTACCTCAATCTGTCAAAGAAGACAACATACCATAAAACAGATGTTCACCATTTAGGATGTGTTGTAGTATGGCAGTTTATAAAAAAAAAATACACACTAATAATAGTTAAAAGCATCTAGAATGTCTGATTTATGTAAAAGAACACATGATAACAAAAACATATTAAAGTCAGGTCAGATGGAGAATAGAGGTTCATTTGGACTTTGGAATACCTTGTTAAGGACATCTCTACGTAAGGACCCTTGTTTCGAACCAAATCCAGAAGCAACCAGCACTTGACGAAGTATTTCAATCCAAGTAAGAGAATTTAGAGATCTTCTCCAGAAGTCCAGGGAATATTCCTGACTTTCAACCTGCCAAATCATTATAAAAGTAAACATGTAATGAACTTGTACCTAAAACATTATAAAACAATAAGTCATTCTATAATTAAATTTTGCAAAACAATAAGTACTTAATAATCAATGACCTCCCAAAATGAGGTAAAGAAAATAAGCAACTCACCGAGTGAAGCAATGCAAGAAAGTTACATGATTTATTTAAATGAGGTGAAAATCCATTAGTTAGCTCCGCTTCAATGTCAGATAGAAGAAGTGTGAGCAGGGCTACATGAATCTTGCCAAGTAACATTGAGTCCTGGGAAACACATGCAGTAAAGAGATAGATACTTTGGATGCTAAAATTAGAATTAAACAATAACAATTGAAAATACTTCCAATGCATGGGTCAGAGATGGCTTATAACCTTGTCATGAAAAGCTTGAACAAGCTCGTCAAGAGTGAAGGGACAAATATCAACAATTATGGCATATGTATAAATGAAATGGAAAACCTGCCAAAATAAAGTTAGTTCCATGTCAATATCAAGTTAATCATAAAAAAAAATTCCAAAAAACTTAAAATGAAGCTATATAGTAACTTCAGTACACCTTAAAAATGACAATGATTAACTAATTAAAGAAAGAACATTTTGTCAAATACAAAATAAATCCAGCAGGCTGTAACTAATAAATCCAAAATTCAGTAATAGTTTATCCAAACTTAAACAAAAACCCATAATGATCTGTCTGAGAAATAACAAGGTACTAAAACCAGGAAGAATTTCCTTCACTTTCACATTATATAATCTATAATGTCCATCACATGTTTAAATTCCAGAAGCATAAACAAAATATGTACAGAAGAAAGAATGTTGACCTTCGAGACTTAGGTAGGTTCTGTTAAAACAATAATGGTAGAGGGATTCAAAAGAGAACTAGGTATGGTCTTAAATATAAAAAAAAAAAATTATAAGATATTTTTTTATTTTCTCTCCTCTTGCCTCTTGTGTTCATCACCCTCTCTCTCTTCCATGTAGTCTTGTTTCTGAAGAAAAAAGGAAGTAAACACAAACTTATTCGTTATTTCTGCACTCATTTCCCATATGTTCTAATTGGTTGCTTAATTCATCTTATTTAAACTCTTCCAGTTTATCCCGCTACAATAAAAAGATCATTTTTTGCAATAAAGATTATTAAAACAAGATTGCAAATTAAAATGAAAGATGAATTTCTTGCTGACAATATAGTTATAGTTATACTAAATTATGTGCTCCTTCTTGTTGTATTAATGATTAAATATATCATTTTAGCTCCCCCAAGATTATTGGTCAAGATTCTTCATGAGAGACAAATATATTCACGAGGAGAATCACATGGAGAGCACACCAGTACTGAGTAAATTTGATTGAAAACTTACTATATTCATAATTCTTGATATAAACTACTACATGTTTCCATTTACTTTTATGGCAATCTTGATTAAATTTGAAACTTTTCTAGCACGGTAATGTTTAGCGCTATTTGAGTAGTAAAGGTGCATTTTATAGCAGAGAAACGTTAGTGGATGAGAGTAGAAACACATCTGCAAGAAAGTACCAATAACAATACACGTCCATAAACATAAACATATCTGAAGTCAGAACTGATTGATTGTATGCACCTTAAATAATTTCTTCACAATTTCAGGAGAGGAGTCCCATGGTTGCAAATGGATAGGTTTCTTCATCTTGACAGTATCTGGTGGAAACTTCACTAGCGCATCTGTATAATGCCACGCATTAAATGAATTAAATTAATCAGAATCGGAACATTCCAACTCCATAACATCATTACTCATTTGAATATAACAAGGAATACTGGTCAATTTTTGTTCCTCCAAGTTACCTTTACAAAGTGAGCAGACAAGCATTCCACTGGCAGCAAGATGATTAGAACACCTAAACAGATCAGTTTCTACTTGTAACTCCCTCAGCTCTAGCTCTTCATCATCAATTAACATTGAAACTCGATCAACTCCCTCCTCGGATATTGCATTATCAAGAGCTAGTCCACAGCTTTTATTTGGTGACTGATTCTGAGTCACACCTAGGTTCAGTTCCCCCTGCCAGACAAGAAAAATAAAAACTTGCCAAACCATTCAACAGTAGTAAACACAAATTCACATTTAACTTTTTGGTTACCACTCTTCTTTGCATGGAAATTTTCCTCTTATCCTGTGATTTATTTCTCTTATTCTGCATTTTATTTTTTGGCATTACCTGTTCAGAAAAAAAAAATCCAGACCTACTATTATAAACCAGAACTAACAAGCTTATTCATATATTGTATAGGAAGAAGACTAAGTGTGCATATATTGTGGGCTTATATAGCTTACATTCCTGTTTACTGTTTTTCGTGATCTGTTGTTTTCATGGATCAGCTTCAGTCCTATAGAATTTGAAAGTAAAGGAACTTCTTGGCCATCAACGCCAAAATTAATTGGAAGGTCTCCAGCATCAGGATTTGTTGCCCTCCAAACTGTCATCAGACCTTTGCCAATACCATGCTTCTTCACAGGTGCTGTCCTATTACAATCGGTGAGACTTTGAATTGCACTCTTGGAACCCTGATGAAAAAGGACTTGTGATAAATAAATGTAAAGGAGTGGCAAGAGAAACACCACAGATCTTTCTTGGAATAATAGAAGTCACCTTCCTCTTTTTTGAGGATCCTTGGTCCTCTTGACAAGCAGAAGTGTGTCTGGGTCCTAATCAATCAAAGAGGAAACGGAAACAAGGCTCGTTATAAAAGTTACAATAGGTAGGTATAGAAGACTAAATAGATTTAAAGGTATACTTAGAATAACAATAGAAATGGCCAAATGGGAGAAGTAAAACAATGTTATTTGCTCAGTAAAAGTGCACAATGGAAGGAATTAAAAAGTAGGGTGTTTTACAACTCCATGTTGAATTGAGGCCAACAAATTTATTTCTTCTGTCAGAAAGAAAAAGTTACAGAACAATGCAGTGATTAATAATCAAATCAAAAATAATATTTTGTTTAACTTCATATTTCCTATGAATACAGATACAAATACGATGCTTAACTAATGACTATTATTTACTCCCTTCAATGTTCACTCCAATCAACGAAAGGGATGGTGTTAATTTCGAAATCAAAGCCAATTCATCTAATACAAAGTTCTTTACTGAAATAATCATATTCCATCTATACCCCATTTTCTTCAAAAATTTAGTAAACTATCCACGCACTCATGTACCGTAATATACAGTATTTAACAACACAAATCCACTGAATCCGATCACCAAAAACCACTGCCTTATACTCCCATCTAATATCATTGCTCCACAACTATCGGATACAATAAAAAAAAACAGAGCACTAAGCACTCGGCGCACAGTAGAATAACTATGAATCGTTCAAACGCACCAGAAGGAAGAAAGTCAAACTCCTGACCAAGCGAAGGACCGTCCTTCCGCAACACTCTGTTCACAATGTAATCGGCTGTGAACAGCTCCTGAAGACCTTTACGCTTTTGTGTTTTCTTGACGTTCCGCGACACAGCCATGTCATAATTTGAAACAGAAGAACCGTTTCTAGCAGCCGCGACAACTCGCAATGATCCTTTTCCACCGCCAGACGCGCGAAATTCTTCTCCCGAGCAAGTGCAGGGTGGCACTGCCACTCCACTTCCACCATTATCCCTCCGTGTATCATAGTCTTCCATTACCCTCAGTATTCAGTGTTTCTCATCTGCGTCACACAACAAATGGAAGAGACTCGAATCAGAGTTCAGAAATGACGCTGAAACGCAACGCGAACCGAATTTGAGGAGAAGATGCAATTCGTTATTGCCGCGATCAAATGTTCGCATTCGTTGAATTCGTTTAAGACGGTTGAAATCAGTGTTATGGCGGTGTTTGAAGAGATAATGGAGGGAGAGAAAATGGAAGGAAAAAGAAGAGTGAGGCGTGAAACGTACCGCGATTGGAGCTTGCCAACTATGCTTGCATGGAATGAAATGAAAGAGAATAGGAAGTGAGTTGAAGAAGTGAAAAAAGAAGCAAAAGTGAGGATAATATGACAGGAGAAGTAGGGTTTTGGGTTTTATGGAAGAAGAGAAATATCTCTCTTGTTCAACCAAACAACCCCTTTCCAGCCATTACTCGAAAAATATCATAACAAAGCTGTTATTTCCTTTGGGCTCCGTTTCGGCCCATTCCATCCTCTGTCAAAAAAAAAACATCAATTCACTTTTTTTTTTTTGACATTTTTTATGTTTGAGAAAGTATGTTGTCAAAGTGACCGACCTCGCTTACGTTTACAACGTTTAATCTATCATGGATTTAGTTAAAAATGTATTAGTTCAACTTTATTATTTTTTATGAGTTAAATATTTTATAATCAGACTCAATCTCAGATGGATGGAATTGGTAAATTAATGAATTGATTTATTAAATATATTTGATTTTTTAAATTTATTTTATATATTTATTGTTATACAATAAAAAGTAATTAACTCGATTGATATTTTATAAGAGTATAATTAAAAAATTTATTGATTATTTTATCAAATATTATTGTAAACATCGAAGTTAAAAATTAATTGATTATTTGATGGAAATAATGGTTGTATAAGGATTCTGAATTTTATGTGATATCAATGGTTACAGAGCTTGTCACTTATTATTCCACAAATGAGATATTTTTGTGATATAGTTAATTGTTGGTGATAGTGTTAAAATTAATTTTTAGAATGATTTATGGTGTTTAAGTATATGCATTTCTCTTTTTATAAGTGTTCCTTGTGTTGTTGTCTTCTTACGCTTTTTTGCCATTGTTTGTTTGGATTATATCTCTTTTTTTAGTTGGGATTTATGAATTGCAATTTACAGAGTCTTCCGATCATTTCCTTTAAATATGTTCTTAATTAAATTTTTTAAATATTATACGATTCTAAATCAAAAGGGAGCTACCTATAAAAATTTTCTTTATTGTTATTACTCAAAAGGATCAATAGAAGTTAATCTGGTTTGCTTTTATTCATCTCTCAAAATCCTTGTTTTATGAAAATTCTTACATAATAGCCATTTGATGGATAAAAAGGCATAAGGTACATGTGGAATTTATTCTCCATGTGTGTTTCTTACAAGGGACAAGAACAATCCATTCAACATATTTTTTTTGAAGATCAAATCGTTGTATACATTTGATTTTCATTGTGGGACATTTTTTTCTAGATCTTCAAAAATTGTCTACCACTCGTTTAATTGTTTTTGATTAGAAATGTTTTGTTGAACTTATTCAATTAGTTATTGTAATTTATATTATTTGAATGATTTGGAAAATGAAAATTTTCAAATGTTTTATTGCAAACTCTAATGCACAAGGTTAGAAGATATGCAATATTAGTGGTTAATTCTTTTATAAGACATGAAAAGTTATGTACATGATTTTCTAAATTTAAAATATTTGCATATAAACACTAGATTGGGAATATTTATACAAATCCTTTTGTAATTTTTCACAGTGACTAGATTAAGATGAATGTTGATGGTGTAATTTGTGAGAATCTTTATCTTAAAACTTGTATTGACTATTTCAGAAATAATATATTGATGGCTTTTTATTTTTTTTGTAAGGATGCAAAATTCTTTATATTTCAAATTTATGGGAGCTCATTGAGTGACTTTATAGGTGTTTTATTAGAAAGTGATTTTGTAATGTTGTCAAACCCTTTTTCCTTTCTCAAGTTGTTCTCTAAATATTGGAGGAAGATGAAAAAAAAAATGTTTAAAAACATATAAAATAACCGTGTTCAAGTGTTACCATGTTTTACAGAGAGAGAAATCACATTAATTGACATTTTTTAAAAATTTAAAAATGAAACTCGTTATAAATGTTGTGATATTATGTTATATATTATTGTTCTTGATTTTTTTCCAACTTTTTATGTTTAAAGTTTTTTTTTTTTAAAGTTTGTAATTTTTTGTGTATAAGTTTGGTTTGATATTCCATATTTTTTTGTTATTATTATTTTTAATAATAATTCTCTTGTGATTATAAATGATTTCAAATAACGTGATTATATCAATTTAAGCCAATCGTAAATTGATTTAGTGGTATAATCTTCTATACACACAAGTAGCAATATTAAAAACATGTTCATTCCATGCCCAATAGTCATTGATTTATAACCATTAAATTCACATATTATATGTTTACATAGTCTACCAAATGTTGATAGAAGAAATTGTCTACCAAATAAAAAAAATAAAATGTAACCCCATATATCATCATAATCTCAGCCTTCCAAAATCTATGTAGTCTTACCGTATATGAAATCCACACGGAGGAAGAATTTCGGATATATAAATCATAAACAGAAAGTCTTATCATAAGTACCTTAAATAAATTTGTTGGAAATTATACTTGCCATACACATTTACTATTACCAACATCATATTCATTTACATAGTGTTCCTAAAACCTAACCTCTAATACATTTTCTTCAAATATTGGTATTTTTCAACAATTTAATTATATTACGTAACACTTATACAACATAATTGAAATAATTTTAGTCATTTAAAATAATGTAAAAATAGTGAAAATGACATATGTACTATAGGATACCTAATCCTCCAACTGTCGACCAATAACCCGACGACAATTAAACCACTGCAGGACATTCTCATAGCGTGGTCGACCATGTGGCATTGTCGACCAGTTGAGGCTCGACAACCGACATGAAGCATACGTGCGACACGTCGTCCACTCGGGTCGACACGAATGATGATCGACATACAGTATGCGACATCGTGATCTAACGACACGTCATTCACTCGGGTCGACACGAATGATGATCGACATACAGTATGCGACATCGTGATCTAACGGTTACAGATGAGCAGTTACACATCTTGGTTACACAGCGCCGTGAATCACGGCCATATATCATAGAAGTAGTTAACTCGATATCAGCACACGATATGACGGTTACAACTTCTAAACAGTCAGTTTCCGTAACCGACCGGATTTTCAGGTAAACGGTTTATTATGTTAATTTAAATATACAAAGCACAGGAGAAAAAAGGTATGTTTTTCCCCTAAGAGAAAATTAAGAAAGATTTGGTTATTCTGACAACACCTCTTTCTACACCCCTATTGACTTGAGCGTCGGAGTGCCTTTGTAGGTACCCAGCCCACCTTACTCAGAGACTTGGAAAAGAGAGAAAGACAACACAGTGAAAGCAGTTCAGAGAAGGAGGAGAGAAGGTTGTTAGGTTCGTATCTTGGTCTCCACATTCCTACTGAAACATTTTGGCGCCCACCGTGGGGCCGAGATTACTATCCCAACAACGACCACTGGAGCGATGGAAAATTCTGATACGCACGATTTGATCAGGCAATTGCAGGCGCAAATTGAGGCACAGACACAAACCATGCAGGAGATTCAACGTAAACACGCGGAGGAGATAGCGGCGCTGCGAGCACAGATCCCACCACCAGAGTTATCCGCCTCCAACAGACAGGAGGATAACGATGCCAGCCATCATGGTGGAGGAAGGAGGGGGCCTACTCCTATGCGCCTCACTAACCTGCTTCCATTCACAGAAGCCATCATGCAAGCAAACATGCCGGACAAGCCTCCTCCAACCTTGGAACGCTACAATGGTTCTGAAGATCCTGACGACCATCTACGTAATTTTATAGATGCAATGGCATTCTATACCGATAGCGATCCGGTGATATGCAGAGCTTTCTCCTTATCCCTTAAAGGGGAAGCTCTGGAATGGTTCCATAAACTTCCCCGAAATTCCATAGATTGCTTTGCAACCGTCGAATCTTTATTCCGAAAACAGTACGCAGCCAACAAAAAACCAGCGATGACTGCTACTGAGCTTGTCCATACCAGGCAGGAGAAGGATGAGACCCTGAAAGCTTTCATGCAGCGGTACATCGAGACGGCCCGACGTGTGCCAGATATTACTCCCACCTTTATCATCAGCAACCTGTCGTCCTGCTTAACGCCGGGACAAGTCTCGGAACAACTATATGCTGACCCTCCAGCATCCCTGGAGGAACTCCAATCCACTATGGCGAAATTCATCCGCATCGAAGATCACCGTAACTCCAGGATGAAGCGCCAGCAGGATGTCCCTAACCAGGAGGCAACAAAACCAACGAAACGACCCCCCAACGACTACAGACCAAATCGACCACCTAGGAAGGAGTCGGGGTGGACGTCCAAATACGATCGCTACACGACTCTCAACGCACCAAGGGCGAGGGTGCTAGAAGAGGCCTTACACGCCGAACTTCTCACCGTGCGGCGAAGTGCCACTCCAAAGAACGCGAATAACAGCAAAACTTGCCGGTTCCATATGAATCATGGGCACGACACGGAAGAATGTAACGTAGTAAGAGACGAGTTAGAACGACTCATTCGTGCAGGTTATCTCCAGAACTACGTTAAGGAGAGAGTTTCCACTAGAGCAACAACTCCTCGTCGAAGAGATCCTCCTAGGCGAAGTCCCCAGCGATCTCCCCCTAAAGATGTTCGACACCGTAGGCGGTCGCGCAGTCCACCTCGGCGCATAGAGAGAGAACGCTCAGTCCGAGGCCGCATCGACACCATATCTGGTGGTTTCGCAGGGGGAGGCGTGTCGGCTTCGGCGAGGAAGCGACATTTGAGACAGTTGAAGTCTGTCCATATGGTCGAGCGTCAGGCTCGGTCAATCCCTGATATCACGTTCACGAACGCTGACTTCCATGCTCCCGACCCTGATCATGATGATCCTATGGTAATCACGGCTAATATAGCTCGGTATGATGTCGGAAAGGTCCTCGTCGGCCAAGGAAGCTCGGTCAACATTTTGTATTGGTCCACCTTTCAGAAAATGGACCTATCTGAGGACCTCATCGCCCCATTTAATGAGCAGATTGTCGGATTCTCAGGAGAACGAGTAGACACCAGGGGATACCTTGACCTGCGAACTCGGCTCGGGACAAGTCGGGAGGCACCTGAACTTCGAGTTCGATTCCTGCTGGTCGAGGCAAATGCATCGTATAACGCCCTGCTAGGACGACCTTGTCTAAACGCGTTTGGAGTAATAATGTCTACTCCCCACCTCGCCATGAAGTTCCCGACAGACCATGGAGGCATTTGTACCGTGAGGGCTGATCAGCGCACAGCTCGACAGTGCTATGTCGCCGGATTAAAAATCACCCCCTTCATCCCAACCAGAAGGACGACAGGACCCAAGGCAACGACAGTCGACTTAGACCCCCGAACCAATGTAGACGAGCGTCTGCATCCGCAAGGCGAAGTCAAACTCCTGTCCTTAACGACAGACACATCCAAAACCACTAGCATTGGCAGAGACCTCACCTCCAGCGAAGAGCACGATTTGGGACGCATTCTACGGAACAACGCAGATTTATTCGCGTGGACAGCTGCTGATATGCCAGGCATCCATCCCGGGGTCATGGCCCACAAGTTATCCATCTTCCGGGAAGCACGACCTGTTGCCCAGAAGAAGCGACGAGTCGGGGAAGAGAAACGCCAGGCTATCCAAGCTGAGGTCGGGAAACTGCTGGATGCCCAGTTCATCAAAGAGTTGACGTACACTACGTGGCTGTCAAATGTAGTTATGGTTAAAAAGTCCAACGGCCAATGGAGAATGTGTGTCGATTTCACTGATCTTAATAAGGCATGTCCTAAAGACTCATACCCCTTACCCAGCATCGATCGTCTGGTAGATGGAGCTTCGGGTCATGTAATGCTAAGCTTCCTCGACGCCTACTCAGGCTATAACCAGATTCCAATGTACGAGCCCGATCAAAGCAAAACAGCCTTCATTACCGAACGCGCTAACTACTGTTATGAAGTAATGCCGTTTGGATTGAAGAATGCCGGGGCTACTTATCAACGCCTTATGGACAAGGTCTTCCATCACCAGATTGGACGATGCATGGATGTATATGTCGATGACATGGTAATACGCAGCAATTCTGTCGAACAACACCTCCAGGATTTGAAGGAAGTTTTTGCCCAGCTCCGACGGTACAACATGCGCCTCAATCCTGCCAAGTGTACCTTCGGTGTCCCCGCGGGAAAATTCTTAGGTTTCATGCTCACACGTCGAGGTATTGAAGCCAACCCCGACAAGTGCCAAGCCGTGCTCGACATGCCAGCACCAAAAACCCTACGAGAAGTACAACGTCTGGTGGGTCGCCTTACCGCCCTGTCTAGATTTATTCCAAGGCTGGCTGAACACATCAAACCCATCCTGAAGAATTTGAAAAAGGGCTCCACTCAGCACTGGGACAATGACTGCGAGACTGCATTCATCACTGTCAAACACATCTTAACCAGTCCTCCAATTATGGCTCGACCGGACGAGGGATCCGACTTACAGCTGTATCTCGCAGCCGCCCCGTATGCGGTTAGCGCCGCCCTGATACAGGAGGCGCCCTCCCTTAAGTTGATTTACTTTATCAGTCGCACTTTGCAAGGGGCTGAGGAACGATATTCCCGCGTTGAGAAGTTTGCCTTAGCGTTACTCACAGCCTCCCGCCGGCTTCGACCATACTTCCAGAGCCATCAAGTGATAGTCCGCACAGATCAACCCATCGCCAAGATCCTCCGTAAACCAGATTTAGCAGGACGAATGGTTGCTTGGTCAGTGGAACTGTCAGAATTCGACCTCCGCTACGAGCCCCGTGGATCTGTCAAGGGTCAACATTTAGCAGATTTCGCAGCCGAGTTAACACCTGCCCCAGAAAATCCCACGACAAAATGGCTCCTCAGCGTGGATGGTTCCTCCGACAAAAGGGGGGGAGGAGCCGGTGTCGTATTGGAGGGGCCGGATGATGTGGTCCTAGAGCAAGCCATCATATTCAATTTTCCAGTTAGCAACAACCAAGCCGAGTACGAAGCCTTAATTGCTGGCTTATCCCTGGCTAGAGAGTTGTCGGTCGAGCGTTTAGAGTGTCGGATGGACTCGAAGCTGGTCGTCAGCCATGTGAATGGAATCTATCAAGTCAAGGATAATCAGCTGTTGCGTTACTTCCACAAGGTTCAGGCTTTACTCCGCAATTTCGTCGAGGTTAATGTCCTCCATGTACCCAGGGAGCAAAACGCAAGAGCGGACCTTTTGTCCAAATTAGCTCATTCTAAGGAGCGAGCGCAATTATCTTCAATCATTAGAATGACGCTCGACCGTCCTGTGGTGGAAGCTTTTGTTACTAATGTGTCGACACCTATAACAGACTGGCGGCAGAGAATCAAAGACCTCATGGAGCGGCAGGACAAAGGTGTTAGCATTACAGCGGCTGATTCCAAGCACATTGCGCGTTTTGTGTGTATAGGCGACGACCTATACCGTCGCGGCCATAGCACTCCGCTGCTAAAATGCATCTCGGAAGAAGAGGGCGACTATGTGCTCCGCGAACTGCACACAGGGATATGTGGATTTCACTCTGGCAAACGGACATTAAGAGGACGTGTTCTCCGCGCTGGATATTACTGGCCTACTCTCGACCGCGATTGCGAGATATTCGTCAAGAAATGCATTTCCTGTCAAGCACATGGTCACGACATCCGTGCACCTCCTGAAGACTTACACAATATTGTCTCTCCATGGCCGTTCGCCCAGTGGGGTCTCGACATTGTTGGACCGCTGCCGATCGCCAAAGCGCAAAACAAGTTCCTCCTCGTGGCGGTTGACTACTTCACCAAATGGATAGAAGCTGAGCCACTGTCCGTCATCAGCGCCCAACAAGTGCAGAAGTTCATTTGGCGTCTCATCTGTCGGTTCGGTCTCCCTCAGAAGATCATCACCGACAACGGTCGCCAATTCATCGAACGCAAATTAGAAGATTACCTCAACAGTTTGGGCATTAAACATGTCACATCATCAGTCGAGCACCCTCAAACCAACGGCCAAGCCGAGGTCGCTAACAAAGCCATTTTGACAGAGTTAAAAAAGCGACTCGGTGAAGCCAAGAGTTTATGGGTGGAGGAGCTACCCGAGGTCCTGTGGGCATACAGATGCACTCCCCATGGATCTACAGGGGACGCGCCATTCAACTTAACTTACGGCACTGATGCCATGCTCCCAGTCGAGGTGGGCGAGCCCTCATTGAGGCGACAAATCACTGATATGTCCCTTAATGAAGAGCAGTTACGGACAAATCTCGACGTCCTTCCTGAGCGTCGTGAGGTTGCCACCATCCGCGCAGAGGCCCAACGGCGCATGCTATCTCGACGGTACAATACCAAGGTCAAGCCCAGAACCTTCAAAAGCGGCGATTTGGTGTGGCGAAAGCGGGGAGAAGCTCGAAAGAATCGAGCCCATGGCAAACTCGCAGCTAACTGGGAAGGACCCTTTCGGGTTGCTGAGGACATGTCGAACGGCGCATATCGTCTCCAGCTTCTTGACGGACAGCCAGTTCCCAACACTTGGAACGCCACTCACCTTAAATATTACTTTAGTTAACATCCACTTCTTATTCATTCTTCTTACAACGCTATCAAGTTTAATTATCAAATAAAGATTGTCTTTCATCATGATTATTGTTTAGATTCATTTATCACTGCTGTGAGGTCAAGTCCCAGGGTTATCGTACCAGACACTTCCATACACGAAGAGGATGAAAGCAATCCCACTGGCCGATGTTCACCCTTGAACACCCAGTCTGATCGCCACTGGCCGATGTTCACCCTTGAACACTCAGTCCGATCGGGATACACTCCCACTGGCCGATGTTCACCCTTGAACACCCAGTCTGATCGCCACTGGCCGATGTTCACCCTTGAACACCCAGTCCGATCGGGATACACTCCCACTGGCCGATGTTCACCCTTGAACACCCAGTCTGATCGGGATACACTCCCACTGGCCGATGTTCACCCTTGAACACCCAGTCTGATCAGGATACACTCCCACTGGCCGATGTTCACCCTTGAACACCCAGTCTGATCGGGATACACTCCCACTGGCCGATGTTCACCCTTGAACACCCAGTCTGATCAAGATACACTCCCACTGTCGCACAAAGCATTATCAATACACTCGACATTCACACTTAGGGATCACCACAGCAAATCATCAATAGCAGAATCAGCTAAGTTAAACGAACAGCGCAATCAATTTCAACGTCAAGTATTCGTGAATAATCAAAGATTAACATTTATAGTCGTCAACCAAATACTCAAGTATGTATGTACAGATCCTTACTACATCTTAATCTATTACAATTTGGGATGTGTCGCCTTCAACAGCTTCAGCAGTCTCCTTGGCGAGCTCGTCCACTTCCGTTGCTCCCTCGGGCTCATTATTGGCGACCCCCTCTTCATCCTCTTCCCCCTCCAGGACAGCGTCATCCGGAATTTCCTTCAAGGGCTTCAGATGACCTTCATGCACATCCTTCCGGACGTCAAATTCAGCTCCCTTTGTTGATACCTGAAGCAAGTGCCCGACTTGCCTCAAGGCCTTCCTGAAACCCTTCTTATGTTCGTCCATGATCGCATCCTTCAGCTCCTCGATCAACTCATTTTTTTCAAAGACCTCTACCTTCAGCGCGTTCCTCTCTCGGGCCACTATCAGCATTGAGTTCTTCGCTTGATCCAGATCCCTGGCAATCTGATCGCGTTCCAAGGTGCGCAAAACATCCATTTGGAATGTGGTGAACGACAATCTCACATACAGATCATAGAATAGCGTAGCATAACAGTAAAAGAATTCATCAGAGGCATTCTCCCTCCCATAACAGATCCTCTCATCCTCCCGGCAAGCTATCAGCTTCACACAGGTGTGATACCCTAGGGTCCTCAACACACAACTATTCTCAATCCAATCCGTAATTACAGCCCTACTCCTAAATTGACTCCTAAGTTCTTTTACCTCACGCGCCGCCCAGGCGTATTCATCTCCGCTAATCGGAGACACTATGCGTCCCCTTGGATCCTCGCCGCACACATTTCCATACACAAATGCCATTTCCCCATAGGGTATCGTGGTAACTTCGGAACATTCCGCCGTAGATGACGGCCCAGGCATATCGCCCCCGATATCCTGCCCCCTTCCTTCCATGATCAAAAAACACACTAAGATGAAAGAAATTTTAGGGTTACCTGGTTGATTCTCGTAGCAACGAGGGCAATGAGACTGAAGAAGAGACAATCTCGCTAACAGTGCACACTCTCAATGTCTGCTCTCCTGCAAAAGTGACTAACCCCCTTCTGAAATCGTGCTGAAGAAGCCAAACCGTCTCATCGTCAGGCGCCGTAGGATCCTTTGTCATCTAACGGCTATTAATTCGCGTCCCCTCACTTCCCTACAGGAGCGGGAGAACCCAAATTCGTAACGCCACGCACAGCTGTTGTACACGTCTCCTCGATTCTTCAAACAATACTCAAAAGTCCTTCGTAACTTTGTCATCATCCATTTACTCGGACTTGGGGGGCATGTACTATAGGATACCTAATCCTCCAACTGTCGACCAATAACCCGACGACAATTAAACCACTGCAGGACATTCTCATAGCGTGGTCGACCATGTGGCATTGTCGACCAGTTGAGGCTCGACAACCGACATGAAGCATACGTGCGACACGTCGTCCACTCGGGTCGACACGAATGATGATCGACATACAGTATGCGACATCGTGATCTAACGACACGTCATTCACTCGGGTCGACACGAATGATGATCGACATACAGTATGCGACATCGTGATCTAACAGTTACAGATGAGCAGTTACACATCTTGGTTACACAGCGCCGTGAATCACGGCCATATATCATAGAAGTAGTTAACTCGATATCAGCACACGATATGACGGTTACAACTTCTAAACAGTCAGTTTCCGTAACCGACCGGATTTTCAGGTAAACGGTTTATTATGTTAATTTAAATATACAAAGCACAGGAGAAAAAAGGTACGTTTTTCCCCTAAGAGAAAATTAAGAAAGATTTGGTTATTCTGACAACACCTCTTTCTACACCCCTATTGACTTGAGCGTCGGAGTGCCTTTGCAGGTACCCAGCCCACCTTACTCAGAGACTTGGAAAAGAGAGAAAGACAACATAGTGAAAGCAGTTCAGAGAAGGAGGAGAGAAGGTTGTTAGGTTCGTATCTTGGTCTCCACATTCCTACTGAAACAACATATATAATATATAACGTGTTCAAACCTTTTGCAAAATGTCATCTTATTATCAATAATCACAACATTAGCAGCAATATTAGTAATTAAAGTAATTTAAAGAAAATACGTGACAATAAATAACCATTAACAATATATTACCCACTTTAATATTAATTATAAGTTTTAAAAGTATTTCATAAGCACAAACAAATAAAATTAATTTTAGAGTGCCAATAATGTTAGTTTTACCAATCAAAATCAGTGTCTTAATATTTTGCTGGTCAAATTTTGGAGTGCAAATCATGTTAGCTTTACCAAAATTTAACTTTTTTTAACAAAAAAAAGTGTCTTCTTATTGAGTACGTCCAATCTACGATTATATTAAATATTTTTATTATTTATAAATTCATAAATAAAAAAAGTAAAGATAGTTAATGTGTTAAAAATATAAAATATATACTTCTGCAAATATAAAGCCAGCAGATTGGTTAAAAAATATTCAGAATTACTATTTTATATAACAGTAACTTTGATGTTTTGTAAGCCATTTTCATCTTAAACGACGCAACCCTTGTTGTCGTTTATAAGAAACTGATATGGTTGGTTCGACAAGTGTGCGAGCAATACGACAGGAACACTATAATTAGGGTTTATGGTATACCCCAAATAGACCAACTGGGAGGCAGAGAAACCGAGAGAACTATAGAGAAAAGGGTGTTTAGTTTCAATGGCGTCAAGGGTTTCTCTGAAAGCGAAGGGAAAGAGTTCGAAGGGATCGAAGGCACAAGAAGACCGATCCGTGTGCGAGTCTCTGAAGGAGTGGACGACATGGACGATGCGAAAAGCGAAGGTCATCACTCACTATGGTTTCATCCCTTTGGTCATCATCATTGGTATGAACTCTGACCCTAAGCCTGCACTTTCGCAGCTTCTCAGCCCCGTCTGATCCACCTCTTGGATTCTCCATCATTAATGCGACGACGTTTCGTTCTTTTTTTTTTCTTTCCCCTTTTTCATATCTGTAACTTCATTGAATCAGTTTTCAGAATGGAGTAGTTTTTTTTGTTCGAGACAATTATCGAAGACGCGGTAGTAAATAATGGATCTTTTTTTATAATTGCAATATTCAAATATCGTCCTTGCTTTTTATTTTGTTTTCATCTATTGAGGATTGTTTTTCTGATAGTTGGTAATGGTTTGATCAATGGAATTGAACTTGTTTTTTTTTTGTTCTATTTAACTGGTATGTGGCTTCTATAGTATCGTGTTTGTCTTTGGTTGAGCAGGTGGGAAATCACTGTGTTTGTTTCTTTACTATCTCTAGGGAGTTGGATTTTGCAGTCATGTTTCATGCTTAGAGATTCACATGGTTTATTTGGGGGAAGCACTGTTCCTGTGGTTTTATAATGTCAATATTTGACGGTGTTTGATTTATATCAAACCAAACCCTGTTTTCGCAATTTACTGCCAAATTAAGTTCATATGATATTTCAGGGCCAAATTTGGGGTTTTTTCAATTGTGCTACTTCTTCTGACTACCCGAAAGTGTTCAAATATTTTTTCATTTTGAACTTCGGTTTGGGTTGTGCCTCATAGCAAAGATAAACATTTTAGCAAGAAAGATTATAGGATTGAGAAAATTTTATGAAACTCTTTTGTAATAATTCTAGAGTCTACGATACTTTGTAAATTTTATGCTGTATTGCGTTGAATTTATGATCATGAGATTTCTTACTGGTGATATGAGAACCTTGTTTCCACAGTTAACAAATTGGTATATCTTTTTGTCATTTCCACTAAGAAAAAATGTAGTGTAACATTTCGAGCATTGTGACTTATTTTTTGTGTTTTTTATGTAGAAAAACAAGTTGTACCAAACAAACACCTCTGTTCAATATATACATTTTGTTTTAGCTACAACAAGTCGTAAAAAACACACATCTCTGATTCAATTTATACATTGCTGTCAAATTTTAGAAGATATAAAGTTTGTTACCTTTTCTTATAACTCAATTTCGTTTGTAAACTTTGCCCGGTACTTAAATCATCTTATTGCTTCAGAAAACATAGACGTGATTAATTGTCTTGACATGAAATTCTAGCTTTGCAGTAGCAGTTTCTATACCAAATTTTAAAATACGGTACTTGCACCTTAAAATATGATATTTCATAGTTATGGGCATTATTTTAAACACATTTGAAATTGATTCTTGTTCTAACGCAATGTTTCATCATGTTGTTCAAGCTCTGTCAAAATGACTGTCAACAGCTATGCATGCAAAGAATAAAACGTTAAACGATTAACTTTGTGTTTAGAACCAATCTTGATGAAGTTTGGCAACTTCTCAATAATCAGGTTTAATTCTTCTAGATGTAAAATATTAAAATAACTCTTTTAGTATGCCCATATTGTGTATGAAATTCATACAAAGATTTTAGGTAAACTTGTGAGAGGGAGAGTTAAGCAAAATATATTTTTTGTATTAGCATATTTGTTAGTTTTACCATGACTATAAACAAACTGTTTCTTCTTCCAATTTAACATTTTACGAACATTCCAATAATGAAAGGAGACATGTTAGATGTCACGGAATAAAACTTATATTATTGGGGTTGCATCTTCCTGCACCCTCCAAGTGGACTGATATACTTTTCATTAAATGGAAAAAGAAGGCAGGTAAACAATAGGTACTGTCATTTAATTCCACTATTATATATTTACTGTATCCTGTATCCACAAGTTCATTTCGTTCTTATGCAAGTTTATTTTGTTCTTTTGATTCTCCTTCGTGGTCCCTCTTGTGGGTCTTCTGGTTTTGTTTGTGGTCCTTTCGTGTTGAGTTTTGGTGATGGTCTCTATCATTGTCCTCTTATGTCAAAATTAATCCTTTTCAAAAGTTAAGTAAAATTATTTTTTCGTGTGGTAAGAATGCTAAGGTTGTTGAGTCCTGAAGATGTTACTTCAATTATCTAAAACAACAATAGTTATTATTATAAAAAAAAACATTAAGTGCATTTAACAATTTTATTGTGTCAGGATGTGTTTAAAAGATATCAGTTGTTACCTTAGATTTGTCGACAGCATTTACTTTAGTCTAATTGATGTACTTATCACGATCTAACGTAAGTTATTACAATTGACCATCTCAATTATCATTTGTAAGTATATCCTGCATTGTATGTTTGTTTGATGGTAATGTGCATTGTATGTTTGTTTGATGGTAATGTGCATTATATGTTTGTTTGATGGTAATGATATTACCATAGTTGTTTTTTTTATAGTAAAATATTTGAATACTTTACTTGACTATTAGTCATGTTAACAAATAATGTCTTTTCAATGAGATTTAAACTCCCAATAAAACGATGAGCAACTAAATTTTGTAATTTTGTGTCAAATCATGGTTATGATACTCTTATATAACCTTTGATACGTACTCTCTTTATTAAAATTTGGTTTGTCTCAACTTAAAATAACTCACATTTTTTTGTTTGTTATAAACATCATGTTTGTATTTCTTGTATTTTCTACCACTTTTACACTTTAACAAGACAAACATCTTTTTTCCAAATTTATTAGTAACTTTATCAAATCTTATAGTTACAACAATAAATTCAATATGAAAAACAATTCTTCAAACTCATTCACAGAACTTACATTTTTTTTGTTTTGTGGAACATCATGTTTGTATTTCTTATACTTTCTTCCACTTTTACATCATTTAATAAGACAAACATTTTTCTTTTGACTCCTTTGTAACTATGAAATCTTATAATTACAACAACAAACTCAAGATGAAAAACAATTTCTCAAAATCCATTCAATTAAGTTATCATGATTAATTAGATTTTGAAATTTAATGGCTTTTTAAACTGAATTTTAAAATCTTATGATTTTTCTCACCAAATTTCAAAATTTGGTAGTCTTTTAAACAGGCTTTCGACATCCAATTTGCTTCCCAACAATTTAAAATAGAGAGTAAATGAAAGAAACTTAAATGAATGATTATACATCATGCCAAACCAAGAGATGAATATAGACAACCTTGCACCACCATCAAAAAGTCATAGGATTATTCATTTAGATATTATTATTTACCCAATAGACACTCTTCATATTTTTTTTACATTTATTTTATTTAAAGTCATAGGATTATAAGAAAAAGATACTAAACAAAAACTTCAAATCCTTCAATTGTAATGATTTTAAGAACTTTACTTAATGAAATAAAATGTGTCAAAAAGTGTGTTTATTTCATTTAAAATATATAATTTCAGTTTGATTTACATTATTAATGAAGTGTATTTAATATAAAAAGTGTTATAATTTATAAATTAATCTTATCCATATTTATTTGAGATAATACTTATATTTAAATTAACTCGATTTATCTTAAGCAATGGTGAAATCAAGTAAAATAAAATTAGTTAAAATTTATTTATTATAATTTTATGACATCCATTATTTTATTACATTATATTTTTGGGCCTCTCATTCCATTCCAAGCCCACAATCACAGTGAAGCAATTAAACTGAACAGGCACAGAAAATAACAAAATTGTGGACACGCGCACAAGTTAGGGTTTCGGCCTGAAAATCAAACACAGTTACACTTCCCCGCGTGTTCACCGTTAGATTCAAACTTCGCCGGTAGCAGCACTCGCCCAAGCTCGAAGGAAATGGAGAACGAGAAGAAGGAATCACCGTCGTTGGGAAAGCGAAGAGAACCCGAACTACCAGTTACAGTCCCAGAAACGGCATCGAAGCCGAAACGAGCTCGCAGCGCTGAGCGCACGTGCGTGCACGAGGTCGCCGTTCCGAGCGGTTATGTCTCAAGCAAGGACTCCGAGCTCAACGGAACTCTCTCGAATCCTCTCCACAAGGGTCCCATGGCGAAGTCGTATCCCTTCACACTCGACCCCTTCCAACAGGTCTCCATCGCGTGTTTGGAGCGCAACGAGTCCGTTCTCGTCTCCGCCCACACCTCTGCTGGCAAAACCGCCGTCGCCGAATACGCCATTGCCATGTCCTTCCGCGACCGGCAGCGTGTCATCTACACGTCTCCGCTCAAGGCCCTCAGCAACCAGAAGTATCGTGAGCTCAGCCAGGAGTTCACCGACGTCGGCCTCATGACTGGCGACGTCACGCTCTCGCCGAACGCCACGTGTCTCGTCATGACCACCGAGATTCTCCGCGGGATGCTCTACCGAGGTTCCGAAGTCCTGAAAGAAGTGGCGTGGGTTATATTCGATGAAATTCACTACATGAAGGATCGAGAACGAGGCGTTGTATGGGAAGAGAGTATAATTTTTCTGCCTCCGGCGATTAAGATGGTGTTTCTCTCCGCAACTATGTCTAATGCGACGGAATTTGCTGAGTGGATTTGTAATATCCACAAGCAGCCTTGTCACGTTGTGTACACTGATTTTAGGCCTACGCCGCTGCAACACTATGCGTTTCCCATCGGAGGGAGTGGGCTGTATTTGGTTGTAGATGAGAATGAACAGTTCAGGGAGGACAATTTTCTGAAGCTGCATGATACTTTCGGGAAGCAGAATTCGGCTGAAGGGAGGAGAGGAGGGAAAGGCGGTGGAAGAGGTGGGAAAGGTGGCAATACTTCTGGTGGTTCTGACATTTACAAGATTGTTAAGGTTAGTTTGACATTATTGTTTGTTGTTGTTTTTTATCAAATGATATGTTGTTCAGCATGACAATTTTATTAACCATAAATGAGTATATCTGCATGTTAAGTCTTGATATCCTCTGTTATGTTTCATAGTTTTTTCTTTTCTTAATTTTTTTTTTACGGTGACTTTGGAGAGGTCATTTACGACTTATTTGGGTTTGATGAAAGTTCTTGGTCGACTAGAGATAAAACTATAGTATATAAGTGGATGCAAACCTTACTGTTTTTTAGGGTTTAGTTATGCTTAAAGTCTATTTTTTAACATGATATCAGAGTTTTAGGGTTTAGTTATGCTTAAAGTCTATTTTTTAACATGATATCAGAGTCCGGATTATAGTATATCATAGTGATATTTGTTGTTTGTTGGATATATCTTTCCACTCTCTATGTGGAAATTCCAT
Organism: Vigna angularis; assembly: GCF_016808095.1. NCBI lineage: Eukaryota > Viridiplantae > Streptophyta > Magnoliopsida > Fabales > Fabaceae > Vigna > Vigna angularis. Next base: position 62,610,022 of record NC_068970.1, on the reverse strand, counting down.
GTCAACTAAAAATAAGGTTAGTTTAAAATATATAAGTTGATGCAAATCTCACCTTACAAGTTAATTTTGTGGGATTGAGTTGTGTTAAGAGAAGGAAGGATTTGACCAGAAATTATGTTTGGTTGAGTGGAGGATAGGGATACTAAGTAGGCATTTGCTTGTTTGGTTCTCAAGAAGAGGGTAGGAGATTTAAAAAATAATTTGCTTCTCTATTCGTACAATTTTAAATTGAAAACATCAGTAGGGATTTTTCTCCCATCCATTTCCCTCTCCTTTTACAAGTTGGACTTACGACAAAAGTTTTAAAAAATCCTTTCCCTCCCTTCTATTTCCCTCAAATGAAACACTATGTAATTTAAACCAATTTTTTTTAAAAATAAAATGTGAAAGCCTTTATAACGTGTTATGCATAAGCTTATTTAACCCTTGAGAAATATTGATTCATTTAGGAAGTCTAAATCTCCCTCTAAAATTAATTGCATTCTTGAGAAAGCCTTTTTTAGTGTAAATAATTGTTTTTTATTTTCAAATTTCTCTTAGAACGATGTAACAGAATAAACATTTTGAATTTTAAATAAACTATCCCAAACATGCAAGTGATTTAAGTGTCTGGCTTCCGGCCATATGGTTTAAAGCACATGGCCTTTTCAAAGGAATGTTCTTCACAAAAATGTTGAGAGATTTAGTAGCTTTACTACAATGGTGCCTAATGTTCCTAGATGTATTGCGTTTCGTTTGGAGGACTTCTTATCCTCATTTCCCTATTTTTCATGTCTCAATAAACTACTCAATTAAAAGAACTAGTGCTTGGTCTTTATTTGAGCTAGTGTGTTTCTTATTTTCCAGATGATAATGGAACGGAAATTCCAACCTGTTATCATCTTTAGCTTCAGTAGAAGAGAGTGTGAACAACATGCAATGTCTATGTCCAAGCTTGACTTCAACACCCCAGAAGAAAAGGAAACAGTGGAGCAAGTTTTTCGAAATGCAGTGCTATGTTTGAATGAGGAAGACAGGTGCTTACCTGCTATTGAGCTGATGTTGCCTCTTCTTCAGCGAGGGATTGCTGTCCATCATTCTGGACTTCTTCCTGTTATCAAAGAATTGGTTGAGCTTCTTTTCCAGGAAGGTCTTGTCAAAGCCCTATTTGCTACTGAAACTGTAAGATTTTATCCAGCTTCTGATTTCTTTCTTTCTTTTTCTGTTACTACTAGAATGAGTCTCTTGCATTTTTTTTCAGTTTGCCATGGGTTTGAATATGCCAGCAAAAACAGTAGTATTCACTGCTGTTAAGAAGTGGGATGGTGATAGTCACCGATATATTGGATCTGGTGAATATATACAGGTGAGAGATGATATATTTTTGAGTGATGGTTGTTGTTAATATATTCATTCTGGTGCCCACGTTATTATTATTAGTGATTTGTTCCTTCAGATGAGTGGAAGGGCTGGGCGTCGAGGCAAAGATGAGCGGGGAATCTGTATCATAATGATTGATGAACAGGTGAGTATTTCGGTGATCAAATTTGTTCTGTTACCTAAACTTGAGAGCTTTTGCATGAGATTCCACTATTAGATCTCTTTCTCTTTGTTGCTGTTTTGAATCCTTCCTTCTTTTTTTTAGCCTTGTGGTGTGGTGTTGTGTTCTATCACCTAGTTTGGGATAAGGCTTTTGTTGTTGGTGTCCTAGCAAAAAAAGAAACAGTGTAGTTCCTGCTCCTCCACCAACATCTGAAATCATACACATCTATTCTCTTATGTCCAACACAAGTTGGCTTACTTCAAGTATATTCTTGAAAGCCATCGTCCTTTCTTTTGTTGTGTAGAAGGTTTAGAAAATAATGATGTTATGTAATAGGAAAAGGTTTAAAAAATAATGACATTGTGTAGGATTACGTTGATTGACTCACCTCTCAACTAGGACATGTGTCCAGTCAATGTTTTAAAACCCACCTCACATATTCCAGCTATATCTTCTCTCAAAAGCCTCCTTCAACCCTAGACATAGTACTGCAGAGTGGTTGCGTGCCACCAAAGATGACCACAAACTCACCACCATAGGTGTCAGGAAGAGATTAGTTTGAGAGATGGGTCAAATCAGTCGACGGGTGACACATTTTCAGGATAAGGTGCTCTCCTGGCTGCTACAGCTGGCCACTACAGTCGCAACTGTGGGACTGCTATGGAAGCTCTCATCACAATGAGTGTGGGCCTCTCTCTGCCATGGTGCATTGTCAACCTGGTACTAGTTCTTGGTGTGTTCTTGTAGCAGTTTGTTTTTGCATATGAATTGTGAAACTCTGGAACTGGACACACATTTAGATCATTGGATTCATAACTTGGAGAGGAAGATACCGCATCTATGCAGCTGTTGCCTTGGTCATAAAATCTGGTGAAAAAAGATAATACTTAATCTGAATTAAAACCCTATCAATATGGCTTATAGTTATTGAGTTTTGGGTAGTGGGAGCAGTTTGAGGGTAGTTTCTGTGTTTGGTCCAATTAAATTCATTCCCAAGTATATGTAAGTTACAACTGGTTTGTATATTACTGAGAGCAATAGCTAATAGTTCCCAACTGCTGTAACAGTAAAGTAAATTAAAAGCAGAGTAAAACTACACCCTAATAGCTCTTAACAAAAGTTTCTCCTGTAATGGGAGGCGACAAAAAATCCATTAGATTCAATTTGCTCCATTACTGGACTGATCCAATCCATTATTATAAGAGCAAATAATTGGATTGGAATTTGATCCAAATCCATATTTTCTAAAATAAATCAATTTTGAATTTTTTTAGATCTAACTTCAAACAAATAAATGGACCGGAATCCACATCCATATTTTCTAAAAGAAATTATTTGAAAACTGTTACTTTTTCAAAATTTTATCCAAAATATTTAAAATAAAAGATAAGTAAATATTGAGTATATTACAGATCAAATATGTGAAAACGCGCAGAAAGTTTAGTGGACTCCAAACTCTATTTAACATAAGAATAGGTAATATGATATAATAAAAGAAAGTAATGATATTCAGTGTGGAACATCTTTAAATGAATCTCATCTATAGGTGAATAAAAGTCATTTGTTTAAATGAAGATTAGTTAAAAATTTATAAAGTATGCATTGGCAGAATATGCTCTCTATGTAGATTTCACATAATTTCATTATTATTAGCACTTTGAAATAGATACCAATAATAGTATGTGTGTCTATATATTTATATGTCGTTCAAGTATTGTACTCACTTTTTTTACATAATATTACGTTTTGTATGTCTTTTGAGAATAAAGAAAATAAAATGAAATTATGCGCACCATTGAATGTCTTTCTTGCCACTAGAATAGGATTTTTTATAATTGGGAACATGGTAAAAATAAAATTTGCTTAAACATTACCGCAAAATTAATGCAATTTTTATATTCAAAATGAGAATTTGAGTTTGACCAAGTATCTTCTAGTGGTTTTATATTTTCAGTTTTCATTACATTTAAAACCGGAATTAAGCTAACTTTTTTTTAAATTTGTATTAAGTATTAAGACTTTACAATAGCATACTGTGTCTACCCCTACATATCGCACATCGGACAGAGTAATGTACTGTGTACCCATAGCTGTATAAAAAAATATTGCACACCGGGCAAACTATTGAATGGCCGAATGCATTTCATTTAGAAAATACCCTTTTTATTACAAATGCATATGCAGGAAGGTAAAAAGTTCTATCTATTAAGTTGGTCTGGTGTAGATTCAATGCATAGCTTGAATTCGTTTTGAACCAGCTTTCAATTGAGTGTTTAAAGCAACAATGCGATTAAATTGTTAAATGTGAAAGTTCTTCACAGAAACTAATTAGCTAGTAAAGTATTTTGAATAAATCAAGCCATTGGTTTTTTTGTTTGTTTTTTTTTAAGGAAGTCATTTAAATCTAATTTAAGTCAAGTAGTTTATTTAATGTTATTTTTTTGAGATAGAACAGGGTACTATTTAGTTGTGTTATTTGTCACACCCTATGAACGAGGAAGTTACTGGGTTGGTTAGTTGTGACATGTATATTTTTGTTTCTCTTCTATTTTCCCTTCTTCATACATTTATGAAAACAGAATCTGTTTATTTTTGGTATGAAAATCGATTAGTATAATTTGTGTTCTGTTTTGTTTATAACTCACTCATGTGGCATGCCAATGAGACTCTAAGTTTGTTGCTGTATATCTTGTTCATTTTTTTCTTATCTGTTATCTATACAACAGTTCCTTATTTGATAACTAATTAGTTTTACGTTGACAACTTACATTTTTATATGATTATTTTATGTAGATGGAAATGAATAACCTCAAAGACATGGTTTTGGGTAAACCTGCTCCTTTAGTTAGTACTTTCAGGCTTAGCTATTACTCAATTTTAAATTTGATGAGCCGTGCTGAGGGTCAGTTCACTGCTGAACACGTAATACGAAATTCATTTCACCAATTTCAGTATGAAAAGGTTTATACTGAATCGTTTCCTTCAAAATCTTATTAGTATTTGTTGCACTGAGATCTATATCTTACTTGCATATTCTTATTCTTGTTTAGGCCTTACCAGATATAGAGAAAAGGGTGTCAAAGCTGGAGCAGGAGGTAAACTTGCTTGATGCTTCAGGGGAGGTAATTTCTGTTCCTCGGCATTCAGTTTAGTTTTCTTAATTATGTGTGGTTTCCTATTGATATTGGTATTTTGTTTTGTTATGATTTGTGTAGGCTGAAGTGTCTGAGTATCATAAGCTAAAATTGGAAATAGCACAGCTGGAGAAGAAGATGATGACAAAAATAATTAGGCCAGAAATAATCCTTTATTTTCTTGTCCCTGGTCGATTGGTACGTCATATTGTATTATTATGCATCAGCATGGAAATATTTTGAATTATTTTATGCTTCTACAGTTTTTCTTTAGCAATAGTGTAAATATTGGTTTGTAGATATATTATATATTATATATCTGTTTTTTTTTGCGCCCCTTTAATGTCTTTGCCTACAATTTGTCATTTGTTATGTTCTTGTTTACTTTGTCTTGTACTCCTTTTCCTTATCTTATGCTTTACTGAGTTAGAATGCACTTTGTAACCTTTTAGGTCAAAATCAGAGAAGGTGGAACTGATTGGGGCTGGGGTGTTGTAGTCAATGTTGTTAAAAAACCTTCTGGTGGTGGTTATATAGTTGATACTTTACTTCATTGTTCACCTTGTTCAACTGAAAACAATTCACGGCCAAAACCATGTCCACCTCGTCCCGGAGAGAAAGGTGAAATGCATGTGGTAAGTTGGTATTTCAAACTGTTGCATGATTTTTTAGTGTCTTATGAAACTTTTCTTTAATCTGAAAAACTTGTAATTTTTTTCTTGGCTTCTCCTTTTGTAATAGGTCCCTGTTCAATTACCATTAATATCCACTCTTGGTAAACTGAGGGTATCTATACCTTCTGATCTTCGACCCTTGGAAGCAAGGCAGAGTGTACTGCTTGCTGTACAGGAGCTTGTCAATCGTTTTCCGGGAGGTCTTCCAAAGCTTAACCCTGTAAAGGTAATTATTTTCCACACACAGACGCTGCTAGTTGATTGTATGATATTGTTTTGTTTTTTAATAAGAGTTAGAATAGTTAAATTATTCAGCAATGATCTTCAAAATTGTTCACTTGGTAATAGAATCATGCTATTTGCGTGAAATATGTCAGAGAAGCTTTTATTAATGTCAACTAAAGGGAAGAGAGAGACATTAAGCTGAAACAATGTTTATGAGACAATAGAAATGCTTGATTTGTATTGGGAAAAAGAATCAATACAATAAATAGAGTTTGATATCCTAAAATAGCAAAGATATGATACTGAAATAAATAAAAATATGTGCTTAATAATACATATATATTCTAGATAATCTTGATTATATAGGATTTGCTATTATTTTTCCTATAATTATAACAATCCCCATCTAGATGGAGTCTAGTAGAATGAACTTAGCTTGATGCAAATATGATTGATCCTTGGTCTCTTGGAGACTTGGTGAATACGTTAGCCAATTTTTCACAAGCGTTGACAAATCTAATGGTGATGTCTCTAGACTTCAGCCTTTTTCTTATGAAATGACAAGCTATCTCAATATGTTGTTTGGTCATCTTATGAAAGAAATAATTGGAGGCAATGTGAGCTTGGTTTTGTAGTTGATCTTGCCACAGAATAGCTAAGTACATTCTCTAAGAGTCTCCTTTATTGCATTTACCTTGTAACCTCTCTATTTCATTCTCCCTCTGAGTGGTTAAGATTCTTTAACCTCATGATTACTACTAAAATAAAATATAATATTTTTTTAATATCTAGTCAAAGGTTTAATGGGTGCATTATTTTCAGATTATTATAGAAAGCAAGTCAGAGCCGTTGAGCTTCAGTGGTCTTTAACTCTACTGAATCAAATATTATTTATGTTGTTTCTTTAAAATAATATTTTTAGGACATGGACGTACGTGACTCAGAGATAGTTGAACTAGTTAATCAAATAGAGGAAATTGAGAAGAAAATGTTTGCTCATCCTATGCATAAGGTTTGCTAATGAGCTCCATTTTCACTATCCTTTTTGTTATAAATATGATTTGCCTTTCCTTTGATTTTAATGTTACCTTAATGCTGTTACAAGTAGCGCCAAGATGTGGATCAAATTAAATGCTTTGAGAGGAAAGCAGAAGTGAATCATGAAATTCAGCAACTGAGGACAAAAATGCGGGATTCTCAGGTATTGACTTTGCGAAAGTGTCTTTCTTTGCTAGATTTACTTATTAATCCAGAACACATTAGAAGTTTGGAACCGAATGTGAATTTACTCGATTGTGTCTCCTATCCATTTTTGTGTGTCCAGTATCCATGAGGCTCCATGCAGATTAACAACTTATCAGTTGGTGGATTGTTAATGAGAAGATTTTATTGATGACAAATTGAGGGGACTATTACTGATAACTATAGTCCTTCATTTAATTTTTTGAATCACCGTTTGCATGATTTAGTCGTTGTTTTGATGGGTTCAATGTTTATAGAAATAAAATTGTTAAATTTTCAGCTACAAAAATTTCGTGAAGAATTAAAGAATCGCTCCCGAGTCTTAAAGAAGCTTGGTCATATTGATGGTGATGGTGTAGTACAGTTGAAGGGACGGGCAGCCTGCTTGGTTGACACGGGGGATGAACTCCTTGTTACTGAATTGATGTTTAATGGTGAATTAATAGTTGTTTCCTCATTCTGCTTTCTGTATAATTTGCAGTTCATTATGTTTGTAATGCGTTTTTCTTCTTTTCCCCCATTAGGTACTTTTAATGACCTTGACCACCATCAAGTTGCTGCTCTTGCAAGTTGTTTCATCCCAGGAGATAAATCAAATGAGCAGATACAACTAAGAACAGAGCTTGCTAGGCCCTTGCAACAACTTCAAGATAGTGCAAGAAGGATAGCAGAAGTAGGTGTTTGATCACTTAACTTAAATCTTTCGGGAGTTCTGAACTAAAATATAAATGAGATTACCATTTGTCACAGATTCAACATGAATGCAAATTGGATATAAATGTGGATGAGTATGTTGAATCAACAGTAAGGCCATACTTGATGGATGTAATATACTCGTGGTCAAAGGTTAGTTATACCATATTTTTGGCTTGAATGCTTGCCTACTTTTAAGTCATTTACTTGGCTCCAAAGCCTCTTATGGTTCAAGTGGGAGTTTGATCCTGGTTGCCCCCTTCCTCTAGTGAAAAATAGTTTAATTTAAACACCAAATTGGTGGTTGTGTGTATTTTCCGTGTTTCAAACCCAAAGGTTTCGTGCATTTGGATTGATGGTTCGGCGAGAGTTTGTATTGTTGGATGTTATTGAATCTGTGCTTATTGTTGAAGTTATAATTAAGAGTTCTTTTCATGGAAGAATAAAATTTGGGGTCAAAAGGCAATGTCACATGTAAATATGAAAAATTTAATTTTATTGTTATTATCATGCTTAATTAAGTTTTAAATATCTGATAAATTTGGATATTTTCAATTTAGTCCCTATTAATTTTTGTGGTATATTGAGTATTAAAACTTGTTATACTTTTATATTGAGTCCCTGCCATTTAATTTTTCTATTAACTAGGTGATGTGATTGTTATCTTGTTCCATTACCTTAGTTATTTTGTCCCATTAGGTTTTCTGTTAACAAAATGTTATTTTGTTGAAAGAGAACCTAATGAATAGTATCTCTCTGGCGTTTATTGTAGTCAGAACTTAATGTAAAGAGTCATGGAAATGGTTTTTAGTCTCACTTAAAATTATAAATTACAAATTATAAAATTTTATAACTATAATTTTAAGCGACTCTGAAAATCATTTCCTTGACTCAACATTTAGTCCTCAACTACAACAAATGCGAGAGAGAAATATTGGTCATTAGGATCTCTTGCAACACAATTAACATGCAGAGATCTAACCAAGGTAACATGGTAAGATAGCATTCTTAATTGAAAAGTATAATTTTTTTTTACTAAATAAAATTGAACGATAGGGACTCAATTGAAAAGTATAAAAAAGATTTTGCTATTCAATAAACCATAAAAATTTAACAGGGACTCAATTAAAAATACCTAAAGTTATCAAGGACTTAAGATTTAATTAAGCCTTATTATTATTATTATGGTTGTTATTAAGATAAAATTTTCTTTCTGAATAAAAGTTGTCACTTTTGTTTCTTCAGTTTTTTTGCATTTAGTCTTTTTTGGTTTTGTGCATTTTCTTATTGTCCACTTGTGTATATTAAATATTTAACTTCAAGTTGTGCTGACGTTGCTTTTGCCACTAAATAAACATTAATTTTGTTTAGGCTTTGTTGGGGTTTATGACCGTCGTTACATATTCGAGCATCATTAAATTGTTACATTTCTTCATTAATATGGATTTTAAGTTTCAAGAGTGAGAGCTTCAGGAAACTTGCCATTTAAATCTTTTCATAATATATCAAATTGTCACACAACTTGTCAAAAGCCTTGCCTAAGCCTGACCGGTTGCATTTGTTCTCTTTCTTGCTGCATGGTTGGATTTTCGTCTCTTGGTTTACAAAATGTGAGTATAGGACCTGTAACTATTTGTTGAGCATATCTTTATATATATATATATACATATATATATATATATATATATATATATTTATATATATATAGAGAGAGAGAGAGGGGGGGGGGGGGGGGGGGGGGATCTTCTAAGCTTGAACTTTTGATCTAACATTATTGAGTAAACAAATCCGCTGAATATGTTAGTGACAAACTCAATGGTCTACTACTAGTCCACCTTAGTGAAATACTAAGTATCTACAACATGAGCTCATCTGCATATATTGTGGCTCTAAAGTTCATTTTATACTGTAATGCAAGACATGCATGTACATCTCAGCTTAGTAAAAATAATGGTGGTTATGTTCTCTCTTGTATTAGTGGGAGAAACAAAAATGAAAGATTCACTTGTTTTGGGCATATTAATAATAATTTCTCTGGTATTTCCTTTCAAAATTTTCTCTCAGGGAGTAAATTTTGCCGATATTATACAAATGACTGACATCTTTGAGGGAAGTATCATTCGGAGTGCTAGAAGGCTTGATGAGTTTTTGAACCAGGTAAACAAATGTCCAGCTAGAAATTGCCTCTTAAATATTTAGCAGTCTTTTTAAATTCTTTCACTATTGATAGCTTGGGCAGACACTATAATGTATGTATTTGGGACAGAGGAAGTCATATTGCCCTGACGCAGTTCTTTAACTGTTTCAAAATATTCAAATTTTATCTTCATGGGCTTATAGAATATATAATTAGTATGCTGGATTATTCTCTAAGTTATCTGAACATATTTTTAGTCATTCAAATTTGGAAATACAGTGGCATGACGAATCTTAGAGTTCTGATTGTCTTGCTTCTTTCCAGTTGCGTGCTGCTGCAAATGCAGTTGGAGAGGCTGACTTGGAGAAGAAATTTGCAGCTGCAAGTGAAAGCCTTCGAAGAGGCATTATGTTTGCAAATTCTCTGTATTTATGACGTCGTTTTCCTATAGGCCATTCGTTCTATTCATGGTTATTCCGGCTGGCAGAAAGTTTACTTTCAAATTCAACCTTGGGGGTGTACCCACTTTCTCTTGTAAGCCTTTTTGTGTAAATATTTCATTAAACTATTAGGGCATGTTGTAAGGTTAGATTGTGACCAATAGTGAAGGTAGTCAATATAGAATGATATAAAAATCTGATCTTTGGAAAACATCCTGTCAATGGGTGTGCTATGATATGACAAACATTTGGTCCATTTATTTCAGAGTATTGCCTTCAGAACCCCTTGCCTGCCTTGGGGCTTGGGGAGTGAGGTGCTGAAGATATTTACCTGTAATTGCGGAATTTTTTTCAATATAAATTTTGATCGACAGTTCATTATTTTACGTTTACTCAAGCTTCTCAGATGAGTGAATGTGTACTAATTTCTTTTACGGAATAAATGGCTTCTGGATATTAGTAAGCATTCACCAACCGAATATATGATAACCCCCAATCCTCCCCCTGGTCCTTGTGACTGCTCTGTTTGAACGTTGTGTGTGTTTTAGTATATAAAAGAGTCTGTCAAGAGATTCAAAGTAATTTGATAACTTAATTGCATTTGAGGTATTTCTAGCATGGATGGTCAGAATTCGTGACTCTTTTTTAGCTGGATCAGTCTCAACTTTTGCACTTCAATTGGGGATTGAAATGTGAAATTATTTTAAAATATAATAAATGAAAATGTATTTTAAATTAGGTTAATTATGTTTTTTTTTTCATTTAAATTATTGACTAAAATTGTAATTTGTACTATATTTTATGAAAGGAAAATGTCTTCAAGATGGTAAATGTAAATTAGAGATGTTAGAGTTTTCATTTCCTACTATAACTTCCTCTCCTTACGGCATTCTCGCCTGGCTCTTTGATAGTATCCTTTCATTTCTTTTGGAAGTTGTCATGACATGTATCCTTTTACTAACGAGGTTCTTGACACCTCCAACAAGATTCTAATAGTACACATTCTTTCACTTGTGAAATTTCTCCACTGACGGTCTCTCCATTGTTAACTACACAATCATCCAAGTCTTCATCCCTCAACCTCATTGCATACTCCATGTCTACCTAAGCTACCTTTAACACTTGAATCAGTGAAATTTAAAGTTATGTAAAGAGGAGAAATACCTTAAAGATTTGCATGAATTTTGTAAAAGAAAAATAAACAAAACAGTTGAGAAAAATGATAAAAAAGTGTGTAAGAAGAAAAACACAATCATGAAACTAAAAACTAATATATATATATATATATATATATATATATATATATATATATAATAATTTAAAGAAAATATATAAATATTTACATATCCATATCCGTTTTCGTATATAATTTTAAAAGTTAAATATTAATCCTATATTCACACTCAATCAATACAAATTTTTTCTATCAACATAAAAATAAATTCAAACAATAACGAAATTCATAAACATGCCATCTCTTACCATACAAAATACATAAACATACAAAATACATAAACATACAATTCCTTAACATGTCACAAATCCCTAAATACAGTAGCAAGAAAGTACTTACATTATTGGAAAATAATGATTTGGAGAAAGGATGCATATTAAAAAATAGCAGGAAAGTTGACTTTTTTTACTGGAACATTATTAAATCTATTGCTTAATTTTCATGTTTGGTGGAGAAATTTGTTGTACTGAAATTGCTTAGGGATACAAGGGATCAAGAAGAAAAAAGTACAGATAACAATCATGCAAATTTTGTATCCTACTATGATGTTACATGACTACATTTTTTAATTAACTTATGTTTTCACCCTAGTGATTATTTTTTTATTAGGTGCGTGAGAGTAATTCATCACTAACTTCTAATACAAGTAATAAAGATAAAAATAAGGCCTTAGTTATACATAACCAAATTTTTACTTTACACTGCGTTTGGTTGGGGTGATTTACTGTAGTCGCCAATTTGCAAGGATGGTTTTGCGGGTTAAATGTTGTTCGGTTCGTATGATTTGCGACGATGGAAAAGCAAGTAACAGGACTGATTTGCGCAGATTATTGCTTTTTCCGGGTCTTGCAGTTTTGCAAATATTTGCGACGATTTGGGATGAAAAGTCGTCTATGTCCCTCTAATATTTCTATAATTCCAGAAGCATTCAATAAAGCATGCATAATATATTAACATGTATTAATGTATTGGGTTTCATTTTAACCGTACTCCATTGCAGCAAATGCATTATGCTTTCACGCGTGTTATTGTGCCTTCCCATGTGAGGACTTTGGAGTGTCCGAAAGCAAGCTTTTACATGGTGGTTTAGCAGCGCACAGTGTCCTACCGAGATTCCCTGGTTGACACAACCATTCGGTGCTGCAAAGAAGAGATTCGTTTTTGAATTTGTAAAAGAATCTCTGACCATGAACAGCATTAATAAGACGGTCTTTGTAGATAAGTTTGGTGTGTGTATTAATTGTGAGGGTTTCTTTACTTAGCAGAGCTTTGCGTGAGTGAGAGTTGTGTGTGTGCTGAAGAGATCTGAGAGTGAGCAGCTGTGGAGAACAATCGAGGTGAGCTCATGTTTGTGGAACAGATTTATGTGGTTGTTGCAGGTTGAAGACCTCTGCAAGTAGTGAAGACGAAAGAGAAGGGTGTTTGGAGGAAGAAGAAGGGGGTTCATGGAGACGACGACAGCGGATGAAGAAGTAATGAAGGAGGAGGAAGAAGGCAGTTGATGATGACGACGCAAGCAGATGAAGAAGATCAAAGCGCAGACGATATGTTGATGTATTCGGATCAAGGGTAAAGTGTATCCGGATCCAGGGTTACCAAGGTTTTGGTTTGTTGGTGTATTCGGATACGGTGTTTGACGTATCCAGATATGAGGGTGGTGTGCGACTTCCTATCATTGCAAGCGGATGGCAACGCTGTGTTGCAAATCCAATAAGCGGATCCCCATAGCTGAAATCCTGGCTCCGTCGACAAAGGTGAAGGTGCAGGAATGGTGGCTCAGTCGGCAAAGGTGAAGGTGCAGAAGCGTGTAAGCTGTCGTCCATGGACTGATGCTGTTATGATGTTGGAGGAGTCGCTGTCGAAAGTCTTCATCCGCGTTGGAAGCAGCGGTTGGCGAAGGTTGACGATAAGGCCGGAGAGGATGGAGGTGTGTTGTTATGACCACCCTTGGACGGAGAAATAGGGACATCAATCAACGAAGATGAGGGACATGTGTGGCATGGAGTTGCAGATGAAGTGGATAGAGGTGGTGGAAATGTGGTGGTCCGAGAATGCATGGTAACAGTAGAGGATGCAATAGGATAGTGAGGTTGATATACATGGAGGTGGCATAGGGTGGAGTACGAGAGTTGTGAGGAGGGTGAAGGGCAAAGTATAGGAATGTTTTGTGGCGTATGGGTTGGGGTGATATGGCTTCCATCAAACCGTAGATGCACGAGGAATGAGATTTGGTCATAGGTTGTTTTTGGAAATGAATTTTTATGGCATGAAGATTAAACATTTGTATGTGTTTGCAGTTTTTTTATCAAGATCTTAGAATTGGAAAGCAACGAAGTATTTGACCGAGGTGAAGAGAGGGATAACTAAGCTGGAGGTGAAAAGAGGGATAACTAAGCTGTGAAGGTTAGGGAGATATATTGTTTCCATTTTTTAATGTTTTATTGTTAAAGAAAATCTTATTATTTGGAATGTGTACCTTATTACTGAACTTCTTCTTATAGTCTGATTAGAGGCTGAAAAATCTTGGTGGCTGTATGTTAATAATGTTGACGCATTAAGTGGTTGAGGTTCCTAAGTTGCTCTGTGTTGAGTCATTGTTCGGAGTTTCTTGAAGTCGCATGTAGGGTGAATTGAAGGTACATATTTGACAATCCAATTTATTTTTTTAACTATATGATATAAGATAGTGATTTATTTTTTTGAACAGGTTTGGTTTGGAATTGTCACTCAATTATATCAATATTGACAATTGAAATTGGTATCTTATTGGGAGCTTACCGTTATAGCGTTTTCAACCTTCCTTCAAATCCAGTCAACAATCTGAAATTAAAGCTTCCTAAGTTTCTTCATTAGGTATGTTTCATATTAGGTTATTTAATTATTATGCATGACCGTGGTTTATTTATTGAATAAATATATTGAATTTTGTTTAATTTTTTTATGAATGCATGAATATTGTTAATTAGTGCATGATTATATGAATATATGGATTTTATTGATATTGTTCATTTTAGTTGTATGTATAAAGTTCATAAATTATATTATTTTGTTAAGTAAATATAGATGCAAGAAGAATTAGATTTATCATATGTGGACCGTGAAGATATAGATGATGACGTGGTTGGTGTAGACTTCAATATTATCGCAATGATACGTCAACAATTACAAATAACCACTTCATTGGGTGCTTTAACAATGGTATGCATTGTTGGACACACGTTGAGTATCTTGAATAAGTACTCTAGTGATTACAGTAGTGTAATGAATTACCTACCAGACAGAGACCGTCGTAGGAAGCAATTAATGTCATATCTTGTGCATACTAATCGATGCCGCGACATTATTAGGATGGGTCCAGAGGCATTTATTAATCTTTATGAGAGACTAAGATCAACTGAGTTAGTTAAGGACACCATTCGATCGACAGTGGAGCAACAAGTTGCTCAATTTCTTCATATAATTGGCCATAATGTTAAGAATCGAAGTGTCGCATTTTTCTTTCACTGATCTGGCTCGACGGTTAGCAGACACTTTCACAATGTGTTGGATGCCATCTTAACTTTGGAATCTGAGTTTCTAATTCAACCCTCAGGAAATGAAGTTCATCCACATGTGTTTAACAACAATCGATTTTATCCGTACTTTAAGGTAGTAATTTCATTATATTCGTACATGTTATTTCAACAAAGGATGAACTCAAATTATGAGTAATATGATGAATTCTTATTTTTATGTTTAGGATTGTTTAGGGGCCATAGACGGTACTCATGTTCGGATAAACGTGCCAAGATATGAAGCTCCGAGATTTCGAGGAAGAAAAGATTGGCCAACTCAAAATGTGTTTGCGGCTTGTGATTTTGACATGAAATTCACATACGTTCTTGCTGGGTAGGAAGGGACTGCATCTGATTCGAGAATTTTAAAAAATGCTCTTGATAGAGATGATTCGTTGCTTATCCCCCAAGGTCAGTGTATACATTGCGATGTTGAAGATTTAGTGTACTAGTGACTAATTACCGTTATATCCCCAAAATTGTAGGAAAATACTACCTCGGTGATGCAGGATTTATGTTGAAAAGCACAGTGTTGACTCCATATAGAGGCGTAAGATATCACTTTAAAGAATATACACGCAGAGGACCACAAAGTGCACGGGAGTTGTTTAATCATCGTCATTCATCGTTGAGAAATGTTATTGAAAGAACTTTTGGTGTGTTGAAAAAAAGATTCCCTATCATTGCAAGTGGCACTGAACCACACTATGGATTGGAGACAATGACAGACATCATACTAGCTTGTTGTATCTTACACAACTTCCTTCGTGGCGTGGATAACGATGACACATTACTTGATGAAGTTGATAACGAGTTGAATGAAAGGGAAGAGCATAATGTTTCATCATCTCAAGTTAGAGAAGACGACCATAGGATTGGTAGTAGTATCAGGGATTCTATAGCAGATCATATGTGGTGAGATTATCAAAACTCGTAGTTATTTTATGTTATTGTGTTGTATGAGTATTTGATGTTATGTGTATGACAAGAACAAGCAATTAAGGATGTTTAATGTTAATTTGTTACCATTTTGTTTATGAAATAGGTATAAAATGAACAGAGGTAAGGCAACCGCCATTGAGTCCTCTGGTCCTACTAGAGAGTTCATGAAGTGGACAGAGGACATGGACGCACGTCTTCTACACTCTATGATTGAGGAATCACGAATCGGTAATAGGGTTGACGGAAGCTTGACATCCCAAGCATATAGTAATATAGTTGATCATCTTCATAGCTCTGGGTATGTCGCAATTACCAAAAATAATGTTAAAAATCGTCAGAAAGTCTTGAAAGATAAATGGCGCGAGGTACATGACTTGTTTTCTGGATTGAGTGGATTTGCGTGGAACCCGGTTAGTATGACATTTCATGCTGAGGACGAAGTTTGGATGGACCTGATTCAGGTATTTATAAAAATACTAACATTTTGTGGATCGTTATTATACATCATATGAACCAATGTGTTTGTTCTGTTTGTTGTTTCAGTCGAGGCCAACGGCGGCAAAGTGGAGAGTTAATAGTATAAAGCACTACGATTTAATGGTCGAGTTATGGGTAGCTGATCGAGCTACTGGGAGTGGTGTTCGGACTGCTCGTCAAGCACGTCGACAGCGTGTTGGGCCTCGTGTCAGTGTTGATTTGAATCAAAATATTGAGTACATTCCAGAACAGCCTGATTGGACGAGGTATAGAGACCCAACTCCACCATCACCTCCTCCATCTGTGGATGAATATAGTCCAGGACAGACTCAATCTGTGCCTTCCGTCCCATCCGGTGGAACTTCATCCTCACGAGGCTCGAAAAGGAAGGCACCTATGGTCGATGTTATTGATTCTCAATTTGATAAGTTGACGACCAGCCTGGATGGTTTCGCAAATGTGCTTAGCTCATCAAATGTTCATTTTGGTGTGATCTCTGATGCAGCCGTGCGTCAAGTCTCAGCAATGGAAGATAGAAATCAAATACTCCGTCGCAGCTCGACGTACACATACACAGAGGGCGATATTTATGAAATGCTGAGTGGTATGAACATTGCTGATGAAAACTTGCTCGAACAATGTTATGATTTCTTATGTGCGAACCCCACATGTGCAAAGAGGTTGATGAGACTTTCACCACACAAGCGGTGGAATAAATTATGTAAAATGATCTCCGGAGGTGATTGTTAGGAAGTGTTATCTGACTAGTTGTAGTAATATTATATTCATTAATGTTTCTGTGATGTAATTATGACTTATTGGTTTTCCATCCATCAACAATTTATAAGTTATGGTTATGGTTACGATGTATCGTGTTTGTCCTTGGTTGTTGATATTTTTAAATATAAATAATTTCTTATAACTAACTTTCTTATTGTTTTCATTAATTGCTTTGTTCAAGAAATTGTCAAATGGCCTCATCATCAACCAAAAGGCCAAGAAAAACTCATAAGGGAAAAGAATCCCTCAATGAGGCAGAAGATGCAGCCCATGTCTCACCATATGTAGAGGACCAATTAGATCAGCGTCGTTTTTTCACTAACAACCATTAGATGGAAAACTATGCAGCTGATTTCTATACAAGGAGTATTGTTGGTCGAAAGATAATGAATTTTGAATCATTTGCCGGTTCAGGGTTATTTTTCCCAAATCATCTTCTGTTTCAAGGGGTTGTCGAATTTCTTACATTGCAGGGACCCTACTATCCGGATTTAATCAAAGTTTTTTTATTCAAATCTGAAGATTTCTGCAAATGGATATTTGATCAGTGAGGTAAATAAGAGAAGAATTAGATTGAAACCTGCTGATTGGTTGAATGTAGCTAAAATGAAGTATGAGGGTCAGAAATTGTCTTTTTCAAATATCCCTGACGACTTCCCATATGACCGGGAGATGGCATTGGCTACTATGGTTATACCAGAAATGCAGGGTCACCGTGTTAAAACGGTTGGTTGTTTGAATATTAATGATAGACTTCTGCATTATGTTATTGTGCACATGTTGACTCCACGAGCAGCGAATTTTGCTAGGTTATTGCAGGAAGATATCTTTATGATATGGGTGCTTAAAAATAATATAGCTATCAATTGACCTCATCACATCATGCAACATATGCTTAAATGCAAGGCCGCTGACACACCCCTACCATACGGTGTCCTTATCACACAGATCATGCAATATTGTGGAGTTCATGTTGATGGCGATGCCATCACTCTTATTGGGACCCGACATCATTTTTCAATTAATTCTTTGAAGAGGTTGAATATTGTTAATGTCAACGGTGTTTGGCGACACGATGTCCATGATGATGAAGAAGAAGACCAACCACACCATCATGACAACCCTGTGCAACCTCCTCCACCTCTTCCGAATCCTAATTTGATGACTCAAATGTGGGAAGGGGTACAAGACTTGCAACACAGAATGCAGGGTATGGAACAAATGCAGGTGCGAGTTCAACGTATTGAAGATAACTTGACAAACCTTTCCCTCGACATGAACCGCCAATTTGCTCACCTCAATCAGAATGTTAACTTGATTCTTCACCATTTAGATGATTGAGTTAATTTTTATTCCGATAATGTATTACATTACTTTTTTTTTTGCTTAAATTGACTTATGTGTTTCAAATATTACATTACTTATTTTTCAATGTTATTATCTTTCACATCAGCTTTGCTAGTTTTATTTATTGTGAGTCTGCTCATCTGCAAATTAGATGGACTCTCCAATCATTGATGAACTGCAAAAACAAATTAATCAATCAAGAAGACTATGTGCTGCTCTTGAACGACATACACAGGCCATGGAGCGTCGAATATCCCTGGTAAATGCTAGGATTCAATCATCTAATCCAACTACAGAAGAAATTGAAAACTTATTACGGACTATGAACATTGAAGATCATAATTTATTCAGACAGTGCTTCGACTTTTTATCTGCACATCCATCCCATACAAGACGTCTAATAGGGATGCCAATACAATATCGTTTCAATGCATTGCAACGATACCTTACTGAAGCAACGTCATCATGAACTATTACAAATATATTTGTATGTTTAAATGTTGCCACTTTTTTTTAGGACATGTAATATTATAACTTCCTTTAATTATTTGTTTGTTTAAAATTAATCATTCTCACTTCCGTAACAAATAAATTGATACTACTTGGTAGTAAATTATATTACAAACAAATACTACATTTAAAAATAAATTCATTTTACTACGTTATAATTTTTATAATTTTTAAAAATTAATTTTAAAAATTATTTATAATTTTTGTCTCTTTATAAACATTTTACAATTAAATATAACATTAATAAATAACATTTTATATTACTTTAATAACTAGAGACATTTTGGTAATCTTTAATTTCTACCAATTAAACTAATTTTTTAAATCTATCACATCAATTAAATCCTACACTAATTCTCACAAACTTTATTTCCAAATCCACTCTTAGTTACCTACAAATCCACTCAAAAAAACTACAAAATTACCTTCAAATCCACTCAAATCCATTCAAATCATCTCCCCTGAATCATCTCCCCTGAATCATCTCCCTGAATACCCCCAAAATAACAAAGCATTAATGAACATAAAGATCCTAAAGTGAATCAGGCTTGAAATCAGAAAGAGATCCAATTGTTATGGGCCACGTAGCAGTCCATTTTTGTAGAATGATAAAAGTTGAACGAAGGGTTGTGATGCAAGAAGTTGAACACCCTCACCTTTCAACTGCCAAAGTCCAACTAAACCAGCTTTTGCATTTAGATTTAGATTTAGGCGGAGCTTTCAATTAGGCACCTCCCTCGTTTCCATCGCCACAGGCATCAAAATTCACTCCCATCACAACACAACACAAATAACACATTCTCTCTTACACTCACACCATTGCTATCATCTCAAATAGGTAAACCATTACTCGCTCCATTCACCACCTCTTCACAACCATTGTGTATAAATATTTCACTCACACGCCATTGGCCACTGCCTTTCTCTGTTTCTTTTCACAGGAAATGGAAGTCACACTCTCCGCGTGCAAGTCCGTTACCTCGCCTTCTCTTCCCATCTCAGTAAGCACTCTCTCGTTTTCTTCCATTTCCCTCGCAAAATCACAATTCCTAATCTCGTAGTAACAATGTCCGTTGATTAATTTGTTCCTTTAATATCGTTCCATTGCTCTAAATCTGAATTTCAATCTGATCTGAATGGAAAACAACGAACCTAGGGTTTATCTGGGAGGAAGGGAGGGATTAAGAGTTCGCAATGCAGTTTCATAGCTGGAACGAACGGAGTGAGGTTTCCTAGACAAGTAAGTCAGGTTAGTCACGTTCGCAAACAGCGCCAAACGCGTCACTGTGGTGCTCTCCACGCGACTTGTAGCGGTGAGAAGATCCTGATCGCGAACAGAGGCGAGATTGCGGTTCGAGTGATTCGAACCGCTCGTGAAATGGGGATTCCTTGCGTGGCTGTGTACTCCATCATTGATAAGGACGCGCTTCATGTCAAATTGGCTGATGAAGCTGTTTGTATTGGCGAAGCGCCGAGTAAAGAATCGTATGTTAGGCAGCCTTTTTATTTTTTTAGTTTCGGTTGATTGTTTTGTGTTTTCCTATCTGCGTGTGGTTAATGTAATTTTTGTTGTTCTTTCTGTTCAGGTACTTGCTGATTCCGAATGTTCTGTCTGCTGCTATTAGCCGCAAATGCACGATGTTGCATCCTGGCTATGGTTTTCTTGCGGAGAATGCTGTGTTTGTTGAAATGTGCTGGGAACATGGAATCAACTTTATTGGGCCTAAAGTGAGTAGACTATGCAGCGTGTAGAATACATGTTTGTTTGCCTTTTGTCTTGAGATTTTCCTAATTTAGAGTTTTACGATTGACTCACCTGGTTTGAATGAGTCCTATACTATCTATCCTATAAATCTTAAAACTTGCTTCTGTTTAAACTATCTTGAAGCCTGTAATTTGATTTCTAATTACTATAAATACACTAAGTCATAAAAATATTTGAAGTTTTAGAATATATAGAAACAGTGAACTAGTGAGCTATGCTTGCTGAAAGCATTACATGGCTAAAATAACAGTAATTTTAACCTGTATGCAAAATGTTTTTGAAGAGTTCAGATTTTAAGCATTTTAATAGTTTAGGCCAAGCCAAGGGCAGCTTGCAAGTTATATATTGTTCCAAATTTTATTTTATTTGAATGTATTGATCTTAATTTTTAATGTTTTCTCCGTTGAGTATATTTAGATAATTTATTTCATACAGCTGTAAAACAAAAAATGATTTTATTATTTCCCTTTCAAATTATATGGTAATGCTGAATATTTAGTTTAAACTTTCAGCCTGATAGTATTCGGGTTATGGGTGACAAATCAACTGCCAGAGAAACAATGAAGAAAGCAGGTGTTCCCACTGTTCCAGGAAGCGAGGGTCTTTTACAGGTATTTTATTAGAGGCTTGTTAATAAGTAGCTTGAATGTTAAATTTGGAGGCCAATACCAGATTCTGTGACATCAATTTGATGAATTAAATTTATGGAACAGAGCACAGAAGAAGCTATCAGGCTGGCAAATGAGATTGGTTACCCTGTGATGATCAAGGTAGAGATTGCTTTATTATTTTGTATTTATAGTTTCGTGCCTATTTGAATAATTCAAATTTTTTGGATTGACGTAGATCATTGAACACTTGCATTATGCATACAAAATAATCTCTTGTGTGAATCATAAAAGTAATATGTCTGAGTTAGAGGTATCTACTATGTTGGCACACTTTCATTTGTGTTTGAGTTGTCTTGTATTTTTCCAACAGTGACAATGAGAAAAGTAATTTTCATCTCCAAGTATAACCCTCCATTTCTAGGCCTTAATTTAAGTGTTGGGTTATGAGTGGTTAGGCAAAAGTGAACTTGTCTGAGTTTCCTTTTCTTTACTCTGCCTTAAAATAATTTTCAATTTGAAAAGTTATAACCATAATAGGGTGAGATTATATTGTAAAAATGGGAAAAAAAGAAAAAAAGACTTTCTTCTGCAGACTTTTGTAATTACAGCCTACAGGCTGAAATAGCATATTGCATCCTGTTTGGAACTCTACTACTTTTCTTGAAGTTCTTCTATATAGGGTTTCATGTATATAGATTCAACTTTTTAGGCGTATGCTTGTGTACATATCCCATTTTCAGCGAAATTTAAATAGGAGAGTTTATGATTCAGGAATATTTATTTCAAAGTAATGATTGCCAATTTCAGTTGCTTAGCTGTGTTATTTATTCCTTGCAGTGTTTCTAAAAGTAAGTTGAACATTGTTATGGTTGAGTCTTTCTTTGGCCAAGTGTACACTTGGTGTTGGGTTATAGTTGACTCAATTAGACTCTCAAAAAATGGAAAGGGCAGTAACACATTGATCTTGATAAAAGTAGTAATATTCATATTCATTTGTATAAATCAGCTTTTTTTTACATGCTTCTGCTTTCCTTTATATATTGCTATAGAACCCTAATGATTGAACTCTATGCTCACTTGTTGCTTAGGACCACAATGTGTTCTTGTGGTTATGTTGTAATTGTTTGTGGCCATGGATAGAGCTACAGTGATGGTCAATTTTGATTTTTTTTTTTGTTGGAAATCTCACATCAACTAGAAATGTGATCAAATTTTAATATATAAATGGGTAAAAATTTTATCTTGGAAGTTGGTTTTGTATGATTGAGTTTGATTTAAATCCATTTTCTAAAGTAGTATCAGAGTCTATTCTTGCAAAGTTTGTTGAGTCTATTGGACCACCCTTAAATATCTAGTTTGATGCTTGAGATGACCAATCTTTAGTGTGATGGTACGTGAGAGATTCCTGTATATTCTAGTTTGTGGTGCATTGAAAAGAAAATAGTTTTAGTCTCTACAAGTTTCCACGTGATTCATTTCATTTCTGATTAAATGAGAATTTTGAAGTTTTTCTTTAGAGTGTTTAACGTCTTGTAAACTGGCAACATTGGTGTTTCTTAGGCAACAGCTGGTGGTGGAGGACGTGGCATGCGTCTTGCTAAAGAACCTGATGAATTTGTGAAGTTGTTGCAGGTATTTCTTTTTATATTGTCTGCACTATGGAACTAGTTACAATCTTTAGTTTCTTATCTGTTGTAATAGCTATAGTATGGAAACTTTGATGATCAAGAGTTTGATTTTTTCAGATTTTTTAGTGTGTTTAGTTTTGAAATCATAACACTTTAAAATTTCTTAGTGTGTTTAGTTTCTTTTTTCCTCTTAAAAATGTCAAAATCTTAATCAAATTTCTGATTATTTTGAGAAGCAGCTTTGCGTATCTCCTAAAAACCCTTCAAACCACCTTATTTCTGTAACCAGCTTTTTGCAAAAATCTGGTTAAGGAAAAAAACTGAAGCCAGAGTGCTTGCACCTTGAGGACAGTTTTTTTACCACATCTATTTTCCAGTTATGTAATGGATCAAGATTTCTTAGTAATTTGCTTGGGGCCAATTGGTAGAACAAGGTTTTGTGGAGTTTCTTTCTTGCAGCAATTGTTCTGAAATATGCTGTTTTATTGTAGACCATCTTAATGGACTCTGATGGAAGGGAGATGATTTTTTTAATTGTAAATAGTTGTAGGCTAGTAGAGCTTATCCCGTTGATGTGGAGTAGACATGCATATTTGGTGATTTTCTTTTTTCAATTTGATTTATTTGCAGCAAGCTAAGAGTGAAGCCGCCGCTGCATTTGGCAATGATGGGGTTTATTTGGAGAAGTACGTTCAAAACCCAAGGCACATTGAGTTCCAGGTAATGCTATCTTTAAGGGAATCTGTGGAAAACACCTAAATTGGGATTTACTTAAGAACTTGAACTTTTGCATTTGAGAAATGTAATCATTGATTGATTTTTTTTACATCAAAATACAAAGGTCCTGGTTATCTTGGAGGCCCAGAAGTAGATTCTATTAATGTCATTATTCAATTTGATTTACTAAATTCAGTCAATAATGAAAGTCTGAAGCCTAAAAAATTCCACAATTTATACTGTTGTTAACCTTTTAAATTCCTTATTTTGTGTTTGTTAGTGTTAGTATACTACAGTTAAACAGTTTATATGTAATATACTATGGAATTTTCTCTGTATTTTGTACAAGTTTTTTCTGTGTATTTGTACAGCTGTCAACATTAGACAGCTGTCAGTAAATGACTCCTTTATAAGTCAGTGCACTTGTGA
This sequence comes from Vigna angularis, assembly GCF_016808095.1. Classification (NCBI taxonomy): domain Eukaryota; kingdom Viridiplantae; phylum Streptophyta; class Magnoliopsida; order Fabales; family Fabaceae; genus Vigna; species Vigna angularis. The sequence goes on along the minus strand of NC_068970.1, from coordinate 62,585,961 downwards.
TTGATTAAGTAATTGAATAATACACAGATTCATTCATGGTTTAGTTTCTCCCTTCTATGTTCCATTTATCTTAGATGGTATCATGAACTATTTTTCGTGATGATCCTGGTTCTGCGCAATCGGTGCTGGTTCTTCAGCCAATTCTTGTCTTTGTTCTTGTTCGCGTCTTTGATTCTCGTTTGTGACTGTGATTGACGTGTTTGCTTTGATTCATTCTTGCAGTTTGTTCTCGTGGAAATTTCATGGATAACACAATTAATTATTTAACCACATATTCTTGCTATATGCTAAAGCTGGTTGGAAAAAGTTGTGATGGTCATTGACTAAGCAGTCAGTCTTATAATTGATTTGACAAATTCCTAGTGTGATTTGAGTTACAGATTACAAAATTAATTTATTATTGTTAAGTGCTTAAGTCCTGTTGAATTACTTAAAGATTAATACTTTCTGATTGTTGGTGATTGTTTGGAGTTGTAATCCACCCCTATGCTTCATGGATGACAGGTTCTTGCAGATAAATATGGTAATGTTGTTCACTTTGGAGAACGTGATTGCAGCATCCAGGTACTGCAAACTGAACTTCATTTCTATCTGTCTGCTTAATTTTCCAAAATTATGTAAAATGATATTGAACATAACATAATTACTGTATTTTCAAACTTGTAATTTCTGACATAGGCGAACTAATGATAAAAAACTGAACATAAAGTAATTAAAATATGTATGGCTTGCATTTCTGACTAGAGTATTTTATTTTGTTTTTATAACTCTGCACTGTGAAAAACTAAAGTAATGTTATAGGCAATAATTGAAGCAACTGCCGTCACTGTCACAATGATTCTTTTATGGTTTTTTCAATTATATTTTTGTTCACTATGGAGTTTCCTATGTATATCTCATATTGTTTGATAATAAATTGCAGATACGTGTGACAAATTGTTTTGATTTAGTTTCTATTTTTATGTTTATGATGTACCCATAATGAATTCTGTTAATGGTGTTGTTTTTTTTTTTCATGCAGAGGCGTAATCAGAAACTGCTGGAAGAAGCACCATCTCCAGCCCTGACCCCTGAGTTGCGAAAGGCAATGGGAGATGCAGCGGTTGCAGCTGCTGCATCTATTGGTTACATAGGTGTTGGAACAGTGGAGTTCCTTTTGGATGAAAGGGGTTCCTTTTACTTCATGGAGATGAACACTCGTATCCAGGTTCAAACTAATTTATGTCATTACTTGTTTTATATGAAATGAAACCTAGGAAATTTTCAATATTTTTGTGAATAATTTCCATTATTTTATTCTTTTGAGTCAGGTTGAGCATCCCGTGACAGAGATGATTTCCTCAACAGATTTGATAGAAGAGCAAATTCGTGTTGCAATGGGAGAAAAACTTAGAGTCAAACAGGTAATACATGTATATTTGACTTTTAATTCTTTAGAATCTTCCTCTTATTTTAATTTTTTTTTCTACAGGAGGATATTGTGCTCAGAGGACATTCTATTGAATGTCGTATCAATGCAGAAGATGCTTTTAAGGGATTTAGACCAGGGCCAGGTATCCTAGCCTTGATGTATTTATGCACGTTTATGTCAGAAATAAACAAAATCACAGCTTAATGCTTACTTAGAGTGCAACAGATTTCATACATATTTTAGATCATTTGGTCAATTAACTTCTCCATCATTTGAATTTTGTTGTGCCAAGTGCTTGCATTTTATGGTTTTTTCAATCTTTTATTTAGAAAGTTTATTGATTGAAGGAAACTTCTTCCTCAAATAACAGGTAGAATTACAGCATACTTGCCATCTGGAGGTCCATTTGTCAGAATGGATAGCCATGTTTATCCTGATTATGTTGTTCCTCCAAGCTATGACTCCCTTCTTGGAAAGGTGAGCCTATTTGTTCTCTTTTATAGCTTTGATTTATCATCCTACCCTGGATTGTTATACTAGATAATTTATGTTTGATCCCTATGACATCAAATATGTGTAAACCTTTTTCTGTCCTGTGTATATAAATTTCTTAGCTATACTTTTCAATGTAATTAATAACAACTTTAATATATAATACAAAAATATATTTGTCATGCTCTTTTCCTTGAAAACCCAACTGCATTTTATTTGGGCTTCTTTTCTTGATGTCTGGGCTTTTGGATTGAAGAAATGACAGGTTATAATAAGTATAAATTAAATTTACTGAATTTGTTAAAAGGAGAATGTATTACCTATTGGTATGTGATTTGTAATTGGTCATTTTTCCCCACGGAAGTGGAGAGTGTTATAATGGATTACAAAAATAAAAGAGGTTCAAAATATCAAATGAACGGGATGTAATACATTCTAAATGCCAGTTTCAATTTATATTCAATTTATGTTGTGAGGAGGCTTAGATGTGATACTACCCCGAACTATATGTAAAGTGTGCTATTTGTTTCAAACTCACTCTTGTCTTGGCTTCGTGAACTTTTTGTAGCTGATTGTATGGGCTCCAAATAGAGAAAAAGCCATTGAACGCATGAAAAGGGCTCTTGATGACACAGTTATCACAGGTAAATTAATTTGATTTTTATGATTGTGAGTATTCTGTCAAATATCTATACTTGGTGTCAGTTGCATCCCTGAATCCGAAAAAGACCCAAAACAATTAATTACTTTTCCTTTGCATCATTAAAGAACTAGGTCCTCACCCTCTGTAGTTTGAAACAAATTGCAGGAGGTGCAGTTTACTAACCCAAAGGATATCATTTGAACTTTGTCATAAAGATTGCCAAGTTAAAACACTTCAGTTTTAAAAAGAATCTGAAGATGATCTTGATTCTATTTTAAACCAAGTTCAATTTTGTTTTAAATACCTGTGCTTGCTGTAGGTCCATTGCATGCTGAAGCCTAAATAGGCTGAAACAATCTAATACTTGTCATTTTCTCCCTGGTCAATATGCTTGCACAAAGATAAAGAACCAAATCCTCGTTTTCTGTTGTTTGAAACAGATTCATGAGGTGCAGTTTTCTGGTCCAAGAAATCAATCCATTGAACTAACTCTGACAAAGATCTCCAATTTTAAACCCTTGATTTTTAAAACGATGCTGCAGTTCTTGCAATACTTAGTTTTTTGGCTCGCAGAATCTGGGTTTAGATGGAAATATATTGTTACAGTCTAGATCCTTTTACACACCAGATGCTAGTCAGTTTGGTGTGGTAGGTCATGGCTCAGAGCAGAGGCTCGTGTGTGTGTGATGTAGGATTTATAACTAACCTGATTTTCTAGATCTTTTTTTTAAGTTCGATTAAATTAACAATTTGTGTCTTGATACAGGAGTTCCTACCACAATTGATTATCATAAACTTATCCTCGACATAGAGGTTAGTGTGCCTTTTATGTACTTTTGGTAGCATGTATCCTTTAGCAATATTTTCTGTTGGTCAGAAGTCAGTTTAAACGACTAAATTTAATATATGTCATTTTTTCATCGTATTGCAGGATTTCAAAAACGGAAAAGTTGATACTGCATTTATTCCAAAACATGAGGAAGAGTTGGCGATGGTAAGAATTTATTAATCTTGAAAATATTAATGTCCCTATCAATGGGCTTAAAAATTATATTCCTTGTTGGTTGGAGTTGCTTCAGAACAATTTTGGTACGAAATACTTTTAGAATCATGATATAGAAGTTGAAATATCTACAAATTTTGGCTCGTAGAATCAGGGTTTGGATCACATACAGAAATGTAGTGTCTAGTTCCTTGCGCTTCAGTTGTTAGTAAGTTTGGTGTGATAGGTCATCAGATGCTCATGTATGTGATGTAGGATTTATAATTAAGCTGATTTTTGGGATATAGTGCTCAATACTCCCATGATCACGAACGAAATGATTGGTATAAAACTAATTTTTTCCCACTGCTCATGAGTACGGCGACACTGTCATGGAAGACTTCTTATTAGACTGTAGTTAACTAAATCATTAGGTGCTTGCGTTATGTCAAAATGCCGTGTAGAAGATGTAGGGCTGCTGGCAAGTCTGTAAACAGAAGGCATTCCTCAGTGATCTTGTAGAATGCATGAAAATAAGAATAGTCCTATTGCTGATAGCATGGGGCATCCTTGCTAATGTATTATGGGAGTTTCTAAACCCACACGTTAAGAAAATATTCTTGATTTTCCTGTCATAATAGTTTCTTTTAACATTTTTGTTTGATTTTGTAAGTTATTTGATTTGCTGTCCTCTTCAAATGCAGCCGCCTCAGAAGTTGGTATTGAGCTAACAGGTTGAATGAACTAGTTGGCTCAACTGCCTGAAGGATATGATTTTGTGGTGCTGCTTAGTTGTAATCACCTTATCGTCAGTGCTTGGAAGTTAAAAGTTTGAATGAAATTTTGATAATTAGTCTCGTACATTCCTATTTCTTCACATAATTTTATCGTAAAATCAGTTAATCTCATTTGATTTTATCCCAAATATCAGTGCAAGAAATTGGGAGTAGCTCCTTGCTTTTAGTCGTAGTTGCTACATTGGTTATTAGAGGCTTGTTTGTAATTCTTGTATTAAGAGCTCGTGTTAGATACAGTAATAAAAACTTGACATGATTCTAACCGGCATGGATTGTTATATGGATCAATTGGTGTCGCTAGCTAGATTATCTTTTTTCCCACGGTTCTTATTATTTTATTACTTGTATTCAACGTGAATGAGATGATTTAATGCTGTCCGTCCTATTCGACTGTTCGTGCCCTTTATGCATTTGCCACTGAACATGAACTATGATTTTAGTAAGGCGCAATTTAAGGAATAAAGTAGAGGCAACCTTCACCCAAAAAAAGAAGCTAAACATGACTTGTGCTTATTCTGATTAAAACCCTAACAAAATTCTTTTTAAGTGTTTTGTCCTTTAGTACATTTAACGAGGTTAATCCTTAAAAGAACTGTAGTTGTGCATTAAGTTGAATCAAATTGTAAGCTACATAGGACCAGCCACGTATTTTATATATTCACAAAAACCGGCTGTGACAGACATGGTGGATACACTTGTAAGTTTCTCTAGGATAAACTAAGGTAGGCGTTGAAGTGCATATTGCATATTAATCATGTGAGCTTGAGTGGGTTTCGTATCCGGACATTCCTGACGTTGAGCCGTCACTCATGGAGTTCTACGAGATAAACATATGATGTTAGTGGCCATAATATAAGCTAAAGAAACAAAAAGTAACTAATGACAGTGACTCACTTGAGCTGAGGAAATGGGGTAGTTTGAGTAGTTGTAGTTGCTCCTTTGACCGAATCCTGTGGGAGCACCGAACATCATCATCATGGGCATGTTATCTTCAGCAAAGTCTCTGAGTTTATTGAGCTCGGGCAATACAACCTTTGCAAGATCAGGTCTATCTTTTCTTTTCATTTCTGCACACACCAAGGCAAGCTTGGCAAAACGCAAGGCATGTTCAATTGGCCAGTCCTCAACGGCTGGGTCAAGCATCTCCGCAAAAGTCCCCTTCTCAATAGCTCTTTCGACATGGTGAGTCAAACCCATTGGTGGCTTTGCTGTTATTATCTGTAGAAGCATGATCCCCAATGAATAAATGTCAGATTTGGTTCCCAGCATGCCCGTTTGCTGATACTCAGGGTCAATGTAACAGAAAGTTCCCGCAGTTGATGTCATTCGATACTGTGTGACACTATCTTCAACTGAAGCCGGAACAAGCCTGGCCAATCCCACATCACTGATCTTGCTCACGAAGTTACGGTCAAGCAAAATATTCCCAGGTTTCAAGTCACGGTGCACAAGTGGTTCTGGCTTTGTCTGGTGTAGGAAAAGGAGCCCAGTTGCAATCTCTGCAGCAATTCGGAATCTCAGCTGCCAGGGAAGAGCTCTTTTGTTGCCCCTCCGAAATAGGCAATCATCCAAACTTCCATTAGCCATATACTCATACACCAAGCAGCCAAACTCTGGGCACGCTCCAAGGAGAAGAACCATATTTGGATGCCTTATGCTACTTAGCACTTCAATCTGCACGCACCAAATTCAAAAGACATTCATTCAGCCATAGTCCATTGATTACCTCAAATGACAAGGGATAGAAACACGATAATAAAGGTTCTATTGGACATAAATCATGTACAAGTTTCTGTTCTCGTTTTCCATACCTCCTGCTGAAACTGTGCTTGTCCCTGAGCTGCATCTGGTTTCAATATCTTCACTGCAACTGGTGTGTGATCTAGTTCACATCTATAGACTGGCCCATAACCACCTTCACCGACCTTGAGAGAGTTCGAAAATAAATTCGTTGCTTCTTCTATTTCCTCTATAGTGTACCTTCTGTACCTGGCGGGACAGTGTGAAAACATATCTGTAGTCTTCTTATGCCCAGATTCTACAGTCATTCTCTTTCGTGCTTCCAACTCTGCAATTTTTCGAGATGTTTCTGCTGCTTCCATGGCAGCTACACATTTTGCTTTCTCCTTCTCATCCATTGACAATGCTGTTTCTTCAGTTAATCGTGCCTCTTCCATTTTCCTTTGTTCTTCCACTTTCCAACGCTGAAGTTCTAGTGCCTTTTGGAGAATAGTGCCAATAAGTCAGTACATATTTAATAGATTACATTTATCAATTCCATGACATGGCAGTCGTATTCTTAGAATTTGCATGTTTGGACTAAATAAAAATTTGTAAGGTACCTTTTGCTTAGCTGTCATAGCTTCCTTGCATGCAGTACTGTACATTTCCATCTGCTTCAGTTCTAGCTTCAGTCTCCTCATTTCAGCTTCCACTTCATCCTATGGTTTAGTGAAGATATTTGTCAAATCTTGGTCTTGAAACAGTTAGAAAACCAATCATGATTGTTTTGGCGTATTGATTATAATATATATATATATATATATAGTTCTTACTGAGGCTGAAAATATGGACGATGACATTGATGTCCCACTGTCTTGTGAACTGAATGAGTAGTCACCATGATCAATTGATTTGGCTCCTGAGAATGAAGAGCCATAGCTTCTCATATCAAAATCTGAGCCTGTTGAAAGCCGGGGATTTATACAAGAGTCCATATCATCATACATTGAAGGGAACATCCTATCAACACTAGGCCTTCCACTGCTCACGAATGAAATATCAGAGTCAGCGATGGAGGACTCGTATGATCTGTAACTTCCTCCTCTACCAGGTCTTGTAAAGGGTGATCTGTCAACAGAATATCAAGTTAGTCCTCTCAGTAAGCCCTGAAATCTTTCTGAAGCTTAATAATCATCAATCTCAAACTCTCATGTACATCTCCATTGTAGAACACATTGAAGTTGGTAATTAGCATTCTTGTTCTCCTTAAATGGAAATGAAGTCATTACAGCTTATTTGATTTTGAAATTTGAACATGCAAGGTTTCTACTCCAATCACATCAAGAATGATTTCTGGTTTTCTTTTGTACTGTGAAAGAAATTTCCTAACATGGATGGGTTGCTTGTGTATCTATATATTATGAAATTGAAGTGTGCTATGTTTTTTTCATAATAACTTTATGTCACTCCAACTATGGATTCACGTGGTACTTACATTATTTCGTCTTCATCTGCTGGTTGCTGGCGGACAATGTAGGGTACCTTCTCCATTGATGCTGTCATATATACATACGAATCCAGTGTTTTATGAACAATGTTACCAAAAATTAGAAAATTTTAGACAAAGAGGATTAAAAGAGAAATTCGCATACGTCGTGCTAGGGCAGGATTGCGTGTTAGGTGTGGGTCCATTCTCCCAGGAGTTTGAAGAGATTGCTGCGGCTGCAGTGTATTGTTACGAGGTGGAGGTTTAGCAGTAGCAGTTTTCACCGATGCGATTTTTCCTTTGGAAATTATGTACACAGTACAGAATGGTGGTGCCCCTTTCGACACAAGACTTGGAACATCCGATGTCCTAAATCTTCTGCAATAAATAAAATTTTAAAATATTAGAATTCTGTATTATTATCATAGTTGTACCTAATCTTCTTACGCCAAAGTCTCTCAATATGATCTTAAAACAAAGTCAAATTCATACAATGTGTTTTTCCTCTTTATCCAATTAACCATTGCTGTAATTGCAATATTGTTTTGCTAATGTTTGTTATATTGGTCGAGATCAAGCAAACTCGTTTGAATTAGTGTTTGCTGAGTAGGGAATTCTTACCTTACAAGACCACTCCTTGAAGGTGCCCCAAGTACCAGAAGCTCGATGGCGTATTTAGAAATACCTTCTATTAATCCCTTGGTTATATCTACGTCATCCAGTAAGACCTCTTTGCATTGTATCTGTTTTGAATCGAGAAGAAAAACATTGAAAACGAAACGAATTTAGAGTAAAAAAATCAGATTCCGAACAACAAAACTGAATCTCATTTCATTAAAAGCAAGCCCTCTTAATGGCATGAACACACGAAATGAAAGGAGCAATTATGTGTCAGAACTAACACTTTTTCTATTGCAGAAGACCCGAAACGAAGCGAAAAGTTCTTTAGATTCGTTGTCCATCTGTTGCATGTATGCTCTAGCCACATCATCGTTGCCATCAAGAGGTATAAGATTTCCCGCTGTATTCAAAATCATTCAAGTCACCTATGTGTCACAAAATATCTCTTGCAAAAAGAGCAATTCATGGTGCACATAACAATAAATTTGAATTATATTAAACCACCAATGCACTGTGCAGATATTGTCACAAAATTGGCCTTCTATATTTCAGACAAATACATATAGGCATAGAGCAATCAATTATATGAAATTTAGGTTCGATGATTACTTGGTGTAGGAATGGAAGATGCTCTCTGTCTAACATGGAGCAGTAAGAGCGCTTGTTCTTTGGGAAGAAGATTATCAACAGCCCATTTTGCTGCATATTGGCTTGTTTTGTTATTTTCAATTGCCACTGCTACCACACGTCCTGCACCTATCTTCTTCTCCTGAACCAACCTTGACATCCTTTTTTTTTCCTTGTGAACACTTCAAAGTATTCACCAGCTCAGAAAAAAATTGATGTTCAAGATAAATTCAATCCAACTTCTTGTATTGGCCCCCAAGTTTTCTGTTTATATAGTTAGTTTTGATTCTTTCCAAGAGACAATTTAGTAAACCTAAGTGTACATATAACTATAACGAGCTGTGACTATTGTCAGCGCCATTTTAAGCATTGTTCGAAACTCTAATAGAAATTTTGTCTGCTGTTGCAGAGTGTCAAACCCTTTATTAGTTTGCGTTTGTTATTACCTTCCAAAATTAGTGAATTTTGACGACTACAACATCTTGTACATGTTCCATCACAAGTCATACCACATACCGATAATCTTAGCAAGCGTTTGACACTAAAAAAACAATAATTAGTTTTAGGAAGTTAGACATGGCTTTTATAAAACAAAAAAAAATAGTTTATACAGACTAAGTTACAATTAAAACATATACTACATATAGGATTAAAAATAAAAATTATTATTTATTTAGTTTTATAATGTTATGTTGTTTATTTGTTACTCAAAAATATGTGCATTTTTTTCTTGTTTAGACATTAATTTTATGTGTAATGTTTTGTGAAGAAAAAATATATTATGTTTTACATTATTATTATTCCATCAAGAACCACCTATATATATAGTAAATAACTATTTTTAATTTTTTTTTATTTGTTAACATTGTTAATTTGCATTACCCTTATATGAGATTATATGTATTTTTTACATGAGACTAACCCAATCCCAGTATGATCAATAAGAGTGACAAAATTGTCCTTCTGAGTTGCATACCCAGAATTCGAGCTTGAGACCGATGATTAAGCTAGAATCATTTTTATACTTGTTTCAAATGATTGGTGGTAATGAGTGAGTTTTATTAAATTAAATTTTAAAAAAATGAATTAAAAAAATTAATATAACACTAAAAAAAATGTTTTTATTAGAGGTTTATTCTTTTAGTTATATATTAAACCGTTAACACTCGTGCATTTTATCAAGTGGACTATCCCAGCTATATATATATATATATATATATATATATATATATATATATATATATATATATATATATATATATATATATATATATATATATATATAAGAGGCTACAATTGCAGCTGCATGTGTAAAACAATAATAAAAAAAAAGTCTAAATGTATAAGAAAGTCGAGCCAAAATGCCAACTTTTAAAAGTAATCTAGTGCAGCTTCATGGCGGAGGATCTAGTTGCAAAATATTGCATTAAAATGCAGCTTCATGGCAGAGGATCTAATTGCAAAATATTGCATTAAAATGCAGCTTCATGGCGGAGGATCTAATTGCAAAATATTGCATTAAAATGCAGCTTGGATTAAAAATCAGAAAGTGTGACTGACACTGTAAATGTGATTAGGAATGGGAAGTAGAAGGCACAAGGCTTTACTCTATCAGAATGAAGCACTTTTGAGGGTCAAATTCAGTATACCCAACATCAACTAGACATAAACCATCAGGGGGTGCTGGAGGAGCAGTAGCACGCCTACACGTGGCATCCATGAGCTTTATCAAGGCATCATCTTCAGCACCAGCAGCAGCTTCTCTAATTGAGGTTGCCACAAGCACCCGAACCATCTATAATAATATGATTAGCTCCAACCAAGCCAGCAATTGAAAATAAATAAATAAAAACACGACACAGAAGTAGCTAGTTTTAGCTCAAATCTAGGACGCCAATTATTCTAATGAAAGGAACTAAAACTATGATTTTTACAGGAAAACACCAGAGAATGATACTTAGCAAGTACTATGGGGCATAACAGGATTATTGAAGACAAGCTATGTGCCGGAAAGCAGACCCATGACATTTTCCACTATTAGGGAATTAAAACACTTTTATAGGCAGAAGTATATATATATATATATATATATATATATATATATATATATATATATATATATATATATATATATATAAAGCAGGGTTTTAAATAATGTTAAAGCTACAGTATGTCTAAGATATTTAAGCTAACTCCAGCCTACAAAATCTTATAAGACATGTTAGGTGGATTATCTCCATTTATATAATTTATTCTGAATATCTCTAGTCAACCGAAATTTAATTTTTTTCAATACCACGTTTTAAAGTAGTTTAAGTTCAATTTAATCTTACAAAATTAACTTATAAGGTGAATATTGTCTTCACCAATATACTTTATTTTCACAATACCTCTAGCCAATATGAATTTTTCCTAACGTAGCGCTATGCATTGATTGCAAAATTGAAATATATAGACCTAATAATAGTGAAAATGATAAAGACTTTGATTTTGATTTAGAAGATGATGATTGATAATTCCAATATAAAATAATTGTATTGAATTTTGTAGGTACTTACTTGACTTGGAAACCTATGACTTTTTATTGTTAAATATGAATGTTCTTAATTTGGAGTAATTTTTATCATTTTCTAGTATATATTTATACGTGTGTGTCTATATATGTCTGTATGTATATGTATGGGTAGAACAAAAGTGTTGTTCTCCTTTAAATTGATTCATTTGTGTTGAAAATCAACACGGTAATATTTAGAACGATAAAGGTGTTACTCCAAGCTATGCTATCGTCTCAACTTCTATTCATATTAAGTTACATTAACGTTGCAATAAACTTGTGATGCTTTACTTTTCATATTTACATCAATAAATTTGATTATCTACATTTTAGTGATACATATGAGAAGCCAAAACCATTCACATGTTTCGTAAATCGAAAGCAAAATTTGCACAGCAGTTACCTTTCTTAGAAAGCGATTAGCTACCAGCTCAACACACATAGCCTTTGTTTCTTCACCACAGTCCTAAAAATACCACGAGTGAAATCAAGCATAAATACAGCTCTGTTCTCAACAACCAAAGTACACAGTAAAACTAAGGACTCTGAGTAAAATCATAGCTAGACGTGATTGTTGAATTACATTTTTGACACTAAGGGGGACAAATGATTGGAAAGAGGTCTCAGAAGATGCAATATGGACACATGTAAAAATCACAGGAACTCAGCCAAACAGCATAAAACTCTACTCATTGGTACTTTTTGACATGTTTAATATATTTATGGGAAAACCACTGGAAACCCATATTTGCTAAAACTACATACATGCTTGAAAAGAAAGTGAAGAGAAAGTCAAGGGCATATTAATCATGTGAGTAACTAAATATATTCTGAACAAATGAAATCTGTTAATATCGAAAGCCATAGATAAATTGCATAACTTGCATGTTACAGTAAATCCAACCAAACGGATATCCTAGGAAATATTAGCACATTTAGTAGGAGGCTGATTGACCAAATTAACATTTTTTTAGTTGATTTCACTTCAATTCAGAATGAGCTAAATGGCCAAGACTTCTAACGGAAGTAATATGATACAGTCTTCAGCTGATTAACAAGATTCCATTATATATTTCATAGTGTGTACTTGAAGGAAACGTTATAGAACCATTGAGAACCTGATGAATGAACAAAAGGTTCTCAAGTCCTTTTCTAACATTTCTAGAAGATATAAATCTGATTAAAACAGATAACATCTCAGAAGATTCCCATATTATATAAAATATTATAAAAGGATTTAATGATGCCTATGCCAAATATAGTTAAAACTCAGCTCGCCCTTATTTCCCATACACTTAGAAAAACTTTCCCTGGCTATTCTGAGGAATAATGTGATGAATAATTGATTTTTCATGTCATGGTTAATGAATATGATTTGAATTAAACTCTTTGTTTCTCAAACATGTTTCTTCCTAAATCACTTTAGAGAATAAATCCAAAGCTAAGCTAGAAACAAAATGAATTCACCCCTCCTCTACTCTATTGGAGCAAGCTTTATGCCAAGCAATATTGCCAATCAGGAGCAAGACACATCCACAAGCTTAACCACGCATAACCAACAGCCACATGAGCTGAAATAATTTCACTTAAGTATAACAATTCTAGGCAACAAAAGAAAGAGGTAAAGGAAAGACAAAAAAAAGGTAACATGGCACTCACAGCTGTTGGCAGTTTGACTTCCATAGCTCGAGCATGGTAAACAAAACACTCAGTCGGTGGACCACTGAAATGGAATGACAGTCATCAGCCAATTCAATGAATGGCAATTCCCCTCTTATAATTCATGGTAACCCCAGGCAAATATGTAAGTCGTCTCATGAAACAACAATCACAAAAGCTTAAACTTTTGAGTGAAGACACGTGAATGCTTTTTATATTATATTTCTAACAGGCTCCCTCTTGCAAGAGCCCTTTCAACCTTGGTACATGGACAATACATAGACCCACCTACTTAGTGCTGAAATGAGACTTATTTTATAAGAATGAGAAAAGCAAGAATTGAATGCTAGAGATCTTGGCTATAAAGGCTTTGATGTTAGATTGAAAAGTTCTCACGGACTAAAAGCTACAACTTAAGTATGATTCATCCGAAACAATAGAAAAAATTTAAGACTCAATGCCAAATAATAGTTACACGACCATTAAGTTTTGCTACCCTCCCCAAAATATTATGTGGTAGTTTCTATAATGTGCACTGAAGACGAATGAGATAATGAAGTGAGCTGTGTTGGAAATTCAAGGATTAAGCTCTTACTCATTTCTTGAAGCTTTTGTATCACGAGCAAACATCTTGTAGGATAGCAATTTTCCTTCTAATTTTCGCAAAAGCCGGTTTACCTTGCTTACGCTGAACACATAAGATTTCTCTTGATTTTCTATCTCGTCCTTGCTGGAAGAATCATGAATTTCATTATATCTAGAAATGTCACGTGACTCCACATTGTCATTACCTTGGTCCCTGTACCCATCAGTGAGTGGAAATATATAAAGGTAACGCCTCCATTTGGCAGAGAAATTCGGATGAAATACACGTGATACCTACAATAAGTCATATCTTATAAGAATAACTATTCCATCAAGTATGAATAACAAAGAACTCAATTCTGCAAGCCATGTTTTCGCTTGGTTTCTTTTTCATTTGGATTCAAGGCAACTGATATCAAATATTAGCTTCACATTGCAGATTTCCCAAAAAGGATATTACCTCAGAAACTGATACGACTCTAAGTTTTCCTAGAGCTGCTTGATTGATAGCATCTTCAATATCTCTAGGCTTAACATCCTTCTTCCAAGTATCTGTGTATAATGAACACTAGATCACGGGCAAAAAAGCTTAACCAAAGCCAAAGCATGCTAGAAAAGAACCCACTCACCCACTACCCTGCATGCCTCACTATTTCGGAAAAAGATCATGTAACTTCCGAAAGTTTTCTTTCCTTACATGGCTTAATACTAATTTAATACATTGAAAAATATGGCTCAGCATGATTAGCGCTATTTCCTATAATCCTTTAAATTGTGCCAATGCAAGAATTTTTCAGTGTTCTTCTTACTTCTATACATAAAGAACATGGGAACATATCACTGAAAAATTTAAGAAAGGATTTCTTTGGTCCTTTCAAAATTCGATATCAGGCATTAGTTGTATTTATGTTATAAATGATTTCAATCAAGGTTCTTATAGTCCCTGTCTACCGTATGACTTGATGCAGGTGATAACTTCTTTCTTTCTTCCTTTATGGTTTCAGTTAAGCTTCTGGTGCACTTGGACTTGCGTCCAAGCTTGGTATTCATTAAAAGAACCAAATTAATAGATCTCGCATAACCTATAAAGAACTATCCATACTGTAGACAACAGACTTACAAGAACCATATCAAGCAGAAGAGATTTCCACAAAAATTTAAATCTTCACCAGAAAAAAGAGTATCTCTAGTTTCAACTATGATTTATTTTGCCTCTAGAAAACAGAGTAACCTAACCATCCAAGTTCACACAGCCTACAAAGAGTTTCCCATATCACTGGAACCCACTGTGAGGAAACAAGCAATCCAATAAAATTCTGCCAGACCAAGGCAGAAAGTACCCAATCAGATTGGACGAAGAACAGAATCACACTCAATAGTAGAGATGGCAATTTTACCCGCGGGCACGGGTATCTGCAGGTAAAATCCGCGGCGGGTAGTAACTATCCGCGGATATTTACTACCCGCAGGTAACGGGTAGTGGGTATTTTAATACCCGCTTCTAAACAGGTCGGGTACGGGTAGTATACTACCCGCCCCGCGGGTACCCGCTACCCGTGAAAAATTAAAAAAAAAATTATATATTTTTTAATTAAATTAATTAAAAATAAAATAAAATTATATTTTATTAGATTAAATTTAATTAAAATTAAATTTATATTTATATTTAATTTATATTATATTATATTATATATATATATATATATATGTATTTTTTCTTTTTGTAATTTTATTTAAATTTTATTTTAAATATGTATTAAATATTTCTTTTTTATTTTTTGCGGGTATCTGCGGGTACCCGCGGGTTTTAAAATACCCGCGGGTATTTTTTAAACGAGTACCCAGCAGATAGAAGGTCGGGGAGCGGGTACAATTTTATCCGGCGGATCGGGTTGCGGGTAGGCACTACCCGTGCCCGACCCGTTGCCATCCCTACTCAGTAGTCCTTTTGGTGGTCCCAGATGCCGCTTGTTCAGCAACAACACGTTTTGAGTAAGGACATGTGAATGTTAAATTTAACCAACCAAAGACATCATAGACATCTAGGCATCAAAGAGACAGTATCAAATGAAGTCAGATATTAACATATTTGATGTAAGAAATTTACAAATCAAAATGCCTGCTGCTATTTGTACAACTATAAGTGCATAAACATGAGGTCAAATAGTACCAAACAATCTTAGACACAAATACTGCACTTATAAGAAATCCTTTGGGCCTCCAGATTTATCTTCGTAGTTCTTGCATACTGAAATGAGAGTGTGCGACAGTTCATGTTTACAAAGTCTTGGACACGGGAAAATAATTGCTCATAACAGGGAATTTACTTACAGAAAGAACAGACTTGTTGAAGGCCTGTCACACCTTTGTCTGTACGACCAGCAACAACAGCACAACCTTCAATAGGCAAACCTTTATCCTTGAGCAGTTGTGTTTTCTTTTCATCAACAAATTTACCAAGTGACACTTCTACAATGCTGTGTGAACAAATGAGTACAAGAGCAAGAAGCAGAATTATCATCCAATAAAAAGATAAACTGATGGCGAGCATGAAGCAGTAAAGGAGAAGACAATGAAACACTTTTACCATGTTCAATTGTGTCACGTACCTATCTCAATATGCATTCTAAAGATCAACTAATATTCATGGATATTTTATATACACAGGCAACAAAATACAAAAAGAGAAAGCTAGTTGTTAAAGGCATCTTATATGTGACAAAAGCCGCAAATGATTACTTCATAAATCTGTAATAACAAAAGGTACTCCATCCAACTAATGGTAAGACGTTCCATTTGCAATAGGCACAAAACTTCAGAAGCTGTAAATGTAAGAAGAGCAACTTGCCTTTGGACAGTGTTCAAGCCTGGTTGTTTTTGCCACCCATCAAATGAACCCCCGTGATACGAAAGAATAATTTTGAACGTCGTCCTCGCCCATCTCCCAGAGCGATCCTCAGATGCAACACTTTCCAACTCACTCTGATCAGAAAGTGCTGCAATTCCAGTGTCATTGTGGTCAAGAATTGTCTGATAGAAAGTCATGAATTAACATATAAATGGTTAAAGACAGTACTCACACATACACACCCCTAACCATTCATAAGATTGCAAACATTCCATTTTACACTGAACCTATCAGAATCAGAAATTAGGGTTCAGATACTACAAGTAGTAAATTTTCAAAATTGCCTACCTGGGGTCCGAAGAGAAGTGAGAGAGACAAGTTGGCACGGACAATGTCCAAGTAAAAATCATTGACTCGTTGCCAAGGCCTTGCATACATAAATTGGAAGCTCTCCCTGAAACCCAGATAACATCACAACACATCAATTGCAGTTAAATTACAGAAATGTAAAACAGAAAATGCAATTACAAAGAAGAAAGTTGCATACCTTGCAGTCCATCTTGCGTATTTGGAGGGATCGGTATGGTTATAATGCACGTGACTTTCAGTTTCACTTTGAACTTCCCTTTGATTATTCATGGACATGCAACAAAAGAGTGACTTCTGCAAGCGATTTTGATGGTTTCTGGGGAAGCTGATGAACATATGCTTGGCAACACCAACCGTGTAAACACTGAGCATGGAAATACCAAGTAGCAGTGAAAACGAAAGAGAATGCTAATATTCAAAAGGAATTTCGATCCTGAATCAATTTCGCTATTTTCTTCGTTCACTTTGATTTTGAAAAATTTTTAAGAAGGAAAACATTAAGAATAAATTAAAGGATAATCATACACGGATTTTCTTTATAACATTTTAACATTAAGTGTGTTATTTTTTTATTAGATTTAAAATATTTTAGTATAATAATAAATTAATAAAAAATAATATGTGGGTTTTGTTAAAATATTATTAAAAAATCTATATTAAAATATCTTTTTCCCAAATTAAATTAACACTTGTTATTCTTGATAACTCTTCCTATTATTTCAGACCGGAACATATTTTTATAAAATTGTTTAAACAGATAAATGCAATGTACAGAAGTTAAATATTTATTAAATAATTAAGAAAAGTAGAGTGCATATACAACAAGGAGAGATGTTAATGTGTAAACTGAAAATTTCTATGAGTGTTGATGTAATTTAACTTTAATGAGAAAATAAAAGAATATAAATTACAATAGATGGATTAAGGAGATGTATTATTTGAGATCAAAATAAAAAACAAAATAAGTAAATAAATGTCTGCGTTAATAAGAAATATTAATAAAACTTAATTCGTTTAGTTTTAGGTTTAATTTGCCTTTTAAACAAAAAGGCATATAAAACAAATTTTAGTTTTTTTATTTAGTCAAGTGTTCTCCAACCTAGTTAAGTAAGTTTGTATATACAAATAAAAATAAGAAAATGGATTAGTATTGTCAAATTTGATCTTTTATTTTTAAATTTCTCTTATTTAAAAGGATTTTTTTTAATTATTTCTAGGTAAGAATATACTATGTATTGGTCATTTTCCAAAATAATTTATCCAACCACGTGTTTCTGGATCGATACTTGTTTACGTAAAAAGATTCGTGTTCGATTTGAAATTTGTTTAACGATGAATTTCAAATAAATTAAAAATGTACATAGGAAATTTAAATATGCATATCATTGAAAATAAAATTAATATGGTTGCTTCATGTATTAAAAAAACATTTTGTTATTAACATAAAGGAAAATTCGCATTCTTCATTTGTTCAATTTTGTATTGAAAGATATTTTTATTTCAAAGATAGTTATTAGAATTTTGATATAATTCACAACATCAATGAATTATACTCATGTTTAAAAGAGGAACAAAAGATTTATACTTTTGTTTTTTCTTGTTGTAATTATTTATGTTTGTTTTTTTTTTTTGTATATATAATTTCTTTTTGGTTCCCCTTTATATTGATCTCTTTCTCTTTAATGATAATAAACAAATTTCTTTTGAAAGTTTTTCTTTTGAGTATTCTATCAAACTTTATCATGTATCAAATTGAATATTTTTGATTTTCTCATGACCACTTTTATCTCTTTTTTCGATCATCTTTCTAACCATTTCTAACCATGTCCATTCTTTATTTCTTTATCTCGTAGAAAACTCAACCTTAATTATTGTTATCCCTCCTCTCTCAAACACCTTTGAAGGTTAATCTATCTCACAAATGCGATGTCTCGTATTGCTTTTGTTGTTCAACAACTTAGTCAACTTATCTCTTCTTCACGACAACCTCATATGCAACAACTCATGAGAGTTATTAGGTACTTAAAGAATGCTTTTGGTTATGGATTATTATATGTTGTTGATAATTCTTCTAGAATTCATGCCTACTCTGATTTTGATTGGGCCACTCATGCTACCACTAGAAGATTTATCTCTGGCTTCTGTATCTTTCTTGGAACTGTTCTCGTTTCTTTAAAGTCAAATAAACAAACCATCATTTCTAAATCATCATTTGAAACTAAATACAGGTTCTTAGCTTCTCTAACTTGTAAACTGCAATGATTGTAGTACCTTTTAAAAGATTTACATATATCGCGTCATACTCCCTATTTAGTTTATTATGATAATAATTAGGCTATCCACATTACAAAGAATCTCACCTTTCATGAGAAAACCAAACATATACACATGGATTGCCACATTACTAAACAAAAGTTTCAAGATGGTCTCATCAAACTTCTTCATGTACCTTATGCCAATGAAGTTGTTGATATTCTTACAAAGTCTCTTTATCTTTCTTCTTTTAACACTATTATGTTCAAGCTGAACATGCATAATATTCATGTTCACCTTGAAGAAGGATAATATAAAGATAACACATATTTTCTTAAGTTTTTCTTGTAGTAACTATTTATGTTTGATTCCTTTACTCTGAATATAATCACTTTTTGCTTTCACTTTGTATTTATTTCTTTGTCTTCAATGATAATAAAAAATATTTTTTTGAGCATTATGTCAAACACTGTTAATGTTTCATAATAACATAATATATTATTTTCCTTATACACTAATAAACACCCTAAAGTGAATAATATATTATTTTCCTTATACATTAATAAACACCCTAAAGTGATTTAGGCCAAATATTATATATATATATATATATATATATATATATATATATATATATATATATATATATCAATTATGTCTCTTTTACAATTTAAAAATGAATGACTTTTTTTAACGGGACACTATTTGTATTTGGTTTGTTGTACTTTTATTTCTATTTTATGCAAGTATCACGTATTCTCCATGTAGTGTACATTTTGGATACTAAGTTATAATTCGATAAATGATTTTTCTTAAACTTTTACATTGTCATGTTTTCTTATTACAACAGTTTGGGGAATGCATCATTATCTATTAGTAATAAAAGAGACATGATGAATATCATCAATGAAATTGCTATCTCAAGGAAATCGATGAAAAAAACACAAAAATATAATCAGACATAAACTCAAATAACATAAATAATTAACATCATTTTCAATTAAAAATGTTAAGATAGTTTTCTTTCTTATATATTATTTAATATTTTCATTATGTAATGATACTTAATTGTTTTCCTTTTGTTATATACGATTTCCCTCTTTATATATTGTATCCCAAAAGCTTGAGTTACTTTATGTCAATGTCTTCCCTTTAAAATCTGAAATCACTTGGATAAAATTCGAACTTAATCACACTATTTTGGAAAAAAATATTCCTTTATTCTCTTATTTTTGAGTAAAGAAAAGGAAATAATTATGAATTGATTAATTAAAAACAGTTTATTTTGAAGAGGAAGGTTGAAAGGGAAAGGAAGCGTTACTGAACAAAACAGAACTGAACAGTGTGAAATAAATTAGAGGGAGGAACCCTCGATTTGTGCTTTCGCTCTATCTTTTACAAATTTTCCCTTTTTCTTGCTGTGTTGAGTTCAGTAATTCCAGAAACATTACGCAATTTTCAAGCCGAACCCTACTATCAACTAAGCACTTGTAAGTTCGTTTGTCTTCGTCTAGGGTTTTGGTTCTTTTTTCCTCTCAAAATAATCACCAGAACTGATATTCGCTGCTGATTAGTAACGGATACTATTCATTGCTTAGAATGCGTGTTTGCATGTTATTTTGGTTTTGTTTTTGAAATTCGTTTGGAATTGATTCATGTTGTGTAGCTCGGTTTACAATCTGGAGGTATGAGTTCGTCTTCGGCAGATGTTTTTCCAGCAATTCAGGTAATAATGCTCCTTTTGTCTTCTAATCTGGATTGAATTTTTTTTTCTTCAGTAGATGTTTCCCTCCCTTTTATTCGGTCACGAAATCTTCTCTACGTTGAGCGAAACATAATCTGGATTGTTGTGAGAAAGCTTAGGGTAGTGCTGTGCTGGGATGCTTATTGCATTAAGGATTCAGAGTACTTTAAATGTAGACGATGGTGTGTTTGTTTTAGTTGCAGTGTATTGTTTACCATTTGATATGACGTTAATGATAATTTTGTTTTGAATTTGATGAATAAAGTAGGTTTGGGATCAAATTCTCAAGTGTTTATCATTGTATTTTTCCCTCTGTTTTTCATTGGATAAAATATATATTACAGGAAGTTATGCTGGAGTTCCGTGCTGGTAAAATGTTTCTCGAGGGAAAAAGGGTTGTTCCTGATACACGAAAAGGGCTTGTTCGAATTGTTAGGGTATGGTATAGTTGAATATTGAATAATAATCAATATTTTTCCTGGTATTTTAAACGCTTGTCGGCCACTACATTTCTTAAAGTACTTGCTTTTGTCTCAGGCTGAGGAGGGATTAGTTCATTTCCAATGGCTTGATCGCACACAAAATATTGTTGAAGATGTATCCTTTGTTTTCTGTTTTGTTATTCACTTCAAGGGAGTATCTTTTGTTTTCTCCGTGATTCAAGTATTTGTAATGATATATAAAGTTGGGAACAGAAGGAACCGAATGCTTATTGGAACAATGACACATTTTTTAACCACATGTTAACATTGTGAATATTTAAATAGTGGAACACTAACAGTCTGCTAGAAGCAAATTAATAGTAACTGAAGTCTGGAGATTGAGCTGTGAACTTGTTAATATTTTACATTGTGCTAAAAATGAAATAAGTTGGCCTCTTACAACTAGTATAGGAAGTATCTTACTTGTCATGTTCTGGGAGTTCATTTTTTTAACATCCGTAATTTTAAGTTCAATTTGATTGCGGGACTCAAATCTGATGTCTTCTGAGTTGTTTTTCCTGTTCCTTGCTGACCATTATTCTGTTGATTATTATCATTCTCTTTTTTACAGTACCACTGTGAGTCTATAATATTATGTTGCTTTTCGCTGGATTTTTCTTGACCCAAGCTAACACAGGATCAGATTATATTTCCCAATGAGGCTGTTTTTGAGAAGGTTCCATTGCTTTACTGTAAATAATTTTGGTTTTACTATTTTTTGATGATTATAATGACTCCAATTCTTGGTTGCATAGATTAATCAAACATCTGGAAGGGTTTACATATTGAAGTTTAATAGCGATGACAGGAAATTCTTCTTCTGGATGCAGGTAGTTCTACTACTTAATTTCCTCTTATTCAGTAAGTGTTGCCTGTATTACTAGTGTTAGATGTTAAGGATTTATTTTCTGTTAGTTGGGCTTAGCCCATTCTGTATTAAGGGCATTGGCCCTTATGTTTCACTATAAATAAAACTACCCTTAGTGTATTCAATACACAAGGGGATATTTTCTCCTAATCCTCTCCATTTCTCACATGGTATCAGAGCATAGGATTAGGTCCAGCCAACTCTAGTTTCCGGCAAAACTCATCGCCGCCGCCGCCGCCGCCATTGTGGCCGCCGCTGTCGCCGCCGCTGCCGCCGCCGCCTCCGCCGCCGCCGCCGCCGCCGGAGTTCCAGAATTGACCGACGACCACATCATCGGCATCGTCTCGCCCGGGCGACCACCGTGGTACAAATATCGCAGCCAACGGACCAGTCACGCGCCTCCACGCGCCGCCGCCAGAATCGCCGGAGCCGCCGCTTCCCACCGCGCGTGACGGCGCGTCGCCGGAGAGTTCCGTCGCCGATCTGGACCGCCGTGATCGCCTCCTCGTCCTCTTTCTGGATCTGTGATCGTTGCGTCAATCGGAGTACTTTGGATTTTTAGGGTTTCTCCTTCTCCATGGCATCTTCCTCTTCTACGAACACTTATGTTGGTGGCTCTTCTTCTGATCCTTCAATATACACCAATTATGTGAATGTACACTTGTCTATTGACAAGTTAGATGGCACAAATCATGCAACATGGGCGTCTGACATCAAACTTTGGTTGAAGAGTCAAGGGTACTTAGATCACCTTACTCAAGATGTGACTACTGCTACAACGGATGACACTTCCCGCTGGATGAAAATTGATGCTCAGCTATGCATTGTCATAAAATCCACCATTCACTCCTCGTTGAAACAAATGTTTCGATCATATGAAACATGTTCAGAAGTTTGGGCACAGGCGAAGTTGTTGTACACAAATGACACTCAACGCCTGTATGGTGTTTGTCAGGACCTATTAACTGTTATTGGTCCACGCAATCATGGTCCCATGGCCGAATATTTGGGTAAAATTCATGCCCTTCTTCATGATTTTAATGATATATTACCTCCTGCTCCCACTCCTGCAGAAGAACTGGAACAACGATCAAAGTTCTTCATGTTGTTGGCTTTATACGGACTCTCTGATGATATCTCTCATGTCCGTGATCAGATTTTGGGTTCTCCTGTCATACCCAACTTTACTTCTACTTGTTCAGCTCTTCTGCGTATACCGAGCAAACCAGTCACTGAGACATCTCCTCATATTGATGACTCCTCAGTTATGGCTATCCAACGTAATGATCGAAGTCGGCCTCGCAGGCAAAATAAAGGACGTGTTACAAAATGTGACCACTGTGGCAAGTTAGGCCACAAAATTGATCAATGTTATGCACTTCATGGACGACCTCCTCGACCTGTAGCAATGGCCAATTCTGAACCATCTGGAGACCCTCCTACTTCATCTAATACCGTAGAAAAACCTGCAATCTTTAACGAATTTCTCAGATGGTATGAGGATCGTCAGCACTCTAGTTCCACTACATCTGCATCTGTTGCACGTACAGGTACACCTTTTGTTGGTCTGACTCACTTTCACTCCCTCGGATCTTGGGTCCTTGACTCAGGCGCCACCGATCATATCACTGGTAACAAGTCCTTATTTTCTTCTTTGTCATGTCCGGATAACTTACCCTCGGTAACAATGGCTGATGGGTCTAGAGTCTCATCTCATGGTGTTGGTACTGTTGATATTTTTCCGTCCATATCCATTGATCATGTACTTTATGTTCCCGGGTCTCCTTTCAACTTATTGTCCATAAGTCGTCTAACTCGTACCCTTAATTGTGTTATCTCATTTACTAAAGATTCTGTTTGGTTGCAGGACCGGAGTTCGAAACACATGATTGGCACAGGATGTGAGTCTCATGGCTTATACCATCTCCGCCCTTCTCCACATGTTGGCGTAATCATGGAGTCACCATCCCTTCTTCATGCTCAGTTAGGTCATCCTAGTCTTGCCAAACTACAACAACTTGTCCCGAGATTGTCACAATTATCAAGTTTGTCGTGCGAGTCTTGTCAGTTAGGAAAGCATACTCGTAGTTCCTTTCCTCGTAGTGTCTCACAACGGGCATCGTCCCCTTTTTCATTGGTTCATTCTGACATTTGGGGACCTAGTCGTGTTAAGTCCAATTTAGGTTTTCAGTATTTTGTTACTTTTATTGATGACTACTCAAGATGTACTTGGTTGTTTTTAATGAAGAATCGTTCTGAGTTGTTTCCTATTTTCCAATTATTTTTCAATGAAATAAAAACACAGTTTGGGGTTTCTATTCGAACTCTACGTAGTGATAATGGTCGTGAATACCTTTCTCAATCGTTTACACATTTTATGGCTTCTCATGGTATTCTTCACCAAACCTCATGTGCTTATACCCCTCAACAAAATGGGGTGGCTGAGCGCAAGAATAGACACCTTATTGAGACAACTCGTACTCTTCTAATTCATGGTCAAGTACCCTCACGTTTTTGGGGTGACGCCGTTCTCACGGCATGTTATCTTATAAACCGCATGCCATCTTCCGTCTTAGATAACAAAATCCCTCATTCTATCTTGTTTCCTCAAGATCCTCTACATCCTTTACCTCTTAGAGTTTTTGGGTCTACTTGTTTTGTTCATGATTTTAGTCCTGGTCTTGATAAGTTATCTCCTAGGTCTCACAAATGTGTCTTCTTAGGATTTCCACGGTCACAAAAGGGCTATAAGTGTTTTTCCCCTTCCCTCAATCGTCATTTTATCTCTGCTGATGTTACTTTTGATGAATCTTCTTTCTACTTTTCACATCTATCTTCGAGTTTTGAACCTCCACCTGTTACTGTTGATATTCCTATTTTCTGTGATTCTCCTAGTGATGCTCCACCCATTTTGTCTCCTCCTTCTTTGGACTCTCATTCACCACAGGATCGTCCTTCACCACCACCCCTTCAGGTGTATAGTCGTCGCAATCGTCTCCCTCATGACTCACTTCCAGTGCCGGTTCCTGTGTCTCCTCCGGCTCCAGCAAATGAGTCTGACCTGCCCATTGCCCTTCGTAAAGGTATACGCTCTACCCGTAACACTTCTCCCCATTATACTGTTCTTAGTTACCACAGATTGTCACCATCTTTTTATACATGTCTCTCATCCATTTCTTCTGTGTCCATTCCCCACTCTGTGGGTGACGCCTTAACTCATCCTGGCTGGCGTCAAGCTATGCTGGATGAATTAAGTGCTTTACAGAAAAGTGGAACTTGGGAGCTTGTCCAATTACCATCTGGAAAGTCTGTTGTTGGTTGCAGGTGGGTGTATGCTATCAAGGTTGGTCCTGATGGCACTATTGATCGTCTCAAAGCTCGATTGGTTGCCAAAGGCTACACACAGATTTTTGGTTTGGATTATGGTGATACCTTTTCTCCAGTGGCAAAAATGACCTCTGTTCGCCTATTCATTGCCATGGCCGCTCTTCGCCAATGGCCTCTTCACCAACTTGATGTCAAAAATGCTTTCCTTAATGGTGATTTGCATGAAGAAATTTATATGGAGCAACCGCCTGGCTTTGTTGCTCAGGGGGAGTCATCTGGATTGGTATGTCGTCTTCGCAAATCCTTATATGGACTAAAACAATCTCCTCGGGCCTGGTTTGGTAAATTTAGCTGTGTTGTTCAACAATTTGGTATGTCTCGCAGTGAAGCGGATCATTCAGTGTTTTATCGCCACTCAAATGCTGGATGTATCTACTTAATAGTGTATGTCGATGATATTGTTCTCACAGGAAGTGACTATCTTGGCATCTCTAAGATGAAACAACACCTTTGCCATCATTTTCAAACCAAAGATCTTGGCAAACTCCGGTATTTTTTGGGTATTGAAGTAGCACAATCCAACACCGGTATTGTCATATCTCAGAGGAAGTATGCGTTAGACATCTTGGAGGAAACAGGGTTAATGAACTCTAAATCTGTTGAGACACCTATGGATCCTAACATCAAACTCCTACCAAATCAGGGGGAGCCTTTCTCAGATCCTGAACGGTACAGAAGACTAGTTGGCAAATTAAACTATCTTACTGTTACACGTCCTGACATTTCCTTCGCAGTTAGCGTTGTGAGTCAATTCCTAAACTCCCCATGTGAAGACCATTGGGATGCGGTTGTTTGCATACTGAAGTATATTAAAGGATCACCTGGAAAAGGTTTGCTATATGGTCCTAACAACGATACAAAAATCGTTTGTTATTCAGATGCTGACTGGGCTGGTTCCCCGTCTGATAGGAGATCTACTTCTGGATATTGTGTCTCTGTTGGTGGCAACCTAATATCATGGAAAAGTAAGAAGCAAAGTGTTGTGGCAAGGTCCAGCGCAGAAGCAGAATATAGAGCTATGGCATCAGCTACTTGCGAGCTTGTGTGGCTTAAACAATTACTCAGTGAATTGAAATTTGGAGATGTCACTCAAATGACACTTATATGTGATAATCAAGCTGCTCTCCATATCAGCTCTAACCCTGTCTTTCATGAGAGAACCAAGCACATTGAAGTTGATTGTCACTTTATTCGAGAAAAGATCATATCCGGAGACATCAAGACTGAGTTTGTTAACTCAAGCAACCAGTTGGCAGACATATTCACTAAGTCCTTACGAGGACCTAGAATTGATTATCTTTGTAACAAGCTTGGAACATATGATTTATATACTCCAGCTTGAGGGGGAGTGTTAGATGTTAAGGATTTATTTTCTGTTAGTTGGGCTTAGCCCATTCTGTATTAAGGGCATTGGCCCTTATGTTTCACTATAAATAAAACTACCCTTAGTGTATTCAATACACAAGGGGATATTTTCTCCTAATCCTCTCCATTTCTCACAACTAGTTTTTACATTTCTGTATGATCCTTCATTGTATCCAGGAGTCAAATGCAGACGGTGACTTGCAACTCTGTAGCTCAGTGAATGATTACATCAATAGACCATTGGGTAAGTTGCTCTGTTTTTACTTGAAGATAGAAAATGCCATACTTCCTTTTTGTTAGCTTAAGCTGTCTTTCTGTCATCAGTCTGCTTAAATGCCATTTGTGAAATTAGTCATGGCAAATATTTTCCAAGTCAATTTTTAAGTAGTTTTGGAAAATATTAAAGTTTACTTTCATTTTGAATTATTGATTTTTGGCTCTGAGAAATTTAGTAAATTGGAAATCACTTCCAAGAAGTATACACAGTCCATTGTAATCCAACTCTATTATTGACAATTCTTTTCAGAATACAAGAAAACCACTGATCATGTTACAAGTGGCTCTTAATTATCATCTAAGTTGTGTGATATGGGTATGGGTGCTTTTAAATGTTCAGGTATGGGTTTGAAATAATATGAACTTGCACATGCTTGGGGGGATCAGTTACTACAGGATGTTATATAAAAGATACAAAACCATAAAGTATGGAGGGTTAAAATCATTTGTTAAACGCAGTATTCTCAACATTTTAACCCATGCCAGCAAAAATATCAGAGGAAAACACACATTTGGAAAGTATCCATATGGTTCATTAACAGAAAATCGAACAACTTAACTACAAAACTCGGTGCTTTGTGTGGACCTTTGTACTCAAGTGATTAGTGAATATTGGTTACATACTGATCTGTGATAAGTAGTGGTAACATATATATACCTGGCATGGCTGGCTACAACTAATATTTAGAAGAAGTACCCATGTCTCACAGATTTTCATTGATTGCTTAAGGACCGTAATTGACTGACCCTACAGGCATAACTTCAAATATCTGATGTTTTTGTATAGTTTGGTTATTGTTTTATGAGAAGATATAAGTATATAACTAAAGCATTTTATAGTTGTTTATTTTTTGGTTATTTGATCCTTTTGATTAAGGTGGCTCATATTTTCTTGTAATTGGAGCTATATTATCACAAGAATAAGTAGTCTGAGTGGGCTCATTATTATCTTACACATGCGAATATCAAATTTCATCAGTCCACTGCCTAATAGGTGAGGTGATCCCAGGCACTATGATTATTAATTATTTATGCAGATGTGTTTCTAGCTGTGTAACAACACTACTGAAAAAAATTGTAGTTGGAAACCTTCTGTTTTGTTTTGGCTCTTGGATTTTGTTTTGAATAAGGTCTACAGTTATTTCATAGTGGCATAGGCAAATAGATAAATTTATAACATGGAAATAAATAGGGAATTACATACTGATTTACAGAGTTAGGTGAAGAGGAGCCTGAGGGATCTCTTCCACTTCAAGTGTCTGAAGACATGGCTGAGGATGACATCACATCTAGGTATTGATGTATTTTGGATATTTAAATGTTTACTGATGCTTGGGATCACAATTAATGATTTCTTTTTCTTGGTTTTGTTTTTCTCTTTTAATTGATGAAAGTAATTTTCACTTCTTGGTACAAAATACTTTATTTCTAGATCAGGTGAATTCTGGTGAAGTTCCAATGAAAGTGGGAAATTATGCATGCTTATGCGTTTTCTGTTTCAGATCATCTCACTATCTACTGTCTACTTTATTTACTTCCCATTTTTGACCCATTTGCTAGATACCCGTGTTCTGTTAGACTATTTTAAGACACTGGCAAACCCACTTTGACTAGGGTTCTTAATGTGGCTTTCCAGCATTCATTATAAGTCTGGTGCTTAGAATAAAAAATAGATCTGATTTGGATGTAGTATATGCTGTTTTTATGACAAATAGTTCTTTAATGAAGAGTCTTAGAGAGTGGAGTTAGATCAGATCTAACTCAACTTTACAAAGTTAGCTTATGAGGTAATATTTACACCCAATCACTTGTATACTATGATTTAGTCATATTTTATGTATATGTGAAATCTTTGAGAACCCCTCATGTGAAGGACTCATATTTTGAGTGTGAGACTAGATATTTGTAGGTAGTTTGACATCAAATGTCATGATATATCAAACAAACCTTGTTAGGATAGACTCTGATACTATTATAAAAAGTAGTTTTATGTCTAACTATCAATCCTACAAATTTGACTTGCAAGGTGAGGTTTGTAACCATTTATATATACTGTAATTTGATTATATTTCTAGTTGATGTATGATTGCCAATAAAGAGAAAGAAAGTATTATTTTGTTTAACAAATTCTCTCATCTCAGCCAGCCAATGGTCTATGTTCTAAATGACGCATGACTTCATTATTCATCTCCTGCCAAATATCTTCAATTTTTTTTCCAAGCATGAGGTTATGTATTTGAGGTCGTAGTGAGTCATGACCATTCTTCTTTTGAGATTTGGTCAGTCTAAAATTAAGGGTACATTTTATAGGGAGAACTGTTTAGTTATGCTTTTGATTGGAAAATCAATAGTTGGGATGGGATTATGATGGAACATAGGTACATGTGTGGCAAACTATGAAGTTGTTAAAATCTCAATTTGTTTTTTTAATTGCTTACTCTTATATAACCAACCGGACACTAAATGTATTGGATTTTTTTTGTTGAAAAGAGCTGCAAACTTAGGTATCCCAAACTTGCGTGTGGAAGCAACTAGTGATGTACCGTCTTCTGGTCGGGTTAGATTGGAAGATCTCCAGAGAATATTGAGTGACATTGGGCCTGCAGGTAACAAATTCACTTGAAAGAAATATGTATTTTATGTATTTTAAAATTGAGACCTAACACGTTATATTTTTTCTGATGAGATGTTTGCAGATAGTATTGTTGATCCTGATGGAGGTAATCTTTCCATACTATATTCCATTCCTTTTGAATACAAGGATGAATATGTCTTCGACATATAATATTCCATGCTATTTTTTACATTCGAAGTTCAAAACTAGAGACTGTATGGCTCTTACTGAAGTGCATTTCTCAGCACGATGATGAGAGAGGAATAAGTATGAACTAACCAGGATACACTATTTTATCTGCTTAGTTATGGGTAACACAATCTTTGGTTCACCACTTGAATGGTATTAATTTTGGGGAGGCTCCACGGGTGCTTAATATGCATGCGTAATATTATAATGTCCAAAGTTTCGTGTTTAATGCCAGTTACCATTGCTGGTACCATCCTTTCTGATTTGGAACTTCTGATTGCCAATTTACAATGTGGTGGATTCTTAGGAATGAGTTAGGCTCTTTATTTTCCTTTTTTGGGGCAAAATGTTGGTAAAATAAATATACTTTTGACAATTTTCCTGTATGTCTCTAGGCTTGGGACTTGGCGATATATTGAAGCCTGATCTAATAATGCCATTGATGGAGACATTACCTTTGGAGCAGCGTTTAGCTCCCTACTTACCTGAGGTAGATGTCAATATGGTAATTGAGTTTTAGTATTCCTTAAGTTACAGATTCATGCAATATTATTTTTGATGCAGGGTAAGTGGTCTCCAGAAGAGATATTGGAGTTGTTACAGAGCCCACCTTTCCGTCAGCAAGTAGATTCATTTACTTATGTGAGAACAAAAGTGCCTCACTTATCTTATTTTACATTTATTTTCAAAATATACTCAATAAATGTGTTTATTTATTTATTGCTATAGGTACTTCGTACTGGGCAGATAGACTTGTCTCAGTTTGGAATTGATCCAAGTAAATGTGAGTAGTACTTAGTCTTTTAGCCCGGGTATTATTTAGTTCTATTCACATTTGTATTTTCTTCTCTAATCTAGCTTCTGGTGAGGACCTGTTATAATGGGTGCTGATGGAATCGTCATGTTGTTCCCTTTTTCCCTTTGGTATGGTAGGGGGTTTAGAAGTGAGTTGTGGGAAAAGGGACTTGTCATTGAACACCAGCCTTTTTTAGGGTTAAACGTGTTGCATGGTTGTCTTGTACAAATTGGGAGTTCGCTATTTTATGCGTTTTTGAGAAAGGACACAAATGAGAAAAAGAAAGGCTAGAAACTAGTATCGAATTATTGGTTTGATAATTTAATATTGATGGTAATTTTTTCTTTCATGGCAGACAAGTTCACAGTTTTGTCTTTTCTTGAGGCACTTGAGGATTCTGTTTCCGAGTCGTTAGAGTCTGAAGAAGCTAGGCAAGATGATCAGGATTTAAGATCTCAATCTTGTAATCGTCATGACGCAATGGATGAATCTCAGTAGAGTGGCTTATTCAGCATCGTTCTTTTTTTTTACTTCTATAAATACAAGAATCATCTCATGTTTTTATATTTTTGGACATTTTCTGCTTAAAAGAAATTTAAAATGCAGTAACAAGTTGCAAATGTCATTTGAGAATCTTTAAAGGTTATATAGTGAAGTATTGATCAATAAAGTCTAAGCAATCTGCTTCCCGTTTCTTCAAAAAACTTTTTCGTAAGTTATACTAACATGTATTAATAAATCAAATTTTAAATATGTTTTCAGTCTTCTAAGCTTGAGTTTTATAAATGCTATGGGTCTCTGTCAAATAGATGAGCATGAATTTATTATTTATGGTAGTGAAATTATTATTTAATATGTAATTTAAATTATTCGCAAATAGGCATCAGTTCAGTCAGTCCCGTATCAACCTTGTGTAGCTTCTCTGGAGCTGCTTCTACGTGGGCAGTGTCACCTTTGTGCAGGCTCTAAACCTGAGATCTTGTATTGCTCTTGTAAAAATGTTAAAGTAGTGTTGAGTACTGATTGATTTTTTAAAGGTTGATAGAGAAGTGTTGAAAAGTGGTTCTTGATAAGAAAAACGTCATTGTTCAAACTGTAAGCAAACGACCCAACTTTGACCGGTTGGATTTGGTTATCGGCATTTGAAAATTTTGATGATAACTAAGGTGAATGCAAATTAGTTTTAGGCAATAAAAATATGCTTGAAATTGTTGTCCTTAATGATTTTTCACTTTTCACATAGAGATCATGGATAGAATAATTTTCAACTATTGACTTTTAATAATGATGTTTGACTACCAATATGAAAAATTAATCCCAATAGTGTTAACTCTACAGGTTTACACCAGACAAATATTCTCAATTTTAGATCGCAATTTTTACTTTAAAACGTTTTAAATCCAGTTTTCACCTAAATATTAGTCAGTTCTTTAATTGGTAGTCTTACTTCTTTAAGTCTATTTTTAGACTTTTCCCAACACCAGCTATACTGCAAACTCGCAACTAATACAAACAGCCATTAATTTTAAAAGAAATATTTCTGAATAATTTAATCTTTAATAAATAAGTGTAACCCAAATTAAACTAAATGTGAGTTACGCTGATAGACCGACCTATTCACATACATCCTCACCTATAGGATTTGACGCACAACATATGCTTTTAACGGAATGCATTTTGAGTGCACAGATGTTAAAAAATGTTTTACAACTACTCTGTAAAATATTCCAATAAACAGCGTCCTGATCACTAGAAATTGGAATAAAGACAACAGAGGATGCTTAAGCCACATAATTGCCTTCGTCAATTCTGCTCAAAGCAAACATCTCATCTGGAAACACCAACCGGACCCACCTGCTCAACATTTTGTAGAAATTTTAATTGCCATCCACATCGGTGAAATTTCAACTTCTGGAAGAGAAGACAACTTTTCGCGAGCACAAACTTTGGTGAAGAAACTAGATGAATTAGAGTCATACAAGGCTGGTGCAGCTTTTTCTTCCAGTCATGCTTCACACGTGCAAACCCCATCAATTTTAGTTTCGTTTTGCCTTAAGTTGGAGTGTCATTGCTGCCCTTGGGAACCTCGTAAAGGGTTATACTACTGCTAGCACCAGTTTGAAGCATTTGATCTTCCTCATTTTCCTCCCTTGACTGAAAGTTATCGAGAATTTCAACAACCTGGCTCATTAGAGGTCTTCCTTTCGGGTTTTGGCTAAGACATTGGTATGCTAAATGGGCTACCTTTAATGCAGTTTTACTTGAATATTGTCCCTCTAATTTTGGTTCTAAAATTTTCAGAAGTTTCTTATTATGATTCAGAAGCGGGCGGGCCCACTCGACCAAGTTGTGCTCTCGGCTAGGCCTGCTCTTGTCTAATGCCCTTCTACCAATAAGCATTTCAAGTAGTACCACCCCAAAACCATATACATCACTTCGAGCTGTCAAATGACCTGTTCACGATGACAAACAGGTTGGTTAACAGATGTAATCTCACAATTTAAGGTTTAAAGAGCTGTTGTAAACAAGAAAAGAAAACATTGTTTTTTTTCTTTTTCTACAGCATAAATAGTTACTTAATTTAGAAATACCAAAAGGACAGTCCAGATCCAGTGCACAAGGTCTCACCTATTAGGGGCTGAGAAGGGTAAATGTTCCCACTCATAACCCCGCAAAAAGAGAGCCAGCTTACAGGTTTTGAACCCGTGACCTATATGTGATCACATGGCAGTAACCTTATTGGCTAAGGCTCACCCTCGTATACTAAATATTAGAAATAAAGCACTAAAATTTGACTCGTGAAATATGCTTCAAGTAATTACACGTGTTCGTAAATGAGAGACCAAAAGAAGTTGATTTATGTTTTAGAGACTAAAACGAACGTACAAAAACATATTTAACCGCTAAAATTTAACCACGTCTGGTGCAAAGTTACTTCTACCTTTTCATTTATCATTAAAAATATTACCCAGACCGAAAAAGGGAATAAAAAAAAAAGTTATGACATATTATGACCTAATTCAAAAACAAAGTTCAAATATGATATAATATAAAATACAATACCAATTCCAAATTTCCAACGTCACAAAACTCCAACAACGGACAGAAATCTAGAATCTAAGAAATGACCTACTTGTTTCTTTGTCTTAGTCTTGATATCGAACAAATTTAGAGAATCCAATTTAACACCTATAGAATATGTTTTAATGCAATGCATGCAGGCTTTCATTTCCAACAATGAGTTCAGACATCTCCAATAAGAGTTGTTTATGACAATTGTTTAAATCGCATAAAAAATGAATATTTGCACTTTACTTTTATCATTTTACGAATTCTTAAAATTTTGGAGAATTCAGGAGAAGGAAAACATTCACCCATCAACAGCTTCTAGTAACTCACCAGTCATGACATACTCGGGAGCAGCATATCCATATGTGCCCATTACTCGTGTTGAAACATGGGTTTGGTCCCCCATTGGGCCATCCTTTGCAAGACCAAAGTCTGAAAGCTTCGCATTGAAATCCTGCAAGTTTATACATACCTCTATTTATTAGCAGAAACCTAGACAAACTTCACTGGTTTCACAGTGGCTCACAAATAAACATTTTGAAAGAGTTATAGCCCGTTTTTCCCTACATTACTTTTTCCGAATTTTTAAGAAAGGAAATAATTCGGTGGAAGATCTGTGATTTGATCGAATAGGACGGTCTTCTATTTATCAAACCAACAAAATAATAATTTGCTAGAAAAGGGAATTGTGCAATAAGCATCTTAGGATAAAAATCCTCTAAAAAGAATCAAGAAAATAGAGACCACACATTAGAACAAAGACATTGATAAGCAATGCTCATCAATCGCTCTGCATTTTAGCCATTGAAAGCCCCGAAAAGAAACCATTATCAGAGCACCACAGATGCAAAAATAAATTTTTATCCCGGCTCCTAGGTTGAGTAGTTATGGAAGACCAAAACATGGTTTTTTTGTCCCTTGCACATTTTGCTGAAGCTAAGAATATCTATTGATGTAAAACAAAAGAAACGGGTTTTGAGAAAACTACAAATCCCAGTTTCTAGTAAAAGTTGGAAACAAAAACTTATTTTTCAGATTAGAATAGAAGACAAACCTCGTCTAGCAAGATATTTGAAGTCTTGAAGTCACGATATATAGTAGGTCTTTCTGCACCATGAAGAAAAGCCAGCCCCCTCGCAGCATGTAAAGCAATCTTCATTCTTTTTGACCAAGTCAATGTTGAGCCCACTCCTAGCATCAATAAACAGTATGATGGTTAGGATGGTAAAGTAGAGGCCATTTCTTTACCAGTTTTGTCTTTTATAGTTACGCTACAAGTAGAGGTAATGCACTTATGGAATAGAATGGTAAGAATTATAAGTTTATTCAAGGCTTCCGTGTCAAAATGGAGCTTTGACAAAAGATGGAAAACTAATTACTACATGAATTGCTGACAAAACTGGGGGCCTTATTAGGTTATTAGCAGGTGAAATTTCAAAGAAAGCATTTACAGACAGATGGATCAATTTTTTCCATCTTGTTTGTCAGAATGAAGCTTTGACAAAAGATGGGAAACTCATTACTACATGAATTGATGACAAGACAGGGGGCCTTAGTCGGTCATTATCAGGTTAAATTTCAAAGAGAACATTTACAAATGAATCAATTTTTCCAACATCTTGTTTGATCGTGCAATTAACTCATCATGCTACAAGCCATCTAAAAGATAGAAGGCCAAGTACTTCAGAATCATGCAGAAGGTTAAAAATATTGAAGGTCATTACGACTTTGGAACCTTTGCTCCCCCAAAGCAAACTACATCCGAAAAACAGCCACTACAAAAAGGGGATAAATGGGCAGAGAGAGAGGACAATAAGGTGGTGTACACTGTACACCAATTTGAAGCCCAATGAAGGCTTCGCACTTCAAATCCACAAGATGGGTGTTAACATAATTGAGCTACTCTTTTAGATAAAGAGATAATTATGTACCCTTCGTCAACAACATGACAATTCAAAACACAACCTCCTCCTGTGTACAAACCCAATTACAGATAACATATTAGTTAAGAAAATAGGCTGATCCCAGTACATAAATAACCTTAGTCCAATTTGAAATTTAAATACATTAGCAAATTTAATGCAAAACTTACTGCGAAAAAGATGTTTCTCCAAGCTCCCACTTGCCATGTATTCATAGACCAATAACCGGTGTTCGTCCTCACAGCAATATCCAATGAGCTTCACCAGATTAGGGTGACTGAATTGACCTAAATAGTTAACTTCGGTCTGCAAAGTAAAGAAAACCATAAAGCTAAGTTCAGTCTTGTACACTCTTTACTTGCATAAACTCCTTTCCACTCTAACCATCAATTCTCATTATCCAAACACCAAATCAAATTCAACTAACAGAATGCACAACAATAAATGGTTCATTATTTACTCTTTTCAACTCCTAACGATGGCAGAAAAACAACCAATTGCAAAATGCACCTCACATAACACGTTGGGATTATTTAGCCAGCATATGTTAACAGAAACAATTAAGATAGAAAAATGGTAATCGTAAATGTACTGCTGAGATTCTATACCCAGCGTTCACTCGTCATACTAGGCTAACTACGTGTGTAGATATAGTTAATAAGTGCTTAATAGAAAATGGATGTAATTGTATACAATTATCAATGTCTACCAGTGGCACCATTGGTTAAATATATATTACAAGTAATTAATAATGTCATAAGATTACTAAATTATCTAATATTTTTCAACTTTGTCTTCCAGGTAGTTGAGTAAATGATGCTTGTATTATACAATTATCAATAAGTATTTGCTGCGCTAAATGTTAAATATGTCCCACAAGACCACTATAGTGCTTCATAATTAGTTGAAAATTTTGTTCGTTAAACATGTGGTCAGGGAATGGATCGCAAGTTCAGCATAAGAAAAAATAAATAAAAACTGTTTAGAGATGAGATTAGTCCTTAGATTGATTTCAATACCCCATATTCACACACACAAAAAAAGTCTCACAGGTGTTTAATACTTTCATAAAATTATTGAAATATGTAACGGTCATGTTTATAATAAATGAATATTTCTGTGCAAATATGAATGTGTAGTCAAGACACTAGTAATAGATTAATATGCCTCTCTCAAGTGGTTAATATGTCACGACCTTATTGAAAAGGTGTGATGGTGGTTGACTGATCATTAAATTCATTTAACATAGCGGGTGAACACTGAGCGCACGTTTTTCAGCGGGAACATTACACTTTTTATTCAGATAAAAGGAGTTCAATGTTAAATGGCAAGAGTAGGAAAAGTAAGTTACGTACGAGCCATTCCCTGTCTCCTTGAAATCCTTCGCGATTAAGTTCCTTAATTGCGACCTCAGTGGTCTTGTAACCCGACCTCACACCATGGTCTATGACGCCTTTATATACAACTCCGAAGCCTCCTTCTCCCAAGATGAAATCGGGACGAAAATGCTTCGTAGCAAGCCTCAGTTCCTCGTACGTGAAACTATCCACATTGCTGTATCCAACACCTTCGCGGAGATCTTTGATGTTTATGGAAACAATTGGAGCGGCAGATTCATGACCTACTGATCCTATTTCAGACGCTAATCAACGTCAACCGATGAATACGACGAAAATTGGATCGGATGGAATCGTAAATCAGAGTTACCTTGAGGCTTTGGCTTAGCGTTGGAATCGGAGACGGAGAGGTTGCTCTTGTCTTCAATGCTAAAGCAAATCCCCATGAATCTGGATCTGGATCGAAATCGCAGAAAACTGCATTCACGTTCCTTTTCGCTTTGGAGTCCCCTACATTATTTCATGGATTTGAGATGGTTCGAGGGAAAATGGAACCAACTACCAAGAAATTGGAATTGCAAATTGAATTTGAAGAGAAAGAGAGAAAGAGAGAGAGATAGAGAGGTTTGACTGAGAGGAGTGAAGAATGATTGATGGTTCAATGGCGTTGAGTTCACCAATGAGCGTAGATAGCGCCAAAACCAAGGGCTTCTCTTCTTCTTTCGTTTTGGTCCCGTCTCTGTTACACAAAATACCCTCTAATCCCATACTATTTACACCTTTGCCATTTCCGTTAGCAACACTTTTTCTTTTTATTATGCAAGAACGATCTTATTTCAAATCAGGGAAACTTAAAAAATGAAAATTTAAAATAATGGAAGTCAAGAATTTCATTGTGTAGGTAAGAATAACAGTAATATCAAGATTCAATTTCACTATATTATTAAATATATATCAATTCATTTACACAAGTTTTAATAATATACTTGAAACATCAAAACAATAAATGGTTTGATAAATGATTAAGTAATAGAATATGTTTCATTAATAATATTGATATGATAATTCTTTTTTGGAAAATATTGAGCACTTTAAGGTCTAGAAAATAAATATTCACAAAAATTTATATTTCATTACTAAATGTTATTTTATCTTAGCCAACATAATTTATAATTTTAAAATGAATATCTCAAATTATAATAGTTATAATAGTATTATAATATAAATAAGACTTAAATATTAGTCTTTATTTCTGTTTAGTTTTTTTAATATAGTATTTTTTTTCCAATCAAATTCTAATTTTTATCAAATTTATTTAATTTAATCTTTTTTATAACATTATTTAAATAGTTAATATACGTGAATAATATATGTTACAGTTCATGACATACATTTATATGCTATAAATTATTTAAATAATATTTATAAAAATCTTGATTGGAAAAAAACTAGGATCATAGAAAAATTTAACAAAAACGGAAATCAAATAAGTATTTAAACTTGTAATAAAATAAGATTATTATTAGAGATACAACTATTTTATTTTCTTACTAAACTAATTTTTTTAGAATTCTTCATTGATTAAATTTACTTTTTCTCTTAAAATATGATTATTTTATTACATTTACTTATTTTATAAATTGGTAGCCTAATGGTTATGAATAATAGATGAATTATTGTAAATTTTGTCCACTAAAATTAAGACGTTACTCATTTCGTGGTCCACAGATCCAGAGAAAATACAAAATTTGGCATTTTAGTATTTGACGTGTTTTATATGACTAACCGTCTAATTCCAATAGCCCAACGACATTACCATATTTCATTGTTTCTTACGGTAATCATATTACGTTTGTCACGTCCAGCATCAGTATTTATATTTCATTGTTTATTACGATAATCATATTACGTTTGTCACGTCCAGCAGCATGAGTATTTAGAATAGTCCTCTGAACAAAAATTGACAGAAAAGAGAAAAAAATAAATAAAACATTCTATATAAGTCTAATCATATAAAAAAATTGACACAATTTTCTAAAAAAATCTTAAAATAATTAATTAATAGGTTTTTTATGTTAATATAGTGTTGTAATTGTAGAGCTTAGGCTTTCATTTCCAACACAAAACTAATCTGATAAATACATTATAATTTGCGTATTATTAAGCCTATGCTAATGAAGATGATCCATGATAACACTGACATATACAATGGGTGCATTGAGAGCACTAAAGCATTTGATTTGTTTGAGTAAATACACGACGACGATACTCTCCCAGAACCCATATGGGAAAAATGTTTCTGTACGAAGAGTAGTTTAGAGTACAATTCCTCATAAATACACCAGTGATCTCCTGTACATGGATAAGGGAAAAACACATTCATCACAAAGAAAACACGTAAATCGTTCATTTCACTTCGCATGAGATCAGAGTATTTTTCACCTGTTGGGGGAAGTCTCCATCTTCCATCTGTGAATTGATCAATAACCTTATTCCACGCTCTACTGCTGTTGGATCTATCTCAACCTTTTTCCCAGCAAAAAAAAAAATCACTTTTAACACAATAGCAGCTACGAAATTGAACTCTACAGCAGTAGCATATCTAGAGATCTGTCTACTAACCTGTCCTGCATCAATAAGGGACATCAAAGCCCATGATGTTTGAACCAGGTTTGCTCTGTTGCCTTCTAGATTTGTATATACCTGTTTGGAAAAGATAACATCTCATAGTCTTAAGTTTACTTTTTATACTTTTGTTCGAACCATTCTTGTGTGATGTACAAAAAGTAATTTTTATACCTTGTTTTGGCTTGACAGGTAACTCTCACCCCATCCTCCATTAGGAAGCTGCTTTGACAGCAAAAAATCGCAAGCTTTGCGTAAGGCATGACTGTTACGGTAGTTTTTTCCACAGTCTGTTAACCCCTTTACAGAAAACCAGGTGCCATATGTGTAGCAAATTCCCCAACAACCAAACCTGAAAAGTTGAAAAGTGTAAGGG
This sequence comes from Vigna angularis, assembly GCF_016808095.1. NCBI lineage: Eukaryota > Viridiplantae > Streptophyta > Magnoliopsida > Fabales > Fabaceae > Vigna > Vigna angularis. Next base: position 62,545,862 of record NC_068970.1, on the reverse strand, counting down.
TTTATTTGGCTATGGTAAATGAACTAAACCTTGTACCTTTTCAACCAAATATAGCTCCAGGAAATCAAAACACAAAATCTTATTTATTGGAAATATCAGTTGAAACAAACATTTGCTAAATAAGTAAACATAAAACTACTGATACGAGAAAGAAAAGAAAAATACCATGATCCATCAGGATTTTGTGCCTTTTCAATGTAATGGATTGCTTTAGAAATGCAATAATCGATTTCCTTTCTTCTGTGTTTTGGATATAACTTTCTAAACAGAGCCAGTCCCTGCATTGCCGATGATGTGCACTCAACATACCTATTTCACAAACATTTCACACAGTAAGCAGAGAGAATTGGAGAAAAAAATACTGCATGAACAACAATGACAGCGTAATCTTACTCCATCTCAATGAGAGTGTCTTCAAAGATTTCAGTAGGATTGAATTTCTGCAGCAGTAGACACGAGTATATCTCTCAGCTATAACAATGTGGTGAAATATATATAACTCAGTTTCACAAATCAGAAAAACTCATTTTCTTACCTCTAACCAACGGTAGGCTCTTTGAGGCTCCCAAGCAGGGAATCCTCCATTGCTGCTCTGTAGTGTTAAATGCAGTTAGTATTACAAAATCAAAATTACAGTTAAAAATTTCACGGTGCATTCTAACTAGAGAAAACCACACCTGAAGAGATAGGATCACATTCACAGCATCGTAGAATCTATCATCTTCCATTTTCTCACCAACTAGTTCAACAGGCATTTGTGACAATAGAAGTGCAGCCTGCAGAGAATGTGTTTGCACCATGTCAAATTCTACTAAAAGTTGATAGATGAAGTTCACTTTAAGCATGGATTAATTCAAAGAACTCATGAAAAATAAGCAGTTATATTTTCTTAATGAGTTGGACCAAACATGCATTAAATTAATCAATTGAATTTATATGAACCTTTAATCCTTCTGCTGTGCAATCAGAGACTTGCCAACCCTGATCCTGCATTGAGAACGTCCATGCTCCTTTGGATATGTGTCTATGCATTGCTTCGAAGTCACCTGATGGATTTTCACGTACCTTCAATCAAGAAAATGAATGGTATCAAATTTCTCATTATGGTTCTGATTCTGAGTATTCTTCACGTTTATGCAAGCAAAATGCTTATTAACATGTAATGTAACCTGGGAAGCCTTCACGAAGTGATGTGCTTTCTGAAGTGTAGATCCATAATCTTCACTCAAATCACATGAAAGGATTGCTTGTATGGCTAATGCTGCATCCCACAGTTGAGACCCAAAACTCTGCAATTTTTTCAGTGCATTAACATGGTGCATTGTGTGACTAACAGTAAATTTTACACTTTTCAGATTTTGATTATTCACAAAAGTTTTGTCCAAACAAATCCATGTAATTTGTACTGATGCTAACCTGAATTTTCAAGCCATCTTCTGCAAGCCAGAAGTAATCAGGGATTCTAGCTAAATGAAGTTTGTATGCCTCTGAGTTGGGATTTTCGACCCAACGTGCAATCAAACATAGCACCTGACATGTAGAAAATTCCATTCAGTAACCAACTTCAATGTTCTAATTGGCAATAATACTGTTATTTAATGGATTAAGCAAGTTTGTTATTAACATTACCTTCTCTACACTACCAATGCAAAGGTATCTACTATTTTCATCCTCGTAACGTATGTGATCAATTGCAACTTCTAGTGCCTTCTCTCTCAGCATGGAAAAGGGCCAGCAGTTCAGAAGAGGCTCTGCCACGTGATGAAGAGATGCCCATAACATATCTTGAATCAGAGGATGAGGGTAGTAGAGATCCTCCTGAAATTTCGTATTTATTAGAGTTTAATTCATACCAACATCAAACAGTTTCCTTAATAAAGACAGAACATCACTAAAAGTAACTAAAAAATTGCATCTAAAACAAAACCTTGGCAACCCTGCTACGGCATTTATTCCAATCGATTTGACCATAATTCTGGTTGTACATTTCTTCTCTTAGTGATATGATTAAGTTGGTAATAGGACCCACAAACTTCTTCCCATACAAGTATGACATGGGCATGTAAACTAAGCGACAGTAGCATAACATTTTTCCTGTATAACATTTGCAAAGAACTTCAATAAGCAAATAATTGTAGATATAAAAGAAGCATCTTTCATCACCCTTTCCCTTCCCTGATTAAATTATATGATTATGAGGCAAGGTAGTAAACCTGGATGAATTGGGGTGTATTTGGGCAAAAGCCATATTTCTGGTGGGAGAGGGTTACACCCTGACCACTCATAAACTCCAAGAACCTGCATAATTCAAAATATACGTTTGTTCAAGATGTTAAAGTTCACTTATTAGATGATGCATACTATAAGTAGTAAACTATAAGCTTGACTTAACCCAACAATAGAAAACAAAATTTGCAGGTATAGTCTAAATTAGTTTTATGGACTGCATTTATATAGTCTAAATTAATTTTATCTAGTCGACGTGGGAGTAATATATATTTGTTACCGTAACCCAGAACTTTCCCCATGATGGAATAGCTTCTAAACCACCATGGTCAAGGATCCATTTTCTGCCTCTAGCCATTGCCCTATCTTCACCATCTTCAGGTCCTTCTCCAAGAATTCTCAAGGCAATGTAGCTCAACGCTGATCCAAACATTGTGCTGTGACCCTCTATATGGAATCCCCAACCTCCATCTTTGTTCTGTCACATGTGACAAGACCAATAGGTAATTAACTCAGTTGGAACCAGATTGCATGCAGAAATCTTACTTTTATGGTTTATTTTCAATGCCAGTCTTGCTTATTGTCCGAGCCTGTGTCAGGGTTATTTTCATTCTTATATGCACAACTTCAGAGACATGATAAACATACCTGGTGATTATACAAATAACGAATAATTTCCTTCTGATGTTCTGTTCCTAAAACAGCATTCAGGGACCCTGTAATATAGAGTGCCATAACCTGAAAATATATATAGTTGAGCACATGTGACGTAAGCTACAAGAAAGAAACGTCTAAATTTTATAAATAGAATATGCACAATTAATTTATAAAGAACTTTAAAACTATATATACTAAAAAATATGGCAACAAACGAATGAAACCCGTTTTATAATTTAAAAGTAATGAAGTTTAAGAATGATGGTCATTTGTAAGCATAAATGTATCAAGAAATTAATCAGTCTAATTAATTTACGAATATAAATTAAAAATTAGTTATTTAAAAGATAAAATATAAAATCTAATAATATTTAAAGAAAATATAAAATTTTAAAATAAAAAAAGTAAACGTTTTTAATAATTACCTTTCAACATTAATTAAAACCACATGATAAGAAAAATGACACTATATATATATATATATATATATATATATATATATATATATATATATATATATATATATATCTTTTAAAACTAATAAATCTTTATTGCAAGAGTCCTAATATAGGATCTTAACTTCCTTTTCTTTACATACCACATTATTTTTAAGATCCCATATTTAATTTTATTTTAATGTAAAAAGTTTATAAATCTTCATTTATTGATATTAATATGTTATTTACATTTCAACCTAAAAATATGTATTATTATGAAATATTTCTACCCAAACAATATAAAAATAAAACTTTTATATTCATGTCCTAAAATCTTATTTAAAATAGAGAGTTTTAAATCTATAATCATACCAACATGAGTCATGAAATAGAAATACAACAAGAGCAAAAACTAAAGATATGGAGAAATGCTGACCAGAGGTTGAATGAAAAACAAAGGACCAGCAGATTCTGCAGGCCAGTGGCCATCATGGGCTTGAATTGAGGAATAAAAACTGATTCCCCTTCTCATCGTATTAATCAAACCTTCTTCTGTAACTTTCTCTCTGTCTGTCACCTTCACTCTTTCTGGAATCCAACCACACGTGTGCTCCTTCCTCAGCTGACACATTTCAAAGTCAACATAGTTCTTTGTCTCAAATTTCAACGACCACATGCATTTAAAACTCAAGAATAATGGACTTTCGAAAAGTCAAACAATAAGATAATCTCACTGGGAATATTGTTGCAGAAAAAACGGTACCTGCATTCTGAGTAGAAGATCAGCACTTTGCTTATTAGAAAACCGATTTTTTCTGTATTCCTCTCTCACTCTTTCAATCTCAGCACGTTCTTCTGGAGTTCCGGCATTCGGATCAAACTCCCAATGTTGTCGTCCGATGAAGTTGTTCACGGAAATTAACCCTTCTCCTCCTTCTGCAATCTTCAACTTCCACATCCTAAGACAAAATCTAGTTACTAAGGGAAGATAATTAATGAAGCTTGGTTTCAAACTTCCAACACCGACCACGTCATGTTTGATTCAAGTGTTCGGCATTAAATATATTGCCGAATGAAGCTCGGCATGCCACGAGTTTAATTTTGAGTCCAATCTAGACAACTTATAAAGGAAATAGGCAATTGATTTCCAAACAACAACCCACTGTACTTACCCACCCATGAAGACTCTAAATAATTCAAGCACGATTTTTTTGTTTGCTATATCAAACAGTTTCAATCTTCGAAAGTCTCTTTTCAATACGCATCTTCTAACACATGGTGGAAGAAACTCAAGCACCAAACGAAACAAAAGCTATGCTTTATAACGAACCCACGACACGTCTTTGAAATAATATATTCTGGCACTTTTCAAATCTCACGTAAAGAATCATCATAGTAGTATTTGATTAAACGACTAAAACGTTTTCTACCACGATTTCGACAACTAATAGCTTTTATAGGATAGAATAATCTCATTTTTGACTAGGTAATCAATCATTCATACTTACTTAATGTTGGATTTTGAATGTGCTAAACCTTAGACCTAATTAAAGATAAAAAGTTCTTGCTCTATTATGTCATTATTAACAGAGAAAAAGTGAATTGACTAAAACTCCGTCAACATTTAGATGAATCAAAAGCAAAACAAAAAAAATAAATTATAAATAAAAAAGTAATAAAACATGATTTGTATTCATAATAAAATATGATTAACATGTGCTCTAATATTAGTAAGTTGTGTTCTTTTTTTCAGAAAGAGGGTTTTTTCAAACCTCTAAAACAAGTTTTGTAAGGGACGAGACTGAATTTTAAAGTTTCAAACGCTTTTTCTCTTATTTAAAACTTGAATTTTTGTTACATATCTAATGGACTGGGAGATAGAGAGTGTTAAATTTGTCTATTTTAATAATACAGCAGACTAATATTTATAGAGATGGCTTAGTTGTACTGCTTACACACGCATATTAAAATTTAAATATTATTAAATCGTAAGGATTGAAGTTATTACTTTATTTTTAATATTATGTGTTCTTATAAATCAGACTATATGTTATTACTATTTTATCTTATGCAATTACTTTCTTTATTATTAATATAGAAATTTATATTTAAATCGAAATTAACTAAATTTATCAATTTAAAGTATTTTTGTGAAGTGAAAATTTTAAATTTGTTTCATAATTTTCTGATGAATCGACCCTGATTATTTTTAATTACCCCTCAATTTATATTTAATTTTTTCATTTAAATATATTTTTATAACTAAATTGATAGATTATGAAGAAAAAAAATACTATGTAAAAATTAAAGGTAATTTTGAGATATCAACTAGTACTATCTTGGTAAAACTGCGATCACAACCTCTCAAACCATTAGATTAAGCTGTAATTTTTACATGATATTGTTGAAATATAGTTTTCTACTATGACTGATGAGATTGATAATGGGAGGTTTATATAAAAGAAATAATTTTTACATTTTAATATAAAAGTTAGGTCTTTATATTGTTTAGTTATGATATAGTACTTCATTTTGATCCCAAAGTTCGTGATTAAAGAAAAAAAATTCATAATTTAAATTAACGTTATTTATTTCCTATTTTGAGTTATTTCGGTAATAATTCAGTTTTAGCTTCATTAATAGTGAATTTTTTTTAATGTTCTTAAGATAATATTCTTGATCGTGATCGTTCATATTTACATTTAGAGGTCTTCAATAAGAAATATTATTTTGCATTTGGGAGTGAGAAAAATTTCTTTTAGAAAATCAATAAGTTTCAATTACCATAAGTTACCAAATGTGAAATACTATTATAATATTTAAATATTAAATAATGATTTTCTTATACACTATTGTGATTAGGAAAAAAATAAAATTAAGAAATAATATAAATTTTTTATATAATGTTAAGAGAAGAAGTGAAACAAGATAGTTTTGGTTGTTGTATGCATGAATACTTTTCCATATTTTTCATTTTCAATTTCTTCATCTGTTGATCAAGATTTTAAAGTAATTTCAAAAAATTATTCAATTAATTGAAAAACAGAGTTTTAGTTGAACAAGTTATTTTGAAGTAAGCGAGGTATATTTATTTTAATAAGTTCTAAATTTATTTTAATATTTATTTATTTTACTTTGATGTCTTTATTTTTATTTTTGTTTTATTTATTTATTTATTATTATTATTTTTTAGTCAGGTGTTTATAATCTTATTTTTATTTATTTAATATTATTAATTTATTAGTGATGTGTTTATCACATTTTTACTTTTTATCTTACAAGCATGAAATTAGAAAAAACAAATATTTTTGTGTCAGTACAAGGCATACCAAGATATACCGACTTTTTTTTGCAATAAAGAAGGATCTGAACCCAACCATTCCTAACTGCAATAATATGAGACAATATAAACATTATAAAGCGGGGAATAATTCAATTTTCGCGAAGACAAGGATTATAATTAAAATTTATTTTTTAGATTAAAATTAAGTTATATTAGCTTTATGTTTTATTTGATACTATAATTATTGGGTTGCTAGAGATGGAAATAGGCCAAACAGATTTTCCTGGTAATAGGTTTAGCTTTTTAGAACAAAACACTTTAAGAAAAAAAGTTTGTTAAGCATCGCAGATTGTGTGTGTTTATATAATAATAATAATAACAATAATAATAATAAATATTTTTTCTTTTAATTTAAACAATCTTATTTTTCATTTTTTAAAATTTTCTCTGTTTTTTCACTTCCTCAAAATCACTAAATAATCGAAATACATCCTTAGTAAAGCTAGTTAGAAAAAGAAAAGTGGGTCAGATCATTCTCCAAAATACAAATAATCACGTGGAGTTAAAAAGGAGCAGAGGAAAAAAAAGGTGTTACTGTTTTCTATGACTGTGTTTGTGTTCAGCAAACAGAAAAAGCTTGTAAAGGGTAGCGGCTGTGACGTTAAAGTCGACTATAGATTCTGTTAGGTTAACAGTGTTACGGTTTTATTTAATTTAGACTTTATGTAGATTCAACTATAAAGGAATTAATTAATTTGAATGTCGATTACGAAAGTTTATCAATACAAAATTAATTGGTTATATTACTTCTTTTTAAAGAAATGTTCTTAACTATATGTTGAAACTCGGTACAAAAATAGATTAAGAATACAATTTCAACTAATTAAAAGCTCTTTTGAATATGATATTATTAAATAACATAAAGGGTTATTTTTGAAAAAGCTACTTCATAAAGTTTTTTAGGAGAAAAAAATAAAATGAAAATTTTCAGCAAAACTTAAATAAATTCTTTTAAAAATTTTATACGAATTTTTTATAATTAAACTTTTTCTTTTTTCTCTCATAAAAATCTTAATAGAAAAAAAATATTTAATTGAATTTAAGTTTAGAATTCATTGATAACATTTTAATGTAAAATTTTAAGTGCTTTACTTTTTAATAATTCATTATTTTAAATTTTAATTATGAAATCCAATTTTAATTTATTAGATATATATTTTAAAAGATAAGAGTTAAAATTATAATTTTAACTGTTTGGTTATTTATGTAACCATCTCATAATCCTTTTAAACTATTTCTTCTTAAACTCTTCAAACTTTTTTGTAACATCCTATATGTGTTTTTTTTTATAATTTTTTTCTTAGACAATGTCAACGAGTATATAAAGTATTGCTTCCGATTGATCATAAATTTTATTAGACTACATGCATTTATGTGTTTATAATATATTTTTTTAAGTATTTTCTAAGTTTTATATTCTCACAAGTTTTCTAAAGATGATGAGATAATGCTTATTCATCAAGATTGAAGTTTTTGTATTTTTTGTATTTTTGAGTGTTTTATGGGTGATTAAAGCTCATATATTTATTTTTAACTATTTTTTATTTTCAAAAAGTAGAAGATGAGTGTCCACCAAATAGGGAAAGTTTTAACTCTATTTTAGTTGTATATTTGTTCAAAATGAATGAAATTGAAGAAAATTAATTAATTCAAAGTTGTTGGTTAACCTATAAGTGAGATAATTTATTAAGTTCAAATGAATGAAGTTGAATAAAGTTAATTAAATTGAAGTTGTTGACTATCCTAAGTGAGGATATTTATAAAAGGCATCTTAAATTCAAAATAAATGAAGTTATAGAAAAATAATTAAATTGAAGTTGTTGACTAATCTAACTGAAAAAAATCTATAAATAATATCTTAAGTTCAAATTAAATGAAGTTGAAAATGTTAATTAAGTTGAAGTTATTGAGTAGTTTAATTAAGATGATTTATAAAGAATTTTAGATATAAAATTTGATTAATTATATGTAGATGATATTATTCATAATTAAATTAATTTAAATTTCTACACAACTAGAATATATCACATGCAGTAAAGTAAAGGAAGAATATTGTGTTACTTTTTAGAATGAAAGATGAATCACGGTCTTCAGTCAAATCCAAAAATAATGTAATCAATTAAGGATTTGCCAGAGTTTGTGCTTTTCTTTCTTCAGGTTCTTTTTCATTGCTAGGTCCTTTTTGCTCAACCTATATGTATCAATTCAATAATAGGGTTTATACTTTTGGTTAAAAATATAACTATATATATGATAAAGAAATTGTTGCAATCAGTTGATGTAAAATGAATAATATTTTATTTTATATTGTAACTTTTTGTTTTACTTTTACTTTTAATTACAAGTTATCACTTGTAATTATGGTATCATATGAAAAGATTAAAAACTATTTTTAAGTAATAAATACTATTAGTATTATTACTATAACACGTGTTAATTTAAAAACAGTTTTAAGATATGTACTTTTTTTTATCTATTTTAGAATGAATATAGAAACAAAAGAGTGATTTATAAATTTAGAGACATAAAAATAAAAAATATATAATAAATAAATTAACATCTAAATTCATACATTTTTAAGAAAAAATATAACAAATGATTACAAGTTTTATATATCGAGAAAAATTACAAGAATCAAAGTTAAAATTAGTTAATTTTACAAAGAATAAAAATATACTAAAACCTAAAATATGATATTTCTTTTACAAACACGGTTGATTATGTAAATATGTACTTATATTTTTTATTTATAAATATGATTTTCTCACACAAAAATAGAAAAAAAATTATTTTATCATTTTTAACAATCGGTCCAAAGTTGTCTAAAATTTTTATAATTAATATTTTCAAATATTAAACAAATAACCTATATTTAAATAATTGTACTTGATGTTAGGATTAAAAATTCAAAATGAACGTCTTATTGTAAATTATTAATGACGCTTTTTTTTATTTCTAATACATTAATTTTTGCGAATCTCAATTGTAAGATCCATGAAAAATATTTACCTTAATAATAACAATTTTATTACTAGATTTCTTTGTGAATGGGAAATATAATAAGTTTATGTAAAAAATAAAATGTGGAAAGCTAAATAAGAAATTTTGGTAGCTTAATTGGTAAAAAATTGTGGTGATTTCAAGAACATGGGTTCAAACTCTCTTCACCTGGATCCAATATGTGAAGTGGTGATTAAAATATTAATATAATAAAATAATATTAAAATAATAAATAATATTAAAAAATTAGTGAATACTAAAATTTTTGGATTATAAATAGCCATGAGAGGGGAGGCTATTCTACACAAAGAGAGGAAGAATCAAGTGAGAAATCTTGAGAAATAGAGAAGAAAGAGTTAGGAAAAAAATTTTAGTTGCAAGAAGAGTAGAAGTTCTTGAGGGTTTTCGGGAAAACAAATTCTAAGCAAGAGATTAAGTCTGGAATAGAGGTAGGGGAGTTTCTAAGCTTTTATATTATGATTTAATATTATTTTATTATTATTCATGTCTTGAAATTCTATGTGAATACTATTAATGAAAAACATAGGTGCTTACTGTATATCTATCTATAGTGAATTTCTGTGCTAATATTATATGTTGTTGTTTTGAATCTGTAAATAATAAATTTGTTAAAATTAGTTGAGGAACACTTTGGCTAAGGGAAGACTTGGTACTTAAGTTGTCCATTGTGACGCACCTCTCTTTCCTGTAAGTCTACTCGACAAGTTTTTAACTTAAATCTTGTTGAACAGATTATGTACTGTTAAATTATTGTGCAATATATCTTGTTGGAATGAAAATTTCTGATGAATTCATGTTATTGTGGTAGATATGGAATTATGAATTATAATTGTGATGGTAGGATAGAAGAATCTTAAAAACCGGAGTTGGTATATCCTTGATCATAGAGCAGCCCTGGTCAAATCCAGTAAGTTGTGACTAGTCATATGTACTGGCGTTTATGGTGAGTTTGATTCATCAAACATTTGATTCTTCTTCGGTGACCATTTATGGTGATATTTTAGTATTGTTAATTTATTTTGTGATATATTCATTTTGTATGATTTCTACGATGATTGGATTTTATTGGATTTGAATTTATGCATCTGAACATGATATGAGTATTATGGGGAGATTTTGTAAGGGTATAATGTGAGTTGAGGAATATGAGCATGGTATGAGTCCCGTGGAGAGATTCAGTAATGATATGGTATTTGTGTATATGTTGATGTTGAGGGTCCTGTAGTTGGAGGTTATCTTGATACTCTAATAATCATCCAGTCTCAAGTAGAGAAGGATGAATTATGTGGTGAGAGGGGCAGGAGGTCCTGGTCTATGTGCCGGTTTTGGACACAGTGTTGAGGACTAACCTTGTGGATGGTATGAAGTATTTTGGAAGTGTATTTGTAAGAGGAAGTAGAAGTCATCACAAGTGCATAACCTCCCGTGACCGCTCATCAACATATCATCGAAATGAGTGTCTATTGGGTATTGTGGAATGAGTGTCTATTGGGTATTATGGAATGAGTGTCTATTGAGTATTGTGGAACGAGTGTCTATTAAGTATTGTGGGATGAGTGTCTATTAGTAATTGTGGTATTGTGGGATGAGTATCTATGATGCATGCGATTGTTGTATGATGGTATGAGTATCTATGATGCGATTGTTGTATGATAGTATGAGGGTGTCTGACATAATTATTATATGAGGTTTGTTGAGTGTATCAAAGTAATGAATGAGTATCTATGATGCGATTGTTGTATGATGTTATGAGGGTGTCTGACATAATTATTATATGAGGTTTGTTGAGTGTATCAAAGTAATTATGCATGTTTTATAAATGATTGGTTGCATGTTAGCTCACCTTACTTGTTTGTGTTTGTGTATGTGCGATGATCGTATAATTCGTTATACGGGAGCAGATGGAGGAATGTCGTCTGATTCAGTGCCAATGAAGAAAGAGATACAAGAATAAATTAGAAGAATTCGAGTTATATTTATGAGTTTATAATTGAAATCTGAGTTTAAAACATATTTATATATATATATATATATATATATATATATATATATATATATATATATATATATATATATATATATATATATATATATATCAACTATGAATTATCAAGTGTGAGATTAAAGGATGTTACCTTAAATGTAATGCTACATATAATATATCAATTATGAATTATCAAGTGTGAGATTACATGTTACGTCAATAATAAAGGTTAATTATATTTTTTTCCTAAATTTTAAAGATGAAATTGAAATTTTGAAATTGTTTTAAATTTTAATATATTTTTATTTTTAAATTTAAAAAATGAATTTTAACTCAAACATATTTTTGTATAAACAATTTAAACGTTGATCTAAAATATTATTTAATATAAAAAATATATAATTAAATTAAAAGAACTATATTAATTCATATTTTAAATGTAAGGAACAAAATATATCAAGTTTGAGACACATACAAATTACACTTTCGTTTCGTATATAAATTTAAGAATTAAAATCATATTTCACTCAATAATAAAGTAAACATATTTTGAATTCTTATATCATGATTAATTCAATAAAAATATCCACGTAAAATATCTCTAATTTTTTTTTATTATATTTTTTAAATTGAGTATTTACGGTTCGAAATTTTATAACAATGTATCCTATATAATGGTTCAATGGACCACGTATGACATTTTCAACTAGAAATATTAATAATAATAATAATAATAAAGAAATTTTAGAGTGACATTAAATTTTGAATATCAATTTTCACCTCTCAGCATCCAACTTTCTTAAACGTAGAGCATTAAATATTATAAATTTCTTATCAGCTAGATATATATGAGATGAATTTCAATATATGATATGGTGTAAATTTTATTTTAAAAATCAATAAGTTAAATTATATTTAAAAATAATTTTTAAATATGATATTAAAGTCCTCTAAAATTTATTATGATGGATAAATTACAATGGACATAATAAGTTGTTATAAAAACTTATTTTTATACTAATATTTATTGTTTATTGAATTTATCACATCATTTACTATCAAATTATTATTATCATTTATTAATTTATAGTTTCATACTAAAAATGCATTAGAATTTTACGTTAACAAGAAATAAAATGAATTTGTGACTATAAATCTCGTCTTCTTGATTTGATTTTGTAAAAGTAAATTTTTAAGATGTGATTTTGGTTGATATTATAAATGTTATTAATTAAAGTGTATATATATATATATATATGGATCCTAAAGCAGTCTGTTAAAACTAAAAGGTTACGATAATGTTGTAATTTGCAGGATGAGTTTCAGTGGAAACAAGCACATGAATACACGCAAATGAAGACGTGGACGTAATAGTTAATTAAATTTATAATGCATCTAACTTTCCAAGTTATTTATGTCTTTATTCTAACTAGCTAGTAACTATCAATTTCATACAAATGTTTCTAGCATGTCCCTTAGTGAGTTAATGGAGTAGTTTGTTTCTTGTATGTATGGATAAATGAAAACCTCGAAAGTCGTTCATTGTTATTGTCTTCTTTTTTGACAAATAAAAAAATTTCTAACTTTGTTATGAATTAATTAAAATTGGATTAATCGTGAAAACAAGTTATTTTGAAGCTGAATAAAGCATTTTTTTTCCAGCAAAAATGAGACCCAGATTTAGATTATCTAACTAGCTGGTTTGTTAATTAATTAATTAATTATATATATATATATATATATTCTAGGAATTATAGTAATACACTTATTTTCATTATTATTATTATTAATTTTATTATATTTTTAATCTTTATTATTACTATTTTAAAATAATTTACACATGTATTTATTGTGTTGCAAGGAAAAATGAGTAAATCAGAAAACTCTGACCATTTTATTACAACCAGTGTATTTATTGTCTTGCAGAAGGAAAAAGGAGTAAATCAGACAATCTATAACCATTTTATTACAACCAGTGAAAATACATCTGCAGTTACATTTCTATTATATTAAAATATATAATTTTCTTTTTCTATAATTTTATTACTTTTATAATTAATTAATTAATTAAAAATAGAAAATACCATAATTTAAAATATACGAATTTGTAAAAGTAGTATCAAAAAGTTATGTAATTGTTATTTTTTAAAAAAGCTGTTTTTAAAAAAAAACAGTTATTTAGTTTTTTAAAATAAATAAAACTTATTGAAACATTTATTTTGTCAAATAAACAAATAAATTATTTTTTATTTATTAAAAGGTTAAATAGGTATCTTTTTGTATAGTGGTATAGATTAAAAAACTATTATATTATTTGGTTCTACAATATAACCTTTAGATATATATATATATATATATATATATATATATATATATATATATATATATATATATATTAAAAATGAATGAAAATAATAATAATTATTATTATATTATTGTTATTACAAATAATAGAATTTTCCAATTTATCGTGCAAGAATTTTTTTATATCAACTATAGATAAGACCAATTCATAATATATAAATAGATATAAATATCATTTTATAAGTAATTTTTTTGAAATTGAGTTAAATTTTTAAATTTACTTTTTTAATATAATATGATATGTGAGTCCCACTATCTTAGCGAAATTTGTTAGTTGTTGCATATATGATTTTATCTATTGTTGATATCATTATAGCCTCACACACAGTATGTATATATCTCAGTGTGAGAAAAGTGTTAAAAGTCTTAAATCAATTATAAATAAAATAAATTCAAAATATATAATTTAGTGTAAATTTTATCTTAAGTTAGTTATTATATGTGGTTGGGTTAGGCTTATTAAAGTTTAATTCTCAGATGAATTAATTTTCTACTCAAAGACTAATGATATTATACTAAATAGAATATAATGATCTACAATGTACATGGTTATAAATATAATACAAAAGTAACAATACATATATTTTATTTATTATGTGTAATATATTTAAAACACATACTCTATTTAATATTATTATTGCACACGTAAACGCAATGCAATTCAATTTGCCACTAACTCACTCAAAACATGCTAATTTCAATGTTTTGCCCCTTCTTTGCTTCCAACATTCCTGTCAAACACAAACTATTTATTAACTACTCCACCACAAGCTCACATGCATAATTCACTGTTTACACATCTAGGCTTTGCCATCTATACGTAAAAGGTTTTTAAATATGAAAACGGAAAACATATTTTTCAAAAACATAAAAGAGGGAAGTGTTGTCTTTGCATTAAAATAGTTCTTTTTGAGAATTGTCCACAATTTATTACTGCATTAATAATAATAAATAAAATACTTAAATTTAAATTTTTTTCTCTAAAAAAAAGGGTATTTCTTAAGACATAAGTTCCATAAACATAACGTACACGATGTATTAAAAATAGAATATAAAAAGTTAATTTTATTTTGTGGCGTTTTCTTCTTTTCTACCCATTGATTAAAAAAATGATATACATGCTTCTTCTTTTTTGCATTTTTTATTGATAATAAGAATGGTATTTTATTTATTTATGTTGTCGTAGAGTAAGTTGTGCTACGCGAGTGCATAGAAAAAGAATAATAAAATTGATTAATAGGGATAGTGGGTGACACGTAAAGAGGAATGTGGTACGCGCGAGTTGAATTAATTAGAGTTGCATTAATCGTGAAAAGAGGGTACAGAAAATAAAAATGCGTGGTTGCTTTAGTCATTGACTTTCTCTATCAAAGAACATTCAGTGCTTCATATAAATATTGAATTCAACGTACAGCTATACTTTTATTTTTCCAATATTCAACGAAATTTTCTGGATCTAATTTTATTTTATTTTATTATAATATATATATATATATAGTTTATTATAATATTTTATTTTAGTTAATAAGTCTAACAAGTTTTAGATTATAAAAAAGTCTCTAGAAAAACTAATTAAAGATATTTTAATAATTTTAAAATTTAATTTAAAATAAAAAATAAAAAATAGTTATTTATCATTCTGATTGGTCCACGCGTGTATGAGTAGTTATTATTTTTTATTATATATTGACCAATCAAAATGATAAATAATTATCCTTTATTTTTTTTATTTTAAATTAAATTTTAAAATTATTAAAATATCCATTAATTTAAAGTTAGTTTTTTTTAATAAGAATTTTTTTTTTAAATTAGCAAACCCATATATATATATATATATATATATATATATATATATATAAATGCGTAACTGCTGTTTATATGATCACTCGTTGGACGAAACTTTAGTTTTCAAACTCTACATGATACTTCTATTATTAGAATTAAAAGTTAACAAACTGGCATACTTTTTTTATAAATGCAAAGGAAAAATTTTCATTTATTAAAGGAGTAAATCGAATTTATAGCGAAAGGAAAAAGATTTCATTTATTGAAGGAGTAAATCGAATTTATAGCAAAAGGAAATGTCAAACGACCAAGGAGATAGACTAAGATAGGAAAAAGACGTCAGTCGGTAATGGAGTGGCTATTGTAACAATTAAGAAAAAAAATTAAATAGCAATTAATTTTAAAAATAAAAAATAATATTATAGTGACAAATTTAAATACTAATTTATAAATTAAAGATTATTGGTATCCAAAATAGTTTATATAATAAAAAAAATTATAATTTAATTGTGAATTAGTTATCACTAACATTAACTATCAAATTTTTGACTATTAAATAAATTAGTGATTAAATTAGTCACTAATTAATAAAATATTAATTTAAACACTATTTTTTTGTAGTGAAAATCTTACTAACTAATTTTAATGACTAATTCACAACTCAAATATAATTTTTTTATTATAATACAGACCATTTTAAATATCAATAATGTTTAGTTTAAAGTTTGGTATTTAAAATTGATCAGTATACTAACTAATTATTTTTTATTTATATGAAATACATGAATAAATATTAAAATATTTAAGTAATGAATGATAATTTTACTATTAAATTTTAAAATATTTAAATAATGAATATCAGTTTTATTATTATATGTTTGTGAATCTAAAGAAAAAATAATAATATTAAAATAATATTATAATAATAATACAAATTTTCTGTACAATGGTAAGAAGAGAGTGAAATTAGAAAGTTTTGGAGTTGCATCCATCAATATTTCTTCTTTCTTTTCATTTTCTTTCTTATTTTCAAAAGAAATTTTCTATTGATAAGATTTCAAAATAATTTCGACAAATTATTCAATTTATTGAAAAGTGGAATTTTGTTTAGAGAAATTGTCAAAAGGGAAACATATATAAAATTATTATTATTTTTAAATTATTTATTTTAATTAATGAGATGTTCTTCGCTTTATTTGTTATTATTATTTGTATGTATTTTTTTGTGAGATGCTTAAAATCTCATTTTTGTGAGGTGCTTAAAATCTCATTTATAACTTTATTTTCATTTATATTATTAGCCTACTTATTTTATTTAGGGAAGTGTTTTTAATTTATTTTTTCATTACCTGTCTTTATTATTTATATTTATTTTATTTAGTGAGATGTTGTAACCTTATTTTTTATATTTATTTACCTTTTTACTTTATTTAGGAGGTGTTTTTAATCTTATTTTATTTATTTGTATCTATTATTTATATTTATTTTAATTGGTGAAGTGTTTATAATCTTATTTTTTTATATTTATTTACATAATTATGTTATTGGTGAGGTTTGAATATTCTCATTTTTAGTTATATGGGTGAGGTTTGCATAATTGTTTTATATTTATTTGAATATTATATTATATTATAAATATGTAAATAGAATGTATCTTTTATATTAGACACGCTTCAATAATGTAAAATTTATATCCAGAATACCATCTTTCTTAATAACTTTCATATGTAATGTACTTAAGAGTATGTTATAAGTAGTATCATAAGTTAGATCTGACATATTGATTTAATATTTTTAATCCATAAGTCTGTTATCACTTACCAATTCACTTTTTTAATTAAAAATCAAAGTAAAAAATAACTTCAAAAATTATATTTTAGTATTATATTATTTAAAAAATATAAACATATAATAATATTATAATTTAAGTATAAAATATTTAAATGATTAAGTGTTTATATATATATATATATATATATATATATATATATAATTACTACAAAGAAAAGAAAGTCTTGGAAAGTAATTACGTTGCTTAATTGAATAGGAGATCTGTTGTACGAAAAAAAGAAGAGAGAAAATAAGTGAAGAAGCTCTGAAAATTTGAACGGAACACTGACTCAGTAGTAAAAGCATATTTTTCACGACATGCATGATCTTCGTTCAACTTTGATACTGCAGATTCATGAATCAGTAACGTAGCTATGTCAGCCATTTGTCTTCTTCTGCACAAAAAATTATGTGAGAATGTTTTCCAGGAATCATTCTTTCTGGATTATTTTATCTCACTCCCTTTTTCATAGATACGTAGATATTTTTACAACACATGCATTCAGTCAGCTTTATCAGATTTTGCTTTAAAAGCAACAAAAAGAGATTGCAATTCTACTTAAACAGTCAAGATGCTTAAATAATCTTAAAAAGATGTCTATGCATTATGGGAAATTACTTACAAAACTCACTTACTAATAAAATTAATTTCTATTTTAAATAATTATTCATATTCAAATAATATTTTTAAATTTATTTATAAACAAGTTTATTTGAATCCGTACACAAATTTATGTCAGCAAAAGTAAATTGTAATGGAAATTATATCTATATATAAAAACTGTATTCTTAAATATAAAATCACAATTTATGATATCACTTTTATTCTTTAAAAAAAACACCTAAGATAACTAAATATATTAATTAAGAAATATATAATAAACATGTAATCTTATAATATATACCTCGATCTATTAAGACAATACAAATTTTATATTTATTTGTTCTCAAAATAAACTAGATATAAATATATATATATATATATATATATATATATATATATATATATATATATTTATTTATGCAGTTATTCTTTTACTGGATTGTATCTCTGTATTGCTTTATATAAAATTATTTGTTTTCACATTAAATACTACTAAAAGAATCTATCTTTTTCACACATGCATACATATACATATGTTACAAACACATCAATATAATTACCATTTCAAATTGACATAAATATATAATCATTTGATAAAAAATATTTACATCTCAAAACAAATCTCACACATTTTTACGGCAGATAATAAATTACTAATGAATACCTTATACCCAACGTATGGAAATCATTTGCGTATGAACATCTATTATCTATCCAAAAAAATAAAAGATAAAATTAGTTCGTATATAAATTAATCTATAAAATTAAACTAGTTATAGTTTATGAGTTTTTTTATATGTACTTACAAGAAGCTTGTTGAAACAGGGATGTTAAATTGAGTTGGATTTTGCCAAACGCGGATGATAGTTTCGTATTTATTGTGGCTAATAAATTGATAAAAACAATAATTATTTAATAATAGAAAAAGTAGAGTAGCATGAGCTTTCATTAGTTGACTCCGTCACGAACAGTAATTTCAATTATTATCTCTTTCTTTTTCTTCTTCATTATCTGTTTCAAACATATTGCGTAAGTGCTAAGGCTGTTTCCGTTCATATTACATTTTCATGAATACCAAATATTACTAAAATAAATATTTTTTTAACTAACACCGAATTTTTGTCGGTAAGAAAAATAACCAAACAACTATATGTTCTTTTAATACAATAGAATCAATTACTAATTACTATTACTATAGTGATAAATACTTTATTAAATTGAAAAATATTATACATAATTTATGAGTGAATTTAGCTTATCCGCGATAGTACGATTTAAAGAAAATATTTTTATTTTATTTTATTTCCTTTTGTTTTGTGACTTCATAAATCTAAATATATTATTAAAAGATTTTGTAATGTATAGAACAATCATAAAAAATATTTGTACGAAAGAAGAAAGATATTGAAACTGTTTTTGAAATGTAAAAAATAGAGTATTCAAGAAACTTTCCCGAACACAATTATAATGTGTATGTACATTCCAATAGGGAAATATACCATTATACATAAAAATGATATAAACAAAGGACTTTCAACTCATTAGTAGTGTCACGATTTTACAAATAAGGGAATTTGTTCGTTATAACAATCGGTTTCCTCCTGATAAAAAAATTAATTAATTAGTGGGAATTATATATAGTTACGCAGTGTTAATTAAAGTTTGTCCATTTCACCATTTTTGATAATTTTTATGGAACCTAAAATGCACACATATTCGAGTCTTATCAACTTGGGAAAATTAAAAAGGAATTTAAAGGAGAAGATATAGTTGTGGGTTTTGGTTTCATTTGAAAATCTCAAACCATTTGAAAAGGATGTTCCTTTCAAGTTTTGGTAGACATGACCTCAAAATCAATAATTTTGAATCATGAACCTAAATTTTAGTGGAAACAATTTTCAAGTCCTCAAAACAAATTTTATATGCCTCAAAATAAGATTGTAAAAAGTGTTCTCATTTCCAAGCTTTTTGACCTTGAAATGAATCACTTTTAAGTTTAAATGAACCTACATTATCGACAAAATATTATCAATGACAACAAATTGTTGATAAATTTAAATTTATTGATAGATTTTTCAAATGGATTTCACACTTTAATATATCAACGAATATTTTTGTTTGTACTAAATTTGTTGGAAAAATCCTTCAATAAAATACAATTATTATTATTGATAGATATCTTTATCCATCACTTATAATTGTAATTATCGTTGAGAAAAGTCACCGCAATTGTCCATCTTATCATCGACGATCAATGACAAATTTTTGCATCATTATTACCGACGACCACTTTGATAACTAATTTTTGCTCGTAGGTAGTCCGTCAGTAAACACAATTTACCGATAATTTTCGCTATTAGTAACATATTTGGTTCATTGGTAATATGCAATTTTCTTGTGACATGAAGATTATCATTTTGTAGTAACATTTTTCCCTTAAGTTCAAATTCTTAAAAGTTACCTTAATCACAAATTCTATGTGTTTCTTAAGGATTTGGATTTGATGCTTTTTATAACGTCACACAATGAACCCAATCTACTTGAGGTGGACTTGTACACAACAAGTTAGGAAACTTATATGTTTTCTAACATGATTTAAAGTGTTTTAATGTTTTTGCACATACTATCAAAATGAATTTGACGAAAAACTTAAACTTACTTATATAATAAATCAACAAACCACAAATATCTCTAAATTATTGAATTTTATTTTAATATGAATTTCAATCAACCATTCATGCATTTCTTTCTAAAAATCATGTTTTTTGATATTTTTATTTTTTTAACAAATGGGATTGCGGATGAACTAGAAATATAAAATGAAGAATAATAGATGAAAAAGATAATGGGGATGAAGGGTTTGCAGGAATGTAAATTGTAGGAAAACAAATTATCAAGGTTAGAACACAAACTAGTAAAATAAATCAACAAAAACAGTGACCAAAATTGCTTCAACCAACACTGAATTATTCATTTTTCTTGTTTGCGGTGTTATTAGATTGTGTAAAATTGTATCCATAATTTGTTACTAATTTTGTTTATATTTGAACTATATATATATATATATATATATATATATATATATATATATATATATATTTTCCCTTCTAGTAATTACTTGACAACTAAATTAAAAGAAAATACATAAATTAAAGTAATTGTCTTAAACTACATGTTATGTAACAGCTTATGCGTATAATTATCGATGATTTAGCTTCTAGCTGTTGCGTATAATTATTGATGATTTAGCTTCTACTTCTGTCGTGATTGTTTTTCTTGATGTCTCTTTGTCTTGATCAAGTTTCTTTCAATATCATCATCTACTCCATTCTTTTTTTCGATTCTATTTCTCTTTACATATTCTATTCACTTTTAGTATGCTAATATTTTTTACTTTTAGTAGATTAATATGTTTATTTATTTATTTGATATTCACTTCTTCAACCATATGTTTGAGTAATTAAATTACTTAACATTAACAATGTAAGTATGTACCCATCCATATCTGTTCAAAGCACATAACGAAATGAGTATTTATTTTATTCATATCAATGTGTAAGAATCGGATAAAATTATTGTTCATACAAGTATACTAAGCGTATTCGTTTTTATAATAATTATCTTAAAATAAAATTAGCTGCTACTTCTTTCATTTAATGTCTAACCCTAAGATTTTGTAAAAAATAAAAATGGCAATGCAAACAATAGAGTGGTTGCAGCTGGTGGCTACGTTGGCTCACAGCTTTCACATTGGGATATATATTTCAACAAAACTTTTCCTAAATATTTTTAAGAGAAAAAATAAATAAAAATAAAAATTATAATCTATAAAATATACAGGATTGATTGTTTGATAGAAGAAGAAATTAATAAAATTATTTTTTTTATCACTAAAAAAACGATAAAATCTGTCTGCATATAAATTTCAAAACAATTAAGAAGCTTGTTATAATATAACAGGGATTTTATAACGAGTTGAATTTTGCCAAACGCGGATGATAGTTTTGTATTTCTTGCGGCTAATAATACCGACACAAACGATAACTGCAAATGATTGCCAAAACAGATCAGAGTACCACTAAATGGAATCTAATATTCCTCTTTAATTATTTCTTTCTTTATTTTCTTTTTTCAACATATGGGATAAGTACGTAACTCGGACATTTTAACGAAGGATATATATTCACTACATTTGATAGATTCATATTATTTAATACTCTAAATATATTTTTCTTAAGACTTCTTTTAAAAATAAACGATAACAAGAATTTTAAGTTCTAAAACAAACAATATATATTAAATAAAATATTTAATCATAGTGATATTTTGTTGATGAACTTGAAGTTAAAACAATTTTTAACTCATTTAAAATGAAAATTAGTATCATGTAAATGAGCATGTAATACTATAATAATTTAAATTCCAAATACTTATTGATTGTAATTTAATGCTAAAAATAATATTTTTTTTTAATTATCTAATTAAAAATTCTAAATAATTAGTGAAACTTTTAGAAAATATTTATATATCTAAGTGTAATTTAAATAGTTATATTTCAAAAAGTAAAATTAAAAAAAAATAGAAAACTACAAAAATAGGGAAATTTATTATCCGTCTTTTGTTATTTAGTAAGACATTGAAACTCTGTCCATCTCGATTTATTCTTGAGTAGACAGAATGTTAGGTGTTGGAAAGCAATTCCACTATTAATGGATTAGTGTTTAAACTT
Source organism: Vigna angularis (assembly GCF_016808095.1). Classification (NCBI taxonomy): domain Eukaryota; kingdom Viridiplantae; phylum Streptophyta; class Magnoliopsida; order Fabales; family Fabaceae; genus Vigna; species Vigna angularis. Next base: position 62,522,882 of record NC_068970.1, on the reverse strand, counting down.
TTATAAATAAATAAATGTAATACTAATATTTTTTAAACATTAGATTACATAATTATAATTAATGATTAAAATTTAATTTATAATTATTTATGAATCAAATTAAAACATTATTACATCAATAAAAAATACTACACAAACATTTTAACTTTTAAATAGTTTTATTTGATTTAAAAGAATATCACCAAATCAATCCGCGACACCTCGACTCTAACATGCCTGATTGGCATCCTTCGGAACTAAATACCAATTTGTTCATATATATATATATATATATATATATATATATATATATATATATATATATATATATAGTTACAAGTTTTTGTGATTTTTAAAATTTATTTAATAATTGTTATTATTATATATATACTTAACACTTGGGTATTAGTATATCCATGTTGTTTTATTTTTAAAAATTTGAGATAGGATCTACCAATTGAAGTCATGAACTAATCTCCCAAAAAAAAAGAACAGTTTGTACTTAAAGAAAACAATTCCTTTATTTATAAATATTGCTTTATCATCAGATAAAGAAATTAATTTTCGAGAATTCGAAGTTAAGATATTTTTTTCATATATAGTTTTATATTTTTAAAAATATTCTTTTCAATGAACTCGAAATTTCCTTTTTTTTTATTATGTTTCTCGGCGTGACTCGTGATGGAAGGTAGAATAAAATTTTCTCAACTTCAAAAAGATTTTACTATGATAAAAAAAATATCACAATACTCTAATTACTTTAGGAATTAAAACTATCTATATAAAATTTCTAATTACTTTAGGAATTAAAACAATTATCCGGTAATCAAACTTGGTATTAAATGCTTGATTAGTTATTAGATATTGTAATGAATCATCATTATGAGGAGTTTTTCAAAGATTATAGTCATTAGATATTGTAATGAATCATCGTTTAGAAGAAGAAAAGTTAGGATGAAACACATTTTTTACTGTGCAAGTTTTTTATTCTCATGTTGAGTGCCATATACAGTACATAAGGATCATGATGCACTCACGAAATTTTACATTGTGTCTATAAATTGGCACCCAAGAGAGAAACCAATACTGTCACTCACTTCAACAAGAAACACATTGAGCCAAAAGCATGGAGCATTTCTATCTTTCCCTCCTTCTCCTCTTCGTTTCTCTCGTCACCTTCTTCTTCTTCCTCCTTTTCCACAAGCACCGATCTCCCTTCTCCGCCCCCAACCTCCCACCGGGAGCCACCGGTTTCCCGGTCATCGGGGAGACTCTCCAGTTTCTCTCCACCGGATGGAAAGGTCACCCGGAGAAGTTCATTTTCGACCGCATGATCAAGTACTCCTCCAAGCTCTTCAAAACCTCCATCCTAGGGGAACCCGCCGTGGTGTTCTGCGGCGCCGCCTCCAACAAGTTTTTGTTCTCGAACGAGAACAAGCTGGTGGCGGCGTGGTGGCCGGAGAGCGTGAACAAGGTGTTCCCCACGACGGTGCAGACGAACTCGAAGGAAGAATCGAAGAAGATGAGAAAGTTGCTCCCACAGTTCCTAAAACCCGAGGCTCTCCAACGCTACGTTCCCATCATGGACACCATCGCACAGACCCACTTTTCTTCCCTTTGGGACAACCACACCCATCTCACTGTCTATCCCTTGGCCAAAAGGTTCATCTTTTGTTTCTTCATCTATCTCCATTATATTCATTTCACAAACTCAAATCTTTAATAATATGTAGAACAAAGTCTTGTATGAAATTATCTTATTTCTTTAGTTGACTTTTAGTCGACAGTGAAACTTTGAACAGATACTAAATAGTAAATGTATCTGGACATAGAAAAAAAAAGCCTATTTACCTTGATCTCACGTTGTTTCTCAGTCATGCAAATTCTGCAGTCTGTTGCGAGAGCTAATGGGTATTATAACAGGTACACGTTTATGTTGGCGTGTCGTTTGTTTATGAGCGTTGAGGATGTGAATCACGTGGCGAAATTTGAGAACCCTTTTCATCTTTTGGCGGCCGGAATCATATCAGTGCCCATCGATCTTCCCGGAACGCCGTTCTACAAAGCTATCAGAGCAGCAAAAAGCATCAGAAAGGAGCTGTCGAAGATCATCAGAGAGAGGAAAGTTGCTTTGGGCCAAGGAAACGCTTCGCCAACACAGGACATATTGTCTCACATGCTGCTCACGTGCGATGAGAACGGACATTTCATGAGTGAATTGGACATTGCAGACAAGATTCTCGGACTTTTGATCGGTGGTCATGACACTGCAAGTGCTGCATGCACTTTCGTCGTCAAATACCTCGCCGAACTCCCTCACATTTATGATGCAGTCTATCGAGGTAATTAATTAATTAATATTTTTATTCATTTGTTAATTCATATATACAAATTCATTTTATTTCATTATTCTTTATTCTTTGTAAATATATACTAAATGTTATACCCACAAGCATCTCTTATTTAAAGTCAACTTTCAACTGAACAAGTCAAAAGCTTCATTTTTCAATCTCTTAACTTGTGTCAAACTTCACCGTTTGATTTACATAATTCGGTTGATGTTTGAATTACGAACTAAAATCCAAAATAAAGTATCAAAGGATGATCTCATCATTATGCGTTTGTTTGTTGCTCTAATTTCGTGCAAGGTAGAATCCCACCTCATAATATTTTTTTATCTTAAGAACACAGTAAAATTTAGCTTTTTTATTTTATTTTTTATACAGCTCCACCAGAAAGAAACCTTTCTTTCAGGGTACTTCATCCTGAAATAAGCACTTGTAACTAAGTCAAGCCCAAAACCAAAAACTTAAGAATTCTCTACATGAAAAAAATACATTATTGTGTTAAAAGAGAGAGTATTTGTAAATAAAAAATATATATTTATTAATACATAATTTTAATATAAGACGTGACACTTTAACATTTATATATAAACTTATTTTTGTGTTCCTATGTTCAGAGCAAATGGAAATTGCAAAGTCGAAATTGCCGGGAGAGTTATTGAATTGGGATGATATAAACAGGATGAAATATTCTTGGAATGTAGCTTGTGAAGTGATGAGAATTGCTCCTCCCCTTCAAGGAGGTTTTAGAGAAGCTATCAATGACTTTACTTTCAATGGCTTCTCAATTCCAAAGGGATGGAAGGTAAGAAAATTGTATACGAGTTTCCTTAAAATTTTCAAATTACAATTACCTGGTTTAACATTAACAATGCCATAATAAAACATATTATGATATGTCATAGTGTAGTATAGATACGTGGTATTTTACACTGATAAAGGAATAATAGATTTTAATTAAATGAACTTTGAAGAGCCTGAGTTAAGGAACAACACAGTTAGATTTTCAGAATAGTAAAATATTGTTCGTTCTGGATTAAATCTTCGTAAATTCACTTTTTGAAATAATTCAAAAAATCTCTCACAAATAAAAGTATTATTATTTGTATATAAATCTATGTGTATTTTTTGTTTTATTTGATGTGAGACTTTGTTTATATCCATAGAGTCGTATTATAAGTGTTTTTTTGTGATGAGTTTGGTTGTTGTAGTTGTATTGGAGTGCAAATTCAACACACAAAAGTAGAGAATACTTTCGAGAACCAGAGAAATTTGATCCAAGCAGATTCGAAGGAGAAGGACCAGCTCCTTACACTTTTGTGCCATTCGGTGGAGGACCAAGAATGTGCCCTGGAAAAGAGTATGCAAGGTTGGAAATATTGGTTTTCATGCACAACTTAGTGAAAAGGTTTAAGTGGGAAAAAGTGATTCCAGATGAAAAGATCATCGTTGATCCCTTACCCATTCCTGCAAAAAACCTCCCAATTCGTCTTTACCCTCACAAACCCTAAAAACATACACAAAAACTCTTCTGTGCTTCCTACAAATCAATCTACCATACGCATACATATATACTTATACTTCAAATGTTTTCTCTGCTTTATATTTATTCTTTTACACTTTTAATTTCTTGTATTCGAGGGACTTGTCAGTAAAATACTTACACAACTTGTATATTTCCAAGTGATTATTGTTTTGTATTAAAATATCAGTTGGGGTTGACGAGATAATTTGCATTTTACCCCTTTCAGTTATATGAATTATACTTGTTTACTATACTTGGGGCTTCCGTTTTCACCATTTAACTTTCCTTGTTTCATCGAAAGATACTATAATATACCAAAGAATGTTTGTTTTCTTTATTTAAGTATAAGCCTTGAAATTTTAAGAAAGAATAGATAAGTAACTAAATTTGATTTTTGTGCACATATATGTCTATTCATGACCAGATTCTGATAGAAAGAAAAATTAGGTTTAGATTTGCTTAAAAGTTTCCCCCATGAGAAAAAGTAAGGGCTAGTTGAGTAAGACTGTGCTTAAAAACTGAGACTTTAGGCAAAATTATTAAAAGATGTTGAATAATAATATATTTTTTTTAGATTGAACCTCTGTAAAATTAATAGTAAATAAAGAAACAATTTTCTAAACTTAAAAAATTGTCAATGGAGATTCGCGAATGCAAACCTACATTGTGGCTTTAATTTTCTTTCTATGCCTTATTACGTAATTAATTAATATTCTTAACTTTTTATTTAATTCTAGTGTGCATCAGAGGCTTATGAAAAATTAGAAAAAAAAAAGGAAAGTTAATATTAGGTTATACATAAAACAAGCCACAGGTCGACAGTTTCAGTTTTGGACTCTCTTATACAGCTTGCAGCCACATTGTGATAGTCTGTAACTTTTTTGTGCCCCTCAATTAAGGGTACCAAATCAATAAAGTGAAAAAGTATACAAAATATTAGAAATTGTTTATAGATACTCTTAATATAATTAAATATTAATTTACTAAAAATTAAGATATCCTTATCTGTGTAACCTATTATTATATAGGTTCACTTTATATATATAAAAAAAGTATTTTTCCTTGTAATAGCCTACCAAGAGAAAAGGCAGATATGATTGTACAGCTTTAACATAAAGCAAAAACAATGTTTTCAAATTATTATTTTATAAATAATGAGAAATCATATTATATATGTTCAATGCTAAATCACGTGTCCATATATTTCAACCTTCAATTTAAAAAAAAAAAAAATTCAAAATCGGTTTATCCAAGTTAAATAAATCCCATTGTGATGAAATTGATTAAATAAATCGGTTTACAAACTCAATCCAAACCAGCACGGGAGCATTACTGATAATTTTGTAATATAATTTTATTTTTCTCATCCATTAATACATATGAGGGTCTCTCTAATTCTCAATCAGAGAATATTCTGAACTCAACAAAATAAATCTACTTTTAAGGACAAATATGATTTTTTTAAAGAATCGCCTTGAAAATAAATCCAGCGTAAAACTAACAGATTCCATTTAATTGAAAGGAAAAATCAAGTAATAAAAATAGTTAAAGTATGTAAAAAAAATTAAATTCAAATGTAAGGTTTCATTAATATGTTTGATCTTGTTAGTTTTGATCGAAATATTTTTATCGACATGACGTCACTTTATCCCCGAGACTCAATATGATCTAGGTGAGAGTCTCGATATATTCATATTTTTCTTCTATTTTTATATTGCTTTTTTTCATAAGTCATGTTAAAATAACACTTTCTTTCTAACTAGAAGAATAGCATAAAATTTATAGATACTCAACATTTTCAATAATATAACACAACATATTACTTACATATTACACCATAAATATTTTAACCCTTGTTATAAGATATAAAGGCCTACATTATTACTTATTTAAATTATTAAACTCAATTTTCATATTTTAGTCCTATTTAGTTCAAAATATCAACTTTTTTTTATCAGCAAAGAATATTTTTATATTTTATAGAACATTTTGGATGTTGAAGTCTTATTACACTTATATAAAATCTTTGTTTGCTTAGTGACCCCACTTAAATCAATCATACACACATGAAGGCTTTCCAAAACCTTCCTACTTATCGCCAGTGACGTATCCCATCTTTATCCAATAATCAATTACCATTATATATTTGTCTTAGATTACAAAAGGAACAAATTAGAATAGGACAGGTTTGTGTGCACAAGGTCTTTTTCGCTCTTTTGTGCATTGCATTTTGTTGTGCATGAACTTAGTTCCTTTCCAACATTGTGCCAGTGAGGTAAAAAGCTTATACTTTATCGTACACATTTTACATTTTTCTTAATCAAATTTTAAAATTTGATAATTTTTTTCCTCAGATTTTAAAATTTGATAAAAGATTTTTCAGAAACTTAAAGAAAATAAAAAATCATTTATTTAATTTTGAAATTTTTTGGAAAAAAGAATCATTTATCAAATTTCAAAATTTGATAAATTTTTTTTGTTGAATTTCGAAATTCGATAAAACAGAAAAAAAAAAGTGAAGTGTAGAATTTTTTGAATTATAGAAAGTAGTTTTGGAATTTTAAAAACATTTTGAAGGTGTAAAATAAAATAATTGGAGGTATAGGGTGAGACGGCCTTTTACGTTTCCTCTAACATCCCATTTTGCATTCCTTTTTCCTTCAAATTGGACTGATGGGTTTTTTTCCTTATTCATCTCCTTGTTGTTTGAGATTAACATGAAGGATCTCCGGTTCACGTATTCTTTATGTGTTTCTTCTCCAAGTTGCCTGAGCTTGACATATTTGTTGGTTTGTACATGCAAATTCAAGACACCCAAATGACAAAGTAGACCAACATAATCATAAACTAACATAATCATAAACTCTTATGACCAACTAGGTTATAAAAAGGTGAATAGAAAAAATAAATGAGGCCCAACAAGAAATGATAATGAGACTTTGACAACATTTTTTTGATAATATTTTAACATCATCTATGTGTCATTCTGTAATTGATCCATGTTGGTGTTTATGATTATTATTATTGATTGTGGAGTAATTTTGAACCAATCACATAATGACACATATATGATGTTAAAATATTGTCAAAAAAATATTTTCAAAGTATCATTGTCAATAAGAAAGAGAGAAAGAAAGGAGATGAACATATGATCATTCATAAGGCAAAAAAGAAATAATAAAAAATTCTTATAAGCTTTAATATTTACCTTTTTCACTTTATCACGTTTAGTGACAAAGATCCTCTCGTTATCAATAGCCTATATAAAAAACTTCATTCAAATAATATAATTATTAATTTTATAACGTTAAAAATTAAAACTAACATCAAATTATATATTTCTAACATGAAAATTATGTGAACAAATTAAAATTAAATATATCGTCATATTTGAATTAATATTTCAATAATGTTTGGCAACTTTTATGAATAACAATACATTCATGCAGAATAAAAAAAGTGACGAATATTGTAGATTGACTTTTTTTTCTAAAACATAACATGACATTATTAAATATCTTTTAATTAAATTGACTTAGACCGTCTTTTATGTTTTTACCAATTTTCAACCAATTTGTTTGCATTTGTATTATAGTGTCTTTGAATTGATTTTCCGGTTCATGGGTTTAACAAGTCGACGTAGTCTGATCTTCAAAACAAAGTTTCATCTTGCATTAAGTGTCATGGAGCGAAAAATAAGAGAAAAATGTAAATAAAAATTGGCATGAAATAACAAGTAATGTAACTGAAAGAAAATAGGTTAGAAAATAATAATAATTATGAATATGTTTGAATAAATATTCAAGGCACATGAAAGAAAAATATAACGACAATATTGATTTTTTTGTTTAAAATAATTGTGTATAAATTATTTTTTAATTTATATATATATAAGTTTAAATTATTAAAAAATACTTTATGATTTTATTGTCGGACATAATGTATGAATGATTCTTTGACAAACAATTTAAGAAAACACTTTAAGAAAGGGTGTTAGGCAGAAATGCGGAAGAGAGAAAACGTAAGTCATTACCTACCTAAGGCGGAAACTTAGCTTATCACTCTTGAATCATAATAGTCCATGCATGCACGCACCCATCAATTCGCTACCTCTTTTTCTAAAAAAAAACTTTCTTTTCTTATTTATTGGATATTAGTTTAAAAAATATTTACACAACTTTTATACATCTGAATAAAGATAACTGTGCGTTTTATTCGAAGATATTTGATGCAGTTGCTATTAGATGTGTAGAGAGAGAAAGAGAGAAAATAATACATATATGTAAGTGTACAATCACATAACAAAAAAAGAAATAAAAAAAGTTATAAATATTAATAGACTATTTGCAAAAGTACATGTATACAACTGTTTTATGGAGGGTTGAATCGAAACCTGGTAGTTCTTGTTGTCTGCTAGCAGATCACCAGAGTTGTCATTTTTGTTTTTCTTATGAATAGAGATCATTTAAGATAAGAATAATAGTGAATGATTATGAAGAGAAATTCTAAGATTTTTTTTTATTATTGAATTTCTAAGATTACACACACATATAATTTTAAATACGATATTAAATTTAAATTTTGAGTTGGTAAGACTGTTATTTAAATGTTCATACCACAGCTTTTAATACTTGACTCAATTAATTTTCGTTTCATATTGTAACTTCTCAAATCAAGTTAAGGATAGGAATTTAAAATCAGTGATAAGAGGAAAAAAGATAAACTTACAAGTTTTATTTAAAATAAAATAGATTAAACTATAGTATTACATACTAACCTCTTATGCTATTTAAAATTTGTTTGGATAAATTTCTTAGTAAACACTTTTAAGAAAATAAATAGATATTTTTAATTTTCATGCTTCTTTGCCACTTAGTTCTGCATATTTAAATTTGGGATAAATAGTACATTGTTAGATTCTAAGCTTTCTGAGTTAGAAATTGTCTTAATGTTCAGCCACAACATCACCAACTTGTTGAACGTTTCATTTGTATTTGGGAAGGAAGATGTAGGAAAAGGCCAGGGTATAAAAAAAGTTAAAACGGTTTCTTCTTATGGGCTGTTATTCTCCCCATTCGGTATACATGTGTATGCGTAATCCTTCATAATTTAAAGGCATATTACACAGTATATAAGGGAAAACCACAATTTAGTCAACTTTGTCTACACTCGATTTTTATAATGTTTCAATTTAATTGTGAAATCTTTATTATTGCATTTACGTTGCTCGGAGAAAATTATTGACCATAGTTCAATTGTTATACTGTGTGTTGGATAAGTGATTGTTATTAGGAGAACCTCTTAGACTTGATAAAACTTCAGCCGCTTAAGGACAATGTGTACACTATATTGGATAATTGTATATTTATAATCATGTTTAATTCTCGAGAAGCATCTAAAGTGAATACTCTGCCATTTTATTAGAAATTACATTAAATCACATATCTGTCACTGCTTTGATTTGGTTTCTCGTGTAATTGAGTATTTTATTGCCCCATGATCCCTTACTTTTGTCATCGTTTACGTGTATTTCTAGTCTTATTCCATACTGTATGCCCCATGAATCCCTCCCATATTTCTGCAAAGTTATGACGTTTGTAATTTAACTAAATCAAGGATCAATATAACTGTGACTGAAGCTCGAAAGGATGTTAGGAAGACCTGGACCTCAAAAGATTATCAGGAGATGTGATTATGAGTATTGAATAGATCCCCAAGACAAGATATAATTCTGACCTCAAAAACATGAGACTTTCACTTGGTATATTTGAATTCCCTGTATAAGAATAAACACACATAACTCGAAACCCCTATACTGTGATAAATGACTAAACACTCGCAAGCAAATAGCATAGAAAATGATACATGGATATAGCATACAACTGAACAAATTGGGGAGCAGGATACAAGATATCGATGGAGAAAAGCCAGAATGGCATAGGACAGGAACACATGGAGACTTTGAAAGAAAGCAATAATGGATAAAATAAACCAAAAAAAGCCATGTACATGACTCGGATGTTACAACAGCTTACGTACATTATTCAAGATTGACTAACATATAAAACAGGGACCAATCCAGCCATCTTGCCATCCCTACCAGGGCGTTTCTTCTTAACCTGCACCGCAGAGTAGGCCATCAACAATTGATTCTCCAATGCAAATTAGAAACATGAGGAATACATGTAAATTCTACTTATCTACGTCTCTACTCCAGATGAAATACAAATATAAATCTCCGAGACTTACATAAAACCAGCCATCTACTTCATACTCGATCTCAACATCTTCTCCCGCGGTTAAACTCAACTGCCAGGAAAAACAATGAAAGTAATTACATCATGTTTGTATTTAAAATATCCATGCCTGCCTCTAGATAATACATCAATTCATGAACACAACAAGCCGAAGGCATTCTCCAAAAAAAATATCAAACATGCATCAAAGTGTCATTGAATATGTAAAGTTAAAGGTCTATGATTCATTGCAACTGGTTGAATCGGTGATAATTATATATATTTTAATATTATATAACGCAAAACTTAAATTCGAATAATATGAGCATACTATATAGGCTTGAGAGGTTAAAATAATCAATAATGAAAAGGCTAAATAATGGTCATCAACATGTGAACCTAATTTCTAATATTTCTGACCATTTTTTAAGTTTTGTATACTTTTGCTTTCCAGGTTCGAATTTGTAAACATACGTGCGAGCATTGTATTTCAGGTTCCAGATTTGTAAACACGTTTGTGAGCATTGCATTGGACAGCTGCATCTTTATTGCCGCCATAGATCTTTAGTCTCAATTACCCATACCAAAAGTTGATTTCTAATTTCCAACATTACTCATTTTCTTTAAGTTTTGTGTTGTTTTTGTTTTTAGGTCAAGGTTCAAAATTGTGTTTAGTGGCATAGTTCAACTATTTTTGCATAAATTCTTCATTCAGTGTTTGAGGACTGTTTAGATAGCTGACCTAACCTATTCACAAATTTCCCAGTTAAAATGCCTGGTTCGATGGCTTTTTCATTGATTTTAAACCAACTTACTTCATCGTCTCCTCCTGCTGTGAAGTCATAAAGTGCACTTCCAAATTGAGGATTTCCGGATGGTACACGTTCGTCATCTTGAGACTCAAAACTCTGCGACCCATTTCCTGCTAGGGGATTCTCAAATGACTCGTGTCTTTGCATGACAGATGATGAATATGATGGAGGCTCTTCTCTTATCTGAAAATATTTTGGGATTTAAATATTAAAACTAGATCAGAAGAATAAAATGAAACCAAGTGTTTGTTTGGATAAATCTTTTGAATAGGCATTTCTAGGTAAAGAAAAAGAAGTAAACATCTCCATAAAATAAAATTAGTTTCATTTAAACATAAACTAATTTGTAAAAATTCTCTCATTAATTTCTCTAAAAAGTGTTTTTAACTATTTTTGTACTTATATACAAATTAATTTTAACTTATGGAGAAATTAATTTCGTTTTTTCTTTTCTTTTTTTTCCCTAACTGTTCTTTTATAGAAATTCACCCAAATATAGTCTAAAACAAGTCAAGGGATGTTACCGGAGAACCAAGACCCTCATACATAGAGGGGCCACCACCTCGGCTTGCTGTTGCCTTATCCTGCCATGGATAATGTAAATTTCAATAAGTAATTTCGAATCCAAAAGTTGACAACGGCAGAGTTATGACTCAAAAAAAAGTTAATAAATGTGTGATAGTATTACAACATTCAAGGTAAGGTAATTAGATTAAGAACTCATTGATGCAAAATTTTTATTAGAATAAATGATACACAAACAGGGGAGAATGATGCAACAGTAAATTAGGATAATTCAAACTCCCATAATTCCTTACATTCATGTCACTTTATTATATATTCTGTTTATTCCTTTTACTCCCATAATTCAACGTCATATCAGTTTATTATCATACTTTGAGTTTCTATTATTATTTTTCCTTCCCTGCCTAAACTCCATAGCCATTCCAACAATTATATTACAAAATATGGAGTAAAAGGCACTCACCATCCTAAAATATCACTTTGGTTGCACTTTCCACCCTCGTTCGTCAACTTACGCATAATACACCAAATGTAATACAATTTATAGTAAATTTTCCTTTTCAATCAAATTTATTAGTTAATTCGAACAGTTACATTACACATGCAATGCACATGCTTTTTGACTAAATATATACTTAAAAGACGATAAAACCCTTTATCAAATTTGTCTCCAAATCGGGTATATTGCTGACAAGAACATAAGCATGAGAGAATAGTGTTGATGACTTAATTGTTTGTTACTCTAGTTGGTTTGTTGTATCAGTAATGCAAAAAGGTGTCAGTACAACATGGCAATCTGGAATGTCATTTAAAATTACAAACCAATTATAAATGCCAGTGAAATCTGTTAATCCAAAATTCTTGAAGAGGCTGAAATCTACAAGACAAGTATACGTGTCTACTCCATATTTGAGTTCAAAGAATTGAAAAAGAAAATCTCATGAGATCAACAAGTGGTTTTTTATGCAATAATATGTGATGCACTGTTCAAGGGTTTATCTAAAAAGGAACAGTGTATACTAGAGAAGTTGTCAGGTAGAACGTAGGACCAACTTATATGATGCACTGTTCAAAGGTTTATCTAAAAAACTAACAATGAATACTAGAGAAGTTCTCAGGAAGAATATATGATCAACTTCTGTGTGCCACATGCAACCACACCATTTCTGATGAGAGGTAATGAATAAAGGTGCGGTTAAAACAATACAGTTAGTGACAAGCATGTATAGGGTAACAAAGTAGCCAATCTCTCTCAAATGTAAACTTTTCGTTTGTAAAGAACTTTTTTATCTTTCAACATATTTTCTTATTAGAAAACCACGTGAACTGAGCGTCTGCACTTGACTCCATAAAAGTTTTCTATTAAATTGAATAGAAAGGAAAAATTACAATAATTGTGTTAAATTGGGGTGCATAAAGCTTAAGTTGATATATAGGGTGGAAAGTGAAACTAAAGTAATATTTTATAGGGTTAAAGTGCTGTTAACCCAAATAAAATTATATTTGACCCTCCAACAATGGAGGCAAGCACTGGCATAGTGGTAAAGTTGTGCCTTGTAGACCAGTTAGTCATTGGTTCAAATCCAGAATCAAGCTCTATGCATATGCAAGAGTAACAAGCCTTCTAGAACCAGGATAAGTTAGTTTTTTACCCAGCGTCCCATGTTCCTTCACCAACCAACAACTTGAAGAGAATACTATACAGAAAGCTGACAATTATACTGGTTGTTCGTAAAGACTTAGGTCTAAAGGAAAATTGCCTACACACAAACATTGATTCCATGATCTTAATGTCAGAATCCATTTCCAAATGGTTTTCACAGATAAAAAATATATATATAAAATTCCCTTTGTACCTGTAACCTGATTTCAGAATGTTTAGGGAAGCTTGCAATCTCAAACTCGGGCAATGGAAGAGTTATGTTTCTAATTAACATTAATTCTAAGAGTTGACCATTCATTATTGACGTTGCTTAAAAGAATATGCATAAAATTTCGAATATAGATCATTCAGAATAGCATCAAATTAGAAGCCCAGTGCATGTGGCAAAACAAATTGATACTTAATCTTAATATTTGGTACCGTAGTTTGTGAATATCCGGATGGACGCGAACTAAACAGTGAAGGATAGCTCATTCCACCAAAGTGAGATGATATTGAAGTCTCAACTGATCCTGTTGAATCTGGAGATGATGATCCCAACGATTTTGCGTCATCTTCCTGTTTTCACAAGTAATGGATGCAAGTCAAACCACAAAGTTCAAGACCCAATGCATCAGGGTTAAAAAGGATATGGCTTAATCCTTGCCTCTAGCTCTGAAGGTTCTAGAAGTGTTTTTGCCCACATATCATCATAGCTAACTGAAGGCCTAGAGATCATATTCTCTTCGTCAACTTCTGGGGCATCTGTTCCAGCACCTGCCAGAAATTCATTTACCTAAATCCAAAGAAAAAAGTGTTTTCAATTTAAAGTCAACTTAGTTTCAAATGAAAAGGCATATTATGCAAAAAATAAACAAATTTCTGCCATTACATTACACATCTACAAATGTTTAAATTATTACAAATTAGGTATACATAATCACCAAAATAATATCAGACGATTCAGTGGCTTAAATTTGACACTTGTCTCAATTGATCCTATCCTTTCCTATAACTGTGATTAAAAGTGTCTATTTGCAGAATGTTATCAGAATCTTACAATTCACTGCTCAAATTGTACAATTTGACTACCTCAGTTTATATCATAAGATAAACTTTAAACGATCTATGCTTTCTGTACGAATAAATATGAGCAATTTCATATCATCACGAGTCACAATTTAGGAATTGAGGATGCACTTTTGTACTTATCCTAATTGACTATTTCACTGTTTTATTTCCCATCCTCTCGTCCAATGAATGCAATCTATTCTTAATTGCTTCGTTTCCATTCTTCTAGACAATACAGGCTTCAGAAACTCATATATAGCTGATATTTGTTTTAAAAGACATCTAGTTATGTTCTATCTATTTCTAGTTAAAAATCTATTAAATTGTGCACTATATATATCCTCATTTATGACATATTTGAAGCAGATAATCGTTGTTGTTGAATCTTATGATTCAAAAGAGATTCACAATTTGAGAACCTATTATGTTTGTGTGTGTGCATAGAGTGAGAAAGGAATATACTTTGCAACCACTAGTAAATATCATATTATCAAATTAAAGAGAAGCAAAACAAAATAGATAAAAAGCACACCCTAGTCATTGCTGGTGCATTGTTTCCCCATAAGCCATCATCACCAAGGTTTGCTGCCCAGGCATTTACTAGGTCATCATCAAGTGCATCAGGCTCAGCAAGTGGTGGTTGGGATTCATAAACAAGGTCAGATATACCAGTGGCAACAGCTGGATCACTCAAACCAGTGGATGCACTAATATTGTGGCGAGTTCTATAGATGTCAATGAGTTTGGCACTATAAAAAAATTTAGAGTAAAATCATATTTAGAGAATAACACTAATAATATAAACAAAACAAATAAATTTTTCATTGTTTAACCAAAACATTATGACAAAATTATGGAAGCGAACTGTATAGTAGTGTCTGTGTCAAACTCTCAAGTTAACTCCTTCAACTTTATGAAACTAGTTAACCCTATTAAGTCCTTTTTGGATAGAATCTGATAAAACTCAGTAAATTCATATCAACTCACATAAACTCCCAAATCAGAAGAAAGTCCACAAATGTGAAACAAGCTGTAGATTTTGCTCATCATTGACTCTACAGCTACAATGAAGCATGTTACCATTACTTAACTGATATTTGAAGAAATTAATTCCTTTTTAAAATGTTTTATCTTGAATAACTTACATTTTTATGAACGTATGTATAATTTAGCCAAAAGTACAGTTTGATCTTAGTTATAATGACATTACACTTTATTATTGAGATTTATTATTGTGCTTTATCATCAAATTGAAGTGCTTCGAAATTTTACATAAACTTTTGAGTTTGATGACCTTAGAAGTGTCATCTATTATGGTAGCACTGCTACAGGAACAGCGGATTTCTGGATTGACGTTCACTCCCATAAACCAAAAAAGGCTTTTGCTTCACTTTTGCATCTCCTTTTAAAATATATTTTTTGCTTAAGATATAACAGTGCCAAGTATTAAAATAAATAATTGGTAGAGAGACATTTTATATCCGGTCTAAAACTAATGGGTTAAAAAAAACAACTCAAATAGGACGGTAATCTTTTAGGTTTGAAAATTACTAAATAAATACATGGAAAATTGAAAATGATTCCCAAAAAGTATAGAGACTTTCTGTATAAAAGCATATACTTTTAATTTTAAGTGAGATTGATTGCTTTTTTAAGTTCTGTAAACCAAGAGTCACCACCAAACTACGGATTTGTAGTTAGGAAACGAAATAGTAAACCATGTCAAGAATTGAATCAAGAGGTGAATCATAAGATTTACAACTCCAATAAAGATTGTAGAAAAACTTTTTAATAATTAATGATAAGCTAATCAATTGTCAAATGTAAGAAATACAAATATAAGACAAAGAATGCTTTATAAATTTAATATTTAATATCCATGGAAAGATATTAAAATGCATATTGAAAAATTTAATTTAATAATATAAAAAAAAATTATGACTAGTTTGTCACCACCAAAAATCCGTATGAAGTCTTGGTGATCAAGACTTCGGAGTTTGTCTACTCCTAGTTTTGAACTAGTTTGATAGAATTAGTATTGTAGTTCAGCAGTTTGGTAGGAATCAAAGAATTGGAGTGAATCTAGCCCTTCAATTTGTTCTTGCTATTTGGCCACAAAAATATAGTTGCTTGATTGTGCATGTTAACGAAATTGTTATTATAAGTAGTCATCAACATGGTTACATGTCATTGTACATCTGAAGCATCTTTGTAAACATTTACAAAACAAAAGATCTTGGTAAACTTTATGTTGTAATTAGAGGAAAATCTTCCTAATTAGAGAAGATACCTGTAGAATCTTCCTAACTAGAGAAAATATCTATACAATCTTTTAGTTTATTTTTCAATATATTATTTCCTTTTTTTTGGAAGATTAGATTGTTACAAATAAGTGTAAGGAGAATGTAATAGATATGAATGATAATAATAAAAATCATTCTCTTTTCAAGATGGTATTAGAACACCCGATCTTGGGAGCTCCATTTCTGCTACAACAGTAGCCATCACCGCCGTTGTCCAACCACTACGGCTGCTGCTGTAGTCGTTGGGGTCGTTGATATGACAGAAA
Source organism: Vigna angularis (assembly GCF_016808095.1). Taxonomy (NCBI): domain Eukaryota; kingdom Viridiplantae; phylum Streptophyta; class Magnoliopsida; order Fabales; family Fabaceae; genus Vigna; species Vigna angularis. The sequence continues at coordinate 62,506,178 of NC_068970.1, read as the reverse complement.
GGTGTGCCCAACTCCGGCGAACACAATGCCGAAAATCACTCCGGGAAAGATGTCGCCACGCGTCACCACCGTAGCTGACGTGTGTAGCCCACGTGCCTAGGTCTAACGAGACCCACTCGCTACCGCTGTCACAAAAAGGGTCTCTGAAGCCTCTTGAGTCTGTTCCACTTCCATAGGTCAGTGACGTCCCATTTGGCTCAAATTTGAGTAAATTTGAGTTTTGAGTTCTGCTCCGTTTTCCTGTGTAGCCCACATGTCGTCGTCGTCTCAAATAGGGTCACCAGAGACACCTGATTGTGTTCCAAGGGATGTTTGAGATAAAAATTATTCCTTTGGGTCCTAATGATCTTCCAAATGTGGTGGGTGTCTATCAGTTGGATGGTTAGAATTTCTTACAATGGAGTCGGTACAAGTTGTATAATTAGTACCGTTGTAGGTTTCTTTCATTGTATATGTCATTTTCTCTGTACAGCTGGCAGTTTATGACAGCTTCTTAGACATTTGTGTCTATATATACCTCTTGTAGATAACATTCAAAGTGTGAGATCAGTTAACAAAAATATTCTTCAGTTTCAGTTTTTCCCTCTATTTTTCTCTGTTCACATTCTTTAAGAGTGACAAATAGACAACCTATTATATTGCCTTTTCATAAGATAACCAAACACATTGAGATAGATAGTCACTTCTGTTAGATATATTATCTTTTATCTTTTAGTTAGTTTGTTATTATTTCTCATTTGTATTTTGGGCTTAGCCCATATTTCTTCTATTATAAATAGAGAACCCTATGTGTGTATTTTACACAAGAGGGATTAATTTAAATATAGTTTTTCACTATATTCAACATGGTATCAGAGCAAGTTCTCTGATCCTCTTCTGGTGGTCTCTGCTGTCTGCCGGCGGCCGGCCGCCATGGCCGCCGGCAGCCCCTAAAATTTCAGTGGGCAGTCCATTTTTCTTCTTAAATCTCTGCCACAGTCAGCACCAGTCCAGACCCAGTGTACCACTGCTGTCGCCGCCACTTTCCGCTGCCGTCACTGCTAACTCCGGCCACCGTCGCCGCCGCTGCCGCCGCCGGCCACCGTCACAGATTCGACGGGTGACCTGCGGATCTGGACCGTCTCTTCGAGCGACGGCCAACCACGCCGGTTTCGAGAGCCACCTCTCAGTCACGCGCCGCCACGCAGCGCTTCTTTCCGACCAGTCCGCCGCCGCCTTGTCGCCGGCCACCGTCACAGTTCCGTCCGGCGACCACTGGATCTGGTTCGCCTCTTCACGCGACGACCAACCCCACCGGTGCCGGCGTCTGATTCTTCTCCACGCTCCGCCACGCGCCGCTTCTATGTTCGCTGCGAACAGGCGCGTTCAGCTCACGCGCCGCCCTCTGGCCACCGGAAAGTCTCCGCGACTCCTCCATAGCCGTCGTCTGGACCTCCTCTCTCTGTTCAGACCCTCAGAGCAGCCATTGCTGCCATCTTTGTTTTTCCAGCGCCGTTTTGCCGCTGTCCGGCGCCGTTTTGCCGCTGTCCAAGCGTCTTTTGCCGCTATTCGGCACTGTTTGCCGCTGTTCGGCACTGTTTGCCGCTGTTCGGCACTGTTTGCCGCTATTCGGCGCCGTTTGCCGCTATTCGGCGCCGTTTGCCGCTGTCAGGCGCCGTTTGCCGCTGTCCAGGCGCTGTTTGCCGCTGTCCAGGCGCTGTTTGCCGTTGTCCAGGCGCCGTATGCTTCCAACAACTGTAGGCCCCCATCACCTCATCAGTTAGTGATGGCAGTCCCTGTAGTTTTTTCGCTTCCAGCCACTACAGGCCCCATCAGTCAGTGATGGCAATTTAGTCCCTACAGTTTTATAGCAGTCAACCGCCGCTGCAGTCACTACTGCCTCAGACAGACACAACTGCGTCAGTTCTTCTTGGGCTAGAGTTTAGACCGATCTTCTTGTGATACACGGCTAAGTATCACCACTTGGGAGTTGTCCAGCAAAGAATTTTGGACCTCCAACGTATCTTTAGATCTTTGATGTCTTTGTTTCAGCATTGTAGCTTAATATTTTGTTTTGTTTTAGTGGTCCAGCAACTGTGATATTCCACATTTCCGCCGTTCACACTGAGGGGGAGTACGTTTCCAAGACACTGCAAGTCAAGTCACATATATATAGGTGTAGTCCCTGCAGTTTTGTAGATTTCAGCTACTACTGTTGATCCCGTCACCCATCCATCATTGATGAAAATTTAGTGTAGTCCCTACAGTTTTGTAGCTCTTAGCTTTCAGCTACTACTGTTGATCCCGTCACCCATCCATCATTGATGAGAATTTAGTGTAGTCCCTGCAGTTTTGTAGCTCTTAGCTTTCAGTTACCACTTTGATCCCGTCACTCATCCATCATTGATTGGGAATCAGTCCTTGCAGATTGTCATTGTCCACCACTGCTTTCCTTCATCTACTTTTGAAGTTGAAGTTTCACAAGCTGCTGTTAGTTCATCTATGTTTGCCTCACACTCTTGAAGACAAATCATCTAGTTTAACACTGAGTTCATCTATTCCAAGCTTAGTTCATACAATTTGTATGCTCCAGCTTGAGGGGGAGTGTTAGATATATTATCTTTTATCTTTTAGTTGGTTTGTTATTATTTCTCATTTGTATTTTGGGCTTAGCCCATATTTCTTCTATTATAAATAGAGAACCCTATGTGTGTATTTTACACAAGAGGGATTAATTTAAATATAGTTTTTCACTATATTCAACAACTTCATTAGGAGAAGATCTTATATAGAGACATTACCACTAAATTCATCAATTCAAATTATTGTTGGAAGATGTTCTAACCAAGACTAAGAGAAATTAGAAACACATACAGATTAGATTTACCTTTGAAACATGCCAAAGGTAAATGACTAAGCTACAAATACACTAAGGTTTTAATTTTTGCAAATGCCTAATGAACTTCAGGACAAAGTTTCAAAATAATGACAAAAAAAATCAGAACCACAAAAAATGTGACCACTCAAAATCCAAAAAAAAAAAGGTTCCTTGGCCCAGTTTAAAAAGTTATCCTTCTGATGCACTACCCTGTAAGCAGAAGAGCCTACAAGTCTCTCTAGATACATGACAAATATGCAAAACTAGCTCATATAAGGAATGCACTTCAATAAATCAGTACCTTATCGGGCCCAGAGGAAGATACTTTGTTCTTGGAACATAACAAAACAATGAAACAAGATCTAGCAGTCTTTCATGGGTTTCATATAGTTTCTTAAGTTCATCATCAGTCCATTCTTTCTTAGCATTGTCATGACTGCGTATTTCCCTGTTTATAAGTAATTCATGAACATTAGTAATCAGGATCATCAATTCTGAAGCAAGTATGGAATGAAGATTGGCTCTCACTTGATCAAATCATCTTGTGCTCTATACATCTCATCCAAAACCTTTATCATTGGACTTAATAAAACTCCAAGGCCTGTACCACTTGCTCCTTGATCTTCTCCATTACTAAGATGCATATCAGAGAACTGGGACTGAAGACCACCTTGCGCCAAAGTGTGCAGAAACTCATAAATCTGTAACCTGAAAGGTTCACCAGACCTAATTGCCATTGTTGTGAGAGCCTGAGCAGCAATAATTCTAATCTGCGTATTCATTTAACAGAGAATACTTAAGTTAAACAGCAAGAGAAAATAACCATGAGGTAAAAGTATGCAATAATACATATGACAAGCTGCTGAGTCAAACCAAAATTTCAGGAAGGCAAACCAACACTACCGTTTTCTAATGAAATATATCATTGTTCTCATAGTGTAGTGAGATACCATCTAATAAATCATTCAAATTTCGAGATGGTGGTAATAAACAACCAAACAAGTAAAGAACGGACAAACCCCTCAAATGGGTAATAGATACCTCCCAACTGCCATTGAATGCACACCTCTGGAGCCTCGTCAAGGCACCCGCTAGAGTAGGATTACGAGAACTGGCAGCAGCTACCATTTTATCAGCATCTAACATCATCAAAGCAGTACCAGGTGGGGTGGCAGATTCCCAAGCATATTCAGATGCAGCATAATTTGCATTTTCCCCAAGAAACCATACCTAAAAGCAGTGTCAGAAAAAAAAAAAAAACTTGATTCAACTATTTTTTGGTTGTAGAAGCCAAAGAGTGAGTAAGATCTTCTGAATAAATAGCAATGCTTACTGCAGCTTGGACTAGTCTTTGTAACGCAAGAGCAGATTTTGGGTCAGATGCAGACACCTTGTCCACTGAAGTAAAACCAAGCATAGACCCAGGCTGCGGAGGTGGTAGATCAAGTACAATTGTGACTGCTTCTAAAGCTTTATGTTTCCCATCAGGACCAGCTCCAACAAGACAAGTCTGGCAACACATATTCCTTTAGTGGGTCACCATTTTAAGTAAAAACCATCAAGGAAACTCAAATTTGATCAAATAAACTGGGTATCTGTGTGTGTGCATGCATCTACTATGTAATGTAATGTGTTGCTTCAGAAGTTTTGCAGTTTGCAATTGTCTCTACTTATCATTATTTGACCACTCCATTATAAACATGTATACCAAGCACATCAATTTAAAAAAAAAAAGGCTATCAAGGTAAACTGACCTTCCAAAGCTTTTATAACTTTGGACTTCTTTCATAATAGAGGTCTTCTTTCATGTATAGGGAAGTTTAGCTCATGGATTACCTTATAGCTAACTAGCTTGTTCTTTGGTGATGGGTTTTGGTTCGGTCCCCCCATGAGTTCTTTGTTTTTTCTTTTCTCATTTTTAATGATATCTTCATGAACTTTATCTAAAAAAAAAAAAAACTAACCTTCCAAAGCAGTTGTAACACATCAGCGTCAACCTTTCCTGGAACTTTAGTGGCAAATATCCTCGCAATTTCAAGAAGAGTAACAGCCATATCTGGGGAAGCCTTCAAAGCAAAAATGAAAAGACTAGTGAGCAAACTTACACTTTCTAGTATGCGTAAATACAAAAAAACACATTTACCCATTACTTGCAATGAGTTATACAAAGTTTACGAGGAAGACTACTGATAAGATATTGTTGTCACTTCAGCAAAGCATGACTATAAAAATCCCTGCCGTGCATGGGGGTATGGGAAAGCACAACAGACTGAATATTTGAACATAATTCACCATATGATCACTACAGAATCAAATATACTAACAAGTTGTTAAAAGAAAAGGAATGTTAGATATAAAATCATTCATGATCCTTTCACTTAACAACTTAAGCTTTTAGGAGAGTTGGTTTTTGACATGATATTAAACCCTACATGACCAAATGATCAAGAGTTTGACCTTTGCTTCCCTTTTTTTTTTCCAAATAACTGCAAAAGGAATGCACTTGACAGATTAAAATTAACAGAGTTAGCCTTTTAAAGCCAGATGATCAATCCACATTATTAGCAAAAAGATTGCTAAAATTCAACAATATTGGTTGCCAATTGCCTCATCATTTTTCAGGCAATGCTTTGTTGAACATATCCAAGTATGCCTAACATTGATATATCCTTCACAAGGGAAAGTCCATTTACCTTAAACCGAGCATGCAAGGTGAGTAGTACATCGTTCAAAAGTGCTGCTGACCAAGCTGGATCAGAAAGTTCTGATGCAATAATAGACTCTAGTTCATCGAATGAGTCAAACGGACCTTGCATCCAGATTAATGCCTTGAGCACCATGGCTCGTACATAAACACATTCACAGGCAACAGTCGTCCGTACCACTTCCATCAATGAGGCCAACAAACCAGCAACAGTATCTCTGCCAGCAGTTCCATTAGATACTGAAGAAGTCCTTCGAATGCCTACATCAAGGTATCAATTAAGTACATAATAAGATAATATTTCAACATACCAAGATATTGCTAAGACTGTATCTAAACTTGTGTATTAATATTGATTCTGAATTTAATATTAGGAGATTGTGACAAGAATAAAATCCCATAGTTATAGGGATTTATTCTCTCTAGGATTGTTTACTGTTTTATATTTTAATTTCTGTTTTTTAATATAGGTAGCTGACCTAATAATTGTGAGTGAGAAATAAAGAAATTCTTCCCTTCTAAATTTAAGAGATTCATTTTTACTACAAGTGGATGGAGAACTACCAGATGTCTTTACAGAAGTCTTTTTAGGTTAACTTATATTATCCAACATGAAAAGGAGTGCTACAGAAGAGTCATGTGAATGCTGGCAGCATTATACAGAGATAGTAACCATGCATGTACTAAACCTAGCTTACAAGTTCAAACACAGACACAAGCAGCCTAATTAAGTGAATTCATTAAACAAGCACATACCAATCTGTCTTTCTTTCTAACAAAGTAATCAGAACCAAAACCATAAATACAAATCTCAAAATACAATCGGAAAAGCATGGCCAACAAAAGGAACAACTGAAAAACAAAAGAAACCAAAGGTGAAGAACATGAAGATAATACCATATAAAACTGAGCAAAAATATTATAATTGTCAAGGATCAACTGTCCAAAAAGCTTAAGTCGTTTCATGAAGACCAAAAATTGGTTTTATATCTCTTGACAATTCAATTTAACATTCAAGAACCTTTTAACTATCTGTATCTATATCTAATTACCTACAATAATTAAAACAGTTTAAGGCTTGTTTACAATGCTATGCAAGCATGACCACTAAACTCATCAAATAAACATTACTTTCAGGATGTGTGCTCTCATCTGAATCATTGTAATCTGTAGAATCAGCAAAAGAATTGATATTTGCTCCTTCTTCAACATCCTGTATGCCCATTGCAAAGGCAGCAGCCCGACTTTTCCCCATCTCCTGTACAACTCTAGCTGCTGCATGAAGCACAGGTCTAGAAAAGCTACGGAAAGAACTCTCTAACCTGAAAAACATTAAATAATAGACAGGGTGAATTAAAATTAAACAGTTTCCACATCACCCAAGCCAATGACTTGATAATTCAACAAGAGAAATCAACATGCATCGAAAATACACAAATGAGTTTTTGAACCTTCTCATTACAAGTTTTATAAGAGGCTGAGGACGTTTCATCTTCTGAGATTTATCTTTAGAACTTTCTTTTGATGATGCATCTGGTAACTTGAGAATTTCCCTGGTCAAACGATACCACCCAGTTGCACGCTCCTCGGTCCTAGAATGTGTAAACAAGATAAGATTGCATCCCCAATCACAAGACAAAGTTAACAGTAAAATCAAAGCTAAAATTATGATTAGGAAGGTAGAGATAAATTGCACCTCTCAGTGTTATCATATTTTCCTAGTACACATAAAATTGCCTCAAAACAGACTCTTTCACTAGGATCCAACAGAAGCTGGTAGAGCACTGAATTGAACTGGGATCTAATATCTGGTCTCTCTGTATATGCATGCAAAACAGAAATTTAACCATAGCATATTTACCAAAGATCAATTTTAATTAAAAACAAGTTTTTAAAACACTAACCATCTAAAGCTCTAGCCCTTGATATTGTACAGCACAACTTTGCCAGAGAAACTCTAGCCAAAACATCGTGCAAATGAAGAATATCTTGTAATGCCCCTGTACATAGACCAAATAACCATCACAAAACTATTTGTGGCAGAACAGCAACAAGATAGTAAGTTATAAATATTCACAAAGCCTTATTATTTGCATAAATACACAGTAATTATGCAGAAATTTCCCTCTTCGTTTACACATGAATGGAAGTAATGTAAGTGTTTTGACATACTTTACTGACCAAATTCATAATCATTATCTTCTGTTTTTTTACCAAATAAAGCTGACACCCCATCAATGTAAAATTCAAATAAAAAAAGTAAAGATGGAAGCAACAATGAAGATCCAATTAGCATACCTCCAGGCTGAACATGCTTTCCTGCAAAAGAATATCCAGGAAGCATTAGATTTAAGGAAATCTTGAAAAATTTGTTTCTAACATTATATTACAAGAGAATATGCAATCAAACACCATTTTAATGGAAAATATTATGAAGATTTAAAATCTTACCTAAGGCCATAGCAACCGCATAAGGATCCCTGGTAGCTATCTCAGAAACAATTTCAAGAGCATGTCTCACAGCAACTGGATCAGCAAATGAAATCCTGCATTCAACTTTGTTTAGTTTTGAGAACTGAAGACCGGAACTAAGGGAAGAATGCAAAAGCAAATAATAAAGTAAACAAAGTTGCTCAAAGAGAGGTCATGAACTATTTGCTCCACAAAGTTGTGTTTGTAGGAGTAACTTACCCTTGTACAGCATAATGCAGAAATGCTGGATTTCCAGGATCCAGAGGGAGCCTTCTCAAAGCACTTAAGGCAGCATATTGTAGATTGCTTCGGATGATAGACTATATGATCAAGCACATAACACGTCAAAAACATAGTATAATACCATTGAAGTGTCTTCATATAATAACTTAAGTTTTTTGGGACTGTTGGTCTGTGACAAGGTATCAAAGCCTCTATGACCAAGAGATCTAGAGTTTGATCTTTGTCACACATCAATCTAATAAATAGTTGATATCAGAACTAGGGATGTGGTCTTAATAGTGTAATAACAGAGAGTTCTTTTCGTTTCTGTGAGCTGATTGCCTATCTGCCACATCAGCATAGTAAGTTAGTTCACTGTAAACTAATTGGCTATTTGCCATGTCAGCACAGTCAGTTACAGTAGTTAGTTATTTTCTTTTTAAGCTGATTGACTAGTGCTACATCAACAGCTTCTCTTATACTCGCTCTCTATAACTACATAAAAAGATCTCTTTTCTTAAGAGATCAGAATATCAAAAACAATTACAAAGTTTCCTAAAATCTCTTTTCTCTTAGAACTCTAAATCTTTGTTTTCTAAATATCCATGGTTCTAGCCCAACAGGCTCTTGAATGAGCAGGTGTGCTAGTGATATAACATAAAATCATTCAAGTTGTTGGAAGTTTCACATTGAGTAGTGATAAGGTCAATTTACAGTATAAAACTGGGTACAAACCTCACCTTTCAATCTATTTTGTAGAGTTGACTTAGACTAAAATCAACTTCTTAACATGGTATCGGAGTCATAGGTTAGAGTATATCATTGTGAAATTTGTTTTTGTTAGATCTATTGCTTCACCCGCTATCGAACCACCTATTAATACCTTGTCTTACGCACGAGATGTATATGCCGAGGCATGAGGGGTTATGTTAAAAATCTCATATTGACTAGTGATAAGGTTAGTTTATAGTATATACGTGGGTACAAATCTTACCTTACAAGCCTGTTTTCTGGAGTTGAGTTAGGCTAAAAGTCCACTTTTTAACACAAATATTTTCACCCAAAAACACATGTGATGTTGAGCCCTATTTATGTCAAACCAAGTTGTGTCTTGTAACTTTCAAAATCTAACATCCTCATATTTGTCATGTCATATATGCTAAAGTTGGTGCTTCAGTTATAGATTAAAGACTCAAGGAGTTGTGCTGATAAGTTGGCAAGTCTAGGCCTGGCTTCTAGAGAAGTGTTTAAATGGTATACGATTATGCCAGCTTTTTATAAGTTTGGACTTTTATCATAATAGGTTTCTTTTTCCTATGTACATGGCTTCTTAGCTTGTGTATAGCTTTATAGCTTACCTGTTTTTTGTTAAAGGGTTTTGGTTGGGTCCCTTATAAGTTCTTTGTATCTTTCTTTTTGTTTTTAATAATATTTTTATGCGATGGTAAATGATACATGTCCTTGGGATGTCAACGATCTCCTAGAGATATTCATCAGTGTTACACCTCTATTTTATCTCTTTCTCATGCTGCAGGACATTGTCAATTCTCAAGTTTAATCTTGTTAGGAGTTGCCATTCAAATTTTGAAAAGTCTCTTTGTAGATCTTTTCCCACCTTGATTGGCTTTCTACTTTACATCGTGTCCTATTTTTTGAGGATCTACATATTTAGGAATATTTTTTGTACAAAAGCACGAATAGATTTATTGAAAAATGCAATATAAAGACTTGTTTGCTGTTTTCTCTCAGAAAAAGAATACTATATTATCAAGAAGAAAGACATGTATCACACTTGCTCTAATTGCTTGCTCTAACTAAATTTTTATGAGCCTTTAATTCTACATTCCTATGAGTGGAAAGAGGAAATAATTCCATTAGCTATAAAGAAAGATTCCCTAAATTTACAAAAAAATACAAATATAAGGATAAAAGAAAAATAGTACAAATCAATGATCTTACATCTTTATCACCACCTTTAGCCCCAAGTATGCCCCTCTTTCGCTTTTGCTGAGCATCACCAACCTAACAATCATTAAAGGCAGAAAAAGTGAAAAAATATCTCAAGTACCATAATTTCAAAATTCTTTTCTGATAAAGAAAAAACACTTTTAAGGAGAAAGTGAGGAAAGGAGAATAACTCCAAATAGAAAAACTACATTGAAGCAGCAGAAGATACAAAAGGAATACAAAATAATGAAGCTCTTCAATCCTTACGTATGTCAGCCAAGGGAACTCTCTGGAAGAAACATGCATTAAACACCACTAATGAGGGTATGAAATTGTTTTCTACCAAATCATTATAGGGACAAGGATTTTCCTTTAAAGATACATAACTTCAGTTTAGCCAAGGACACTGAATGACGGTATATACAGTGCACTTATACACCATGTTGCCCCCTTTGTCTGACCAAAGACCCAAATCTTAATTAAAAGGAAAAATGCAAACTGAGGTTACAACCAAGATTCACAAAAACACATCAAAAGATCCAAACAACTTATTCTGGATAGAGGTGGCTACAAGAATAATTAAAAATAAATGGAAAAAAAAACAACATCGTACACAATAAAGACAACAGGAAAGCACAAACCTTCTCTAGTATGCCAAAAACAATTTCATACAATCTGGACAAAATTTCAGAGTTGGTTTCCGGAGCATATGTAAGTGCCTTCAAGGATTGCAATCTTCGAGCATGAACTTCAAAACATAAGTTGAATAGAAGTCACTAATCAACTCGTAATCTCAGATGAAAATTGAACACCTAATTCAAAAACTAAAATTTGTGCATCTCTTAACAATATGACCAAGTTAGTTATCAAAACAGAACAAAATTATGTTTACGAAAATAAAAAAATTCATTGCATAAGCATAATTCCAATAATTTAATCAAGAGATTTAGATAATTATATTAAGACTGGATGCCATGTATTATTGTACTGTATTTCTGCATTTTCAAAGACAACATTGCCACAATGACATTCATACTGAGATTCAAAATCCAAAATAATGTTTGCAGTTTGCACCAATTACAATACAACTATGAAAAATTCAATAAAATCTCTAATCAAATAATAGGAATACAAGAAATATCCCGCTCAAGATAAGCTAAAATTTCAGATAATTCTCATGCTGGGGGAGTTAATCATCCATACATTCATATAGATAATAGAATTGCTGAGTCCAATTCAAATAATATATCACCATCACAATATCGATATACAATTACACAACAAAAAAGTTTGATTCAGACTCTATTTTTCCACCTTTCTCTTGTTAAATAGAGAATATTTTTTTACCAAATAGGAGGTCCCAATTCAAAGGTAACATTAACGATGGCTATGCTCCATAGTTAAAATATAAAAGAGTATATCAATATTAAAATTTTGGTACACTTGTCCAATTTTATTAGTCAGCAAAATCTCATCCAATTTTTTTATTTTCCCACCTGACTGGAATAATTCATTTCTCTGAATTTTCCTTCCTCTAATGTACCAATCTCACTTTATGCTTTAAATTTGCAACAATTTATCCAAAACTCTACACAGCCTTGAATACAGTGATTTATCATCTCTACAAACTCTGCATACTTTAATGTATGCATCTTTTGTAAATGACACCAGACAAGGCAGAACAAAAGCATTTGCCTTGTCAACAAACAGTGTAATATGTGTGTGTGTGTGTGTGTCTATGCCAAAGCTTCTTGGACCAAAGTTTTTAAAATCTTCAGGTAAAACCATTTACAAAATTGCTGCAGTGAACAAGGAGAAATGAGAAAAAATTCACTCCACATGAGTTCTAAGGATATTTTTACCTAAATTGACCAAAAGAAACTATGACTCCTTCTCAACTCAAGGTAAAACATATAAGCCCATGCACAAATACATATACATGTATGCAACATTATGCTTAAAATTAATAAAACCATTAAATTAAAAGTGTGTAACACTCACATTCAGTTTCAGAGTTAGTGGATGCTGCAGTAAGCTGCTCTACTATTCTAGGCACAACATCAGCTCGAGTAACACCTCCAACTGCATCAATATCAGCCAGAGCATCCCAGTTAGGAGTGGGTATCCCACCACCGGTGCTCAAACCTTGGGAACCAGTGTCAGACAAAATTCTGGCCAGGTAGTAATAGACATATCGAAGAACACTTCTATCTTCACACTGCTGATTAAGCTGCAAAACAGGGACAAGGATACAAAATTTTATCAACACATTAAGCAGGGGGAAACAAAGTCCAATAGGAACATCATTAAGACATAATGATAATAATAGAAATAATGATGATGTACATTGTAAAATCAGCAGCAGGACTGTTCACTAAAGAAAATTGTCACTAGTGTGCCATAGGCTTACCAAAGACAAACCTAGGGAGTAGTAAGTTTCAATTTAGTAAATAAAAAGAACAACACAGGCTACACTGAAGACAAAAATATTAGTACGAAAACATTCGAGCTCTATGGAATAAGGACATGCCACATACATAAGAGAAGACCAGAAACATATTATGAGCAAACATTTGGGTTCAAAGGAGTTGGAGAATACCATAAGAAGAGAGGGAGCCAATGAAGGGTCCACAGAATTATACACTGCAAGTTTCGGAAACACTTGATGCACTAATTGCCGTTGAGAACTTTTCTGAAGCCACATTACAATAATAAACAAAACATGAGAGAATAGAGCAACCACAGAAGCATGTTAGTGAACCTACTTGAATAAACATTGTTGTGAACACTCATAAGAGAAATAAACAAAAAGATAAAACGGCATGTGCTAGTCAAATCAACTTATGCACTTAACTTTTATAAAATTATGAACTTAACTTCTAAAGAGGTTTTTTTTTTTCTAAGCTTAAGTGCGGAAGTTGATTTAGCTTATTTAAGAACCTCAATTCCTTTTATTTACTTCTCCTCTAAGTGCTGGTAGAGAAGCCAAGGTTATCCTAACAGGAGTCTGGCAGAGAAAGTGCTAACACTCACCTGATCAGAAGTGGCAGCTAGTTCGTGAATGCTTCTAGCGAGTTGTGAATAAGAAACTGGCTGCAAAAGCAAGCGAGAACGAAGATCAAACGCACAGAATCACGCACCACCAATACTATCTTCCGCATAAGACAAGACTTCAATGTGCAATATCATATCAACTAAACTCTACTTGGTAACAACACCGAATTTCCAAGTACATATGCAGAAGCAATGTAGCTGCACTCAAAACTAACTGATCCACTACGCTCAACAAATTCAATTACGAAGCAACACAAATTCTTGCAGAAGAGGCGACATCTTGTACCTTTTTCTTTTGTTTTTGCGGCATGATATTGGTCCTAACTGGATGCAAAGCAGCTTTGGCAGCAGAAATGGTATCATTCTGGATCTGGAGCAACGCCGCTCTCTTCGATCTCTTCTCCGCCAGAGGCTTACCTAACGCCGAGGGCAGAGATGACGGTGCCGTCGACGCCGTAGATGTGGCCGAAGACGACGATGACGTTGTCGCCGTCGTAGGGTCTGCCGTTATCAGATCCATGAGTGTTGTTCCCGACGAATCCTAACCAAAATCAAAGTTAAGAAAGTGAAGGTTGGAGTTGGAATTGCCAAGGAGATGTAATGAGTACGAATGAGAACTAAGCACAGAGTGAGGATTTACAGCCATTTGCTTGTGGTGTGATGGGAGGATCCCCTTTCGCTGTCTTCTCTATTGTAAGCGCTACGCTAATTCGTCACCGCGGGGTGGCCAACCGTGAGAATGGACGAGCTCCGCCATCGTTTTTATTGGCTTTTTTATTAAACTCTAGTTGCCTTCAGACAATTTTTTTATGATTTTTAATGTTAATTAATATGTTTTATTAATTTAAAAAAAAAACAAGATTAGCCTTCTTATATAATAAACAAATACATGCGCATTTTCTTATTACGATAAAAAATAATGTGTATTAAAAAATTAGTTATTACAATGATACTAAAACAAAAAGAAATATATATTATTAAATTTATATATAAATCATAGAAAATGTGTACATAAAATTAAATAGCTATTGTTTTTATTAATTTTAATAATATTTATTATTTTTTATTATAATAGCTAATAAAATTGATCATATTTGTAAAAACAAAATGAAAAGTGAGTATAAAATAATAGTTATAAAAATAACTTTTTTATAAATATTTGGAAAAAAATCAGTTTTTTAATTTATATCATTAATTGTTTGTTTACGTGGATTTATTGAAGTATAGCACTTACTCATACCAAGATTTTAAAAAATATTCAGAAATATTTAAAATAACATAATCCAGCAGTCTTGATATTGGGTGGTTGCCAGTTAAAATATAGTTTTCAAAAACAAAATCAATAAATGTAACATGTTCAAAAGTTGCCTAGGAAATTTCCTTGAGAAAATTGAACTTAGAGGCGTTCTTTTTTTTTTCTTCTTGGAGACTTAGCATAACTTATATATTCAAAAAATAAACTTTTAAAATTGAAAACAACATTCTTGACTCAAATGGTAAAAAAGGTCCATATAAATGGATAATATGGCTAAAATCTATAATTGAAATTACATAAATATCTCATACTTTTAGTAGAAACAATATTTATTTTTTAATAATTTTTAATAGAAATAGATATAAGAATTATGCTATCCAATTAGTGAATATTTACTATTTATTATTAATGAATTTTATTAAAATATTTATTTAAAAATAACTAAATAAATTTATTATTAAGAAAATTAGTAACAATAAAAATATGTTTATGATTTAATTTTATAAATTTACATTCTTATCTACACTTATAAAATTAAAAAAAGTTAATATTTTTAAATATATATTTTATGATATAACTTATTTTTGCTTTTTGAAAAAAAAAATATATATTTATCTGGAATAATATTTTATAATACAATTTTATGTAAATTATGCTTTAAAAAATTAACATTTTATTCGAGTTTATATTTAAAAATTATTTAGAAATAATTTTATTCGAAATTAAAAAAGATGCAACTACTTTTTTTCAAATATCTTCAGTTTTTACATATAAACAAAAATTGGCAGGTTTTTTTTAGATAACGTATTAATAACAACGGAACAAAATTCTTTTAAATATGGAATAGGCATCAAGTAAACCGTGGTCCGTCCCTCTGTTGCCAATGCCATTCATAGACTCTAAGTTGGAGAATAATCCCAATAGGTATATAAATCAATAAAAAATTAAAGAATAAAAGTAACTATACATGTAACTTCTGTTCAACGTAAATGACCTGGTTAACTTTGGAAAACGTTAGTTTGATAATTGTTAGTGTTTTTATTATAGTGAATTTGAAGTCTCTTACATTTTTTTTTCAAAACTTTTCAAATTAATCTTATAAATTTTAAATATTAGTAGAAGAAATTAAACTTATAACTTTTTCTATCTTTCTTTCCAGCTTTATCCTTAAATCATTTTATAAATCCTTCAAATCATATTTTCTTAACTTTTCTGTAATTATATTTTATATGTGATTGAAATAGTGATTGATCATAATTATTTTTAATTAGTCAAGGATTTTAAAGTAAAATGTTATGTTCTGAGTTTGTCTTTGTTGTTCATTTTGTTTGTTCTTGGGAATAGTTTAAGGTTTTATATCTATAAATTACTATCTCAATTTATTCAAATTTTGAATAGTATTTTAATTGAATAGGTGATGTTTCTGGGTTGTTTTTTACATTAAAAATTGTGAAAGGTGATTCCAGTGTGTTATATCATTTTCATGCAACTCGTTTAATTTTGCTTTAATAAAATGAACTTTAAGAAATTGTATTATATTTATTTAGACTTAAATCTTATGTAAAAAATATAAGGAGAAGATGGAAGGAACGTTAAGAGGAGAGAAGAGGAAGAATGTAAGTGTTCGTTCACATGAAAATACAAAAAAGTTCCTATGATAGGTACTAATAGAATTGAGGTGGGAATGTTTCAATGTATGATTACACATAAATTATTTACAAAAACAAACCATATATATATATATATATATATATATATATATATATATATATATATATATATATATATATATATATATATATATATATATATATATATATATATATAATCTAACTATTTTAAAAATATATATTGTTTGTTACAAGCGATTCATTTATTTATATCATTTTATTAGTGTAGTGTTTTCCTAATGAATTATTTTTCGAAAAACCTATAAGTGATATTATAGTTGAATGTTTATCTCAACTGACTGAGATTACTCTAATTCTCACATTAAGTGAAAAAGTTAAATAATGATTTGTAAAAAAGTTAAATTATCCATAGATTTTCTATTATTGAGTTCATTTAATAAAATTTTACTATCTCCTCTGAAAACATTTTTTCCTAATCTTTACTTGCCTCCACTCTAAAAGATTTAAATTGTTCTTCATCTGCTCTTCAATCAGAGACCATTATTGGGTTCACAATAAAGAAGAATCCTACAACACTCACTATCCGATTAGAATCATGAATTACTAAGTTATTTTTCTAGTATTTTCTAAAGTTGAATCTATCATTTTTAGTTACATGAGTATAATTTGGATGCATGTGGCTCAATTATATTAAAATTAGTTTCTATTACCTTGACTATGCTCCCTGAGCTCTAAGATTTAAACTTCATGTTATACTAAGATTTAAACAAAAATTTGGTTTTCCTAACCAAGGTGACAAATCCATGGAGATAACTTAAAAATGAGTGTTATACTTGCCTAAATTCAATCCAAATTATAGAAATGCAGATATGGGGAATGAATATGAATGCATATTCACTCCACTAAAATGCTAGGACTATCCTAATATCAAGTATGATATTATTTACATGTAAATGTTGTATGCTCTACGAACCTGTAATATCATGAATGCATATGTACTAGGTTAATAAAATATGGAAATTGTGAAATGAAATGGAGAAAGCAAATAACCTAAGTATACTATGCACAAGATCAAGAATCACACTTAAGCTTTGTTCACTTGAATGGATTTGGGAGAGGGTAATTGAATGGACTTAAGAGGGTTTGAAGGTAAATTTGTTGTTGTTTATTTGAGTGGATTTGAAGGTTTTACTTCCAAATTTACTCTTACTTACTTCCAAATCTACTCAAATAAACAACAACAAAAATTTATCTTCAAATCTTCTCAAATTCATTCAATTATTTTCCCCCAAATTCATTCCTCTAAATGCATGATTTATGCAACCTAATGATCTAACTAGTTTGCACGTGATGCAAACATGATTTATAACATGAAATGAACCTAATAGTGTTTAATAGGAACACAGTGAGAAGACTATATTCGATTTGAATTATTTAGATATATTTTAGTTTAAATATCAATTTGAAAAGTCATTTAATTATTTATATTTAAATTTAAAAATTAAAATGTATCAAAGTTTAAAATAAATATAATACATATTTAACAATCTATTAATAACATGTTGAATTTGTTAATGCTAAGATAACGGTTAGTTTGTCTCGAGAAATTCTAAGCAGATAATATACATTGTTTGTTTAGTAATTAAAAATATAAAATTATTGTAATAATTTGCTTAATTATCAAAAACAAATTCACTGATAACGAATTTTATCCATAATTTTTTTGAATTTTAATTATTAATAAAAAAAATTCATTTATAATAAATTATAATTTTTATTCTTGACAAATAAATTTATTGATAAAATTCATCAATAAATTAAAATTGTAAAAATATATAAATAGATTTTATAAATTATGAAAATATATGTATATGTATGTTTTTGTGTTCTTTTAATCATCAAAACATGTAATATAAAAAAATCTTAACATAGATTGAGAAAATAAATAGTAATATATTATTAGTGAATTTTTATAAATATAATATTTACATTATATTCATAATTATTATTTTCATATTATAATATTAGATAACAATACTTATTATTTGTGACATTCCAATTTAAGCAGCTTACCACCGATCAAATAAGATGTTATAAAATTGATAAAACAGAACAAATTTATCACCGCTTACAAATATATTATTATTGTAGTTATCTAAAATAAAATAATCATTGTAATAATTACATCAATAAGAAATAAACTTAATCATTAGACAAACAAAAAGATGTTATGCAAAATCATTGTCCTCCACCAATTATACTTCAACACTTAATCCTCATATGTTCCTACCCATAAGGTGGCATCACAGAAAAAACAAACAACACACTAAGAACAACAGGGTTCAATGATTTGACAGGTCCTTTTTTGGGAATTTGAAACAAAAAGAGTCATACCGTTAAATTGGACCAACATCGTTAGACTGACGTGTACGCGACATGCTAATGGTGTTTTTTTGAAATGACATAGCATAGGTTATATGGTTAGTAAGTGATTGTGACGTGTAAAATCATAATTTTTAATTAAAGAAATTGGGGGAAATTGAACTAAACTTAACCCCTTTCTTGAAATTAAGAATTGCAAAAAGAAAATGGGAAAACTGTGAGTGGTCCTTCGAATTAGGGTTCCTTGGCGAAAAGAAAGCGAGTATTTGTTCGAATTTGGAATGAAGCAGAGAAAGTGGAGAGTAATTTTGGGAAATTAAGGTTTATAGTAGAACCCCATTCTTGCAACGTGTTCGTTGGCGCATGCAGCTTCGCTACACCCCAAACAAGATGACACAGAGGGAGAAGACGAGAGAGAAGTAGAAGGTTTTGAAGATTTCGACCATGATTTGGGAGAGGCGATACTACACGAGGTTGCTTATATTGCACGTTGTTGTTGCCATGCTCCTTTGAAGCATCTTAATGACACAAATGGTGTTTTTTAGAGTTCTTCTTGCATGTAGATTGCAATGACAGTGAAGAGCATAGAAAGATGCTCACATCATTGTCCATCATTATACAAAGGCTTTGTCGTAGCTTGCAGGTTATAAGTGACAAGGAATTGGAGGAGGCTAACTTGTCAATTGATGAAATGATTTTTCTTGTAGATGGTGGATTTGATAGGACTGCAATTTGTGAGGAACTTCAACACAAAGGGACGGTTGCCTCATTGGATATTGAAGAAAAAATAAGTGAAACAATTGGTAGAAAGTTCTTTGACCCAAGGTAGCATCAAGAAAGTCCTATTTTAAAAGGAAACCCTGATTGTGTTAGGGAGTGTTCTACTTCTGTTCATGGTAACTTATCAAGTGTGGGAATGAGTAAAATTAGTGTTTGATCATCACCATCGTGGCCCTCCCTCGAAAACAAGCATGCCTTATTGGCGGCGGTTATTAGCAAAAGGTTTTCCACCTCTTACTCATCGCCTCTGTCGACTTTCTTCATGAAGTCGAACCACAAATCACGAAAATTACCAAAGTCCTAAAATTGCTCAATTTGAAATTCGTATTAACCCTAGTTTCCCAAAATGAATCCCCACTTTTTCTTATTGATTCCCAATTTTTTGTCAATGAATCCTAATTCGAAGAAAGAACTCTGACTTTCTTTTCGCAATCCCTAATTCGAAGAAAGTTATGAGTTTAATTAACTTTTTCAACATTTTCTTTGATTATCCATTTTCGTCACTGATTCCTAATTCAAAGAAACAAACACTCACTTTCTTTTCGCAAACGAACCCTAATTCGAAGCACTCTCACAGTTGTCCCCAATTTGTTTTCGTAAATGTGAATTTGAAGGAAGAAAGGGCTATGTTGAATTAAAATTCCCCAATTTCTTAATTTAAAAATTACAAATTACACGTCACATTATGCCACATCATTAAAAAAAACACAATCAGCGTGTCACGTACACGCAAGTCTAACAGCGTTTGTCCAATTTAACGACAGAGCTCTATTTGTTTAATTTTTCAAAATTAAGGACCCAATTGAAAAAACAAAAAAACAAACAGGGGTCCTATTTGAGATTCTTACCCAAAAAAGGACCTGTCGAATCATTAAACCGAATTAAAAAAGCACAGTGAGCTAGTGTTTAAAGAAATTAGCATATCATAACTTAATATATCAAACTTAAATAAATAGTTCACAAAATTCTATAAAACATATAATCATAAGACAAATGACCTTTATACTCGATTATTCGAAAGCTGACATAGACGTCACTGAAGGTGTGCACCCATGGTAATATTTATATTCTGCGGAGTTATAACCAATGATAGCTCGACCTACTATCCATTAGGTT
Source organism: Vigna angularis (assembly GCF_016808095.1). Classification (NCBI taxonomy): domain Eukaryota; kingdom Viridiplantae; phylum Streptophyta; class Magnoliopsida; order Fabales; family Fabaceae; genus Vigna; species Vigna angularis. Next base: position 62,485,758 of record NC_068970.1, on the reverse strand, counting down.
AATTTTCCACTCCCAAGACCCAAAAGGGTTCTGTCATTCTCTCTGCCACCCCAATCATCTCTACATGAGTTGAATGGTTGGTAAAATATCAAGACACATGTTTACTGAATCTCATTATCAAACATCCACTATAACTTACTTTAATATAGAATCTCTCCTTGAGATTCTTCTCCTAACACATATTTTTCATTCCCCCCTCTCCCCACACATATATATCATCCAATAAATATTGATAAAAACTAACATAAGTATACTTGAAAACCATTTTAGCAAAGCATAATTCATAAAACATTTAAGGAAATAAGAGAAATAAGTGATACATAGTCAAAATCTCTATTTTTTTTTTGAGATAATCGATTATCTTACTTGATAATTCATTATTTCAGTCAGTTGTTTTACAACAAACTTAAATTTGATCTAAATGGACTAAAGACATATTCAAATGGCCAATTTGGTATTCTTAGCACTGTAATTTTTACAATGACTCATATTGAATACAAATTTTCTCATTTAAACATGAATTTAGTTCATTACACCAAACCAAATACTCAGAAACTCATAAAAACTTTCACTCTATGCAAATTTAGAAACCAACCAAGTCCCAAATGACCTAAACACAGTCCCCAAACTTCAAACTTACCTAAAATATCATTCATCTATAATTTCACCTGTTAAAACTCTTATTCTGAACCAAAAACTCATCATACTTCAAACTTATTATCCAACCAAAGTTCAATAATAATTAACGAAATCAAAATAGCCAAATTAACATTCCCACTCATAAAAAATCAAGTACAATATCAACAAATAAACTACACACAATAATTCATTAAATTCCACTAAACATACCCAATTTCTTCAAGTAACTTAACAAGTCAAATTTCACAAGGCAACTAGATTACTCAATTCAACTATCATACAAACATCATTTAAAACATAATATTAGTTAAAACCAAAGTAACTAGCCCTCCTTACCCGACAGATGACCAAACAATTATAGGATCCTAAAACAGCTCCAAAAGCCAAAGAAGCTCTATCTGCTCTTACAAATAACAACAACACGATTAGGGTGCACCTAGAACCATTGATCAGCAAAAACTCAAACTGAAAACTCAAAGGATGCATACAAACTAAGTGGGACCTACATGCAACAGGTTCAAGAAAACACTAAGGAAAAAGGTTGAAAACTCAACTTACTAAAACGAAAAAACTAATCATTCTATATTGAAAAACTAGTCGCAAAGATCAATCTTACAGTCTCAGTTATTTAATCAAACGAGCAAGGGGAATAACCCTTATAGATAAGTCATAAAACTTTAAAAAAGTGATTTTCAGAAAGATTACGCGTTTTAAAACAATGAAACTAATTTATAACTATTTAATATTAAAATAATCTTATCTCACTGTTTTTAAATTATTATAGGTTTTTACATTATTTATAAAACGACACACATTAAATAATCATATATATATATATATATATATATATATATATATAAAAGTTATTCTATAATTTATGTTAATATTGTGATTTTGAAAGATATCTTATAAGAAGAAATATGCAACAAAAGATAAATTATTTTCAAACAAAAATGTTTAATTAAAATTGATTTAAACTATTTTGTATTTTTTAAATATCAATTGTCATCCATTTTCTTTATTATAAACAAAAAGAATTGATGATTTTTTGTTTCATCTTTAATTTATTAAGTGTTAAAATTTCAATTTATTTTTTAAATTAAAAACTTATATAAATTTAAAGTAATGAATTAGTAGAATAACATGAAAGCCTAAATCCAAATTCTTAAAAAAATTAATAATATAAATAAAATTTCATAGAAATTATATTTGTTAAAAGTTTATCAAGAATGATCATGTTAACAACTAAGAATCTACAACCAAATGACTAAAATAAAAACTTGTACAAAAATGCACATGTTATACATTAAAACCACACAGACAATGAAGCAAAATATATTAATAACTATTATCAATTAATTATCTGTAGAGTGTATATATATAACAAGTATTAAATGTTACATTAATGTTTCTCTGCTTTGCTTATAAATATATATAAATATAAACTGATTAATTACCAATCAATGCACACACATATTTATTATACTTTTACATAAAAATTTATTACGTATTGAATTGTGTGAGAAAAAAAATCTAAAGTAACGTGAAAGAAAACGTAGCAGTTTCACAACTTTATTGTTTAAAATTTAAATAATGTATTAACTGGTAATAAATGCACATTTATCTTTATATATATTTAATATTTATAGTTGTTATGTGCATTTATTCCGGTCTTGACGGTGGAAGAAAAAGACAAATAGTGGGGTTAGCAATGACATAACGGAGGTGGGTTTTTGTTCAAAAAGTCAAGAAACTTAAAAACGCACAGCATACTTAACGGGATGCACAAAAAATGTGAGTGCGCCTTGGGTACTTGCTACCCCACATTGTGTCTCACGAATGCTTAACTTACTTTAACTTCTTTATATTCACAAAACAAAATTAATATTTTAATTATATATATAAATAATTAATTCCAAGAAATTATTGATGATTTATAGGAGTGTATTATTCTTCATTTATATTATTTTTTGTTATTTTTTTATTTTTAATATTAGTATTTAGTGCATATATTATTTAGTTATAATAATAATAATTTTATTAATTTTATATTAACATATAATTATATTAATGACACACTATACAATCAAGATTAATATATATTGTTAATTTGAAAAGTAAGATATCACAAAAAAAATTATGAAAGTGAAAATTTCAATAAAAACTCATTTTCAAGTTACTCAAAAGTTTATTAGATAATTTTTAAAGAGAATGATTAAAAATGAAATTATTATTTTAGTGCAAGTTTCACTTGCTTAAAAATAAAGGAATACTAATATATATATATATATATATATATATATATATATATATATATATATATATATATATATATATATATATATATAAATTCATTAATCTAGCTATTGTTGCTAATACTAATAGTATATAAATAAAAATATTATTTTAATTTGATATCATACACATATATTATTTATACTGGCAATTTTCTTTAGTTTATAATCAATTTACTTTAATTTTAGCATTTCATAACTACAAATTTTGTATTAAAATATTTATATTTGAAATAAATTACATTCTAATAATTTTTTTTCCTAAATTTAAGTAACTTATATGTATTGCTAAAATTATTATATATAGTTTTGATTTAATTTTTATAGATTTAAATTTGTGATATCAATTGTAAGATTTTTTTACAATTTTTATGTTTTATTTTATTTTTTATATTTTAAGAATAAAAGGTCTTATTTAATACAAACTATATTAAGTTTTATATTATGCTAACTTAATTTAATGAGAAAAAAATTGTAAGATTTGAATTATATATTTTTTTAAAAATGAGTATGAACAATAATGAAAATAATTTAAATAATTTCCATAAGAAATATGTGTAAACATTTTTAATTTTTACATATTATTCATTTAAGATTATTATTTTTATGTAAATATTATTTATATTTTTTAAAATATTTATATATCATAAGAAATATTTCTTTACTCAATTACTTGGATGACTTATAAAATAAGATTAAAGATCGTAAAATATATATTTATTTTAATAACTAAATAAAAAGCGCTATTGTACATATATTTTACAAAAAATTAAATTAAGAAAGTAATTGTAAGAATCCTTAGATGAACTGTGTTCAGAGGAGTGACGTGTAGAGAAGAGAGTTTATTTAATAATGTTAAGTAAATAATAAATAAAAAGAATAAAAGGAGTGAAGAAAAAGAAGCTATGAAGACTTAGAATGTTAGAAAAGGAGGGGAAAAAGACTAGGCATATAAAAACCTGATAAATAAATAGAAAAATCAAAAGAAAGTCATCCATTTCATTTCCTTCTGCCTTCTTCTCTGGTCTCTGGCTTCCTTTGTACGGGAAGAACTCAATCTTGTCCATTTCCGTTTGTTTTTTCTCTCTTCGATCTCTCCACCTTCCTTTCGACGACTCTCTTACCACAGCTCCTGTAGTTAACCTGAGCCCTCTCCCTTGAGGTACGCGTTTCCGCGTCTTCTTAACCTTTTGCTTCTAAACCCTTTTCAGATTTTAGGGTTTGTTCATGTTTTCACTCTTTTCTTTCTTTTTTGTAAGATCAGTGACGGCTTCGTCAATATTTGTTTGAGATTTGACTGCAAAGCTGGTTTGGGAGGTTTTAGTGTTTTCTATATATAGTTTTTTTGATTTTTTTAATTATTGACTTTTTTGTGTCTTGTAGGTACTTTGGTCTCTCTGCCTGTTTGTTCTTTTGAGAAATTCTATTTGAATTTTGCTTGCTCTGTGTTTGATGTGTTAGACATGAGTAGCTGCCGGAGTTCCTTGTTTCTAATTGGTGGATTTCATTTAATTGTGGTTAATTTCTTAATTGTTGTCTTGGAAAGTGGTTGTGTTCGGGAGAAGTCTGGGTATGTCTTGATTTGCACAAGGAGCTCGGAAATCTGGTCTTTGCGTGTTTGCTTATGAAATTTGTTTTGATAGAAAGTTATTGGATAGTGGAGGTGTTTTTTATTTGGTGATGATATCTAAACCAGCTTTTGCATGTTTATTTGTTTTCTTCATAAATCTGGGTTGCAATTGGAATAGCACTGTTTTTTTTTTGGTCCTTACTGGCATGTTTAATTGATGATGAGGCAAATGCATTCATGAATGTTGTCATTGTTGCTGTTATTAAACTTTTTATGTTGATTGAGGTGCTAAATTCTTATGTGGGTTTGTTTTGGTTTTAGGGTTTCTCCAGGTGTGATTTGATTTACAATCTCTGATGCTGAAGAATAATAGTGCTTGAAGGCTTTGCTCTTCTGTGTGAAAAAATGTTGGAAGGCGGTGCGAAATTCCCGGGAATAATAGATCTCAACAAAAATAATAACAATTACTATGATTTCTCTCAGGGCTTCTACCATAAGCTAGGGGAGGGTACCAATATGTCAATTGACAGTGTTGGGAGCTTACAGACAAGTAATGGTGGCGGATCTGTTGCGATGTCAATTGATAATAGCAGTGTTGGGTCCAATGATTCCCATACTCGCATGTTGGACCACCAAGGGTTGCGGAGGCGTGCCAATGACAACTACTCTGTTGCACATAGTGCCAATCGTCGCGGAAGAGTTACCCATGCTTTGAGCGATGATGCTTTAGCTCAAGCTCTAATGGACAACAGCTCTCCTACTGAAGGGCTTGATAATTTTGATGAGTGGACAATTGATTTGAGGAAACTCAATATGGGTGAGCCTTTTGCACAAGGAGCCTTTGGGAAACTCTACAGAGGTACTTACAATGGTGAAGATGTTGCTATTAAAATATTGGAGAGGCCGGAAAATGATCCAGCAAAGGCTCAATTGATGGAACAGCAATTCCAGCAGGAGGTCATGATGTTGGCTACCCTAAAGCATCCTAACATAGTTCGATTCATTGGCGCATGCCGTAAGCCAATGGTGTGGTGCATTGTGACCGAGTATGCTAAGGGTGGTTCAGTTCGACAATTTTTAATGAAGCGGCAAAAGCGATCAGTTCCCCTCAAATTGGCTGTCAAGCAAGCTTTGGATGTTGCAAAGGGGATGGCTTATGTTCATGGCCTTGGGTTGATCCACAGGGACTTGAAATCTGATAATCTTTTGATTTTTGGTGACAAGTCAATTAAAATTGCTGACTTTGGAGTTGCCAGAATTGAGGTTCAAACTGAAGGAATGACACCTGAGACTGGAACATACCGTTGGATGGCTCCGTAAGATCATTTACTGCTATCTTTTTTTTTTTAATATTAATATGCTTCTTGCATCTTTGTTTCTGGATTTTTGTGGACATCTTCCCTATTATAGTTAACTTTTTAAAGATATTTATTGGAATATTGCTTATATTTCAAATGCTGCTAACAAACTGTTGCTCATTTCTTATAGCTTGTTTTCTTTGTTCCTAATCTGTTGTTTGTGAATTGTGATCCTGGACAGAAATGGCATATACAGCTGAAATAGTAATTATGCAATTTCCTTATGAGACATATGCTTTCAATGTACAGCTTTTTTTGCTTGCTTCTGGCTTTAATATTGCCTGGCTCTGGTTAACCATGCTATTTTAATTTTAGCTAAATATTTTTCACTATAATTTAATTATGATATGCATTTTTTCTCACATTGTCTTCTTATTATACACTTTCATGCATCAAGAAATGGAAGGAAATCTTCTTCTGTCATTTTTGTTTTGACCCAAATGGTAAGGGCATCTCTACCATTATATCAGACTAACCCTACAGAAAGATAATTGCAATCAGACTATGGAAGTGAAGCTTGAGTGTAGTCGTCATTTGTTTTAGAAGCAAACTTTAATGATAATGCTATTTTTTGAAAGTTGCCATTATTGGAAGTTTTAAAAATTAGTCTTCGTTTTGGATCCTACTTGTTTATATTCTTTTTAAGTTTTTTCCTTTTTCCTTGTGACTTGTACGCAATTATGGGCTTATAAGTTATTTTTAACAATGGTGCTGTCAATTTTTCTCTCATCCGTTGTCTGTTTTATTTGTGTACCCCAGCCTGCCCAAATCCTTCCTTGGAATATGATAGATGTATTTTGCATCTGTACTGAATAAACAATCAATCTTTTAATCTGACATCAGAAAATTTTGGCTGGATGAATTTGTGAATCTCAGGATACTTTTTTCTTTTATTAAGTGTTCATATCTTTGTGGCTTGATTTATTTGTGTTGATGCATACACTCTGCTTGCTAGAAGCTACTAACCATGGTACAAATATTTTGGTGGCAGAGTTGGCAATCCTGCTTAGGGGATCATTGACCTTGTTTTTGATACCCTAGAACAATGCTTAAAACCTATTGCTCATTCTTCAGACAAATCCAATATTCATGTGCTTGTCCTATTAGTAAAGTCTTTCCAGTTACTACCCCCCTGTCAACAAGAAGTTAAATGAATCAAAGTGGCCACGGCTTGGTTTTCAGTTAGTGATCTTGTTGTGGTTTAGGGTAAACTGCTATGCCAGGGTGAGGCTAAGTTGTTTTTTGCCACTTTCAGGTATTTTGTAGGGAATTTTTCACAGGGTGAATTTTGTTTCTTGTATTTGAATTGGGGAAGTGAAAGTAGTAGTGTGTTGTGGTCTTTTATGTGTTTATTATTTTAATATAATGGCGTGATTTGGAGACTATGTGGATGATGCTATCAAACAAGAAAAACTAAAATGTCCATAAGTTCTTATTAAGTGGGCAGAAGTATTTAGAGAAGGGGGAAGTTGGGAAGAAGTGAAGTTGCAGTTTGCGTTTCATTTTGCATGAAACCAATACACTTGGTCTACAGGTGAGTGTTGGGTATGCATTCATATATATTCCCTATAAATACTGACGCGTATACTTACCTGATAGGGTTGTGGCACATGCATCTAGTTGCCTGGCTGGAATGCAATAAGGTAGACAGGATGGTGTAATCTTTAGATAACTTTCATATTCTGTTATGTTTGGTTCAAGTGAAGCATAGATTTTGGTTCAAGAAATATGCTATGGTGCTCTCCTTTAACCAATCCAGCTCTGGGTGACCCAGCTGGTCTGACCTATATTTTCCCATATAGGTTTACATTTGACCCTCCTAGACTGCATTATAAGCTTCATGCTTCATGTGTTGGTTTCTTGTCTTGCTATATTGTTGCCTGCGTAGCCCTGGGTTGAAGCTTAGCAGTTTAACAATGTTGTGGTATTGTTATGAAGTGTGAAACTGTTTGATTATGGGCTATCCTATTACATTCCTGCATTATCTCATGCATATCATGACGCAGGTGGTCATGCCTTGATGGGTCACAGTCATTGCATGATGAGTGAGTTATGTTTCTATTTTAAACTCTTTCATGCTCTCTGCCCCGAAATAGAACCTATTAATTATTTTTTTGGTAATATTTAATGACATGTCTCCCATATCTTTATTTGAACTGTTACACTGTTTGATTAGTTAATTTAACTGTATTGAGCGGTGTGGTTTAGTCTTATAGAAATGGTAACATGGAATCTATATGGAGGAGTATAAATAGATAAGATGATTGTTTCTTGTGGCTGACTCAACCAGGATAAAAGACGTGTTTATTGTTGTAATTCTCTAGGTGTCCTGAAGGGCATCTCTTCTATGAAAAGTCAAACTAAGGGGTCATACTGACCCTTGTAAATGTCAATGTTTTAGTTTTTCTTTTCAAATACTTTACAAATATTTTGTTATGCATTTCTAACATTATTTTGGTGTTGCATAAGAGATATTATTAGAACTGTTAAATTTGCTTGAATAAGCTTACTTTATTATGATGATTGTTTTAAGTTTTATTTATCTAAATAAAGAAATACTTTGTGAACTTAGTTGAATTACATTGGTATTGTAATAATATTTACAATAATAGTTGATTTTTGTAATAGCCACTTTAAAAGTCATGTAGGGTTTAATTTGTTGACAGTTTTACAAGTGCTTCAAAATTATAATCATTTTATTAACAGCATAGGCTTTTAATTTGATCCTTCAAAATTTCTTGTGATCATTTAAGCCCTCCAAAGATTTTGTCAGCAAATTAATCTATGAAAAATTTAATTTGTTACCATATTAGTTTCCCAGATATTCTTTTTGTTATTTCTTCAGTCCATTTTAGACCACTGAGGTATTATTTAGTGATGGACTAAATCTTTGAGGTGTACTAATTTGGTGACTATGGGTAAGGGAGAGTATTTAAGGCAGGACATTGATTAGTTAGTTTGGGGTGCCTTTAAGGGGAAAGGAGGAATTCAGATGTGTATCGTTCGTAAATTGAGCATTAGTTGTTAGATATTGAGATAACTAGAATGCCATTTAGCTGTTTTTTTAGTGACTTTCTTATAATGATTAATGATATATTTACCATTTTCTTTCTGTCTTTCTTATTTCTTTTAAGACTATTCTCTGCCGAGTGAGGTATGTTGTTAATTTCTAGAACTAGGTGATAATCAATAATAATACCATCTGGGAGATTTATTTATGCTATTTTGTACCAGCAATTATAATGTATATGGACAGCTCCATTCATGACAACACATAATATTACTGATCAAGTCGGATTCGGATTCGGATCCAGTTATCTAACATGTTTGAAATGTATAAATTCATAATTAGTTTCAAGTGTTATTTGCTTGTTTAAAAGTTAATTTGGTGTAGTATTTAGATATATTGTTCGCTGATGAACTGCAGGGAGATGATCCAGCACAGGCCATACACACAAAAGGTGGATGTATATAGCTTCGGAATTGTTCTATGGGAACTCATCACCGGTATGCTTCCATTTCAGAACATGACAGCAGTGCAGGCAGCATTTGCAGTTGTCAACAAAAATGTTCGTCCGATCATACCCAATGATTGCCTACCTGTTCTCCGTGACATCATGACAAGATGCTGGGATCCCAACCCTGATGTGAGGCCACCATTTGCTGAAGTTGTGGGAATGCTCGAGAATGCAGAGACTGAGATCTTGACAACAGTTCGGAAGGCCCGGTTCAGGTGTTGCATCACTCAACCAATGACTGCTGACTGATCCTGCGACTGCATATGCAAAAGTCATATAAAGATAGACTGGAAAATTTGGGAGCAAGATGAAACTCTGGTAGTGAAGGGTGACTATATAATAGCTTTGTGTATTTGTGTGTTTTATTTATTTCTTCTGAAGAAAAAAAATGAAAATCTTATCTGGAGACCTTTTGCTTATTCGGTTTCTTATTACTGAATGTCTGTTCTGAATTAGTAAAGAGGAGATGGTGTATGTAATACATGCATGTTTTACAGTTATGTATAGCTTGAGTTCAGAAGGCAATGAGATCATGGCGAAAACTTTTGCTGTTTATGTCGCTTGCACCATACTACCCGCCTTTCGTTGGAACCGGGGCTTAAATTCAACTAGTTAACTTTTTCTTCTTACACCCCTAAATTTTTTTCTAAACATGATTTTGTTAGGAAGAAAGGTGGTCATTGAATCGTTATGAGATTTGATTAAGATGTGAACTGTGTTTAAAGCTAACTAACGTGTAACGTTTTGTATTTTCTATGCAGGTGGATCTCATTGCCATTGGCGACTGTTATTTTTTTAGATGTTTCGCTGTTATGAATATACGCTTGTCCTTGAATTGAACTTTTTTGTTTACTTAATTATGGACTAAAGAAGAAGAAATATTATCCATCAAGTGTGATAAAATAATACTACTCGATTTATCTTTCGCTTCACATTTTATCTGACTGGTGAGTGCTTCTGAAGTCTAGAACATTCTTCATTCAATGATATTACTCTCTGTATATCTTAACATCTTTTTCATGTATTGCATCACCCTCTTTTTTCCTTCGAAACAGCGTATTTCTTCAAACTTATTCTGATGCAGAACATTTATGTAGTGCAATTTCAATTTTAACTTGCTCAGAATTTGCCGTTATTTGCTAAGAAATATTTTCACCATTGTTAGAACTTTAACTGATGCGACGCCAATCTCGTGAGAAAAGAAAAAGTTAAAGGTTAAAAGTAGATAAGAGGTAGTGTAAGAAAAATACTCCACACAAGATACGAAAGCACAAATGGTTTCCGATCAAAGATTTTTTCTGTGACGTTGCATTCTAGTACCTTTCACTAAACTTTGTCCCTTTTTTATGCATTTGCCTCAGTGAACCTCTGAGAGTTCTTATGCATGTAAATATTTTTGTCCTAACCTTTATATATTGATAGTGGAATACTCAGTAAATCGCCAACCAAATAAAAGTATTTATGATGAAACCCCAAAATCTAAAGCTACTTGCCATTCTAGTGAGATGTTGGTAGATAAATACTCCATTTTGTTTGTATTAAACACGTTTAAATACCAATAACATGACATCTTTTTTATTTTAAAATGTAAAATAGTTTGAGATAAATCAATTATGAAAATAAAAATGATTATTTCATTAAATGTTTTAAGGCTGTAGGAAAATCAATTTATGGACATATAACATTTTTCATTCTACATAATTTCAACAATGCATTTTTATGTTTGACCTTTATCATTCATAAAAGCAATTAAGTAAATTAATAGATGAAAAATGAATAAGCGTAATTTACAGTCGGAAGTTATTGCATTTTCTTATGCGAGTGATAAAATTAACACTGGCCTTCTGGTAATGCATTAATGAAAAGTGTAAACCTTATCTTTGCAAAAGATAAATAGGCAATAAAATAGATAATGATTTTGGGAAGTTCTGATGAATTAATTTAAATAAGGGAATAAAATAGGAAGAATATGGCTAGACAAAAATGCAAGGTAAAAAACAAGCATCTAATTACAATTTAATTTCTAAAAAGTAAAACAAAAAGGTATAAAAGAACACAGAATTTTAAAAATAACTCTATCTGCTAGACTGGTTTGTCTTTAACTTCTGCAGTCCAGTAAGTTTTTTCAGCAACAAGAATCTTTTCAGGGTTGAAGGGTCCGCTTTCATGATCCATTATATTGCTTTTCCATCTCATTGAATCAGTAATGGTTTTAATCTTCACCAGAAGCTCCACTGTCTCTCTGAATATAGCAGTACCTTCAGGCCTCAAAATTCTATCCATCTCCAGTAATATAAGAGTAATGTTGCACCTTCCACACAATAATTAATCAAGTCAAAACCTCATACTGATATATGCCAAAAACAACATAAGCTAGAGAGTTCATTAGATAATGTTCACCTGTCCTGATATATGCCAAAAACATTAGCAGCATGGATGAGATCATACGTTCTTGGATAAGTTGAGAATCCTTCGCACCAATCTTGGTAAGTTCCAATAAAACCTCGTTCATAAATTGCACCGAGTGTGTCATGGTCTGAATTTGAGGGAACAACATTCATAACCCACACTGGATATTTCATTAAGGCTGCTGCAAACCCACCAAGATAAGCATTCATGTCCATCACGTTTCTATATTTTCCTTGGTGAAGAGGAACCAGATGCTTGTAATGTGCTATTCTTTCCCTCCACAATTCGTTGTCCTTTTGAAATTTCTCCTCATCGATGTTCGGGATTGAACCACTGCTAATTCGAGGAGGGACGGCAAATGCACGCTTAGGCCATTTTTCTAGTGCCCCACCAGCTATTTTGTCTGAGCTGCTAACTTCTGGCAATGGAGTTATGCATTTCTCCAAATCTTGGTACCTTTTCAATTCAATCAAACAAACAAAATAGCTTGAACAACCAAGAATTTTAATCATGTAATGAAGCTATCATACCCATTGTAGAAAGGACAAATCTTGGATGCAATAATCATAAAACTATTACTGCTATATATCATAACATGTTTTTCCATATGAACAAACGAAAGCATTGAGCTACTCCAAAATGAGATGTTGATTTTGACACCACGAAAGTAGTTTCGGAACTGTAATAAATTTAGTTGCAATTGAAATTAGCTAAAGAATTACCAAGCCGTGTCAGCATTGTCGGATTGGCATATATGTGGTGTTTTATAAACCTGTTTGGTTTGTTTACATCCGACGTGGTTTTTAGGCTTTTGCCAAATGGATAAGTCATCCTTCTCAACCACTTTGGTCCAGCATATGCGTTTTGCCACTTCCTCAATGGAGTCTTGTTCCTGCTTCAAATCCTCTTGGGTCCTCTCCCACCCTCTCCAGTAGGTCTTCCATCGAATAGGTGGCCCAGAGAGAATCCAATAGCCACCAGGCCTCAGAATTCTATCCACTTCGATCAAGTACAAACCATCTGTGAATGGAAATTACACCATTTTAATATCTGTTTTCTTTACTTGAAATCAAACACAACCCGTTTTTTAATTATAGTTTTTGAATTCAACCAATAAATTCTCCCATTTTATAGATCTTCTTGATTAGTAGTACCCTGTGAAAACAAAGGGCCATCATCATATGAGAAATACCATATTTTTGCCAAGGGATCAAGCAACGAGAACAATGAGCCATATCGAACGCCCTTGCCGGGTATGGAGTTCTCTGTGAAGCCATGACACCTATCATTGCTGGAACTCCTCTTTCCAATGCAAACTGGACCTGAGCTTCATGTGTATCCCTTGGTGCAAAGGACATAGCTATGATGTCCCTTTTCAAAAGATAAGCACCCCAACTTGCAACCTTTACAATTCAGATGTGAAAGAAGGAGTTAAGAATATAAACAACACATCCTTCACACCAAAAACAAACATACATGATCCTAAGGTTTAAGTTGAATTTGTTGAATGAACTTCATTGAACAAAAGCAAATAGTATACACACGGTGAGACTTTTACAATACGATGATAAATAATGTAGAAATTTTATATTGAGAGTGCATAGAAATTAGGCTAAAGATTTGTTTTTGGATGTGTGCTTTAGGATTAAGATAGAGTAACTTACACCACACCCGGTATCAATTGCAGTTCTGATAGTACCGGTGGTGAGTGGAATAAGCTCATTAATGTCATCAATGTATGCATCAGCTCCACGTGGAAACATGGTACCTCCTCCAGGGAATCTGAATCTGTCACCTTCAACTTGAATCCAGTTTTGAATGGCTTTCTCAATGCTGAGCTCTTTGTGTGGAATATTGTCATACCAAGCATAATCTCTGCTTTGAGGCCATTTGAAAGGTGGCTTATACTTTGGTGGAGCTGGTATAAGACAAAATAATTGTTCCTCTTTGCTGGGGCAATGCCTCTCCCTATACTTCAACATATTACGGTCAAATCTTCGACCCCTATCTCGATCTTGACACGGAGTGTACTCACTGAGTGATATGTCACATGGTGGGATATCTTGTGTCCCTCCAGAATTTGCTATATCAATTTGATGATGACTTTCAAATTCTAAGTTTGTTGTTGATGATTGAACTGCTGAAGATGCAATGCCTGGTGAACTTGACCCAACATTGCAGTCTACTTTGGAGTAGATATCAGATTGGCTATTGGGTGTTGGAGTGTTCCTCCATGCACCCATTACATATGATAAAATGCACAGTCCACTCACCCCTAAAATCCATGTCAAACGGTTTCTCCTTGTTTCAAACGGAGTATGAGGTTTTGGTGATCCATCCTTCCCCATTTTCCCTTCTGCCTTTTCACCTCTGACCAAATTTTCAAGTAAAGGAGTGATATTTTCAAGTAAAGGAGTGATATGAGTTTATTACGGTCACAATTGTTTGAGATACATGAAGCTGCAACAACAATAACAATGGAATGTGTTAGCCACGTATCCATTATTATGTCAACAGTGAGAAAATGGATTCTGAAATTTAGCAGCAGCATTCTTCTGCCAAACTACCTTCACTATTATTTTGTGTGTATATCAGAAACTACCTTCACATTATTTAATATACACAGTGAAGGTAGTTTCTGATATGGTTAATCTCAAAGTACTGCAATAAACTTATTTAATATAGTAATTACATTAAGAGGGAAAGTGTAGAAGTAATTTATATGAAAAAGTGAAAAAGAAAATATGAGAAAGGGAACAAAAGAACACACCTGAAAGTTTTGAGTGAAATATAGTGTTGATATTCTACACTCAGAATGCAAAGTTGCTCATATAACTGGGGATCTATTATTCTATCCCATTTATAAATAATCCATAGATGAGAAGGTTTTGAAGTGAAGACAAAAGCAGCAAAGGAAAAGAAAAGAAAAGAAAAGGAGAGTGAATTTGTTGTTGTTGAGATAGCAAAGGTGGTGTTGAGAAGAGTGGAAGAATGTGTGCATATATTATATATGAAGATGTTATGAAACAAAAAAATGGTTGAAAATAAAGGAATGTGGGGTTTGTTTGTAGCTTAATTTTGCATCTTCCATTGTCCCCTAGTTTGTAGTTCATCCAGAGAAATGAAAGAAGAAAAGAAAAAAATAAAGTTGGATTTGGTCAAAACACCTTTTTGTTGAGATGGCAAATGATGAGACATGGTAGCCTCCTTTTACTCTTCTGTCACTCATTCTATTAAGATTGATTATTGTTTGTTGCTTTAATACAAACACATGCATATGCAATATATAATAATTAGGTTCATGTTTAATTAATTTTTATCCCTTTCATTCTTATCAACAATTTTATTTAATTTGGATCTTCGAATAAGAAAAGTACTAAAAATATGTATCTAACTCGCAATATGAATCTTTGTTTAGTGTTATACAATGGCATGTTAGGCCAATTTCAATCCAAATGGTCAACCAAATTCAATAAATTCAACATTTTGGCTTAAACAATGAGCTTGATATTTTAGTCTCATGACTGGTAAAAAAGACTAGGCTAAGAAAAGTTTATACTATAATAAAAAAATTCATAAATTTATTATTTTATGATTTTATATTAAAAGAAGTGTCAACCACTTACTTAAATTAGACTGAGTTATATTTATGTAATCTAAAATGACTTTTCTATACGTAACAATAATGATTCGTGATTTTATTTCTTTCGAACGAAAATTTAGTCATTATAATCGGGGTTTGATTCTACCTTTACGAATTAAATGCTTCAAAATTCAAAAACAAGTAAAGTAGTTATACATTTTAGTCCATAATTCAAAATATCGTGATATTTAAATGATAGTATTAATGTTTTTAGATTAAAGAGCGGAAAAGGCAGTTAAATTAAGACTGGACATGTTTGGTAAAACACTTAGCTGGTAAATGAACTAATATCTTACAAGTTTATAATATGTATAATAAAAATAGCTATAAAAAAACAAATTTTATTACGTAAATAAAGTTTTTAGTTTTATACTAAAATATTTTATTAGATAATTATAATTTTAGATTAAAAATAAATAAATTATTATTAAAAATTAGTGCTTTTATTTATTTTTATCTGGACAAGTAATATATTTAAACTGACTCATCTAATGAGTGTTAACCAAATTTTATTTTTTTATTTTTATTATTTTTTATTTTTCAATTTCGAATACTACGTTAAGTTTTTTTTTTATTTTACAAATTTCATTATTTGAAAATTTTTATACAAAAAAAAAATGTAATAAGACATTAGTGATGGAATATATGAAAAAAATAAAATTAAAGATAATAATAAGTAAAAAAAAAAAGAATAATCAAAAGTATATTAACATATAGGTAATAAAATGAATTGAAGAAAAAAAAACTACATTTTAGAGAAACTAAATAAAATAACTTGTACTCTATAAGTCAGAAATTCATAAAATAAATTACTTTTAAGTTAAGGTATGTTCCTAAATATTTCTACGATAATTAAATTAATTTAAAATTTAATAAAAACAAATAATAATTAATTTTCTGATTTAACCAAACATAATATAATTTTATTTTTTTACTTTTTCATTTTCATTTTCATGCATTATGATGACAACGTGTATTACCAATTAGATAGGTCAAAATATTATATTAGTGTTGATTGAGTTACTGGATTAATAATCGAATTATATATATATATATATATATATATATATATATATATATATATATATATATATATATATATATATATATATATATATATATATATATATATATATATATATATATATAATGAATTAGGCTTGATTATGTTTTAATTATGTGGTATTTTGAATTGAGTTTTATAAAAAAAATCTGTTTATTGGATATTTTAAGTTTTTATAATTTTGATTGATATATAAATTTATAAAAAAAAAGTTAAATAAATAACACGTAAATCTCTCATCACTTAGCCCCTATTCACTTATATGAGTTAAGTAATACTAAGTGCACGTAACAAATCTTCTGTAATACACTTTATACACTAAACAATAGTATTTTTAGCTACTGCAATTGAAATCTAATACCATCACACCAAGTAAAATTTATCAAATCATATATTCAATTTGAATGCATTCTCACACACTAAAATATTATTATATACAAATTACATATTTTATTAATTGCTTAAATTCATTCTCAAATTGCTTACATTAAAACCCATTAAATGATTCTTATTCAAGTCTAACCTAAAGATTTCATTTCATTTTATATATATATATATATATATATATATATATATATATATAATTTGTTAACTTCCCTAAGCTCTTTATTCAATTGATACATATTGTTAAGATGTACCAAATTTTGACAGATAAGAATATTTTCATATATTATAAATTCTATATTTTAAGTTTAAGAGTATTTGAAAAATTTTCATTTTCAAAATTAAAAAACAAAAAAAAATCCCAAATCCTTATTCAATTGTAATCTATTTAAACCCTTGCTCAAAAAATAAAAAATAAATATATATATATATATATATATATATATATATATATATATATATATATATATATATATATATATATATATATATATATATATATATATATATATATATAAATAAACTCAATTGTAATCTATTTAAAGGCAAAAGTCGACCCATAATCCATTTTGTAAATACCATTTCTATTCTATATTATTACACAATCCACCGTATCTTATAATTGACAATTCTATTTAATTATTTTAACTTATACTTATTTCATACTTATGATAAAGTTGTATTGAAAATGTGAAATTATTAAGATTTTATATTTCATAAATAATAAATATTTTTATTAAAATTGATTGTGATTTGTAATAATCGTAAAATAAGAAATAAATAATTGTTTAGCAACATTTAACTTGAATTTTCTTTTTCACAAATAATTAGTTGGCACGAATATTATCTGTAGTTAACTTTGTGAAAAAAATAAAAATAAAAAGACAAGTGCGTCATCGGTGATGTCATTAAATAATTATAAGTTCTTCTTTATTTATTTTAAAGGTATATGAAAAATGGATTTAAAAATGCATTAATTTTTGTAAAAGATTTCAAAATGGATATACAACTTAAGTTTAGTAAAAAAAAACATATAAAGTGTAGAAAGACATAATCATTTTGTAAAAATGTTGAAAATAAAATTTTAAAATCTTCTTAACAATAATTTATAATAGATTAATTTCTATACATAGATAAAACAATTATCACGATTTGAACCATTTAAATTATATGAATATATTTTTATTTAATATTAAAAAATCAAAGCCACTAAATAATATAGTTTTAAAAAAAATGGGATATTGATAAATTACATTTATTTCCAGAATTAAACAGATTAGAAAATAATAGATCAATTTACCTTTTTAATCAAATAAGAATAAATTATTTTCTAAATACATATAGAGTTCATATAATAGTTTTAACGATTCCTTTGCTTTAAAAGTAATAAAATTTTCAAAACAATAATTAATGAAAACTTAAAATTTAAATAGAATTACAATAAACTATCTTATGACTTAAAACAACTCATTCTTTGAAAAAGGTTTCAAAATCAATCTTAAGCCATTTTTGGTGAATCAATGATAATTTTGGATGAATTAGTCTATTTTAACTTTCTAATTATGGATTATTTTTGTCTTTATTATTTCAATCACAACTCCAACATTGAAAGTGATACCCTACCAACCTAGATGGTTCTGAAATTGTTCAAATTGCTCAACTATTTGTTTCTATCTCAATATTGTTATTCTATATTATTTTAAAATACAATATAAAATCATGTTCATACATGCTTTCATGAAATTAGGAATAAAAAAAGTTAAATTAGTACATCTAAATTTATTCATTTAATCATTTATTAGTTATTAAAATGTTTTTATAAAACTGAATACATATGAGTTTATTTGACTTAACTGTAGAGTGGTTTTTGACTCTTCAGAATCTAAGAAAAAAAATAATTATAAATGTATTGGTTGAAGGTTGAACAAAGCTTTTTCTTTATCTCGTGAGGCTTTCAAGCTACTTCAGATGTATTTAATATTTTATATAACCTATTTTAAATAATAACGAAATTGGTATAATAAAAATCATTATCCACAGTTTGATGTATCGACCGTCGTAGAAAACATGGTCAAAACTTTGACCAATTACTTATTTTGATGTTTGATTTTCAATTACTTGAGATGTAGGGAACCAGGAATATTAACGTGTTATAATTCTGACTCGGCACTTACAAGGAAAAAATCTTTATATAAATTAATATTTATAACATAACCAATTTCTACAGTATTTTATAAAAGGGGAAAAAGCCACTGTTATTTATCAAAGAAGAAAATAATTAAAGATTAATATTATGTCTAATTTACTTCTTCTTAAGAAAATGGGCATGTCGTTCCCTAACTTACTTTTAATTTTAAATTGTTTTAAAAAACTATTCATATGTTTATTATTGCTATTTTCGTCTTCGATGTATTTTTTAACTTTAATTATATAAATTAATATGTTTTTGCTGCATTTTTCTCTGAAGTTTTCTATGATTCTAATAACAAATTCAATAATCTATTTTTATTAAAAAAATTCAATACAAAAGCAAATTTTGACCAAGTGAATTTTCTCAACTTAGCCTAAGATATTCTTTGTTGGTAAAATAATAGGTAAGATGTTGTTGAGTAGTATATGTTCTCTTGGCTTGGAATAAAAGATAGATAGAAGAAAAGTGTTGGCATTGCCATCTCTTAGAAGGTTGATTTTGACCATTTACAATCCTTTTTTTACTTTATACTAAATAACTAAAGTGTGCAATTGATATATGTGTGCATTGTAACACTTAGATTTTTCTTTGGAGGTAATTTTTAAAATAATAAAAATAAAAACTTTACAAAAATATTATAAATATTCATTATTTATTTTATTAAAATTCTATTTTTTTAAAAAAACTTCATTCTCTTTAAAATATTTTTAAAATTCCAAAATTTGAAATTATTTATTTTAAAATTAAATTATATCACGAAGAAGATAATAACTAGTGAATTAAGGTGGTCAGTTACTTTTTTTTTCATAGTAAGAGTTTTAATCTTTACTATAGATTTAACTATATTTTTAGATTTTGATTAGGGAGAAGGGTTAATAATTTAGAGTTTTGAAAGTTTTAGTAACATAATGAGCTTCTAAAATAAGAAAAAAATATTCATCTCCTAATTTATGGTAATAAATTATTCTTCAAATTGCAACAACTCTTTATGTGTACTGGTTTTGAAATATATGAAGTCATACAACTACGTAATATCATACAAGTAATAATGCGATTGTTTAAGCATTGAGAAGATAAATGTGTTTAATGTTTTTTGAATATATTAGACTTTACCAATATCATCATTCAAGCATTGAGATGATAGTTTCTTAAGAGATGAATGAACATTTAAGTGACAAAGTGATCAAGTTATCTCTCTTTCCTTTGGAGAGAGTAACTAAAGAAATAAATGGTTGTTTGAGTAAAAGAGAGAGACCATATAGACTCTCTCCTCTTTGGAGTTGGTAAGAAATATGTGATCGTTTGAGTAAAAAAGTTTTCCTCTGTTTAAGAAATATAAGGCTCTTTAAACGATAAATATTTAAGTGACATGTAATTGATGGTGATATGTATGTTTAATAAAGTAATTCTTTTAAATTTATTATAAGAATTCTATTCTTGGGTGATATTCTAACCTCACCCATAAAAAGAGGTTAGAATATCATACATATAACACAATATACACCATACAAATTCTTGCATTTCATCATCATATTCTATAGTATGTGTGTATTAAACCTAACTCAACCCCACAAAACCTGCTTGTAAGGTGAAGTTTACACCTCACTTATATATTATAAATTGGTCTCATCTCTAGTCGATGTGAGACTTCCAACATATATTTTAAGGGTGTGTTGTGGCCTTTTAAGGGTGTGTGGTGAAAACCATAAGATGATATTATGTCCTAAGGTTGTAATATCAAGCATGAAACTCATTATGAAATAGTTAAAATTATGATGACATACATTGAAATATGAGGTGATGGTAAGCCGAATAAGGTTTCTGTAGTAGACTATATTACAAAGTAGGTGCAACTATAGTGATATGAAATGAATGAGGTTTGTCCAGTAGACTATTACAAAGTATGTGCAATCATACTCAGAAAAAATTCAGGATCAAATTTTAATATTGTAAATGTTAATATTTGGTAGGACATATTTAATATAAATATTTTGAGAAACATCAAGCATGATAAAATAGTTTAAATCATTTGTAATTAAGAAATTTTGTATTTTTTTATAAAAGTTATTCAATAATATTTTCTTGTGACGTTTTATCGTATGTGAATGTGGTTTGACTAATATAAGTGTGGTTAGAAATTTAAAGTTAATAGAAAGTTTTACATGAAATAAAAATGAATAAAAGGAACAACATATAAAAAAAATACAATAACTTATTGTTCTAAGATTTTGGGTTTAAGATAGTATCCCATATCTTTATGATTTGTTCATCACTGATTTATATCAAATTTTTTGGATATCTCTTTTTAAAAAACCTAATAGTGATATAACAGTCTATGATTATCTTAATACCAGTTCAAACATGTATATACCATAGGTAAAAAATTGTAAAGTTTAAAGATTCTTTATATATAAAATTTTCCATTTCAAAAAAGCACGTTCCATTAGAGCATAACAGTGATGCAACTTGGACAAATAATTTAGATGACAAATTAGATTTTTTATATAAGAGTTAATTTTCTAATTAAAAAAATCTTCATTTCGTTTCCTCAAAACAAATATACATAATAGTAGAATAAAAAAATAGAACTGTTATAATAAATTTTAAAAAATTACAATAAAATAAATTAATTCAAATCATAATCAGTAATCACAATTTCAAATCAATACAAATATTAATAAAATATTTCAATTAATTATAATAAATGACTTTAAAAGTAACATACATATCAATAAAATATTTGTAATATAATTCATTGTAATTGTAGTCAATATGGCTTTCTTGTTATTTTTTTTTAAAGAAGTCGTAATTCTCTTCTTCAATTTGGCATTTGTTTTTTCTGCACTTTTAACAAAACTAACTAAATTACGTCTTTTTCACCTTTCCAAACAACATAAGTTTTTCCGGTAACCAAACAGAACGTTAACAAAGTTTTTTTTAGAACATAAAATAATAAAATCGAATTTAATATTACTCCTGACGGAGCTAGTTTTTGAGTTTGGAAGAAACAAATGATAAAAAAAATTATTTAATAAGTATATAAATTAAAAAATGTACGAAAAATATTTATAATTATGTGTTTAAAACCATTTGAGGATACATTTAGAAAATGTATTTACATAAAAAATAATTAAATATTTTAAAATATAATATTACAAGTTACTGGCTTCACGTTTCACTAAGAATGTTCCTAAATTTATAATTTAGATTGATATACACAAATTATATTTGGTGAAAACTTTCTTTCACTGGTGCTATAAAAGTCTACTATATCAAAATAATAACGAATAAAAAATACTTTCAACTTTTCAAATAACACATGAAAAGAATGGTATGCTTCTTTGCTACAGAGTAAAAGAAAAAAAATCATAATTAAATGAGATAATATCTGTCGATGTGTCTGAATAAGTTAATTTCATACAATTATACTACAATATTTTGTCAAAAATAAAATCTTCAAATGGCCGCTATAAAAATATAACAATTTTCCAACTATAACGAACATCATTAATTGTATTAATTTTCGTAAATCAAAATCATAAAAATAATATCATATATATATATATATATATATATATATATATATATATATATATATATATATATATATATATATAGATAGATATGGAGAAAGGTCAAAGGACCCAATGTTGAAGTTTCAGATTTTAGCTTTTACACGTGCTTTCATGATATTCGATAAGAAAAAGACGCGTAAACCCCAATATTAATTGTCTTTTTCGGAAAATTATTTTTGCACAAGTGTTAAAAATTATATTGTAATATATATATATATATATATATATATATATATATATATATATATATATATATATATATATATATATATATATATATAATTAAAACTAACCATTTCTAAAACTTCTATAATTTCTTAACAATATGTATGTTTTTTAATATTAATATATGTATTTTAATTTTGTAATAAAATAATTAATAATTATTTTCCTAACCTTCGTATAAAAAATTATTTAATAAATTGTTTCCATCAACAACAAGTTAAAAATATAATCTTTAAAATGAGAACTATAATTCTTTTTTTCTATCCCATGCATATTGATTTTGTCAAGATAAAACAAAACAATTATGACAATAAAACTCATTCTATGATCATAAAAAACAGTTTTACAGGCAAGGCTCGAATTTGAAATAACTAATTAAATTATAATAATATTTTATACTGATTAAGTTCATGCACAAGTTAATTGGGTTTCTTATCCTTTTTTTTTTAAGTTCAATATTAGATAAGTTAGCTGAGAAAAATGATATTCTAAATTAGTTTGGTCTTCCTTAATTTTTTTATATGTTTTGGTTATCTTATTTTAAGTTCTTTGCATTAGTAAAAGTTAATCACTTTGTAACTATATTGCTTGAAATTCTAGCAATTTCCATGTAAGAAAAATTATTTTAAACTTGATTGTTGAATCGTGTATGATGGTTAGTATTTGTGATATTGTAATTGATACATTAGAAGTTAGATTAGATGAGTATTAATGATCTCATATTTTTTAACTAGTTAGTAACTTAGAAAGTTCAAGATGAGTATTGGTAGTTATTTTTAAGGTTTAATTACTTTATTTTTATTTTGGTTAAAAAGTTTTTAAGTTGATGTAAATTAATATTTTGTTTCAACTATGTTTTAATTTTTGAAAAAGTATCTCAATTAAGTATTAAAGAAAAAAATACTAACAACGTTAACAATATGTCATTTGTTAATTTATGATTTAAAAAATATATATATATTTTGTTGTCCAGGTTCCTAGTACGATAATGATATGTGTTAATGTAGATATCAAGTGTTATTGTTTTAATTTTAATTTAGTTCTTATATATATTTATTTGATTCAATTTAATTTCAATTCTTTCTCAAGACGATGATTATTGTCTTTCTCCAAATTGAAACCAAACTTATTATTTGTATAAATGTTACATTGATATTTTTTATTAAAAATGACTTTTTAACATATTACATTATTATATATTAGTAATCTATTTTAAGATTAAAACTAATTTAAGTATAAATATTTTTACAAAAAAAAGTATTTAAAAATAATATATTATTAATCCATTTTTTATAAAAATAAATTAATTAATATAAATAATATATTTAGTCCTCTTTTAATTGAAACCAAATTTATTATTTGTATAAATGTTATATTAATATTTATATTAAAATTTATTACAAATAAACATGATTAGTAAAACATGTGTTAATAATATATAATAATGTAATATATTAAAAAGTCACTACTTTTAATAATCAAAACATCAGGATAACACAAGTAATAAAATTAGTTTCAATTTGGAATTGAACAATATAGTGACATGTGTCACACTAGGGACTCGACACGTGAACAACAAAAAATGAAACAAAAATTACATATTGATACATGACATGTTGTTAATGTTATTAGTATTTTTTAAACAAATCTAATTTAGACACTTTTTCAAAATTTAAGATGCAATTGAAATACAAAGTTATTCGGATATCAAGTTAAAACTTTTTAACCAAAGTGAAGATCAAATAAGTAATTAAATCTATTTTTTGATAAGTATACATTCCACTGATTTAAAAAATATGCTTTGATAAGATAGTTAGATGGTTAGTTTTTGTTCCTAAATGAGTTATAACTTTGTTGCATAATTTTTTTTAACAAGAAGTTGTTGTTTGAGTTTATCACTTAAACGTTCACAAAATATTGAAAGAATATGGATTCTTATTTAAACGACATTACATAATTTGAGCAAGAAGAATCTAATAATATCTTTTTTATTGTTTATTGTTAAGGAAATAGTCACTCAAACAATGCTATTATATCAAATTCTTAATTTAAATCAAATATTAATTTATGAAAACAATGTGATTAACAAAAGTCTTCTAATACGTCTTTAAGTTATTCTTTTTGTGTTGATCTATAGTGGAAGTGATAATAAATATAATTAATTAAAGTAAATCTTAAAGTAAATGAAAATATTTTGAGTTGTTTGTACTAACAAATACATTAGATTTTGTTTATAATAATTTATCTTTCTCTTATCATATTCAAAAATTGTTATAATCATATTTTATATATAAACAATATATATAGATGTTGTATTATATTGTGTTGTCTGATGATCAATGAAAATAAATAAAACATAACAGTTAAGAATTGCATTTAAAATATTTGACTCTTTAAAAGTAAATAAATATATAAAGTAAAAAAATGATGTATTTATTATTCATTCAGAGTCAAATAGATTATAAGTTATAATTTAAATATGTTTTTATTTTCCAGTTCAAAATAACTTATTTGGTTTTTTTCATGAGAGTAGGCATATATATAATAAATTATGCAATTAATCTTACCAGTTGACTTTTGTTTAATAACTACACAGCTGTTATTACAAATTCTTAATTGACTCAACTTTTTTTGTTAATTGGAATATGAGAAGTGATATTTTAAATATTCATAAAGAAAGTAATTGAAGTGTAGAAAAAAAAATATTTGTATTGGCAGAGAAGAAAGGGAATATTAGAATAATAAAATGAGATGGTGAAAAAAAGTTGAAGCATTGGAAGGCAATGGAGGAAGAGGAAAGTGGAAAAGAAAGGTATCTGATTCGTTTGGAGAGAAAAACAAGGAAAGTGAGGAAGTAAGAGTAGACTCAGTCAATTTGTAAATTTCTAAAAAATCCAAACTCATCATTCATTCATTCATTCCAATCTTAGACACGCACGAGGCAATCTTTTTCCTTTCTCTTCTCTTCTATTCTCCGATAATATTATTGTTTTTTAGTTTAACTAAACAATGGTAATAATTATAATATTGTTTTTTTTCATTTTTTCAGTTTTTAACCTTCTTTGCCGTACCACAAAGTGGTGGGTGTGGGTAGGTATTCCTGTGGATGCACAGTGCAGACTGAACAAACAAACACAGCGAAGATCCCTATGAAAATTGTTTCGATTTCTGGATCAAGCTCCAATTTTGAAGATAACCAAGGTCAGCAAACATCCCATGTTTTCCTTCTCCTCTCTGCTTCTTCTCTCTTTTCTACGTTTCATTCTCCAAAATCCATGTTTTTTTCTTCTCTTTCCTAGTTCCTCTTTTGTTTCTCTCTTGGATTCGCCATAACTGGTCCTGATTTGTGTGCTTTCAGATACCCTTTCCACCCAATTGAAGTAAAACTCATCCGTTCATTTCAGAATTGTTTGTTCCGTAAGAAAGGAATCTGCTTGAGATTAGCTGTGGGAATTGGGGAAAGGTGGGAAATGGATGGGGGAGAGGATCAGTTTTATGATACTCGTGAGGAATTGTGCTCTGTCTCTGATGGGGGTTCGGATTGTTCAGAGTCAGATGAATCTAGTTCTGGTAATTACGGACATGTTACTAGGCACAAGGTTTGGGCAAAGGACCTTGGAAGTGTTAAGCAGAGACGCCAGAATTTCTTGAGATGGATGGGTTTGGAGTCTGATTTGAATTATTCAACGAAGGGAGTGGAGTTTCAAGATCAACCTTGTGGAATTGACCGAATCACTGCTACAAGTGGGGCGGTTTTGAGGACTTCTCTTGCTGTTGAGGAGGGTCTTCCCTCTACCTCAAACCAGATTGTGTTGGATTCCTTGTCTGGTGAGGCTTCGGGTTCCCGAGAAAATCGCGAGAATTCGGCGTGTATGATAAGGAATTTGGATGATGGAACACAGTATATCGTGGATAAGCTGGGTCAGGATGGAACTCTTAGTACACTGCGTGTTTTGGGTTCGAACCAATTGATTAGCTTGGAGGAGTTTCAGAGAAATACTGGGCCTTCATCGATGGTTCGCAGACATTTGCAGAGAGATGCTGAAAACACAAGGTTGTTAGGAGTTGGAAAAAGAAAAATGAAGAGGGGTTGGCTAAAGAAACTGGATTCTATTGCTTGTTTTGTTAATAATCACGGGCTTGATGAAACTAAGTGCAAAGACTGTGATTCAGTGGATGGAAGTGGGATACAAAGAGTTCGAGTTCATTCTTATAGGAAGCGGTTTAAGGAGCTTTCCTCCCTTTACACGGAACAGGAGTTTAAAGCACATAAGGGTGTTATTTTGACAATGAAATTCAGCCTTGATGGAAAGTATCTGGCTAGTGGTGGTGAAGATGGCATGGTACGTGTGTGGAAGGTGGTTGAGGATGAGAGATCAAGTGAACTGGACATTGTGGACAATGATCCATCAAATATATATTTCAAAATAAATAATTTTTCATGTATTGCTCCCCTTGGTGTAGATAAAGAAAAATTAGTCAAAACGGAGAAGTTGAGAAGATCCCCTGAAGCAACCTGTGTGATTATGCCACCAAGGACCTTCCGTATATCGGCAAAACCTTTGCACGAATTCCAAGGTCACAGTGGTGACATTTTGGACCTTGCTTGGTCCAAAAGAGGGGTTAGTTTCTCCCATAGAAAGCAACCTATTATTTATCTTCTTATATTTTGCGCTATCTTTAAACTTGCATATTACTTTTCTATGAAATTGAACTTACTGTCGTTTATATTCTTCTTTATATGTTGCAGTTTCTACTGTCATCCTCTGTTGATAAGACAGTGCGCCTATGGCATGTGGGAATTGATAGATGTCTTAGAGTTTTTCCACACAATAATTATGGTGAGTCTGTATTCTCTTGGCGTAGTTATGTATGTTGATACATGATTTGCAAAATACTGGTTGTTCTGTAATGTGTTTCTCTAAATTTTTCATATTTTTGCTGAATAACGGTTTCTTACGTTTGCCTTTGATGCAGTGACATGCGTCAATTTCAACCCCATCAATGATAATTTTTTCATCAGTGGCTCAATTGATGGAAAAGTGCGCATCTGGGAAGTTGTTCACAGTAGGGTTAGTGATTACATTGATATCAGAGAGATAGTCACAGCCGTGTGCTTCCGCCCTGATGGAAAGGTCTGTTTCACTATACATTTAACGGTGAAAGTTTGTGCGGGAAAATATGTTCTGCTTTGTTCCTCAAATTTGTTTTCTTTTATTCTTCCAGGGCACAATTGTGGGTACCATGGCAGGCAATTGCCGTTTCTACGATATCCAAGGTATGCACGTATTTGGCTCGATAACTGTTTGGATCTCCACGTATTGTGATCTTTAGCCACCTAAACAGAGAAACATAAATGGCTTCATGAAAGCATATTCAGGTTATTGGTTTGTTGGTTCATGTGTACATTTAGTGTCAGTGATATTAGTTGTATATTGCTCTTTGTTCTGTATATATACGCCTTGTTCTTAGGCCTGCAGGTCAATTTTACTTTGAGTAGCTCCATTATATTGAGGATTGGATAAACATATTTTGTTGATGTCCCTTTTTCCTGGATGTGCTTTTATTTTTTTATCCCTTTTAAGGATTAATTATCCTCCTTCCCCTTTGTTGTGTTTTTCTCCCAGCCTTAATACATCTCTTTTCTTACAAAAAAATAAAATAAAATTATGAACTTACACTGTTTGGACAAAAAACTATGAGGTCGATGTGCATATGGTCAAACTTTGGATTACTATTTGATTATTTTGATGTTATAATCTGCCTGTAGTATATAGAACAGAGTCCACAACCAATGATCTCACAAAGGATTATGAATAGCAGCATTTAACAATCTTCATATTGTTGAATTCTCTTGTCTAGATAAACATCTGCAATTGGATGCTCAGTTGTGTTTACGAGGAAAGAAGAAGACATCAGGGAAAAGGATCACTGGCTTTCAGGTTGTTTACTTCTCTCACTCTTTTTCTAGTTTGAAAAATGCTTTTCTAGGACACCCTATACAAAATTATTGAATGCTGATCATTAATCACATCATATATGATTAATTTTTGCAGTTTTCACCTACTGACCCAAGCAAATTATTGGTTGCGTCTGCTGATTCACATGTCTGTATACTTTCTGGAGATGACATAATCTACAAATTCAAGGGTAGGTTTCCACATGTTTTCCTTATCTGAAAACTCTTTCTGAAGTGCATCCCATCCCTAAGCCTGATTCCTCTCTTGCTAGATCTTTTTAAGTAGGACAAAGCTTACATGCATAGAAACTCGTAGTGCTGTTCTGGAATAAAAATTAGAGTTTTATATCACTAATCTGCATATTAAGGTTTGCATTAAATATCAACTTACGTTACCAAGGTAGAGCTCCTATTCAAATTGGAGAACAGCACCAAAAACACTCAAAGAGCTGAAATCCCATCTACATTTCTTCCTTTTTAAGTATCAGAAGCAAGCACTACTACATTGTTGTATTTAGGAAATATAGTACATAAATTATTACTTATTCCTCTTCTTTGCCTGCAGGCTTAAGAAGTGCAGGTCAGATGAATGCTTCCTTCACCACTGATGGGAAACATATCATCTCCGTAAGTGAGGATTCGAATGTATGTATCTGGAATTACAATGGCCATGATAGGAGTAATTCCAAAGCAAAGAAAATTTGGTCTTCAGAGAGTTTTCTCTCCCACAACGCAGCAATCGCTGTTCCTTGGTGTGGCATTGAGTCAATCCCAGGAACACTCTTATCGCCATCACTAGGAGGGGATGCAAATCAGAAGTGTTCTCTGCCTTCGCCGGATTGTTTCTTCTTGAGTCGGGGATTTCTGTCAGAGTGGATCCCAAAGGTTTCTGCAACTTGGCCTGAGGAGACACTTGTGGACTCATGTCAAACACAAACTGTGGTTTCTCCTACAATGTGTAAATCAGAGTACAAGTTCTTGAGAAGTGCTTGCAAGGGAATGTCTAATTCCCACTTGTGGGGCCAAGTAATTGTGACAGCAGGATGGGATGGATACATAAGAGTGTACCAGAATTATGGATTACCTGTTCGTGGCTGAAACCAAGGTTTAGGCTCATTTTCTGGGGCACTCCAAGGTTAGTTGCTATGCTCACATAGCAATATAGGGTTCTTGCATACAGTGGAATTTGCTACAATGCAAAGATTTTCATTGTTTTCAAGTGTAGTAGTATAGCAGCCATGGCAATACTTCAGTACCTGATTGGAGATTGCCTTCACATGATAGTATTCTTTATACCAAGTCAATATCAATTATATGATTCTTTAATTTTTAAGGACTGTTGGTTAAGAGAATTGTAAGTTTCATTTTTGCTGATGGTCCTAGTCGAGTTGTTGTAATTCATGACCATGTGTATATACAGAGGATTCTATCTTAATTTATACAAGAATTTTTGCTTACAGAACCTGAATTCAGGAAATGCAAAATGACTTTGTGCATGCATAAATAAATAGCCAGAATGAAAAAATATTGTTCATTTTGAACCAAGATTTTTGATATCATTCTAAAAAGTCTCTTACTAATAAAATTATCTTATGTGTATATAAATATATGTTCATTTCTTATTTTTATCTGATGTAGACTTTGTTTTATCCTATAACTTGATCATTTATCTTAATTTTTATTTGAAAAATCATCATATAGAACAAAAATGTCATTATTATATCTAGATGAGTATTGGAAGACAAAATAAATTATTCAAAAAAAGATTCTGAGGAATCAATGGTTTAAAAGTTATAATAGGGATAATAGTCTGTCTCTAACATTAATTTCTGTCACAAAAGCTTAACGAACGATCTTATCACCCTTTTATCCCTTTGGGTCTCTACCATTTGTAGTTTTCATTTTGATGTGCATAAAATTCTTGTGTGATAGTTGTTTTCCACTGCAAGCTTATAATCAGGAGACAAATGTCAGTTGCATAAAAAAGCGATTGCATGTAAAGTAATGGATGAGACTGTTTTAAGCCACTAGTTTTACTTTCTATAAGGTATAAGTATAAAAGATTCTTGTGAATTCAACATTGCCCTAATCTAAAAGTTTATGGTTTATCCTATTGTTTATGCTCACACTGAAACTATAGTGGCAGTCTTTGTTATCATCACTATCATTATTCCAGTTAACTCAAACAAACCAAATACTAATTTTTCCAGAAGGAACACAAAAAATTAAAAGATTTTATCTTGAGATGACCTAAGTGGCATTCGTTTCATTCTGAGTTCAAACCTTGCTTGCAACTGTGACAGTGGTGAATAAAAAGTTTATGGTACTTGACAATTCAGATATTTAAATTTAGTTTCATTTGATAAACTTTATTCTTGGAATATATGAGTTCATGTTTACTTCACTTAATATCCAATTTTAATGCTAAACTGTGTAGGACTAAAAATTAAAAATTCTTTACCGAAATTTTAATTTCAGAATTGAGTTTAAAATATTTTTATTATTAATTTAAAGAATTATATTATTAACAAATGAAAAATAAGTATTAGTGTGACTTCTTAAAAAATTCTTATAAAAACCTCAGATTTATCATATATGGTAGTTTAAAATTAAGTAATACAATGCAAATTTGTTTTATGCGACTATTTTTTTCTTAATAATTCCGAACCAAATAAAAAATATAATGTGAATTACTGAATATGAAATATGCAATTCTTTGCAAAGAGTTAGACTAATTGACTATCATTTAATAAATTAGAAAATTATGTGCAAGGCGCTTTGGAACCAACCTACACCAAAGCAACAATGCAATGTGATAACTATTTATAATTAATAAAGTATTAAATAAAATTAAAGCAAAGCTTTTGAAGTTATAATTATTTTTATGAAGAAAAAAAAGTATTAGGATTGATTTTCAATGGATTCTTCCTTCCCAACCAAAATTTAGTTATTAGATCATTAATTAATTGCCCAAATTAGTGATTAAATGATATGCATAGAAAAGCTGGATGCAATAAATATCTAAAATTGGGCCATGTTGGACCATAAAAAAGTGGGCCAGAAGAGTTTGATGAAAGGTTTTGTTCCTATCATAAGATATCATGTGGATTACGCTATCAGAACTGGATCAGTCATTCGATGAAGTGCCAAATCCAACATAACATAATCATCCAAGTGGATACTTTACCTTCCACAAGTTTTGAGAAATATTTAAATTTATTCATTTTAATATTATTTATGCTTTCATAATTTTTTTTTTTCAAATTTGCATCAATATTGATATTTACAGAAGATGATGATAACAATAATACTAATACTAATAATAATAATATAACTTAATAGATTGATATTATTTTAGGAAAAATCATTTGGTGACAATTATTATTCCTAGCATGTGTAAGTTATACGTTATAGATTTTGTTCTTCACAAGCCAAAAAATTTATAAACATTTTAGTTTATTCATTTATTCATTTGAGGTTAATTTTGTGTGAATTACTTAAATCCCGACTTGAATCGGATAAGTTCAAGCATAATTCTTATCTAAAAATAAGTTATACCAAATCAAAACCTGCCAAGGAATTTTATTTTTTCAAAACTTACTAATTTCCCTTTTCAAGGGTCTTAATTTGTTTAGATTTTATTTATTTATTTATTTATTATTATGATAGTTATGAAATAGTATATTATTAGATATTTTTTGTGAGCTCAGCCATGTGGTTTGGTGCTTTGAATTGAAGTTCTTCTTTCAATCATAAAGAAACACGCAGGTTCGGATCATGCACACAAAAGAGGATATGGTTAGATTTCCTATATCTATTCATTGGGAATGTAAGATAACAGAGAAAAAGGGAGAAAGAGAACCAGAGAACAAAGAAGAAAAGAATCGTATTGAATGAAAAAAAGTTAAAAAATACAACAAGGTAAAGGAATATATACAGCAAGTAAAAAGAGCTTCCTAGACCGAACGTCCTAAAAGGGAACGACGAGCGTTCCAGTCGAGCAAAGGACGAGCGGTGTGAACAACAGTCGCTCGACGAGCGTTCCTATCGAACGGAACGAACGACAAGCACGATGTCGAGCGACCCTGTCGAACGGAACGAACGACAGGCACAATGTCGATCGTTCCTGTCGAGCGATAAGACGAGCGACAATAACCAGATGAAGACGAACGGCAAGCGGCAACGATCAGATGAAGACCCGATGTCGAGCGACCCTGTCGAACGGAACGAACGACAGGTACGATGACGATCGTTCCTGTCGAGCGATAAGACGAACGACCAAAATAACTCTATCATCCCCCCTCAAGATGAACATGAATGTTATGCATGTTTAGCTTGGAAGTAACCATATTGAAAGGAGAAGGATAAAGCGATTTAGTGAAAACATCTGCAACTTGACTGGTAGAGGAAACATGCAGAAGTTTGATGAGACCATCTTGAAGCTTCTGTCGAGTGACATGACAGTCGATATCAATATGCTTTGTGCGTTCATGAAAAGTGGGATTCTTGGCAATATGAATGGCAGAGTTGTTGTCACAGTAAACAGAATAAGGTGTCGGGCACGATATATGTAAATCTTGTAAAAGATATTGCAGCCATTGTAATTCACAGGTTAGTGAAGCTAAAGACCTGTATTCAGCTTCAGAAGAAGATTTGGAGACAGTAGTTTGTTTCTTTGATTTCCAGGATATAAGAGCAGTGCCAAGAAAAACGCAAAAACCAGAGACAGATCTTCTAGTGGTAGCACAGGTAGCCCAATCAGAGTCAGAATATGCGTGAATGCGGAAGGAATTATTAGCAGCATATAAAAGACCAGAACCGGGAGCATTCTTTAAATATCTAATAATTCTCATGGCTTGTTGCATGTGAGGTTGGCGAGGAGTGGAGATAAACTGACTGAGTTGTTGAACAGCAAAGGAAATGTCGGGCCGTGTATGAGTGAGATAAAGAAGACGACCAATGAGGCGGCGATAAGAAAAAGGATCAGTAAGAAGAGTGCCTTCATCAGCATGAAGTTTGATGGAAGGATCAGCAGGAGTAGAGGCAGGTTTACAACCTAACATACCAGCTTCAGAGATTAATTCAAGACAATATTTTCTTTGATTAATACATATCCCAGCTTGAGATCTAGCAATTTCAAAACCCAGAAAAAACTTGAGATCTCCAAGATTTTTGATGTGAAACTTGTTGTTTAGATGATTTTTGACATTGGTGATTTCAAATAGGTCATTTCCAGAAAGAAGAATATCATCAACGTATACCAGAAGAACAGTGATAGCAGTAGGAGAATGTTTAATAAAAAGAGAGTGGTCAGCAGTGCTTTGTTTAAAACCAAGAGAAACCAGCTCATATGTGAGTTTATGATTCCAGTTCCTGCTTGCTTGTTTTAAACCATAAAGAGACTTGTTAAGTTTGCAGACAAGATTGGGAGCAGAAGAACGAAGACCAGGAGGAGGCCTCATGTATATCTCTTCAGATAAATCACCATGAAGAAAAGCGTTGTCGACATCCAATTGATGGAGAAACCATTTATTGATGGCAGCAATAGCAAGAACGAGCCGAACAGTAGTGATTTTAACAACAGGTGAAAAGGTTTCATAGTAATCCAATCCTTCAGTTTGAGTAAAGCCTCTTGCCACTAAACGAGCTTTATATCTATCAATAGAGCCATCCGGTTTGTGTTTAATACGATATACCCAACGACAACTGATAGGTTTCTTTCCAATAGGAAGATTAACCAAAGTCCATGTCTGATTTCTTTCAAGGGCAGCAAGTTCAGAATTCATAGCCTGTTGCCAACATTCAAACTTGCTAGCTTCTTTAAAAGAAGAAGGTTCAACTTGAGCAGAAATATTATGACAAAAAGAAGTGTGGTTAGAGGAACAATTATTATAAGAAAGAAACAAATGCATGGGATATGGGGTAGTATGAATAGGTTGAATAGCAGAAGTGATACCACAGTAATAGTCATTTAGATATGTAGGTCGAGTTTTATTTCTAAGAGAGATGCGTTGTTCAACAGTAGGAGTAATGATATTATCAGAGGGGTGAGGAATGTTACAAGGAGAATTATTTGTAGCAGTGGAAAAAGGTAAAATAGTAGGAAAATCAAAGAGAATAACATCAGAATTAACATCATTTGTAGGAGAAGAAGGTGAAGTAGAACAATTTTTATAGGGAAAAATATGTGTTGGAAGTCCCACATCGACTAGAGATAAGGCCAAATGATAATATATAATTGAGGTGCAAACCTCACCTTACAAGCCGGTTTTGTGGGGTTGAGTTAGGCATAAACTCACTTTCTAATATGGTATCAGAACCAGGTTAGAGCCTATCCTAGCGAGTTCTAAGTGGGCATTCTATTCTTCTCTTCCACCCGCAATCGGGCCGCTATCGGACCACCCAATTTCTACTATCACGCACGAGATGTCTATACCTCGGCGTGAAGGGGGTGTGTTGGAAGTCCCACATCGACTAGAGATAAGGCCAAATGATAATATATAATTGAGGTGCAAACCTCACCTTACAAGCCGGTTTTGTGGGGTTGAGTTAGGCAGGATCGTAACCTGGCTCTGATACCATGTAAGATAACAGAGAAAAAGGGAGAAAGAGAACCAGAGAACAAAGAAGAAAAGAATCGTATTGAATGAAAAAAAGTTAAAAAATACAACAAGGTAAAGGAATATATACAGCAAGTAAAAAGAGCTTCCTAGACCGAACGTCCTAAAAGGGAACGACGAGCGTTCCAGTCGAGCAAAGGACGAGCGGTGTGAACAACAGTCGCTCGACGAGCGTTCCTATCGAACGGAACGAACGACAAGCACGATGTCGAGCGACCCTGTCGAACGGAACGAACGACAGGCACAATGTCGATCGTTCCTGTCGAGCGATAAGACGAGCGACAATAACCAGATGAAGACGAACGGCAAGCGGCAACGATCAGATGAAGACCCGATGTCGAGCGACCCTGTCGAACGGAACGAACGACAGGTACGATGACGATCGTTCCTGTCGAGCGATAAGACGAACGACCAAAATAACTCTATCAGGGAAAAAAATATATCATCTTATTCACTTAATTCCATAATGGAAAGAAAATGTATATATTAGTGTTACAGATGACATTTGATAGATGGTGACTTTGAAACTGTAATATTTTAAATAAGATAAAGAATAGTTTTTAAGATAAAAATTAATAAAAAATGAAAGTATTAAATGTCAAGTATATAATAATATTAGTTTATCGTAGTTTAGAGTCACACCTTACATTTCATAATGATGTGATATGTGATTATTAACATTTGTATGTATAATAATAGGATAATAACAATGGTTATATTACAATATTTTGTTTATAAAAAAGAAGAAGTAATATTTTGTTTAATAAAACTCAGTCTTATGTGTTTTGTTGTATGTTATAACGTTTCGATAAAAGCAGACTGACTTTTAAATAAAGAATTAGTATATTATATTAAAAGTTTGGTGCTGTATATTTTATATTTTAGAAACTTCAAATCTTTTATATATATATCTATATCATTATGTACTTTCTTATTATGATAGCATTTTTCTGGGCGTTACTTTCTATATATTATAGCCTTAGTAGAACAGTAGACAACTGCATCTTTCGATTATGTTTGATAGAAATAATTAATAATTTAATTGAAAGTTGAAAATTCAATTTTTTTAGTTAAAAACAATAAACCTAATTATACGTAAATGTTTGGTAAAAGAAATTATAAAATTGGTTGCCAAAACAAATCTTATACATATATATTATTATTTTTTTAATCTTTTACCTACATATATTATATTTTTGTGTACTTTCTAATTGTTTGGCTTATCATGAAATTAATTTGCATATCCAAGGTATTTTGAAAAATTAATATATGTTTTGGTATGAATTTTTATTTGGTATTTTAATTTAAAATGCATACAATTATAACTTTTTTTAAGTGTTTGATAGTGAGGAAAGAAAAATATATCATTTTAATATTAAATATTTAATAATATTATATTTCTTTTACAAGGTTTTTATTATTTTATATTAATTAATTAATACTGAAACAGTAAAAAAAAATACTAGTAATGTATATTCGTAGAGATGAAACAACAATTTTATATTCATTGAATTTAGATTAGGAATGAGAGAGAAATTTTTTTAAAAAATTGATGTGTAATAATGAAACGGTCTCGTTGTCATTTAAGCAAACATTTTTTTTTAATAAAGGCGTTAAAGGATAATTTTATTAAAATAAGCAGTCTAATATTAAATGAAACAATTGAAAAAGAAAATTCATTTAAAGCACCGTGGGAAAAATGCGATAAAAAGTATAATGGATAAAAAGAAAATAATAATAATACTAACTTATGAAGTGACGCGCGAACTAATAATAAAATTGAAAAGTTATAAGATAATAATGAGTTGATAAAGTGATAAAGATCACTCACCCAAAAAAAAAATCCCATGCCAATATGTTTAGAATTCCTAATACCAACCGCTACAACTTTTTCTATATTTTGATTTGTTTCGTAAGAAGATTTTCGCCAAGGCACGGATCCACCTCCTACTTAATCCACCTTCCAAAATATGAATTACAAAACCCAAGAGTTGCTGACTTAGCAGTTGCAAGGATTCTTATTTCTAGTACATCATCATAAAGTCTTATATTCTATATTCTATCATTATGTAAACTGATCATGCATTTATTCCATTGTTTAACAATAAACTTTAATCTATTATGATCTTCATAACATCACCAAATCATTTCTTGGAACCTACGTTACTACATGATGATACAAATCAAACAATTTTAGTATTTGAGACTAAATCTTTAAAAGTTATGTAAAATATAACAATATGTGTCAGACCTCATTAAGAACACACCAAAAATCCTTCTGAGCGGATGCCAGGTGTCAAGCAAAGAGAATTTGGAAATCAGATAGTGGAAGGCAGGTGTCAGCAGATGAGCGGACGTTCTTTTTAACGTGGAAAGCAAAATTGATTTTTTCTGAAAACCCCGTTCCACACTCTCTGCATGCACCCTTCTTCCCCAAAACTCTGAACTTCTCATTTTCTCCTTCTTCTCACTAAAAACTCTCCCTTCTCTCTAAGAAACCTTACCCTTTCTCTTCTTCGATCACCATTCAGGCACCGTAGAAGCGTTTCCGGCGTCCTAAGCTTCATTCTGAACCGAACAGTTTTGAGTTTTGAACTGGTAAGTTTCCTCGTCTTTAGCCGTTCGTTCTCTGGTACATGCAAATCAAGTTCTGGTTGCATGCTGTCATCTTATCTGAACCATTCTTGGTTTTCTGTGGTTTGATTTTAGTTCGAAGAGTGATGAGCGTTGAAAGTAGAAATATTTGTAGACAGACGAACCATACTTCTGCTTCTAGGACGATCGTTCAAGCTAGAGGTAAGGGAAGCTTATTAATTTAATTTTCATGATTATGTGTTGTATGAACGTTCGTTGTGGTTAAATTAAAGTGAAGCATGATTTCTGAGATATTTGATTATATGAAATATGTGTGGTTATTATGTTCTGATGTATGAGGAATATGAGATGTACTATGATAAGAAGGTATGAAGTTATGAAGTGATATGCTAAGAAATGAGTTTGAATATGTATGGATTTTGAATATAAAAATTCCCCTAAGATAGTATGTGTTCGTTACTAAACAGTCTTTGACCGTTCGGTTTTCTGAGTGAACTTGGTTAGAATAAGATTCTTTCATTTGGGAAGAATCCAAGTCGAGGACGAGCGTTTGCATTTCGAAATATTGTGCTTGAGCGTTCGGCCAAACATAGTTCTTTCTTGATATCCTGTGATGAACTTAAGTATGTATATATATATATATATATATATATATATATATATATATATATATATATATATATATATATATATATATATATATATATGTGTGTGTGTGTGTGAAATTGTATATTTTAGTTATTCTTAAATACTAATCCAATAGTATCTTAGTATATTTATCAAGCCTCTTTTATATAAGTTTAGTAGCATCTGGTCTTATACCAAGTGTTCGTCCTAAGCAAGGGTTTGGTCTTACATCAGGCACTCATTCTATCTCCTTTAACTAAGTCTTCTAATACGAGCGTTCGTTCAAACCCACTAGGGTTCGCTCACTATAGTGTTCAGTCTTTAATTGTCATTCGTATTTCTTGATACTAAACCTAAATAATCTAAGTTTTCATAAACGTTCGGTTTCTTCATGGGAAATTCCTCTATGTACTATTCTTTGAAAATCTTGAAGTATCTGTGTACATTGGTTCCGGCCTAGAGCCTTAGTAATGAGCCTGGTCATTTAGGTGTTCGGTTGTAGCTTTTAAGAGTCAGTTCATCTAATTGGCTCATTTTGTAAATTAAGTTCGTTCTATTCGCTTCTCGTGATGTATGATTGTACTCGGTTTCTTTCTCAACCTATCAATAACCCTCTCGGTATTATTCTATACTGGAACGAGAGATTTCTCTGTCTCGTTCCAATAGTTCGGTCTCGTTCTGAGTCAGGGTTGAACGTTCGGTAAATTGTATCCGAACGGATCTTTGGATGAAATGTTAAGTGAGATGATTATTAATGAAAGATGAAGAAAATATGATATGAAAATGTTGTGGATTTTGGACGAGCGTTCCGGGGAGGAACGACTCATGTATGAATATTGGAATTGGTAAAATATGACTGTGGGCATGCTAAGCTGGCTGTTCATCCTGATGTTCCGTGAGTACTTGTCTTCACATAGAAGAGGGTAGGTCATGTGTGGGAACGGCAGGAGGTCCTAGTCCTTAGGGTTACTTTGGACAGATAGGGCTAACCTCGGGTGGGAGCTGTTGAGGGCATCCCAGTTACTACATCACCCGGGTGCACGGACGCCTGTAGCTACACAGATTTCATACAGTCCGGACAGTCAGTCTAGTAATAGGTTTTGTATGATACGTATGTTAAATTTATCTTGTGTGTTTGATTGTTTGAAATGTATGTTTATCCATGAATTAAATTACATAAGCTTACCCTGTGTGTTTTCTGTCGTGTCTTGTTTTGTACGTTCGTCTTGTCGTTGCAATGATCATCCGTGTGGATGTGAGCAGAAGGGGGCGTGCTGTTGGAAGATACGCTGGAAGAAGAAAATTTGGTAGAAGTTGAAGTTAAGACCGAACAGTAGGACGTTCGGTCAGTAGTTTAGTTTTGTAGTGAGGTGGTCGTACGATCACTTTCCTGTTTTGATTTGTATGACCGTTCGGTATTTGGCTTTTGTAAGCGTTTGGTCAGACTTGTACTTCTGTACAGTTTAATTTTTGTAACTCCTTTTGTAAGACCGTTCGGCGAGAACCGTACGCTCTTCTTAGGTAAGATTGAACTGAAATATTATTAAACGTAATTATTGTATTATATAATTTATTGCTGTATATAGTAAAAAAATTATTAAATCAACATTACAAATTTATACTTAAAGATTTCATTCTAATTTTTAAATAGGACAAATTGTACTTACACAATTTTAATACCCAAAAGTTTGTACAATAAAGAGAAATGAAAAAGAAAAAGGCAAAATATTATAGGATGGGATGACATGATAAAAAAAAAGAGAAGGAAAAACTGTATATCATTAAAGTAACTTGAAATATAGCTTTTAATTGTTGAAATAATCAAGAAATTTATCATATATGAAAAGAACTGATTATATAATAACAATCATATAAGTGATTATAGTGAGTACATTGTTATTAAATTTTACACTAATTCATACAAAACTTTTATAAAATGAATAACATGTCTTCAGATAATTGGTAGTTTAACAAAGACTTTTTTAAACAATATGATATTATTGGTGTAATGGTCTAAATTGATTTGTTGAATAGCACGAGTGACCAATCACTCGACCATGGATTGCTATGATTAGTTTAACCAAAAATGTAGTTGGGAAATTATTTTTCTTCAAAAGCACGCTCTCGCTTCCACGGGGAGCATGTTAGTAGGTCCCACGCAAATACCATGAGAGAAAGA
The DNA here is from genome assembly GCF_016808095.1 of Vigna angularis. Lineage (NCBI taxonomy): Eukaryota > Viridiplantae > Streptophyta > Magnoliopsida > Fabales > Fabaceae > Vigna > Vigna angularis. Next base: position 62,444,909 of record NC_068970.1, on the reverse strand, counting down.
TACTCTTTGAAGAACAACCACCACATGGGGCAACCCGACCCCATGTTCTCGTTCTCTTATTTACTTGTTTTCTTCTATTTACAAGCTCTGTTGTCCACTTATGATAACTCCAATCGAACTTTCTCGTATAATTTTGTATTATCCCCAGATACACAAGTACAGCTACATCCCAGAAACAAAGCAATAAATAAACAATATGTACAATTAGAGTTTTCCTGGCACTTTCATTTCTAATCTAGCTAAGATCCAAGTTTAACATAACCCAAGCTCCATAATCATTGTATCATCATGGCTACCCAATCTAACTAGCATCTCAAGCAATCATATATTTTAGACTTTTGCTTCCAATAATAAAATAAAACCAGCAAGTTTCCTATTGTTTAGCCTAAGAGATGATCAAAATAATTATACATATGACATAGTTAATTATATTATACCCTAGATATATATCAAGATCATATGTGCAAAGTTAACCCTTCCTATCATTATCTTGACTCTATCGAGAGAGAGTAAAACAGTATTAGGGTTGCTCTCTCTCCAGACTTACGTGTGTGTTTGTGTTGCAGTGTCCAAGAAACTTCAAAATTCAAGGTGCTTGAGTAGGTCAAAGGCAGCCTTTGGACCCCTAGAAATCATGAATTCAGAAGTGGCCCATAACCTTGTGGCTTCCGCTAGGTTGGATCCCAATTTTGAGGTTGAAGTTTCGTTACAGTCTGCAAAGTATTTGCCGGAGACATCGGACAGCCTCGGATGAGTTGCCACATAACATGTTGTGGCAGCTGCCTACATTTTTATTCGCGTTGCAAGAAATCAGCACAAGAGAGTTAAAGACGATGACAAAAAGCATACTTGTATTCAAGAATTAAACTACTTAATAATTTACATTTTCAATTGTCGTTAGAAAAACATCTCATTAGGAAGGACAGAGACGATAGGCAATAATGAGTCATGATGCATGCGTACACTATTTTGAATTACCTGAGGAATGGTCTTTAGGAGCTTGGAAGCCAAAAAGAACACTAAATCTGCAAATTTATTTTAGAACATGAAAGGGAAAATGCAAAAATCAATGAACATCGTCATACAAAAAATAGAAGCTAAATCCATCACCCGTAAAAAAGAAAAAGGGAAAAAAAAAAACAGCAAAGCAAGATTGGATTGTTTGTTTGGTTCCAACCTGTGAGTAAACCCTCACGCTCCCTAGTGAGTCTGGTTCTCACAATCCCAGGATGAACACAGTTAACAGTCACGTTGGCCCCCGTTTGCTGCAGAAATCATTTAATTTATTAATATTATACTGTGTCAAACAAATAAAATATGTTATAAACCAATCAAGAAGCAAGAACGGGGTTAAACGAATCCAATTCCTGGGAAAAACATGATTACTGAGTAGGGAAACAAACAAATGTGACTTTTTTAGATGGATAGGATCATAGACAGATATTGCATTGCATGTGAATTAATATATTAAATGCGGAATGATTATGAACATAGCAAGTGTGTGTTCTACCTGGAGTCTACGTGCAAGCTCCTTAGTGTGGAAAACGTTGGCGAGCTTGGAAAGAGCATAAGCACGTGTGGCGTCGTAATGGCTGGGGGACACGAGACAAATTTCAGTCCAAAGATGCGCGCAGTGTTTCACAAACACGTATACATCACGTTCACATCATTTCAACTTAGATTGACTATTTTTTTTTTTAATTTCAAAAAACACTGTATTGTTAGCAAGAAACTAAAAATGATTGTCACAACTCACAACAACACACTCGTGTTGTTGTTGTTATTGCCACCTTTTGTTACGGCTTATAAGAGCCAGATACGAAACAGCATCGCCGGAAAACCACCCGTGGATGCTGGACGACACGTTCACTATCCGACCCTGCACTCCCGTCTCCTTCGCCGTTTCAGCCATCGTCTTCACCAACAACTTTGTCAACAAAAAATGACCTAACAAAAGCATTTCCTTAACTCATTAATTAATTAATCTTACATTATTGCAATTAATTATTTCTTAATTAATCACACGAGTACTTTTTACTTTAATTAATCGTTAATTTAGTTAATTTCTCACCTAGGTAATTAGTGGCGAAGGTCATTTCAACTCCGTCTTCCGATACAGCGTGTTCATGCGCAAACTTTCCGGCGTTGTTTCTAATATTCATCAAAATTCACGGATGAGAATCCTGGTAATAATCTCGATTTTTTTTTCTTTCTTTTGAGGTTAGACAAAAATGGAAATAAAATAATTGAAGCATGATACGATTATTGTTTCACATACATGAGAAGATGGAGAGGCAAACCGAGAGTGTGGAACTGATTTACGAAGCTTCTAACCGAATTGAGAGAGCTTAGCTCAAGAGCCATAACAATGATCTCCGAATCAGGACACTCTGATAATATACGCGCTTTTGCGTCTTCGGCAGCTTTCACGCTACGCGCCGGCAGAATCAGCCTCGCTCCACGTTTCGCTAACACACGCGCCGTTTCAGCTCCGATTCCAGACGTAGCACCTGATAATAACATCGTATATAATTTTCATAAACACTTCGAGAATATATTAATAATTAAAAGTAGTTGTGAAAATAATTTACCGGTGATGATGGCAGTGAGGCAGCGGAGATCGGCGCGGTTTTCCGTGACTTGTTCGGCGGTGGATTTGGAGCCGAAGCCGCTTGGACCGGCGGAGCCGAGAAGGTATCTAAGAGTGTCGATCATGTTTAGTATTGAGAAATGAACTATATGAAGGGCGTGTGGTTGGATTTGGAGTGAATGTTTGAGTGGACGTTACTCTTGTCTTGCCTGAGCGAGCGAAGAGTTTTCGTATAATATTGGGAAATTAAATAAAATTCTTGTTGTGATTCTTCTTATTATTCTGGTTGTGGCTGTTTTTCTGATGACAGAGAAAAAGGAGGGGTTCAGGACTTGACTTTGGGTTGTACTGTAAAAAAAGGTGTTACTCTTTTTCACTGTCAGGTTTTGCAGATGCTGCTACTGCAATATACAGCTCTGCATTAATGTCAATGAAAGGCTGTGAGAGAGAAAGAGAGAAACGACACAGGTTTGGCGTACGTGGTGAGGAAAATAAAAAGAAAGAAAAGTGAGAGGGGAATGATAAAGAGGAAAGGAAAAGAGGCGTGAGCGTGATATTGATACTGTCACAAACAGATTGGTTAAAGAGTATACAGCACAAACGAAAAAGAATATATATATAAATATATTTATTTATTACTCACAGTTGAAGGTAGACTACAGAAAGAGGGAAAACTTGGGAAGAAAAAAAGGAAAAAGAAACACAAAGTACTACATACAGACTACACATTTTTCACGCATGTATTATATACAATAAAAATAGTATACCTTATTTCTCTTAATCTAAATGTTATATATAATGTGACTTTATAGTAATAATAATAATCTAAGTTCAGAGTAAATAATTATATTTTACAACATTGTTTTACCATTAATCAATCAATCAAACTGCTCGATTGTTTAATCAAATAGTTTGATTGTTTGGTTCTGTAGTGTTTATTCATGTTTTATTTATAATTTAAATTTAATTTATGACTGATCAATCAATCATATAATAAAATATATTTTTATATAAATAAAAATGAGAATAATTACATTTTTTATAAAATGGTATGAAAGAGTGAGAGGGTGTTTATTAATTAACTGTGTGATGAGGTAGTGTTTGGAATCAATGTGTGTGCCAGGGAAAGACACCGATGAGATATAGTGCTTTTTATTTCTTGGCACCACTCGTCACCATGGCTAATCTGGTTATCATTATACCCATCTTTTAAGAACCAAAGTCATACCCGTACACTCTTTATTATTCAATAAATTATATATTTTAAGAGAGAAATATAAAACTTAAAAAGTGATCATGTATGCAAAGATAAAACGAAAAATAAGTTAGAAAAAAAATTATTATAAAAACTATAGTTAGACTTTAATTATACCAAATCTTAACTGGTGTCTTATACTACAGAGTATGAAACTAAAAGAACTTTTCTTTATTAAGATAGAAGAAATGCCCTGTTTTCTGAAATTTTTATGTATATTTTAATACTTTCTTTTAATATGTACTTTAAGACATTCATTAATCAAACTCGTCTTTAACATAATTATAAAAAAGATTAAATATATTTCTCATCATAAATTATTCACTAAGATTGTATCTTATTATTTATCTATCAATTTTGTACATATTTTTCACTTAAACCAAAATTTTTCTTTTATGATTTCACAGTCTCATCATCCATGTTGTTTTTCTTCCTTTTCATTTTCATTCTTGTCACTAAAATTTACAAAAGTGTAAATATAAAATGAAAAAATAGTTTAAAATAATACAATTTAATAAATAGTATAAGGACAAAAGTAATATAAGAAAATTATTATGAATGTGATTAAATATAATGTTTCAACATTTTTTAATTAATCTTGCATATTTATTTATTTACTCTAATATTTTTATTCTTTCTATAAAAAAATCTATGTTCTTAAAGCTCACCCTTATCTAGGGGCATCTTTCTCTCTCACATCGTGAGTGATGATGTGTGTGAAGAGAGATAGGATCCCATTGACTTTTCATAATTAACGTCCACAATGCATGTTAAATCAATGCACTCACCTTTTTACACCATCATTCATTGCTTCTCTTTCACACAGGAATCCAATTTTTCTCCAATCAATGCAATTTTTTACATCATACAAAAACTTATATAATCTTAAAGTTTATCAAATGATGTCGAAAAGTAAATATTTTCTTTATTTTAAAAAATAAAAATACTAGTTATGTAAAATATAAAAAATATTCTATGCTATTAATGATAAAAGTGTCTTTAATTTTTCTTTTACAAATTTGTAACATCCCAAAAATATAGTATAACACATATCATAGAATACTCACAATTAACAATATTACAGTTCAGTTTTGAAAGAAAAGATGTATGTTTATGGCCGAACAACCTTACAACCATACTCCAGAATTTAAACTTTACAAAATGAAAGCCTAAACTGAACGGTTCCAAAACTAAGCTTACACCGATCGATTATCCAAAATAGAACTAATTCTAACAACCGAACGATCCTATGGTTCAACTTTAACTTCCACTTCTTCCAAAGTCTCTTCCAGTAAACACTCGTCCCCTTCTGCTCACATCCACAGGATGATCATTGCAACAGGAAGATAACCGGACGGACAACATGACAAGATAGGAAAGTAGGGTAAACTTATGTAATTTAATTAATTCAGTAAAACATATAATTCACATAAATATGATATAAATCGATAGGTCAATCATGCAACAACCAATCATACATTTCCAACCATAACCATACAGAATTGCATGCAATGACCGACCACTTTACTCTGATTGTCCGGACTGTATGAATTTTGTATAGCTACGACGTTTGTGCACCCGGGTGATGTAGTAGCTGGGATGCCCTCAATAGCTGCCACCCGAGGTTAGTCCGTTCCTCCCAAGTACCTTATGGACTAGGACCTCCTGTCATTCTCACACATGACTTACTCCTCTCTACTTGAGAATGAGTAATCACATAATATCAGGATAAACGTCAGCTAAGCATAACCACATTCATACTCTACCATTCCAATATCCAACCATGAGATATTCCTCCTTGGAATACTCTTTCATATCCATACATTTCCATTCATATCACATTTTAAATACCATCATACTTCATCATAAATACATTCAAACCGAACCCATAAAACAATATCCCATCCTAGAACAGAACTGAAAGAAATAACCTTCATCTTAGAAGCAAGATCGAACAAGAGAATACTTTTTAGACTACCATAACCAAATACTTAGTGTAAAACCGAGCGGTCTTTCACTTATCCACAGAACAGGACCGAACGGTCCACACTAAGTAAGACTTGTCAGAAGCCGAACACTTATGGTAATATAGAACGTTTACTAGATACTCAACAGTTATGACCGAACGGTCTTTATTAGACAGAACCCAAAGAATTTATTTAATACTATAATTAGACCTAACCGAAAATCTGAAAGCTTTTAACCGAAACCTAAGAGCTTAAACCGAACATTACAAGCTTTGACCGAACACTATTGAGTTGGGCCGAACACTCTTAGTTTCAAAAATAGTACATAATTGAGTATTATGACGAGATCGAGCACTATTGAGACCGAGCACTACTGAGACCGAGTGCTTGGTTCACGACCGAGCACTATTGAGCTTATACAAAATGAAAAAATATATTCTAAATACAATTACCTAACACTTATTTTCAACAGAGGATAAATATAATATCTAAGACTTAAGTATTATTGAATACCTTAACTAGACTGATTACGAAGTATAAATAGGAAACTATACGTAAACATAACGCTTATTTACAAGTATACTAATAGAAAAACCGATCGGTCATTAACTAAAATTCTCTACAAAAGAAGAATCCAGTCCAGACCGAATGCCCAAAGGAAAAACCGAACGGTCAAGAATGAGTCTCGGCGACAATTACAGAATTGCATAGAATACTGCAGATTTTAAGATCAAACCTTATTCCTACCCAGTTCACACCATTTATAAAACATCACTGCATACCAACGAACATACATTAACATGGATAGTTCAGATCAATCAAATAACTATATAGATCATCGTTCAAACATGCAACCATTCTTCATCAGAGAATCATAATTAAATTACAAGCTTCTCTTACCTCTAAACTCAGCCGAACGCTCACGGTTGGAGTATCTGGTTCACCACTACTAATCTTATACACTTAGAGTTCCCCGATTACGAAACTACCAAATAAAATACCAGAATTGCTATCAGAATTTCATAGAAGAAGATGATAATCTCATGCAACCATAATCTTGGTTTGCATCTGACAGAAACAACCGTGTTAAGAGAAGAATGAACTTACCAGTTCAAACCAACAACTTGATTGGTGCAACTTGAAACCCTTAACTCCAGGAAGACTCAGGCGATGCCTGAATGATGATCGGAAGAAGAAAATGGTAAGATTTTGTAGAGAGAAGAAGAAGATTGTAGAGAGAAGGAGGAGAAAATGAAAAACTCAAAAGGTTGAAGATGAAGGGTGCATGCATAAAAGTGACACGAAAATTTGAAAACTTGACTTATTTACTACCGTCAAAACCGATCGTTCACTCTACAGTCCACACCTGTCTTTCACTTTCTAAATTTCAGAAACTCTTGCACCTACACATGTGTTCCACAAACATGGGGTTTTAAGGGTCTGACAAAACTTTAGTCATTTAAAATTTTCTAAGTTACTTTTCCAATAATACTCTAAGACATGGTTAAAAAAATAAACTAATATTCATATTAAAAGATATATGAACAATAAAATATTATAGTTAAAATGACAACTAATTGAGTTTCGATTGTGTTTATTTGTTGTTTGTCTAGAAAAAAATATCATTCTTTATTTATTTTGTTATTGGTTACTTTTTTTGTAAGTATAAATACTATAATATCTACCTCAATATATTTATAAATGAATATTAAAAATATTTACTATCAATTATTTATTACTTACAAGTAATAAATATTTATAAATATTATGTATTTTTATCATATAATAATATTTGATTATAAAAATTGAGTTATTTTCACTACATAATTATACTTGAAATCAGTTTTTACTCTGATTTATAAAATATTTAATAAAAATACATAAGAGTAAGAATGTATGTAGATAGAAAGGAAGAACGAAAGAGCAAAGGACGTGAGTAATGGATGTTGTCGGTTGATTAATAAAATAAAACAGTAAATGCAAGGAATTGGGAAGAGAGATAAACAATGCACAAGAATCTAAGTAAGTACGTCAAATAATTTATATTACACCCTTGCTTCCTTTTTTTTTTCCTAAGGATTATTTTATAGAAACTAAAAGTATAATATTTTGTATTAGAATAAAATAATTAAACAACTTTTTATTGTACTCATTTTTTTTCTTTTTTCTCTAATACATAATGTGTATATAAATTATTTAATGTAAGGTGTGAAAGTAGATTATAACAAACATCTCTCTATTTTTTGTGGTTTCATTCCATTATATTATTATTTGTTAGGATTTCTTGAAAACATTATTCAAATATACAGACCTTATGATATATATTCTCATAATTTTCAAGTTAAAAGAATAATTTTTTATTTATGTCATGTAAGGTTTTATTTTTTTTTATGTTACGCCAGTATAAAACACTTGGGAAGTTTTACAACATTTAAATCTGAATCTTATGACTTATATACATGATTTCTCAAATAAAGATTTTAAGGTGGTTAGCAATTAAAAAATATTATAAACTTTGCAGTTGTAATGTATTATAATGTGAAAATTTTGATAATATATTTCAAAATGTTTTTAATGGATATTAATCTTATTAATATAAATCTTTAAAAGAAAAAAATGAGGTTGAAAAAAACTTACACTTACCAAAAAAAAATTACAATAATAATTAAATTTAAAGATAAAAAAATTTAATCATTATATTAACTAAGTTAAACACTATTTTACAAATTAAAAATTATTGATATTTTAAATTGTTTTTATTATAAACAAAAAATATAAATAATTTATGAATTAGTGTCTAAATTGATCTCTAAATTTTAGTAATTTATTATAAATAATTATAAATTAATCTAAAATCTAATTTATAAATAAATTCAAATTTGAGATGAAGTCTAGTTAAGCAAGTTCTATACTCTTCTTCATGTACTTAATCTTTTGTAAATAGATTAATCCAGTCAGTGTCCACTTTAGCAAAATTTTTGTTGTAAGTTTCATCTTTTAATTACTATCAATTAGAAAAGTTATTGCACAAAAAATAATTTAAATGGTGATCACTATGTTTTAACACCAATAGTATTAGTTTATTGAGTCAATGTACGAGAGAGAGAGAGAGAGAGAGAGAGTATGTGCTTAATTCACGAGTAATTGCAAACTTTCTTCCACTTCTATCCATGAATTGTTTACTAGTATTACATAACTTGGGAGTTGTGGATCTAATATTTTGAAATGATTGATGGAATAGAAAAAAAGTCATAGAAGGAAAAAATAGAGTTAAACCTATTTAATATATCGAGTTCATATGTAACAACATGAATCATAGTCGACTCACTTAAAATATGCATTGTTTTGCAGACTGATTTGACCATGGATATAAATTTGAGCAACACGAAAGCATGCATTTAACGTTTTTGGCTATCATCATTGTGTACAATGAACACATAAAACCTGCTGATACAATGTGTGATCATAAAATAATTGTGAGCTAAAAGGACCCATTATATATATTTACCATAGAATGCGATATGAACTAGGCTACGCATGTAATATCATAAAAACCATGGAATTGTTTTCAGAGGTAATGGGTAAAAAAATGGTGAGACAAAAGTATATGATAGTTAAAAAAGGATTAAAACCTCGGTTAGAAGTTGTTTAGCTGTGGCTAAAAGTGGCTTTCTCTTGGATTTGTCTCCTCATATAAACACAAGGCATGCTATCAAACCCTAGATTTGATGTGCATTATTTAATATGCCACAATCATGAATCACATATGTCTACGATCCCCTTATGCACTACTTTGGGTCATTAGTGATTCGTAGCCATCTTCGTTTGACCAATCAATTGTGGGACTCGAGTCCGGAGAAGCAAAATCCATTAACTAAATCACATATTAAATTGTGGTATTTGGAGCAATTACTTTCCACTCACTCATTCATTCTAGGGTGGCTAAATGTATAATAATAAAAGACCCCATAAACAACACATTAATTTGGCTTGTTTTAATTATTGAGTGGAGTCATTTGAATGAAAGAATTCTTCAATGATTGCCACTCTTTCATGGGTTTTGAGTCGAATCTTGGAGGACCCCCATCCTTGGTTTTGGGAATAAGTTTATGAAATTTCTTAATCAGCATAAATAAACCATAAAATGATTTAGTGATGCTAATCATCCATCCACCGAGTTTGTTTAATGTATAATCTATTCCTTGATTGATTACCGAATAATAGCTGACATTTGTTGATTGGTGAGTTAAGGTTGGGCAAATCTCCACAAACATATGCCAAAAAAGTAAAAGGAAAGGGAGAATGGTTGGTGACACATGCCAGAAACGCAAACGAAGTTTTTCTTACTCGTGAACCCAAACGGAGAAAGTTTACGGAAACATTAAAAAGTAACCACTTTTATGTAACAAAAATAACCTTATTCATTTCTTGGATGTGGTACACGCAGTGTCTTGGATTGAAAAAATAAAATGAAACTAGTGCCAAAGTGGGGTCACACTATATATTAACCAATTAAGTTGGTTCCTGCAGATTCAAAGTGTATTTCGTAGCACCCACGAGAAATAAAAAAACCAGAACAGTACAAAATATTTTCAATAAAATATAAATTACCACCTGAATCCTGACAACTACTACTAAAAATATTAAATACCATTACATCACACACACCATATTTTGTGTTTTGTAAATATAGATAGTATCACCAGATCGTTTTTATCGTCAAAGATTAATGAATTTGCAAATAGATGGAAGAAGAGACTCTCGAACCTTTTCAAGTTTGATTCCTTCGTTGCTTATTTATTTATTTGTTACGTCTTTTAAATTCAGTGCTGTGACTTCTGAGGTTTGATGATGGGCATCGCGAGTTGCATTAAACAATAGGCCCATGTTTGTGTCAACCCTTTCTTACGTTACCACACCTTATATATTTATTTTACAAAAATACCTTCGATAAAAAATCATTTCCATTTAATATATCGTTAGAATCATGTCAATAGAAACTTTTGGCTCTAGATTTTAGCATAATGTCGGTCAGATGTACAACGAAAACCTCTTAATGAAAATATTTTTCCTCATCACAAAGCGGAAAAGAATATCCGGTAGTCAAAATTTTCATAGCGTACCTCATAAACGCAAATGCCCACCACCTCCACAGGAATTCACCACCACCGCTGCAGCAAAACCCCACACTTCTATTGTCCCATCGTTATATATTATTCAAATAAAAGAAATAAGGGCAGGAAAGGAACTAAAATTAGTGATGGGGTGCAGGAAGCAAAAGAAGCAAAAGCGTAGCCTTATTGCTGTAACACGATATCAAGCCCAATTACAATCTTGTAATCATAGTTGTTTATAATTTTGGTTAACTACTTTTATATTAAAAATTTGAACCAAACTGACAAAATTTAAAGCTAATATATAGTTTTATATTAAAAAAAATTATTCAAGAATTTATTCACCCAGTTTTCTTCACCCGCTCATGCAAATATCTCGTCCAAGTAAATTATTGCAGCATAATTTTTTGTCCACCTTTCAATTTCTGAGCACATCAGCATTCTATGTTCCGATCTTCAGGCCATCCAAACTCCTCCAAGAATGCCAACACAACACCATTTGACCAGCCAAAACCAGTCTGCATTGCAAAACAACCCAATCAGATTGATGTGGAACACGAAGATGGTAGAGACGTCATTTACTTGTTTTCTCTCTGAAATAAGTCATATAACAAGTCCGTACAGAAAATTTCTTCCATTCAGTCTAAAATAACATATCCATACTGAAAATGTCACTAGTCAAATTTCTTCCAGTCAACCAAGTCAGATTATATTTTTCTCAAACGTTTCCCTTGACGAAAAACATAATTGTAAATAGTAATACCTGGGGCACGTATTCGCCTCCACCTCCAAATTCTCCACAATGCTCCACGTCAAGCTTTTCATGCATTAAGCCCGTTTTCTTGTAAACGATATAATTGCTTGTGACCCATCTGGTGGCAATTTCTTCAGCCAATGACCTTGCTTCTTGCGACCCAGATTTTAGAAGGCCTTCCACTAGCATGTGTTGAAGCGGAGCCCAACCATTTGGAAAGTCCCTATTGCAAGTATGTAAGGATCATTGATAAGTGAAACATTTTACCTGTCTTACCCAGTCTCACCCTGCTTATATTACTTACCACTGTTGTCCTGAATCAGTCAAAGAAGTTGCAACTCCAGCGGCACGGACAAGGTTGGAAGTTTTGAGACTTTCAACGACACTAGCCACAAGTGAAGTATCTTGATAAACATTAAAACATATTTAGTAATCAACTTAAAATGCAGGAAAATGTTTTTTCTTCTATGTTTCACAAAGGTAAACTCATCATAGTGATCAATATCACCCAAGTTCAAAACAATTTAGCCATTGCCTGGTGGTGCTAAAGTTTTATATTCAGCAAAAACAGATTTGAAAGTGGAAATTTGTTGTGCATACAATAGTATCCCATCCCATCTTTATTTAAATTAACATATGACACCAATGAAAATAAACTGTCACTGCTTAACAGACTTTTAGCAATATTTCATAAAATCACATGCTAATCAACCACTTTAGAAATCTAGCCACATGTTCAGAGATCAACTATTCAATGTAAGCACTTAGAAATCTACGTTACTTTAAAATTTGGCATTTGGCACCAGTAGGGCCACTTATTAACCTATAATTGGACAGCATAACTGATGAGATAGAAGTCTATAACGGTGTAATTGTCCACACTTCCGAAAATGATCTTAAGAGCCTAGTTCTTCGTGAATAAATGTGTTCAAGGTAACCTCGTGTGAATGAAGTTCAAGCTTGATGATTTACAATAAGGATTGAACCCCAATACTTAACTGATACCACAATGATTGCGATAACTGCTTACGTACTTAAATTTTCTCATTACTCGTTAGTAAAGTTGATATGTTAACACATAAAGCATACCTGAATAAAATGGTTTCATCCACAAAGGAACAAAATTGGAAGCAAATACATTTTTATTCTGGCGCCCGTTTTTCCAAACATGAACCTCCTAAAAGTATCAAATGGACAGTCAGAAGAACCCTCATCTACTGGTAGATTAATACACGTGGTTCCAGGAAATACCTCACATGTATTTTCGAGCCAGTAGTCAAGCCATTGTTTCATGTTTGCATTCCAGAAAACAGAGTCCATTGCCTTCTTTCTAAGATCAGCATTTTCCAGGAACCGTTCAGCAGTGCCATTATCTCCAACAACTTTTGCAAAGAAGGCAATATTAAGTTCCATCTGAACCAATGGGCATTACAGAATTGATAAGGTTGCAGAGAGACACTGATTTCAGGTCTTCTTTTAGATATTAGTATAAGACTTACCCCGAGTATAAATGCATTTAAATCAACAGGTATTACGGAAGTTGTAGCCAATGTTGTGAAATTAGGCGGGTTTCTGCATTAATAGGAACAAGATTGTACTGAACTGTAAGTACTCCTGACTCTTAAACAAGGAAACATGTTAGACCTAAGTCCATGTGTGTTTTTCTGAAAAAGCTAAACATTTGGTTGAAAGTGTGTTGCTTAGGCTTGCCCCTAATGAACATTGTGAGTTACTTATGAGCATCTGAATACCTAGACATTTATTCAGATGATTTTCATATTTTTTTCCCTTCTAGGAGGTCTTAGCGTATGTAAAATCTTACCTCATCCATCTAGTGCTGAAATCCCATCCTGATTCAGCAGCTGAAGCCAGGTCACGGTAAAACTGCTGTTTTTCTGAAACACTCGAGAAGTTGGAAGCAAATACCTGGTCCTATGGCATGAATTAGCCAAAGTTATAGTTTAAGTCCCATCTCAATAATACCACAGTTGTTAACAAACCAAACACACCTTAATGGATGATTCTGGCCTGGGTTTGTCCCACATTGCATTATAGCGATTTAAGGTGTGAGTGCAACCTTGAGCATCCAAAATGGTCACCTTGTGTATATCTACAAGATGAAGCAAAAGGTAAACCTACCAAAAAATAGAAGGAACACTACAAATATTACCCAACCGCAGACAATAGTGATCGAGGCAAAAAGTAGTAGCGTAATTAATACCTGAATTCCAAAATTCATACTCTTTGATTAGTGCAGGTAGAGATCTTTTAACCAATTCCACGTCACCGGTGGTACGGTATATCTCATAAATCATAGCGCTTAAAAGAGGAGGCTGGCTATAATATCATAGTAAAATTTATAGTCACTTTTTCAGTTCGAGGGTAAGAATTATACAATGACTTCCTTTTATTTCAAAAGGAGCGGTCCAGATATAAGCAAGAGTGGCATTTTCCTCCATCTACAGATTTGTATGAGAATGGCATGATATCAAGGTAAAAAAGACTTGAGTAAAATCATGCTCCAATATCCGTTCGAAACTTACTCGTTAGGTTGTTTTTAAATTATAAAACTAGAAAAAAAAATGATCTTTTAGGTGACAAATGGCATCTAATTCAATGAAAGGATCAAAATTATTAACGTTGTAAGAAAATGTGTATAGATAAATCATAAGCGACAACAAAACCTGAAAAATAAAGGTCCAAACTGAGACATGAGTAGTAATACACTTCTTCTAAATCCTCCTAATGCGTGGTTGAAAAATATAAAAGCATGCAATATATTATGAATGTGAAAAATGTGTTATACTTTATTCATTTAGTAAGTAGGAAATTAGTAAAATACTATATAGATGATTCTATTTCATACCCCGGGACAATAATTTCACATTGACAACACTTTTCGCCTTTTTAAACACGGTAAATTGCTAAGTGATGATAGAAGTTAAATTTATCAGTAAGTTATAGAGGTTTTTAGGTACAATTGTGCATAAATACGTGATGAGAAGACAAACATAGAAAGTTTGTTATATTGAAAAGGAAAGTATTTATATTGGAAACACAAAAGTCATTAAATACTATTTTTAAGGGTGAAACTTACATTTCAATATAATGAAATGAAGGAACTATAAATAAAAAAAGATATAGACACCACTACATCTTTGTCATCTAAAGAAATTTAATAAGGCATACTTAACGTCTTCATTCATGCTACAAATCCATGTACAGTATACATATCTAAGCTATATTCATCAAGATACAACAGATAAAAAAAAATCCTAGTCAAAACAACAAATTAATTATTGCACGATCTAAAACCGCCACATCTCTATAACTACCAAACATTCCCAGCTTAGAAGAAACAATTAAAAAATTCAGTTAATATAATAATAATAATAATAATAATAACATTTAAGTAATGTAGAGAGTACCTCCTGTTACTGTAGTATGCTCTAGCACCATTAAGAACAAATCCATATTGTTCTATCAAGGAAATGAGGTTGGTCACAATAGCAGTAGCAGTGTCGTGCATTTTACTCGCGATCAGGCCCCTAAAGCCCAAAAACAAAGCCCAGTGAGCAGGGCCGGACCGAGGCCCAGTAGTAATAACTAAGTGCAGGAACAAACAAAAATATAAAAATAAACGGACCTAATAACCCAGTAAGAATCCCAGTAATAAACCTCGCGAAAACGCGAACCGGGAATGACAACGGAACCGGGGAGAGGGAGCAGCGTATGCAAATCCGGGTGCGCCTGCACCGCATCGGATACTTTCCGGGTCAAGTTTTTCCAAAGCCAATGGACCTGCAAGGCCCAGGCCCGCACCTGAGGGTGTTTGACCTTGGGCAAGAAACCCTCCGGTTCGCGAACGAAATCGTGTGGGGTCAGGTGCACCAGATCGTCCCCTGCACCTCCGAAATAGGCTTCTAGAAAGCGCTTTAAATCTTCAGCCGGCACGGTGCCGTTGGCGTTACGCGGAAGCTTCTGGAACGCGTCCTGGGTGACGGATAGTGCGAACTTAAGAGGCACGTCGACGTAGGTCTTGGGATCGAAATCGGTACCGCCGAACGCTTCGAAGGCGGTTTTTTGGAGGCGTTGGAGGAAGGAGAGGAGAGAGGTGGAGGGCGTGACGGCCATGGCACAGTGTGATGATGATAACGATGACGATGTTGCTGTTACAGTGAGAAGTGTTAGTGAGACATGAATTAGCCATGTGCAGATGTGTGACTTTTCAGGCATTTTTGTTTGACTTTGGGAGAAAATTTGACAATGAATTGATGAAACAGAAAAGGAAAGAAAGAATTAACGAATGATTACGACGAATAAGAAAACAAATCTGCGAAGCCGGCGATTGACGCTAGGGGTTACGACGAGGGTGAGTTTGTTGGTTTCGTAAATATTTCTTACATTGGAAAATAACACTTTTATATTGAAAATAACAATTTTACAGAAATACTGAATATAAACACAAGAGTGATGACTAACTGCACTAAAAAACTCACTCTCAGAACACTCTATGCAACTCTTGCTTTTAACCTTGCAGTCTTTTATAAAGACTGAAACAACACATTATGGTGGTGGCAATGCAACTCTTGCTTTTCTACATTGGTTGCTTTAAGAGTACAGATTCTCTATTAAATCTTTTGGTGTAATTCTCTACTAGTGAAGTGTTTGGGACCTGGGGTCCCAGATCTATGCTTGGCGATAACCTATGGTTAATAGGTAACTTTTCTTCATATCTTAAATATTTATTTAAAGATTTTGTGATGAAATTTTAATTAAGATGATTTAACTACATTCAAATATAAATAATTATTATTTAAATTTAAGTTAATTAATTCTACGATTGATATGATTTAGTATTATTAAAATTGATTATTCTGATATATGATTCAGATTTAATAATTTGTCATTAGAATGATTTGATTGATCATTTGATTTTATATATAATTAGACGAATTGTTAGATAATAGTTCATTATGATTAACCATTTGGATTATAATTAACCAAAGAATTATACTTTATTATTTGTAGCTTGACTATAGCAAAGAAACCACGATAACCTTTTAATTGTTTTTTTATTAGGAATATTAATATAACATAATTTTATATTTATTTGACATAGAATACAAAGATAAAATACGTATAAATTTTTTAACTTGAAAAAGAAAATAAAAGATAAGAAAAAATAATATTAAATAAATATATAAAATTTAGATGTCTCAAAATATATTCTTTTTATGATCAAAATGTGTGGTAAGCATTAAAAGGGCCATTTAAATTTTATTATACAGAGTTCGACCTTTGAATGGGATGCTCTTTTCTTGCCATTGGTTAACTTTTGGTATTCATGTCCCGCCATTCCTTCAATAATAAAATAGTGTTTTCTCTTACAGCTTAAAACATATTTATAACTAGTGAAAAAGAAAGAATGGACACGAATATTCTCGTTTGAAAAATAATTTAAAAGGAGAATAATGAATTTCATTCTTTAAATTGAAATCGAAATTGCCTAATGCTTTCAATGAGATTACTGTATCTTAAAAATTTCTTCTTATCAAGTAAAGGAAACATTTTTCTCAAGACTTCAATGAGTACTTAAAAATGTCATTCACAAGTAGAAAACAAATTGGCATCTTGATCTTTATTATATGGTACAACCATTTATTATTTAGTTTGAAAAGAATGACGATTCACTATGGTAAAAATCACATTTTATGACATACAAAAATGACGTCTAAATTGGGGACATAGTTTTAGACATTATAGTAGGTATGTATATTTTATGACATAACAGAATGTGAAATGAGCACATATAACTATTTTTCTTCCTTTCATATCCTTTAATTCTTTCTCAACTAATGGTATTAGTTTGATCATTAAAAGTCTAGTATTAGTTTGATTAGTAAGTGTCTAGACTATAATTAATATAATTCGTTATTTATATGCTCATTTTTTTTAGAAATTAGAAACATAGCTGTAACTATTTACCCACCATATGGTTAAGGCTCGGGCTTTCTTTTCAAATAAAAGATAAAACAATTCTTCTATTTGTAACCTTCTGTTGCTAAAATAAAGAGACACAATAACAAATTATTTTAGCATGTAATTGGAATAAATTCGTCACTTTGATGCTCTAAAACAATTATGCTGAAAGCTCACATCTGAGCTCAATACTTTCTCATGTAAAAAAGATGTTCGCACATTATTAATTAATGAATTAAATATATTTTTAGTTCATTAATTTTAAATAAAAACTAAAATTATTTTCTCTTCAAAATTCTAGACTAACTTAATATTTTATTTTTAAAATTACGTAAATTTTAGTTTTTTTAATTAAATTTTGTTAAATTTAGTTGAGATCTCAAATATATTTCTTAATTAATATTTAATATTTGATATTTCAAACACGTTTTCTAATAATTAATATTGAAATAAAAATATGTCAAAAGATATAAACAATTCAAATGATATTAAAAAATATATTTAAAACATCAAATAAATTTCACAAAATTTATATTAAAAAATACATTTGAAACGTAAAATAAACGAGGATCAAAGCTCAAAGCCTTTGAACTCTTGTGCAGATACATATTTCATAATGCATCCAAAGTAAATTTTACATGCAGTTTTTGACGCGGTAGCACCAAAGATCAATGCCTTTATTTGGGTACCAGGGGTAGAGGGTAAATCTCAAAAATGGTGGTGTTTGTAAGCTACATGCAGTTTACTTTGGTGCCAGGTTTCACAATTTCACTAAGACAATAAACTAACAAGGATGTTTTATTTTTAAAAATGTATAAAAGTATAAATACTCCAGTATTTCGCCCAAATCATACACGTTATCATTATTAATGTGAGAGGAAAATGTTATGAATGTTACTTTAACAAATATATTAAGTTGTTTTAACTGCACGGGAGAAGACGAAAGCCTGCATTATTATCAATTGAAAGTAACTAATATTATAAAGACGGTTCAAAGGACTCGATTTTAATGTAATTTAATAAATGGATTCTTTGATTTATTTAGACTCGAATTCCAAGACAAATGTGCCATTCTTATAACTAAAAACTCAAGCCATGCAGATAAAATTATATAATAACAAGCCCTGAATAAAGAATCTCTAAGGAGTTGTGTAGCACCTAAATAAAGAATCTCGAAGGTTTCTGTATTTTATAAATCATAATATATGATACTATTTCCACGATATTCTCTTACATGGCATAAGTTGTTGCCTCTCAAACCCACAAGAACACGAGACTACCCTCGTGCTAACTTCATAAAGGCTGTCCATGATATGCTTACATATGTTGCACGAATAAAATCAGGTTGCAAAATGTAGTTGCCATGGAATGAGTTTGGAAATCAATTTCATATGTAATGGCTTGAAGTAAAATTGTGTCGATGTTTATTTCCGTAAAGGTTTCTAGGGTGTTTTTGCTTAAATATTAGTTTATATAAATTAGCATCAAGACCGTAGCTTTCTTAGTAAAAGGAATTGGAGATTGCAAGTTAGTCTTGAAATCTCATTTAATTTAAAAATGTAAGACTTTGCTTCTTCTTATCATTTTTTCGAATTTAGTGCCATTTTTTTTTCATGCACTTAATTTTTAACAATTTTAATTGCTCAAATTTCATGTATTCATCAACTTACACATACAACATTTAACATAAATGTTGACTTATCAATAGGGAAAACTATTGATGACTATGTAGTAAATAGTTATATAAACAATTATACTGATGCCATGCAGAATCAAAACAGTAGAGAATCAAAATTGTACAATTAAAAGGGTAAGAAATCAATTCCAAGAAATGAAAATAATAAAAAGGAGCAACAGTATAATTAAATTTAAAAATAATTATTTGACTTAATCTCACTGAGTGCAAAGGTCCACACATTACTTGTATATTTCTCTTTCAGTTTGACAGGATCATGATGAGAGAAACCCCCAGTCAGTCAATCTTAAAGCATTTATACTTATCCAATAGAAAAATTAGAGGCAAGACAGTTTCTTTGTCTTTTGGCAGTAAATGGGGAGGCAGAGCAGAGAAGACAGCAGTCCCGGGATTCCGGACGTTAGACCAGAGAAGCCCAAGACCACGACTTAAAGCAGAAAATCTGTTCTATGTTTGACCGCAGAAAGCTAACTCCAATTACTAATAACTATTTGCCTTTACTTTCACCACTTTTATTGACTTCAAACTCAAAGCGCACTCGAACAAAATCTGAGTAACTTCTATAGACAGACTTCTACCGAGACACATTCCTTTGACGCAAGAGAAAAATTCCAACAGGGATAGTTTGGAAAAACAGAAACCAGATCATGGACACTTCCACGTCCACAGAAAAGCAAGACAAGTTTCAGGCACCAAAAGGTAGAATTTTGAAAGAGAAGAGAGCAAAGCTTTACATAATTCGTCGATGCATAGTCATGCTTCTATGTTGGAAGGAGAATCGAGAGCAGTAAAATCGGTAAAATATTCAAAACAGCATTGACTGTACTGTTCGTGTTGTGTTTTCGTATCATTCTAACGAAAATAAATTGGTTATAACACTGCAGTGATCATGAGCAAAGAACCAGCAAGTCCGGATTATCTGCCAGAGAGAAGCACTGCATGCATACCAAAAGCAACAATTGAAGAAAGATTTTCCACCTAGCCAGTGAATATGACACTGTTGATCTTCTATAATTCTTTTCATTCTGTAAGTTATTGTTTCCAACTACAAAGCAATACATCCGATAGGATACTGAGTGATTCATCCACACACGAGCACATGTAAAGAGTTAAGTGGGAAAGAGGAGAAAGATGAAACCTAGAAAGAAAAGGGAACAGCATAAGCACAAATTAGTCTCACTTTCACATTGCATGTCTATGCTTAAAAATACCAGTCTCCATTACAGATATTAGAGATATTTATTTCCCATATCCAGCATCCACTATAACGAAAAAAAATAAATACACTACAGGGCACTCCACTTAACACCTTTTCCAAAAGTTAGAATACGGACAGGGAATCAATCTTAACGAGAATTATTAACCAGAATGAAATCTAATCCTCCTCCGAGCATATTTTAAAGCTAAATCTACTCTAAATCTATAATTCTACTTCCAAGACAGATCTCCCTGTATAGACTTAATAAATTTTGCAGACTAAACCAATGACAATTGAGAAATCATTGGTTTATACTACTTCTGGCCTTCTTATTGCAAGGGAAATCTCTTTTTTATATGATCCCTTCAGATTGTGCCCAACAATTTTCTTTTGTTTGCAAAGATGCTAAGAGGAGATGAGTTAGTTAATTGGATAAAAAGAGATAAAAAGAGTGAAATCTAAATAGTTTTGAGGATAATTTTAGAAAAATATAAACTAAGAAATTTAATACTACTAACTAAATTCCTTAACTTTTGTTATATAGGATGGCAGGTAGTAACGTTTAACAATAACAACTTTTTTGGTATTGTCCAACTATTTTACATTTATGAACTAAGAAAAATTGAACTTCCTGCTAAATTATTGTGTCTGGATTGAATATCAGGTTTTGGAGGTATAACACTCCCATGTACAATCCTCAGAAATAAATCTGCATAAGAGTTGCTTCACTTCCTTCCATTTCGTTTTCTATCCCAGCATACTATCGTTCACATAGAATAAATAACTTGTTTAGGCAATAATTTTAAAGAAATATCCTTCACACGAGTTTTCCCAGAAGAACCAAAATGTTGGGTATGCAAAATTTAAACCAGTCATTTGACACCCCCAAAACTAGAATTTGTGATCAGCTCATTATGTATATAAGCATCAGGTGATACGTACGTGTAATCCAAATAACTGCTATAAGACCAGCTACACTAAACCTCATCTTAAACTTGATTTATTTCCGTTAGTGTTTACATTTTATTCGATATGTGGAAGACAAGGGCAATGGTGTACGTGTCTATTCTTTTTTATAACTTTTAGACATTTTTCCCTATTCATCCAATAATTCTAAATATTTCACTGAACACAGCAATAATGTTTCATCACATGTCATCTCGTGTTTTTAGAAATTTGAAACCATTATCTCCAGTGTACTAACATTTCTGTGAGTTGTTCTTAGCAATTTACCAAGGCTCAATCCACAATGGACCACCCCAACGTAATAAATGAATCAGAACCTAGGCCTAGCTAGAGAACTCGTAATGAAAACAGAGCTCTGAGACAGTACTGCAACATCTAAACGCTTCGCTTGTGAGTACATTCAAATTAAATCCATGACTAATACGATATTTCCAATGGATAATTCAAAGAATTGCCCAAACCAAAATACAAAAAGCATCAACGGAGCATAATTGAAATAGCGTCAATAACATATCACAACAATGAGATAAAATAAATAGATAGAAATAAATAATAGAATTAATATAAATATATAAGCATGTAATAATCAGATAATTATATATGTAGACAGGCAAAAAATGGCATCACATTTTTTTTTCAAAAAATTGAAGCAACGAAAAGCGGAATTCCTTACATAACAACACACACGCGAAAAGAGGAAAAGGAAAAAGGTCTATACATAGCAGCAGCAGCCACGACGTCGTATGGCCTCAAACGGGGAGGTTGGAGACGTCATTTGTTTTTTCAGCGTTGACCGGGGCAGAGGCGGGATTGGAGTTGACGGCAGTGGGGGTGGTGGCGGCGGTGGGAGTGGCGGTGGTGGTGGAATAGTAATCGTCTTCGTCGTCGTCGTTGTCGGGGTCAGAGGTTGCGACGTTGACGCAAGAAAAGCGTTCCAAGGAAGAAAAGAAGGCGGAAGAGACGGTGGAGCCAAGCCACATGGCCACCTGGTCGATCTTCCAATCGGATCCGTTGTTGTCCATCGTCGCCGCCGAATCAGATCTCAGTTTCCTTCTTTCTGTCTTTTTTTCCTTTCTCTCTTTCGTTCTTCCAAGGGAACCGTGTTTTGGTTTTAGGAGCAAGAAATGGTGAGAAAGAGGCACATAACGGAAATGACCGCGTTACCCCTTCTATCGTTGTTTTTCTCGCTTTGTTAATTGTGTTGTATAAACCAGTAATTAATTAATTAATTAATTACAAACCATTAATTAATTGATTAATTAACTAATTAATGTTTTTTTTCTATTATTGGTAAATGCCAATTTTGCTAGAGTCTGGACTCATTGTGGCTTGGGCTTACCGTCACTGTCCAAAGTTTTCTTTAGGCAATGTATATGTTACCTTATATTATTAATTTATTAAATTTTGATTTCCCACTAAAGCAATGTTAGTAACTTATTCAGGTTTGAAATATAGTTCAATTTTGGGATGATTTAATTCATTAAATTATATTGTTATATTAATTTAAATTAATATCAAATCATGTATTTTCGCATTTAATAAATTAAGATAATTGTGACAGGTATGGTTCAAATTAATTCACAACCTTAATATCCAATATAGTTCAAATTAATTGATAGAGAAAAAAATTTGTAGAAAAATATTATGATAATTGGAAATTTGAATTCACGTTTAATTTTAGCATAACTTTTTTTATATAATAAGTTTTAGGTATGAACTAAATAAACTTACGCTGAGTTAATAATAATCCTTCTTAGTACCTATGAATTGTATTATTCTTTCTTCTCTATAAAGCATGTTCCAACATCTCAACGTGGGAGAGTAATGATCAAATTATTGATAGTTTAGGTATTCCATTTAAGCTTTCAGGAAAAGTCACTCACGGATCATAAGGTGTTTTTCTCCTCCACATTCTTTACACTAAGTATAATTTCTAATAAAATAAATAAATTAATGCTCAATAAATATAAAAATAATGTTTTATTATGTCCTCCTGAAGACGTGTCACCCTAATGGTTGGTTAGTTATTTCTAGATGTAAATTAAATAAATTGTTTATTTCTTAATTAAGATTTTAGTGTGTTCATCTTAGTTAAAAAAAGTTGTCAAATCTTATTGCTTTGTTTTGCCCTATTGTAATATCATTGTTAAATGCCTTATTTATTGTCTTGTCATATTATCCACCAAATCCTTCGTTTTAATATTATGCAAATTCAATACATGAAACTTACTTTTATTAATGTTTTATTGTTGTGTATCATTACTCAAAATTACTTAAAATGTAATAGCTTGTATCTAATTTTAGCTAGATCTTCTTAATCTTTATTGTTTTATCATCACCAACTAATCTCCAGACAAATCATTATAATCCTTATCCATGTGATTGAAATGTATGGATTCATGAAATTGCATGTTGCTCTTTTACCTCGCTTTTGAGAATCATTCCTCTCTTTTATATATAGTATTTTATTTATTATAATTATGTATTTTTTTCATAGGTGTTGAACAGTGTCATGTTGAAAATTGTATCTAAGTTGAAAGTTCACAATTTGAAGCGATTGCATGATGAAATGAGAATAAACGTGTTGATTGCTATTTCACCGTGCAACCAAACATGCAATTAGAGGACATTTAATGTGTATATTAATTTTGAGCAATAAATTTTACTATTTGTCTCACGAAAGGAATTATATTCAAGTGACAGATATTTATTACTGTATCTTATGCCACTTGGGCTTATACCCACGCTTGCATAATATTGTAGTTTATGCAATATGTAACTTCTGCTTTGTTTTAATTCTAATCTTAAAACAAATTAAAGTATTTATATTCAATGTATTTTGGACACCAAAAATACAAGAGCTAGGAGACTCTCAACTTCCACCTTTATAAAAAATTAAAAACTCCGATTAACCTACTCTACTGCTCAATCTTTGCATGCTACTGCTTAATCAACAGACACAAGCCAAGTTATAGCGAACATCTCTAGAGCTCGTCGTGAGAATCATCATCGTCCTCACCTGATGCACCACCACCTGGGGCTCCTCCTGATCTCTGATAGACAGCACTGATGATTGGGTTGCAAACGGCTTCCACCTCCTTAAGCTTCTCCTCATATTCTTCTTTCTCCACACTCTGGTTGTCATCAAGCCATTCCAATGCTTCCTTCACTGCACTCTCTATTTTCTCCTTTTCATCTGACTCCAATTTGTCAGCAAGCTTGTCCTTGTCGCTGATCTGATTTTTCATGTTGTAGACGTAGGTTTCAAGACTGTTACGAGCATCAATCCTCTCTTTCACCTTTTTGTCTTCCTCCGCAAACTCCTCCGCCTCACGGACCATTCTCTCGATTTCCTCCTGGCTCAGACGTCCCTTTTCATTTGTAATCGTGATCTTCTCTGATTTTCCAGTGCCTTTGTCTTCTGCTTTCACATTCAGGATGCCATTTGCGTCAACTTCAAAGGTCACTTCAATTTGAGGGGTACCCCTTTTCAATTACCACATAACATACCAGTCAGTTACAAATATCAATTGAAGCAATATCTTTAGAGCCACCATCATCGTGAAAGCACGAAACTAACCTTGGAGCTGGAGGAATTCCAGACAGATCAAATTTCCCAAGCAGACGGCAGTCCTTTGTGAGACTCCTCTCACCTTCGAAAACCTATGTATTAAGAAAAGGAATTGAATTATTAAAGTAAGTTATACAGACATGCATTTTGGATTCAGAAAAAAAAAACGAGCATCGTTCACTTCAATGCAGTCGAACAAGGGAATCATACCTGAATGGAGACAGTGGTCTGCTGGTCCTGGTAGGTGGTAAACACCTGAGATTTCTTTGTAGGGATAACAGTGTTTCTGGGAATCAACTTTGTCATCACTCCACCAACAGTTTCAATTCCAAGGGTGAGGGGAGCCACATCCAGGAGAAGGATATCTGCATCCACAGTACCCAAAAACAATTAGACAATGTAATTCTAAGCAATCTACTTGTTGTATAAATAATTTATTGAGTTCTGGACAGGTAATGAAAAACTACAAGCACAGACTATGGTACCTTTGGTTTCTTCACCCCCCTCTCCGCTCAAAATGCTTCCTTGCACTGCAGCACCATAGGCAACTGCTTCATCAGGGTTGACACCCTTGTTTGGCTCCTTTCCGTCAAAGTAATCCTTCAAAAGCTGTTGAACCTTCGGAATCCTTGTGCTTCCACCGACGAGAACAATCTCATCGATCTGATTCTTCTGTAATCCAGCATCTTCCATAGCCTTCTTCACTGGTCCCATTGTCTTCCGGAACAAGTCATTGTTCAACTCCTCAAACCGAGCTCGGGTGAGTGGCTCAGAGAAATCAACACCATCAAAAAGTGATTCAATTTCCACGCGGACCTGGTGCTGGCTACTGAGAGATCTCTTCGCACGCTCTGCCTCTCTCCTGAGCTTGCCAAGTGCTCTGTTGTCCTTGCTAATATCCTTTCCATGCTTCTTCTTGATCAATTTAATGAAATACTCCATTATTCTCTGATCAAAGTCCTCACCTGGTAAGGGGAAGTAGACACAGCAGGCGATAACATCAGACGAAAACTTCGTGGAAATCAAAGGAAACCTTCATGGACATAATCATCTTCTTCTAAATAATAATTTCATCATATCAAGACTTGTTAACAATACCTCCAAGATGAGTATCTCCGTTTGTTGCAAGAACCTCAAAAACACCATTATCAATTGTCAAGATACTGACATCAAATGTCCCACCTCCAAGATCAAAGACTAGAATGTTCTTCTCGCCACCTTTCTTGTCCAATCCATAAGCAATGGCAGCAGCAGTGGGTTCGTTAATAATTCTAGCAACATTGAGACCAGCAATGACACCAGCGTCCTTGGTGGCCTGCCTCTGAGCATCATTGAAGTAAGCTGTGTATTTGATAGAACCAATGTCATAAATTATGATAAAAACTAAAACAGGATGAATTGAAAACAATCAATATTACAAGAGTGATATCATGAGTCGTTCCAGTTACCTGGGACAGTGACCACAGCATCATTAATTTTCTTCCCAAGGAATGCTTCCGCGGTTTCCTTCATCTTGGTCAGAATCATGGCACTGATTTCCTCAGGGCTGAACACCTTATTCTCACCATCCTTAATTTTTACCTCTATGTAAGGTTTTCCATCCTTGTTGACAATTTTGTAAGGAACGAGCTTCATGTCTCTCTGAACTTCCTTATCTTGAAACCTGAAAAATGACAAGAGTCAGACACCTTTGTTCCCATCAAATTTTATAGACCAGAATCAAAAACTTGAGAATGCCTTACTTTCTTCCAATAAGTCTCTTAACATCGAAGACGGTCCTTTCGGGGTTGACAGCTGCCTGATTTTTGGCAGCCTCCCCAATGAGTCTCTCACTGTCGGTGAAGGCAACCCACGATGGAGTGATACGGTTACCTTGGTCATTGGCTATGATTTCAACATGGCCATTCTTATAAACACCAACACATGAATAGGTCGTTCCAAGATCAATTCCAATGACCGTCCCCAACTTGGTTGCTTCCTCCTTTGCAATGGAAATTGCAAATAGACATCCTGAATGCAATCTCTCGAAGTTAATTACAATGTAAACTTGAACTAGTTAATTGATGACAAACTGAACCGCGTAAAGTAAGTATTCTCCGTCATTCATTAGAATATAAATATTTTACATTACATACACATGCACAAGAAATCAGAAATGCGATCGAATATCACTAACTGATTTTCTCATCAACAAGATTACTTAATTACTCTTACTAACTTTGGTGAAGGAGGCAAGCCATGTTCTAAAAGGAATAAATCAATTATCATAAAAGAAAAAAAAAATCTGTATTTTGCATCGTTAGAAACATAACTGGTATTGAATAAGAATCATGCATCATGAGAAATCACGAGTAATATGCGATCAAAGATTTGATTTATTATATATCTGATTCAAATTGCATTAAGATACAAGAAACCAAATTAATAAGCATGCACTGTAATGAATGTAATATCGCACGAAACATGCGGGAAAAAAAGGTTTTGCAGCATCAGTATTGCGAAATTAAGGAAATAAAATAAAGGTAACAACAACGACAAAAATCAAAACTACGAGCAACCATTATCAACACGTTTATTAAACTTCACTGACTGTGACTAATAACGTGTATAAAAATAAACTTAAAAACACAGAAATTCGAATGCAGTGATGAGAATGTTTAGGATCCCATCAGATCCATGAAAATAGAGAATCCAAACAAACAATCACAAAAAGGTTGAAAGAAATCGCAGTGAGAAGGTTCTTGCTACATTGAAAAGAGACAGAGAAAGCAACGAGATCTGATCGATACCTAAAGAAACAATGGCAAGAGGAAGCAGAGACCCGCGTGAAAACGAGCGAGCCATGGTGTCAAGTTTTCTTCTCTTCTCTCGATGAATCGCAGTTCGGTGAGTTCACCTCAGAGACCTTGTAACAGCCCCATTCATTTATAGATCTCTTCGGAAAGTTGGAGCATGTCACACGTGGTGACGTGGACCAATCGCGATTCCTGAAAGGATGGTTTGGCCAATAAAAATGGTCCTTTTGCATGGAAACACCTCACTCCTTCTCATTATTTGATATAGAAAATTACATACCAAAATAAATGTTCTTCTATATGCAAATAAATAAATCTCGTAATAAATTCACTTATGTGATTTAAGTGTTTTTTTTTATTAACATGTTCTTTTATTTTCAAGCATTTGTACTTTTTTTTTCACATTTGATTGTGAGGTTTTCATTCTAACATAAATTAAGAGAAAATTAGTTTTTCACTTGAGTGGTGTAAATTTTTTAAAATATGAAGCAAAATACACAAAAATTAATAAATAATTAAAATATTAAATGTGTGATAAAAAAATTGTTTTCTTTGTTGAAATATCAATACCAATAATATAATTGGCTTGTTTAACGGACTATAAAATTACTTTTATATATTATTTAAGATTAAATATATTTTTGGTTTTTAATTTTTAATAAAAATTGAAATTGTTTTTATTTTATTTTATTCAATTTAATTTCTTCAACTTAATCAATCATAAATTTAATTTTTACCTAAATTTTGTTAAATTTATTTAAAATTTTAAATATATATTTTAGTTAACGTCGAAACGTAAGTATGATCAAAATATATTTAAAACATTAAATAAATTTAATAAAATTTAGTTTAAAAAAATATCTTAAAAATATATTTAACATTTCTAAATCCTATACAAATTAAAAATGGACACGTGGATAGAACCTCTAAGTCCGTGTTTTAAAACGATAAATTAAGTTTGGTCTGTCAATAAATAATGTTTTTGTGCTTGTATTTTTTTTCTTCAAAAACTCGAGGGTATAGAAACGCTTTAGTAGATATAAATAATAATAATAATGAAAAATTTATAAGCTCAAAAAAACTTAATTATTTTTCCTTTTTTATTAAGATAATATCTGCAAAACCAAAATATACCAAATTAGTTGGTTAGATTGTGACCTTTTTTTTCTTCTAAAGCGTGGTTTTGGAGTTTACGTAACACTCTACAAAATAGGCTGGTAAAGTATGTAAATTTAACGTATTGGACTTGCAAATTGTCTCTAATTATATAATTTTAAAAATAGGGTTCATTATTTATCAACGTAAGAATTAGTTATTTGGATATTTAAATATACTAGATCCTTTTGCAAGTTAATTATAATGTCTAATAAAGCAAATTATTTATAAAATGTATTGATATAGTGTTTTGACTTAATTCTTCGAGTGATATTATAAGCCATCATTATTCATTCGATGTATTATTCTATGTATTATCTATTTTATAGTGTAAAATTCTGTCGATTTTGTTCTTACAATATATAAAATAATTAAGCATGATAAGAATATATAAGTTTATTGTCAAGATCTAAAGAGAATTAGAGTTCAACTCCACTCGAGAACTTAAAAGACCAATTATTTGTCTTGATATTATCAAGGTTAATCACACTCATCCAAAATATTGTTTACTTTGAAATATAAAATTTTGTCACGATTTTATTATAAAAAAAATATCTCAATAAAGAAAAATAAACATTTAAGTTACACTTGGATTCGATTCTTAAACAATATGATATATGTTATTTAGTTTTATGATATAAGATAAGACGAAGTTTAGATTGCATTCAAGGTAAAAACATATGAATGAAAAAGGTTTGATGAATTTTAGGAACTTGTTGGATGATTCTAGACGTAAGATTGAAATTATTAAATACGTGTTCGGTAAATCGTTTGAGTAACTTCATATAAATATCTGAGGTTTTATACGAATCCAAACTCTAGGAAAATCTTATTTTTGTCAATACCATATACCATTTTCCATGAGAGATATGGTTATGTATGTTGAAAGTTAAACCTAAAACTTTTTAAAGGACAAAGGAATGATACACCTAAATAATCAAAGTCTTTAAAATTACTGTTTGGAAGTTTGTTTAAAATTAATTTAACAAGTTTTGTATAAATAAAAAGACATATGACAATTGCAGGTACTTGTCAATAACACGATATTGCTAGGAGAACAAATATATATAACCATTTTTGGAGTGAGTGAGTATATAATTAGGAATTAATTTGCCTAACATCCTTTGTGGTGAAATCTTGTTATTGATACAGTAAAAAATAAATTATATATTAAGGGCTTCGAAATTATTTAAACATTTTTATTTTGCACATATTAACACTTAAGAAGCAGGAGTCCTGTGGAAAAACTTGATTCGTAAGAGACCCGTCTTAAATTTTTAGCGTGTAGGACAAATTCATCCTTAGAACAAGAATACTTAAAGTATTTAAAAGCAGGAACAAATATTCAAATTAATAAAAATATCCTTAGAACAAGAATCTCATTAAATATTTCATAAATTTTTATTATTTTTCTAGATTTATGATTTAAAATTTTTTAATTTTTCTATAAATTTAAATATTTTGAATTAAAAAAATTATCTTATTTTGAAATGTTATTTTATTTTTATTTAAATATTTTTTCTTTTATTTTTTTATCAATAGCGTAACCATCGTTACTTTTGTCTTTTCATTTTGGATTAATCGCTATAATGTGGATTATAAAAATCAAAACAAATAATATTTAAATAAAGATTTAATTAAAATTAGTTGTAGATAAAACTTCATTAATTAAATATTTGATAGGCAATATATTGCAAGGAAATGAATTATTTAATTACAAAATTTAATCAGAAATTTAGTACTGTTAAACATGATTAGTCTTTAAGTGAGTTGACTTGAAAACTTAGTTGTTGAAGTGCGTTACGTGCAAAGAGGGAAGCGAGACAGAAGAACCCGTCCAAGGGTCCAGGAGAGAACAACGAATACGACGCATAATCTTCAAAGTAGCATCGTGGAATCGAAGCTATGTTCGGAGCACACATTACAATTTAAAAAGCCCCTTGCGAATATCGTTGCAGTTGTAATCTGCGGCATTGAGGAACCCCAAATTGCGAACCAAAAGCGATGAGGCTCTTGAAGGTTGCCACATGCAGTCTCAATCAATGGGCGATGGACTTCGATTGCAACGCAAACCTAATCAAGGAGTCCATTGCCAAGGCCAAGGAAGCCGGCGCCTCCGTTAGGCTCGGTCCCGAACTCGAGATTCCTGGTTATGGCTGCGAAGACCACTTCCTAGAACTCGACACAGTTAACCATTCGTATGTCTCTTTGTTTTTTTTCTCTTTGTGTGTGTTTCGCGTAGGTTCATGGTAGGTGTTTTGCATTCTAAGGAAACTGTGAATTGGCTTTGTTGCTTGCAGATGGGAGTGTCTGAAAGATTTGCTGCTTGGAGATTGGACTGATGGCATTCTGTGTAGCTTCGGCATGCCGGTTATCATAGGTCAGGAGCGCTACAACTGTCAGGTTTTCTGTTTGAATCGGAAGATTATTATGATACGACCGAAGCTGTGTCTTGCAAATGATGGCAATTATAGAGAACTGAGATGGTTCACGGCCTGGAAGCGAAGGGATCAGCTTGTGGATTTTCAGTTGCCCCTTGAAATTTCTCAGGCTTTAGGCCAGAAATCGGTTCCATTCGGTTATGGGTTCATGAAGTTCCAAGACACGTAAGTTGTAAATGTGTTTTACTTTATTTAGTTTGAATTTAATATCCGTGCACTCTACTTTATATTTTTTTTAAATGTGGTTGTTTAAAAGTCTACATTGGTCTGGTGAAACTGTAAAATCCCTTTTCATTGTCATTGTATACACTATTTACTCATTTAGTTTTCTGTTTCAATGTTAGTGTTACATAGAAGTTGTGTCACCAATATGGTGTGAGATAGTTGATATATAATTTTATTTCTTAAACATGGGTTCAGGGATTTGATCCTCAATCTCATAGGTATAAAAAACACGTAGGAAGAGGTTAATCCCTTAAATTAGTTTCTATGCCTGGAGAAATTAATCTTTGTCTCTTGAATGAGAGATACCATGGGTTCACCTAAAAAAGTTTTTTCCTTTCCACTTCCAGTAAAATCACATATATGTTCCTAAGTTATGCTAAATTGTTGGTTAATGATAAGTCCCTGTCTCTTGACTGAGAGATAACATGGGTTCACCTAAAAAAGTTTTGTCCTTTCCACTTCCAGTAAAATTACATGTATTTTCCTAAGTTATGGTAAATCGTTGGTTAATGATAAGTCCTGAAATTAAATAAATCATAGGTTTTATTTATATTGTGAGTACTTAGCAGACTATTACCGGATACGGTTTATCCTCGTGTTTTACGGCTTACATACCCATCAGTGTTGCATTCATGCACTGGTTAGTTGATTTATTTACCTTTCTATTTTTATGCACCTAAGAATTATTTGTGTGTTGCGTTTGCATGCATTTGATTTGTTTATTGAGTGGTTGCAAGTTTTAGTCAGATTTATCAATTGCTAAATATGAATCTTTTTCCCATTCTTAGAGCTATAGCTGCTGAAGTTTGTGAAGAGCTTTATACTTCAGATCCTCCTCATTCTGAGCTTGCATTGAACGGGGTTGAAGTGATTATGAATGCAAGTGGAAGTCACCACCAACTCAGAAAGCTTGACTATCGTGTTCATGCTCTTATAGGTGCCACTCATACTCGTGGAGGGGTTTACATGTATAGTAACCAACAAGGCTGTGATGGAAGTCGCCTTTACTATGGTAGAAAAACCTTTTGTCTTGATAGAATGATATTTGAACTTTTCACATTTGTGCCCATTGCATATTCTGGAAGTCCGTTGAGGACATTTTAACTTCCATTTAGCTTTTTCAGATTTCATTTATGTTGTTTTTTTTGTTGTTGTTTCATTTGTCTACAATTTGCCGTCTTTGCAACAGATGGCTGTGCATGTGTTGTGGTTAATGGAGATGTTGTCGCTCAGGGTTCTCAATTTTCTTTGAAGGATGTTGAGGTTGTGGTTGCTCAGATAGATCTAGATGTGGTATGTATTGCATTATATTCCATATATCAATTTACACAATCATTAAGACTATCAATAACTGATGTTGGATTTGATTCTTTTAGTCATTTTGTCCATTGGTAGGTTGTGAGCCTTCGAGGATCTTTAAGTAGCTTCCAAGAGCAAGCAAGTTATAAAACGAAGGTTCCTTCAGTGGAAGTACCTTACAGTCTTTGTCTTCCTTTTAACCTTAAAATATGCCTTTCTCTTCCACTTAAGGTTAGTTTATTTTCATTTGGTAGCAAATTTGAAGATAGTCAAAATTTATGACATCTTGGATTCTTATTTCACCACATTACTGCTGCAATCACTCAGGCATCCAAGCTGCTAAGTTGATTATGATTTATTCATTATAGATAAAGTACCACACTCCTGAGGAGGAAATAGCATTTGGACCTGGTTGCTGGTTATGGGACTACTTAAGAAGAAGTGGAGCATCTGGTTTTCTGCTTCCACTTTCTGGTGGAGCAGACAGTTCCTCAGTTGCTGCAATTGTTGGATGCATGTGCCAGCTGGTTGTGAAAGGTAAGTTCAAGTGCAATGAGAATTGTGGTTAGATTCATGTGTACTTTCTATTTCAGATACTTGTGACAGTATTTAGAATTAACACTATTCCATTTATGATCCTGCTTTAAATATAGAAATGCTTAAAGTGTGATCACTAATCTAGCTTATGATAAGCATGAACTGTATAAAGATCTAAGGGACGGATTGAGAGGTAATATATATTTGATTGACAACTGAACTAGCTGAAAAAGCAGAGATGAGTATTCATAGTTCCATCAAATATGGTGGACCATAATAAGTTTGAGAAAGACAAATGCCTCCCGTTTATTTTTCATTTTCACATTTTCATGTGGCAAAGGTGGAATAGACAATGACATTTGTAGTTTGTATATGAGTGGCTCATGGGTATTTGCCTGCAGAAATTGCAAATGGGGATGAGCAAGTTAAAGCTGATGCAATACGAATAGGAAACTATAAGGATGGCCAGTATCCTATAGACAGCAGAGAATTTGCTAAAAGAATATTCTATACTGTGTTTATGGGATCTGAAAACAGGTAAGTGATAAATTTCCATCCCGGTCTTATTGTTATTTAGCTGTATCTCCATAAGTTTCTATCTGCTACATTCCATTGATATTCCATCCACATTTGTATAAGAGGAGTCACACACACACACAAGAAAGCTGCACTGATGCGTTGTTGTTGAGAGTATTGTGTTCTTGGTCATATGTAATTCCTAAAAATGATGTTATTCCTATGGCTCCATACACTCCAAATTATCGCGACCCATATACAATGCCAAACTTTATCATGTGCATTACTCAGCCCTTGTTGGTTGTCTACCTTAGGTATTAGGCTAATGAAAAACGCATTACTTCCTATCGGCCACTTCCCACAACAATGAAAACAATTTACAGATTTTACAACATCATCTTTAATAGTATCCCAAAACCGCTTTATAAAATTGAAATTAAAACCATCGGTCCAGGACTTCTACGACTATCACTATTAATAATGCATTATCTTCCTTATTAATTGTAGGAAAAACTATATTGTCCAGCCTAACTTCCCTTTCTAAAACCACTATCTTTAAATTTGGAATGTTGCTTTCTGTAATCCTGGATACCTGATCTAATGCTAGTATTTATTAAATCCCATGTGCTCTCTTGTGAGAAAGAAAGAGGGTATTTGGAACTACTAGCAATCACAATAGTAGTTACACTATTGTGCAGTGTAAAACATAAATACTGGAAGACTAAAGCCCTTGAGTACTGGCTTTCGTTTTTCACTTTGCCTGTACTGAGAAATCATTCCATTGCATGAACCAGCTTATATCACTCAGATGTGATGGATGACTAAAATTTATTCTGTTTCAGTTCAGAAATGACAAAGTCCCGAGCTAAGGTGCTGGCTGATGAAATAGGTTCATGGCATCTTGATGTTAGCATTGATGTCGTTGTGTCTGCATTTTTGTCGTTATTCCAGACACTTACAGGAAAACGACCACAGTACAAGGTAAATGAAGCATGAACGAGTTCTCTCAATCATAAATGACCACTGCTAGAACTTGTAATCTATGAAGTTGTCACTCTACGTTATGTTTGTCCAGAAAAGCATGTTCATATTTGTAATGTATCTCCAGATCAGGATGCCAGGGTATTAAAGTATTTGCGTAACATCTTTGTGGGGAATCTCACTTTTCTATTAAAGATTGAAGCATTTTATATAATTTTTGTTTCTATTTTATGGAAGTCTCATTTTTTTTATGATTTTGTTTCTACAGGTTGATGGTGGATCCAATATTGAGAATTTAAGCTTGCAGAACATTCAGGCTCGAATCAGAATGGTGCTAGCTTTCATGTTAGCGTCACTCTTGCCTTGGGTTCATGGCAAACCTGGATTTTACCTTGTCTTGGGGAGCTCTAATGTGGATGAAGGGTTACGTGGTTACTTGACCAAGGTCTATTTAGCTTTGGATTAAACCTTTCTTTATTAGAGATAGTTTGGTTGAAGAAAATGTCTCGCTTCTTTTATTTTTTTTACTTTTTTTCCCAATTACATAGATCTATACAAAAAAATTATAATAACACTTGAATATTTGAAAACAGGGGACTGAGTTGATTTTGTCTTTAT
This sequence comes from Vigna angularis, assembly GCF_016808095.1. NCBI lineage: Eukaryota > Viridiplantae > Streptophyta > Magnoliopsida > Fabales > Fabaceae > Vigna > Vigna angularis. The sequence goes on along the minus strand of NC_068970.1, from coordinate 62,409,249 downwards.
TCATAAAATATTTTCTTAACATAGACCCTTCGTGTCTCAATTTTTTCCCCACTTTCTATTATCTGTGGTTCGTTTCACCATTTTGATCACAGCTTATATCTTTTTACAGTATGATTGCAGCTCAGCAGATATAAATCCTATTGGTAGTATAAGTAAGCAGGACCTTAGGGCATTCCTGCGATGGGCTGCCATCCACCTTGGTTACCCATCTTTGAAAGATATTGAAGCAGCTCCACCCACAGCCGAACTAGAGCCTCAACGTTCTGATTACAGTCAGGTAGTATTCTGTTTTGTCACACCATTTAAGACTAATCTGGAATCTCACTTTGATTTTGACTGTGTTGCTTAATTGCAAGTGCATATACATGTAATATACCTTTTTTGGTATATGTGTATCCATACGTATCAATTTTGCTTAAAGTGGACCAGAGGGTAACGATAACAATACAAAATTCGATTTTTTTGTTTTTTTGCACGAGAGTGAGTCATTATTGTCAACAATACGCCTGACAGGTCAAAAGACAATTTAATTGCAGCAACCTCAGATCATAATGATGCTGTGCAAATATTTTGACTTTATATAAGTTGGCTGTTAGATTTTTCATCTTTAAGAAAGTTGGCTGTGCAAATATTTTGACTTATTATGATTTAATCTTATCTCTAATCGATTCGAACTCTTCAACACACTCTTTCAAGACATCTCAAGTGTGAGACTGGAGAAAAACCCGATAGTAGGTGACACAAGACCCAACAAACTTGACTGGAATAATCTCTAAATAATTCTAATACCATCTTAAGAAAATATAATTTAAATTAAACTCAACCTTTTAAAACAGATTTATAAGGTGAAGTTTAAATTCACTTATGATTTGATATTATCTCCGGTACATATAGGTTTTTCAGCAATTTGTGTGTACACCAGAATTGTGTTGTAGACCCTCATAATGCAAAAGAAACAATATAAATTCCAGTGTCCAACTCTTGATCTAATCACAAATGAAAATCTGTGTTAAGCCTGTATAAAAGAAAGGAAGAAAATATAGAAATTAACTGATATTTTGGAAATACAATAATGTACAACCTAGAATTGGACCTACAAGGCAGAGTACTTGAGTAAAGCCTTAAATTAGTTCTTGAGTTTGTACGAGCTGGGCATTTTAGTCCCTGAAACTTTACAAACCTTTTACAAGTTCCTAAATTTGCCAAATTTTGTCCTTTCTGGTGGAAAATGACTACGAAATAAGGGGGAAGATGTCTAAAATGAATTGTTTTTTACAAAGTCATTTACTAACAGAGGGTTTTGAATATTTCAAGGACTAAAATGGCCAACGCATACAATCTCAAGGAATAACTTGACGGTTTATTACGTAATACTTAGAAAAGCGAATGGGGGTAATATGTAAACGAGGATATGGCTGCTTTTCTGGTCAGGCACAAGATCTTCTGTTCATTTCTCTTGTAATGAGTTAATGGTTTTTCTGCTATTATCTGTAATTTTTAATTAAAAAAAAATTGGTGGAGTTTTTTTTTTCAAAATATTGGCGAAATTAACATAAGGAAATGTTAAAGCCTCAAAACAGGGCAAGAGAAAGTCTTGGGTATTTGACTTCAGCAGTGCTCTATTAGTTTTTGCTTGTATTTGAATCTTTTGATGTACTTGGTTTTATCTATATGCATTAGTAAATTGTTTATGGTCAACTTTTAAACATATGTACTCAGATACTTCATTCTTTGTTGAACAGCTTGATGAAGTTGATATGGGAATGACTTACGAGGAACTATCAGTTTATGGAAGACTACGGAAAATTTTCCGTTGTGGTCCAGTTTCCATGTTCCAGGTTTATCTCATGCTTCTCCTTTCTGTCCTAATTAAGTCTTTAACCTTTCACATTTTTTTCTGTCATATGATAGTGGTTGAACAGAATAGGACAAACGGGTGGTAGTAGGATGCTTAACCATCCTGTAATGTAAATACCTGTTGGGAATAACAGAGCCAAGAAAAGTTAAACCCTACTAGTTGTAGACCTAGAGCTAATTTCACAAGTCATTTGATAGTGCAAGGAGTTTCGTTATTCTACAAGGCCAACCTAAACTATTTTGTGATCGCAAACTTTTTGACTTGGATATGTTCCTTTGGAGGGGAAGACACTAACTTTTGTTGTCATACCTTAAACTGTACTTGAATCAAAATGTATGCAGGATCTTGTCTTTAAACGACCTAACGTAAACACTGATTTCACTAAACTCAGACGATTTTTTGATGTGAACTTTTATTTGCAAAAACTTCCAGGAAACGAATAAAATCGAAGTAGTCGATAATCTAATAGACTCTTCCAAACAGGGAAATTGTTTCTCTCGAAGGACAGTGTAGTTAATATCAGCTTTTGATGAGTCCAGCTCTTTGGTAGCCTTTTTACAAATTTCATGTGGTTGTAGTAATTAAAAAGAATCTCTGTCTATAACCAAAGGTCAAAGCATAGCATGGTTTGCTACTTTGCTTTAGGAGGGCAAATAATGAAAAACCAAAAACAATGCACGATATTTAAGTTAAAGAATTACCAGAAGAAATCTATTCCATGTATCTCAGTCCTTCTTGACTGATTTCTAAACTACCACGTTTTCAAAACCTTACCAGAAAGAATAATTACTGTACTTGTTATTGTGAACTCAAGTGAAATAAAGTTTTGGCATCCAAAGCTAGCAGTCTGAGTGAATTTTGCATTTTATATTTTGTCTAATTTTACTTGCCAATCATAACTTGTTTTGTAATTTACTGTGGTAGAATCTATGCTACAGATGGGGTGCAAAATTGACTCCATCACAAGTAGCTGAAAAAGTAAAATACTTCTTCAAGTATTATTCTATCAATCGACACAAAATGACTGTCTTGACACCTTCCTACCATGCTGAGGTATGTAGTTGTTATCACTTCAAATCAGGATAGCTCTCCGGTGTTCCCATTATTTTGGCTTATTCTTACATCTTTTGTTGGCTAATGAAAGTTAATCTTTCAATCAACTTGCAGAGTTATTCACCAGAGGATAATAGGTTTGATCTTCGCCAGTTTCTCTACAATGCAAGATGGCCATATCAATTTAGGAAAATTGATGAACTTGTGAGTGAATTGGATGTTAAAGATGTTAAAGATTATGCAGCCAATGACACAATGGCAGCTACATCACATGGTGTTAGTGGGATGGGAGTCGCTGCAGCTGGTTCTGGAAATCCTAAAGCTGGATTCTAATCATATTCAACCCCTCCCCCTAATGAAATAAATATATAAATTATAGATTTCCACAAGGAGGATTGGGGAAATTCATTTTACATTTCCAATTTAGCTTTATTGTGTTAGTGTAAAATTATTTTTAATTAGTAACCATGTTCCCTCACCGAATAGAGGAAAATAATGATTAATGAGAAGAAGATTTATTTAAGTGTGGTGTGGCGTAAAAAACAAACTGTAATTATTAAAAAAAAATGAAGGGATGATGATCACATTCTTATAAATTGAAGGCATCATGTCGTTAACGCAAAAAAAATAAATCAATAAATAAATAAAAATAAAAACGCACTTTGAGTTTTTCTTTTTAGTGTTTTACGACCTAAATAGCAAGTGGCGGTCAATGTTGATAAACAAAATTGTGATTTCTATCTGTAATGTAACCCAATAAAGTCTAAGGTCAATATCCGAGTTGTTTATACTAAAAAATTTAAGATGAAATATGTGATTAAGTTATGCACATGTCTCTGCTGAAGAATTCTACATTGGGTATTTCATGTTTAAGAACTTTTAACAAACATTCTTGTAATTTTAAAAGTTCTTGACTAAACCCTAAGAAAAGAAAGTTATTTTTTTATTATTTTCGTAAGTATTGCTATAAGATGCTAATTTCTAGTTTCTTTGCAATTCTATCATTAAAATAAATGTTTTCTCATAAGTATTTATTTCTAAATCCCTAAGTCGCCTGTGAAAGAGAGGTAACATATTGGGACACAAATTGTGAAATTGTGGTAAAACACAACAAACACAAACAAGATCTAGAGAAGTAAATTTTGATGTATATAAAAATGTAAAATTTGTCCCTCATTTCTCTCAAAAACATTAATCGATTAATTTTATAACTATAAATCCTTTGCTTCTACTATTGAATCTCATTATGGACTCCACGGAACATAGACTGATAACATGTTTGATGTGCAAGTAAAACTCACGTCCAATTTCATTACATGGCTGTTGGTTGATCCACTTTTTGGTTCTAGGCAGAATCAAACACGCATTAATATATTTGACAAAATCTATTTATTGTCTTGTAAAATAATCGACAACGACGTATTAATAGAGTTACAGTACACATACAAAAAGCACTGGAAAGCGCTGGAAGAGAAGTACTAGACACCAAATCTACATTTCATTTTCTGACCCTACTCTATAATAGTCCCTTTGTCCATGCTCGAGGAAAAGGTTCAATGACAAATTCAAGAACCAACAGTCGCTATTTTCCATAAAATGTCATCAATAATATTTTTAAAATATTACCTGCGTTAATTAAGAATTATTAAAATTATTAAGATTACTTCAAACCAAAAACTAAGTGTGAGCACTAGAACCCTTTGTTGTAAAAAGCGCGACACAGGTACGGGGAGGGAGGAACGTAACAAAAGCAAACACAAAGACCCACCAGAAATGAAGCATACTGATACAGCTGAAAAAGATTGGTCGTAAAAACTAGTTAAAAAAAGGAAAATACAAGTAATTTCACAAGTATCTTATCATCGCCACCAAAAAAGCAAGCGCAGGGGAATTTCTTAATTCCCAGCTTTAATAAAAATTAACAGACTCCGACTAATCTATTGTTTCTCATCATATCTAAAGCATAATAAACACCTCTAGAGCTCGTCGTGAGAGTCGTCCTCGTCCTCGCCTGATGCATCACCACCTGGGGCTCCTCCTGATCTCTGATAGACAGCACTGATGATTGGGTTGCAAACGGCTTCCACCTCCTTAAGCTTCTCCTCATATTCTTCTTTCTCCACACTTTGGTTGTCATCAAGCCATTCCAATGCTTCCTTCACTGCACTCTCTATTTTCTCCTTTTCATCTGACTCCAACTTGTCAGCAAGCTTGTCCTTGTCGCTGATCTGATTTTTCATGTTGTAGACGTAGGTTTCAAGACTGTTACGAGCATCAATCCTCTCTTTCACCTTTTTGTCTTCCTCCGCAAACTCCTCCGCCTCACGGACCATTCTCTCGATTTCCTCCTGGCTCAGACGTCCCTTTTCATTTGTAATCGTGATCTTCTCTGATTTTCCAGTGCCTTTGTCTTCTGCTTTCACATTCAGGATGCCATTTGCGTCAACTTCAAAGGTCACTTCAATTTGAGGGGTACCCCTTTTCAATTACCACATAACATACCAGTCAGTTACACATATCAATTGAAGCACTATCTTTAGAGCACACGATCATCGTGAAAGCACGAAACTAACCTTGGAGCTGGAGGAATTCCTGACAGATCAAATTTCCCAAGCAGACGGCAGTCCTTTGTGAGACTCCTCTCACCTTCGAAAACCTATGTATTAAGAAAAGGAATTGAATTATTAAAGTAAGTTATACAGACATGCATTTTGGATTCAGAAAAAACCGAGCATCGTTCACTTTAATGCAGTCGAACAAGGGAATCATACCTGAATGGAGACAGTGGTCTGCTGGTCCTGGTAGGTGGTAAACACCTGGGATTTCTTTGTAGGGATAACAGTGTTTCTGGGAATCAACTTTGTCATCACTCCACCAACAGTTTCAATTCCAAGGGTGAGGGGAGCCACATCCAGGAGAAGGATATCTGCATCCAGAGTGCCCCAAAACAATTAGACAATGTAATTCTAAACAATCTACTTATTGTATAAATAATTTTTTATGACTTCTGGACAGGTAATGAAAAATTACTAGTACAGACTATGGTACCTTTGGTTTCTTCACCCCCCTCTCCGCTCAAAATGCTTCCTTGCACTGCAGCACCATAGGCAACTGCTTCATCAGGGTTGACACCCTTGTTTGGCTCCTTTCCGTCAAAGTAATCCTTCAAAAGCTGTTGAACCTTCGGAATCCTTGTGCTTCCACCGACGAGAACAATCTCATCGATCTGATTCTTCTGTAATCCAGCATCTTCCATAGCCTTCTTCACTGGTCCCATTGTCTTCCGGAACAAGTCATTGTTCAACTCCTCAAACCGAGCTCGGGTGAGTGGCTCAGAGAAGTCAACACCATCAAAAAGTGATTCAATTTCCACGCGGACTTGGTGCTGGCTACTGAGAGCTCTCTTCGCACGCTCTGCCTCTCTCCTGAGCTTGCCAAGTGCTCTGTTGTCCTTGCTAATATCCTTTCCGTGCTTCTTCTTGACCAATTTAATGAAGTACTCCATTATTCTCTGATCAAAGTCCTCACCTGGTAAGGGGAAGTAGACACAGCAGGCGATAACATCAGACGAAAACTTCGTGGAAATCAAAGGAAACCACCTTCATGGAAACAATCATCTTTCTTCCAAATAATAATTTCATCATATCAAGACTTGGTAACAAAATTACCTCCAAGATGAGTATCTCCATTTGTTGCAAGAACCTCAAAAACACCATTATCAATTGTCAAGATACTGACATCAAATGTCCCACCTCCAAGATCAAAGACTAGAATGTTCTTCTCGCCACCTTTCTTGTCCAATCCATAAGCAATGGCAGCAGCAGTGGGTTCATTAATAATTCTAGCAACATTGAGACCAGCGATGACACCAGCGTCCTTGGTGGCCTGCCTCTGAGCATCATTGAAGTAAGCTGTGTATTTGACAGAACAAAGGTCATAAATTATAATAAAAACAAAAACAGGATGAACTGAAAACAATCAATATTACGAGAATGATATCGTGAGTCGTTTCAATTACCTGGGACAGTGACCACGGCATCATTAATTCTCTTCCCAAGGAATGCCTCCGCGGTTTCCTTCATCTTAGTCAGAATCATGGCACTGATTTCCTCAGGGCTGAACACCTTAGTCTCACCATCCTTGATTTTTACCTGTATGTAAGGTTTTCCATCCTTGTTGACAATTTTGTAAGGAACGAGCTTCATGTCTTTTTGAACTTCCTTATCTTCAAACCTGAAAAATGATGAGTCAGATATGCCTTTGTTCTCATCAAATTTTATAGACCTGAATCAAAAGCTTGAGAATGTCTTACTTTCTTCCAATAAGTCTCTTAACATCGAAGATGGTCCTTTCGGGGTTGACAGCTGCCTGATTCTTAGCAGCCTCCCCGATGAGTCTCTCACTGTCAGTGAAGGCAACCCACGATGGAGTGATACGGTTACCTTGGTCATTGGCTATGATTTCAACATGGCCATTCTTATAAACACCAACACATGAATAGGTCGTTCCCAGATCAATCCCAATGACCGTCCCCAACTTGGTAGCTTCCTCCTTTGCAATGGAAATTGCAAATAGACATCCTATGTAAGAATTTCTCAATGTTAGTTACAACACCGAAACTCATTGTCTTAACATGCCCGTTAAACAGAGTCAAATTTAGCAAAATAAACTAATCCATTCACAAAGGAAACTATCTACGAAGGAAACTACATGATCTTGTCGTATTCAAATCGAAAATACAAAAAAATAAAATACGAAAACGCCAACACCTTGAAAATACACAAGACACCAAATTCGTAAGCAACGCTGCAGAACAAAAAGTGTTCCGACTACTAATCACTTGGCTTAACAATAAAAATCCTTATCAACAAACTGAAAAATAACACTATGGCAACGATAACTAATAACTTTTAACGAAACTTCAGATGCAGATAAAGGCATATTACACTACTCACAGTGACTTCTCAACATATAACATCACTTAAATGCAAAGCTTCAGAATCAATCGAAAGAAAGAACTTACAAAATCACAAACAACTATTGTCTAAGATCTCACTACACTCACTGATCTGATCTGGCGGTAAGTAACAGTTAACACAGCAAATCATGCAAAACAAATCCAAAAATATGAAAACAAAGCAAGATCTGATTGCATTGCTTTCACTTCCGCATCGAAACAAAAAAGAACTGAAAAGCTAAAAAAATAAAATAAAACAATCAGATCTATAATTAGGTCACGAAAAATACCTAAGGATATAATGGCAAGAACAATCAGAGAACGGCTTGCCAAGCCAGCCATTGCTGTCTCTCACAGTCACTCTTCTTCTCTCTTTCTTTTCTGAAGAAAATTAACGATTTCAATTGGTTTTGCAGAGTCGAAATTGAAGGTAAAATGGCACGAGGGCAAGAAGCCTTTTATGTAGTGTGATGAAGGAAGACTCAAGCTAAGCCTGGTCTTTTCCTGAACCTAACTAAGGCTTGACGCTAAAACATGTCATAGATGATGACGTGGACCAATGACGATTCACGAATTGGTTGCTCCAGCCAATAGCATTCGTTATGGTGTTGGGAACATCTATGCCGTTGATCTTGATGACTTCAACTTACTTTACAAGGGTCAACCTTCTCCATACTCGTTAAATTCTAGTATGTTCTTCTATGTACTATAATAGTATTTTTTTTAAAATTAAAAATCTATCGCATATCAAATTATACAAATTTTTTAAAAATTAAAAATGTATTACATATCAAATTATACATACTATTAAAATTAATTTGTGACTGCTATAATGATAGTAATGAGATTCTATGAAATATGAAAGAGAAAATAATATAAATATTATGTGAGCGTTTAATTTAAATGGTAGTTTTATGGGGATTGAGTAAAATAATATAATAAAAAGGTATATTATTAATCTTTTTGTTGGTCACAGTACATCACAAGTCTTATAAAATTTAAAAAATTATACATGTATTGATTATATAATTAATTTTTCTCTATTGTTTGCATAAACTTCTCCTTGAGAATGATGTTTATGTTGAATTAAAATAAATTCTTATAAATAAAATTTTCACAAAGAAAATTGTCAAAATGATGAACATGTAAATGTAAAATATAAAATTAAAGTATTAAGTTCTCTGATATAATTCACTTTAAATTTTGAAGTAATTAATCACTCTGGGAAATATTTGAAGTAAAAAGTTATTAACAAATTATATAGAGAGAGAACATCACACCTTTATCAGAATTGAAAATAAATGCAATTGTATTTTATCACTTAGAAAAATTATTTAAAAAAACTCAAATAAATAATATGAAGTCAACACAAAAGTTTAAAAATTAAAAAAAATCTATAAGGAAAATAACAACAAGATTATTGAATAATTACTTTTGTTTCATTCTGAATTTTATTCTTTTAATGTTTTGAAAGTTTAACATTTAAAATATAATAATATTAAAAATTATAAAAATAAAAAATTTTATTATAGAAATGCAACTAATTTATTTTATCAACTTATAAAAATACTTTGAAAAACAATTTATTTAACATGTTAGGTGTTTTTATTTTACAAAATAAAATTTTAGAAAATTTAAAGACAAATTAAAAAGTACCAAAAAGAATAACATGCTAAATCAAATGGGATAAAATAGGAGACAAAATTATAAAAAAAAAAAGGTAAAAGGACATTTAAAAGACTATACTACACTCAAGAAATGCAATGTTGATTAATAAAAGACCATTAATGATATCAAGTTAAGATTTCCATAATACATTAACTAATTTTTAAAATCAAGAGTATCAGCAAATAATTATGTATTTAAGTTTTAAAACAATATGATTTGCACATTTAAACTACTCTTTTTCTTTCTTTTGCAGGTAACATTTGTGCATGTTTTTTATTGTTCTGTGTTTTTTTTTTTTTCTTTACTCGTGTTTGAATTCCAAACTTAAACACAATATTGAAATGTGATTCAAGACAAAAATTGAACATTTGATATTAATGTTTAAAGTTAATCCATCAAACCACAGGTAAACTTGTATTAGTATTCCATTAAAGTTTGTCAATTTAGAAACAACTTCTTCGAACATGATATAGGAACATTACTTTATTATTTTTATAAGAATGTGCTAAAAAGTAAAATTTAAAAATAAGGAAAATAAACTAAAAAAAACAACACCTGTCCCAAATCCAAAAATAATTAAACATTGTTAAATATAATTGTAACGATGATAAATTTGAAATTTACAACTAAATGACACCTAAAAGATCATGTGAACTGAATCATAGATAAGTGTTGAAAACGAAAATAAAAATAAAAGTGAAGAATAATAGAATTTCAAAAGTTTATAAATTTAGTTAGTGCTCAAAATTATCCTCATGCTTATATCACTCTTTTTGGGTTAACTTCAATTCATGTTATCCTGTTCTTTCTCATGTTATGATGAGAAGACATGCATGTTTTTTTTTCTATTTCTCTTAGTATTGTCTTCTAAACCTATATATAAATTATTAATTTCTTCTATTATTCTGTGTTAAATGATTTGTTTGTTTCATTTCACATGTTAAATTCGATTTTTTTTTTCCGTTATTACATGGGTTGTTTCACAAATTTTTAAATTTAATTTTCGAACAAAGCAACCAGAAAATTACTATTTTTTCATTCAAAATAAATTGAAACAATTTCATTTGTTTTTTTTTATTAACAATTTGTATATAATTATATTCTACTAGTTGGTTTAAAGGTTAGAATCAATTTAAAAATATTGTAAATTTTTTAAATAGTTATGGAACGACAAATTCAAGAAGTGAATTTAAAAAAACATAATACACATTCATAGAAACAAAATTTCAATGTTCATTCTCTGATTCATCCATTGAATTTAAAATTTAAAAAGAATTATAACGAAGAACCTTATCTTAATGGTTATTACTCAATCATCCACTAGAAATCTACCAAATGTTTCTAAATGAGCATTTCATTGCAATTCATCAAACATACTCAAATCATCATTTTCAATATATACGGACTTTGAATTATCTCATAATCTGGTTATTTCATTTCATAAAAATGTCCAATATTTATTTATTAAACATTTTACAATGATGAGTTTGAAATTCACAATCATAGACAAGACTTTAGGATTATATAAGTGAAATTTTCCTAGGAGTGCTGTCTATGTTAAGTGATATTCTTTACTTATTGTTTGTATAATATTTCTTAAATTTTAGATCATAACTATCTTAAATTTTAATCAAATTATTAATATCATAAATTTCAAAATTTCACCAAACTATCATTTTCAAACTTAAAAATTTAATCATAATTCAAGAATAAGAGAAACAAATAATTAATAACGATCTTTTTCAAATAAAAAAATTGTATTAAAATAAAATAAAAAATAATTTGTCAATCTAATATGCCAACTACAAGCATTTGAACGACACTAATTCACTATTTACATGTTTTCACATCTTTATTCACTTTACGTCACATAACTTTTGAACCATTAAAACAAGTAAATTTAAAAAAATATCCTGAAACAGAAAAAATGAAGTCATATCTCATAAAATTAAAGACAAAAATTCTCCAACTCAAACAATTTAATAAAATTATAAATTACATCCACAACTCTCAACTTTATATATCATTTTAAATTTAAATTAAATTTAAGAACATGACTAATTTTTTTACCATGAATGTATATTAAAAATATATAATATTTGAATAGCATGAACTTGAACTTGATAGAGGAATGTATGAAAAAAAAAGAAAGGATAATTTCCTGAAGATGGATATTTTATATTTTTTTTCTTTACTGGCTTATTACTTTAAATCACCCAGATGAGAAAATAAGTTTAATTTTGAATTTGAAAAGATGAGAAATAATCAACCCTCTTTTAAATATATAGATATATTTTAAAACTCAAATATAGTCAAAGTGTCAGTTCCGAATATCACCCATTGAACTAAAACTAACTTATATACATCACATTTATATTTTAAATAAATTATTAAGTAAATTAAAGATTAAACACAAATCAAATTTAGCTATTACTTTTTAATTTTCACACACACACACACACATATATATATATATATATATAAATATAATAAAAAGATAGTAACACATAAAAATGAAAAAATTAACAAAAAATTCAAACTATTTTTCTTTTATAAAATGTCTCCAGTTTATATAAATTATAAAATAAATAATCTATATATAAAAAAATAATAATATATATTTAATTTGATCAAATAAACTATCATTCTCGTAATCCCGACAACATGTCAAAGCGCGTAATAAAGAATCGACCCATATCTTGCATCATATGCCACTGATTTAAACCTGGAGACCGTACACACGCGCGGGAAGTATCGCGTGATACAGTTGAAAATCCAGATCATGGAGGCATTTCAAAATAGAGCCGTTGATGAGGAGATCGTAGAGTCCAGATTAACCCTATTTGAATCAGCGGTTGATATTGCCTCACATCTCTCAAAGTGTGTCGTACAGCGAATATAAAAAAGCAAGTATTGAACACCCAAAAAACTTAAAACATTGGCGTCTCTGCTTTTTCCCACACTCTGCTAGGGTTTCAGAGTCGCCGCGCTCCTTCCCTCACTCTCCCCTTTCAACCAGCCCCAACTCATTCATCTCACTCTCCATCGCCCGATTCAACTCGCCAACTCGTTGTAGGTCAGTTATCCCTTCTTCCATTTTCTCTTACTCGTTTATTTTCAATTGAAGCTTTCTGTTTTTTTAATCACTGTTGATCCAGGGTAATAGTTTTTTTTGTGCTTTCCCTTCATTAGTAGGCATATTTAGGTTTTCCTTTGTTTTGCTTCAATCAGAACTAGTTCTTTGATTTCTTTGTTAGTATTGTATTCTGTCTGGGTTTTATTTGAACTGGTTTTTATTTAAATAGGGATTCTTGATGCACTGTTTATTTTCACTGTTAGGGAAATGTGGGAAATGAATGTGAGGCTATTATCTTTTTGCATTTTCAATCTGTTGGATCTTCTGAAAATGGTATTTTGATGGAGAACTAAACATTACTAGTTTATACATTAGGTATTTTTCTTATAAGATTATACATTGATGTGTCAATGGTATTTTTCTTATAAGATTATACATTAGGTGTGGAATTTTGTCTGTATTATGGTCACATGTTTATAGCCAAAGCTCATTATAGTTCCTATTTTTTTAATGTTTATTTATCTCTATGAACTCCCTCTATATTTTGTAGCAAACTGGATTGCTTTTCCTTTTCTGATGACAGTACTGTATCTTTAAAAATATTTTTTTTTTCACATGGTTGATTCATCTTTTATATTGATACTGTCTTTTTTATTATTCTTTTGCATTTCTTCTCTGTGCTACACCCTTGACAATGAGTACTGAATTCGACAATGAGTACTGAATTCGAAACATTTGTATATTGTTATCCAGTGAAAGTTATATTTTTTATTCCTGAGAGTTTTGGTGGGCAATTTTTTCCTGTATTTAATCCTTTATTCACTTTTGATCTCCAGATGGCCATGGAGGTAACTCAGATCCTTTTAAATGCGCAAGCTGTTGACGGTGCATTAAGGAAACAAGCAGAGGAAAACTTGAAACAGTTTCAGGAACAAAACCTTCCAAGTTTCTTGTTTTCTCTTGCTGGGGAATTGGCAAATGATGACAAACCTGCAGAGAGTCGGAAGCTAGCAGGTTTAATTCTCAAGAATGCTCTGGATGCTAAAGAGCAACACAGGAAAATAGAATTTGTGCAAAGATGGTTGGCACTGGACCCAACTTTGAAAGCCCAGATTAAGGCATTCTTGTTGAGGACACTTTCTTCTCCTTCTCTTGACGCTCGATCAACTGCTTCACAAGTTATTGCTAAGGTTGCTGGCATTGAGCTGCCTCATAAACAGTGGCCAGAATTGATAGGATCCCTTTTGTCTAATGTTCACCAGCTTCCTGCACCTACAAGGCAGGCAACTCTTGAGACCCTTGGGTACATTTGTGAAGAAGTTTCCCCAGATGTAGTAGACCAGGAACATGTAAATAAGATACTCACTGCAGTTGTTCAAGGAATGAATTCAACGGAAGAAAACAATGATGTCAGGCTTGCTGCCATAAAAGCATTGTATAATGCTTTGGGTTTTGCTCAGGCAAATTTTTCTAATGATATGGAGCGGGATTACATCATGAGAATTGTTTGTGAGGCCACCCAATCACCTGAATTGAAGATTAGACGAGCAGCGTTTGAGTGCTTGGTAGCCATTTCTTCAACATACTATGAGAAGTTGGCTCATTACATCCAAGATATCTTCAATATCACTGCCAAGGCTGTGAAGGAAGATGAAGAGCCAGTTGCACTCCAGGCAATTGAGTTTTGGAGTTCAATATGTGATGAAGAAATTGACATATTAGAAGAATATGGAGGTGATTTTAGTGGGGATTCAGATGTTCCCTGCTTTTATTTTATTAAACAGGCACTTTCATTTTTGGTCCCCATGTTACTGGAGACACTTTTGAAGCAAGAAGAAGATCAAGATCAGGATGAAGGAGCGTGGAACATTGCTATGGCTGGAGGTACATGCCTGGGATTGGTTGCACGGACAGTGGGCGATGATATTGTAGCTCTGGTCATGCCGTTTATTGAAGAGAATATAACCAAACAAGATTGGAGGCAAAGGGAAGCTGCAACTTATGCCTTTGGCTCAATTTTAGAAGGTCCATCGCCCGATAAACTTGTGCCGCTGGTGAATATGGCTTTGAATTTCATGCTCTCTGCATTGATGAAAGATCCAAATAACCATGTGAAAGACACAACTGCGTGGACTCTTGGACGGATGTTTGAATTTTTGCATGGATCGGCACTGGATACTCCCATTATCACTCCGGCTAACTGCCAACAGATCATCACTGTGCTGGTTCAGAGTATGAAAGATGTTCCAAATGTTGCTGAGAAGGCTTGTGGTGCTCTTTACTTTCTTGCCCAAGGCTATGAGGATGCTGGATCTTCATCCTCTCCGTTGACCCCTTTCTTTCAAGAAATTGTTCAAGCTCTTCTCAATGTAACTCACAGAGAGGATGCTGGAGAATCTCGCCTCAGAACAGCAGCCTATGAAGCCTTAAATGAAGTGGTGAGGTGTTCTAATGATGAAACAGCTCCTATGGTAGTACAACTTGTCCCTGTCATAATGTTGGAGCTCCATCAGACTCTTGAGAATCAGGTGTCATCTGATGAGAGGCAGAATGAGTTACAAGGACTTCTATGTGGTTGCTTGCAGGTTATTATACAGAAGTTGGGATCTTCTGAACCAACGAAATATCATTTCATGCAGTATGCTGATCAAATAATGGGTTTGTTTTTGAGAGTTTTTGCTTCACGAAGTGCTACAGCTCATGAGGAGGCCATGCTTGCCATTGGAGCTTTGGCCTATGCAACTGGAGCTGATTTTGCAAAATACATGACAGAATTTTACAAGTATTTGGAGATGGGTCTCCAAAATTTTGAAGACTACCAGGTTTGTGCTATCACTGTGGGTGTGGTTGGTGATGTGTGCAGAGCCTTGGAGGAGAAAATACTGCCTTATTGTGATGGGATAATGACCCAACTTCTTAAGGATTTGTCCAGCAATCAGTTGCATAGGTCTGTTAAGCCTCCTATTTTTTCATGTTTTGGAGACATTGCCCTGGCAATTGGAGAAAACTTTGAGAAGTACCTGATATATGCAATGCCTATGCTTCAAAGTGCTGCTGAGCTCTCTGCTCATACAGCGGGTGCTGACGACGATATGACAGAATACACAAATTCTTTGAGAAATGGAATCCTAGAAGCATACTCAGGGATCTTCCAAGGGTTTAAAGGTTCGCCAAAGACCCAGCTTCTGTTGCCTTATGCTCCTCATGTACTGCAATTCTTGGATAGTTTGTACATGGAGAAGGACATGTAAGTAAATTTCTGTATATTCTATTCTATTACCATTGTGAATTTTGCTTCTTCTCCATGTATTGTTTGTTATTTATTTATTTATTGGTGCTTCTTGTCTTCTCAGGGATGATGTTGTGACGAAGACAGCAATTGGTGTGCTTGGAGATTTAGCTGATACTTTGGGTAATAGTGCTGGCCACTTGATTCAGCAGTCTGTGTCTAGCAAAGACTTCCTCAAAGAGTGTTTATCATCTGATGATCATTTGATTAAGGAATCTGCGGAATGGGCCAAGTTGGCAATTAGTCGAGCAATTTCATTTTGAGGATATTGCTAAGGCTTCTAGTTCTTCTTGCATACATCTGCATTTGTTGCGTGGGGTCTCAACTGCATACCATGAGTCGGGTCATCACCATTTTTGGGCACAGGTGTTCGGTCCTATGGCTGTCTGCATTGCATGTCAGCAACATGGAGTCTGCGTTTTCATTTTTATTTTTTAAATTTATTGTTCTGCATTGCTGTGGAGGAAGTCGGTGGGTGATGACCAATCTTTCTGCTACCTTGGCAGAGAAGATGCGGTTTTTACGTACAGGAGAAGAAACAGGTTGAAATGAGGGAGGAGCATGAAAAGAGATAGATATCTGCCAATACCGTCAATATTGGAGTTGCATGAGTTATTGAATGTTTTGGAGTCTATGGTGGTCTAGATATTATGTCCTTTACTTTTTATCTTTTCCTTTTTCTTTTATTGGCTGTAGAGTTTAAACAATCATCTTAGTCCATCCATGTGTTTGGGATAGATAATGCAACATATCTTAGCGGTTCCTTAAAATTATTCAAATAATTTTTTGTCACCCGCATCAAAGTTTTGATTCTTAAGTTTTTTACATTTATATGAATAATGTCGCAGCATCCCATCTACAACTAAACGTGTCATTGGCCTGAGATCATAGGTTCTTTGCTCTACATATATGCATGGTTTCTTATGTCAGTGAGAGTTATTAACAAATCTTATGGGACTAGGAGCATATGTCCTTATTGTCAAGGCCTGAATCTTATAGTGGTGGGCATTCATTCTGACGTTTGAATGGTCATTACATGATTAAAATTGTATCCAAAGCAAATTGGTTATTTATTTGTGTTCACAAGGTTCTATCAAGTGGGTTCACACGCCATCGAGCAATTTGAAGTTCTGATATGGTATTGTAACGTGCTTCAAGACACAATGAGCGTGTATAGTTTTGAATATGAAAAATTAATTGTCCTTATACTTGTTTTAATTTTAGTAGGTGATATTTGATTAGCCGATGGTATAAACAAATCTGTATTGTCATTGCAATGAAAATAAAATTATGTTTAAGCTGACTTGTGAAAGTTTTATTTGATTAAAAAATAGGAACAATTAAATTCTAACTGTTTATAGATTATAGGCTGTCTTAGTTTTGTCCCTATTTTCCTATTGCACAAACACCTAACCAACATTTTAATCATTAGCCATAATTGTTTGAATCTTCTATGGAAAGATCAAAAGTAACTTGGATATTTTATTTTGGATGAGTTTACAAGAATTCAATTCAATAATCAAAGTTTCATTTTTGTGTTTTGGTTAATAGAAGTAATTAGGTGTTTCAGGGGCAAATATTACAATTTTGTACAGCTAATAAATATAAGGAAATAGTTATATTCACAAACAAACAGACAGATATAAAAAAAAAAAATAGGTCTCGACACGTAACTAGCTATGATTAAGCTTTAGTGTGTCTTTTTCTCTGACGCAAACCCTTATCTCTAAGAAAGAAAATAAGTGGTGTATTATTTTGGGAAAATGTTTCTTGAACAATCATTTTTTACAACATTTAGACACACGCACACGTGTCAAAATCTGAGTGGTCTAGTTGGAAAAATTAAATGAAAATGGACCACTCAGATTTTGACACGTGTGCGCGTGTCTAAATGTTGTCAAAAATGGTTGTTCAAGTATCATTTTCCATTATTTTGTACTACAGTTTTCTAAAATAAAATTAATGATTGAGTCTTTATTCAAAATTAGTACTTATTACTTGCATATGATAATTACTTGTGCTAACTGAATGACACTAAAAAATTTCCTAAACATTTTAAGGATATGTTTATTGTATTGGTTCTACAAGACGCAATGTACTTGTTAAATCGAGTTAAAAGAAAAATACTGATATTATATATAACGTAATTTCACTTTATTAATTTATAAACTAACTTTTTATTACTATAATACTAGATTAATAAACTAATAATCAAACTTTAATCATGAATTTAATTCTGATGATAAAACAATTGTCATTGAGTTAGAAGAATACTTTATGTTACATTTTTTAAAAATTTTGAAGGCTAATTTATTTAAAATAGTAAACTAAAAAAAAATTAGCTGTAATTTAAGAATTAAAAACTTATCTGTCCTTACTATTTTTTAATATATTTATTGCATGTAATAACTTTATAGAAAAATATATTAACACAATAATTATATTTTTATTTATAATTTTTATCATTTTTAAACTGTGTTTGTTTGGACTGTACTGATTACGCATAACTATAACTGAAGGGAGTTTATGTTTGTTTCAGAAATTTGAAGAGGTTTGGAAATACAGAAAGAGAGATCATACACAAAATTACTATAAAACTAGAAGAAAATCGATTATAGGGAGAGAATTCTGTTTCCATGGTGACAATTTTGTTTGTTATAAGGTGTGGAAGATTTGATTTTATTGGGTATAAGATGAGTGGCACTGTCATTGGGGAGTTTTTGTGTTGATGGGTTTCTAGTGATTGGAGGAAGAAGAATGTCCTCTGCATTGCCCCCTTCTGCATTTGAGAAAGAAAAAACATTAATATTAATAATAATGAAAATAATAATCATAATAATTATTATAATAATAGTGATATTTTAAATAATAAAATAATAGTATTTTATTTTATCAAATGAAATATTTTTTAATTTATCAAACTTATCGTATTATTCATTAACATTCAAATTAAATATTTTCATTTTTTATTATTTTTTCTTAATTCAAACTGCCTTTACTTTCATCTCTTTTTTTCTTTAAATCCATTTTAATAAATTTATTTTCAAATCCAAACATAGCTTTAGCAATAGTTGTACAAGTTTCACTAAAAATATATTTGAATAATATTTATTTAATTTACTTTGTGTATGTTTGATTAGTTGTATATTTAAGTGATTTTAAATGCTCAGAGATTTTATACATATGTGAGGTAAACGAACAAATAGATTTTTCTCAATATGGTATAATACAAAGGTAAGTTTTTTTCCTATAATAAAGCTTCAATGATATTATGATATGTAACAGTAAAGCTTCTAACAAAACCATTATACAAGTGGAACTTGATTGTTAACAGTAGATTAATTAACGGTTTTAAAAGATGTTCGGTTGCGTAATGGGTGACAAAGAGCATAGAAAAAATGGAAATGGAAAAATTAAATAGATTATGTATTAAAAATCCACTCTCTACTAAATGTCACATTAATTAATATTATTTATTAAATAAAAATTTAAGAAATTAAAAGATGTGAAAAAAAAAGTGTTAAAATTAATGTTAGGTAATAATATTATTAGTATTTTAGAAGATGTTGAAAAAAGAAGAAAAAGGGAATTTTGAAAATGAAAAAGCGAAAAATGACATATAATCTCTCCTCCACATCCTGGTTGTTGAAAGAGTTGAGTGTAGTATGCATTCCTCACCTCATCACTGTGTTCGCTCTCTTCTCTATGTGACTGGCACTCACAACAACACATTCTCACTTTCTATCAAACCCTAACCCTTCAATTCCCATTCAATGGCCATCCTCTCTCAATCCGCTGCTACTTTCTCACCTTCCTTCGTCTCCACTCGCTCCGATTTCACTCGCCTCACTCGCTTCCCCTGCCGCGTCACCTTCCGCCGCGGCCTCGCCGTCTCCTCCTGCTTCAACTCCTCCAAGTCCCCTGGCGCCGGAGGGTTCCTCTCGCCGGACAACGGCGGCGAAGTCTCCTACGAGCTGCACCACGACTTCTCGCCGCAGCGCCGCCGCAGCGGCTCGCCGGTGTTCGTCACTCTGCCGGTGAATTCCGTCAGCCGGGAGGGCGGCCGAGTCTTGAGGCCCAAGACGATGATGTTCTCGCTCAAGGCGCTCGCCACTGCCGGCGTCGAAGGTGTCGTGGTCGAGATTTGGTGGGGCTTGGTTGAGAAGAACAAACCTAGGGTTTACGACTGGAGAGGGTGCGAGGAACTTGTTGCGATGGCATGCAAGTGTGGCCTCA
The DNA here is from genome assembly GCF_016808095.1 of Vigna angularis. Taxonomy (NCBI): domain Eukaryota; kingdom Viridiplantae; phylum Streptophyta; class Magnoliopsida; order Fabales; family Fabaceae; genus Vigna; species Vigna angularis. The sequence continues at coordinate 62,389,112 of NC_068970.1, read as the reverse complement.
AGGTTCGAGCGGTTCTCGCGTTTCATCAGCATGGCGCGGGACCTGATGATCCCAATTGGTATGTGGAAATTGGATCCCCACGTTAGCCATAAAATGACCAAAACAGTGTATACAACCTGAGGATAGTCTATACTTTACAAGCTAGCTTTTGTTACCGAACTAGTTTTACACTCAAATACTTAGATGATATATGAATATATGGATGCTGTTGTTTTGACACATTCTTAGATGATGTCAAAACCTATCTGATATTGTTGTTGAACTTATCGGATTACCCGTGGTTATCTAGTGCTACAACCTTCGTTATGTCTAGTCCTGTGAGGGAGTGTGAGAACTTTCACTTTGACCAGTGATATGACTAGAATAGTGTTATGTAAACAAGACACAACCCTTATCTTAGCTTTTGGAGTCGAGTCAATGTCCAAGTACAAATTGTAGGAGTAATTTCTTTTTCTTATTATGTGATTTAATAGTATGTGGAAATAGTAATTCTGATTGTGTATTTTTTTTTATTCAATACTGTATTGACATTTGACCTGGGTTTTGTGTTGATCTAAGTAGAGTTGATTTGGTTTATTTTGAATTATTATTACTATTTTTGTAGGTAGGAATTGTTTCCTAGTCATGAGCCTCATTCTCTGGAAGTTTGTCCCCCTTGTGTAGGATACCGCTTCCTCTATGGGTGCTTGATGAGATAAAGAAAGATGTCGAGTTAGCATATTGTGACCGGTTTGGGAGAAGAAATATTGAATACATTTCCCTTGGATGTGATATTCTTCCTGTGCTGCGTGGGCGTTCTCCTATCCAAGTGTATGCTGATTTTATGAGGGATTTTAGGGACACTTTCAGGTCTTTGCTTGGTGTTATCATTACAGTAAGGTTCTATGATGATTTTGGTTTGTTGCAATCCAACAAGGGTTCAAATTCCACATATTATCATTATTAACAGATTTTGTTGTAATTATTTATGTCATTCTGTTCGTGTTGCAGGGTGTACAGATTGGCATGGGTCCTGGTGGTGAACTAAGATATCCTTCCTTCTCTCCACAAGAGCCGAATTTGGCATGGCCTCAAGAACTTGGAGAATTTCAATGCTATGATAAGGTAGGCAGAAGATTAAGATTTAGGCACTAGTTTGTGTTGTGTTATTGTTGCTCTGTATTATGAGAAACTTAAATGGGGTTAGTATCGTGTTTGACTTTCCTTCTTTCTTGCTTGCCACTTGGCAGTATATGCTTGCTTCTCTGAATGCCTCTGCAAGAAATATTGGAATGCGTGAATGGGGAAATGGTGGCCCATTTGGTACTGGAAGTTTGATGCAAAATCCCGAGCATACTGATTTTTTCAAAAATGATGGTGGTTCTTGGGACACACCATATGGTAAATTTTTCCTTGAATGGTACTCAGGTATGTTGCTGCTGCATGGGGAAAGGATTTGTAAGGAAGCTGAAACTATATTTAGGGGTACAGAGGTCCATATGTCAGCAAAATTGGCTGTCATTCACTGGCACTATGTCACACAATCCCATCCATCAGAGTTAACAGCTGGCTATTATAATACTTTTAACCGGGATGGATACTTATCCATTGCTCGCATGTTTAGCAAGTATGGATTCTCAATGTGCTGCTCTTGTTTTGAAATGCAAGATGCAGTAATGCAGAAGATCAATCCAGATGGTAGCCCTGAAGGTTTTCTTCGACAGCTTTTGTTGGCTGCTAGACTCTGTGACCTAGCACTTGAAGGTCAAAATTTTTCAACTAATTTGGATGATGGTGGATTTACCCAGGTGCTGAAGATGTCAAAATTTTACTCGAATGGGATAGAGAAGCGACCTTTCTCGTTCAACTTTGTAAGAATGGACAAAAGATTGTTTGAATCCCGAAATTGGGATCGGTTTACTCGTTTTGTAAGACAAATGTCTAATGGAAATATTTTTCGAGCCAGATTATATTCTGTTGGTGACACACGGTTTAAGACCGCACCAGTGATGCCAGAGGCGAGATTGTTGTACCACCTATATCAGTACTCTTGAAACCAGTCTTGACCTTTGTTCTTTAGGCCTATTTAATATCACTGCATTCGTTGCAAGAAAATCTGATGACCTCTGGTCTAATGTTGTGAAATGTGTAGTAACTGCTGATTCGACAAATGATTCTTTTATTGCTTTCCGGCAAGAAGTTACTTCCCCTAAGGTAAACACATTATATTGCCTTCCAGTATTTTTTTAGATGGGTGGCATGTTATACACTTACCTGTATTTCGAGTGGACAGAGATTTAATTTAAAATTAGTTACTGCTGAATTTTTGGGCCATTTCTTTCTAATGTTCTGTTCTGTTGAGATGAACTCCTGGTATGCTGGTTTTATATAGCTGTGATATGCATCTTAATATCAATTGACTGCTGATCTCCTTTCAAACTTGTGCACGTTGACCATCAGTCTTGTTACAATGGTGATGGTAAATAGTCATTGATCTCTTGTATTTTCTATGGAAAATGTCAGTGCGTGCACGATGAGCGGCAACATGAATAGAAAAACATAACGTAGCAATTTTGGATTTGGTGCTGGGGGGTTGAGCCTTGAGGACCAATGACACTTCTTGGGTTTTCCCTTGTCATAGCTAGCGGTTTGTCCATTTTAATGAATACCTTTCACTTTTAGGTGTTGTGGTAACAACTGGTCGAACTTCCCGCTTATATTTAATTTTTTGCACTTTATATACGTTTAAAATCACACTGTAAAGCTAGTATTATGTATCATCCAATCTTTTTTAATTTTCAAGAAAATAAATTACAAAATGTGACAAATTTGTCAAATTTTTTTGCATAATGCACTCCCACCAGGCTTGGAGCTACTGTAACATAAACTAGCCCAGATCATGAAATTGTTAAATAGGAGGATCTTATCAGTGCTGAAGTTTGTAGTCAATGTCTTATATTAGTATATGCTATCATATTATGCATTTGATCAATCTATCACAGCATAAAATATTTATTTATTTTCTTATAAAAATCAAGCTATATTATTCTTTCAGTTAATTTTTAACTTTAATTTTCCATGGTTAGGATGTCATCTAATAGTTAATAGGTGTTGAATGTATTTTTAATTGATTATAATGATGAGTAGTCATTGGCGCAAGATATTTAATAATGAAATTTAACAAAAAAAATTAGTATGTATTATTTTAATATATTTTTTAGTAATAATTAAATAATATGTTAATAGTATCAAATTTACTTTATTTTAGAAAATTAAAAATCATCTGCAATTTTTAAATTTTATAAAATAAATTATAGAATAAAAACTTTATATTGACGAAACCAATTATGAGATTCTCCTTGACAATATTCTTACTCTCTCTCATTTGTGAGCTAAATCCATGGATTTATTCTTTTTTATTTTGCGGTGTTATAGAGGTCTCAATTATATTAATTATTTCTTGTGAACATTTTCTCAAGTGGTATCTGTATAATTATTTTTTCTATATATTAATTTTGTATATGATTTTTAAGTCACGCATTTATCTTACATTATTGTTTATATTGTTTTTCCTTTTTTTTTTGTCCCATTAAATAGGGACACATTATAATAAATTGAGAAGAAGGATAAATACCCAATGCACCCAGGGATCCCACATTTGAAGCAGTGTACAGAGAAAGTTCAAATTCCCTAAACCGGTGTACACATAATAATGTTTATTGGTGTATTAAAAATTTAATTTGTTAATTTCCTATACTTATAAGCTTGTTCAGTTGACGAAAAAATAATAAATAATACTTGTTTTTTAAAATGATTATAATAAAATAATCATTGTAAAATATTTAACATATGAGATTAAGTTTTTATTACTTTAGGTCATATTCCTATGACTGGATTTATTTTGGCTGGATGACTGTCATTTGTGTGTCTTTGAGCATGTATGAGTACAGTACTTCACTACCCAAGCAGCTCTTGCAAAATAAGTTTTTTTTTTCACCGTAGGTTGCTTCTTTAAGTACTTATTCCTTATGCTAAAAAATAGAAATAAGTTCTAACAGAAAACATAAGTATTTTAATAGCATCCATTTAATATCATTTTAATATATCAATTTAACATTTATATAAATGATCAATTTGATCTTAGTTTGAAAAAGAAATAATATTGTTTAATTTTAAAAAATAAACTAAATTAAATAAAAAAGACATATATTAAGACTAAGTTAAATATAAGGTATAAACACCTAATATTAATATGTATAACATTGATAAGTAGTATTACCACAGTTATCAATATTATGTGTCACACAATAGACCTAACATGTAAATAAAAGAAATTGAAAACAATTTTTTTTTAAAAAAAAATTATGAATTCAGATATAACATCTCTTTAATATTGTTGATATGGTATTAACTTAAAAATATCTAATTTAGTCAATGTCTCAAAAATTAAGACTTCGTTGAACAAAAAACAAAATAAAGAAATACTTATAATTTTTTTTATAAAAATTGAGACTAGTAATTAGTTTTTTTTTTATAAAGTAATGATTCTTGAATAAGAATTTCAGGAAAACCCCAAATATAAAAGAGAAAAAATAAAATTCAACGATCCGTAACAGAGTGGTTGTATGTGCTCTCAAAATCCGATGGATATTGTTGATCCATCAATATTGATTTGGATTTTGAGCAACCCTAATTCAACCGAGTAATCATGTTCCCTTTGAAACCAAAACACCCTCATCTTCTTATGACATTGCATACCTCTGCATGAAAGAAAAAAGCACTATTATTTCTGGTAGGTTTCAGCCACAAAGGGAATTGTCACACCCATAGTCAACTTTCTATTTTCTTTTTCTTGGCGTGTCTACTTAGATTGATGAAAAATATTTGTTGACTTACCTAAATTTTTTATATTTATTTGATATTATTTTTAGTTATTTTTTTTTAAAATACAAAATTTTACACTTTTATGATATTTTACCTTTATATTATATGTATTTTACCTTTATATTATATGTTAAATAAATGTAAAAGTATTTCATAATACCAATTATATTAAATTGATATCTCCAATTCCAACATTAGCCGTTGTGGTATAGTGTCTGTGGGTACTATTTGGTGCGTGACACCTCATTTCGACCTTCAAATCATTCATCATATTGACTTTAGCACAAATATTCTTTACAAATTAATAAGCGTATTAAAATTTATCATTCATTTTATTTTCTTATGTAGCATGATTAGTTTGTAAAATTGATGGTTTCCATTGCTTGTGTATGCTCTGATTGAACCAGAATTTTCTGATAAAATATTCTTTTGTTGCCAAGAGACAATATGCTCTACCTATTCTCTGTTTTTTCTATTTAATTTTTAAGAAAGGATTAATATATGAGTATTTTTCAGTAATTAATATTTTGACTTTTTTTAAATTACTATGAAATTTAGACTCATAATTAAATTTCTAACGAGAAAATTAAAATAAAAGTTACAAACATAAATTTTAGAATTGAAGTGAAGGTCTCTGAATTTTGTTTCTTCCTTGAAAGCTCTCTTGGTGAGTGCCAGAAAATATGGCAGTCGTAAAGTTAATGTTGAAAGTCTTGTGGCAAATGAACTTACAATGACAGCTCAAAAAGAAAAAAAAAACAAGCATGAAAATTACACATCATAATAGTGCATAAGCAAAAGGTTGACAATGTTGAATGAAATTACTTCTTATCAGTAACAAAGATTTAGATTGGACAAGATTGTTTATTAACCTATACTGAGTACACAAAACAAGGGTCAATATGAGCCAAGAAAAGCCAAGCAGAGTTAGCTAGTGTAATACAAAGGGATGACAACGGGTCGGATCAGGCACTGATAGTGTTTATCCGTAATTCGACCCGACAAAAAAAATTTCCATCCGCTACCCGCACGGATATCTGCTTAAAAAATATTCGCGGGTATTTTAAAACTCGCGGATACCCACAAATATTTAAAAAAAATATATTTTAATAAATTATTAAAATAATTTAAATAGAATTACAAAAAATATATAAAATATAATATAAATTAAATTAAATTTAAATTTAATTTTAATTTTAATTAAATTTAATCTTGTAAAATATAAATTAATGTTAATTTTAATTAAATTTAACTTAATAAAATATAAATTAAATTTTTATTTTTATTTTTTGCGGGTAACAGGTATCCGCGGGTACGGATAGTATAATACTCGCACCCGACCCGTTTATAAGCGAGTATTAAAATATCCGTTATCCGCGGATTGCGAGTAATAAATATCCGCAGGTATTAACTATCCGTCGTGGATTTTATCCACAAATATCCGCGAGCGTGGATATTTTTACCATCTCTAGTAATACACTAATTTCTGAGTTAGTTTTGTCAACAGCGACTTTGTTATTACTTTTAGAAAAATATATTTTAACACATAAAATTATTATATTTATCCTTTTTTGTTTCTTTTATACAATCATTTCTTACTTTATCTTTTTAAAATCATTTTGTTCGTGTCAAAATGTAAAAACGTGTCATTCTATCTTACTTTTACTTTTACTAGGTTTGGATACAATTATTAAGTTTTTGTTTATTTTAAGGTAAAATTCAATTCTTTTCATGATAAATAAACTTAATATATATATATATATATATATATATATATATATATATATATATATATATATATATATTTTGATTAACTAATAAATACTCAAGCATTTTGGCTGCCTGAAAAACTAGTTATTAAAAAAAGAAATAACTAAGCACTTGAATATTTCAAAAAACTTTTTATATCACTCAATATAATACTTCACTGCTTTCACTCTCACACTTCACTCAATTTTCTCATTAGTTAAACAATAAACTATTTTAGGGATATAGTAAAATCAATATTTGTCTATATAAAAAAATCAATAACTATATATGTATATATATATTTACAATTCAAGTGTATCATTATTTTTATATCAAATTGGAAAAGGATGTGAAAGTTACACATAGTATAGCTTCATTATAGATGCAGAAAATCATGTCAGAAATGGCATACGATATATTATTTACTTTCTTTTGGTTCATTTTAATGATCTAAAAAGATAGTTAAAATGAAATAAAATACACATAGTAACTGCTTAAAATTAATTTGATGAAAAGCAGTAAATTAAGTTCCATGATAAAGCTAAGAGACAGTTAATAAAGTTGACTTTACACACATGCAAGTCTACAACCCACATGTCTCCTGAGATAATTTTTTTTTACTTTAGTTTCAACTTACAAGGGCAATTTTCCCATTCTAACCTCCCTCTCTCCCTTCAAAAGAAAAAGGGTTCATTCGTCTATTCTCATTTCTCACTTTCTCATATAAAAAAAGATCCATATTCTCTCATTTTCTGTCATCCTTCAAACTTCAAACTCTTCATCCAACTTTATGGATTTCAAGCTCAGATTCTCTGTTATCATCTTCCTTTTGCTCTTTGTTGAACTGTATCCAGGTAAGCATCTTCTGCACAAATATATTAATATATATCATATATTATATATATAAATCAGAACTAATTAATTCATTTTCTGTGAATTTCTTGCAGCTAGAGTAAACAGCTTGAGGATTAGAGTGGATGTGGCAAAATCACCAACCAACAAGGTAAAGTATTCATCACATGCTAAGAAATATTTAAATATTCATTTCTTCCTTACAAAGTACGAACTTCTGTTTTACTATGGCTTAATTAATCAATAATAATGACAAGTTTAACCATTTTTTAATCGGTGCATATACAAAAACTTACAAAAAAAAGTAACTTCACATCAACTAAGGATAAGATCAATTTAAAATATATAAGTATGTTAGAAGTCTCACATCGATTAGAGACAAGACAAATTTATAATATATAAGTAAGGTGCAAACCTCACCTTGTAAGTCGGTTTTGTAGGATTGAGTTAGGCTTAAAATCCACTTCTAACATGGTTTCAAAGTCATGGTTAGAGTCAATCCTAGCGAATTCTAAGTAGGTACTTTTGTTTTTACCCGTTGTCGGGCCACTATCGGACCTCCCATTAATTTCTACTATCACGCACAAAATATCTATAGCAGTACTTGAATTATTAATTAAATACATACCTTTTTGTAGATGGTTTCTTCTCAGATGAATGGAAGAAGGGTTTTGAAGCTTGACACTGATGACTACAGAGAATATGGTGCTAATCCACGGAATGATCAGGGAAAAACCAAGCCTCACGGTTGAAGTTAACCTGTTATATATGCTGCATTTTTAATACCATATTATATATATTTTCATCGAATGAATAATTCAAGCCAGCCCACATTTCTGGTTTCTGAAAAGCAGAAGAAATGTAGCAATACGTACTAATATATACATATATGTATGCATTTATAAAAGGTGACAGCAGAAGATTTCCTTCTACTATGACAGTTTTATGTTTCTGTAATCTGTTAAAACGAAGTGCTGAAATATATCTAAATTCTAATATATTTAAATACCAGAAACTGATATAAAATTTTAAGCTCTTTCTTAATTTTTGGTTTAATTAATCTTTGATGGTTGTTGATGAATGCATTGTTTGGTTTCACAGCTTCATATGCACTACTGTTAGAAGACATAATCTGTGTTTTCTGGTGAGATTCTAATTGGAAAGTGGTAATGACGTGGGTTAAATTTTGTTAAATTATTTAATTAATACTACTTTGACACGTGAAGGATACAATTAATACGATCGATAATAATACTTTGACAATTTTGACAATATTTTAACATCATTTACGTGTCATTTTATGATTAATCCAAAATTACTCCACAATTAATAATAATCATAAATACTAACGTGGACCAAGCACAGAATGACACATAAATAACGTTAAAATATTATAAAAAAATGTTGTCAAATATCATTATGTTAATATTATTTAATTAAGTTTTTAATCTCTAAAAGTTATAATAGTTTTTTATTTTGATATTCCAAAAATTTAAAAATAAATTATTCTCTCAAAAGTGGAAAAAAAAGTTATGATTTTTAATCCTGAACAATATATTTAATGGACAAACAAAGTTTTAAATTCTAAATCTTAAATTTCAAACTCTAAATCTTGAACTATAATTCCTTTAAAACTCATTTCAGTTCTTAAAATTGATTAGATATTTAGGAACTACTTTATTTTTATTTTTTTATCTTAAGAGGCTTTTTTTTTAATTTGAGAGATCAATATTATGATTTTTGTCTCCACTTTTAGATCCAACATGATATATAAGAGATACAGAGTACGTAATGAGAAACTAATAAATTATAAACACAATAAAATTATATAACATTGATTTGAAAATTTGAACAAATGTTGTTCAACATATAGTGAAAGAAAGATAGAAGAGAAACAAAATATATAAACATTTATATGCAAATGATAATTATATATATATATATATATAACATTAATTTACCTTAGATTAAGTGTATTAAAAAATTTATATAGTATCGAATAGATTTAACTAGTAATTTATCATGTACATGGTCTTCTTGAAAAATGTAATGATGATGAGTATAGAATTGTAGCAAAGATAGGAAGTCAACTTCATAGCTAGTGCAGTGGTTTCAATGATGTGACCCTCAAAGTTCTTTGCATCTCAATTTTTTTTGTTTTCATTATTAATTAATATACTTGATGATAAAGTCTTTTTTAACACTTCATGAACAATTGTTTTACAAATTTTTTTTTCATTTGATATTTTTTAAGGTTAAATATTTCTTTTCTTAACTATAAATAAAATTGATTTTTTTAAAAAAAATTTGATTTAATTTATTTCTTTAATTGGTGAAATGTGCTGATTTAATTATTTGAACTAAATTTTGTCACATTTATTTTAGGTTTCCAACGTACTTTTTAATTAATATTAAAATAAAAATATGTCAAAGGAGTAAATAATTCAAATATTATTATAAAATATATTTAAAATATAAAATAAAATTAACAAAATTTAATTAAAATGATTAAATCTATATATTTCTAAAATTAAAGGATTAAATTAGATTAAAATTTTAAAAAGAGAATAATTTCAGTTTTGACTAAAAGTTAAATAATGAAAAACATATTTAATTTTTTTTTATTAAAAGTGATTAGAATACATAGAGATTTTTTTAAGTAATTGATTCCGGTGATTTTAACCATATTAATTAATATGTTTAAAATTAAAAAAAAATTACGTTGAAGAAAAATATGTAAGATAAATAATATATAAATAAAAAAATCAGAAATTTATTAACTTGAACTTTTATATTTAAAATAATGTTCTGATGTTTTTATATAAATTCGATTCTTATTCATCGGTATGTGTTTGGAATTTTTCTTGGAAAAACCTCGCATAGAAAAAGGATAAACAAGTTATTAAAAAGCTAAATTAATACAATTTAATTTCATACAAATAATCTAAAAAGTAAAATTAAAAAAATAAATTTTAAGTTTAATCGTATAATTTGCAAGATAAAGTATATATCCGGAATTTGGTGTAAAATTTCAAACATAAACTATTAAATCCATATCTACCATAAAAATAAGAATGTTTGACTTTTCTGTAGAGTTATTATAAATACTTGTTAATTTGATTAGTGTATCAATTTCAGGTCTGACGCTAATTAATTGAGTTGAGTTTTACTATAAGAGTAAGCATGTTTTGCAATAACAACACACCTACTTCTATATTTACAGTATGAGATAATGACAGATATTATAATTAATTAATTGACATTTGACAGTCCAACCTAAAGAGTTCGTCTGCAAGATATTATTAGTTGAGCGTCAATTATTGATGTTTTTTTGCCTTTTAATCTACTGTTTATTACTGTGTGCAAGGATTGGTTTATATTAATTGAAAATAGATTGAATTTTTTAATTTGGTCCAATTCATTATTTACTTGCATTTTTTTACTACTTAAAATTTAATATCACATGAAAACAGATTCAATTTTTTTATTTTTTATATAAAAAGGAGTTGACAACAGACTATCAAATTGATTTTGGATTAAAAAAGGTTGTCGTCCAAACAAATTCAGTTTTTGGTTGAATTCTATCATTCAAACTTTATAACAACTTGGTTGGATTGTTAGATTGTATTAATATAAAGTATCAAAACATTAATTTTAATCTTTTTAATAAAATTAGACTTATGCACTAATCTAACTGACTTGTAAAACTGATTTACTAAACTGTGATATTTAACCTGTTAAGATTAGTGTTGTCAAAATGAGTTGTAATCTGCGAACCAATTCAGTTCACCACGGGTTTGAGCTGTGTTGGGTTTGAAAAAAATTTAATTTTTTTATGCGGATTAGTATTCAACCCGGCTTACTTAAAACCCGACTTACTTAAAACCCGACTCACCGGGTTGAACCTGTGGTAAGCCGGGTTGGCTCATCAACCCACCTAATTTAATTTAATTATTTATTATTTTGTGTTTCAATATTATTAATTAACATTTTTTTATTATATTGTAGATAGTGATAAAAAAAGATGTTTCAAGAGAGAAAAATATTATAAATTTATCTATTTAAGACTCTATTATTATAAATGGACAAGTGAGACAAAAATTAACAATATTAAAAATTTATTTGTTCGCCTTTTGTACATATTTTTGGATTACGCTTGGATTGTATGATACTTTTTTTTGTTTTTTAATTATCTTTGGAGTTTAATATAGTTTTAGAATGACATTTATTTATATTTGAATTATTATTTTTTTAATTTTTTTATTAAATGAGCTAGTGAGACAACCTGTTTAATCCACCAACCTGTGGTGGGTCGAGTCGGGTTTGAATTTTCTTAGCTTGCTAATAAGTGAGTCGGGTTGCGTTAACTCACTATGTGACCAACCCATAGTGAGCCGGGCCGAGTCGAGTCGGATTACCCGTTTTGATAGCTCTAATTAAGTTTGTTCGAATTTACAAAATTAAAAATATTGTCTCAATTTTTTTTTTCAGATTGATAGACTAACTTGTTGAACTTAATTTTTTTTATTTACCTTAATAACATCGTATACAAACTAAAATGAAGCCAATTTATCATTAATTTAGTTAAGTTCACTTTTAGATAACATCTCCATTAATTTTTCAAATGTTTTCGTTTTTTTAACTTAATAGGTATCATCTTAACTTAAGTGTGATCATAAAGTATTCGATGTAGTTTAATTTGTTAGCGATAGTACTAATGTGAGGTTTAATAGTAATAAGCACAATCCCAACTTATCCAATAGAATCATATTTGCTTAAAAGATTGTGCAATGATAAATATATTTTGCAGTCCTTAAAATCAACTTTCGATACACTTTTAATTTTTAAATTTTAAAAAATATATATAATTTTTTATTTATCGACATTAATTTTGTAACATCCCAAAAATACAGTGTAGAACCATATTATATAATACTCACAATTAACAATATTACAGTTCAGTTCTGAAAGAGAAGAGGTACGTTCATGGCCGAACGATCTCACAACAATACTCCAGAATTTAAACTTTACAAAACAAAAGTCTAGAATGAATGGTTTCAAGACTAAGCTTACACCGATCGGTTATACAAAATAGAACCAATTCTAACGACCGTACGGTCCTATGGTTCAGCTTTCACTTCCACTTCTTCCAAAGCTTCTTCCAGTAAACATTTGTCCCCTTCTGCTCACATCCACAGGATGATCATTGCAACAAGAAGAATAATCGGACGGACAACAAGACAAAACAGGAGAATAGGGTAAGCTGATGTAATTTAATTAATTCAGAAAACATATAATTCACACAAATCTAAGATAAAATCAATAGGTCAATCATGCATCAACCAATCAAACATTTCCAACCATAATCATACAGTAATGCATGCAATGACCGACCACTTTACTTCTGACTGTCCAGACTGTATGAATTATGTGTAGCTACGACGTTTTTGCACCCGGGTGATGTAATAGCTGGGATGCCCTCAACAGCTGTCACCCGAGGTTAGTCCGTTCCGCCCAAGTTCACCTTATGGACTAGGACCTCCTGCCATTCTCACACATGACTTACTCATCTCTACTTGAGAATGAGTAATAACAGAATATCAAGATAAACGCCAGCTAAGCATAACCACATTCATACTCTACCATTCCAATAACCAACCATGAGATATTCCTCCCTGGAATACTCTTTCATATCCATACTATTCCATTCATATCACATTTTAAATATCATCATATTTCATCATCAATACAGTCAAACCGAACCCAAAAAACAATATCCCATCTTGGAACAAAACTGAAATAGATAACCTAAATCTTAGAAGCAGGAACGAACAAGAGAATACTTTTTAGACTAACATAATCGAACACTTGGTGTAAGACCGAGCTGTCTTTCACTTATCCACATAACAGGACCGAACGGTCCATACTAGATAAGACTTTGGTGACACAGAACGTTTACTCGATAATCAACAGTTATGACCGAACAGTCTTTACTAGACAGAACTCTAAGAATGTATGAAATACATATAATTAGACTTAACCTAAAATCATGAAAGCTTTTAACTGAAACCTAAGAACTTAAACCAAACACCAGAAGCTTTTAACCGAACACTGCTGAGTTGGACCTAACACTCCTAGTTTCAAATATAAGTACATAATTGAGAATTATAACAAGACCGAGCGCTTGGTTTAAGACCGAACACTACTGAGCTTATACAATGAAGGAATATATTCTAAATACAAATACATATAACTTATTTTCAACAAAGGATAAATATAATATTTAAGAATTTAAGTATTATTGAATACCTTAACTAAGTTGATTTAAGAAGTAGAAATAGGAAACTATATGTAGACCAAACGCTTATTTACAAGTATAATAATATAAAACCGATCGGTCATTAACTGAAATTCTCTACAGAAGAAGAATCCAGTTCAGACCGAATGCTCAAAGGAAAACCGAACGGTCAAGACTGACTTTCGGAAACAATTACGGAATACTGCAGATTAAAACTCAGACTCTATTCATACTCAACTTTTTTACCATGTATAACCATCACTCACATACAGACAATAATACAACAACATTTATAATTTCATCTCAACCAAATATATATACAAAACATCAAACACCCAAGCCAACATTCAAAACAAAGAATCATAATTAAATTACAAGCTTCCCTTACCTCTTAAACTTAGCCGAACACTCACAGTTGCAGTATCTGGCTGACCACTACTAATCTTATACACTTTAGAGTTTCCTGGTTTACAAAACTAGATCAAATAACAGACCATAATTGCTATCAGAATTCCATAGAAGAAGATGATAAACTCATGCAACCAGAATCTGGGTTTGCATGTGACAGAAACAACCGTGCTAAGAGAAGAATGAACTTACAAGTTCAAACAAATAACTTAATCGGTACAATAGAAAGCTCTTGACACCAGGAGAACTTAGATGTGGTCTGATTGTTGATCAAAAGAAGAAAAAGATGAGAATTCGTAGAGAGAAGAATGAGATTTGTAGAGAGAAGGAGGAGAAAATGAAGAACTCAGAAAGTTGAAGATGAAGGGTGTATGCAGAAAAGTGACACAAAATTTGAAACTTGACTTATAAATTACCATCAAAACCGATCGTCCACTCTGCAACCCACACCTGTCTTCCACTTTTTGAATTTCAGAAACCCTTGCACCTACACCTGGCTTTCCACTAACACAGGGTTTTGGGTCCTGGCAAATTTTCATAAGTTATATTTTAAATTGATATTTTAATTAAAAATATATAAATATATAAATATCTCAATATTAGTATGAAACATATATAGCTTAACGTATTAAAAACATAATTTAATTGAGTTAAAAGAATTAAATATATTTAATTTTAACATTTTGAAATTAAAGAGTGTTAAAGTTTGAAAAATTATGCAGCAGAAAATAAATTATGCAAACCTTAATTTTAATAAAAGAATTATAAATTAAAAAAATATTGCATTTTAAACAAAACTAAGAATAAAGAAATAGCACAATTGAATATTTTAATAGAAGAGTTCATCATCTTTCTTTATTAAATCAGTGCATATGAATCTCCTCCATTCGAAATGCGGCCACAAAATATTGAACAAGATCATGCACCTGCAACCATTCTCTACGTTTTTCTCATGCTTTCTCACAGTTAATGAAAAATAACGAAGATTCTGGGCAGCTTTATGTTCAGGTTTGCTAAAGAAGAAATAAATAGAATAAAGTGTGAGAAAAAAATATAAAAAAAGTAATTAAAATTGTTTCTTTTATACTCAATAATTGTACATAGTTCATAAATTAAAATTTAAGACAATTTAAAAATTATTTTTTCTTTTTATTTTTCAAGACGCTTTTAAGAATGAAAACATATAAAATTTCATGTTTCCAAAGAAATAATATTTTATATGTATGGTACCGGATCAATGAAACTACATAAAGAATCAAAATAAATAAATATTATATAATATTGCGGTTATTTTCTCTTTTTTTTTTTCTCCATATATTTCTTATCCTTCATTCCTTGGTCAGAATGTAGAGGAAGAAATAAATAGATCAAATAATAGTTTCACCTACTTCACATATATGGCACACTACAAATTCTATTATTGCAGTGCCACTATGGTTACACACACACACACACACACACACACACACACACACACACACACACACACACACACACACACACACACACACACACACACACACACACACACACACACACACACACACACACACACACACACACACACACACACACACACACACACACACACACACACACACACACACACACACACACACACACACACACACACACACACACACACACACACACACACACACACACACACACACACACACACACACACACACACACACACACACACACACACACACACACACACACACACACACACACACACACACACACACACACACACACACACACACACACACACACACACACACACACACACACACACACACACACACACACACACACACACACACACACACACACACACACACACACACACACACACACACACACACACACACACACACACACACACACACACACACACACACACACACACACACACACACACACACACACACACACACACACACACACACACACACACACACACACACACACACACACACACACACACACACACACACACACACACACACACACACACACACACACACACACACACACACACACACACACACACACACACACACACACACACACACACACACACACACACACACACACACACACACACACACACACACACACACACACACACACACACACACACACACACACACACACACACACACACACACACACACACACACACACACACACACACACACACACACACACACACACACACACACACACACACACACACATATATATATATATATTTCGGAATTGTTTTAATAAAAATTTTAATGAATCCACCATTAGCATTTTTTTTCATGATTCAATATTTAATTCGTCCATAAAATAATATATCTTTTAAATTTAAATTATATTTTAAAAAATGATTTAAAAATTATTGTAAATTTTTTTAAGAATAAATTCTTAAAAACTTTTGAAAAAGTAAATTTAAGAGATTTAATTATAAAAGTGAGTTGTATTGATTTCAATAATTAAGAATTAGTAGAATAAAACATAAATGTTAATAAAATTAAATGGGTGAATTTAGTTCATTCCTTTTATATTTTCTTCATAAATTAGTTCAGTGTAGATTAACTAAATGAATGATGAACAATTGAGTTATTTCATTATTTCTAATTTAAATTGTCAGAACCCATTAAAAACCCTAAGTAGTGGAAGCCAGGTGTTAATGAAAGGGTTCAGATTTTCAGATAGTGAAAGACAGGTGTGCAGCGCTGAGTGGCCGATCGATTTTAGACCGTTCGTTTTCCTGTCACATGCAAACCCAAATTATGGTTGCATGAGTGTATTATCTCATTCTGATAGCAATTCTGGTCTGGTATTTGGTTTAGTTTTTAAATCAGTGAGCTCTGAGTGTATAAGACTGGTCGTGGTGAACCATATCCTGCATCTGTGAACGTTCGACTACGTTTAGAGGTAAGGGAAGCTTATATAATTTGATTATGATTTCTTGTTCTGAATGGTTGTATGTTTATTTGATCCATGGATGAATACGAAGTGTTGCTTTCAGTGCATGTTTTGTATATATGAGTGTATGAGTTACAAATGATGGGAACTGGATGATATAGGGTTTGTTCTTAAGTATGTAAAATTCTGTATAATCTTGTGGTTATCACCGAAAGTCATCATTGACCGTTCGGTTTTCCTTTGAGTATTCGGTCTGTACTGGATTCTTCTTATGTGGAGTATTTCAGTTAAGGACCGATCGATTTTCTCTTAGCATACTTGTAAGTAAGCGTTCGGTCTAAGTACATTTTCCTCTTTAAGCTTCCTAAACAGTTTAGTTAATGTATTCTATAGTACTTAGAGTCGTAGAGGTTACCTTTATCCTTCATTGAAAATAAGTGTTGTGTAATTATATATATATATATATATATATATATATATATATATATATATATATATATTCCTTTATTTTGATTTAAGTTCAGTAGTGTTCGGTCTTGAACCAAGCGTTCGGTCTCAATAGTACTCGGTTTTGAACCAAGCGCTCGGTATTTTATTATACCCCATTGTGTACTCTGTTTGAACTAAGAGTGTTCGGTCCAAGTCAATAGTATTCGGTTAAATATTGTAGGGTTCGGTTAAGTTCCTAGGTTCCAACAATAGTTATTATGATTTTCGGTTAAGTCTAAATTATATGTAATATTTAGTATTCGGTACATTCTTAGGAGTTACGTCTAGTAAAATATTGCTCTGTAGTAACTGTTGAGTAGCAAGTAAACGTTCAAATACTATCGCTAGTGTTCGGTTTATGATGAGTCTTATATAGAATGGACCGTTCGGTCTTGTTCTGTGTATAAGTGGAAGATCGCTCGGTCTTACACTAGGTGTCTAGCTGTGTTAGTCTAGAATGTATTCAAAACGTTCGGTATTGTCTCTGGGGGAAATGTTATTGTTCAGTTTTAGTTTCAGATGAGATATGTTTCTATGGGTTCGGTTTGATTGTATTATGGGATATAAATGGAATAGTATGGAAATGAAAGAGTATTCCAGGGAGGAATATCTCATGAGTGGTTATTGAATGGTAGAGTATGAATGTGGTTATGCTTAGCTGGCGGTTATCCTAATATTCTGTGATTACTCATTCTCAACTAGAGAGGAGTAAGTCATGTGTGAGAATGGCAGGAGATCCTAGTCCATAAAGTGAACTTGGACGGAACAGACTAACCTCGGGTGATAGCTGTTGAGGGCATCCCAGCTATTACATCACCCGGGTGCAAAAACGTCATAGCTACACAAAATTCATACAGTCCGGATAGTCAGAGTAAAGTGGTCAGTCATTACATGCTTTGACTTGAAATTTTGATTGGAAGTTCATGATTGGATGTTACATGATTGTATATCGAATTATGTTAGATTTATGTGAAGTATAGGTTTTTCTGAATTAATTAAATTACATAAGCTTACCCTATTTTTCTGTCTTGTCTGTATTGTCCGTTCGATTGTCTTTTCCTGTTGCAATTATCATTCTGTGGATGTAAGCAGAAGGAGAAGAACTGCTGGAAGAAGTTCTTGAAGAAGTGAAAGTGAAAGCGGAACCTTAGAACCGTTCGGTCATTAGGTTGGGTTTTATTTTGTAAAATCGTTCGGTGTAATCTTAGTTTTGAAACCGTTCGGTCTAGACTATAGTTTTGTAAAGTTTGAATTCTGCAGTATTTTCGTAAAGTTGTTCGGCCATATATGTACCTTTGCTTCATAGAACTGAATTATAATATTATTAATTGTGAATATTCTAAATATGATTTTATACTGTATTTTGGGATGTCACTGGACAAAAATAAGTGTTGAATAACAAGTTTTATGACATATCTATTAGTTATATACGTAAATAATAATTACATAAAAAAATATATCGTAATATCTGTATTTTTTTTTTCTGAAAAAGGAAGAAGATCTTTTTCATCCATACAAACCTGAGATCGAAAATTTGATAAATTACATACTTAATAATCAAGTTATTTGTAAATTATATTACTCTACATATCCTTTCCGAACAGCATAACTTTCTTTGATAATTGATAAAAGATAAAGAAAGCTTAGGAAAAAAAAAGAAAAAAATATAAAGAGAAATAAATGGGCTATATTTATTTCGTAAGACTTCAATAATTAATTCAACCAAAACACCAAACTTTTATTAAATTATTTTTTATGTCTTATGGTAAATCAAATTATTTAATACTAAAAATAGCTAAAAAAATTAAAAATTTCATGTCCAATTTTATGGAATATATTCCCACTTTTATTTATTTTGCCTGATTTGTTTCCTCACAGTTGTCTTTTACGACCAAATAAACAATCACAATTGAGACAATTGGAATGTGTATACAGTCATTGCACTTCTTCCAATACTATTTTCTCAGACCATATTTAAAAAATGAAAAGAAACAAATGAAAATTTTTTCCGTTTGACTAATAAATGGAGGCAGAATAATAATGTTTACGTGGGACCAAATATTAAAAGAATCTTCAGAGTAAATTCGAGTATAATGAACATAACATTTTTCTATTTTTCTTAATTAAAAAATAATTTAATTTAAAAATGTAAAACAAAACATAAAATTCTAACCGTGCTTAACTTGGTAATTTGTTTTACATCATAAAAGAAGATTAGTTTAATAAGAAGTTGGTGTATGAGGAAACATAATATAAAATGTGGTGTGGTGGCGAGAAATTGATTACTGTAATTAATATTAATATTAATTAATAATTAATAATGTGAGATGACGGGCGTTGGGTGAATCTAACGGAGATGAGATGTTGAATGACCGTAGTGACCCCGAGAGAAAGACGGAGAAGATGAAGAAGAAAGAAATGAAAGTGAAAAGAATGAAACCTCTATCACAGCTCATACACACTCACAGAAACTTTGAAAAAAAGAAGAGAAGATAGAAGAGACATCTGATCTGCACACCCCAAAAGAAACCTTCTTCTCCCAATTGTAGTTGAGAGTGGTGCTCAGTTCTTATCTTTCTCCCAATCAATACAAATTTCTCCTCGCAACACCCAAACACTCAATAATTCTCTCTCATTCTTTCTCTCTCTCGTTGAATCGTAATTCGACCACCATGCCGGGTCTCGTTTCCGTAAAAACCCCACCCGAAGCTCAACCGCTCCGAATATCCGTACCCAACACTCCGACGCAGAGATCCGAAACGAACAACGTCAACAACAAAACGCCTTCTCCACTTCCCAAAAAACCACCCTCGCCATCGCCTTCTCGCTCCTCCAAGAAGAAAACTCCCGAAACTCCTCCCAACCCGGTTCTCTCCGATGCCTCTCTCGACAACCCCGATCTCGGCCCGTTCCTACTTAAACTGGCGCGCGACACCATTGCCTCCGGCGATGGGCCCGCCAAGGCTCTTGACTTCGCTGTGCGGGCCTCCAAGTCCTTCGAGCGTTGCGCCGTCGAGGGCGAGCCCAGCCTCGACCTCGCCATGAGCCTCCACGTCCTCGCTGCTATCTACTGCAGCCTCGCGCGCTTCGAGGAAGCCGTCCCCGTCCTCGAACGTGCCATACAGGTCCCTGACGTCTCGCGCGGAGCTGATCACGCCCTCGCCGCCTTCTCCGGCTACATGCAGCTTGGCGACACCTACTCCATGCTCGGCCAGGTCGACCGATCCATCTCCTGCTACGACCAGGGCCTCCAGATCCAGATCCAAGCCCTGGGCGAAACCGATCCTCGCGTCGGTGAAACTTGCCGGTACGGTATCGATCTATCGTTGTTTGATGCAAAACCTAGATGCAGCAATCAGAATTATTGGAGATTCGCCTCGTTTTTTTTTTCTTAATAATAAAATATTTCGTTAACTGTCTATAGAATTAATGAGGAGAAACTCTAATCATGATAGGGAAATATAATGGAAAATTGGCCAAATTATAATTCTAATTGAGGATAAAAATAAGAACATCTATAAAATACGTATAGGTTTTTCCTTAATTGTAGTTGCTTGATTGTGTTTTTTAATGAGGAGTTTTATTTGTGTTTTTGAACATAAAAGAGAGAAAAGTATGTGTGTAATTAATAAGGTTACGGAGGGAGGTAGAGAGAAAAAAGTGGTGTGCTTAAATTGTTGTATGAATAGAACCACTCTTTTTTGAGTTGGTGTTGTGCGTGGTAGATACTTGGCGGAGGCGAATGTGCAAGCGATGCAGTTTGACAAAGCGGAGGAGCTGTGTAAGAAGACTTTGGAGATTCATCGCGTGCATAGTGAACCGGCTTCACTTGAGGAAGCTGCCGATAGGAGGCTTATGGCACTGATTTGCGAGGCGAAGGGAGATTATGAAGCGGCATTGGAGCATCTTGTGCTTGCTAGCATGGCTATGATTGCAAATGGTCAGGATAATGAGGTTGCGTCGATTGATGTTAGCATTGGGAACATTTACATGTCACTTTGTCGTTTTGATGAGGCGATTTTCTCGTATCAGAAGGCACTTACTGTGTTTAAGTCTGCTAAGGGTGAGAACCACCCTTCCGTTGCTTCTGTTTTTGTACGGCTGGCTGATTTGTACCACCGGACTGGGAAGCTTCGTGAGTCGAAATCGTACTGTGAGAATGCACTCAGGATTTACTCAAAGCCGGTGCCGGGTACCACTGCTGAGGAGATTTCTGGTGGCTTGACAGAGGTTTCAGCGGTTTTTGAATCTGTGGATGAGCCAGAGGAGGCGCTGAAGCTCTTAAGCCGGGCCATGAAGTTGTTGGAGGATAAGCCAGGGCAGCAGAGCACTATTGCAGGGATTGAGGCACGGATGGGAGTGATGTATTACATGATTGGCAGGTATGAAGACTCAAGGAACTCATTTGAGAGTGCTGTTGCTAAACTCAGGGCCAGTGGGGAGCGGAAGAGTGCCTTCTTTGGAGTTGTTCTGAACCAGATGGGGTTGGCGTGTGTTCAACTGTTCAAGATAGATGAGGCTGCTGAATTGTTTGAAGAAGCTAGGGGAATTCTTGAACAGGAGTGTGGCCCGTGTCATCAAGATACTCTTGGAGTGTACAGCAACCTTGCAGCTACATATGATGCTATGGGAAGGTAAAATTCTTTTCTCATGCCCTTGATTACCTATTGACTCATTTAGTAAATATTTTGCTTTGTATCCTGAGTGCATGCATCGTATTTTTTCCCTTATGAAGCAGCTATAAAATAAAAGATACTACTTAAAGATTGACAGTGACCAACTGGAATCTTAGTATAGTTATCACCGTGGTTATATGTTGGGCTGCTTGATTGAAGCTGTTTTGGCTAAGCTGTATTTAATTCAACTTTACTATAATCCTCCACCCATGGATCATTTAAGGGGTCAAGGGGGGCAATGGCTCCCCCAAACTTTTCTCTCTAAATTTTTAAGTAAATATATATACATTACACTATATTTTGGCTTCCCAAAATTCTATGTCAAGCTTTTGGCTAATTTTCAACCAAGCTTTGCCACTCCCTAACCTTTGCTACGGGGATGGATCTAAACGCTTTTTAAAATTTTTTGAAAAGCAAGGAGGAATATGTTTAGCTACACCAGAACATTAGCAGTGTTATTTCTTCATTCTTTTGGACATCCATTGACCATATAGCTTGTCTACCCGAATATATATTTTCTGGCTTCAGCCCAGCATGAGTTGCCCATTGGTGTGAAAAATCTTTGTATGATTCCTAGTTGTATATATGTCTGATAGCCTGCTATTTCTTGTTCGGATGGAATGATATAAAATAATCAAAGGCCTATTTATGTTGTACATGACCGTAGCACTTGTGTATGTTTGAAGTAAGATTGTATTTTCATTGCATGCTTCAGAGTGGGAGATGCGATTGAAATCTTAGAATACGTGCTTAAGTTGAGGGAGGAAAAGCTTGGAATAGCAAATCCTGATTTTGAAGATGAGAAGCGTCGTCTGGCTGAGCTTCTGAAAGAAGCAGGCAAAACACGGGACAGAAAAGCAAAATCTCTGGAAAACCTTATTGATCCTGGTTCAAAGAGGACAAAGAAGGAGGGAACAAAGAGGTGGCCTGGTTTGGGGTTTAGAATTTAACCATATTTTTACTCAAATATATATATATATATATATATATATATATATATTGAATGCACATGCACATTCTGTAACATAGGATATCTTGTATAGGGTTGAATTTGTAATTTGGGAGGGAGCTTCCTTGTTTCTTCATATTTGTTTATGCATTTGTTTCATTTGGTTAATTGCTTTATCAATTGTGTTGTGATCTTTTTAGTTGTACCACCAAAATCCATCCGTTTCCGGAAAATGTTGAAAGCAAATTTTTATTCGAGTGAATAAATTTTGATGCAATTGTGTTTTATTTATCTTTCGTGCGCCGAGCCTGCAAAATTTTAATTTTTTTGGTTCCCGGATTACGCCAATGTCGGTGCCTGAGGCATGCGAATTTCTCGTGATCTCTTTATGGTGATTGTGAACTACTTCAACATGTGAAAATCCACTTGAACGAACCGTGATTCCAATGTAGTTTCTTGAGATTCTTGTTGCACCCATACACTTTTTTTCTTTCGTTCAGGTCGGATGTGTGGGGACCCTATCAACGGTATTAGTTTGCTAAGAAAGGCAAATTTTAATAAAAGTGATTGACAGATAGAGCAATCTGTTTTTCGGTTTTTTAAATCAAGCTCCTTTATCTATTTATTTTTATTCTATTTTTACTTTGTTACTACTTTATCTGGCATGCATCAAGCATTTTTTTTCTCCTTTCCTCATAGAAAGGAAAGAACACACCATGCACAGATCACACGTGTGGGGAAGGAAAGAAAAAATTATTTTTAGTCATGGATAATTTAGTCTAATCATATTATAAAAGCTTTTCAAACAGTTTCTTATAATGTTGAAGCACCAAAATAATTCGAGATAAAATGTTCCAAACTTTTGTATTTCATGATGAATAATGCATACCATTATCAAGATTAAAAGAAAGTCGATTTCAAATAAAATATAACCGATATTACAAAATTTCCCTAAAATCTTAAATTGCTATATTGATGAAATTCATTGATTTTTATAAAAATAATTTAATATGCATATTTGGAGTATATTTTGTAGGTTGATAGAGTAATTTTTTTTTAAGGAAATAATATCTTAAATTTAAGATAGAAAAGGTGTTCTTACTAAAATAATTTATTAAGAAGAATAGCAGAAAGACAAGTGAGGTGAGATGTGAAGCAATTTTCACAACACAAGATTTTTGCCTGAAAAGGGTTGGCATCATTATTGAAAGAAAAGAGGTTTCCACCACCTTAACTTGTCCAATTCTTCATTCATATTTCTTTTTCGGCTACATTGCTCTTTCAACAGCATTCATGATGTAACTAATATTTTATTGGGCCTCCTCACCCTATTTAAGTTGTTATACTTTTGTATCTGGACACCTCAAAATGCTTCGGGATGGATTATTGAACCAAGGAGTGGTGAACATGTTAGACCCCGATGACATTGATTAATTAAAAAGATCAATTAATAATGATACTTATATTGTAGTGAGAATATTACTAATTAATTAAATTTAATTATTAATTTAATTTCTATATTTAGGTCTATACAAATCAATAAACTCGTCTTTATGGATATTGTTTAAATTCTTCCCCGTTTTGATAGAGAATATTTACATTGACTAGTTATGAATAATATGAGGTGTTTTCAATACGTTATGAAAATGGAGATGTACATATCCTCTTGTCCCCATCACTCTCCTAATACTCATCTCCACCATCATTTCTCTATCCATTTAAATTACTAAAATTATATATATATATATATATATATATATATATATATATATATATAATTCTTAATTTTTAGTTTTATAATTTTTTTATTGATTTCATTCAAATGGTGTAATATAGTTGTTAGTTATAATTTTTATAACTCAAATCACCACACCTCATCCTCCACATTACGTACCATCTCTGTTTGTTTCTTTCTTTTTTATCACACACAACCTTTCCATCTCCACCTTATAAAATCTTCATCTTCTCCCTTCTTCAACCTCTCTATCACCACCATTCTTAACACCTCCATGACCACCCATAAGCATCATCATTTTCATCATCCTCATTTTTCTTAACAAAAGACACTTGAGAATAAAATGACTTGTGTACCGTATGCATCGATCGGTCAACGCAATCCCAAAACAAGCTGTCAGTCAACTCTCCAAAACAACGTAAACTGATTAGTCACTAACAACATTAGTAACCAATCGATATCACGCATGTCACGAATACCTCAAGATTATTAGTAAGGTAAAACATGCTTATAAGACATTGAGCTGTAATTGGACCAACCCTAAACAAAAGTCAATTTCAAAACTATAAATACAAAGGTAAAGTAAGGAGGTATGTAATTTTATTTATTGGACATTTAAGACTTAACTTTGATAACCAATTGATATAACTGAAAAATGACTTGAGCATCAGAGTGTCTTTGACAAATATCCACCCGCTCAAATTCGAACCTTAATGAAGAAAACTCGATAAGATCTTAGAAGAAGAAAGATAAGCTAAGCGAAGTGAAATGACTTAAAGTGTAAATGTATAGTTCTCGACTTTACCAACCAAAATAATTAGTAAAAAGAGCATTGGAAAAGAAGATAGAGGAGAGGTGGAGAAGATAATAGCATTATAAATGCATTCCAAATTTGATATTATGAAAGCTAAAATTTACATATACAGCTCCTTTTTTTAATATATTTAACACATATGAAATGTATTACTTTTATTAATTTCAAATGAATATTTCAAAAGATATTTTCTTCTCAAAAATATCTTTTGAAATATTTATTTTAGAATATATATTTAATTTTTTGGAATGGGTGTTTTAGAAAATAAATATCTTCACATAGTAAAATAGTTTTTTTTATTATCTTCTCACTTGAAAGATTGGTATAATCATGCAATGTATCTAAATCACATTTCATCTCATCCTAAAATCTATCCTCACGCCTTTGTTTTTTACTATGATTGTCGTTTCCACGAATTGAATGCTCATGGGGTCAAGCTAGTTCTTTACTTAGTGCAAAGTCAAAAAACAAAATGAAATTCATGGAAGAATATTGGAAGGGGAAGTCGCTGTACACAAAAAAGGAGAATAAAATACGTAAAAGGATGAAATAGAATGGAATACAATCTGCCATAATTATTTAAGTAATGAAATTATAATTAACCTAGGTAGTGCCTATAATTTTCTATTTTCTGCTACAAAATAAACGGTTAGATTTTATTCTTATATTCTTATATGTTGTGTTGTGTTACCACTTCGTTAACTTCTGAAGGATAACGGAAGCTTCAAATTTAAAATAATAGATGCTTCAATGAAAAGCCAATTTGATTTTGTCTACTTTTATTTTTTTTTAATCAATAATCACAGAAGTAATTTTTTCTCTTAATTTGTTATGTGCATGCATTAAGCAGATAAAATGTGCCTTTTTGTGTGTCAAGAAAAGTTATCTTCTTACTATTTCACGACCATGGAAAATCGCAATCACCAATTTTTCCTTAATTATACTTTTATCCGACAATCTCACCTAACGTTATCTCCTCTTCTATTTGTGTATCACCAAATCGTTATAGTTTAATATAATCTTTTGTAACTTATTTTTATCTCTAAATTAAAGTAAAAGTCAATATATTCTTGCACCAGTATTCTAGAGACAAATTACTCCTCTCTATATTAAATTAAAGCTATGATCTTGAGAATAATAATTTTTCGATTGTTTTCTATAGTTTTGTTTTATATTTTATTCCTATAAAATAAAAAAATTTTACTTATTTATTTATATTATTATATGACATATGATTACTTATGTATTTATATATATACTTGTGTATTTGTGTTTGTATATGTATGTACTTCTATGTATGTACATATCTATATGTGTATATATGTTTGAGATACTTTTATTTTTTTTTAAGTGTTATATTTTGAATAATAATTTGTAAATATTTAGTGTATTTTTTATATATTTTTATTTTCTTTTAAATATAATATTTTGAAAAACACTTTGTAAATATTTGGTGTTTTTTAGATACTCTCATTTTCTTTTGAATATACGTGTCATTTTTGGTCCAAAATTACTCTACAATCAATAATAATAATCATAAACACTAACATGGACTAATCACAGAATGACACGTAGATAATGTTAAAATGTTGTCAAAAAAGTATGATTATCCTTTTTTTTATATGTTATGTTTTGAAGAACACTTATAAATATTTTGTTTTTTTTTTACTTTGAGAGATTCAAAATACAATGTATGTATATATTTTTAATTATAAAACGTTTCGGACTTTAAGTAGCACTTTGTTCTTACAAAACGTTTTTCTCACCGTAACGACATACAATATTTATTTAAACAATACTTAATCTAATGTTTTTGGTGAGTTATTAAAGAATGGAATTTAATCTGAAAATGCCTTAGATGAATTATTCAACTAAAAGAGTAATTAATTTATTTAGGAATATACTATTAACCCATTTTTAGATTTTATATAAACAATTAACGAATCTCTTTTTCATTTTAGGCATCACAATGACAGTGTGTATATAGGAGAATAAAAGTTAATGCATGCACTAAATAGCAGAGTTAGGTTTTATTTGTTTGGATTAACAATATCTAATAAAGGGAAATCAACTAAATGAGATGGGACACGTGCCTAATAGATAGGTTCTGCAATTTCACATCTTTTCCACTAACCTATGTAATCATCTCTAATTTTCTTATTTAAAAAAAATACACATCCTTATCAATATTATTATAAAAATATTTTTAATCACATAAATGATACCAATCCTACATAATCGGATGCAATAATTTAAGAGGAATAATCCCAAATATCATTCATGCATTGTTTGTAACATTCAGCTTTTCAAGTGCATTCCTTTTAGCTAGGAGATATTTCAATTTTTATTTAATTTATACATTTTTTGACACACAAATTTGATTTATGTTGTTCTTTTGATTTTTGAGATGAAAATACTGTTTAAGATTCTTGTTAATGTCAACATTTGTTGTCGCATGTGTGCTTTTGTGGCATTGTCACGAGGAATATCTATTTCTCTCTATATATAGCTATTATAGATATATAAAATATGAAATCTTTTTATTTCCAAATCTGTTTTTTTATTTAATTTTAAATTAACAACTTAGATTAATAATAATGAAATATACTTAATTTTTGTATAAAAATAATATTAGATTTAAGTTTTTTTTTTAGTTTTAACGTAAAACTATAATTCATTTCAAAGTTTGACAGAGTTAATATCTTAAAGTTTAAAAATAATTAGATATAATTTTTCTAATCTAATTGTATTAAATTTTATTAGCATGTTAACGATGTTTTAGGTTGAAATTTAAATTGTTTATTTCGTTTGAAATTTTTTAACTCAAATGTTGATGATGTTAATATAATTATATTCATTCATTTTTAATAATATTTAATGTTGTTATGTTAAAATAATTGTATTTATTTATTTTTAAAATTTTAAAATTAAATATATAAAAATTTGTAACATAAATAAATTTTAATTTCACTTAAAGTTTAGAAATTCGAACATATTTAATTTTTAATAAAAATATGTATATAATCATTGATATATATTATAATTCAACTTTTTCTTTTAAAGTATCTCATGAATTTTAAAACAATATTAAAATGTAAAGGTACAAAGGGTAAAAATATCATTAAGTAAAAATTAAAATTAATCTATCTATCTAATTTAATTTCTCAATTTTAAAATTACGTGAATTTAATCATTTTAATCAAATTTAGTTATATTTATTTGTTTTATAATAACATTTGAGTTATTTATACCATTTTACACATTTTCGATTTAACATTAGCCGAACATTTAAAACATAAAATAAATTTAACAAAATTTGGTTAGAATGACTGAACTTATACATTTCTAAAGTGAATGGACTAAATTAAGTCAAAGTTTTAAACTAATTTTAATTTTCATAACAACTAAAAATATATTTAATAAAAAAATAATATTACATTAAGAAGTTTAAGATATATTTAAAACTTCATAATATCTTATCTAATTCAAAAGTAACGTTTTAATATTTATAAATTTGTGCATATATTTTAAATTTAAATTTTTGTTTAAATTACTTTTATAACTAATAGTAATATTTTATTTTATCCATTAAAACATTAATTTATCAAACATATCAAGAGTTACTAACTTGTATAAATTTCCATCTCAAATTCCTTGTTTATTATTATCATCTTTTCTCTAATTCAAACAACTTCACATTCATTTTCTTTTTTCTTTCAAATCCAAAACTAGCCTAAATGACTATGAAACCTACCCAGGTATATATGTACATGATCTAAAGGAAATAACGTGATACAACATGCATATCCCAAACACTCTCAAAGAACATTACAAGACAAATTGGTGGAAACCAAGGTTCATAACTTTGTAAGCTAAATTTACGGGTATGAACAAAGTTAAATCCACTGAATTTTGAGAAAAAAAAGAGAGGAATCAATGGATAATAGAGTAAATTTTATAGCCTAAGGTGCGCAGAATCGATACTTTGGTTAGTGGAGCCTAAGGAATTTCTGTTTGCAGGTGGAATTGTTGGAAAGGAATTCTCTACTTGCAGAGGTGGAATTAGACGTCAGTGTCTCATACTAAATCAACACAAGCACAACATCATGCATCAACACCACATCTCCCCTTTTATTTTATAGGCAAAAACATATCAATATCTCTATCAATGCATTTGCCTACTGGCACCTATCAAATTCATCATCATCTACAACTTCACTGTTCATACTCTATGGTTTTACTTTCACTTTCAGCTAACCAAAATAAAACTCACTTCTTCAAAAATACATTCATAAAGTGAATGCTATATTAATTTTAATTCAGTTAGTCAACTAGGTAATTGTTTAAAATATTACTGTGTAATATTACGATAAAACATATTTAATTAACTTGAACGTTGAAATATCTTTGAGAGACACCGTCCGCTTGACCTCATACTGAGAGAAAAAAATTAAGAACTATTACAACGAAACTCAAGATAACGTTAAAAGACTAACATAAAAGTGTAAAGAAATAACATCTCAATCCCACTTCCCAAACAATGATGAAAGATTTGGTGAATTATGGTTTATTTGACTTAATCTAAAATGTTTTGTTTTGTTTCTTAATCTATATATCGTTGATTGATTATGAAGGATGAACTTTGCTTAATTACCACTCTCTAATTACAAATTTATGAGGTTTGAAAATTAATCACGGAGGTTAACAAAATTGCAAAAAGAAACACGTCCTTTCCAAATTATTTCAAATGGGTCTCTCGGTTTGAGAAAGAAGACTTTATATTAGGTATGTTTCTATTTCCGATCGTCTTCTTAACCAATTTTCAAAATTATTCATACTTTTGTCTGTTTAAAGATTGCAATTAAGTTCAAATAGTTGGCAAATTTCATTGTCCAACAATAAATTTACCAAATGAATTGAAGGTTGTGTGGAGTTATTGATATAGTGGTTTGAACCTAAGTAGAGAGGACTTTTATTTGATAATTAGTGAACCGTGAGTAAAAGAATGAGGAATTGTTATTGTAAAGTAAGTTTAAGGACTATAATCCTTTCATAATCTGCTCTGTGATTACGATGAAAAGAGAAAAAGAAATAGACCATTTTCATTAAATATAATTAGTGCGGGTATAATTAATGAAATCTGTACATCAAAATTTTACAAAATTAATTTTATTTTATTAATAGATATAAATTACTTGTAAAACTATTAATTAAAGACGTACTATTCAATAAAGTCAAGTCTACATTTCATTGTATAAAAAGTACTTCCATACTATTTCTTATCATAAAATTAATGAATTTAATAGAGGCTTGCTATTTTTTATTTAAAAATTAATTTTTTTTTCTGAATTATCGTCAAGTTAAAATTTGTATTTGTTTGAAACTTTAATATATTTGAAGTTAAATTTAAAAAATAAATATATATAATCTTTTTAAGTTAATTACGTTTTTAACATGTTAAATATGTTTTCTAACTGATATTAAAAGAGAAACATATTAAATGAGTTAAAAAAAATTGTATTTGTTTGAAACTTTAATATATTTGAAGTTAAATTTTAAAAATAAATATATATAATCTTTTTAAGTTAATTACGTTTTTAACATGTTAAATATGTTTTCTAACTGATATTAAATGAGATAAAAAAAATTGTATTTGTTTGAAACTTTAATATATTTGAAGTTAAATTTTAAATATATATATATATATATATATATATATATATAATTTTTTTAAGTTAATTACGTTTTTAACATGTTAAATATGTTTTCTAACTGATATTAAAAGAGAAACATATTAAATGAGATAAAAAAAATTTATTTGTTTGAAACTTTAATATATTTGAAGTTAAATTTTAAATATATATATATATATATATATATATATATATATATATATATATAATCTTTTTAAGTTAATTACGTTTTTAACATGTTAAATATGTTTTCTAACTGATATTAAAAGAGAAACGTATTAAATGAGATAAAAAAATTGTATTTGTTTGAAACTTTAATATATTTGAAGTTAAATTTTAAAAATACATATATATATATATATATATATATAATCTTTTTAAGTTAATTACGTTTTTAACATGTTAAATATGTTTTGTAACTGATATTAAAAGAGAAACATATTAAACGAGATAAAAAAGTTAAATATTAACATGAAACATTTAACATGTTAAATTTAACATAATTAGATTAAAAGTATAATATTTATTATTTTTTAAATTTAGGATTAAAATGCATCCAAATTTAAAGATTAAAAACAATGATATTTGTTTATTTTATGGTTGTGATAGAAATTTGTGTTGTTATGACTGTGGCGACGGCTGAGTGGGATCATGTAACAGCTCCAATTTAAGAAGACTTTCGGGCCAATTGACACGGAAACAAACACAACAAATTAGCAAAATGTGTTTGGAATTATAGAATACTTTTTCTATTGTATTATGTTTGTTACAAAAAAAGTAATATATAAGAAAAGTAATGTAAAGTTCCATTTTTAATATTAATCATAATATTTTATATATGTTATAATATGCAACATAATTATTATTATATTATTTAGATTATTAAATTATATTAATCAATTTTGAAACTTTTGTGAATTTATACAGACATTTTTATTTATTTATACATTTTAGTTTTCTTAATTGATAAAAACATAAGTACAGTACCCTTATGCATGCTAGATGCTTACGCATTTTAAAGAGTGGTTAGACATTTGCCATGCAAAGATATATAGATGCTTTTTTGTCTCATTAATTGTTTGAAAATATTAAATTTTATATTTTTTATTCTTATTACATGTATGTATTTTCATTACATAATATTTTGACAAAAAATGTAATCACAGGATTCATTTAAAGTAAAAAGGCACAACAGTAACGTGGTGTTTTGTATTATATTGTAAAGCAAATCAGACATACTTGTCTCTCATTCCTGGCTCTATTTAAGGAGCAGAAAACTTACAGGTGTTGCAAGAGAGCTGTTTGGCAATCCAACACCAAAACTCCATTTACACAATAATTTCACTTTTATCGTATTCATCTTCTTTCGCCGATTCCTCAGGACATGTTTCAGTAACCAAACAACACTTTATCTCTCTCTCTCTCTTGTACTTTTTTTCTCCTGAAATTCTCTTCAGCTAACTGGAACATGGCAACAGCAGATATTGCTCGAACAGTGGTTGGCATCATAGGTGTCTGCTTCAACTTTAACTACTTAAACTTCCTTTTATTTGTTTTCTTTTTTCTTTTTTCTTATGAATAATATTTTTTTCTTAACTTCAGGAAACGTAATTTCTGGTGCCTTGTTTCTCTCCCCAGTGTAAGCTTCATCTTTCTGTCTTACCCTTTTATTATATACACGAAATGAACTGATCATGCAAATTACTCCTCCCATTCAATTACAGCACACAAATTGATGATTTTTTAATGCTGATAAATAAATCAAAACTGTGTTTTATTATTAGTCTTTCCAAAACATGCAGTGGTTGCCTGTGAAATATAATTATGGAGTTTTGTTTTTTTAATACATAAATTATGTACTTAATATGGGCTGAAATCGCACTGTGCCATTTTTTCATTGAAGAACCATTTTTTCATTGTTCAAACTCTGAAAACAGTAATAGTGCTATTTAATTACGTAAACTTTTTATTTTTAATGAAAAATACTACCCTGCGTTTCTTTCTTTTTTAAATTATTAAAATGATAAACACAAATCTTTTTTATATTATTCACCGTTAATGTTTTTATAATTAAGGTAATCCAATTGCACCGACTAGAGTTGCAATCTGGAGGCTGACCATACTCACACATGATTGAGTATATAACATGAAAATTGCATACCAGAAAGTGAGACCATAATCGATACTTTACAAAGATTCCCCGTATTTCCTTTCAAGGAAAATTTGTTCCTTTTAGATAATATATTTTTTATTAACGTTTTCATTTCCATTTTTATAATACATTGAAATTATTTGAAAAGAGAAAACTAAAAGATATTTAATAAGAAATCTATTCAAAATTATATT
This sequence comes from Vigna angularis, assembly GCF_016808095.1. NCBI lineage: Eukaryota > Viridiplantae > Streptophyta > Magnoliopsida > Fabales > Fabaceae > Vigna > Vigna angularis. The sequence continues at coordinate 62,355,315 of NC_068970.1, read as the reverse complement.
AAAAATAGAAAATATACTTTAATTTAAAGAAAAGAAATGGATGTTATATCACGTAGGAACAAAAGTAGGTATTAATACATATAGATGAAAAACATCAAAAGTTGGTTATAATGATCATACTATAATTAATAAAGTAATATATTTATATATATTGTCTAGTGTGTGTATATATATTGCTAATGGTCTTCGTAAAAGTTACATATTCCTTTTATTTTGAATTTTTTATTTTGTTTTATTTAATATATATATATATATATATATATATATATATATATATATATATATATATATATATATATATATATATATATATATATATATATATATATATATATATATATATGAAAACAAAGATTTTGTTCCCATTTAAATATTACCTAATGATGTATATTTATATTTATCACTTTTTATAAGTCAAAATTGGAATGATTACAATGATAAGATTGTTCGCGAATTATTAATTTGTTTGTATATTATTTTAAAGGATTTCTTAAACGAAAGTGTCTTATATTTATATAAATCTATCTCTGTCTCTTGTTTTTATTTAATTGTTTTATATTTAATTGTTTTTCATTTAATTGTTTTGAAAAGAAAATTACTTGTTCAACCTCAACAAAAATAAACAAAGTATGGGTTTTTATTCCCTCTTTCTAAAAACAAATAGATATTTAACCTTATTGTATGCACTGTCTATGTCAACCAAATAATTTTGGCTCCATTAAAACATCCTACAATCATATTATTAATACGAAATTCCAAGCTATTTTATTGATGATAATCTTGTACAAATTGACACAGGCCAACTTTTATCGAAATATGGAAGAAGCGATCAGTGGAGCAGTTCTCAGCAATCCCATACCTAGCTATGGTGGTGAACTGCATGGTTTGGACTCTGTACGGTCTACCCATGGTGCACCCTCACAGCATTCTGGTGGTAACCATTAATGGCTCTGGTTCTGTTCTTGCACTCATATTCATCGCACTCTTTTTGATCTACTCCGATGGAAAAAAGAGGCTCAAGGTTATCCTCTGCCTTTTGTTGGAACTTCTCTTCATTGCTGCTCTCACCTTTGTCACATTAACTCAAGTTCACACCTTCAAGAAACGCTCTGAAATTGTGGGAACAGTTTGCATTCTCTTCAATATCATGATGTATGCTTCACCCTTATCTGTCATGGTAATTTTCTTTCTATCTCTTGTTTTCGGTTTTTCCACAAGCTAGTCAAATTTATACTATAAATTACCAATCTATCTAGGTAAAAAAATTTCAAATTAAAAAATCGAAAAACTGCAGAGACTCATACGACTTCAAATATAAACGTCGCACTTTTACACGACTTCATCTGTCTCTGCACGACTTCATCTCTGATCACGGTGTCATGTTAGAGTGAACACGACTTCTTCATTTGAAATCGTATAAACCTCACGGATTATTTATTTCGTAATTTGAAAATTTTTTGAATGCTACAAATTTGCGAGTTTGGTGCAAAAACTTCTTTTCCATGCATTACCATGTTACTTAAAATATCAATATTACATGGTTGATTGTGTTCACTGCAGAAACTGGTGATCAAGACCAAGAGTGTGAAGTATATGCCCTTTTTCATCTCTCTCGCATCTTTTGGGAATGGCGTGGCTTGGACCACTTATGCTCTCATCCGTTTCGACCCATTCATCACTGTACATATAAATTATTTTTATTAATTTTAATTTTTAAAATTATCGTTTTAAATTAAATGAATAATAAATTCTTGGTATTATTCTTTGATTTTTAGATACCAAATGGGTTTGGGACATTGCTTGCGGTGGCTCAGCTGGTTTTGTATGCCACCTATTACAAGTCCACTCAGAGGCAGATAGCAGCAAGAAATGCCACAAAAGAGGTGAATTTGTCACATGTTATGGTGGGTAATGCTACCCAACCATCATCCAAGCCAAATCACTGATCATTGTTATTAATTTTGTACTCTCTGTTCTCTCCAATAAGAGATTTCCTCTGATGCAAGTTATTTCAATGTTTCTTAACAACGCTTATATATGAGTTTAAAATAGGATCCTGTATTTTAACAACTTTTATTAATATGAAAACTTTGTCATCGGCATTTTTAGTTGGGATGGGAGGTCATATAACATGTGTGTGCCAACAATAGATTGCTCGCATTTAGCGCATATAATCCCTAGAATAATGGTAAAGTAATATATGTTTATATTTATTTAACACATGCTATAAAGATAAAATGATTATAAAATAATAAAATTTTGTACTTTTAGAAAAGAAAAAAGAATAAAAAGAAAAGAGTATCAAATAGAGGTAAAGAAATTATCAGTTAAAATATCATTTTTCTAATTTCTATTGACTTAAATTCTTAAAAATCCAATAACACTACATGACACATTGTATGTGTTTCTTCTAAATAAATTGTTTATTTGCGTTTCTTATCCAGACTATCTAAAAGTAATTCGCTCATTTGGATCTAATTAATTTAAAAGTAGTTTTCTTATTTGTGTTTTTTCTTTGCTTCAACGTAGTTCAAAGTCATTTTATGTTCAACCAGCTTATACTTAAAAATTATAAATAATAAAATTATAAATATTACTTATTTTAAGAAATAGACTATAAAATCTATTATCTCTACTAGTTTAATTAAATAGAAATAAAGTTATTAAAATTTTACGCCTTAATATTTTAGACAAGAAAAAATTACAAAACAAAAAATTTCTTATGGTGGTGGCAAGCTGGTCCACAAACGCGGGCTAAATGTTATGTGAGGCCAAAATAAGACACACCAGTGCTCATTGTCATTCCTACTTTTAAAAAAAATTTATCGAAGAATCAAAAACTAATTATAATATATATATATATATATATATATATATATAAATATATATATAATATAAAACTTATTAAGGCAACGAGTTTTTTTTTATTTCTTTTCTTAATTATTGAAAAATTGATTTTATTTGTCTCAGTTAAGTTTGATAAAAATATAAATTATTTATTTAATTATAAATATAAATCTTATGATTCCGCAACTAGTAAAATAATATTTTATTTTCAAATATTTTAAATATTTTTACTTCTTTAATAGTTTATGTAAATATTTTTATTATAATAAGTGATATATGAGATGATAAGTGTTATGAACTTAAGTTTAAGTTTGTTGAAATAACATTATTAGAGTTAAAGTATATACTATAAAACTTGAAGTTTTATCATGATTTAATTTTTTAAAAACATTATCCTAGTTGAAGTTCTATAAGGAAAACGAAACCTCATTTCTAAAATTATTTTTCCATTATCCTAGTTGAGTAACTAAGGAAAATAGGGTTTTTATTCCCTTAGAGTTGAAATCTCATTTTCTTTCCCATGCAATATCAATATCTTAATTTTAAATCTGTTGACATAAATCATGGTCAATTACGACTTTATCCTAAAAGACATTTCATATACAACTTTATTCTAAAAGACATTTCATAAATTCGAGGACGAAAGTGTAGTTAGTTATTAAACTCTGTGAAACTATTAAATATGTTGAAATAGTTGATGTGGCATTTCTTTGTTATACTAAAATGTAACATGAATATTTATATCAATTGTTGACTAAAACTAATATATATTTAATAGTACATTGACTTTTACCATAATCAATGTACTTCGTGGTGTTCTTTTAAAAATTTGATTTATTTAAAATCTCCCTTAAAAAATCATATATGGTATTATATATATATATATATATATATATATATATATATATATATATATATATATATATAATATATATATATATTATACAACAAAATCAATTTTAAAATTCTTTTAAAACATTATACTAAAGTTCAATAATAAATTTTAAAAGTTTACTACCAAATGGATTCATATAGTAAATACTAAAGGCTATAATGATTTGCAATTTAACTTAATAAATAGGTTTAATCCTTTTCGACATCCCTATTTGTGTAGAAATGTCTCAGATAGGTCCTCGTTTTCAAAATGGTCCTTAATTTTGAAAATCGAGATCAATTGAGTCCTTCCCGTTAAGTTGGCTGGACGGCGTTAAAAAAATTGATGAGTGGGATGCTGAGATGACGAAATGTTACTGACGTGGTATTGACCTGGCTTAATGGTTTAGATTTAAAAAAGTGAAATTTGTAAATCAAAACGCAACGTTTTGATTTTTCCTCAGCCCCACTTATGCTGTTCCGCGTTGATACGGCTACGATTTTACTCTGGCCTGTTCGGAATACCGAATCGGACTGCCAGGAGCGGCCGAACAGGTCGGAGTCGTTGGAGAAGCCCGACCCCCACTGGTCGGAGTCGCAGGAGAGTCTCCCGTAGTTGACAAGCACAGTGCCGTTGTCGGCGATTGCGGCGGCGTCGTAGGAGGCCAGATCGGCTGCGAAGAGCTCAATGGAGGAGATCACTGGCAGGTCCGTGGCGAGGCTGTAGAAGCAAATTAGGGCTTCTGAGGAGAGGATTGTAGCGAAGAGGTTGGCGTAGGCGCCATCGCGGGCGAGGGACGGGGGCCACGGGGAGCGCCAGGAGAATACGACAGTGGAGGCGACGGCGACGTCGAAGGAGGGAGGGTGGGACCTGCCGTCGTAGAAGCGGGAGGGAGGGAGGGAAGGGATGGCGTAGCAGTTCTTCTTGCCGGAGGAGATTGGGAAGAAGCGGAGAGTCTTCTCGTGCGCATGGTGGAAGTTAAGCGGCTCCGACACGATCCCGGTGGCGCCACTACTGAAGTACCGGTCCAACAGCCACGTGGTGTTGAACGGATCCGTGGTGTTCGTCGGACTTCCACAGTCGATGTGATACGACAAACCGTGGTGTTCGTCGGACTTTCACTTTTTTAAATCTAAAAAACTTACCATTAAGCCAGGTCAATGCCACGTCAGTAACATTTCGTCATCTCAGCATCCCACTCATCAATTTTTTTAACGCCGTCCAACCAACTTAACGGGAAGGACTCAATTGATCTCAATTTTCAAAATTAAGGACCATTTTGATACACTTTAGAAAACGATGACCTATCTGAGACATTCATACACAAATAGGAATGTCGAAAAGGATTAAACCTAATAAATAATAAGATGACACATAACAACCACAAAGTTTTAATTGCGCAAGAATAAACGTATGTTTCTTATATCTGTTTCAGATTGTGAATATAGTGTAAGAGTTTACAGCACTCATTTTTATCTCGGTAGTCAAACTTAGAATATGAATTGGCCAATGTGAACACACACAAATAGATAACAATGTGCATCTCTAAATTTATATACATATATTTAACATTTTTAATTCACACTTTCTCTATTCTATATCGACTAAATGTATTTGGAGTTCTATTTTTGTTCTTTTTAATGACATGTCTTAGAAAAAAAAGATAGTTTTAAAATAAATCAACTAACAATAGAAAATGCGAAAAATATGTTAATAAATACATTTCTAGTGCTCCATATATTCTAAGAAGTGATTACATCGAATTTTGTTGGCATTACTATTAAAGGTTTGGAAAGAAAAAATTAATATATAGTTTACTAAAAATGAAGACATAGACCAAGTTGACTACCCTAATCTTATCGCATGCACACATGCAACTTACCCAACTTAACGTTTAAGCGTTGTAGTTTCCTTTATCGTACCAATCTTCTCAGGTTATGGCACTTATAAAACATTACATCATTTGTTCTCTCATTTTCAGACACAACACAACAAACAAAACACACGTTAATTTTTTCAGCAACAACAAACACCTTCATCAAAAATGGCATTCCGGGTGCTCTCTCGAAGAATCCTCAATAACATTCATTGCAGCGCCGCAATGAAGCCCCGGAATACTTGCCGTACCTCCCTCTCCACCGCCTCTGCGGCGACGACACTAAACTTAGAGGACGTAGAGCAGCTCTTTGGGTCGGTGTCGACGAAACAGTTGCTCCGATCCTCTGCTATACAACATGCAATGGCGGTGGATTGCATGGTGGACTTGGGAATATGGGTGACGAAGTTGAAGGTGTTTGAGAGTGGAATGCTGAGAGATCTCGTGATGACCACCATGCGCCACACGTTATACGCCAACTATTGCGGCGGCGAGGATGCTGCCGCCGCCGGGAGGAGCATACTGGCGCTGAACGATACCGGGCTGCGTAGCATGCTGGCTTATGGGGCGGAAGATGCACTCGACAATGAGGGGTGTGATGAGAATCTTCAAGGGTTCCTTCACAGTGTTGAGTTTACCAAATCCCTTCCACCATCCTCTGTAAGTGCCTTTATTTGTAGGCCTACTGCTACATTGCACTACTATTTTGTAATTTCTTTTATGTATATTTTTCGTTAGTTTTTCTTTGTGCCTTGTAATGTGTAATTTACGGAGGCTGGTTTAATTTTTGATGCGATAGGTGAGCTTTGTTGTTGTGAAAATCACTGCAATATGTCCCATGGTATTGTTAGAAAGACTTAGTGACCTTCTACGATGGCAGAAGAAAGACCCTTCATTCGTTTTGCCATGGAAGCAAGATTCCTTCCCAATTTTTGCAGAATCTAGCCCTTTGTACCACACACAGAAAAGACCAGAGCCCCTGACCCCTGAAGAAGAGAGTGATCTTCAACTTGTCAACCAAAGACTCCTTAAACTTTGCCAAAAATGTGAGGAAGCTAATGTTCCTTTGTTGGTCGATGCTGAAGACACCACTGTTCAGCCAGCTATTGATTACTTCACATACTCTTCTGCAATCATGCACAACAAGGATAACAAGCCCATTGTGTTTGGAACCGTTCAAACTTACCTGAAAGATGCCAAGGAGAGGTTGTTGCTGACAACAACAGCAGCAGAGAAAATGGGAGTTCCAATGGGGTTGAAATTGGTGAGGGGTGCTTACATGTCCAGAGAGAGTAAATTGGCCAAGTCTCTCGGATTTGCATCCCCAGTTCACAGTACCATTCAAGACACACACAATTGCTTCAATGATTGCTCATCATTTATGCTCGAGAGAGTTGCCAATGGACCTGGTTCAGTTGTTCTTGCAACCCACAATATTGAATCTGGTATTACTCAATTTCTTATGACATAAAAGTTAAATTTTTATGAAAATCTTAGTATCCCAATTCAAGTGTTTGAGACTATTGACAATGATTTGCAGGCAAATTGGCTGTGGGAAAATCACATGAATTGGGAGTTGAAAAGGTGAATCAGAAGCTAGAATTTGCACAACTATATGGAATGTCAGAGGCACTTTCCTACGGGTTGAGCAATGCAGGGTTTCGGGTTAGCAAGTATATGCCATTCGGGCCAGTAGAAATGACTATGTCCTACCTCATTAGAAGAGCCGAAGAGAACAGAGGGGTTTTGGCTGCTTCAGGTTTTGATAGGCAATTGACTAGGTAAGCTAAATCTTTTATTCATTAGCCTCTTCACCCGTGAAATGAGAAATATTTTCTTTGATGTTACGCTAACAATAATCATAATTTCTTGGTGAACAGAAAGGAGTTGGCAAGGAGACTGAAAGCTTTAGTGTTCTAATTAATGCATGAAGCAGTGTTGCAGGATTCATTGACTTAGTATAAATTAGAAAGTTTTGTAATTTGATGGAACTGTGCATTCAGTGAAGTGAAATATGCATTGTATTGGTACTTTTGTTGGAAATGTAACTAAGCGTTTGTTCATGCAATGATCGTTTGCATAAATTAGGAAAGTATCAAGTTAGAAACTAATTATTTTAGTAATTAATATTTTGATAACTAATATTAAAGACTAATTTAGTGATCAATTCATAACTTAATTATAATTTTTATTTATAATAAATACTATTTTAAATATTAATAATTTTTAATTTATAAATTTATGTTTAAATTGGTTACAATAGTAACTAATTATATTTTGTCTTTAAAATTTGGTTATAGTTTAGACTTTTTTTTCTAGAGTTAGTTAATATAAATTTTAAGAAAACTAACATATAAAACATTATATATAAGAAAATCAACTTTCTCAATATAGCTTTAAATCAAGTTGGACTATTAATTTAATTTTAATACAAAAGATTTCTCACTGAAGGTATAACTAATTTTAAATTTTCCTTAAATTTAAATATTTTTAATAGAATATTTATTAAATTGTTTCCCGTGAACACATAAATTTTTTATATTTATGCATTAAGCTTTTTGAAGTTTAATTTTTTAATCAACGGATTGAGTGACTATTATATTATCTCATATCACAGTTTTGCTTATTTGTCTTCACTTATCACAAAAATAATTTTTTGTGCTTCATATAAAATAGTATTACTATTAGTATAAAATTACAAAACTAAAAGTAACTTTTTTTTAATAAAAAACTTATTGGATAATATGGAAGTCATTGAGACCAGATGTATTATTTTACATTATCCACAATGTTCTTTTTTTATTAACACCAATTTTTACGTAATACTTGAATAAAGACAAATATAATTAACTTTTGAATAAAAATGGTCGTATTGAATAAATTTACAGAAATGATGGGCGAAAAATAAACTACTAATTTTAATTTTAATTATTATACAATTTAGGATTAATATATTTTTGAAGAGTAAAATAGATGTTAGAGTGGTGCTCTTGTACTTTACTTATTTCACCTGCACCTCCCATTTTATACCTTTACACTTTATTTATTAAAATCAAATAAAAATTAATGATGAGTTAATTATTTTCTAACAAAATTATATCTATAATAAATTATATTATATACATGGTTTATAAAAGCAAACAAATATAAAAAGAAAAACATATAATTACATAATAATAAATATCAAAACAAATAATAATTAATAAAAAAATTAAATATTAATAATAATTAGTTAATAAATAATACTTAAATAAGTACGAATTATAACAATAACATTAAAAATTAAAAAAAAAACATAATAAGTGAAAAATTAAAATTTATGCATAATAAATATCATTTAAATAAATAAATAATTTCAACATTTATCCTCTGTGTTCCCGCGCTCCAACTCCGCGAATTCATCCGATGAAAGATTGAAGGGGGTTAGGGTCTTTAGAGAGCAAAGAGTGAAGAACACCGTCATTTTCCTCTACTTGCTCTGCATCTAAGTTCAGCTCCATCAGCGTGAATGGGGGACTCGAAACGCTGGACGGTGACCTACACAAAACACATTAAGCAGAAACGCAAGGTGTATCAAGATGGATTCCTAGAGTTCCACACTTCCACCAGCAAGGTATTGTATCCACTCTTTCTCCGCAAATTATCCAAAGTTTTCGAAATCAATTTTTGACGGGATATATAATCTGTTCTGCTCAATCGCTGTGCAGGTTTCTCTGTACGATGAGTGCGAGAAATTGTTGGAGTGTCGACTCTTGAAAAACGATGAAACTGTAATTTCTGGTGAATCGTTAGTTTTAAACGGTTACCTTGTGGAAATAGGCGATCAGGAGGGAGACAAAAAGCCTGAATGTGATTTGAATGTTGATAGGAGAAGCAGGAGTTTTTCAAGATTCAGGACTCCTGGTTTGAACTCTCTGATATACATTATTTTTCTTGTGAAGCATTTCACGTCCTCAATCTTATTTGCTGCTTATGTGTTTGTTTACGAGACTGTTCAAAACATACAAGAATGAATGAGAAGGAGAACGTCGGACGTGTGCGGAGACCTCTCAGTCCGTCACAAAAAGTTATCAGAGGTTAGTGACTTAATTTTCCAGGTTTTTGGCATCTAAGACTTTGTGAGTGTATGGTTATGCCCATAGAGTATGCTTTTAAATTTAAACTTAAACTATTTGAAAGTTCAAACTGTCATAATTTGGCTTCTATATCGTAAAGGAATAGATGAGGCATTTATTCATCATTCCTATAATTATCAAGTCTCATTTTGTGTGCTTCTGCTTATTCAATGTCGTGCCATTGATCTAGAGCGCTACAACGTACAAGTAATGTTGACAGTTTATTTGCTGTAGTTGTTTGAATGTTTTGCACTACGGTGTAGTTGGTTATGTATTGTAGTCGTAAAAATTGCAGAATTTAAGAGGAGAGAACTGGTTAAGTATGGATCACCAAAGATCAGTCAGCAGGCACAAAATCCTAGTATTGAAGGTTAGTGTCATTTAGTAAAACTTTAATTTAAATGCTGGGCTCATTCTGCGTTGCTTCTTTCAATTTATTGTCCTTGTGTAGAACATGGTAATGCAGCTTTTCCAAAGCTGTGATACAAAGTCAACCTGCCACTGATGGCAGGACATTATAATTTTGTGTAAGCAACTTCCATTTTTTTAATCTTCTAAATTTGTTATAATTTTCAATTTCCAATTAGAGTGGCATGTTTTATACACCACACAAGTGACTCAAAAGGCAAAGAAGTACCATGATGGTTTTTTACGATTAGTTCTTCGTGGATCCTGTGGGGCACAGGTGAGCTTTAGACATATTTCATTTATCAAAAACTCAAATTATGTTCTTCTGAGCGTATGATTGGTCAGGTCATTTTAATAGATGCGCTTTCTAGCCCATTTTATTCGTTTTCGTTCTGATAATATGATTTTTAGCAATTAATTCCCCCCAATCCCCCCTCCCTCCCCCCTTTCCGCATTGCATAAGATTTTGATTGCAATTAATAAGCCAATCAAAGTACACAAAATATTCCTATGAGTAGCCTCGTATTAGTTATTGTCAAGATTCAATGAAGGACACATGAATGGAGCAATTATTGAATGAACACAGTTTCCACAGGAAAAAGGCACAGCTAACAAAAACTCAGATGATACGAAAATATCTTTAACACAAGTGCACAACAGGCTTTATTATTATTTTAATATATCTTAACCTTATCAGTTATTGTCCCTAAACCTTCTGCTCATGTAAGAATTATTTTAATGAATGCTTAATACCTCTTTCTGTGAATATATTTCAGATTACGCTGTTTGACACAAGTAAGAAAGTCTTAGATAGCAGATTCCTGAAGAAAGATGATGTAATAAAACCCGGTGAATCAATTGCGTTTGATTCATATTTGATTGACATTGGTGAGCATCAAGGTGGTTGCTCACCAGATTCCAAAGTTCCTGGAGACAAATTTACTAATGTTGAGGGAACGCAGACGGACATACAGAAAACTTATCTCCAAACTGATACCCATGTAACTGTTGAAAAAAGGGGTAAGCACAAAATTATTGTGATACGAAAAGGTTACATACGGCCTGTTGTTTTTTGGCACTTCGGTTACTTTTCCTGTTTATTTATTTATTAATATTGGATGCTTATAGATAAATGTTATTATTATATCTGTTTTAAAATTGAAGGAAGAAAAGGTAAAAGAGAAAGAGGGAGATGTAGAATCTACAGTCTGTACATGCCAATGCTTCACATGATGTGCTCTAATGAGCTGATAATTATTTTCTAATCAAATCACAATGATGAATGCAACTATTCTATTTAGTCGACCATGTTGATCTAATATAGTGTATAACTGAATATACAGTGCATAATTTATGCTTTCGATTAACAGAACAGGAAATTGTAAGAAAAGCAAATCTATATTTAATATAGAGTTGTAAGAATTCATAAGCTCTGACGTGAGGGACGCCATTCACATGTATATATGCCTGACAACTATTACATATATCATTTTCTATCAATTCACTCAAAACAGTTAGAGAATCGCGAGCTCATCCTTTCTTGAATAATATGACCAATTTCATCCAGAGTCCCTTTTGTCAGAGGTTGCATTTGTTTTCTGTTTTGATTATCGTCATTGTTTTGACCTTCATTAAGTTTTCACTTGTAGATATCTTTCCTTTCAATTTAGCATGGCGGGTCCTGTACACTACCGAGTTAACTAAAAAAGCCAAGAAGTACCATGATGGTTTTTTACACATTGAACTTTGTGGATCATATGGAAAGCAGGTTAATTTTCGGCTTTTCACGCATGCTACAATTTTATTTTTTACCTTTTCAATCTGTCCTTTGTGCATCTCTTTTACTTTGAAACTGAATCCTTGGATGATCTTCTGTAGAGTTTATTTGGTTTTTTATTCCTATGAGTTCTTATTATTTGAATGAGCTTAATTGCCAAAATTTTTATATTAGTTTGCATGTTGATGTGGTAAAGGCTTAAAATTAAGCGCTTAACTAAGCTGTTCACTTAAATACACCCTTACTTTATATATGTGTGACAGAGTTACATGATTGATTATGCTTTCTGTAATTCGATGTTCTCTTTTCAGGTTGTTCTATATGATTTGAACAAAAGACCTTTACAACGCCGGTTCCTAAAGAAAGATGAAATTATAATGACAGGTGAATCGGTGTATTTTGATGGACATTTTGTTGAAGTAGGAGAACCTGAAGGAAGTCATCACTCTCCGGCGAAGTTAAGTGAAGGAGGGAATGGTGATAATGTTGAGAGGAGAGGACATGGGCAAAATGGCTACCGCAAGGTCAATCCATCTTCTGCTAAAGGTTATTCCTTGACTAATTAAAATATATCTGGTCTTAATTTTTATGAATGTACGACTTCCATTTATATCAGAAGTTTATTTCAAAATTTAAATGTAGAATAGTAATGATTCAGGAGCAGAGAAGAAATTCTGTTTTGCTTATATGCGTGTTTGGATGAATAACAACTTACTGCAACAAAATCTTTTTTTAATGTCAAGAAGCTTATTGAAATAAGAGTTGAAGGAGTTTACGGGAGTGGTAAGCTATTTTCATAAAGGTCTGATAAATTCCACTTAAGTTCTTCCAAAGCCCTTTATAAAGGGAAAAGCGTGGTAAATACAAACCTTAAAATAAGTAAAATTGTAAGACAAAAGAGAAGCTAGGAATGGGGAAATAATTGAGAATGAATGACGACAAAAGTCCATAAACAGACTCCTGGAAAGTAAGCAGAAAGTATGTCTGGAATGAGCTGTCGTTTTCTCTTTCTCAAAAGTTTATGGTTATGCCGTGCAGGAAAACCTCCGAGTGAACTCTGTCTGGGGAAAGGATCTGGATTGGATTGTCTGGTTACCGAACGAGAAGATATAAAACCAAACAGGATAACCCCACCAATCAAGCCTTTACGTGATGGTTAGTACTTATTAATTGCCTGCAGTCTTTAGTCTTAACACTCATCTTCATGTTTCATTTGCATCACTTTTTCCTTCCGTTTTCAATAGGAAGCTGGTACAGTTTTATTGATTTGCAAGCATTCTGTACAATAGTGATAATTGTTTTCTTCATAAATATGAATATGTTGATTCTTTTTATTCATTTGCATGCAATTTGTAGGATAGTGATAACGGCTTTCTTCATAAATGTGAAGATCCGACATTAGGATTAAGTTGATTCATGATTTCTAATACAAACGACGACTTTCAAATCATCTAATGTACTTGATTGATACTTTTTTCCATCTCTGTATAGTAGAATCGGCATCCGTAACTTTGAATTATGGGAACAAATAGAGGGAACAGATAAGTAGTTAATATTATTGTGTGGACTTTCTAAAATAGATAAGAGGTCCTATTGATATCTGTAAAACTGAATGGCCACTAGAAACCCTGTCATGACAGAGCCTAGGATGCGACGTGTGTTTGCTGATTTTAATATACTATTTCATCATTTCTACTTTGCAACTGATTTCTGCTACTTTGCAGCCGATCAAATACTGGCCATTTTACAGAATCCTAACCTGAAGCCTCGGGAGAGTTATGTAACAGGTTAGCCACGTAACCCAACTAGGTACAGAGGTCCCTTATGGTCTGATGATGACGTGATTATATGGGATTTCTATAGGAGGCCAATCGCCCAATGGGGGTCAAAATATTGGGGACAACGTATCAGCTACTGTTGCTAAATCCTGTCAAAATTTCGGGGATAAGGAATCAGCTGCGGCTGCGAAATCATGTCAAAATATTGGGGATAAGGAATCAGCTTCGACGAAATCCCTTGATATTACATTGTCTGGAGGTCAGTTTAGAATTGGTGGGCTTACTGGATTTCTAGCACAATAATTGTGATTTTCGGAGATATTTCTCAGCAGCTGTTCCTTGTTATGCTTGTTGAGATTGAGATATTTGTAATTCTTGGTTGTGGGGTTTTGCAGCAGCATGTAGCGGTGACAGTTTCCAATCTACCGAGAATGTCAAATTGTCCCACCAGGTATAGTCTCCCATTTTGTTTGCATTTTCTGAAAGTGACTTGTATTTCGTAAGTTAGTCTTTTGATGATTAGATATCATGTAGAGATTACTTGCAGATGATTCTTGGAATGTTTGAAGTGTTAGTGTTGATACACGTATTTCTATGTCACTTCGGGTAGATAAAATTGTTTGCATTGGAAATATATCTCCACTACATTCTTAGAACTTGAATCAATCAATGAATATCGTTGATGCACGGGGTTAGGAGTTCTAAAAACTATGAAGAGGCACTTGCATAGGTCCTATCATCAAAGAGATAAGTATCCACAAGTGAGTGATAATTTGAGTAGGCGTATCTGTTGGGAAGTGAATATTTATGGTTTCTAATAATTCTTTGTGTTATATAACGGAATATATCGTATAGGGGTTTGTAAGATTTTAAAATAGTACACTGTTGGGGGTTGGTTCTATAAGTTCATTGTATTATATTATTTTGTATGATGTGTTATGTTTGTATTTTCATAGACTATTCTTTGCCCGCATTCTTTTTCTAGGTTGGTATTTTTTGTACTATATATTTGAAAATTTATGATTAAATGAATTTGATTTCATTGCATTAAGACGGAATACTTGTGCAAGGTACATCGATTTTAGAACATAGAATATATCTCCATTCTACGTTGAGACTATAATTCTTTAATTCACGGGATTTCCGTAATCAGTCAAAACTGTGCTAACTAGAACATATTACTCGAAATTTCCTGAAATATAACACGGTTGGACATTTCATATTAGAGAAATCTTCATCTGTCTCAAATTTTGTCTTTTCAATATGTAGCCCTCTCAGAAGGATGCCCAGACAAATACGAATGAGAAGGATTCTGGTTATCAATCTTGCTTCATTACCAATGAAGAAAAGAGTGATGAGGAGTTTTCGTGTGAAAGGGAAACAATCCCAAGTTTTGAACTTGGATTTTAACCGGTAATGCATCTTCAAGGCATGCTATGCTTAATGTCCGCATTACTTCAGGTAAGTCGTAGACATCTATATTCTTGCTGCAACCCTCGGGTAGTTGGGTATGTCTTTTACTAAGGAAAGTATTGAGTATGTCATGTTGGGTCTATTGCATGCATTATTATTATTTTCACATGCCATGTTATATATCTCCTGTTTTTTTATCCTGGACATATTAGCTTTGTTATCTATGTAGTATATTCATTGCAAAAGTTCAATCTGACGAATGTGTTGAATGAAACCGAGTTCAAATGAGAAATTTTTAGATTCACAACAAAACTATTTTAAAGGTTGAAGTTAAAGCAAAGATTCCAACTACACTTGTATAATTCAAATATTATATATATTAATGAAAACATGTATACTATACTATGATAAAAAAAAAATTATTATCTTAACCATTATAAAAGTAAATTTAAGTAATTTTTACACTTTTATTGTAAGTTACTTTTATTTTTTATAAATTTTTTTATTATAAATAATTATTTTAATTTATAAGAATAGTTAAGTTTTAGAAGAAAATAAATATCTAAAAAAATAGTTAAATTTTAAAAAAAGAAACAGTCGCCTTAAAATAATTATTTTTATTTAAAAAATATTTAAAGAATAAAATTGACAAAATGTGTAGAGGAAATTCTCTATATAATAGTGCATATATATATATATATATAGTCAGTTGATTGGTATAATGTACTTTTAAAGTTAAAAATTATTATTTTTTATCCATTTTGGTTTAAAGTTGCCTTACAAATTAAACGAAATCAGTTAAAAATAAGCAAAAGGTTTTGAAAAGCTAAAAATAGGGAAAGACAAAATTAAGTGATTCTATATTTTATAATTTTACTTTAATTACTATATTTAATTATTATTTTATTATGAAAAAGGATCCCTATGTATATTATTATTTTAATATATACTATTCAGTTGTATATAAATTCTAATACGCTTTTAAATTACAAATACAATGTTTATTCAGATTGTAATTTCATGGAATGGGTCAGATAAGAACGGAACAAAAAGATGAACATGAACCAAAAGGAAGTTTTCGAAGTGGAGCATAAATGAAAAAATTACTGTTAATTGGATACTTTTTTTTCATACAAATTACCATGTATAATAATTGTTTATTGGGATAATGGATTATTTTAAATAGTGAAAATAATATTTTTAATTACATTTATTTATTTTATTTCAATGAGACAAATGTTGGTTTATCACATATAAAAATGGAATCAATTATTTTACGTTTTACCCAACTTATTATTATATTGTACTTTTAATTTTTTTTATAATATTATATATATATATATATTAGGATTATAAAATAGATAATTTAATAAGAATTAGAAGGATTTTACATATTTTTGGTAATGATATTAAGCTCGCACTCCAACTTAAGATATAATATAATCGAATAAAGATTTTGCAGTAAGAAAAAGGATATAATATAATCAATTATTTTAGCACAATATTTTAATTGTACATAAAAAATGAATACACAATTTATACATTTAATTTTTAATTTATTTCTGAACTCAACTAATGAATAATTAATGAAAAATATTTATTAAGTGTTTTAAGAGATTGAAAACATGATTCCGTTTTCATTATTTTAACCGTTTTAAATTGTAAAAAGGAAATACAAATAATAAGTTGTACATGTTAAAAATTTAAGTAATAAGAATGATTATGATTAAAAAAATTTAAATTTAGAAAACAATAACGATTAAAATTATTTTATTGATACCAATATTGTCATACTCCTGATTTTTATATAACTTAAGTAACTAAAAAGAATTAAATACGTTTTTTATTTGATAAGAAAGTATAATTTTTAAAAATAATTTAAATACGAAAAACATATTTAATTATTTAAAAAGAGATATTATTACTATTTAAAAAAAAAAACTTGAGTAGAGAATGAGAGAAAAGAAAAGAAAAAGCTTCATAAACCCGACTTCTAACCTGCGCTTGTGTGCGCTGAGTTCGCCTTATCTGCATAGGATAGAACAGCTTCATCTGCAAAGTCCTCTCATCTTAGCAGGGCAAAACAATGGCTTCGTCTGCCTTCACTTCGGTTCCTCTCTCTTCTTCTTCTCTCAATGTTCCTCATTCTTCTTCCAAACTCCCTTCCAATTTTCTATCTTCTCCCATTGGCGCATTCTCTCGTGGTCCCAAATTTCTCTTTGCAGAACCAAGATACCATTTTCACCCAAAGGGAAACGCTTCTAAATTTTCCATTGCTGCCCAAACCCTAGACTTCTCCGATTCGTTCTTCGAAGGGGGTTTCGGCTCCGAAGACGACCCCAATTCACCAGGCGGAACCGGGTTCACGGCCGTCGAGGAAAAGGAGGAGCCCCCCTGCCCACCCGGCCTTCGACAGTACGAGACAATGATGGTTTTGAGGCCCGACATGACCGAGGATGAACGACTTGCACTCACCCAGAAGTACGAGGAGGTTAAATTCTGTGACTTTTACTTGGTTTTCATACTTAAGCTGAGATGGATTAAAATAATCAAATTGAATTTTAGTATATGGAATAGTTAGGTCTACAATTTGTTTTTGTTTCGTGTGCCGAGACTCTGTTTCTGTTTGTGATTGGGAAATTGCACCGGGTTTTGATTGTGCTGAACGATTTATATTTTTCATTGAGGGGGAGGACTGCAGCAGTGACAGTCTCTCTGTATCTGCTCAGTGAATTTCTATGATGTTGTTTTGGTTATTCATTGGGGTGAAATGCATTGTGTGGTTGCTCTTTGATGCATAGCTGTTAGAATCTTAAGTTCGTGATTTTTCAATTAGTATTTTAAACGATGTACAGTTTCGTATGGTAGATACAAATCACACTATTCAACTCTACATTTTGTTTTAGTTTTCTTTCACCAGTTCTTGAGAAAGAATTTGAAAAGTCATATAAGCTTAATGAAAAGGAACTGAAGGAACATTTCTCCTCTTATCCTATTTGATCATTTCACTACTTCATTGCATGCACTCTTTTAGCTATTTTATTGCTTCAATTCCAGATTTCTTAGATAGAGGTTTTACAAACTCAGATATAAGTAATAATTTTGTTTATGAGCCTTGTGATTAAGTGGTTTTCTATATTTAGTTTGAAATTATCGTACTGCCCGCTTTATATCATCTCTGTGAAATATGTTTGAAAACTATATTTTTCACTGACTCCTATGGTTTGACACAAATTATGATTCATTATTTGAATCTCAATTTGATTACCTTGGTTTGATTAACTTGATGTTTGATAAGTGTGTTGTTGTGGTTTATGCGTTATTGGAGGTGACAGTCCCCGGCAATTTAAGTAGTAATAATAATAATTAATAGTGGACTCAAACGGCAATGTTTGCTGATCTGAAATGCTGATGAATTTGTAGTGGTGTTGTTGAAGTGTGTGAACTAGATTTTTTACTCTAACTCCAATGATTTTCCTTCTTGCAGATTCTTGTTGCTGGAGGTGGCATGTATGTAGAGGTTTTTAACAGAGGAGTTATTCCTCTAGCATATGGGATCAAGAAGAAAAACAAAGCTGGGGAGACCAACACTTATTTGGATGGCATCTACCTGCTGTTCACCTACTTCACCAAGCCTGAATCCGTAAAGCCTCTCGAGGACACAGTGTTAACGGATGATAATGTTATCCGATCAATGAGTTCCAAAGTTAGGAAGAGGAAATATTAGTTTCTTTTCAGGTCTCAGGTAGCTCCTTCAAAAAGATGGTTCACAAAAAGTAATGTTGTATTTATTATTATTGTTTTTCCTTTTTCAGTGTCATTTGGATTCAAGTATTTTTGTAACATGATTTAAAGAGAGATGTAGGTGCTATCTATCACTTGCAGTCTGCAAAATTACCATGCTCAATGCAGTTTGCTATATGTTGACAATTAATTTGTAAATTCTTTTGCTAACAAGTCTACAATCTTATATGGAACTAATAAATTTTGACATTACCTGTTTAGACATACAGTTCATTTACTTGAATATCTTAAAAAAAAAACAGGTCTGAGTGTTACTGAAACATTTAAGAAATATGTAATATTTAAACTAAATGTGAATATTCAAGTTTAAAAAATCGTGAGTAACTTTATTTTAAAAAGATCACAAGCTAAGGAAAAATATTATTAAAACAATTTTTAATTAGTTAAATTTATATAATAAAAAAATAATGTGAATATCACCTTTTGTTTAAGGGTTCTTTTAAGAAACCTTAATTAACAATAGAAGATGTATTAAAGTCTACTGGTAGCAGCATTCAAAGAAATAGAATTGGAGTTTGAGATTTAGACGTTTTAATTTGGAGAAAAACATTTTTCTATTATTGTTTTATTCGATTTAAATAGGATATATTCAGTAGAGACTATTTATTGTCTACACTTCTTTCTTGAAAGCAAATATAATTGGATATCCATTCAAAATCAAGGCTAGCATAAAACGTAGATGTCCTAGGAAGAGAGCAAGTAACTTGGTTGACAAGTAAATTTTACAACTTGCAAAAGCAAAGTGGAATTCAGATAAACATTGTGTGTTGCTATAGATGCAAGCCATGATAAACAGATTTGCAATCAATCTCAAAAATATAATTACTATGTGCTTTGTGGTCAAAATCTTCTTTCCAAGAACCTGTAGCAATTTATAATGTAAAATATCATTATAATAAAATCTTAAAGACAATAGATTTGTACGTACAAGTAATGAAAAACACAAATAAGAATCTTCACACAATAAATACAATCATTTTTTGTAGCTTTTAACTCTTTGTATGTTGCTACCTAATATAAAACTCCAACACTTTTGTTCTGAATCATTGAACATTTTAAGATACTTATTTAATAAACTTTCCTCCTCAACCAACTTTTCTTCCCAAAATGTGATGAAACTCCATTCCATGTGCAACCTCTATCAAACCATTTGTATTTATCGTTATCACTCCAGCCTCTACTGTAGCAGTGTTAGTATTTACAGTGAGAAAGGGAAGAATAACTTAGCAAGACTCTGTAGTGTGATTCAGCAAGCCATGTAATCAAATTGTTCGAACAAATTTAAAGGAAAAACAAATAAGAAGAAAAGAATTAAATAAACTTCTTCCAAAGTTATTAATTTCTGTATAAGTTCATTTAATAAATCTCGTGATTACGTTGTTGAATAACAGGCGACCAGACGTGTATCGTATGAAGTAGTGATGTTGTGTTAACTAAGAAAATAAATGTCATGTCATGTTAAAGTTAATTTGTTTCGAGTGGGTCATAATCATGTTTTTGCACGTTTTTCTTTTCACTTGAACTCAATCACCAGCCAACCAGACATTTATTTTTCTTTTAATGTAATGATTTTGAATGTCTACTGAAGGATTTATGTATATCTCTAAGATGCTACTTCCCGTTATTACACAATCAGCAACATAAGTGGTTGCACTTTGTTTTGATAATTAAAGCAAATGACTAAAATCATAAAGCAGCAACATCTGTTCTTTGTATACACTGAAACAGAGAATCTGCTATGATTTTCACATTCAGATCTGATTCTAAACCCACTCAGAAAATAGCTTAATTTCTTCAATTAATCACGTTCCACCAAGAGTGCACATATTGTGTCATAGTCATAGTCAAAAGGCATTATTGTCCTTCATAGGATGAGATAGGTTTCTATTTCAAAATGGATGGACTTTGTTGAAATTTAAGGAAAAAAAAAATAAAAAATCTACCCCATATATTAGATATATTAATTTTACAAAACACAATAAAATTCTTAACAGTTTGAGACTTGAATGTATTCTTAAACCATTTACAGCAGTGAATTTGACTTTATGTTCTTACTTTTCTTCCTTATCAAATACATAACCATTGTTTACAAAATCAAGTCTCTTCAAAATCTGTAAAACGCATTTTGAAGGTCTAAAATGGTGAAACAAACACACCCTTACAAGTATACATTACACTGGGGTCCATATCTGAGAAGTGGTGGAGGATCATATGGGCCTGTTCCACCTCTGCAAAACACAGAATATGTACTAATGCCATTATCATTTTCACACACATCACATTGCTAATGCAACATCTCAGCTTTATCAATGACTCTAAAAGAACAATCTTAAACATTTTGGTATATATCTTTCTTACCCTATTCACCAATTCTAACATATCACAACCAGTGCATGCTGAACTGAAGCTTTTTGTTTAACATTTTCAACCCTCTCTGTCTGTTCTTATTCAACAGACTTTCTATAATGTGTTCCACACTTTTGTATCTGTGTTGAATATGTGATGGATGTGCCACAAACTCCAACCCCTTCTCCACATTTGTATCCACAAGAACTTCAACTTAAGCTTTACCAAGCCTTCATCTTTTCCATTCCCATACTCTTTTCCATCATTCTGGTTCTCTTGTTTTACTTGTTCTACCTCAAAAGGAGAGCTTCCTCTCTCTCATCACCACCTCTCCACATACTTACCAACACTGCCAATCCTCAAACAACATATCCTTACCCTTCACAAGTAAGTAGCATTTCTTTTTCTGTATTTTCAAGTCATAACTGCATAACTCCCTATAGGGATTTAGATTCTATGGTTAGTGTTAAAAATCATGCATTCATTAGCATATGAGCAATGGAATATATAAATGATGTACTCCTCTTACTTTAAGAACTAGTTTTTTGGATTCAGTAAGGTAAAACTCCAATTTTTAAGAGCTAAACTTATCTGCACTGAACCATCATGCATCTGTTATCAGTAATTTAATTGAAAAACTAATAATAGCTAATAGCCCCTGTACTGCTAATATTATACAGCCTTGCCGATTAGATCTGACAGTGCAATTTCTTGACAAACTTCCAAGAATTTTATTTGATGAGGATTTTGGAACAAGAGATTCAGTGTAAGCCTTTTCTTGTCTATTCTCCTTGCTTCTTTCTTATGCCTGAGATTTTAACTTATCCTTTTGTTTGCATTATCTTTGAATGGTAGTTGTGTTACTTCTTTATTGGTTTCTTTTTCTTCATTTTTTGAACTTTGATTGATGTGTTTTAATCTCTATCTATTACATAAGGTATCTACAGTGTGTGCTTAAGAGCTAAATTGTTAGTTTGCTATACTTCAATTTCCCTTCTTCCAAACTATACTCAAATGATTGTTGTTCTTCAAAAGCTAAAGTCTTTCTTAGCAGAATATTCGGTTTCCAGAGTTCTTAGAACCTTTCATGCATCCATTATTTTCATAAAAAGTTATTCGGAGAAAAAGGAAGCAAAAGATGTGAAAAATATACGTAGAATGGTCCCCTTTTATGCATAACTTGCACATTTGAATGTGAGGTGAGTCACCAGAAATAATGAAAAAATAAGATATCTAATTCCTCCTACACGTGTAACTCAAATGCACAGTAAAAAAGACAAATTTCAAAGTTAGATAGATATTGGTTGTATCTGCTTGAGAATTTATACTGGGCAAGTGGTTTAGAAAGTCTTGGTTTCTTATGCTGATCCTTTGTATTCTTTTATTTTTCCAATGCATCAGAATTCTTGTCCTTTTTTTATTTGATTTAGCAGAGTTGAACATCAATATTCCAAAACTCAGGATATATGATTGTGCTAATATTCTAATAACTATAAATTCATGAAACGAAGGCTAAAAGGTTGTTGATTTTTTCTGTAAAAACCAGATGTTGTGTTTGCCTTGGAGAATTTGAGCTGAAGGAAGAACTGCTACAAATTCCTTATTGCAAGCATGTGTTTCACATAAGCTGCATATGCAACTGGTTGCAATCAAACTCCACGTGTCCGCTTTGTAGATGTTGCATCACACCCTCCACCAAGTTCCTTAATACACCCTCACCTATTGTATCAGACTCACCACAGCAGGGTGGAATTTCAGGCTCTTCATCACACATCATGTCTATGCCTCAGCAACAAGAAGATCAAGTTGGTAATTCCACAAACACTACCATTTTCCAAGGAAATGGTGTATTACTTAGATGATCATATTTTTCAATTCAAAGAAAACATTCCACTTGCCCTCATGAGCTAAGAGTTCTGTGAATTCAAAACCAATAATTTATGAAATAATCTGAGGCAGCTTTTCTTTATCTGGCACTGGTAACATTCCTCTAATCAAATTTTAACCAATTGTATTTCTACAAGAGTCCGTCTGTGTTCCGAATTTAAGTCTGTTAGTTTTGAAGTAGAAAATAATATTATGTTTTATTCTTAAAAGATATATAAAAAATTGAGAGAATAAAATATATTTAAACCATCTTTAGTTCCTGACTCTGAATTGTTGGATCTAAGGTTGATCGAGGAGGAGGTTGATAGAGAAAATACAAATCAAAGAAATCTGAACTCAATCATATAAGGATAAATATCATTTTCTATCCAAAACCTTAGAGTTCAACCACAGAATTGACACTAATTTTTACTCAAAATGGATTAATGGGTCTTCAACTTTATATATTGTTTTACTTTTTTATTTTTACCTAATGTGAGACTTGGACTCAAATTTGGATTCTCAACATAAACAATATATAAAGAATAATGATACCATGAGACACTTTTACATTCATTTGACATACAATACCAAAGTAAAATACTCATAAATATAATTTTTTTGTATTTCTTGAAAAAAGAAAATAAAAAATAAGAAAGCAATGTGTGAAAGTATATTTTTTTATACTAAAACAAAACATGGATACCTAAAGAATTTTTCATCCCACGTACCCCACTAATGTTTGATTCCTTAAGGACACTGATTTTCCTTTTCCAAAGCATAACATATGCTTTGTATTTGAAAAAAAAAAATTAGTACCCTATCATTGGATGGAGTCTGAATGATCGTACATTAGGCAATCATGGTAATGTGCATTATTAGGAAGAAAGTGTTGAAAGTATGCGAGTGAATTTGGTTGGAGTACAGGCAGAAGAAGTTTGGAGAGTATAATAGTAAGGTAATAGTTTTGTGCACCAAAGAAAAGCATCAAATCATTGATTAAAAAGTAAAGCAGGCCTTTCTTTTGCCTCTTACTAAAACGAGATTAGTTTAATTATTGTGTTTATAATGTTTATCATTATTATTACTGTAATTAACTGTCAATTTATTTTATGCTCTAAGAGGACTGTTATGTTGATGATTGATCAGAAACTGTTTTGTATATAATTTTAAAAATAATTATCAGTCAAGTTAGCAAAGTAATGAGTTTTGTTTGATGAAAAACAAAATCTATACAATTAAAACATAGTCTAGTTAAATAATTTAATATACATTTTTTGGATATTTTAAGAAAAAGATTATTTTAAAATAATTATTTTTAATTTAAATTGTTTAAAACAATTTGTGTATTAAAATTAAAAAAAAAACTATGGAGTGATTGCTCTAACTGATCTTTATTTGAAATGGTTATTTAGTGTAAATAAAATGAGAGGATAAAAGTTAACTTGAAATAGTAATATTTTTTTTTATAATCATAGGAAGACTTTATTTTTAAAAAGGATGATTTATTTATGTAACAATAAAAAAAATAACAAATTATCCACATATTACAGAAAATTAGTTGGTTTAAGAATATTCCTCATGTTCTTGTAAAGTTTGTAGTGGACCTTATCTCTTTCTCGATAATTTGAAGCTTTAGATTCGCTCTACCATTAATCACTAAAACTTATATGATTTATGATAAATGTGCTAAATAGATAAAAAAAATTATAAAATTAATATGTTATAAGTTCTTATAAATAATTGGATTATTTAAAATAATATATTTTCAAATTTTTAAATTTTACTGTAAAAATTTGAAAATTTTCATATTCTTAAATCTATGTATATAAGTTCTTATAAATAACGTATTTTGACAAAACAAACTATAATCCTTTAAATAAGCTTAACCAAACACAAACTTGTTTAAAAGATTTAAATAAAGGAGTTAGATTTACTCTTATACAACATGAACTACTATTTGCTAAACAAATATTCTAACAAAAGACATTTTTAAAATCAATATTTTTGCTTATTTCCTTCATTATATTATTCATCTCATAATTTTTTCCTTTTTATTGATGTCTCAATTGTGAGAAAATGTGTTGCAAATGGAATTTTCCAATTAAAAATAAATATTTTTTTCATATTAGCGTACCTTGTCCCCTCTTGTTCCTATAGAAAGAATCAAGTTATAAAATGTATTAAAAGTTTAAATACGAGCTAAAAGTATTATATCGAGTACACATACACAATATGAATGATAAACAAATAAATCATAAATTTATTGTTTTTAACATTTTGAATGGGAGATAATATATTCTTTCATACGAGTTTGTCTATAATGAGCTGGAATATTTTAGAGGTATTTCTTTATACCTTCATCCCTTTCTTTCTTTATATACACTTTCTAATTATAAAATAGTGGTGCAGGAATAGTTTTTACAGGGTGTATACAGAAATGTTGAGTACAGGCCCATAAATGTAATATTTGTAGATGGATCATTTCTTCATGCACCTCCGTTCATTTCATCCTACATTATTTTCATGAAATTGTGAAATTATTTATTTATCTTATTTCCTTTTTAATCTCCATCTGACACCTGTCTCCCCGTGTCCTCTCTTCCAAGCCATCTTTCCCACATCCTCTTTCTTATGACCATTTATTTTCTATAGAAAAAATTACATTCTCAAATGTGTTATTTTGAATTGTACATTTTAAAATATAACATTTTTTTAATTGTTTATTTCGGAACATCTCTTAATGATACACTTAAAAACTCAAAAGTATACATGATAGCATATACAATTTTGGGCTTTTTAGCCTATTATCAGGACAATGATTAATCTGAAATAGATTCTCAAATATTATAATTCAAGCTGAAAATAGATTACTTACTGACAAATATACTGTAATCAAACAATAAATCATCGTACATATAACTTTTTTTTTATTTTGATAATAATTGTTTTAAAATCATAATACTAATATATTCATCATCAATATTAATGATACAACCAATTAACAATCATTGATTTATTAATTAAGATGATATTTGTCTTTCGAAATGGACAACGGTATGGTCAGTATCATGGAGAATAATAATGAGATAACAAAAGTAGGTATTTCGTGTACATTTATTTATAAATTATGGCCCATGTATTTTGTATCAGTCAAAAAACTAGTAAGTAGCCTCCTATTGCAGCTATGGGGTGGGCCATTTAATTATAACTATAATTGTTTAGTTTTATAAAATTAAAGGACGACCAAAATTTTAATTTTAATCAATATCAAAACTACATTTAAGTAAATCTTTCCTTAATGATTTCTTAACTGTGGAATATGAAAACTACATTTATTTATCAAAACTACAATTAAGTAAATCTTTCCTTAATGATACGAGATGCATATTATTGGAAGTTCATTTAGCTCCTAATTGTAAGATCTTTTAACACATTATTCATTAGTAAAAAAATTAATTTATCTTAATTGTGTTTCGGTATATATTTAAGTCTTGAGATCAATTCTTTTATAATTAAATTGGGATTATTTTTTATTCTCTTTAATTTTAAAGAGTACTTTTTGTATAAAAATGTATTTCAAAATGAGAATAAGTAAAAGATTAAGATTAAAGATTTAGAAGTTTAATGGAGAAGTTTCTCCAACCAACACAGTATGAAACATGGGAAGATCAAATAAGGGAAAAGCAAAGACATCATAAGCACACTAACCAAGGTGAATTTTCATGTTAATATAAATTTAGTAAAAGAACAGTAGAATTGCTGAAAATAACATTTTATTGTCTTCATGGCTCATCACACTCTTATACCACTGCTATGATTTCGGTACATATAAAAACAACTATGCTCTGTCCATAACTCATGAACTTTTGTGTCCAAAAATCACTAGTTTCCAAAATGTGAAAAGAAAAAGAAAGTTTCAATTCTACTTTATGGTCTGAATGGGGCAAAGACAACTACTGAATTGTGTCCACCGAAACCAAAAGAGTTGGATATACCTGCACGAAATGAATACACTTAAAGATCAGAAACATCGAATTTTACATTATTACTCTATTCAATCCGAGAGATCATACATACCAACATTAACTTCATGCTGCTTCTTAACGTTGGGGACAGTGTCAATTGTAACACTAGGCTCCAAGTTCTGCAGAAAAGTTAGACAATTGTAATTAAGACACTGAGAATCAACAAAAGTTACAAATGTAACATGTTTGATTTGATTAATAGGATGAATTTGTGGTTGAGATGGTTACATCTTGGTTAATGGATGGATGCACCCATCCTGTTGTTATGGCTTTGATAGTTGCTATGGCTTCCAAACCACCCGCAGCCCCAAGACCATGACCAATCATGGACTGAAATTGTTAGAAAATATAACCATAAGCTTCAAGGTTAACAGTAGTATACAGTTAATACAAAAGAAAAGAGAAGTTTCTTACCTTAGTTGCATTCATTTTCAACTCTGATGTATCCTTAAAAACCTTTTTGATTGCATTAACTTCAGCCAGGTCACCAGCCAATGTTGATGTGGCATGAGCATTCACATAGTTCACCTACACATTTTGAAAATTACTCAATTAGTATCCATCTAGTTTACACAAACTGTTGAACTCTGAAATGTTTTCAAAAGGAACATTCAGTTTTACATGTTTGATTTCAGCTTTGATGCTGGTTTTCTATTCCTTACCTCTTCGGGAGAAACTCCAGCATCTTCTAAACTCTTGGTTATGCAAGATGAAACTCCAAGTCCATCAGATCTTGGATCAGTCATGTGATGAGCATCACATGTTATGGCACCTCCCAAATATTCTGCTATTATTGTGGCTCCCCTCTTTGTTGCACTCTCCAAGCTCTCCATTATCTTATTTCCAGTGATAGAGAATCAGGTTTTCATTAGGCCAACAAAAGTCAGTTAAAACAAAAACTTGTTAAGCCATATGTTGGGTTTAAGGTTCTACCAGCACACCAGAGCCTTCACCCATTACAAAACCATCACGATCTTTGTCCCATGGTCGTGAAGCCTTCTTGGGATCTTCATTCCTCTGAGACAAAGCCCTGCAAGCAATGAAACCTCCAACACCAGTAGGCATGATTGCAGCCTCAGTCCCACCAACCACCATGATATCTGCTTCACCTCTTCGGATGTGATTAGCAGCCGCATAAAAGCAGTAGTTTGCTGTTGCACAAGCAGTGGAAATGGAATAATTTGGACCCATTAGGCCTGTGTCTATAGCCAACAGAGCAGAACCCATGTTGGTGATGGAGTAAGGAATGAAAAATGGAGTAATTTTCTTATATCCCTTCTGGATAAGAGCTTCCACACCAGAAGAGAAAGCCGTTAAACCTCCCATTCCTGTTCCCACCAGAACTCCTATTCTTGTTTTGTCCATCTGATACAAAGAAAATCAATCTGTAGCTTGTTATCGACCACCCTCCTAATTAAATCATTGTCCTAGTGAAAAGTAATGATTAAAACAAGGACCGAACTTATATACAGTTTGTCTTGTTCTTCGATTGGACTTAGATTTCATCTTCATAATTTGCACGATCCTTTAATGCAAACATGTGATGTGCATGTTAACAAGAAGAAACTCTAATTCTGATCAGAGAAAAAGCGTTTTTGTGTAGCTGTATCTAAGTTTTATCCTCACAAAAAGTCAATTATTGTCGACATGGTTAGTAATACTGACAATAAAGATACAGCCAAACTAAATTAAGTTACAATCAGAATTTTCTTTATTAGTTTGGCAACTACACATTGCAGCTTCAAACAATTCTGTGACTTACAGTGTCAAGGACTTGTTGTCCAAGGTTGGCATCATCGAGTGCCCTCTTGCCTGCTACAATGCAATACCTCCAGCAATCATCAAGGCGCCGATCATTCTTTCCATCAATGTAACCTTCTGACGAGAAATCACGTATCTGACCTCCAAATCGGACAGAGAAACTCGAGGCATCAAACCTATCTATTAGGCTTATCCCACTTTCTCCCTCAAGAAGTTTGTTGTAAAAGGTGTCAATGTCACTGCCAAAGACTGATACAAGACCCATTCCTGTTATAACTACCCTCTTTTTTGGATCCTTTTCTCTCTTTGGTGCTGCAACGGTTGAGGAAGCCATGGCCTTGATTATCCTGCATCTTGAAGCTGCAAGTGCAAGTGTGAACCTTCACTTCAATTAACAATTAAGAATAAGATGAAATACATTCTAGACTAACCTAAGTGATCATTATTACAGTTGATTTGCATATTTAAGAAATTCCATAATCCAAATTCTATTGGTACAATGGGTCGGATGAGGTTGGTAATAAAGTGAAAGTAAAGAAAGTGCAAAACCATTTAAACAGGGAATCGGGTTCGGTGCATGTACACATCCATGCAATCTCCCTGTTAGATGAAGATTTGACGGTTCAAATTTGGAATGCATATTTTAAGTCGGATTTCCTATGATACATCCGATCTTGATCCAACAATTAGAATCAGATATGCTTTAAATTCTCCGCTTATCAATACAAAGAGAATACAGAGAAACTCTGATGATAAATGATCTGCATTTGGGAATCTAATTTTTATGCCGAGCCCTTTACATGGAAACACAACAAAACACACACCTCTGCAAGAGCATCACACGAAGTAAAAGCGAAAGCGATTTAAACAAACAATAACCGAAACCCAAGAAACAAGTACAGTGTTTTAATGTGATACGTTAACTGAGATCAGTGCAACAATTCAAGAAACTAGGTGGTAATAAAAGTACAAGGATCTTACATGAAGAAGCTGAAATGTAGTGGCTTGGAACGGTTGTAAGCGAAAAAGGCATTTGCGTTCTCTGTGGCAATCTAAGCCCCTCATAATGAACCACAGAGTTCTTCCTATTGTTTTCTGAGACACTGTTTCTGTGCAATGCGCCTAAAGGACATGTACCAGCAATGCTCGCCATCTCTTTCTCTCTCTTTTTCTCTCTGGATGTTGAGTTTTAAAGTAAAGGAAGGAACTTTGGATTGTCAGGGGGAGAAAGAGCAAATGGGTATGAAAAAAAAATTAAAATAAAACAAAAGAAGCATCGTCCAATGTTTGGTTTGGTAAGTCCGCCATTGTTGTATTGTCCTGGATTGTGTGTGTATGTAACCAATGGGTTTGGCGAAAAAAACAGCGAATGTTTCCGAAATGATGTGTTCTCTTTTAATCGCTTAACAACCTAAACAACCACATTGGACCTTCATTAAAGAAAATTGGTCGTCCATGACACTTTTGTTGGTGTATCTTTATTGTCCTAACTACTCATGCGGCTTCGGTTTAGGTGAACCCTCAGAATTGAGACCTTTCTGGAATCAAACACACTTTTCTTATAACTTCATTACTTTCTTCTCTCTTTTTCTTATTTTGGTGTCAATGTAACTTCAATACTTACTAAATATACTAACTTCTCAACACATGTGTAAACTCTTATGCCAACAATAATCATACTGTGAGTCGTTATTTATTATTTAACTCGTTAAATTAAGAAAAAATATTTATTTACTTCACAGCGATAAATATATTCATGTTTACATATTTTTATATTATTCTTACTTTTAATTCTTATTTTATCTTTTAATGTTTGCTAGTATATTTTCTCTCTCTTGAATTAAAAGTAATTATCACAAAATACACTATAGATTAAATCTTATAAAAAGTAAATAAATGTTATCTTAATTTGGGTTTTGTAAAGATAATGCATACAGTGAAAGTTTAAAAAATATAATTAGCTAAATTTGACTTAGGTTAATTGGAAATTCATATATCCACTGAGTATAGATATAAATATGGATATATTTCATTTTTTTATTAAGGATCACGACGAATATGCATATATTTATTACGTTTGAATAGTTATCGTTGTATTTATCTTATTTTTATTTAAATCATTAATGTATTTGTAGTTTATTAGGTAATTTCTAAAATTTAATATATATATATATATATATATATATATATATATATATATATATATATATATATAATTTTCTTATTTTTTAATTTTATAATTTTTTTTGTTACAAATATTTTCTTCTTCTTCTAATTATTTGACTTGTTCTATATCTATTAAACTTACTTACATCTCTAATACAATTTTCTTTAATTATCACCATATAATATATATTTAAGTTCGAAAAATAAAATATATATATTAGAATTTTATTATTATTAGTTTAATTTTTTATTTAAGTAATGTTTTATAAAAAATTAAAAAAATATTTCATTGAATTTATAAAAGTAACTATTACTCTCTTTTTTGGTTATTTTGATATATACAAATTATAGTTTTTTTATGAATATTTATATAAAAAAGTGATAAGATGTTATTTTCATATTATATTTGATGATATTATATTTTTTTATGTTATTTCTTTATTAAAATAATTTATTATTAAACCAATAATAAAGCGAGTAAGGATATACTTATTATTTAGAGCAGATGAGATAAGAATAAAACAACTTTTATATTCATTAAATTTATACATAAGTATGGAATAATTTTTTTAAAAATAAATAAAGTTAAATATATTTTCAGTTACTCTTAAACTTTTAATATGTTTAAAAAATTTAAAAATAAATATATTAAACTTTTTTACTTATCAAACTATTTCATATTAATATCTGAGTTGTTTATATTATTTAATACAATATTTTTTAATATTAAATAAAAAAAATTTAACAATAAAAAATTAGTCATAAATTAAAAACATTATATCTATTTATTTTAAAATTTAAAATATATCAAAATTTTTAAAAATAACTAATTTCAACTTTTTAAAAAACTAAAAATATATTTAATACAAAATAATATATAATAATAAAATTCATCCCTTATCCTTCCGATAGTTTTATCTTAATTTATACATATGTCGAATTTAAATTCAAATAATAATATTATGAATAATATTTTATCATAACTCGGTTATTAATTGCTGGGTTGGAGCAGACAAACAGGACAAGCAATGAATGAATGCGTAATGAAAAAGGAAATATTTTATTCTAGTGCCACTTAAGTACTCTCTCGAAGTTATTATCGTGAAATAACTTAATATTTATCCCTCTCTGTATATATAAAATATAAATTTTAATATAATATGTATAGTATCATATAACATTGGGTCTATCTACAGTGTTTTTGTCAACTCGTAATAGTGTTGATCAACAAACCAGGTTAAATAATATTGGATCACAGTGCTCGTCAATCAGGTCAAACCATGTTAAAAGATGTTGGACCACAATTAGGTCAACATTTAAGTTATTGGATAAAATATTTAAAAAGCTGTTTATGAGCAACTGACCGGATTTTAAGGTTTAAGATAAATTTGTTTATATTTTATTTGGCTTGTGATAAACTTATAAATACAGGATCAACGATAAAAGCCAGGTACACTTATGTTGTACTCACGCTCTACTGAGTTTATAATACTCAATTACAATAATATTCATTTGTGAGCAATATCTCCATTAACAGACGCCTAACTTTGAGCGTCTTAGTGTCTTTTGCAAGTACCTCTCCCTCCGGTCCATATTAAAGGCAACCGAACGATCCAAACTGAAGAAAAACGAGCATCTTTGACAATCCAAACATCTGAAAGTAAGGAAGACACGTTAACAAATGTTCGTATCTCGGACCCACAAAATCCTTACCAAAACATAATATATTGTACGAAACCAATCAATCCAAAAATAAATAGGATGGTGACAAAGCTTAAATGAGTTAAGAAAGAAGAAAACAAATAGGAAAAGGAAAATTGAAGTTTAACGAGATGCAACTTCTCTTAACCTGATGAAAAAGCAACATCAACACCATGAATATTCCGTGATAAGATTAAAAACATTCTAAGCTGAAAAAACAGTAAAAAAATTATCAAAATGAACCTAAAAAATAGTGAAACTAATAAACAATTAAACTAGAAAAAGAAAACGTAAAATAGAACGTCTAAAACACTGATAACTTTAATTTAAAACGTGTCCTTACTCTAAAACAAGATATATCAATATTACAAGTAAAACTTTATAAAGTAAGTGTCCATATACGAAGCATAGAATAGAAATTTTCACCTCAATCCCACTACAAAACAAATGTGGCTGTCGTATTAGATTTAAAATATACATTTCTATATAGATATAGCAAATAATGCTTATTAAATTTAACTTGAATCCTCCTTTAGTTTCAATACATATTTAATTATAATTTTGATCATTTAAAACCGTAAAATTAAGTAATTTTTAGTCTCTGTTAATGTGCCATTTAACTACTAATTAAAAAATTATACAGCTATAAGTGATAATACTGACAATTATTTATTTGCACATAGTTTATCAATGCATTTTAATGCATGTTACTATAGTAAACAATTATATGTTTTTAACAGTTAGGTGGTACATTAACACTATATTAAAATTGTTTACTTTTTAAAAATCGGAAACTAAATTTGTATTAACATTTTATACATTTACAGAATGGTAAATGAACTCTAGGCTAAATTTAGCAAATAAACTATTAGTATACTTTATAAAGTATATCATCTTTCTAAATGGTTCGCTGATAAAAGAAAAAACGGTTCTTAAATTTATAAAAATATATATCAGAAAATCTAACTAAACTAATTGAAGAATACGCGCATTGTTATATGAGATAAAAAAAGTGGAATTGTTTAATTAGTTCTTAAAAGGATTGAATATCGATCGATTTAACTCGTAACTTCATATATATTTGTAAGATCAAGAGACCAATTTGAATAAATTTTCAAAACTCAAGAAACTATGCAATGTAATATTTTTTTTTAATATTCTAAGGATTAGTTGTATAATTTCATTGGTTTAATGTAAATTTACTTTTAAATTTAACAATGAGTATTGTTGTCCTGATCTTTGCTCAGGTGTACCATGAACCAATCACATTAATAAGGTGTTCACATGAAATAGGATAATGATATTTTGATAACATCTTTTTTGACAACATTTTAACATTGTTTACATGTTATTATATGATTGGTTCAAAATTATTTTAGAATTAATAATAGTAATCATAAATATCAACATGGACAAATCACAAATGATGTTAAAATGTTGTCAAAGTATCATTATCTTATTAAATAACGAAGTTTTATTATATTATTTTTGTTTTCATATAGGCCCATCTGTTTTTCACGAGTGCTGTTCTCATCTCTCCAATGTTAAGTTCACACCTACAAAATTTTAAGTGATACCAAAAATATTATTAGCTATGTTTTCCATAAAAGTTTTTTTTTTTTTACCAAAAAGCGAAAATCTATTTTTTTAAGTTTGAAAAAGTAAAGTTTTACCGTAAATAATTAACATGAACTTACTTTATTTTCATTCTCAATTACAAAACTGATATTAATTAATCCAGTCAATGTTCCCAAAGATGTCCAGAGGAAACTGATAAAAAATATTCTCACTTTTTCCATCACAACCTTTTTAGAAAAAAAACAGGAAACGTTAAGAATGACATTAAAATTTTTTAACTAAAAAGATGAATACTTTAAAAAAACAATTTAATCTGCCCCTAAAAATCTGTGAAAACATTACATTAAAAGTAAACGTGAAAGTATTTGTTCTTATGAATTAAATAAATATTTATGATGAACTAAACGCGTTTTAATTATATTTAGAAGTATGACTTTGGATTTACTACAGATGAAGAATTATTATTATTATTCCATCATTAAATGAAATAATGAAGTTAGTATAATAGTATCAGTTGAAAAGGGCTGAAATGGTAATTGAAAGTGTGATGAGAAAGGAAAAAATAAAAATAAAAAAATTGGTAAATGGAAAGAGGCAGCAAAACACAGGTGTCCCATAAAGATCCATTGAACGTGCCATAAACCGTCACGGACCACACTTTCATACACACACCACATTCTTCTTCTCTCACTCCCATCTCTTAGCTCGCAAGGAACTTCAATCCATTTTATAAATAAATAATAAACTAAAACTAATTTTTATACCATTATTTTCTCTTTATTTCATGAAAATTTTACATAACATCATTTTCTTACTAGTAAAACAATTTCTTGGTGTGAACTCAAACTAAAGTAAACACGACTCTAACACCTTCTAGAAAATCAAACCCAACTTCCACCTTCCACTCTCTCTCTCTCTCTCTCTCTTCTCCACCTTGTCACGTGTACGCGTTTTGGCATCATCATCACTCATCACTCACAAATACCACCCCCACCTAATTTAAATTAAATTAAAAAAAAAGACAATTTTCCTTTCACATTCGACAATTACACACGCAACCCTGTAACTTTCCACGAAGTTTCATTTCATCTCATTTACCTTTTTCATCTTTTCATCTCCACGCTCTTCCATCTTATTTATGCCAACACCAGTCATCGCATCACAAAATTTTTTCATTCAAACCTCAACCGGTTTCCTTCCATTTCTTCCTGCTTCCACTTGGCCAATCAGTACAACATTTTTGTCACACAAAGTAGCTACCTTTGAATTCGTTTTTTGCAGCAAATCATGGAGAATAATCAGTCTTTCTGGCAATTCAGTGACCAGCTGCGTCTGCAGACATCCAATTTGGCAAACCTCTCTCTGAATGATTCGATTTGGAGCAACAGCTACGTGTCCAAGAGGCGTGATGAAAGGATTAATTTTGACATCAAAGTGGGTGGTGAGATCAACTCTTTCAAGTCAAAGGAGTCTGCTTCTGATTTCAAGGATAACATGAACGGATCTTTTCTTGCCATGAGTTACAACAACAACAACCTCAACCACAACAATAACAACATTCTGGGTGTTGGTTTGGATGCTGGGGTGGGTCTCAATGGAGGCTTCAACAAGGGAATCTACTCCAAACCTGCCTTTGCCAATCTTAACACTAACATTAACCTCAATATCAATCCTAAGGGGCACAAGGGTAAGGCCGAAGATGACCTTCTTCACCCTCCCAAATCTTCCAAGAAAAACAACAACCCCAACAAGAAACACGACAGTAACAACAGCGCCGGCAACAATGATAACGGCAAGGATTCCAAGGCTGCTGCCGACAAGAGATTCAAAACACTGCCACCGTCGGAGTCTCTTCCCAGGAATGAAACCATTGGAGGCTACATCTTCGTTTGCAACAATGACACCATGGCTGAAAATCTCAAGAGGCAACTCTTCGGTATGTTCTGGTTTTTTCCTTCCTTCTCTTGTTTCTCGATTATGCAGTTTTGTGCTGTATGTGATGTTACGTACTTCAGATTTTGTATTGTCTCTGGAATTGAATCATTGAACTGATAAATTGTCATTATGCCGAGAAATTGATCCCACCCATTTTTCTCTTTTTAACACCTTAGTAAATAAATGTTGTCGATGAATCATTTTTGTGAAAAAAAAAAGTTTATGCCGGTAGCTGTTAAAGTGAGGACCATGTATTCTTTGACATATGATTGATGCTGATTAAGGTCGTTTTATCTGAAATTTTTTGTGCTTTTAGGTCTGCCACCACGTTACAGAGATTCTGTTCGGGCCATTACTCCAGGGTTGCCCCTTTTCCTTTACAACTATTCCACTCACCAACTCCATGGAATCTTTGAGGTGTGTTATCTGTTACCAATTCAACATCTTTTTAGTCTAACGAGACACCTTGTTCTGGACCCAATTTGCATTAAATTAAAGATCTGGCCATTAGATTAACATTTAATAGCTTCATATTTTGAGGAATTTTGAGTTAAAGAGTCATAACATGTGGTGGGATTTGTTCAGGCTGCAGGTTTTGGAGGAACAAACATTGATCCAATGGCTTGGGAGGATAAGAAATGCCCCGGTGAATCTCGTTTCCCTGCTCAGGTAACTTAGTCATACCAATGATTATAGCTCTGTTCTTACACAATTGGGTGTGTGTGATTGAATAATGTTCATAAATGATGATTACAGGTGAGAGTGATCACAAGGAAAACATGTGAACCACTGGAGGAGGACTCATTCAGACCAATCCTTCACCACTATGATGGTCCCAAGTTTCGTCTTGAGCTGAACGTGCCTGAGGTATTTTCTTTTTATCTTTATCTTTATCTTACTGAATATCGATACCCTTTGGAAGAAGATAACACAATCCACTGATCAAACCCTGCCCCATTTTTTGTTTATAGGCCTTGTCTCTGCTCGATATTTTTGCTGAACAAGATACTTTCAACGATACTTTCAAGGCTTTCGATGCATAAAAGGACAAAAATAGCAAAGAATACAAGAACATCACTCACACAGACGATAGATAATATTATAGATTTGGGTTGGTTTGGAAGTTATTAAGTGTAATGGACTTAAGGAAAAAGTCCGAAAGATAAAACAAAATGAATATAGCGGAGGATGTTGCATGTTCAGCAACCTATATGTATTATATATATATATATATATATATATATATATATATATATATATATATATATATATATATATATATATACATATGTGTGTGTGTATTACTACTCCTCTTTTTGTAAAGAGAGGAGGATGGTTCATCATACATACATATTAAGATAATAGAATAAAAATGAACTATTTTTGCATTAGGGTCTTGTACAGAACTACAAATTGGCGACAAATGGAAGCCTATATGTTGTAGCTTGTGTTGTGTTGTTGAGTTGAGAAGGAACATGACAGTGGAAAAGTGTGAGAGGCCATGCTGGTTCATCAGTGTTATCTATTATTGTTTATACATCAAACATATGTGTGCTTTAAACGTTAACGTGCTTTCAACTTTCATCACTCTCAAATAAACAGTTCATGTTTGGCTCCACTGTTAAAAATGAAATATTCAAATCGTCTTCTAATCAACGATTTGGTCGAGCTTTGACATTGACCAAAGAATTGAACTGGTAATATCTTCAAGATTTTGTGCCGTGTCTTTCGGGAGTAATGATTTTTTTATGAACAATTAGAAATTGTCTTTCGGGAGTAATGATTTCTTTATGAACAATTAGAAATTGTCGTTTCGTTAGTTACAATGGTAGGTTGGAATCTCGTTTTAACATAAGATCGTAATGGTTTGGGTGATAAAATTCATGACTCTTCTATTGTGTGTAGAGAATATAAATATTCTATTGTGTGGAGAGAATATAAATATGATTCCATGAATATGCTTTACTTTCTAACACATGTCAATGAGTGAGAAACTCACGGACATGAGTGAGAAACTCAGAAATTCACGGGCATCATGGTTTGACCGAAAATGTAAATGTGTAAAATTTAATAGATAAACTTTGAGGTACGAAATATCTTGTATTTTATTTACTTATGAAAATAATAAGTAAGTGAGTTACGTGGATGTTTTTTTCATTCAATCAAACAGTTTAGTAGAAAAAGAATAAGTTTTTACTTTTATACAATAATATTAATTTATTTATTACAAAAGTTTCTTAATACGAAATTAAAATATATTTATCATATGTTTGTAAAAAGAAAAACAGAGTGTTGGACTAAGTCAAAACGAAGAAACTTTCTTCTTCTTTCTCATTAATTGAAATAGTATAGTCAACAATACATAAAAGTTATTTTGATAATATATTATTTAATTTCTCTGGATTTGTAGCTGGCCACATCTGTTACTTTGGATTCTTACGCCGACGCCAATGGCGGTGCCGCGTCACCTATCCCTTCACCTTTTTCCCGCGCCTCTTCTAAATAAATTCAATTTTTTTTAACTGTCTCTAAAAATAAAGAAATAAATAAATAAATTACGTCAACATAAGAGAACAAGAACTTTAAGAATATCTTTTAAAGAGCGTGATTCAATAATATAAATATATAATTCTTTTACCTTTTTTCCGAAAAACATTAATAGAAGGAAAATAAATATATATGTACGTATATAATTACCTTTTATTTTAGGGTGTAACTTTTTTAAGTATTTGTATGATATTAAATATTTATGATGTCGTAATTTGCATTTGGATTAAATTAAGTCTATAAAATTTATTCAGGTTTAGTTTAATCCTATTAATTTTTCTAATTCAACTATGCTATTAAGTTAAATTGATTTAGATTCTTTAAATGACATTGAATAGTGCTCGTACATAACCTATTTTTATGCTGTCCTAAGTTGGTCCGGCATTAAATTTCATATGGTGTATTTCAAAGATTAGATTCAATATATTTTGAAGATTAATATAATATATGTTTGGTTATTCTAGATCACTTATTGTCCTGTCTTTTGCTCAAGTGTGAGTTATTCTGACACTTTATTCCACCACTAAGATTATTTTAACTTATAACAACATATTATATTTATATTAATATTAATTAACTTGAAATAAATTACAAGATTATATGTTAAGTTTTGTTTCAAATTTTGTAATTCCATTATTTTATCATTCTTCTGTTCTTTAATTTATTTTCAATTAAATATTTTCTTAATAAAATTAATATATTTATTAACAAAGTTATATTTATCAAAAACTTTATTGAAATCTTTGGTTACGTCCTTATTACTAATCACATGATTTTCTTCGTCTACAAAATGTATTGGTTAGTTATGTAATTCAACAGCATATAATATAAATGATATAATAAATAATATCTACCGATCATTCTCTTATGTTATGACATTTTAATTAGATTTATTTCATATTAAAATATTTAAATTAATATTTAAAATCTGTAGAGACATGATAACTTTGTAACAACTCCTTCAAGTATTAAACATCTTCACTTGGGTGAAGCTCAATTGTTTAACTTGAATAGCCTAAAATAACATGTTGATTACACCTCTAATATAAAGCTATTATTTCCTACACCCCCATCGTTACTAACTGCACTTCACAAAATTATTAGGAAAAGATTCAAATATCAGTGCACCACACTGTACTACACTACTTCAGAAAACCCATTTCAAAAGGAATGTTATGAGTTTTATTCATAAAATTTATTTTGAATCACATTTCATATGTTTTAGAAATTTTGTTCGAAAATTATATTTCAAAAATTTTATTTCAGAAATATTATCCTGAAAACGTCAAAAATTTGTTCCAAAATATGTGATTATGAAGTCACTTTTCTGAAAGATAAAATGGTCAACTCAAAAATTTGAGAGGGTACGCCAAGATATTGTTAAGTGAAGGAAATGAAAGACCCTTAATATAATGTGCGCATGCTGACCCACCGTCAGCCCAAGTTCACGCAAATTGGGCTTTAACGACATTTTGAACTATTATATTTATCTAATTATTCTAAGTTTATAGTTTCAAAATATTTTTTTGTATACGACTCACACTTAATTAACTTCTTGTATATATAAATTAATTTAAATTTATAATGTGAAATTATTTAATTTTTTACTAAAATAAAACAATAATTTAGTTATATAAATAAATTAAAAGTGTGTCAACAATAACAATATTGTTATTTTACTATTCATATGAAAATAATAAAAATAACTCTCTCTTTATATATTAAATGATAAAAATGTTAATTGATTTTATGTGACCTTAGAAAAGAGCACGCTGAATAAGTAGTCACAAACAAACACGTTTAGTTAGTAAAAGAGGTAAAATACTAAAATGTACGATAGAAAATTACAAAAAAATATATTTTATTTAGGGGCAATTAACAATAGAAATATGAAAACATGTATTTTTTTTAATATATAACACATAAATTATAAATGGACGTAGTCTTTCATAGTTTTGTACCTATAAGAAAATAGTTTGAGTGCATAAATATGGTGGGATGGACGTTTAATTAAATTATACAAGACTAACTATGTTTGCCAAATGTTTAACAAATCGGGTCCATAGCTCAGTGGTAGAGCATTTGACTGCAGATCAAGAGGTCACCGGTTCGAACCCGGTTGGGCCCTTTTTTTGTATATTGTTTTCTCTAATATTTTTTTTTTTCATCTTGAAGGAGCACGTAAAATGTTAGTAGTGTAATTCGTAAAATCTATAACGATTTGTTTTATAATGATAGTGTGAGAAATTTCTACGAAAGTCTGGCATTAATAGTGCCTAACTCACAACCACATCTATTTATATTTTACAAATAAGAAAAAAAACATTTTGCCATGATGAAATGTAACAGTAACATTTGGATGGAAGTTGGAAAGTATTAAAAGAGTTGAAGATGGGAAAGGAAAGAGTGTAGAAAGGTAGAAATATGAAGAAAAAGGTGGATGAGTCAAATACAAGAAGGGCAATGAACCAAGCCATTCTCATTACACTTGGGACACCTCTGTTTGTCTATTCCATCCACCAAAACTTTGCAACTCCCACCACAATCCAAACAAGGCACAAACCGGGCCCCACCACATCCTCCACACGTTTGCCTCCCAATCCCCCTCTCCATACGTGTGGCCCTCTGTATCCTCCCCAGCCGACCCGTCTCGTTCAGCTCCGCCAACTCCTCCAAGCCCCCCACGTACCTCCCCTTCACGAACACCCGCGGAAGCGCCACCGCCTCTCCCACCAGCTCCTTCACCTCCCGGAGAAACTCCCCGTGCAGCGACACGTCGCGCTCGTCGAACACCACGCGCTGCGTCTCCAGCACGTCGCGCACCCTGTTGCAGTCCTCGAACGTCTTCCTCACGCCCCGCAACGACGTCGTGTACACCACCACCGTCTCGCTCCCCCCCGGCGGACACTTCTCCGGAAACGCGCTCAGTGGATCCCGCCGAAGCCGCTCGAACGCCGACTCCTTCTCCTCCTTCTCTCTCTCCAACCTGTCCCGCACTATGAACACGTTGTCCTTCAGCTTGCTCCCTCGCGCCACGGTCACGTTAGCCACAACGGGTTTTACTGTTTCGGGCTTCACTGCGTCGGGCTCTTTTGCTTGGGGCTTGGGCTTTAACTTGGAGTCTAACTCTTCGAGTGTGTGGAAGGAGTTAGTTTTTTGCGGAGGTTGAGGTTGAGGCTGCGGAGGCGGTGAGGTGGTAGGAGGTTTGGTGATGACGGGTTTGAGGTCTTGGAGTGTTTTGCTGACCTCCTCCCATGATTGAGGGGCGTCGGTGGCGTCGAGCATGTTGAGTTTGTGGAGGATAGGAGCGGGGAGAGGGGTTTTGTCTTGGTGGATTTGGGTGGAGGTCTCGTTCAGGTGCTTCAGCCATGGCTCCTCTATCGCGTTTATGTCGAACACCGCGAAGCTCGTCGGCGCCGGCCGGTAAGGGACCGCTGCCACATCCATACCCTTAGAGGAAGCACACCCCATTTCCCTTCCTTTTCTTTCTTTTACTCACTCACTCACTCTGTCTCTCCACACGCTAAGCTACGTATACAAATAACTTATATACACATAGGACCACCTACATACTACATCTAAATCTTTTTCACCACCTCTTTTACCTCTTTTACTTTGAAATATATTTATATTTATGTTCACAATGATAAAAAAAATAAACTTTTATATTTTAAAATAAAAAATATCATTTGAAATGAATATAAAATATTTATATGTATAAAGATTTGACCTTTCATTTTTTTAATATAGGTCATTCCAATGCTTATTGCCATTTAAAAATATTTTTAGTCATAACAAAAAATTATTTTGTATTTCTAAAAAAGTAACAAAAAAGAATAGTTTCAAGTAATAATGTTTTAACTATTTTGTGTCAAGTATCATTGTCCATTTCCTTTCGTCCAATTATTTTCGAATTCATTATTCATTCAATCTATGCCTTTTATTTTATTTCCGGAGATTTCAATATAAAAGCAAAATAAAATTATAATTATTTCAAACACGCTATTATCTGTATTAAGGCTTGTTTTTCTTCATTTCTTATGCGTGGCAAAGGATTCACTTCAATTTTTTTTTTCCAAATTAACTACCTATGTAATTTGATATTAGATAAAGTAGGCTAAAATCTATCCATTGTAAGCTAAAAAGTTACTCCATACTTTTAGCTAGAAGAAGAAAGAATCTCACCAATGCATAAAAGATAAATCGACAAAAGTTATATTGTTTTGAGACATATTTGTCGAATTATAAAGCATCTATGGACGGAGAAATGGTAGGTAGAGTGACATTAATAAATTTAGGACCAAAATGTGAAAGATGAAGAAATTTCAATTTTATATATTTAAGTTCATAAATTAAAAATATAATAAAAAAGGGAAGTAGAGATAATGATAATGTTTAGGTTGATATAGGCGTGGTTGGAGTGTGATATTATAGTTATGTGGCTTTGGTAGAGAGATTATCCGTGTGGTTAGGATTATAATGGACAAAATTATGGAAAGCGAGAGATAAGAGAAATGTGTGAGTGTGTGTTATTTTACGTGGACACGTGGACCTGCCAGTTATAGCCACCACAAACAATCAATTCTAGTTTGGTCCCTCTCCTCTTCTCTCTGTCTCTGCACCATGCATTACATGCTTCTCATTTCCACCACAACATCTACACAACGCATAATGCCAAGCTTTTTCGATATTTTCCCTTCCAACCAAACTTTCTTTTTGCCTTTCTTCCTCCACCACCTTTTTTCCTTCCGGCACCCCTATAAAACCTATTATTCCCAAACAATCCCTCGTTAAAATTATCAGACCGAGTGTTTCAGAAGTTATTTTTTAATCTAAAAGTATTTTTTAAAATACTCAATCTTAAATGTATAAAAAATATATTTTAGATTAAATTTTCTTGAATATAAAAATATTTTTCACACTAAACTAAATGTTTCAAAAAGTATTTCTAAATATGTAAATATATTTCAAAACAGTAAATCCAAAATGTATAATAAATATATTTTGGATTAAGTGTTTCAAACAAATATTTTGACTTTTACAATATCCAATTAAAAATATTAAAATATTTTTCAAAGATATTTTTAGATCCAAAAATACTATTCTAACTATTTCTGGAATAAACTGTGGTTCAGTGCCACACACTGCTAAAGTGTTGGCTACCAGCTCGGGCTAGGAACACCAAACAAGGATAAAGTGAGGTTTTTGAATTTTATGCAATACATGAAGAGAAAAGGGAGGTGCACAAAGAAAACCCTTTTTTCAATGATTGTTAAAGCCCAGCCCAAAGCCCATAGACACCACCAGGGTGTTGCTCCTTCCACCACCACACCATGCTTCCTCCATCTCTCCAAATTCTTTTAATTCTAATTTTATCCTTAGATTAAAACTTTTTTACTTTTACTATTTATCATTTTATTAATTAATTTGAAAATTTTATTTCTACTCATTTTTGTTGCGCTGC
The DNA here is from genome assembly GCF_016808095.1 of Vigna angularis. Classification (NCBI taxonomy): domain Eukaryota; kingdom Viridiplantae; phylum Streptophyta; class Magnoliopsida; order Fabales; family Fabaceae; genus Vigna; species Vigna angularis. The sequence continues at coordinate 62,311,031 of NC_068970.1, read as the reverse complement.
ACCCACTCATCTCTCATTGATTCCTCTCTTCCTCCGTTTTCGTTTCACTTTCTCTCATTTCTTTTTCTTTTTCTGTTGCAGACATATACTGAAACAATTGTCACGTGTGGCCTTTTTTATCAACGCTCAAGGAACTTTTCTTCCCCATTCTCCTTCTCCACGCGCATGTCACCACCATCGGAATCTAGTGCCTCAACGCCGCTCGCCATCTTGTCGGTCTGAGCTTTGGACGACGACACCAATTGGAGTCGAAGTGCTTGTCGGTGTCAACAACGTCAGTCACCTCCTATTTTCATGCGCGAAAACATCAAATCCAGCCACCGTGTCTTGATCTTTGTCGAGCCCCACCCACAACTGTTGCTCATCGTGACCGGGGACAACGCCAGTGCCACCATCGTCGTTCCCTTCCACCACTACGCCACTTCACCTTCTATCCTTACCAGTTATTTATTTTAATCTTTTCTCGATTGATTAGTCTGTGTTGTTGGACTTTTTCAATTGATTAGTCTGTGTTGTTGGAATGTTGGAAAGGAAGGTAGAAAAGTAGAGGGCGTGTGATGGAGAGAGGTCCCTGTTGCAATGGTGTGTGTGAATGGGGAAAAAGACAGAGTTTTGTAATATCTGTTTTATGTGTAAAATTGGTGCAGAGGAAAGTGAAAGTGATGATGGTGAGTTTGATCAAACATGAGATTGCAGAAGAAGAGGATTGGAGTGGTAGTGAAATTGGTAGTGGCTGAGTTTGAGAATTGGGTTGGTTGAAGCTAGGGAAAATGTCATTAAAGTTACAAAGAACCCTAAGCAATCCAGAAAATAATTTAATTTTAATTCAATAAAATGTGGACAAAATTTACGTACAACATTTTAACGCAGTTGAATCAAGGACTAAATTATTACTTTTGAAGTATGAGGATTGAAAACCATTACAAATTTTGATATATGACAAAAATATATTTAATCCTAAAATTAGAAATTTAATGATAATGATACGAGAGCAATGTCATAGAAAGTTTAAGTAAACAATGTAATGGTTATGAACATAATATTAGGTACAAGAGCAATTGTTTTAGTATATGTAAGACAGAAATGGGGAAGAGAGAAATCCGTGAGAGATGGGTGGGGATGTGGGGGTGCAACTGCCAAAAAAAATGAGTAGAAATAGGGTTTCAAATTAATTAAAAAATCCTAAATAGTAAAAGTAAAAAAGTTTTAATCCAAAGATAGAATTGGAATTAAAAAAGTTTGGGAAGTTAGAGGAAGCATGCTGTGGTGGTAGAGGAGGCAGCAACACCCCTTGTTGTTTTACTTTTGGCCCTATGTTCATTCTCATCTTTCATGCCAATACGCCCATTTCACTCAAATAAAAACATATGTCCAAATAACCAAATTATTATATTGGAGCAAAAGAAAATATTTAAGTAAAATTGAACTTTCCGTTTTTCTGAATCTTGCTCGCTTTTAATTTAATTTAATGTTATTATTCACTCTTTTGTAATTTTACGTTATTAAAGGATTATTACACAATAATTCCCAGTATTTGATTGCTTACTCTAAATTAATTTTATTTTTCGTATGACAGTACTAACTGCAGAAATGACATATTCACTTTTTTTTTCTTTTCAATTTACTTCTACCTATAATAGTACAGATAATATCATTGATAATCACCTAATTACTTTTGTAATGATCATAAATCATGATTACTGTACAACATATTTGTCTGATAAATTTTTAGTTAGATTATCAATCTTATTACATCAAACGGTATAAGCATGATCGATCGAATTAAAGTAAATTAATTCTAAAATCATTCACTTGAAAATTAAATAACAATTACCCATATTTTAACTGTAATTAAGTTAATTTTAATTAAAAAATTATCACAAAATTTATAAATAATGACTTGAGATAAGAAAATAAATTATACATTAATTACATATTTATTATTCTTGTATTATCAACTGATATGATTTTAATACTGGATGACCTAACCAATATTCCTTACAAGTGTTTGATTAACAGCTTTTACGTGAACAACTTGTTAAAAACCGATTAGTTTATGCAAAGACTTGACCATATCCAAAACAATTATCTTTAATATTTTTGTGTTATATTTCCTCATTTACTTATAATTATTAGCTGACACTTATTAATTCGTATACTCTTATAGAAAACAGTAACATGATGTTTTATAAAGACAAAGCATATTCTTGCATTAAAAAATCCAAACCTTGTCAGACAGTAGTTGATGAAGGTTCATTCATGCACTCTTGCACAAATTCTATGAATGTTTGTGGGAATATTTTGTTATAGGAAACAATTAGAAAAAAATATTTAAAGATAATATTTCCAACATAAAAAAAGAAGTAACAGTAACATGTGATGATCCCAATGGGTTTGACATGGCTGAAAAAACTGGGAAACTGGAGCAATGTCACGGACCACATAGACAAAAAAAAGTATGTCCCGTGAAGTGAAGGCATCTTCTAATATTTGTTTTCTTAGTAAAACTATGATCATTTATCCAAAAGTGCTTCAATTCGGGACAAATATTGTAGGAATTTTGTTCAGTTCCAACTAAAAATTCAACTAATCATCCTTAAGATCCACAAATGATGTTCATACAAGTAATTCAATATTTTTTTAACAGACAACTTTTGTCCCTTTGCACCAAATTAACATCATTCATTTTCTCTTTTTTCACAAACCAAAGACAATTTGGATTAGTATAGCAATTTGTAAAATAGGGTTTTAAGTTTTTCCATATATTTACCTTTAGTATCTGTAAATTTTCAGTTTTTAAATTTCTGATATTTTCTTTTTCAAACAACTCTTTGAAAGTTATTCAAAGTACACTCTTTTTATAAAATTATAAAATAGTTGCTTGTTTTTTTTAAAAAAAAATTATTGAATTGTTTGTATATTTAAAAGACTTACAAAATTCAGAGTCACTTATAACTTAAATAACACCTACTGTAGTTTGGAATGAAGAAAATAAAAAATGAGTGTATAGAGAAATGAAGAAAAACTTATACTTATATTTAGTGTGAAAGATAGTCAATTATCACATATAATAACTAAATCTGAAACTAAGCAACGTAAAAAATATTTTTAAATTTAACAAATATTTGTAATAATACATAAATAAAAATTAAATTTTTATATTTAAATATTGTTTTTTTAAAAAGGTCCATTTAACAAACATGTTTGTTTTTGTAATTAAATTTTAAAGAATTTTCATTTTGTAGTTGTTTCTGTAAATGGCATTTTGGGGTGACAATGTTTTTGAAAATAATAATGAACTGTTTGGATTTAAGTTAAAATAAATAAATTCGGTTAAACTTAATCATAAAAAAATATATAAATATAACTGATAAAATGAACGTGTAGAAGGAGCAGCACACAGAAGACAGGGATGCAGAGGGTCTGGAGCGGATATTTGAAATAAATATGATTCTGAATAGTATTAAATTTGAGAATCTGGTCTGGTTCTGTTGTTTTCCCTTTGGATGGGTCATCACAGGTAGCACACTTGTCATAGCAGTTGCCAACGGTCCAATTTCACATGCGCGCCGCTGAGATAACTTCACCAATAAAAATAAACAAAGTCCAAATAAGACAGTAACGTGTGTGAGGAAAAGTTTTCACACACCAATTTTCAAACTTTAATATATAAGCTTGGAGTGGAGAAACATTCAACATTGAACATTGAAAGGTTCACTGAAAATCAAGCAAATGGGGAATTGTTCCATGAAGGGTACCACTGGAGAGTGTCACCATACTATTCGGGTTATGAGTGACAGCGGAGCCATTTTGCAGTTCAAAGCTCCCAAGACTGTGGCTCAAGTGCTTCAACATTACCCTGGTTATGGTATTTTCCGCCAGGGTCATGCTTCAGAACCTTTGCCAGAGCAAGAGAGGTTAAGCTATGGTCTTTTCTATTATCTTCTTCCGTTGAAGGAGGGGCAAAAAAGTTGCTGTGACAATGTTGGAGTTGAAGAAGGAGTGGGAGGTCTTCGAAGTAAGTCTGCAGCGTGTGATTATGTTGAGAATTTGTCAAATGGGTCGGCGCTTGAAGTGTTGCCAGCGGCTAAGAATGGCGTGTGGAGAGTGAAGTTGGTGATTGAGCAGAGGCAACTGGAGGAGATTTTGTCAGAGCAGGTGAATACTGAAGCTCTGATTGAGAAGATGAGGATGGCTGCAAGTGGATGCTCTACCACTAGTCCTTCAAGGAGTCCAACCATGAGCACTTGGAAAGTGGGCTGGAAGACAACACTCTTTAGTGGGAAAATTGCCAAAGACACTGCCAATGCCACTGCAGGCTCTAATTTGTATCTGGGGTCTTGTTAGGGAAAGGGTTTCTAGATACGAGTATAAGCTATGGAGAAAGCACTTAGGAAGTGTGTTAGGTTTTCCATGACGAATAGGTCCATGAACTGCATATATATTTGGACAACCTGTCCAAATTTTAATGAATGTAAGGATTGTTAAAGATTTTCCAGTTTGATAGTATTTCCAGATTTCTGTTTCTGCATCATAGTTACCCCAAGAATGGGTCACAAGACACCGATTAATCATCTTCAGGACTAAAACACCAGAAACAGAGAGTTATGTCACTGATGTTTGAGTGAATTTAATGTTTTTTAAGGAATCAGATAGATGTTATGGATTGCCCATCCATGTTTTTCTGAGCATGGCTTGAAAAGTGGTTAAAGTTTGATCCTAAATGCAGTGCTACATGGAACTGTTTCACGAGAACAAGTTAAATTTTCCGTGAAAAATCTTTTCTTCAGAACCTTTTTTTCAATCTTCCCACCCAGAACAAGAAGTATTTATTTTTATATTTTTATAATAATCAGGTTTGAAGACATATTTGCTGGTTGACAAGACCAGTTGGATCATATGTTTGAATGCAGTCTAGACGACATAGTCCATCATCAACAATACGATGTAGGAACCTCAATTATCTGCATTCAACTTCGTACAAGTAACCTTGCCTTATCATAATCCCACGGCTCAATTTTAATTTCCTATATAATTTCATTAACCTCGTGAAGTTTAAAAAACAAAAAGAAATAAAAACTAAATGATTCTGACCGCTAAGAATCGACCTACTACTACTACCTAACTCACAATGTTTTTTCCCTGGGGACACAATAAGATATCAGTATCCATGACTATCCGCAGTTTATATCATAATCCAGCTTTCTTCTACATTTTACCAAACTAAACTCAACCATCGTTAAAATATAATTAGAAAACGCTGAGACGACTTCAGCTATATTAAAATTACCATCTGAAGGTGTTTAACGTATATTGGAAGTGCATAAGGTGGAACGCATTTTTTTTTATATCTTTTGGTTTAAAATTACGGTAGGAAAAACATGCTTTTTGTTACTTTTGGGTTGGGAGTAATTTTGAAAGCCTTCACGTAAAAAAGAGTAAGAACGATATTGAAGGGAAATAACAGAATAATGTGTTTAATTTAAAGTGACTTTCATGATAACTTTACTCCAGAGTCTTCCTGAAATGGCTCTACCAAATCAGGTTGCAAAACACTTGAATAGTACATGATTCACAGTGACTCCAGGTCCCAAAATGGTCCATAGCATTAAAATGGCACCATGGTGCTATTCACCAAAAAGATACAAGCAAAGCTACTTAGTATGTCCTTGATGAGTGAGGTATGTATGTAAATCCTCACACCCTTGTATCAACGAGATTCCATTTTCTTAATGGCTTTTTCTATGGCAGGCAGATTGTTTTTAAAGACAGACCACTGCTCTTCAGTCAAACTTATTCCTGAAAGACAAAGGAAGTCAGAATTAGGAAATAACCTTTCAGTTATAGATCATGATAAGCATCATGAGTTACACAAGGAAACAAATAAAAATAAAGGCCAAATTGCTACACTCAGCGCCACTTGTCTGAAACAGCAGCCACAAACCTTACTTTCTTTTCTTAGTTCTAGTTCTGGATTAGATAAGAAAAGATAAACTTAATGAAGAACTAACTATGAACATATAATCAATGCAGATACAGAATTTTCCTTTTACCTTTTTCTTAGTAAAAGGTCCTATTTATTATCAATCCACACGTGGGCATAACAACTAGCAAGTATCAAGTTGACAAAACCAAATGCAGAATAGTACTGATCTCACCATGCAATAGTGTTTGTTTCACATCACACAGGAATGCAGGACTAGTAAGGCTCAAATAGGCATAGGCACTTTCGTGCTATAGTGCAGAGGGAATTCTTGACTAGAAGAATTTTGGCATGCCAACTGCAACACTGAGGCTTCTATCTAGTCAAATTAGCAACATGAAGTTGATATGTGTAGTCCAACAAAATATGATACTAAAGACACGTAGTTTCAAATCAAGACACTTTAATGATCTGTGCAAGGAATATATATATATATACACCAGTCCAATTAACATAAAGGTGTAATGCTGAGAGGAAACCAAAACCCCTTTTGGTTCAACTGTTTCTTAGATATATCGCATTTCGATCCCACACTGTTACTATTTCAAGGCTAATCTAATTCCATAACCAAGTCCGCAACCTTTTTTTATGTGCTCAACTAGATGTTTATGTGAAACAGAACGGCAGCCATATATAATAGGCTAAAGACACGGCTAATGCCTTTGATTTTCAATGCGATGTATACGGAAGGAGTGCACCGAACATTACACAACACGAAGTCAACACACACACACCAAAAAAGTCCTAAATAAATGGCCTCAAATATCATATGATGTCAGCACAGTCTTCAACTCATACACTAAACTTAAACCACTATGCAAAGATGTGTTAAGAAACCACTGAATATCAGAAAGGAACGTTTTTTCCAGTCCCCCTCTCTGATAATTAGCTTCATGTTAACGACAAGGATTTGATCATAATTAAAAAAGTTCAAAACAAAAACCGCCAACTGCCCCTATTTCGAAAGGTAAAATGATTCTTGTCCACCCAAGATATTGATTAACATTTGATATTCAAGTAGAGAGAATAAAAGTCACAGGTTTATAGAATATATGATTTCACAAAAAAGAAAAATAGAAAGAAAAATCAAGTCTTTAACAGATGTATACAAAAATGTTCAATAAGTGTATACAAAATCGAGGCGTACGTGTATCATTTCTACATTCCACATACACAAAAGAAAAATAAAAACTTTCAGTGTCCCCACAATCCAAAACCAAAACTCCTTTACCAAAGGAAACAAGAGAATCGAAAAAAAGGCTTAACCAAAACAAATAACACAAGCTACCTTTGTTAGAAGGAAGTTCCCGGCCATCTTTATTATAGTACTCGCGAATGGAGATCAACGTTTGCCCTCTGAAATCCTGAACGGTCACCCTTCTCTTCGCTGAAAGCTGAAATCCAAAAACAAAATTAACCCAAGGAACCCTTTTCCCATTGCCACCTGTAAAATGGTAAAAGCGGTTCAGAGGAAAGAAAAACCGAACAAACCTTGCAGATGATGAGATTGCCTTCATTATCGTACTCCTTGCCCTTGGATTCTCCTTGTTCTTCTTCAACTTCTCCCTCATCATTTTCTTCTTGTTGTTGCTGCTGTTCTTCTATTTCTTGCACCTTTTCTTGCAGAAAAGCCCCCACGACCTGCTTCACGAAGCCTTTGAATTGGGGCTGAGACAGGTTGAGACCGAGCTCCTCGGAGGCCTCCTTTCGAATCTTAGACTCCGTAACCTCGTCCATGTTCGACTCTTGCAAAATCCTGCGAACTGTTTCCTCGATTCGCTGTTTTGTGTCAGTATCGTCCATTTTGCAGTCTCGCTGATTTCTCAGACACAACACAAGTATTCTTATAGATTGATTTCGGAGAGAAATTGAAACGAGTTCGGTTGTGTCGAGTAGGTGTGAGTGTAGTGTAATGTGTCTCTTTGTAGCTAAAGCGTGCCAATTAACGGTGTTTATTCACACGTTAAATCAATCCAAATTACCGTGAATTGAAAAACTATATTAAAATATCATAATTGAACTGCTAGAATATTTGTAAAATTGAATTGAAATTCAAAAACTGCTAGAATATTTGTAAAATTGAATTGAAATTCAAATTTAATTAAATCAATCCAGATATTTAATATAATACTTTTTAAGAGAAAATAAGATATAAAATTGACCTGATCCAATCCGCTTTAACATATATTAAACCATTTTTTTTCGAAAACATTTTAATTCTATCCGGAAACAAAAATTAACCACCAAAGCACCTGTCAAAAAGTCGTAAATAAGAAACATTTATAATAATTAATTATAAATTATTTTGCAAGAGAATAAAAGAAAATAATAAATCGTATCCACTTAATTATTGTTTTTATTTATTACTTAAAGAAAGTTCTATAGTTTATTACTTTTTTAACCCTGTTTTATTACTTTTGGTAAATAAAACTCAGGATAATTTTATGTTGTTTTGCGTTATTTTAAAGTAAGCTTTTTTATTTTACTTAACTGACTTTCCGAAATGGAAAAATTAAAAGTAAGAAAATATTTTAATAGTTTTGAAAGGTGGTCTCCAAAATTTTGTTTATTCTTAAAAGATCTTTTATAAGTTGATCAAATAGAACAAGTTGGATTATCCGGTTTTCATGTAAACGAATCTAATAAAACAAATTCACCTTTTGAATAAGATAAAAAATATTTAAACTTTTTTCCTAAAATAGAAAACGACAACATTTTAAAAGAATCATATTGATCAATTTAAAAAAAGTAAAAGCCTAAAATAATTTTATAAAATAAAAGATAAAACTGAAACGTATAAATAAAATAAAGAAAAATATGAGTTAACCCGTAAATAAATCAATATTATAATTTGATTTTCATCTTCATCATCCCTTTTACCTCTTCCATCCAACCACACCGACACACTTTCTTTCCCCTCGCCATCCGGTCTCCTTTTTTTCATTAAAAATAAATTTATTCCTTCAATAATAAATTTAATAAAGGTGACGGAAACAACACCTAAGATCACTTTGAAAACATTTTATATAAAATTGTTTAAAAGTAACAAATCAAATTAATAAAATACAAAAGGAAAACTTTTTCTCAACCATCCTTTAACTCAAAATATTTTATTTATTTTTTATTCTATCAATCCTGTTTATAATTAAGTATTTTCTTGCATTGATATATTTTTTTTAAGTTCTATTTGTAATGAGGTATTTTTTTTCGATTTGTAAGTTTCTTAAGGATTTAGGTCTACATCTTTAACTTATGTTTCACTTGATTATTATTTAAAATATATCTTAATTTATGTATTGATATTTTTATCTTATTATTTTCAATTAATCTTGAGTGATAATCTTTTTTAAGAAAAGATTAAAATCTTAAACCTGTACAATATTACATTATGTATAATTGTGTTTGTATTTAGTTAGTTAATATCTCTCTCTATATGTGTGTAATTTCAATAATTGTTATTTATTTGCAATAAAACGGTCAACAATATTTTAATTTAAAACATTTATTATTAGCATCTCTTACAAAGTTGTGTATATATTTAATCTTCATGCAAGTGCAAAGATGTTTACGAAATGGTTGTTTTCTTTGAATGATATTTGCATATGTATACTAATATTAATATGCATACTATAACTATTTACACATGGACATATATAGAACTAAACAATAATAAGTTTAATAACCAGCCCGGACGAGTTATTTAACTAGTACTAAGCTAAATAAAACAAAATTATCGTTTCTTTTGGAGGAAAAGAAAAATAAAGACAAACAACATTATAAGATTATTATAAGATATTATAAAATCCAAAAATATTATATAATTAACTTTTTATATTCCTTTGTCCTGTGTTAAATCCTCTTTCACCTATTCAAGCCTAAGGTAATTCTAATGGAAGAATGCCGGAGATGAACGGAAAAAGCTAACGTGATTCAGAGAAATAATTTACCAATGCATACATCACATGACATCACCCTATTTACCAATGCATTTATAAGACGTACATAGATTTCCACAATCCTTACACAATATTGAATTTACCATTATTTGTAGCAGACCAGAGCATCACCAACATTTTCTTTACCCCCCTCTCCCTTGTAGCTTTTGCTTTTGTCACCTCAAAGTTGAATAGTCCTCCCAACCACTTTACCTATTAGATTTCTTCACACTTTCCTTTTTGTTACTGTAAAATTTGACACCATTTTAAAGCACTAGTTAGAAGCTATAAAGGCAAGTGAAAGATCAGAAAATCATGCTGAATTGTAGAGCTCAGATTTTCAAACTGAATGCGCCACCCCACTTCACCTCACTCTACATGACTAATACACAAGTTTGAACGGTAATTTAGGCTAGCTAATTCAGATACTCTAATTTCTCCTCTGGAATACTAATTTTCTGGAAACAAAGCAAAAGAAGGCACTTGATAACAAATAGTTGTTCGCAAGCTTTTCAATTATCTTGATAAACTTCAAATTGTGCACAATCAACCAGAATAAAAGTAGAAAATACGATTGTGTGTTTCTGTGAAACCAAAGTAGCTAGCAGTTCTAATACATTCGCAATATAACAAAGAACTTCTACTCAACTCAGCCAAGCACCCGTGACCCAATTCCAACCAAACATGCCAAATCAATAGTTGAGGCATTCGATAATCAAACTAAAGACCACACCTGCATCAAAACATGTTTGTGCTTATTGAAGTGATACTCTTCTCAAAAGGGTGAACCTCAGGCCCTGATTCTCTTACCTTAGGTTTTGGACATTCGTATTCGGCATACCTAAGAGCCAGTACTTCAATGAATGCCTTTTGCAAATAGTACAGTGGTACAGTTCTAATAGGAAGGTCCGAAGAAGAAATAAAATGTAAACTGGAGCTATGTGAAGAAGCTTTGAAATCACATGGTTTGTGTTTAGTTGCATAAAATGGAATACAACAAGGAAGGAAAGTTAAGAAGTGGGCTAGCACTGTCTTGACGGTGAAAATAGGAAATTAAACTATATAGTTAGGACTCTTGGGTCTATCATACAATGTATAGTAAATCATAGGACTCATACTAGATAAAATCACACCGCTGTTGGTTTGGACTATGGACACATGAGAGAAAGTCCTGTTAGAGAACGAAAACAAGGTTAATGGGGGAGGAGAAGGTGTGGGGGACAAAAGAGGTTTGATCATGAGGAGAGGGTGGGGAAAATTCTGAGTTTGCGGAAGCCATGACAAGAGATTAAGCACTTGATACCATGTTAGAGAACGAAAACAGAGAAAGGAAAACAGTAATGTTTATTACATTAAATATGTGTATATAATACAAGAGAGAATCAATATATACGAGAGAAGAGACCATGCATGTACAAGCATGCAGACATGAAACATAACACAAAACAAATATAATTGTATCTCTCTTAACAAGTCCAATAGAGGTTCCAATTAGAGAACTGATCAGGTGTAGGGAAGCTGGTTAGAGTAAGAGGCGGACCAAGAGAGATTCAAAGTGAGACTGAAAAAGGATTTATAATCAAATGGGCACCTCAGATGAATCGGTTTCGGATAAAACACAGTAGTATTTATTACCTTGTGGGAGAAGACTTTTAGTACTAGTGGTTGATACACTTCTTCTCATAGACAATATTTTATCGCACTAGATGAGAACACAATATCATTGGGTTTGTTCAAAAACGAAATCTTCAACAACAATATTCACCATGAGATCCCTTTTCCATAAGGCTGCAACGATAAGATCCACTCTTCTTATGGTTGGTCTTCTCTATGTGTGCTCAAACCACCTTAGTTGATAGAGTCGTCTTTTCTTCAATAAGTACCATGTCATATCTCGTCTTATACAACTATTCTCTACCTTATTCATACATCCATGAAAACATTTTCACTTCTTATACGGACGAAATGAGAGTAATGGGGACCTATTAGATCCTTACCAGACCAAAGGGGTATTCATCAACGAGCAATCAAAAAGTGATATTAGAATCCCGGGGAAGCGAAATCCAACAGAGTGAATGTTGTCCTTACTTTAGAGATGAATGCTGAAAATTTATTTAAAGCACGTATTATAGTCTTGTTGAAAGTTTCATGAATCAGAAGTGGTACGAAAGACTAAAACATCTAAGGTAGGAGATTAGTAGTCCACTTATGATGAGTAGACCACACATTACACAAAGCTAGATATCGACTTAGTGGTAAAGTTGGAAGGAAGAATGAGAGAGGTTCTGTGTTCAACTTCCTCACTAGCATGAGAGTTATAAGATTGATTTGAAAGATTTAAAAGGAAATGTGGGATAGGTTATGGGTTTATCTCCCCTCTAACAAAATACTCAACTATGAAAAAAAAAATTACACGTAGCTAGATATTAGAGAATAAAAAGCTCATGAAAAGAAGGAAAATTACACGTACCTTTTCTTCGAGTCACTGGCAGTTCCTATTGTGGATGTTTTACCACTTCCAGAGACAACCTCGTCCATGCTTTGTCCTTGTCGCCTATACCTACCACCCGATGCCACAAATGCAGGGCATGGCCTGTAAGCCTTTATAGGCCACCACCCAAACCCTGGCACTGTTGCAATTCCACCCTGAATCCTTCCTTCACCATTGCATCCTTTCTCTATTTCTTCTCTTCCACATGCCTTACAACCGCTGTGAAAAAACACCTCGAATTAGTTGCTCTCTGTCAAGAAAAAAAATATATACACACTATTTTCCATGCAAGAGAGAAGACAATATGGTACGGGAATTACATATAATGCTAAATCATTATACCTCACGAATTCTGACCGATCAACAAGAGGAATATCGTCTGGCGCAGGAGAAGTACCCTCATCGATAACAGAAGCTGGAGTAGAAGGAGAGCACAGTGTAACAGTTAACTTCGAAGAAGAAGAATAAAGAGAAGGGTAGGTCGGAGCTGGCCACGAGTTTTTGTAGCTGCACAACTGAGGCGTCGGAACCGAGAAAACAGATATTGTCATTCTCTCTCCTCTCGCGCTCTCTGGGGTGGATAACGTGCTCCACTCACACCGTTGTAACGTGAGGCTGCCAAGTGCTAACGCAACGATGTAACAACTACTTCACTACTCCCTACTCACTTCTCTCACCACTAATAAAGTGACGAGGGCAGCCTCTGCCAAGTAATATTAAGATTTACAGCAAAATTTATATTGTTAAAGTCTTGCCGAAACAGACTGATAATTCGGACTCAATATTTTTCTATACTTAATTTATTTAGTGTTAGAATTAATTATTAGCAATTTACAAACAATAACATAAAAGTCCAAACATATTAGCAAATTAAAATTCATCGGTACATTTTAGCACGTGATCTTACTATTGTTATATTCCTTCATTCTGATAAGATTACTTGGGAAAATTCGCAAATTATACTTTTTGACATGCGAATTGTTGTTATATGCTTTCTACGCCAATTCTGAATCTCTCGTCGAGGGGGTTTAACAAAAAAGAGTACTTCTGGAACTACCAATTCTGAATCTCTCGTAATCATGCTTTACAATAAAATCATGATTTTGTTAGCATAGGATTCAAAAATCAACTCACAGGAAAATGATGCACAACTAGGATGAACGAAAAAAAATAGAGAATGCTTGTGCATTTGCTCCCCCCGACGACTGCTCAGCCTTGCTTTTCACAAGTAGATTGGATGCCTGCAAAGTATGAACGTCCTGATCCAACGAATCATTCACAGGTAACCACTTTCTGCCCATCTTTTTTGCGTTTACTTTAATCCATTTACTGTACTTATAACTCTTTTCTGGCGCCATTGCCACTGCCTGTCTTATATACAGTATAAAAATGAAACTAAAATTGGAAACTACAAAAGGATCTTTCAAAGAAATCACGAAAATTTCAAGCATCTTGCTTCTGCAAATAAAACCACCTTTTGTAACCAGTATCAGACATAAAATGTATCATCTCTCACTATTATCCATGCACTATCTGATGGTCCACATCCCCATTCATCATAGAACTGTGATGATGAACCATATACCACCGTCCATTATGGAACTCAAAAACATTTGTCACATTGAATGGCCCTGTATCCATGTCAACATATGTTCTCATGGTAACCCAAGCCATGTCTGCCAAGACGCGAGCGCGCACATCTCGAACCTGAAAATTCAATCCTTGCTCCCAGTTGAATACTAGTTGCCAACTCTGCATTACTGCATTAAACCTGTAGCATGGACAATTGTGTTACTGGATGCATTGCAGAAAATGGATTAGGTAAAAAAAAAATCGATACATAATTTCACAGGCTAGCAAGAACTTCAGAAATAACTATATACGGAATGAACGGGATTTTTTTTCATAAGGACAAAAATAAAAAATATTCTATTTTTGTTCAAAATGCATGTATATCTAGATTATCAAGCTCTACAGTAATACGAAAACCTGTATTCTTGAAACTAGTATTTCTCGAGAATTCAGTTGAAGTATCCAAGATAAAAGAACAGTAACAGAAATGTGCACTCTAATGTTGCCACATTCTACATTAGATCTCTCCAGTACTTATCCCACAAACAAGTGCTAAGGAGTAAAGTTTTCAAAGGTATAACATAATAATACATCCTATAATTTTCTGATCTAAATATGATATCACTGGTCCAGATTTAAATTATTATCATTAAAAATGAAATTCAATGACCTATGACAAATATAACCATCCATGAACTTTTGGCAGTTTGATAGATATACCATTCGTACCATATAAACAATCTTTTTAATTATCACAACAACCTATTATATATGAAATCAATATGAAAAGCTGGTCAAAACGAAAATATTCTTGCAAAATGGATAGAAGCAAAACTCATACCCGGAAAAGAGTTCTCCTGAGGCATGAATGCACTTCACATAATCTGCATTCAGCCAAAAACGACTCATTGCCGGAAGAGACTTATCTCTTACAATATTGAAGAATTCTGTATTAATATTCACAATTGCTCTTGTTGCAGCATAGTACGCCTTCCACCCATTGGTGGGTGTGATACTATCTTGTTCCAATGTAAAGTCCTAAAACCACAAATTCAGAAATGTTATAACAAAATCAGAATGATGGAACTCACTGTAGAATCCAATGAAAGTAATCGCATACATTCTCAGATAGGACAAATTAAAGCGTAGTTATTGCTCATATCAATTTAATTTACACTTTTATGGTTTATCCTACAACATATAAGAAATACAAGAAAATTGTGATACAAACACACACACACACACAATTATCTAGTTATAGAAACCTAAGTTGTACGCAGACAAAATTTAAATGCACCAAATTTTCATAATTATTAACTCAAAAATTCAATTTATTAGGAATCCAAATGAGTTGAAAGTCTCATATCGAATAAAAATAATAAAATTGAACATATAAGTAAAAAGATCCACAAACATAGTGTCTTAAAGTTTTGGGTTAGAAGTGATGTCATAATCTCTTGTATGGTTAACTCATGGATCATTGGTGTTAAATCTCCTTGGTGTATTCTCCCTAGAAAAATCCTAATAATAGTATCATAGCCAATTATTTATCTAGGTAACAGGCTCACCCTAGAAAATCCTATCAATGGTATCAGTGCCAAAACAGGGACAAGCATGTTCCATTGTGTTAAATCTATCCCGTGTATTCCCCTACAAAAATTCAAGCACAGTTTCTTTGCATGTCCAACCAAACATTCATAGCATCTTTAGTTACATAACAATTATTTCTTCCATCAGCAATTGTTCCAAACCACGACCTTAATGCACCTTCTTGTTTTCTAGGAAGCCTTAATGTTCTGCATTGATGCGTTAAATAACAGTTTTAGTGCCTCTGCCTTCTTGATTTCTTGGAAGCCTTAAAATTTTGCATCCATGTGCTGTTAGATAACTGTTGTAGTGCCGCACCAATTTGTTTTCTTGTAGGCGTTAAAGTTTTGCTTCAATGTTGCTAAATAACCATTACTGTGCTGCTGCCTTCTTGTTTTCTAGGAAGCTTTAAAGCTTTGCATCCGTGTTGTTAAATAATCGTCATAATGCCATCACCTTCTTGTTTTCTAGGAAAACCTTAAAGCTTTGGCATGTATGTTGTTAAAACCGTTATAGTGCTGCCTCCTTCTAGTTTTCTGGGAGGCCTTAAAGTTTTTCATCTGTGTTGTTAAATAACTGTATTAGTGTTGCTGTCATCTTGATTTCTAGGAAGCCTTACAATTTTGCAACAAAGATTTCAGATAACTGTTGTAGTGCCACCACCTACTTGTTTTCTAGCAAGCTTTAAAGCTTAGCATAAAACATTATTAAATAACCATTATAGTGTCGCTGCCTTCTAGTTTTCTACAAAGCTTAACCTTGTTAAATAAACTATATAGTGTCACCGCCTTCTTGTTTTCTAGGAAGCCCTTAAAGCTTTACACGCATGCTGTTAAAACGGTTAAGGTGCTGCCACCTTGTGTCTTTCTAGGAACCCTTCATCCATGTTAAATAACCAACACAGTGCTACAACCATCTTGTTTTCTAGGAAGTCTTAAAGTTTTGCATCCATGTTGTAAATAACAGTTATAGTGCCGCTGTTATAGTCTAAAACGAGTGACGTTTTCTCAAACCCTCCTCTAAGATTTGTGAAGTGACGCCAACTATGGTGGCACATAAGGCCACAACGGAATGTTTGTATGGTGGAATTTTGGCATTTCGCCATATTCTGCCATCCACCATCGATAACCTTGCTTTGCATACAAACCTCTGAAAGAGCACTCCTAACATGATTCAACTCAATCTTTTCCTCCAATAACAAATACAAAACATACAACTAAGGCCAAAAAGGCAAGAAACACCAAGAAAATGCCCGAAAGCATTTTAAACAAACCAGTAGAAACTCTGCAGCATCATTTATAACTCCTCTCAAGAAACAGTACAGAACCTAAAAGAACTAGAAAATCCCAACATTCCTACATAGCACGAGATAACAAACAAACAAAAAGAGAAGCACGAGAATCAGAATTCAGTAATTCACCTTGTGATACAAGGCCTTCCAAGCGTTATCATCATTCGCGGCCTTTCGCATCAAAGAATTGGTCATGGAGAGACGGCAGAGACTGGGATAATCCAAGTAACTGAGCGCGTGCGTCGTAATCTCCGGAACCAGTTCCTCCATCATGGAAGACCCCGTCAACCGCTCCCCCAAGACCACAGGCGCCGGAACGGGACTGGGCTCAAGCATTTCAACGGCGCCGTTGAGGTAGGGCACGGCGCCTGAAGCGGCCACGGACGCTGAATCGGAGGCGCAATCGCAGTGGTGCTTCCTCGGCGGAGTGAATCTCCGTGGAAGGGAAAACGATCGGAGGAGAGAGTAAAGCGCGAGGAGAAAACAGAGAGCAGTCACGGCAACGGCGACGTAGGACGGTTCGGAGAAAAGAGAGAAAATCTCCATTCATAAGTCATCAAAACTCGGCATTTGAAGAACATCAAAACCCTAATTGAAGTATTAGTATATATATATATATATATAGTTAATTTGTTTGGTGTTTTTGTAGAGTGTGGAGTGATTCCCAAACCCTAGTTAAGTTTGAAAGATTTGAAGAGAGAAGGTTTTGGTTGGAAGCGATAGGCAAACCCGTGAACGTTAAAGAGGTTACTGCCGCTGTTAATCTGACTCAGACTCACTCACTCCTTCTTTCCAAACCACCAACCACAGCCACAGACACTCTGAGAAAGAACCACCCAACCTCTCTTCTGCTCTGCTCCCTCATTGCTCATCAAATTAATTTCAATTATATTTTCATTTTCATTTATTACCAATATCATCCCTTTTTTCTAAAAAAAAAAAATATAAGCATGTTTTTATTATTTGACGTGGATTCCTGGGATCAAATTCAATTCCATTCATGCATGTTGTTGTTGCTCTGAATTCTTTCTATAGCTTTTAGAGAGACCCGTCAACAAAATTAAATGTACCTGCCTTTCTATCTCTCTTACCTACACATCTCATGAAATAGCTTTTGGAGATAAAATTATTTTCTATTTTCTTGTTATAATAATTATAAATTCATTTATGAAATAATATATATATATATATATATATATATATTCTTTCTCGTATTTTATTTTTTATTTAATTTTTTGTGTTTGTCATTTCATGAAGGTGAAAAATGGAAGTGCGACTTTGAAACTCTTTGAGAATAATGAAAGAAAATTCGGCGACTGACTACCGTACAGAGCCAATCAGGAACCGTTGGGCATAAGATAAAACTTTTATTCTGAAATTATGACTCTTAGGTATTATCAAAAAATAGTTTTTTAATAAAGAATATTTTTGAAGAATAGAGAAATTCGCAATTTTGATCTGATTTACTGATTTAAATTTAATTTATTATAATGAAATATTTAGTTTGCAATTTTGGTTGACCTACACCCTAAACCTGTTCATAACATTATTAATGTGAAAATATGTACTTTTTTATGTGTAGAATTTGATCATATTCAACATATTACCAAAAAAAAAGGTACAAATATATAGTTATCGGTTTCTACTTAACAGTTTATAAGATTAATAAGTTAGTTTTTAACTTATTTTAACCGTTTGTAAGTTAGTTTCGTAAGTAACTCAATATTATATATGAGTTACGCTATATTTTTCTTTGTTTATATTATAACTTTTTTATTTTTTATATTTTAATATATTTTCTTATCATTCTTAATTTCTTTTTAGTTTTTATTATATATTTTAATTTGGGCAAAATAATTGACTAATACACTACTTTAAATATTTGTTGAGTTATTTTTTTAATTTATATTAACATAAACACATGTATTATGTGTATTTGTGTTTGTATTTATTCAACAATAATATTGTATTATAAATCACTACGATATATGTAAATTAATTAAGTTAATATATAAGAAGAAAAAGTAAATTTACAAGAAATAATTTATAGTTAACCGGAGAAACTACAAATATAATAAAAAAATTGAAAATTACGTAACAGTTTTATATAAAATATTTTAAAATAGAGGTTTCTAAATGTCAGTTAATAATTATATTATAAAAGATAAAACGAAAATAAAAATTGTGTAAACAAATATCATTTTTACACAAGGTAATATATATATATATATATATATATATAATAAGAAAATTTAACATTACATATCAAAGTAATTGAGGTTTTATATATTATATGCAAACTATGGTAAAAACAACTTAACACGAAAACAATTTAATTTGATAAATAGAAAAAAAATGAAAAATAAATTTAGTTAATACTTATTAGATAAACCAATTTAGATAAAATGATTTATACAAATTAAAAAGAAATAGAAACATTAAATCTTTTAATAAATTTTAATTATTTAAAAAAATATAAAATTATAATTGTGTGATAATATTTTTCTTTGAAACAAAAATATTTATATATTTTTTCGTTAGAAAAAAATTGTATAATAATATATTGTTACGTTACTCTTTATATTTATCACCTAATTTTACCAAATAGTTTTGTATTTAAATTAATAGTTATGAGTAATTTCAGAAGTGAAAAGTTTTACACTCCTTTTACCAAAGAAATCCTAATTAAAAAAAGATATCTTCACACATATTGACATGGACCACAAACATAAGGTAACCTAATTTCTAGCCAATAACACCCCACCATTAATACAATATTAAATTCAATATCAACAAATTTAAGGAAAAAAATTAAAAACACTTTCGTTCTATCAAGAAAAAAAAAATGGCGGAATAAATTTACATGGATAATATTAAATCTGGAGGAAAAATATGAACCAAACAATGCAAATAATACAAAGAAACAAAGCGAAAGTAAATTTATTTTATATATAATTTATTTTGAATAAATGAAATACATACTAAACACACATGAAAAGAAATCATCTACTCTCAACTACAACATTAAATTTAGTATAGCTTAATAACTCTTCTGGTCCATTGTTTATAATAATAATAATTTAATGATTTTGTTCAATTTTTTTTAGTAAATGTAGTTTCAATATTTATTAAAAGGAGAAGCTCTTCTATTATATCAATTAGAAAAATGATAACTTGGT
The DNA here is from genome assembly GCF_016808095.1 of Vigna angularis. Taxonomy (NCBI): domain Eukaryota; kingdom Viridiplantae; phylum Streptophyta; class Magnoliopsida; order Fabales; family Fabaceae; genus Vigna; species Vigna angularis. Next base: position 62,290,993 of record NC_068970.1, on the reverse strand, counting down.
AAAATAATATGGGTATTTTTCCTTTTGCAAGTATATTGAATAAAAAAAATTGAGGAAAAATATTACACAATTACTACTAAATTCATAAAATATATTAAGCATTTAATTTGTTAAGATAAAAGTTTTTTTTTACTTGCAATTTGTTACAAGTGGTGCATATCATTTTATTCAATTGATGGTAGGAAAAAAAAAGTTATTTTTTATCAGCAGAAAAAGCATAGCTTAACAACCATTAGTACTAATTGTGTTTTGTGCTGAGAGTTTTCACATAATTTGTGTTAAGTGTGGTTGCTATGGACATTTGACCATAAATTGTGGTACAAAATATAAACCTAAAGAGGTTAATGTTGGACCACAAACATTGAAAGGCCAAATTAATGATGAATACTATCATTAATGCAACATTAAACATTAAGATAAACATAAAAAAAATAGGGGAATAATCCAACGTTAGCATTGCATCATATTAAGCCAAAAAAAAATTAGTGGAATAATAATAATTATACGGAGGTTGACTTTTTTATAAAGAGAAAAAAATAAAATGTAACTTAGCAAGAACAATGTAGCATCCATTTTAAACTATTTAATGCAATTTTTGTTTTGGATACATGGAATGGGCAAGTAAGACATGAATAAAATAATTGAATATCAACAATATTAAAATAATGATTTTTTTTAATTGCATTAGTGATTGTTCATGTGTATATGCATAAAAAATGTTTTTGTTCTTATTCAATTTGTGTTGGAAAGTATAACTTTACTATTATTGCCAAATTATGTAAGAGGGTTTTAGTATAACTTTATGAAGTTTGGTTTATATGAATAGTTAATTATAAATTATACTTATCACAAACTTAAAGATGTTATTAGTGGACCATAATCATAGACTTTGTAATACTACTAATAGAGATGTTACTATTAATGTAACATTATACAATATGAGAAAATCAAAACCTAAAGAAGCTAGTAATACAACATGATGGTTTTTTTGCAAAAATGTTAATGGAGACATTACTATTAATGAAACATTTAATGCAATATAGAAGATTTGCGGTAGAATTAAACATTACCACATAATCCTATTATATCAAGACTGGTAGAATCGTATTTGCATAGGAATTGACTTTTGTTGTAAGAAAGACTTAACTCCACTCATGCCAATGTAAATAATATGAAAACAATAGAAGTGAATTCATTTTAAATAGAATAGGAGTCACCAAGAAAATAAAACTTAAGAAATTTAAAATTTTATTTTAATAATTTAACTAGTTAATATTTGGAATAAAAAAATCATACAGACTTTTAACATGAAACTCCAATTTTATTAAAGAAGAACACAAATAGTATTTGTAAAAATTTTATCTATACTTTATTCGATATGCCACCGGAACAGTGAAAGAGAACGAGAAAAACAACTTAAATTGAAAAAAAAAATTAAAAAAATATATTTTTGAAGTTTTATTTTGAGAAATCTACTTTTTTAAGTTCCACTTTTTCTCGAACAAAACAGAAAATAAATATTATATATATATATATATATATATATATATATATAATTCATATTTTTCAGATTATTCAAACGTAGTTTTTCTTATATCTCTTGAATTTCTAAATAAAGAATTAGAATTATTCTAGAATATACTAAATATTAACTAAAATGTATTTAAATATATCAAAAGTAACATTTTAATGTTGTCTAGTATTTCTAAACTTGATACAATGTCAAACTTGATGCAAGCCGATTATGATTGTTTTTTCTTTTTTAGTTATTATGATTAATGCTCGTTTATATTTTAAAACTGATGAGAAACTTATATAGAACACGTCAAAAACCTTCATACATCACGTTGTAAAGGTTAAAAACGATTTGTAACTCATTATATACATATAAATGTTACATAAAACGTTATACATTAACATAATAATAATAATAATATATTATTATAATTAAATGGAAAATTATGAGAACAACATTTAATTTACAGTGAATCATATATTTCAAAGCATATGATCTGTAGTATCACGAGAGTTATAATCTTATTTTTAATTTTGTAGCGATACAAGCTTAATATATATCCTTAATTTTAAAAATTAATATAAAATAAATAAAAATAATAAAATACTAAAGTCTTGAGTTTTATATTAATTATGTAATTTAAGACTTCCTACAATTAATTTTGATTCAATAAATGGAAAACAGACATCTGAATTTACTAACAATTTATGCATAAGAATCCAAGAATCCAGGAGCTGAACTATACCCGTTGCCTTCTATAACGTCAAATGATTATACGTTATATATCATTATTAGTGTATTCAATAAAAATATGTTTATATTTTATAAATAAATTATTTAAACTAATTTTATTTTAAAATATTGTTTCAACTTTTTATATACTTTTATTAAATAATGCTAATAAATATATTGGGAAGGGAAATATGTACAAGAGAGGTGTAAAAAATTGTATACATGATATAGAAGAAAAAACACTATACAAAAGTGTAGAGCTTTCTACATCTAACAGACATTAAAAGAATTCTGCGAGAGACACTTTCCATCTGGTAAATTATGTAAATTTTCAAGGCAAAGGATTCAGATTTTCGTTGTGAAGATGGGAAGAAAAGGCCTCTAAAACCAGTTATAATGAATCGCGTTTCATACAAATTGCATGATCAAAATTTATGGCTCAACAAAATACATATACTATTGTTCTCAGTGAAAAATGTAAGCTTTGAAGTAGCCCTCCGTAGAACGAATGTTGCCGAAGATCAGCTACCGAACCAGGAATCCAGGAACAAATTTAGACGAGGAAGAAGTCACATGGTTTCTTCGGTTGACTGAGGTTTTAAGGCATACTCCAAATCACGCACTTGTTCTTTGTTGAATGGAAGATTGGCAGCATATTCCTCCTCCAAAAGATATAAAGGGGTTTGTGGAGGGTATTTGTTTAAAATGAACTCTATTTCCTCACCACTGATCTCCTCCTGATCAAGAAGTACCTGCAGTGCCAATTCATAAGCTGTCAAAGTGATCTTTTGTCACACAAAAGTAAAGCACAGAATGACAAATCGTTGCAGTGGTGTTAAGCTGGTACAATATCTGATATTTTGAGATGTTGTAACCGAAATAAACTGTGCTCATAAAGTTCTTTTCTAACCTTTTGGTTCTAGAGTTCATAGTGATAACAATTCACAAATTAATATAACTCTCTTTATGATCTTACTCGAAGTTACCTTAATGGTTTTAAGTAAAGCTGCATGGTGCCTCTTAAGGAGAGACACAGTCTTTCGGTACATTTCACTTATTAACTCTTCAGTCCTTTGTGCAACTTGATCATCCATCTTAAAGTTCAGTGGTGGTTCAATCAAGTTGTAGTCATCATAAAGAGACCCTTCAAAATCCAGCCTTGGTCCGACAAATTTAACTGACTTCTTCCAAGGTGGTGGTTCTCCATGTATGACCATCGGATTCTCCAAATTCCATCTGCAAGTAGAGAAGGTGAAAAGGAGCTTATGTAGAACAAGAAAATAGGCAGAAAGTCGAAGGTATAAAAAAACAGTAATCATACTAACATGGTCAATATTTTGCGTGCAAGCCACGATGCATCAGCAAGGTAATCAACTGAGGCTTTTGATGTGTCACGTCCATATATGACCTCCTCGGCAGCTCTACCTCCAAGCAGAACCTGTTCGTCAACAAGGGCTCAAACTGAAACAAATAATTGGAACAAGAAAAAGGAAACTGGTATACTCAGGAGTACATTTACATACCTGAAGGCGATGAAGCAATTGAGGACGACGTTCGAACATATATGATTCATCATCAAGTCGATGAAATACCAATTGAGATAATGTCTGTCAGAAGGAAGTGGTCTTTGTAAGTTAAAATTATAGAAACACCCTTTAAAAATAGCAACCTTTTAAGTAAAAACCTACCAATCAAACAGGAATTGTATCACGGATAGAATGTGGTAGGCCTTATACAAATGAAAATAAAGTAGCATGTACATCACATAGGCTCCACACAGATATTTCTTCTTTTATTTCTATCTAGAGCTACATTTTCTACCGACACCTTGACCACACATCTTTTAAACACAAATGAACTCTATACAGTTATTTATTCTTTAAAATTCACATGCTTGAGTTTTAATACTTTTCTACCAGATTACCCGTGTTGCAGATGGTATCAGATATGGTACTGGTAATACCTCAAATAAGAGAACTGGAAAAGATTGACAGAATACTTGTAGAAGATAGGAAAGGATAATACAGTGAAGGAAGCTGAACAAGGACCTGACCACGAGGTACTATTGAGATGCGATCACAGAATTCAACAATTGCATGCTCATATCGCCGGAGCAAATGAGAAGTTAATGCAACTCCCACTTCAGTAGTAGCTCTACGACACTGTCCCTGATAACCCAAGTCTATTCCAACACGTTTAGGTCCCACTGTAAGTCTGTCAACTGCATCATCCAGATCTGACTGAAGAATTGAGTTGTGCCGTTTCCTCACAGCCACAAGGGCGGCCTCTTGGACCAATTGTGCCAATCTTGCTCCAGACCATCCTGAAATTAAGATGTGTGTTTGGATATCAGGATGCAAAATGCATTGAGCAATACAGGAGTTCATACCAGGTAGGTTCTGAGCATAGCTGGATAAATCAACAGACTCTGACATTTTTACTTTGCTAGCATGGATTTTCAAGATATCATGCCTTCCTTTGGCACCAGGAGGGCGAATCCTGATCTACAGAAGAAAAATTAAAAACATTAACAGCATACCATTGAAACTAGAAAGAACTACTAATAAATGTGGTGGACATGAAAGCCATTGTTTGCACCAGAAGATTGTGCTTTAATCAAAGCATTTAATAGCAAAACCAAAAGAGCTTAGGGTGTGCTTAATTATGTTTTTTATTTTATATTTTGAAAATTGTCTTAAAACAATTTTCAGAAACTAGCCATTACACAGTTGTGGTGAAAGATATAAGTTACAAGGAGGAATATGGGCAAGGGCAATGGAAATGAGAGTAAAATATAAAAATGACTCGAATGTTCTATTTTTTTAATTTAAAGATTGAAAAATAGACATTTTGATTTAAACAATCTTTAAAAACCTGCACTTGTTATACAAGTTTCTTGTTGTTTAACTTCTAAAAACAGCAAACAGTTTGGAAACAAGAAATAAGAAAACCTTTATGCTTATTCTTTCTTAATTGGCCCATCGCAAAAACAAAATACTTTACACTAAACCCAACTAAAAGTGAGAAAAAATTTACTAACTCGGGTTAAGAAGGAACCTTGCGATCAAAACGACCTGGACGAAGAAGTGCTGGATCTAACAAATCCTTGCGATTTGTGGCTGCTAGAAATATGACACCCTTTCCAGTATCAAAACCATCAAGCTCTATCAACAATTGGTTCAATGTAGTTTCCCTTTCCTGCGTGGCTGCATTATACAGGTGATCTTTGGACTCCTTGAAGATACCTTGTCGCCTAATCAATCAAGCATGGATTTCACAATCAGGTAGGGTGCATGCTTAGGGGACTCCAGATGTCAACAGACAGATGGAACCAAGCAAAATCGCCAGCATGGCAATTGTTTTTACAGTAAGATCTATTTGTGTAAATATTAAAAAGGAATAAAAAGAAAACTGATTTTAAAAAAAATCTATAATCCTTAGTTTCTAAGAGAAGCACTGAAAAAGTATTTTGAAGTATTTCTGTTTTTTTCCCAAAAAACGTAAATAATCATTATAATTTTTTTAAACACGTTTCTTCAATTAGAATGTGCTTATTTAACACTTAAAAAAAGCTAAAATTAAGACCACATATAGAAATGTCATTATTCAATTACCAATCACCATTCATGAACTAAATAGAACTTCCAAGAAGTTCCCATCAATAATTATGGTATGTGCCAAAAATATTATGGTAATGCCTGGAAGTATGGACTTAAAAATATTACAACAGAAGAAACCGAATGCTGCTTTCCCCTATGCATTCTGACTTGTAAGAATTGCGTATGTGAGAATCAATAACTAGATTAGACCAACCAATGGATCAAGAATGCTTGCAATATGGTGCCACTAATAATAATTACTTAATATGCACTTGTACAGACTGATCAGGAAGCTCACAAGTTACAATTGACTGTGAATTCAATATATAATACGTTCCACTACGATTCTAGGCCAGCTAAATTACTAAATCAACATTTTCGTTTGACTTAAGTTGTATAATTGGACAATATAAATCCATTCTCTCTAATAAATAAGAGCACATACCGTGGACATACAAACAATCCACAACTTTATACAATCTGTAAAGTTATAAACTCAACATAAATGCATATAGTCTTACTTGGTTGCCAATGCATCAATTTCATCTATGAATACAACTGACGGTTTGTTTACCTGCAAAGATAAAACAAACATTTAAGCATCCACCAATCACTAGCTCTCCAATAGAAACATCATATTTCTACAATCTATATCTGTATTTTAAAAAAGTTAACTGAGAAACAGCTCTATACTAAGTCGTATCTCGTATTGAGCGATATATTGGTTCTTCATGACACAAGGCATCCACACATTTTTTGCAACAAGCAAAGCAGAAATAACGAAATTGCCAAATAAAACACAAGAAGTATACTTAATGGATATTCTTAACATTATTTCTACTTTAGAGAGCAAGGAAATGAAACACATAAAAGTTTACTAACTTAAAGTGAACAAATGAGCAATATATAAAGGAGATAACAATTGAAAATTTTCATAAGAATCCGTAGTCCTTGAAAACACAAGAAGTATACTTAATGAATATTCTTCTTAACATTATTTCTACTTTAGAGAGCAAAGAACTGAAACACATAAAAGTTTACTAACTTTAAGTGAACAAATAAAGGAGATAACAATTGAAAATTTTCATAGGAATCCGTAGTCCTTGAAAACACAAGAAGTATACTTAATGAATATTCTTCTTAACATTATTTCTACTTTAGAGAGCAAGGAACTGAAACACATAAAAGTTTACTAACTTTAAGTGAACAAATGAACAGTACATAAGGAGATAACAGTTGAAAATTTTCATAAGAATCCGTGGTCCTTGAAAACGTTCAACAGAATTGATTGAACAAAGCAAAAAGCATGAAGATATACTGTTTCATCAAGTGACCAATACCCGTAACTAGTCACTTCATGATTGACATGCACATTAAGTTCACATTAAATCATGAGGAGGAACATGAAAGAAGGACTCAAGAACCTGAGTAAATTAGCAGTAAATACGTGATTTTAAAATTAAATATCAGGAAAAAGGAGTAGGATTACCTTGGCCCTTTTAAATAAATCCCTAACACGCGCAGAACCAACACCAACTAAAACTTCCACAAATTCTGATCCAGCCATTTGGTAAAATGGAACACCAGCTTCACCAGCTATAGCCTTGGCTACCAAGGTCTGCAAAAGCACGACAAAACTTAACATCTGCCAGACGAAACAGAATCTTATATCAAGCATTACTGGAGAACAAGAATCTGACCTTTCCACATCCAGGAGGACCCTCAAGAAGAACACCATGAGGAGGTTTGATCCCCATTTTATCAAACAACTCAGGATTCTTTAGGTATCTCACCAACTAAACAAAATCATAAATAACTTTCATAAGTTTTCATTCAATATAATAGACTACAAAGATAATTAAAATAAGACATAGGAATATAATGCAGAATATAAAAATTAGAATATATTAGAAGAGAGATGCATATTAATAGTTAAGCAAATAACTATTGAGAAGGATAAGTTATATTATTCAAAATAGTTAAAGGAAAAATTATCTAATAATTAATCTGAAATACAGGTATAATTTCTCTCGTCTTCTTAATGCAGTTGCTTATGCATTAATGCATTACGGCAGTTTTGCAGTTGGGCACAGCGGCATAAACAAGTTGAAACTCTTAATATTGTGGAGCCATCCAGAATGTTAAAGTGAAAAATTTTATTCGTCTAGAAGAGTTAAATTAGCTAGAGAGCAATTTTTGGAATATGTTAATCTAAATTGAATTATGTTTTAAAAAGTTTAACAAAAGCATGCAAATTGCACGCAAAAAAGTTTAAGGAGTAAAAAAAATTCACTTCATGCTCAAGGAAAAATACTTCAACTCATAATATTTGTAAAAGTGACAAAAGATGTCTATGACCGACTTGGAGAAAAATGTACTAAATTTTCCACAAAAAGTTAATTCATATGCTTATTTTTGGTTATAACTCTTCTTTTATTGGTGTCTCACAGCAAATGGCTTCAGCTTCTGCATCAGCAAATAATAAACTTATTTTCACACCCATAAATACAACCAAACATGTGAAAAAAAGATAACCTCTTGAAGTTCCTCAACTGCCTCATCAATTCCAGCCACATCACCAAACTTGACTCCCGTTGAACCCTGAAGCAACGTTTTTCCAAAGCCAGAAATATGAATAAGAGAATCCGTAAAGAAAATTAAGACTAGAAAACTAAAAATAACATTAATTTTTTTAAGAATAGAAACTAAAATAAATGTAGGTTTTAACACACATCAACACGGGCTTCAGCTTTAGATCGTGAGAAGTCTATTCCCTGCCAAAGATCCTGTGTATCAAAGAAACATCCATTAGACCATACTAATGAAACAAATCCACAGAACAATATTGGTTCAATGATTCGTGCATAATTAGTGGATCACTCAGTCACCTACCCACTTCCTGAAGTTTTTAGGCCTTCTTGAAAGAGTGAAACGAACAAGAAGGACCATAGTCAAAACTACAATCATAATTGGTTTCAATGCCTCAAGGCTGGCAGATATTCCACCAAAAGTGTAGAGCTCAGATATCTTAGAGAAAATTCCACCATAACCGAAAAAATCAGTAAAATTATCCCAAATCTTCTCCAAAATTGCTAGTGCAAGACCAAGAAAGAGCTTGAGGAACGGTTTGGCTATAGGCCACACAACATAGACAGCCACCACAAATACAAAACTGGTGGCAGCAAACAATGCTGCTGCAAGGAAGCCTCCAACTAGAGTAGCTGCTAAAGCCATGAAGATTGACACCACCGCGAGCTCAACCATCACTCTGCTAGATATGGAAGATGCAACTGGATGAGGGTACTCTGGCGTTTTACCCACCCAAGACTGCGGCAAAATAAATTAAAAGTCAAAAGAAAAATGACACTATGATTACCTATAAAAAGTATCTATTTATTCATGCATCTTGCCAAATCTGAGTCTGACTACAAACTAGGTAAGAAAGCATACATAACTAAGAAAAAAGACAACGAAATGTAAAACAAACAAAGGTAATTGACCATCCCCCCTTAGCACTAACACTAATATAAGAAAAAGGTTAAACCATACATCAGCCTATAGTTGTTCTTATTTTATGTTCTAGTCTCTATATGAGAAAATTATAAGCATTACATCCTACACAGCTTTTTCTGTAGTGGTATATGACCACCGATTCTTTTGTAGCAGTTTATCGCCAGAAAGTCTTCTGCAATGTTAACAAAATGGGTCAAAAAATAACTTTTATGCAAGTGAAGGAACTAAAACCTATAGTTTTCTCTTATCAGAAGTAAAACTTACAATAGAGACTAGGGTCTCTATGAATAGTTTAATCTCATGAAAATCATTCATATGTGAGAAAAGGATTAACAACCATAGCATGCCTCCTCTCTATTTCGTATCGCGGTCCATTGTAGTCAGCCAAAACCGCTCGAGCTTCCCCTTTACCCAGCCTAAGAACCCTGTAAAACCACACACAATCACAATCTGTCACAACACTGCAGTGCTCGGTTTAAACAAGCTGCATAACTAAGAATATAATTCCATTATTTTCTACCATTTAGTTGTGTGCAAGCTTTTATCACCAGGAATTTCCTTCAAATCCACCACAAAATCCCTATTACCTCCTCCTCCTCCTTTTGAAGTTATAAACCTGACTTTGTCCTTACTCAAAGCCTTCCTGAACTCCTCAATGCTCATATTGGGTAACTCGTTTACATTCCTGTTAAACTCATCTTCCTCTGATAACTCCGACCCAAAAATTTGCTCGGGAACATAAAGTTTCCCTCTATACTCCTTAAGCAAGTCTTTCAAATATACAGAGTTTCTCTCTCCAGAAACCTCACTCTCACTCTTGCTCTGAGGCTTCGTCGGGTTCAACCTCTTCAGCACATCCAAAATACCAAAAGTTGATACTTTACCCAAACTCTCCTTTTCTTTCAAAGTATATAACTTGTCGCCAATTAGGTACTTGGGTTGCACTTGGCTCGGGTTTTCCTTCAGAACCCGGCTCACGAAATCATCCGAACCGGGTTCGCCGCTCGCGGAGGAGGACTTGCAGAGCACTGTGGGTGACCTACGTAGAAGAAGGTGGGTCGGAACGCGCCTCGGAGTTTGCTTGGGTGACCCATGGCGGTGGTGGTAGTGGGATTTGGTGATGTGAAAGTGGGGCGAGGAGAGAATGTTCATCGTTATGATGAATTCATAAATGGACAGAGAAATGCATGCAAATGGTTTATGGAATTAGGGTTTGGTGCAACTTGAGAAGTGCAAGTGAAAGGAGATGAGCTTGAAAACAAAAATGGAATGTGCAACTCGTTCTGTTTTGGTGTTAGATTTTCACCAATCGGATAAAGCTTTTTCTCACTCTACTTCTCTTGTAGTTCAGATAGAAGAGGAAGAGAAGCTTATGCTAAAAGGTAAGAAATACACAAAAAGAAAAGAGAGAGAATTTAGTTAAAAAATAAATGAGTGAAAAAATATATTTCACTTGGTATTAATAATTTGATCTAAACTAATTATTTATTATTATAATAAAATACTAATAATTAATTATGATTTTTATAAATAATTGCGCTAATTTTCTTTTTCTTTTTAGCAATGTAATTTCATTATTTTTTTTAGAGAAAGGTTACAAGATACATAATCATTTCTTCTTCCAGTCACCAACACTTTTCCCATTTCTCAACCTTCCTCTTGCTTGTAAAATGGTAATTTATTAAAAAAATAGATAGTCCATTGCAAAAAAAAAAAAAATGAGAGAATTGACTAACAGGTCATGTAACAGAAAAAATAAAAATTAAACATATTTATAACTATTAAATTTAAATACAAAATTAAAATTCGTCTATGACGTTTATAATTTTAATAACTAAAAATAACTTAAATTAGAATTCAGTTTAACTGTAAAAAAGATCAATCAAAATTTAACAACTAAAAAAAGTAACTACATTAAACATAAAAAAGATATAAATATAACTCAAAAATGAAATTCAATTTAAAATGTAAAAAAATAAATCAAAATTTAAGAATTAAAAATATATTTAATTTAAAAAATAAAAATTAAACTATATAAACATAAAAAATTGTATATATAACATTTTTTTTTAAATTAAGTGTGACGTTTTTAAATTTATCAAAACGGATTATACTAAATTTGTAGATTTTATTTAAAGTAATTTCCTTTTAAATTAATTTATTCGAGTTTTGAACTAAATAATTTTAAAAATAGCTACATAAACTATAAGCATACTATTTGTCGATTTGATTTTAAAAAACAATATTGAAGTGCAAGGGTTATTTTTATCACACTTTGGTTAATGGTTGGATTATTTGTATGAATGTGAATGTAATGTAAATTCGTGATGAAAAAAGCAAATTGAAACAAATTGGTTTCGCTAACATGACATGTTAATTCTAATATTATGTAAAATTAAGAAATTATAAAATTACAATTAAAGTACATTTTATAATACATTTTTAGGAAAAGTAATTTGAATAACAATATAATGCTATACTGCAGCTGACCAATTTACTCCTCCAGTAATTTTGAAAAGGATATTTTTCGTCTTTATTATTATTTTGTATTTAATTCAAGTCTCAAAATTGTGTCCAAAAAATTGGGAATTATGTGTCCAAAAAATTACTTACAAATTTTCCAATTTAAAATGAAAAAATATTATTCAAGATCACTCATTCTAAAAATTTTCTAATGTACTTTTTAGATTAGCAAACAGAATTTATTCCATTCTTAAGACGAATTGTTTACTCAGAACACTTTTTTAGATAATATAATCCATAAAAACATTTTGGATTACTCTATTTGGAACATCGGATCTATTTTTGAGTTCTAATTAGTTGTAATGTATCTAGTAGGATTTAGGATTTACAGATTGAATAATTCGAAAACTTAATCAATTATTCAACATGGAATTTTTCAAACGAAACCCAATGGAGATGTGTTTTGACTTCTCTGAGAATCCATGGCGGTGAAAACCAAAATCCAACTCACTGATTACACGTTGACCCACATCTCTTTTAACGTACAAACTGCGCACATCCATAAAAAAGTACGACAATCCAGACATACTGTATTGCTGTTATATGACAATAAGAAACCTCTCATATTACGATTTAAAGGCAAACCGTTCTCATATTCTTTGGTTTCTACTTCATACCTTTGTTCTTCCTCCATTTCAATTTGTATTGCAACCTTTATAACTTTCCGTTCAGATCTACATCTTTGCATCTATGGGTTCATCTTATTGACGAGTGTACTCTCTGGATTGGTACTGATTGATGCTCTGGATTGACGAATGTACTGTGTTTTGATCATTTGTAAGCTTTCACCTGTATAGATTAAAATAATTGAAAAAGATGAATGTCATCTATCTTTTCATGCCTGAAACATTAGCCACATTTTAATAGATTTTGAGCATGGAGTAAATAATTACAGAAGATGAATGTCATGTCTGCTTAAGACCCACACAACTATACGATAATTTTAAGTTCCAAATGAAGAATCTTATTCCTGTGCACTAAAATAATAATAAAAAAACGTAGTGCATAATTTCATCATATGCGAAAAGAATATTGCAATAATCAACTATAATTCATAACTGATTACTAATAGTAATAATTAATTTACCAAAATTTTCTATTATTATGTCAAGTTTTAAACTAATTCAAGATATATTACATTTAAATTTTTACAACTATATAACAGCTATGTTGTATCTACCAATTTTACGTTCTGCGTCATATATAAATTACTTAAATGAGTAACTTTATTAAAGATAAAACTAAAAAAAAATTACTTTCTAGTAATTGACATTTTTTAAGTAAGAATTGACCAAATGTGAAATTCATAGGTATGGGACAAGATGGAGTAGTCGTTGTTATACGAAAATGGTGCAGAAGCAGATATAATACAATGGAGTGGAACCGAATTCCCAATTAGTAATCAAATCAAACATTAATATTTGAAAATATACTCTGTAACTCAGATTCTTAGTTCAGAAGATCCGAGTAAAAATGAGTTAAGATTCACGTTATAATATCCTAAATTACGTTAAAATACCAATTCATACAATTTTATGAAAATATTAGTATTTTCAATCCCGTGTTGAAGAATTGATTTTAATTCAAATTAAATTTTGAATTAAAATAATTTTAAATAACTGTGTCAAACAAAATATTCTAAATTTAGATAATAAAAAAATCATCCTAAATCACTGTATGTCAAAATCAATTTTAACCAAATTATGTTTTTAAAATCAATTTCATTCAACAAAAATCTCCATTGTGTGCTCTATTCACATATTTGACGAGGTGAAGACTAAATCTGACGTATCATGGCTGCTGCTCCATAAAGCAAGTATAGCACCATAATAAAACAAAGGCTGAGGCAAAAACTAAAGAAAAAACTAGTTGAGGATGAAATGATACCGTATGAATCAATTTTTTTTGGTCTGTTGGGCTGCTTCAGCATATTGCTCTGCAAGTTTCTTTACTTTCTCACCTTCCTTTATGAGAAAACTCGCATTCTTTGCTTTGCAATGATACTTCATAACCTTCTCAGTTGTTTTTGCAACAGCCCACCTGTATTGGTCAGCCGTGATTACACCACTCTTGCACAGTGGTCTGATGTGCTCCTTGATGTAAGCTTCTACCTGTACAAATTCCAGTAATATTACAGAAATATGAAAATCATAAAGGAAAATATAAAAATGGAAGAAAACATAAATGATAGCACACAGCATTACTTTTTAACAAAAACTAGAGAAATAAGTTATATGGGAAAATTAATTTTATAATACCTTTTTAGTTGTATGATTTACCGAGTCAGTCTGCTTAGCAATGACATCAGATTTCCCTTCCTTCCGTTGGAAACTTTCACCGGCTTCAGATATATTGGAAGACTGGTCGGTGATGGTAGTATCAGAATTTTTTTCCGTGAGATTCTCCTTCCCCTGTTCTGAAGCTTTTATTGCATTATTCAAAGCAAGTTCTTCATCATTATGGTAGTCATTGGCCACGCTTAGAGTTTCTGTCTTGCCATCTCCATGTAATGATCTTGATTCACCAGCTGGAAATTTTTTTATTAGTGGTTCTTTGTCAGGGCCGTATAATAATTCTTCAAATTCTTTGTCAAGTGGCTCAACAGCGCTCTCGAAGGGTAGGAGCTCTGAAGAAAGAGAAGACCTATCCATATGAAATGCATCATTGTGACAATTTCGCGAGCAGGATGCCTCTCCTGGCACTTCATTTCTTTCAGGCCCCTCACAGTCAGCACAATCCAAAGCGATATCTGACTTTTTCAAGTTCATGGTGGAGAAAACAAGTTTCACTTTTGACTCATTTTGCTCTTGTTTTGGTTTTGAAACCTGTGTAACACTAGCACCAATATAATCCTCATCTTCCAAATCATACTCAAAATCACCATAAATATCCAGATCAGGATTCGAATCCAGTTCAAGTATATTATCGGACCCCAACATGTCGCCATTACATGTTTCTCTGTTCTCATGCGGACTGCTAGGTGGGGAGTCAGACAGCAGACCAGCATTTTTCAAGGCCGTTTCAACTGCAGGGTCAGCTGAAAGATCTTCCATATTTGGTTCCGATTGTCGATCATTAAGCATTGCTGATGAGGCTGCTGGAGTTGTATCTGTGGCTACATCGGATTTTGTGTTATTTGTGCGATGCAAGAGCTCCTGCGAACAAAGGTTCAAATACACAAGCTTGCTATTTGATCTGTCAGCAACCTCTTTTTCAATATTAATTGCATCTGCAACAGCTAATTCTGTAATGCCAGTTCTGCGAATCACTGTCAGATTTGTGTTCCTCAATAAGCGCTCTGTCAGGCGGTAAAGCTGTGTCTGCACAAAATAATGAAGTTTAAGAGAGAAGAAATCCAACTATCTGAGACGTATACACAAATAAAGAATCTTGAATTGATCATTTGGAAATACTCCTGCGCCATTACTTAAATAATATTCAACTCCATTAACATGCCAAAAGGGGAACAAGATTAAACTATTCGAAATTTGTATTGGCATGTACCAGTTTTAATTCCAACCCTGAAATCTGGCAACCAGTCAATTATGACTTTTATCTTGGGCAGAATCAACTATTAAAAAAGTTTTAAGATTCTATCACTTTTTCTGGTGATAAACTTTGACTTATATTATATGACCCATAACGGGATATGTGGGAAAACCACTGGCAATCACATGTTTTGTTTAACATTTGAAAACACAAGATAACTAAATGATAAATATTAGTTCTAAAATGAGGAAACAAGAATGACCCTCCTAAGGAATTGGAACATATTTTCTGATCCCAATGTCATTAGGAATCGGTGCCTTCATTAAAAATGCATCAATCTACCGTGTGTAACTTCAAATGGTGGAAACGCAAGGTACTGCATACCTGCCTAACTGATATAGGAATTTTATTGTGTCGAGAAGGTGCCAATACTGGTCTCATATCACTTGGCAGTTGGGCCTACTCACAATAACAGAAAGAAGAAACAGTGAACAGCCATAGCCAATTTCTGATAGCAATATCAAAGGTAAATAAAGCAATTGCAGATAAAACTAGTCAGATGAGATCATTTACATACAAGTAAAGGATAATTTCCTTTAAAAACTGAGTTGTCTTCCTGATTTCCATTTGCTGTGTTTCCTCCGCTGGTTGTGGCTGTTTTCCTCGCAAGGACCTCCAAGGCCCATTTTCTTTTATCATTCTTCATGCAACCAGATTTTTGGCCTAACTCCTTGGTGCCAGTTTTGGAACCAACTGATGAGACTGGCGTCCTTTCTGGTCCATGTACAATCTTTTTGTCTACGTTTTTTTCATTTGAAACAAAACTGATCTTTGATAAGAAATTGTTTACGTCTGTTGCTTTAATAGTATTGTTATCAATGGATAGATTTGGTACTTTCTCTGATGGGTTGTTTTGCTTGGTTTGCTCAGAGTTAGCCACAGTTTTAAGCACAGAGAGAGGTTTTACATCCTCTTTCCGGGGGAAAACAGATGTATCTGCTAAATACAACCTAGAAAGTATAGGATCCTTGGTTTGACATTCAGAAACTTGCTTTGATTCTGTACCATCTGAACCTTTTCTTAGTAAATCAAGAACTGATTTTAAAGTTTCAATCTTTTCAGGCTTTGTAGCTCTCATGCAACGATATTTCCAGAACTCAATTTCACAGTCCCTATCCCATGCACGCTTTCTTCTTCCATTGGAAGTACCAAAAATTTTCTTTGTTAAATTTTCACGGACTTTGCCTTTCTGCAACATTGACTTTTTTGCCTTTATAGCTGCAGGGGATAACTTGTTTACAAGTTCAGTTTTAGGCCCTGTTATAGCAGTCCTAAATGCTTCAAGAAGCTTGGGATCAAAATGGTTATCCTCGAAGTTTATAGAGGATTTGTTACGGACAGCTTCTCTAATTTCTTTCCTTAGATTTTGAACTAACAAGGATGATTCTCTATCCTCGGAATTTCTCTTCATGATCTTTTTAACCCTCAACCCAGCCATATTTCCTTTATTTTCAGATGACTGGTCACAAGCATTAGTACTAGTATGTCCCTTGGAAAGCCTTCGGACTGTCCCTTTAACTATATTCATTATATCTGGTGTAACTGTTGCCTTTGTTGGAGAATCTTTTAAAGCAGGGTGCTTCGGAGCATTTTCTAAAAGATGATCATTGGCTGTGTCATTAGTGTTACTCATTTGGCTGTCAGTAGCTTTACTTTTCTTTGCCACAACTTCATCAGGAAGTTCAGGTTTGGCATCTCCATCCTCAGCCTTTATATAAACTTGCCCATTACTGTCTCATAAATCACAAAATCAAGGGAAAAAGAAAAGAAAAAAAAGGTCAAGGTTTGAACTACTCAGGTGGTAAGCATAAAACAATTAAAACTTTTATGTCAACAGAATATGCATTTAAAGATCATAGACAACTAACGCAGTTTTAATAGTACATGAGTATGAAAAATATCTAGGCTACTGCTCCTATGTCTTCCTGTTTGTGAGTATAAGAATTCATCAAGATTCAAAGTGCTATGGTCCAACCAGCAGCACCACTATTATGATGACATTTTGTAATCGACCACATACTTCCAAAGGTGAGTTAGCTTTTACAGCTGAGTTAGGCCCAGTCCATTTCTAATATTTATGGCATGGTGTCTGTTACCATGATAATCTGTTACCCCATTTTGAATAACATTGAAGATCTAAAGTGTTCCCTCAAAAAAAGATGGGGGAGAGGAGGGGGGTTCTAAATGGCTGTAATTACAACCACATAGCATAGCTGCTTTAGTGGGAATCACATTATCCAGACACTTGAAGATGAGTAACCAAACAACCAGGCCATTTGTTATCATTCACTCCCCCCTAACCAAAAAGGAAACAAAAGCAAGGAGTGGTGAGAAACTGGAAGTAGTTAATATTGGTATGTGTAGAATATAAGTGAGCATTAACGAAAATCTTAATGGTTAAAAGGAAGCATCAATTCCTAAAATCAAGGGTGATTAACTGGGAGCTTGATTCTGGGTGACTGATTTCCCTAATTAGGAGTTGATTGCAAGATGATAGACTGACAACTAAACAGAGTTATATTCGTAACACATCCTTCTAGAATAACCTATCCAATAGGGACACCTTTCATGAGGCGTTAAGAGTGCAAAACACATTTCCCATACCAACTACAATATGGCACATGTCAGACGCTTGCCAAAAAGTTTTTATTGACCCTAGCACTTGATCTGACAACTCTATGGATGGGCATTTTAAGAAAACTAGTATTATAAAAAATATATTTCTTTAACATTCCGAAAAAAGTTACTTCAAAATGTAATATTAAGTATTAAAAAATAATCTCTTAGAATATTCTTGTGACTTACTATCAAAAGCTGCATATACAAGAATATACAAACATTTTTTTTTTATTATTTTAGATCATTTATGTGGCTCATGTATGTGATATAGCATGTCCGTGTCAGTGTTTGCTTCACTGTCCATGTTGGAGTAATACAGTACACTACACACAGGATGACTATGGCACACAACTCATTTTATATGATAAAAGTTTAAATGAATGGTTACCTGAAATCAGCATGCTTTCTCTTTCCACCAGCCACTCTGGCATTGTCCTTACAAGCATTGACTTCAATTTCATCTCCTGAGAATATTTTATTATCAACATTATATGGGTTTAAGAACTGGTTTAAATGCCACAAATACCATCCATAAATGGTTTCCCACAGTCCAAGTGTGGACTGAAATAAAGAAAAAAATTACATATCTAAGAATTGTTGAGTACCTGTCAAAAAACATTTTTCTGAAGTCAAGCATGGGACAACTGTTGCTTGATCTTTCGGTTCACTCTTGTCTGCATCATCAACTATATGCACATTAAGATGATGACAATCAGTCTGATTACAATAGATACTTTTCAGGCTCACATAAAGCTAGTGATATATAGTAATTGGTTTACCAGGTAAATAAGTGCCCACTGACAAACCAAGATCAAGACCCATATCAGATTTAATTCTAGATGGACTAGTTTTGGTAAGGGATTCATCAAGTAACTCGGTTCCATCAAAGCCATTGGGTTCAATCATTGCTCCACTGGCACTTTTCTTTAAATCACTATTGTTTGATAAAGACAATTCCAGTTCTTCTTCCATGATTGGTAATGAATTTGTCCTCAGTTCATCACTTTGCTGATCATTTATGTCAGACATTAAAATACATGATTCAGTCATTGGATCCGCATCAACTTCAAAAGGCAATAGGCTTTTCTCACTTGTTGCTGGAACCCATTTTGCTCTGTCAACCATCGAGACAACAACAGCCGTTTCTCCTGTATCAGCAACAGAGACAGACACTTTTCCTGAAAAGGAATCCTCACCATGACAATCACTGTTACTATTGTCTGCATTACATTCCATGGTTGTCCTCTCCCTTGAATTAGTTGCTCCCTTAGAAACATCATCTGCTACACATCTAAAACAAAACCCTGAATTAGAATACAAAAAGGTTGGAAAGAAGATATCAGATACTGTCAGTAAGGGTTTTGCTAAAGATATCCTTTGTAGGTTCAATTTTGTCAACGGATAAATACATTATTTTCATAATTAATAACATCATAAATAACTTCTAATTTTTGTTTATACTATTAATTATCTACCCATGTTTTCTATCAATCTGATTTATGACAGCTAGAACATATCAAATTCTATATTATTATTTATAAGCTAGTAGCCAGTATGTACATGCATCTTAACAAATACAAACCAGATCGAGCTTTGAGATTAAAGTAAGAGAAAAAGTAATTAGAAGAACGAAAATATTCAACAGAATAACCAGTGAAGTCAATTTACCTGGGGCATAACCATGTACTCTCTGAAGTACTTTCGGTATCAAATCCCACACAGAATGCATGATACCTGTCACAATGAAATTGAAGAAAAAATTATGTGGTACTGTTTATAAAATTCAGTAACAATATATTCATGAATTGATTTCACCACCTACCCATTAAAGAGAGTGACTAAAACACTTACGCAAGCTCTTCTCTACATTATTTACATCACCTCTTTATAAGTTATAATTACAATCATTATCTAGCTTGTACATCATTGATGGTCATTCTTTGATAAGGCATATATATAAACCATGTATGTTCAGGCCTGGCTACACCCTTGATTTCCATCAAATTTCTAATTCACCAATTAGATTTAACTAAGCTTCTATCACTATTTATTATGAATTTATCCATATACATTATGACAAGCTAAGAAACCGCTCAAAATTTCACACCGGGACTAGATATGTAGTCAAACTATAAGAAAAACCCATGTGTCACATCAATTAAAGATAATGTCAGGTATATAAATAAATGGGACCAAGGTAGTTGAATCATGAATTGTTTTGAGTATCAGAGAGCTTAAAATTTTCAATCGGGAATTGTATCGTATCGTGATGAGTAGTAAGATTCATAAACATTAAAAAATGTAACATGTACTTAAATATATAAGATATATAAATTTGCAAAGATACAATTAATAATAAAACAACCTCAGTCAAATAGAGTGGTTGTATCTATGTGTATTTACCACAAAATTTCAGCAACACAGCCTTCAAAAAACAATGCGGTTGCTACATAAGATTCCTTTAACTATGGCTATATGCTACTAAACAAATTTTTTATTATAGCCATCCCAAAAATAAGTGTTGTTGTTGCTATTTGCATAATTACTACAAACAAACTATGGTTGTTGCTTGTATACTAGCAACCTAAAAAAAACCTTCTATTCTAATCATTGATATTTCATCATCTTCATCTTCAAGATCAACATCACTCAAGCCATCCACCACCGCACAACCTCTAGCAACGTCACACCACCACTGCAGGACCTCCAACAACGTCGCACCACCACTGCAGGACCTCCAACAACGTTACACCACCGATGCAAGACCCGACATGAGAATGAGAGGCCCTTACCTCAAGAGAGAATGAGAGACAAGAGACGAGAATGTGAGAAGGAGATATGCGAATGAGAGACAAGTTTTTATCGTGTGAAAAAACAAAGGTAAGAAAATTAGGGTTTTCAAAATGGGTTGGGTGACCCAACTTGGTTTAGTGGTCACTGATGACTCAACGCAATTCGGCTCGCGATTCACACAATTCAAACCTGTATCATGCGATTCGAGTTTTCATATGATTCGTATTGCGAAGGGCTTGAATCGTATCGAATTGTACAATTCATATTGTGAATCGTATGATACTTACTACCATGAACGGGACCCATTCGCACCTTATGAGTTAATTTTGTAAAATTAAGTTAAACTTAAATTATTTTGTGAGATGATATTAGAGTCTATCCTAGATTAATTAAGATGGTCACTCACGGTGTTATTCACATACCAAGCCCAATAGTGTTGAACATGAGGGTATGTTGGAAATCTCATCAATTAAAGATACGCTCAAATTATAGTATGTAAATGACTACAAACCTCACCTTATAATCAAATTTCATAGGATTGAGTTAGCTCTAAACCCACTTTCTAAGAGAAACATTTTTTTCTGCCAAAACACCTTATAGGCGAAGTTTAAACCCAAGGAAAATATGCTATTATAGAACTGACCAATCCAACCCCAACTTCATAGTTCCAAAAGACAATAACCAACTAAAATTTTACTCAATGACATCTTAAACTTATTAACCTAATATGTTTATTTAAGTTTACCATATGTCACATGAATCACATGCTATTGATGTATCGAGATCAGAATCTCCTTCAACAGTAGCCAACCCATTACGAACCTTGCAGTCATCGCCATCCAAGCAAATAACTGCCTACAAAATGATAAAATACATGAGGATTAGTGTTGTGCATTAATTTTGTTAAAAGCACTAGTTGTGTTGAAAATTATGGAACTCCAAACTTGCAAAAACTTGTATTTTAAGCTTGATATGTAGCTCATCAGGATTTGAATGCAAATGGCATGTATTTGAGTGAGTAATAACTATTGTCCATGGCTAATTTCAATATTATTATTTTTGTAGAAAGTAGGAAGAATCTAATTAACATTTTACTTTTCACAATGCAGATTTATTCAAACAAAGAGAAATAGGTTTGACTATAAAAAATGCATGATTTGGATTAGATAATGTATAACCAACAACCTGCTCCAAGATGCAATACTAGAGATCCTATGGTTCTCAATGACATTGAAGAGTGCACTGAGCAATTAGAGGGACAAGTGGACCAAGAATTTATACAAGGAGAAAAACAAAAGTATTACAAAAGGCAACCATCATGTAGTGATTGTTATTTGATCTTCCCATGCTTCCAAGAAAGGTCTAGGTGCAACTTCAGCCTCAACAGGAAGGGGAAAAGACAATTTTCAATTTAGGATTGATGATGAACTGGAATTTGATAGTTCTAAGTATGAGTATGAAGAAACTAAAAAATTACTTAACATTGACAAGTTTATCTCCAAAGGAGGGTAAGAGGAGGGATTTAGCCTATTGGATAACATTGATGTTGGAATTGAGAAAGAACCAGAAAATTAAAAATTTAGGACACTTGTCTTACGTTTGTTGTTATTTTAAAGTCTTGAACTTAAACTTGGTAGTGTTTTGTTGCTTTGATATTATTATTTGAATTTCTAGACATTATCATTAATCATGCGATTGTCTCCATTACTTTTGCATTACAATTATATTTCTGTATTTTTTTATTTATCTAGAGGTTTTATATTTTGGTCTCCAATGCTTCTGCCATAACCTGTTTTGACTTCCAATAAGGAGTTGAGTGAACTGTGATGGAGTGAGAGCTGCTGAGATGTCAGCTCTTAGGGGTGGTGTTGTGATAGGAACTTGGGTATTATGGAGTGCTTAAATCACACATTTAGTATGGAATGCTAGATGGAGTATTTAAGTGTTTGGTTCTCATCCCTTAATAACTAGATTCTGAGGGTGAGTTCTCCAAGTGTCTGTTGTGTACTTATCATTGAATAGTGTCATGCAATCCATGTAGCTTACCTAACCTAGTAGGAAAAAGGCTTTTGTTGTAGTTAAGGTTAGCTATAAGGCCAATGTATATACTGAAACAAACCACAGGTAACACAGTGAGTGCTAAGGATATAAATACCATAATTTATATGTACAATATGACTCTAGATAAAGTAGTGACATTTATATAAAACTAGAAATCAACTTAAAACAAGAATAAAAAGATCTTTGCATGGAGGATAAGTGCTCATGCAAAAAATACAAGAAAAACTAGAAGCAAGGTTGCCATTAATATTAATTAACCAGAGGTCAAGATTTGTTGCACGTAATTCTAAAATTATATTATATCGAAAACAATTACATTTTCATCGATGTAGTATGAGGGAAATTGCAGTGTGTTATTCTTCCCTTCAATGGACCAATCATCATCATCTCTGCAATCATGAAGAAAAACAGTGAAAATATTATATAACTTTTTTTAAAGTGGAAACATGATAAACATGTAAAGTATTTACTCAAAATTGAGTAATCAAACACAAGTATTTAGTCAATATTTAGTACTGAAACTGTTAAGTGTTTCCTTAAAATTCAGATATAATGATGCATGCCTAGAATTATGCAAAATTCACGACTTTCAACTAGAAATCCAATTTAGAAAATCCTAGGATTATGCATCTGGATATAAATAAACAATGAATAAGACTGTTAATCAGATGCATAACGGATGGAAACTTACCTAAGGAGTGAATCATCCTCAACTTTGTTGTTTCCAACGGTATCATATACCTTCACAATCATGAGTTTCGCATGTTTAGCCACACACACCAAATTTTAATTGTATCTTCAAGGTATTATATGCATTAAAAACATAGATTTTCGTAATAATATTAATCAAAGCAACAAAGTACACGGTCTAGAAGAGAATTAATAAGGTGGGCAAATTCAATTGTAACCTGAAGAGTTATACTAAAGCAATGAAGAAAAAGCAGCATTCCTCAATTTTATATCACTCACTGGAACACAAGTGATTAACTGAAACTCATTCTGGCAAAGTGGGCAAAGATTAGTGATGGTAGCCCAGTTGTCAATGCATACAAAGCAGAACCTGTGAATCAAATAAACCAAGCTAAAACTTCAGATTAAAATTTCAATATAAATACTGAGAAATTAAGGGGAAAAAACATTTAATGGGACTAAGTGGAGGTAAAGAATAAAAATTTAACATAACAAAATTATTGTGAAAACAAATAGATGCTACCTACAGGCATGAAAACAATCCCTTTAACCTTGTGCATCCATCCAGAAAATTTTTGTTCCCCAAGGTCATATGACACATTTCAATATAAGGAAAAATTGCACTGAGTAAATTGGAGGGGCTAAAGATGCACCAGTAGCCTTTGTCTTTACTAAGATAGTATTACAAATAAATAATACATGAAGAAAAGAAGCTGAAGTTTACACTAATAAAAAATTATCACAAAAAGAGTAAGATGATAAGGTAGAAAAACAATACATTCTATAAGATAGTACAGAAAGAATGTATGGGCATCTAAGAAATCCTCATATTACAATACCACATTTATAACTTTCCCACCAAAGCAAAAGGCAAGCATAGCAAAACAAAAACAATTTTGGTGAGTGAGTATAAACAATTTAACCTAACCAAATTAGTTACTAGGCTCAGATCCTAAAAAATAACTAGGCCTGAATAAAATTGAACTGCACATATAATTCATAATTCTATTGAACAGAACCAAATTAGTTAGGTTTCATGATCATAAGAATTACACCAACAGTGACTTATCCTTTGAGTCACCAAAGGTGACATGTTATTTCCATCTTCTCACCTTATCTATTTGATTTTTACTTTACTCTTTATTTCTTGTTTTTCCAAACCATGGCCAAGAGCTCCATCTATGTTTTATGGTAAGTTATTGGTTATGAATTGATAGATCCTCCTACGGAAGATCTCATTAATTGATTGCATAGGACTAACAAGGTATATTTGCCCATGTATAAAGAATACCAAGGGAGGCGTTGATGAGAAGAGTAGGCTGCGTGGCTTTTAACCCAATGAAGAGGAGAGGGAGGCTAAGAAGGAAATTTGAGGAATTGGTCAAGATAGTCTTTAAGTGATTAGAATAACGGCATGCGATCCATGTAGCTAATTTCACCTCAAGAGATAAGGCATTGTTGTCGTATATAAAGTGGCATAGACCTCAAAAAATAACCACACAATCATAGAGAGAGATGTGCATTTCTGTTGCATAATACAATGGAACAACACCAAGAAAGAAACATTGGAATGAGTAGGCATAACAATGAAGTTACTTTGCCGACTTCACTTCATGAACTACCTTTTTCCCAAACTACTTGTTCCATTCAAAGACTCTATCTTTATTAGTCCTCTTTAGGCTTTCCGTAACATAATTGCACAACCCTTTAGTTGCAGGTGTAGCATTCCCACACTCAGATGTAACCATTAATGTAGTTCTAACAAGTGTAATATGACTTGGTTCATGCACCGAATCAACAAATCCAACTTAGGTTTTTGAAATATTTTAAAAAGTACGGTAATTTAAGGTTCGGTTAAGCCCTGATCACCACTTAATTTAGTTATTTGCACTTTTTGGAACTTCCCCAAAAATAATCAAGTTTTCAGATAAAAATACAATAATTGAACATCTCAACATTTCCGTAAATAACCCCCATAATACACCTAAATCTCTCATAAATGAAGTATGTAATGAAACAACACGCTTTACTTGGGATGAAAACTATCTTATGGAAGGCTCGTTCATACTGCTCCGCGTTTACCAGTCACCATCACTAAAAAGTTCATTTACATTGAAATAAAGCGTGGTATATTCATCTACTAAGAGCAGGAATTGTAATTCTTAAAACCAAAGAGGAAGGCAGAGTAAGCATCTCTTAGAGCAGAAGATTGTAAGTTATCCTTTTATCATTCTTAGCAAAACAAACTACCAAGCGGGAAAAAGCTTTTGATGTTATTATAAATAATATTAGATTCAGCTTCACAATTTAATCAAAAACCAGTCCAACAATGACTTGCACCCATTAGCATGAATATTTGGATAATTTCTGAGTTATATTTTCTGTAAAGCTCTCAATAAGTTGAATCAAGAGCAATGTACTATTAGACTTTTACCAGTACATCATCAATTACTATTTTTTCCCTATAAGTCATTCTCCTATATCTTCACCATGCACAATGAATAATGAAACCTACTTCTGTAAAGTCTGCAGATAAGGCGCAAGGCACAATCCATAAAACAAATTGACACTATCAAACCAACGAGATTAAGATACGACAATATATTTTAAATACATACCAGTGCTGACAGCAATCCAGAACTCCCCTGTCAATAACTACATCCATACATATTCCACATCTTTCCCCTTCAATAGCTACATCATCCTGTTCATTAAGAAATACCGAGTGTTCCGGTGAAAGAAATACCGTAAGAAACCAACCAGTTGCTATACACGACTCTATCTTAAGCAAACATGTGAATCATCAAACAACATAAACGAAATTAAATTTTAAGATAACTTGAGATTACCAAAACCACAAAACAAGCGTAAGCAAGGGTTTAAGCAATACTTCATATAAAAAGCGAAAACCTACAACAATACAGTAACTACAGGTGGAAGCGAAAATCGACAAGCTTACATTATCGTTGGCATCAAAAGCATCGTGTGTGAGTGCGAGCATATCATTGGTCACGAAATCCGCCTCCATTGAGAAGCTGATTCGAAGACAGAAAATATTACACCGTGAGCTCGGCGCCAATTAGAGATACGGCCACGAGACTTTGGCACCAAACTTCGGCACAATTCAATTTGTGAAAGTTGCAGGACCTTGAAGAAGCGCCAACAGGATATAGACACGGAAATTGAAGGCGTAAAAGGAAAAAGAATGCGATGAGAAGAACTAATCACACGATAAGATAGTAGGGTGCTAAAGCGTCAAATGACTTAATCAATTGCCCGTGAAATTATCGACTAATGGAATCGGGCGAAGAGAAACCGCGGTATGTAACTTAGTCCGGGTTCAATTCATCCGATCTGGCTCCGAAACGTTTTGCGTTGAAAATTAAAAACCTCGATACGTTGTCGACGACGTCTTTGACATCACGTGCGCAACGTGAGTGAGGAATTAGCGCTCTCAGCGTCGCGGATTTTTTTTCCACTCATGGGCCATTGATAATTATGGTTATACTTTTTCTTCTTGCACCCCAATCATTACTAACTATCCTATTCCAATGGAAAAAACTAAAATACCCTCTTCCATTCGAACTGCACCACTCACCATTGTCGTTTTCATTGCCAATGGTGGAGAGAGAATGCATTGCGAAAAAAACACTCACTCTAAAAGTATTAAATGTTTCAAAAAGATTGTTCAAGAAAACAATATATTTCATATGTTCTCAAAAGTTCATTCCAAAAATTATATTTCTAATAATATGTTTTAAGAATGACGTTCCAAAAGTTCTACAAAATCTAAAATAGATAATTCGATAATTAATTTTTATGAAAGTTAAAATGATAATTTTGAAAAGTCAATCAATGAGAAAAAAAAACACTTAAGCGAGTGAGTGCACCTTTTGAAGAAAAATAAGGTAGCCAAAATAATTCGGCTCCATTTGGCACAAGTTAAAAAATCAAAACAATTTGTTCCGAGTTAAAGTTTGACATAATTCGACATGAATTAAAGTTTGAACCTATTCAGCACAGTTGAAGCTTGAATTAATTTGATCGAGATTAAAAGTTGAGTCGATTTAACTTGGATCAAAAGTCAAGTCGATTTGCAAGTTAAAGATTGCGGTCTAAGCCAAATATTGATCCAATTCGAATTGGATTGAAGGTCAAATCAATTTGGTCTGAGTCGAAGGTCGAGTGATTTGTCCTACCTCGAAGGTCAGGCCAATTTGGTCTAAGTTGAAGACCGAGATATATTCGTTAAGTCAGAGATGTCTTAATGAATCTGTCTTAATTGAAGGTTGTGACTAGTCAACTTGGATCGAAAATCCTAATGAGTTGTCTTAGACCAAAGGTTCAGCAAATTCGGCCCTGGGCAAAGGTCAAAATATGTTCATTGGATTGAAAGTTGTGATGAGTCAGACCAAGTTAAAAATTGTGATGAGTTGGCCTAAACTGAAGATCTTGCTAGCACTTGATAAAATAAATCAGCTAAAGTCATAAGTCATGATGGCTAAGCCCGAATCGAAAGTTAAGAATACACTCGGATTGAAAATCAAGTTATTATTACAAGTCAAAAGTTGAGACAAGTTATCTCGAGTCTAGGGTCAGAACAAGTTGATTTAAGTTAAATATTGAGATGACTCGTCCCAATCACACATTCAAGACCACTTGAGATGAATCTGTCTGAATTGGAAGTCAAACTAAGTCAACTTAGATTAAATATTTTTAAAATAAAATTTTATCTTAAAATAAAAGTTAAATTATTTTTTCCAAAAAGATTAAAATCTAAAATATTTTAATTACTTCATTAAAAAAATTATTTAAAGAATACATATGGTAAGTTATTTTAAATATCTTGAAATTGTTAAAACTTTTATCCAAACACAGAAAAAAAAATTATTATATGATTAGATACAAAAAGTAGTCATGACTATTAAGAAGCAAAGTCCTCATTAACAGTCACATGACCAATAATCATGTACGATGAGTAAAAATTGATTGTACATGCAATTTGTTATGATATGCATCCATTCGTCAATGAACAATAACTAATGGACCAATTATGCTAAAAAATTAATAATTGAATTAACGTATAAGAAAAAACTAAAGCTAAAAAAATAAAATGCAAGTACAACAATTCCTTTATTTGATTAATTGATGTGTAAGAGAATCGTCAAATTGACGATACAAGTACATTAAGATAAGACAACTAATCTTTCAAACATTTCATCTAGCCTCTGTTCGCTTGAAGGTGAAACACTGTTTATGAAGAAAAGAGAGCGATGATTTGTGAGGTACAAGCTGTTCGTTTGCGCTGATTTGTAAGCGAAGAAAAGCGATCATTTGCGGGATGAAGCTCTTTTTTTTATCTCGCTATCAAGAGGAGATTTACGCTGATTTGTTCACAAATGACATATGTGCCCTCTAAACTGTCTGCACATTATTCTCTGTCCACGTCTCTCTTCCTCGTCCTGGTGCTGCCAAATCTGCCGTCGCGATGTTGTTGTTTCTCGCCACAATTTTTGCCAACAAATCGACCTCCTGGAGCTTAGCCGCCATCTCGCCATCATCTACCAGAGTCACCACAGCAGCCTCGTTAAGCTCTTCTCGGTGCCTCTGTCTCCGACAGCGTCACTTTCTCGTTTACGAATTTTTTCCCGACGCCAGCCTCGCCCATTGTCTCCGTAACCGCCGGAACTCTAGCTACATCGATCTCATCCGTAACCCCAGCAGTGATGCAGCAACCTGAGAGTGCATCCAGCGATTGGAGTGGAAGGAGTTGGTTGTACTAGAGACAGAATCGCCGTTTTCGTGGTGGACCTCCACTTGCGGCAGGGAGGCGGGAGGAGCACCACCGCGTGTTTGAGAAGATGATGAACAGTGCCAGTCTCAGCCATAACCAGTTACAGCCTTTGGTTTATCGGTTACAGTGGTGTGAAGGAATGTGAGCATTTCTGTAATCGGTTACGTCTACGTGGTAACCGATTACAGAACTTCGTTGTTTTGGTTACTTGGAGGGGTATTACGTTGACACTGAAAGCCTGTTTCGACGACGCGTTTTTCCCCATTTTCAACCACAAGATACCAAGTACGCAAGGGAGCAGCATCGCCGGCGGACGCGATTCCGGCGCGGCAGTCCTCCGGTTCCCTATCACTGGAGACGATCTTCACCGGAGCGAGCACGATCTGTTACAGGTTCTGCTGTCGGATTCGTCGTCTTCGTCGGAGACGGATGAATTGGAGGGAGTCCCGGCAGCTACTTACTGCATGTGGACCGGGTTTCGGGCTGGGTGTGTGGGGTTTGTAGGCGGGGAGGGGGAGGGGAGGGAGTTCTGGGTGGTGGGAGGGTACGGCGATTGAGGAATATTTTTCTGGTGAATGAGTATTACAGAGATGCGGATGCAGGTGGTGAGTATTACAGAGATGCGGATGCAGTGGTGATGGAAGTTGGGGGAGGGGGGGGTGGGGGGGTAGCGGGAGGTTGGGGATGTGTGGAGGGATAAATTTTCTTGAGTAGTGAAGTTGAAGGGAGGGGGGGGGGGGGGGGGGGCGGCGGCAGGAGGTTGGGGATGTGTGGGGGGATAAATTTTCTTTCTTAATTATAGGTTTTTAATTCAAATTTTATGGGGATAAATCTTATTTTTTAAAAATTCAAATAAAAATAATAAAATACTCTTTATATTACAAAGTTACTTTAAGAAATATTTTTTGATTCTATTTATTTGGACAGAAATAAATTATTATAAATATAGAAGTTAAGTTATTTTTATGAAAAAAAAGAAACATTTTATTATAAAAACAAAACAAAAAAATATGTTACAAACAAATACTACATTTAAAAATAAATTTATTTTACTACATTATAATTTTTAAAATTTAATTTTAAAAATTATTTATAATTTTTTTCTCTTTATAAACATTTTTACAATTAAATATAACATTAATAAATAACATTTTATATTACTTTTATAACTAGGGACATTTTGGTAATCTTTAATTTTTACCAATCAAACTAATTTTTTAAATCTATCATATCAATCAAATCCTACACTAATTCTCACAAACTTTACTTCCAAATCCACTCTCAATTAACCACAAATCCACTCAAAAAAACAACAAAAATATTATCCTCAAATCCATTCAAATCATCTCCCCAAATCATCTTCCGCAAATTCTTTCAAAAGAACACACCCCTACGTGTTCCTTTTGTTTGGAACATTTTGTGTGATTATAATAGGAGTTTTACATTCTCACGTAGTAATACTCATTTGTTCATCTCTAGTTAATGATAATAACATTCCGTGATCTTTGTTGGTAAATGTGTACTTTCACTGTTTAAGTATTCTGATTTAGTTAAAGCCTAATTAATAATATTTCTTACTTTAATATTTTTGTTGAAAAATGATATATTCTTTTTAAGTGTAATTTTGATTCTGACTTAGTTATGCAAAGTATTTATAATAGAGATTTATCATATATTATAATGCGAGAATTTTACACACATATACTTTTATTCCGTCAGGCATAATTTCTCATGCCAATTATTAGAATAACAACCACAAAGGGGTTGATTTGTATTTTCTATAATTTTTTTTTTCTTTTTGAAGACATTTTTAAACTGTAAGATTCTTCACAGCAAGAAGCATTCTTTAACACCACCAGTGCATTTTTTTATTTGTTTCTCTAATCAACATTTTCAGGTATTTTTTAGTAGCTACTTTAACTTTTACGCTTAAGCAAAACATTTTTAAAAAATAATGATACTTTTTCATAAGTCTTGTTTCAAATACATAAGTATTGTTTTAGTCTTGTTTGTGAATATTTATATATACGTGCATGCCACTTTCAAATAGGAGTGGTTGGGAGATATAGTAAAATATATTAAATGACATGTAATATATTTCAATTGTAGTTTATAAAGTATATATGACTTTGTATATAAGTGATTGACTAGTAATAGTTATATAATACTATAAATATGATATTAAATTCATAGTCATAAAGACATACAAGAGATTGTATTTTGTTGTTAAACATAAAAAAATATAAAAAAAGGTTTATTTTGCAAACATTTTTTTTTCTAACAAACAAGTAAAATTTTTTTTCGTTTAATCCATATAATACCAATGCAAATGACAAGTGATTCAATTTAATATGAAATAACGTGCCTATCAAGCCCATTTACGAATAAACTATAAAGTGTAACTTTGAATATGATAAACATAATAACATATAAAATCAAATGTCGAATGTACGAACATCAATTAAAAGGAAGAAGAAGGACACGATCGTGCGAATGAAGCTGTCCTGGGTATACCTGTGAATATTTCTGTACTTTTGAAGGATATAATATAACCATCTTCTTCTGGTTTCTGTAAGTCGCTTTTATTCCATGTAATGTTCCATGTTTTTTATTCTCTTCTCTCTTTAAACTCTAAGATGTTTGCTTCCATATCTGAGGACTGTTACAACCAAATAACAAAGATTTACTGCTTTTGTTGACATTTTTTTTCTTTGTTTCGGATAATTATTCACTGTTAAAGAAGTTCGATTCAATGATAAGTCAGATTTTTTCTAAGTCTTAAATTGAATTGAGATACTCGCTAACATTCTGACTTCATTGTATCTTTGCCGAACCATTGATGGTGAAGATCCTGTAATAGTATTTATGCTCTGAACTGCAGCTTTAATTAGATTGCATATACTCATACATATAGATTCCTTAAACTTTTATAATTTTCTCAGATTGTTTTGCAAAGTTTGCATAGAAAATTATCAACGTGCATCCTCATTTTTGTGGTATAGATGGGAAAAGCAACATAAAAGGACAAAATAAAGAGTGGAAAATGATAGATAAAGTGAAAGGAATTGAAGAGAGAAATAAAATAATAAATATAGCAGAAAATGGATGTATGAGAATAACTCGTTTTGTAATACAATAAGGGTAAACAATGTTTGAACTTGAAATCTTTGGTAAATTACACAAACTCCCACTAGAGTTTGCATCAATTGGGTGAAAGAGACTTAATAATGACACATTAGCAGAGTCTTCTAGAGATTGATCATGAACTTAAACATTTTTCTCTTTGATGTTTAACAGTGCTGTCTCTGACATAATTACGTCCTATAATCCTTAAACTGAAATTATGTCAATGACTATGAGCTGCTTTTGCTTGAAGAAAGCTAGACCAAAGACTAAGCTAGAACTATCCACCGTTCTTGCTTCGGAAACATCCTGTAAGTAGAAAAAACTTCATTCACACGCTATTTCTTGGATTTTTCATGAAATGAACCATGACTTCCCTATCATTATCAATCTGGCCATTGCCTTTGTGTTGTTGTTTTTGGAATGCCACTTATCAATAGACCAAACTAGCACATAGGATTCCATTTGAGGTTTTAGTACTAAAGTTGTCACAACATTCTCATTCCAAATCGAAAACTTGTAGGTGACAGACCATAATTTTGGCATCATGTGTTATGCCAAACGTTTGTGGGGATCATGTTGGTTTTCGTATAACTTAACTCTCAGATGTCCTTTACCCTTTGACAGTTACTGTGAATGAGATTGAGGCTTTGCTTTGCTCGTTTAAGAAACTAAGTAGTGCAATTGTTGATGATGACTTCCTTCACAAGGTATTTCCATTTAAGCTTGTACTAGTGATAATGATTCCATTTACCCATGACCCTTCTATATTGCTGAATTGTCATCATAATTTTCTAAGCATTTTGATGGAACGAAAGTTAAAGGTCTTAAATTCTTTAAAATTTTTATCTGCAGGAGGAGTTCCATCTTGCACTTTTTAATAATGATAGCAAGCAGAATCTATTTGCAGATAGGGTGCGTCCTTGTACATTTTTTCCTTTATTTTCTTACATCCTGTAAAGTGCACCATGCATCCAAGAAAAAATGTGAATAGTACCAGAAAGTTACTTCACCAAATTGTACTATTATGTTATGCTTAGTGTTGCTTACAGTGTGAGAAATTTTATTCCTCCAACTAGGAGTAAGATAAAAGAGAAGAAAGAGGTTACATAAACAAGATGAGTAATGTGATAACAAAAAAGGTGATTATAAAAATGTTGTAACTTCTGATTATATTAATTATTTTTTACAAAATGTTTATACAATTATAATGATGGATAAAGATATTAACGAGCTTTTGAATGGATCACCAAATATCTGAAAATTTAATCAGTGTATCAAAGTAACCACTGAATGCTTGTAATTCTGTGTATATTAAATGAAGACGAGACTCCAAAAAATCAATGCTGAAGATGTATGATTTTTGTCGGCAAAATGCAGGTATTTGATATGTTTGACATCAAGCGTGATGGAGTAATTAGCTTTGGGGAGTTTGTTCGCTCGCTGAGTATCTTTCATCCAAATGCCTCTGAAGAGAAGAAAATTGAATGTAGGACATCATTTGTTTGTTACATAAATCAAAAATCAAACGTTGTTTGTCTGTTATGCTTTTTTTGGTTATGCAAATTGAGCTTGATTGTGCCGATTTTTCTTTCTGGCAGTTGCATTTAGATTGTTTGACCTTACACAGAGTGGATACATTGAGCATCACGAGGTGAGTTACTACTCTAGCATTCTGTGTGGTCTTTCATTCGTTTACATTTTCACCTCTAACCACTTTTATAGTTTATGTTTCGTTCTTATTATTCATGAATTCCCTTCTGTCCTTAATGGTGCACTCAAGTTGAAGGAAATGGTGTTGGCTGCTCTCACTGAATCAGATGTTACAGTTCCCGATGATGTTGTTGAAGCAATTGTGTACAGGGTTGTGAACCAAGCACGAATCTGTTCTTCAATTTCTCCATTTTTTTCCCAATCCGCTATTCAAATTCTTTTCCCTTATTGGTTATTTTCTTCTTCACGTAATGTTTCAGACAATGCTGGAGGTTGATTCAAAAGGAGATGGTAAGATAGATAACGAAGAGTGGAGAGATTACGTGACACAAAATCCTTCTCTTCTGAAGATCATGACTCTACCCTTTCTAAAGTTAGTCACTTTTCCGCTTCTTCTTTTTTTCACTTTGGGACAATTTACCACTCAAATTACTAATTTGATGCAAGTTTTACAAAAAATTAAAATTTAAGATAAATCATGTGAAATTGACACGAGAAGAAGTTATATAACACGTATTGAAATTGTGTCATTGATATGACTTATTTCAAATTGTAATAACTTGCATCACAATGATAATTTCAGTGTTAAATTACTTTAGAAAAAAAAAAACAAAAACTTACTTATCTGCGCAGTGAAACTTTAGCACTCATTCTTTTAGTGTACAAGTCTATTTATAAAATCATACCTGGACGATTCTGTTTATCAGGGATATAACCCTCGCATTTCCCAGCTTTATTTTGAACACTGAGATGGAAGACTAGCTATACTAGGCAGCCACACTTGCTCCTTGAATACATTGTATAATATGTTGAAAACACCAACCCGTCCCGTGTTCACTGCTTCAAAGACAGAAAAATTATATAGTACTAGGAAAGATTTTCATACTGATATCGAGAAACACTCTCAGTGTGGCCAAAAAACAATTGTATCAAAATCCCTATACTAATTTTTGGATATTGTTTTAGTTATTGATAAAAGAAAGAAAAATTTAGTGAGGTACGTTTAATTCGTTAATAAAAACTATCATGATTTGGTAGAATGCAGTATATTTAAACTACAGAGTAAATCTAAAAGAGTGTATTAGGAGGTGATTCTGCTTGGGAAGTGCAGAAATATGAATATGAGTAGAGGTCGATTGATTTGGAGGCCAAAATAAGAGCAAATTTCAAGATTTTGACGATAAAATATTGGCTGGTTATAGTGTTCCTCATAAGAAAGATTTTGTAGATTCTCGAACAAAAAGAATAAACTTTCTATGCGTCTGCGGAGAATGCTTGTTTTGGAACATGAGAATTGAATTAGATTCGCGCTTTATTACTCAGTTGGGTGGCACAGACGAACATGAGGACGCATCATTTTTTATGGTCATCGATTTTCATGTGCATCGAACAGATGGAGAATACAGATCCACTTAGGTGAGATACTACACTATTGCCACACCGTCCACGCCACCCATATTTGTAAAGATGAACTATACCGAATTGCAAACTTTCGCCAAAAAGAAAAGCAAACAGCCATCTATCGTTCTTTACTTCCACTCTCTTTTCTGCAAAGAATTTAACCAAACATTTGGTGTGCAGAGGAAAAAGAGAAAAGACGAAATAAAGTTAAGACAAAAAGTAAATGGGTTTGGCAGGATATTAACCAAAAAACTTCAAATACATTGTTAGTCAGTCTTCTAAATATATACGCAAAGGCATTTCCAATTACATCAGTCAACCTAATCATATTTTAATTGATGTTAATGAGATTATTTTTAGGATAAAGTCTATCAAAGGTTTTAACCTTCTCTCTAATAATATTAATAAACATTACTTTTAGTTAATGTATGTTATAACTATTTTAATTTGCATCAATTAAGGTTGTCAAGATTTTTTTTACCAATGTTGACTAAAAGGCATTTCTAATTACATAAGTCAACGTAATCGTAGTCAAAATTGGCCAAAAGTTTCTCCATTTGATAGTAGAAAAAATAATTTTTTTTGACCAACTTTAGTCTAAAATTAATACTAGTGACGTTAGTTCAAAATTAGTCATTGCAAATATTCTCAAAATAATAAACACAACAAATATCGACAAAAAGAATAGTTAACATTTGTTATAAACTAGTGATATCAACATTGATAAAAAAAATTCTGACTTACTCGAATGATATATAATATTATTCCACACTAATGGAAAAAAAATTTAGTTATGTCAATAAAAAAATACTATGAACATTGGTTGAAAAAAATCTTTCTGACTTAAGTCTAAAAATTGTTTCATTACTGTGAATAAAGAAACTCCACCATTGGTTGAAAAACAACTTGTCAATATTGATAAAAGAAAGCCATGGCCTATGTTAGTAAGTTTTTTAAAAAATCTGCTATTATAAAAATGATCAATAAATAATTAATTAAAATTGACATCAACTAAAGATAATATTAATCTATGTCAACCAGAAATAAATGTATTTAAAGTGAAAAAAGAAAAATACAGTGCATGTTGATAAAGAAAATTTTAATTAATGTCGAATGAAAAATAACACTAACCTATGTCAACCAAAAAAATAATATTAATGATGTCGTTAAAAACAACCTTAATTAATTTTATTTTAAAAGAAACTTTCTCCAACATTAGTTGATAAAATATATCAAGTAGATGACCCGCAATATTGAGCCAATAAAATTTTGGGAAGAGAAAATATCATATTATTTATATTTTTAAAATAGAATATAAATTTGTCTAGTTTAAAGTGATATCTTTATAAAATTTTAAATATTTTTAAAAATATACTTTTTTATTATAAAACACTTCAAATGTAAATTTCTCGTCGCAACTAAAATATCATTTAATTCTTATAATTGTCGCAACTTAATCTTAAAGTATTACTTATTCCTTTTTTTTAAAGTAACTCTTAAACCTTGTAGCTTTATTTTTAACGAATATTTGCTAACTCTATCAAGGTATAATTAACGTGTATTTTGCGAAAAAAGAAATGATAGTCCTTAACTTTTTCTATTTATTACTAAAACAAAAATATTCCTATTGTTCCCTGCATATTAGAACATATTTATAGTACGATGCAGTGCAATATCAAATTCTCGTTCCCTACCAGAGTATAGAACACAGAAAAAAGTGCAATTGATGGGGTGTTGTTGCTCCAAAGAGCGACTTCATCTTCAAGATCCAGCACTTCTTGCTTCCCAAACCTATTGTAAGCATTCTTTCTAATTTTGTAATCCCTTTTGTATTATGAGATTTCGTGTTCAACTTTCATTAATCAATTTCTTATTCCTCTGGGTATATTCGTGCAGTTAAAATTTCTGAAATTGAAGCATTGCATGTTCTGTTCAAGAAATTAAGCAGCTCGATGGTGGACGACGGGGTTATCAGCAAAGTAATTAAATTAAGCTCTTAAGTTCGGGCCCAAAACACTAAATAAACGCCGCATACCTCTTGTTTGAATATATTCTGCTTCGAGCAATTTAAGGAGCTTGTTTCATATACTTAGTATATATTTCAAATAATCAAAGGAATTGTTGTTCACAATCGCTCGAAATTTCAGGAAACTGGTGTAATTTACCTTTATTCTACTATATTTGGCATTGTGCCACTTAATTAACAAAGGAGTTGTATATCTTGAATTTTATGCAGGAAGAGTTTCAGCTTGGAATACTTGGAAGCAGCAAGAAACGAAGCTTATTTACTGACAGGGTCAGTTTCTTCTTATTTAACTTTTATCAATTTACTGTGATAATAAAATGGTGGCCACTGACCTGTGCTACAATCTTTTTGAGTTTCTTTTGCAATGAGTCAGTGATAATAATAAATATGTTCACAGTTATTTCAATTATTTGACTCCAAAAGAGATGGGGTGATAGAATTTGGAGTGTTCATTCGAGGTCTAAGTGTCTTCCACCCAGCAGCACCACAAGCACAAAAAGCAGATTGTAAGAATTCCTCTGGAAAGTGTGAGTCTGCATGCTTTACTGTATTTATGCTGAAGCCTTGGTGTCTATTGTGGCAGTTTCATTTCGACTCTATGATATATGTCAAAAAGGCTTTATTGAACGCGAGGAGGTAAACAAAATATCGAGATGTTTAAGAATAAATTGCATATAACGCATGGCATAAACTATAGAAGTAACTCTGATGAACATTTAAAACCCGGTAGAGTGATTATATTTTTCAAAATATGAAGGTAAAAGAGATGATATGTGCACTACTGAGTGAGTCAGATCTGGTTCTGTCTAATGACATAATTGAAGTCGTACTTGATAAGGTATCA
The DNA here is from genome assembly GCF_016808095.1 of Vigna angularis. Classification (NCBI taxonomy): domain Eukaryota; kingdom Viridiplantae; phylum Streptophyta; class Magnoliopsida; order Fabales; family Fabaceae; genus Vigna; species Vigna angularis. The sequence goes on along the minus strand of NC_068970.1, from coordinate 62,252,497 downwards.
GCACTTTCCTTTTTCATCGTTAAATTATTGTTTGGGGATTAATTAATTATTGTTTTATAAAACATGTAATTAAATATGTACTTTACCCCACTTGCATTGTTCCACAGACCTTCGAAGAAGCAGACTCAAAAGGAGATGGAAGGATTGATCCAGAGGAGTGGCAAGAATTTGTTGGTCGAAAGCCATCCTTATTGAGGAATATGACTATTCCTTATCTGAAGTAATATGCTCTTTTCCCTTTCATAGCTTTTGATGCTTATATAATACATGTTGTGGATACAGTTCTTTTTCTTGTTGTTACCCACCAATATAAACAGACAAATTATCAGCAGCTTATTGCACTTGCACAACCTTTTTTCTAAATAGACTTCCATGAATGCAAAATCCTTTGCCTCCTGACATAAAAACGATTTCATTTTCAACGACCAATCGATTCCCCAATGGATGGACAATTTTAGTTCACTTTAATGTTAATTCCTTGTAGGCTTCGACCTATGTAACCTAGCTTGAAAAGTTAATGTTAATTCCTCCACAATTTTAGTTTGGTTATGCTATATTTTTAACCCCCGTGCCAAATTCAATTTTTAAAAAAATAACATTTTTTCGAAACAATTTTTTAATTTGACGTTCATCACAAGTTAATACTATAATATTGTATATATAAAAAAAAATTGAAGCTATATTTTCATATTTATACATCAATATAATATTCAATTTGATATTTCTGTAATCAAATTTTATTAGATGGCATGCAAATATCTAACCATGAAATGTCAAAGTGTCATGCATAGTAATAGTAATAGTAAATGTTGAGATTTGTAATATTATTATTTTTTTAAAATTAAATGAGATACATACTATAACTTCTAATTATAAGTGGAATGTAAAAGATATATATGCTCAAAATGTATTAAAATCAAACAATCTATAATTTACATGAACTTTTTGAGCTTAATTTTAAACTATTATTGTTTACATATTTTTACAATGTCAACATACTAAAAATAATCTTAAATATGACTTTTTAAAGTAATAATCACAAAATCTAGCAATTCTACCATGCAGCTAAAGGAATTTTTTTTTAATGTTCTTCTTTATCATCCACTTCCTTTGTTACTACAAGGCTAAAAATAAGCTTGGTTATTGAAAAGATGTCATGAATATGATATTATAATTGTTCTAGAAAAACATCAGAACTTCCTTCTGTTCCTGGAGATTATCCAAATTAGTTATAAACAGTAGTTACTTATCATTGCAGGGATCTTAATACACAGTTTCCTAGCTTTAAACAAACATCAGGCATTGAAGACTATACAAGCAGCTCCTCCCCTGAGAAAAACAGCAGTAGCTCCTTAGAAGGAGAATCTCCACAGTGTGAACATCAATATTACGCAACTAAAAGAGATAATCTTTGAATAATACATATACTATTCCTCTTATTTGCAATTTAAGCTTCAATTTCTTTCAAATGTTGCCCTAAGCAGATACATATATAACACACTGTCTTCTAATGTGAGTTTAGAAGTTGTTCTGTACTTGCAGCCTGGGCTACAAGCTACATGGGTTCCCCGATCAACCAACCAAAAGGAATGACACTTTTGTCCATTTTTGGTAGACAAAAACACCTAGTCATGCAATGTTGGCTGTTGCTTTCTGCACCCTGTCATATTTCTTCCAACACCATATCACTCCGGAATCTGGAAATATTTTTCTGAAAACAATCACTCCTTTTATTAGGAAAAAAAATTCTTCCTGAAGCTTTTTGATGAGGTGGACGAAGAAATTTGATGCATGTAAGAAGATTCTTGCTTTTAGGAAAGTCCAAATTGAGTCTTCTCCAAGTATTTTTCATTTTAAATTTTGTCTCAAAATCTTTGTTACATCTTTTATGTTTTTAGTTAATGAAATTTGAGGTTAATTTACTTCTGGTCCTTCAAATTTACAAACAATTCATTTGAGTCTCCAAAATTTGAAAAATATGATTTTAGTTTTTTTTTTTGGGAATATGTTGCTTGCTAAAACATTATTTATATATGTGTCAGATAACTTTTCTTAATGTCAATTAAGTTTTAGATAAAACTTAACGTTTTTAAGTCTCCAAACAATAAATTTAAAAAATTATAATTGAATTTTTCTAAAGTGAGATATTAAAACTATTTTTTTTTAAAAATTGAATATAAAAATCAGATATGCCCTGAGTTTTAGAAAATAAAAATATAATTAATCCATAATTTAATCTCAGATTCTATAATCAAATGGAAATTTATTGAAATAACCCTTTAATACTAAACAAGTAAAAAAACACATGTATTACTGTTTACTTTTTAATTATAATAAAAAAAAATGTGTTAATATAATTTGTGAATGCAGTAAAAACATTTCCAAAAGTGCAAAATATGCATTGATTCTACGGTTAAATTTGATTAGTTAAATTATATATATTTGATAAAGAAAATACACTAAAATAAGCAAATAACACGAATAAGTAAATATGCATTAATTAACTTTTACTTGTAGATTATATTTTATTTATATTACTCTATATTGAACTTCTGTAATTAAATGATTATCAGTTGTTTTAGTAAAGTGCATTAAAAGAAAATTCAGATACTCACATGTGGTGAATATCTCAAATAAGAATATATATGATAGTGTAAAGTTATTCGAATGGTCAAAGTTTCTAAGATATCAAAATTGTATTGTATAATAGGTATCACTACTTTTTACCACATAATCCAAAAAAAAACTAAGATATGTATCATATGAATATAGAGTTTGCTCTAACTAGGTTGAAATTAAAAAAAAAAAAAAGAGAAAAAAAAAGAAGAAGAGTAATTAACACGAGAAACATATTTGGGTCAAGGAGCATGTGATGAAGAATCATGACATTGGAAAACATATATCAATACACATAAAAAGTTGAATTATGTTGGGTCAAAAAAAATTCATTAACCTCTTTTCTCATTACTATAGTGCATTATTAGTACTAATGTAGATCTCAAAGTCATGGGACACCAAATCCCACATTCCCATAGACATAGCTGAATTTTCATAACATTAATTTGCTTATAACAAAAGCTAAACCTATAGTTTTATTTACAAGTTGAAAGTTTTGTTCAATGAATAAGGATCTTTAGGGAGCAAAAAGCAACACAAAATGAGTGAATCTGAAATTCAGGGTCATGAGACAAAATAAAACAAGTATCTATGTTTTTGCCAACTGCTTTTGTGAATGTGAAGGTGTTTGCTAAAGCACTGCAACTTTAATTCTAGGAAAAAGACAAACCCCTCATAGTACTCTACCATTGAATCTTCATTGCATTGCAATCTTCAAGATTCCGACAACATTATTCATAACTTGTTCTAATATAAATTACATAAATTATATAAAAGCTAAACATCTTATAACACATTATATAAAAACCAATCCAATCTTCTTTTTACTAATAAACAATACATGAATTTATACGCTTATACTGTAGTTATAAATTTATTAATTTCATAAAAAGTATCGTAAAATATATTTAAAAGAAAAGGAAATCAATTTTGTTTTAAAATTGTCTTTAAACAGTATTATATTTTTAAAAATAAACACTTCCTTTTATGATGTTAATTATTCTTTTTAATCATAATATAAAAAATAAATAACAATAAATAATATTCTTTATTGATATAATATTTTAATAATTTTTATTAATGTCTTTTAAATTATTATCATAGTAAGTTTACCCATTAAAGGGAGCTATCTAAGTCTAAACTTTGTTTTTTTGTTCCTCGCTTTAATATAGTTTTGTAACTAAACAATTATACCGTCTTATCACTCTTTTGCAACAACTAATGGCTATTGTGAATTTAAAAATTCCTTTAACAAATTAAGAAAAATTACGGAAGTTATTTAATTTGATTAATAACATGACCTTTTCTTGAAAAATTATATTATTTTTTGAATTACTAAAATTAACCACTAAAAAGTAAACACGTAATGAATTCAAAATAGAAAATCTTCAATGTCATTATTGCACATCTAACATAATTTTCCAATACATTTAAATTTCATATTTAACTTTCATTAATAAGTAGTACAGTATCATTAAGACAAAGAAGACTCAAATTAAATACTGCCCATAGTAATAATCTTAAATATACAAAAAAAAAATTGAAACAGAAAAAGTAATAATACCGCTTAATTTCCATGAATTCACACTAATGGTGGTCATTAAGCTATTAATCCTGGTTAAATAAGGAAACGGATTGCTGTTAAGGTTGACGGCAAGAGGTAGGTTAAAAAGAAAATAAAAGCAAGGAAGAATAGGGTGTTAAGTCACCGTTATAGTGGCTGGGTCAAAACTGTATAAAAAGGCAACGGCTACAATACCGTTTATCTCACACACTCTTACTTTCTTCTACAACGTCACTGGTTTATCGGACCAAGAAGTTCGGTCCCTCACTCACTGTTGTGGTGTGGTGATAACACATAACACACCACGTACATCGATATCGGAAAATGCCACAATCCCATTATTCTTCTCAATTCTTCCGCAATTCATCACCCTCTCTGCGACCATCCTTTCCTTTTAAGCTCTTCATTCTCTCACTTTTTCCTTTGGTTCTTTCCTCTTGGTAAGAGTCCCCTCTCGCTTGCTTCGCTTCCACCATTTGTTCGAGAGTTATTGCTTTTGTTTTTGTTTTTACCGTTATTCTTCATTCCATCGTCCAGTTCCATCATCCATTCCCACAGCACAATCAAAATTCCCTTCTGGGCACCTCAAAAACAGGTTCTCTGTCTTGTTTATTTGGGTCCCATTGAGTTGTATCATCAAAATAATAATTTCGGAGTAAAGCAGAAAACGGGTAAGATAAGGTAAGGCAAATTGGGAACCCGGGACAAGAAAAAGGGAAAAAAAGTGATTGACTTGAGAGATGTCAATTGCTGAGTTTGCTTTGAGTTCAGTTTGCGAAGAGAAGGGGCAATGGGAAGGGCAGCCGGGACATTGTTCTGGTGAGCCAATCTTGATTTACCTCACTGTGGATGGCGCTGTAACCCCAATGCGCGTGTTGGAGTCTGATTCCATTGCTTCGGTGAAACTGAGGATTCAACAGTGCAAAGGCTTCGTGGTGAAAAAGCAGAAGTTGGTTTTCGGTGGCAGAGAGCTAGCTCGGAGTGGCACTCTTATCAAGGAGTATGGTGTCGCTGACGGCAATGTTCTTCACATGGTTCTTCGCCTCTCTGATCTTCTTTTCATTGTTGTGAGGACCGTTTCTGGGAAGGAGTATGAGTTCCACATCGACAGACACCGAAATGTGGGTTATCTGAAACAACGCATTAGAAAAAAAGGGGAAGGTTTCATTGATCTTGAGGATGATCAAGAGCTTTTCTGCAATGGTGAGAAGCTCGATGATCAGAGTGTCTTCCATGACATATGCAAGAGTGAAGACGATGTGGTTCATTTGATAATTAAGAAATCGGCCAAGATTAGGACCACCCCGATTCAGAAGGATTTGAAGCTCTCCGTGAAGGCACCAGGTGAAGTAGTGAAACATAATAGGGACAAACATGTTCACATAGCAAATGTGCCACCTGACGTATGTTTTTGGTTGGAACCAATCATTCTGAATCCCAAGATCAATTTTTTTCCTTTCCTCTGGGATATGATAAACTCCACATTTGAAGGTTTGAAGAGAGGAAACGACCCTATTAGGTCCTCTGAGGGCACTGGAGGGACTTACTTCATGCAAGATTCAACAGGTCAGGAGTATGTTTCTGTTTTTAAGCCAATGGATGAGGAACCGATGGCTGTGAACAACCCAAGAGGTCTTCCGAGTTCAACCAATGGCGAAGGTTTGAAAATAGGGACAAAGGTTGGTGAAGGAGCCTTGAGGGAAGTTGCAGCATACTTGTTGGATCATCCACAGAGTGGGCCACGTCTGTTATCAGGTGAAGAAGTAGGCTTTTCTGGTGTTCCCCCTACTATTATGGTGCAGTGCCTACACAAAAAGTTTAACCACCCAAATGGGTTTTCTTGCTCCTCAAAAGATGTTAAGATCGGATCACTGCAGAAGTTCACTAGTAATGATGGTAACTGTGAGGACTTCGGACCCTGGGCTTTCCCAGTGGAGGAAGTGCATAAGATTACTGTGCTTGATATAAGATTGGCCAATGCAGACAGGCATGGTGGGAATATATTGATCAGAAAGGAAGCAGATGGCAAGATAAAGCTCATTCCTATTGATCATGGCTATTGTCTACCAGATAAAGTAAGCATTTCTTTTCCCATTATGTGCAGACCAATCATCCAAAATCATGTTGAAATACCGGCAAATATGATTTTAGATTAATACTCACATGTTTAGTGCTGGATCGAGGAATTAATTCTGAGTCCAATATCAAATTTAAACTGAAACAAGATCAAACACATCCTAATTCCACTTTTTTCTTCAGTATTTATGTTCTAATTTTGCATCCCTTTTGGCATCCACATTGCAGATCACATCCCATATGTGATTCTAATGCAGAGAAATTATTTCCTTCTTGTGACATGATTAATTCGTTGAAAGATATGGAGGAGCATAATTTTCTAGCTGTTTGTAACTTATTTTTTATGCAAACTAGGTGTGTGGAATAACTGAAGTGATCGTTGCATTGATACATAGTACTAGTAAAGTTCACATTCTATGACTCAAGATTATTCTGATCTTGATTGAATATGGAGTAACTTGATTATTGTTTCTGCAGTTTGAAGATTGCACATTTGACTGGCTTTACTGGCCGCAAGCTCGTCAGCCTTACTCTCCTGAGACGATTGAATATATAAATTCTCTGGATGCTGAAAAAGACTTGGAACTTTTGAAATGTTATGGCTGGGATATGCCACTTCAGTGTGCTAGAACACTTCGCATTTCCACAATGTTGCTGAAGAAAGGTGTTGAGAGAGGCCTTACTCCCTACGAAATAGGAAGCATAATGTGTAGGGAAAATTTGAACAAGGAATCTGTGATTGAACAGATTATTGGGGAAGCCCAAGATTCCCTGCATCCAGGCATGGAGGAACCAGAATTTCTTGAAGCCATCTCTCAAAGCATGGATTCCCACCTTGAGAAGCTTGAAAAGTAGACTCTCTTTTTCTGAGTTATAGGTGTATTCAGTGTATGAGTCCATTTTGTGATGGACTGCAGGTTGCATAAACTGTGATATGGATTGATGTGTTCTAGACATAGGCCTCATCATCATGTTCTTGTCTATTTTTGGATGATTCTTTGAACTTTTTTTCAGGATTGTAATGTCGTGTTGAACATAAAGCAAGGGTCTAAATAAGATGTATTATACTAAGGTTTCATATATCATAGTAGAATTGTACGAGCTGTGACAAAGAACTGGATCTGTCACATGTACATAATAAATGTTACACGTTAGGTGTCACCCCTAAAAATGTAAAATCTTAGGGGGTTTATGGAATGGATTTTTTACTCTTTGCCTGCATCTTAGTTGGACTTGTCGCTATATGATAAGGGAACAAACAAAAACATGCAAGTATTGGAATGATTGTATAATTTAAATAAGCAGACATTTTTGTATGTGTTTTGAAGAACATTCAGAGTATTTCTTTTCTCTTGATGATTGTGTGTGGCTACGCATTGGCAATTTGGCATTATGATATGACATTGATTCAACAAGAAAGTAAAAACGATTTTACTAGTAGTCAAGAAAGTGAAAAAGACAATGACAACCATGTGGTCTGATTATGACCATAAGAAAGAAGAGACTCCAACAAAAGTTTTGGTTAAGAAATAGATGATTTCCAAAATAATTATATTAATTTTTTATTTCACATAAATAATTTTTAATTTTGATAAGAACTTTTTAATTTTTTATAATTTAATGTTATCAATTTTTTTTTCTCACATAAACCACTCAAAATTAGTTGTTGCTTGGCGATTGGAATACAAAGATCTCTGGTTGGACATTGAAGAAAGGGAAGTAGATAGAAAGTCTACTTGCTATTTCATTGAGAATGTCTTTCCATGTTGGTGATAACAAAATTCTGATAATTGTATCTCACATCATGAACACGAGAAGGTTTTTGCTAAATGTTAGTTATCATAGGCATTGTGCATATACTTAGTCATTCGTTGTTAATTTATAGTTAGTATTTGATCAAAGTATTTAACCTAACACATTCAATTAATTTTTTTTAATAACTTAGCTGTTAAATTAATTGATAAATTTAAATAAGTAATGTAAAAGGGTATGTGAATGTAATTTGTATTTCATAGATAAAATATATTGTGCTGGTTATATTGTTTTTTCTATGTTAATATTAAACCCTTGTTTTTAAAATATTAAACATTATATAGAAAAACGGTAATGAGAAAGTAGAAGAACATTATTTATTAGAAAATGTTGAGAAAATAATAATAATACTGAAAAGTTATTTACTAACCTCTCTATTAGTCAAACAAGTTATTTAGTTGGTTAAATCCACTTATAGTTATAACTCATGTCTACTTTTTCTAATTTGAAAATATTTTAATAAAATTTCACCTTTAATAATATATTATTTATTTTAATTTTCAATACGTTTAATCATTTTTATGACATTTCATATTTATATTACTTAATTTAGCCACTGATTTGATTAAATTTATAAGTTTTTTCACAATTTGTTAAAATTTCATTTAACTTATTAATTATTAGTTTTACCATTATTTTCTTTCCATTTTTATCCCTGTTTTGATCATGTATGTTCAAAGGAGAAAATTTTGGTTATGATACGGAGGTTTGATCATCATAAATCTTGATTTTGAGATTATGTAGGTACATTTATAATTTGAAATTTTTTATCTTTAGTGCAATTTCTAATTAAAGTTTGTAACAAATCTAGATATAGATAGCATAAAAACATTTGTATTTTGATTTTTTTCTTATTATAAATATTTTTTTTAATTTTTCTTTGGGATTGATTTCAATTTTAGTAATAAAGTTTATAATAATCTTGTTAATTGATTAAAAAAAGTTTTCTAAATTGTTTTGAAACATAAAAAAAAAAACTAATTTTTGAAAGAAAAAAAAATTCATTCATTTTAATTGAGAATATTAACTGGTCCTATTTTAACATCAAAGAGTCATATATGTAATTTTATTTTGATTAATGTGGCTTTGTGTTTCCTTCTTCTCAATTTTTGAAGGAGCTTATGTGAAGAGCGACCAAAATTAAATGTAGCTGAATGGATGTCAGTTCAAATTGACTTTTGATACATGTAACTCTATATAGAATATGATTATTTTGAAAGGGTTGAAAAATACGTTGAAAATGAGTTGGAAAAGCTAAAGATAAATTAAGTGTCAAATATGTTGAATTGTTTACCCAAGTAACTAACCACAATGCATGGGACCTTCTGATAGCTCTAATTTTAATCAAACAAAATCAAGTTCGTTCAACCAATCCACTTTTCGGTGAAAAAATTAAATTAAATTCTTTCATAAAAGGAAAATTATCCATTTAAAATAAAAGAATAAAATAAAAATAGAGTATGCAATGTAAAAGCACATGTTTTACAATAAAGAATGATATTAGAGCAAAGTAATGTATAACAGCTAGCATTTTATCACGGAGCTCGATTGCCTGAATTATTTTGGTACAACTGGTCTCATTTGTCAAACCCAACATCTGACACTTCCAGACTTTGTAACAATGACCATACTGTTAAAAAATTCTCTATATTAAAATATAATTACATAAAAAGAATTAACACAAATCTCAATCTAAATATGTCAAGATAATTTTTTTATTAAATGTGAATTCAAACTCATATTTATTACATTCCTAATATTAGAAACTGACGGGATTAAGAATTACCATGTGTTTACAAATTGTTTTCGTTAATTAAACCTTGTTTTAACATTATATAATAGATCTTAGAATAATTATGTGAATCCGTGGTTGATAATATTTAATAAAATATCTTATTTCAATTAATTTAATGTTTTTGCTTTAAATTTGAAACAGTAACCGTAAAAACTTGTGACAGAAATTGCATAAAGACGCAGTTGTTGTAATTGAAAAGAATGTTAGTGCGGCAGAGGGACCACCGTCATTACTCCATGTAGTCCTCACTCCAACACAGTCAACAACACTCTTCACTACAAGACAAAAATCTATTTATTTTTACTAATATTACTACTATTCTTTATTAATCAATGTTATTTAGAAAATGTTATATTGTTTAGAAAATGTTATTAAATGAAATGAAGTTAATTAATATTTGAAAAAAGTATGATTTTTGTTTTCTATAAAAAGTAATTAAATTAATGTTTTATTAGGAGAGGTGGAAATACCAGTAATAGAGCACTACAAAAATTGAAAAGCAGAACTGAGAAAGAGAAAAGAAAAGCGATTTTTGTTTTATAATTTGCGACAATTTCTTTTATTTTTCTTAAACCATGTGGGTTTAGTTTTGTCTCATCGTTAAATTATGCGCACACATCCTCTTCCATATCCTTTTCCTGCTTCTTTCAACAACACACACTTCCACTCTGGCTATCCCTCCACCACCGCAGGCCGCGGCGGCCGGAGCTCCTCCGCCCCATGTCGCACCGAGGCCGAAACGGCCGCGTCCGCCGTCGGGGCGCACCAACCTCGCTTCCTGCGTGGTGGCCTCCATCTTCCTAATCTTCATCGTCATCGTCGTCCTCATTGTGTACTACACCGTGTTCAAACCCCAGGACCCCAAGATCGCCGTCAACGCCGTCCAGCTCCCCTCGTTCTCCGTCGTTAACGGCACCGTCAACTTCACGTTCTCCCAATACGCCGCCGTCCGGAACCCTAACCGCGCCGCCTTCTCCCACTACGACAGCTCCCTCCAGCTCCTCTACTCCGGCAGCCAGGTCGGCTTCATGTTCATTCCGGCCGGCGAGATCGACGCCGGCCGGACGCAGTACATGGCCGCCACCTTCTCCGTCCAGTCCTTCCCCCTCTCCGCGCCCAACAGGGTGGGGCCCACTCTGGCCAACGGCGACGGAGTGGGCTTCAACTATGGGCTTAGGATTGAGCCCACTATGGAAATCGAGTCCAAGTTGGAGATGGCGGGCCGCGTGAAAGTCTTACACTTCTTCACCCATCATGTTTACGCGAAAGCCGGTTGCAGGGTCGCCATTGCCGTAACCGATGGATCCGTGTTAGGTTTTCACTGCTAATTCTTTTCTTTTTTTTGCTACTGTAGACTTCACCAGTAAATTAAGTATATAATAATCAGTGTAATTGTTAGTCACCTTGAGTAACCATGGCTTGAGGGTTAAAATTGTAAAGACCCTTTTTTCAATTTTCCTTCCCCAATTCAAAGTTTGGCCATTTTGTTCCTCGAATTGCGGAAGTTTTGATGGAAGTGTGAATGAGTGTTGCTTTATTGGGATAAGTTAAAGCATAAGTAAAGATGCAAAAAGTGAAGGAGAATGATGAGTTTGAAAGGAAGATGGAGAGAGAAAGAAGCTGTTTTTCTTTGGCTTTTGTGATGGTAATTAATTGTTGGTTAAGCAAAGTTGGATTCCATTGTTGATAGTGATACTAATTTGACTATTGGTGTGAAAATTGGAATGGGTTTTAGTGAGAAAAAAAGGGCATTCCTATATTTGTCTTGTTTGATAGCAAGTAATTCTATATTTACCTTTATTTCGATGGAAACACCAATGTTGTTAGTTATGTATTTTCGTTAGTTTATGTGATTTTGACATTACTCTGTTCAAACGCCCAACCTTAATAATGGGTTAACTACTTTATTTGTTTTTTTAGGTTTATTTTTCTTTTTACGGATAATATATAATTCTTCTTGTATTACTATGTTTGGATTTTAATTTCTTTCTTTGAATTTTCGAATTAAGTGAATGTGCTTAGGGTTAAATTCTCGAATTGCTTCATAAACTACTTTTGACAATCGTTTCTTACAGTTAAAAGTTCTAACATATATTGGGATAGTTTAAAATTAAAAATTAGTCGTCATCTTTTGTTAATGTGTGTTGTGATATTGTCGTCTCTTTACAGTTTTTACGATGATTTGTAAAATGTGTTCATTACACTATCATTAAACAAAAATATATTCTATAAAAAAATATTTATTATGATTTTCAAATTATGATAATAATAATAATAATAAACTTTTAATAAAAAAAAAATTGTTTTTTGGTTGAGACCATACATTGAATAGTGATATTGTATGTGATGATGTATTATTTTGATCACAATATCTCTTTAACATTTTTTAATCATCCTTCACGGTAAAAAAAAATAATTATCCTTCTTTCAAATGTGACTCGTATTGAAAGCACTTTTTTAAACAATATTGATGGTAAAAGAGTTCAAAAGGTTAAGGACCAAATTTAAGGGGAAAAAAAATTCAAGGACTAAAACAAGACTTTAAATTTCAAAAAAAAAATCATATTTAAGTACAAAATTTATATATAAGAAATAATTATATTTAATTGCGTTAATCAATAATTCAAGGAATAACTTTTTTATTTTTATTTTTAAATGTAACTTACAATATTAATGTATATTAACTTAATAACACCATAAAAATGTGAGTGTTTCCTTAACATAATAAATACGGTCACATTTGAAATATTATTTATTTTGTTATTTGGGGTAAGTTAAAAAAGAAAAATGTATGTAAATCATTTTTAGTTCGGATAGTAAGTATCTGAGTTATTTTAAACATATCAAAACAAAGTACAACAATTAAGGCTAAAAGATAAGTATGACCTAAACCCTCATTATAATATCAATGTCTTGATCTTAAAGTTGCTATCATTAACTGTTGATCTGTTAAACTTTCTCCTTGAACAAGTTCATTAACCACTTGAGATTAACCTTCAATTAATTTTTAAAAGGTTATTTATAAGAGCTCAACCTAGCTGTCAAATATTGCTCTTAGAAGAGAAAATAAGTGTTATATCAATTTAAGTTCAAAAATTAAGTTTAATTTATCCACGTCAACTATACCTATATATCGTATTTTGAATAATGTGATGGACCAAAGAGATATTGTTGTATGTGAAAACAAACCATGCAAATCTCACATGAACATATTAAAATATATGGTATTTAACCTTGAGTATATGGTCAATTGATTCATGAACTCAAATTACAAAAATTTGAGTTGTACGCGTTGGAATTTTTACACTGAAATAAATTGGGAAGATTCATCATTATTATTAGGTATAAGTTGATCACATAAAATCCTTAACATCTTTTTCGATATTAAACATTAATGTTCATAACTATTTATTTTTCTAATATTCTGTTTTTGTTGGAAGTTCTAACAATAGTTAGGGTAATAGTTATGAAAAAGTTAAGGATTATCTGTCGAGGCTGAGAAGTATTCCACTATTTCTGCTAAAAAAAATGTTCAAACTTTTACAGAGTTATATTCTGATATTCTGTTATAGCATGCCTGGTACATACATGGGGCTATGTATTTCCAGAGCCCCGCTGATCTGAAATAAAAAGTAAGACAGAAGTAGATGAGGTAGGATTATGTCTGAGTGATTCATTAAGACAAACCTTAGTGTGATACTTAACCCTTTTTTGGTAAGGTTCAGATATTTTGTACATTTATGAGGTTATAGCATGTTGTTAAGGGATATATAAGAGAAGCAGTGGTTCCTGATATGACCATAACACGAGGAACAAAAACAAGAAAAATAATTGAATGAGAAAAAGGTTTTTCAGAAGATGGTTAATTCATTAAAACTCTTTAAATAACACAAGAGGAGCGATGATTATAACAAATACATAATACTGAGATCTCTGAATGGGGTTAGAGAATTAACTTACATGTTACATGTATCGCAATAGATATGTACAGGAACTACGTGTAGTTGTAGAGCTTGTGTTCTAGCCGCAAGTCAGCTTTCCACCATTGGTGAATACCATGAGCTTCTTTAAAATCGCGAGAAGGGGTAACGTTTAATGTCAGAGAAGCTGAAGGAATGAGGTGGAGAGGTTCAGATTCCTTCCCAAATGCACTCATTAATAGGCCACCAAGTGAATTTTGAGTTGCTAACCTTTCAATGACTCCTGCTCCTATGTCATTCATTTTTCTTCTGTGTTCGAAGTATCCAATATATTCTGAGCAGATATGATCACATGGATTCACAAACAAACCTGGAACCCAGGCAGCCAAAGCAGCAAATGGATCAACAGATAAATCCTTGGACTGCTTGGCTTGCATAGCAAAGGCGAGTCCAGCAGTTATCACACTGCCCGCAAATCGAATCCCATGTTTCACTCTTTCATCCTTGATTCTCTCAATTGGAGCAGATACAAATGGCGGGTTGAAAAGAAAAGATTCAATAAATATGCCATTTTTGGCCATTGTTTTCCCAGTTAGCATTGCCATTGCTGATCCTAGGGAGTGTCCAGCCAACCAAACATTTGAATCCCCAACCGTTTCTATCATGTTTCGGACAGCCTGAATGGCTATTTCAGAGCGAGAAGTTTGATGAAGACCCTGTTTGATGAAGTGGATATCCAACTCAACATCACGCGAAACTGAGTGTGACTTGGTTAGAGTTCCTCTAAAGGCAATCACATAACGTGGACTTCTATATAAAGTATCATTCTGCTGAGAATTTGAAGGCCTGAACTCATATATTGCTCCAAAGAGAGATGAATCAACATCGTCTACAAGCGGACGGAGCAGCTGAAATTGGAAGAATGTCCACCAAGGAGGTGCAAGGGCCTCTGAACCTTCGCGTTTTTCTTGCCTATCCCTTTCTAGAATGTAAACACCTTGGACCAAACTAGCAGCAACTGCCATCCGATGATTCGAGTTATCCCTGAGTTAGATGATACACTATTTTGTATAAGCCAGATATGTCAAATAGAGGACCAAAAAAACACAAATCATAGCATACAACTACTGAGTTCATAAGAATTTTCAATATTGAAGCTCCATGGAAAAGGAATATCCTATGTGTATTAGGCTTTTAATAAACAGAGTGCCTTGATAAAATACAAGCAGTCTAATAAAGAAAAACAGGTATCTGAAAAATTTCATGGTCATAGTTTCATGACAAATCTTCTTGGTAAAGACAGGGAATAATCCAAGACTGTGACTGTGGCAGCATCAACCATACCCAACCAAACCACAATCTCATACCTAAAGTGTAAAACCATATTGTATTAGTTTCATAGTGGGGTCATACTCATTATAAATTGATCTATTATGTAGAATTTCAAATTAGAAGGGTAATTTACAATTACACGTGTATATATTATTAAGAAAAGAAAATTTCGAACTTCGTGAATTGCCCCCACCAAATACATCCGTCCCTCGCATCAAGTATAATCACGCAATTGACAATCGTATTACACATCAGAAATCAGTGGTGAATAAGAAATGTAGACAGAAACCAGCGAAAAATAATTAATTAAAGCAGAATATTTAGTTCGATAAGATCTTACCAGAAGACATTAGTCAGATGCAAAGGTCCTGAGAGGTCAAAAGATTCCCTCTCAGATGCCATGGGTTCCTTCTAATTGCAACACAAGAAACTATCAGAAAAGAAACTATCAAGTATCTGTCAGGAAATCAAGCAATTAATTGCGCTTCATCAGGATATTCAATAAAATCAAATCCATGGTATTTTTGAGAATATGGTTTATATGGATAAGAACAGTTTAATGTTGGAGAAGAAAAAACAATTCCATTTTACAGGAATACTGCGGCTCATTCCGCACTGAAGATTCTTGAAATGAAGATTTAAAATTCAAATGAAGAGGAAGCATATTCGCATCTAAGCCAAGAAAACTGAAATGGAAAAAGTGATCGTTACCCACGGTTTGCCAATTTGAGGAATTCCGCTTCGATCGCGATAGCGGCCCAACCAACTCTATTTATTTAGTACAGTTTTGTTTCACCATGTGGGAATTAGATTTTTCGACAGTTTTAGAACAATAACTGTATACATAAAATATCTATATCTTCTTCTATTAATAAAAATTCCGACAATATCTAAAATCTTCCTGATTACTTTTTTATAAAAATTAATTTAGTAATATTTTTATTTAATAATTATTATAATGATACATTTTTTATTTTCACTGGTCTATAAGTAAATAAAAGTGAAGGAAACCTATTAATATTAAGAATATTTTAAAATATTAATTTGGAATAGTTTTGATATTGTTAACTAAATTATCTAATTTTGTACATTAATTAATTATTTAGTTCTCCAAAGTCGTAATGGTTGCTCCACAGCTTTAAACTTTCACGTACAAACGACAATTCACTTTCTTCCACCGAGATATGATATAGCTTTTCTTAGGGGGAAAATGGCATAAAGATTAACAATTATTTCCATCAATTCTCCAACACAAATTTTCTGTTACAATTTTAATTGATACGAGGGATTATGAAGGAGTAGAACATTTAATAATGTTTTTTCAACATGCTTACCAAATACATAGAGTAAAATGAAAATAATTTAAATTAATATTGAAAAATAATGATCGAAATTAATGTTATTAAAAATATAAAAAAAATGGTATATTTAAGTGTCAAACTTGCATGATACTTTATCTTAAAAATTAAACATAATAATAATAAAATTATTAATTTAAACAAAAACTCAATAGATATCTATCCTACTTTGTTCTTTCTCAAAATTTTCCCTCTTCTTTTTTAGTATATTTCTTTTTGCTTTTACCATATTTCTTTTTCATTCACCTTTGTTTTTGTACAATTTTTTTTATCTATTTATCTAAATACTGTCATTTATATAATTTCTTTATTTTTATATTAATGTTAATATATTAATGTGATTTATTATCTTTTTTAATGATTATTTTTTAAAATAATACTATTTATTATCTAAATAGTATTATTTTTTTCTTTTCATTCTTTCCCACATTCCTTAATCAAATTGTAATGATTAATTATTCATTAAAACCATTAGAATTTCAGGAAAATAAATGGATGCAAGGTGAAAATAAAGTAAGGTAATCTCTAATACATAAATATATATAATAAGTTTAACTTACACTAAATATTAAGGAATATTTAATATTTAAAACATTCATTTACTACATCATTATTTTAAAATCAACATTAGTTTATTAGTAAGTGCCTTAACTTTTCTACAAAGTTTGATATGTAAGCAAATAAATAAATGATATATATATATATATATATATATATATATAATTTATAGTTATATATATAGAATTTATTTATAGTTATAGATAATTTTCTTATATGATACAATTTTTAATGTATACCAATTAACACATAACATTATATAACTTACATAAAATATCACAACATTCAATAACTTTATATAAACTATAATTTTAATTGATCATTCGCGGAATTATAAATATATATTACCTTTATTGCATAAATAAAATTTTACAAAAAACAATAAGAAATAATATGATTTATACTTTAATATTTTAAGAAAAAAACAAAGTTGATTTTGAATTATATAAATGAATTATGAAATAATTTCAAATCAATATAACTTTCATATATAAAATTCATATAACGTGTTTATAACAAATTTCGCATGAATAGCGTACAATCGAGTTACAAACTCAGTAGTGTCAGCAAAATTGTAGTTCGGAGACGACAACTTGGAGCATGGAAAGACTCGGTCAGTCTAAAAGGAAAGGACAAGTTATTCATTTTGAAGTTCAGATAATATATTTTTAGTGTGAAGGAGTCTGGATCTCCAACAAATAACTGTGACCAAGGAAGTGTTGACAGATTCAACCTTCGAATATACTACCCTAACTTTTCACACACTTTTCATTCAATGTTTATGCAACACACATGCTCAAATAATTTTTGAAAAATAAAAATTGGGCAGTCAAGATTCGGAAGACTAAAAAATGAAAGATTTATAATCACCCAGATATAACCCAAAAAAATCAATTTTCTCCCTTTTCATAATCGTCGTCCCATCTATCTAAGATGACAATATAAATGGACCAGATGACAATAAAAAATGAATATTGAACTGGAAATAGCAATACCACTAACTCTAGCTTTCGTACAAACGTGATGAACATACATATCTACTTGGACCAAGCAACTGCATCTATTTCAGCTTGTGCACTCCGGTACAATTCTAGTCTCTTTGCAAGAGCACTACGTCGTTCCATAATTGCAGGATCCTCATTCAGCAAAGAGGACAAACGCTTGGTCTGCCAAAACGAATTATGCAAACCGTCAATACTTAGATTTATTTAGCCAATATCAAAGCCAAATGAAATAAAGACCAATATATATTGTATCAAATGACAACTCTTCATCAAGAAATCAAATAAACACTATAAATGATCAAAATTAAAAATCAATGATCATGTAACCATTGGTGAGAACTATTGACTATTGCACGAAATAAGAACTCTAAACATTGCCCATCCGGTCTTGCTTGAATGATTAAAATTAAATGATAAATACACATGATTTTTTAAACAAGAATAAATATAGATCATTATATTCGGAAAAAATCAAGATAAAAAGATAAATGTAACTCAAACTTTGGAAGAAAAACATTCTTTTTACCTCCATTTTGCCTAGGTCTGTGAAAAAGTGATCAAGTAAACTTCGTTTTGCCTCCCGCACTTGACAATAGACAATGGACTTGGGAATTGAATGCCTCAGTGTAGCACAGACCATATTGACATACGACAAAATTGTTGTTCCTGTTTATAAGTGAGTAAGTGGTTCATTTCAAACATAATGAGGAACATACACATCAAACTACAAGAACAAATAAGTAATATAACAAGTGAGAATGCAAAGAGTAAAACTTACCAATTCGCCTTAGATATGAATCATTATATCTATCAAAAATTGAATGAGTGGGATTGCCACCCTTATCAACATCTTGAGGAAGCTTCCGAAAGAAATCAACAGTCAGGTAGCCACATTCCATATCAACTAGCTGCAGTGTTGCTCTTTTGCTTTCGTCCCTCATTCTTTCAAGTGAATCAACAGCTGCAGCCCCAACCTCAACCCGGAGGCCAGGATACTGCTTCAAGTCCTGTAAATCAGCCAGGTTATTTATTAGCTGGGAAAATTGTGAATCCATAGAACTTAGATTAGCGGAAAGAAAAGATTCAAACTACAGTATATGTAAAGTAAAAGCGGGTAAAATTTCAGATCATAGTTTGATCATAAATAATCATAAAAGACATGAAAAGGACAAGGGTCATCAGTCCCAAAATTGAAGCCTGTCTCCATTACTTTGGAAATTCCAAAATAGATCAGCATTCACAAAACCCATACAAATTTCATCTAATAATGAAAGACAGGTTTATTATTATGTCAAAAATCATCTTAAATAATTATGGCCAAGTCTCTTGAAGCCCTCTTCATTATGTATTGTAGGTTAATTTTTTTCATCAAACCATTTGAGAATTCGCGAAGCAAAATACAGAAAGGGTTAGATATCAATGCATCCTCTCAGCTTCTAAACTGAAGCATTAAAAGTAAAGTTCTATCATCTTACAATTCGGTTATTATACTCTACTGTAGTAAATATAGGTCGTTAAATGGACAAAATGGTCAACAAGGGAAAAAGAGGGGGAAGGGTGGAATAGTAGAAAACAGTATGTTAAGACAATGTGTACACAAAGATTGAGGACTGTTAATGTGACAACTACTGAGAAAAAAGATGTCAAAAAGTCAATTAAGGTGGTTTGAACTAGTGCAAAGAAAGCTACTAAAGACACGTGTGAGAAGAGTAGACTGCATGGTTTCTAAACCAGGAAACAGGTTGGTAGAGTGAGTGTAAGAAAGAAACTATTAAAAGTATTACCAAGTGAATAATATCATAGAAATTGTTTTTTAGATGAACCCAAAAGCGTCTTCTGACACATAGTTAACCTTGCCTATTGGGATAAAGCTATTGTTATTGTTGAAAATGATATTAAAACATGAACTTTGACACTGGAATGCTAGCGAAAACATCAGAGTACTAACAAGTACGACAACTTGTCACTCACCTCTACAGCAGAAAAGTTAAATAAGTACTGCTAGGAACATGCTAAAGTTCACAATAGCTTTGTGAACATCAAATAAAGTTAAAAGAAATACTCCAGAAATGTTAAACATGTATAGCCAGGAACGTACCACAGTCTCACTGATAGCTTTGTGAACCAGGTCCTTTAACAGGGCATGAACCTGGGAGCATTTAAAATGACACTTCAATGAGCATGAACAAATTAGCAAAAGATTCAAGTGGAATGTGTAAATAAATCAATCAAGAAAAAAGCACACAATACAAAATATTAATTTTGAAAAATTCATCAACTTACAAACTTTTGAGAAGATTGAAATTCAATTCAAGGTTTTTAATGATTTAATCAACAAAGAGGCTAATTTGTCAGCTAAGAACAATAAGTAAAAGGAGGCCCTTCAATCAATAAAACTTTTTGTATCTAAATAAACTTCTATTGAGGAGTGATTATCAGCTATGAAAATTAGATGATTCACATATGAAGAAATCATACAGCATCAACAGCTGCCTCAGCTGGGCCCCTAATAGTTATTAGAGAAGATTCAATGAGCCGGCGATATCCTTGTTCTGGAGCTATTAGATGAGGCTGGTACCCATCAGCTTCTGTAATAAGCTTCCTTATATTTTCCATCGAAAGCTGCTTATCAAACTGCAACCTTTTTAAAGCAGCAGGGAGCTGATTGTCAAAGACATTATAAATTTTATCACCTCCAGGCCGCCTGTAGTAGATCAGACAAATAATTGAAGTTAGTTTGAAACCAAAAATGAATGCAGCACGGAGATAATTTTGAAACAAAACTAGATTATGAAAATTAAACACATACACGCCATCAAGATGATCTTTAAATATTTGATCAAACGAGCGGCATATTTCCATGATTGAGTACAACTTGCCCTGCACGTGTTGGGTAATGAGTCATTAAAAAAGTTCAAACACTAAGCTAGAATGTCAGAAAATAGAGTGTCAATGAGAGAGAACATGAATGAATAAATCGCATTACCACAGCGACCATGAATGAATAAATCAACTAACATATTGTGGGAATGGATATTTACAGTTTGTGCACAATGGCAGAAGTTTAGAAGGACAGCCTTTTGACCAATGAACTAACGAAATGACAATGGATTTTAAAAAGAGAAAACTTACCCCAGCATCAGCTGCAACAGGCTTTCCCAAACGAGTTAGTTCAGCTTCAAGTTCGGCTATTGTTTTGTTAATAAGAGATTGAATGCCAGGAATTTTGGACTTGATTACTGTTTCCAAGTGCTGAGACATAAAACAAGGAACTTTTATTTTAAGTACAAAAGCAATACATTTAAATATAAGTCAAACAATGCTACAAATCTTATCTTTATACCTTTGAGAGCATCTTTGCCAGATGCTCAGAACCCATTCTGTGTGCAAGGTGTTTATATTCAGGGGTACTATTGAAGTACTCACGTTCTCTACGCCTAGCAGCAATCATGTCAACATTCTTGTTTATGTCTTGTTGGGATCTATTCACAACACCAATCCAGGGAAACTTTAACCTATATGCTCTTCCTTCCAACATCTGAGAAGAAAAAAAATATATATGCCATACACATCAGTACTTATGAAGTAAGTAATGAGACTATGTTCAATTCTGTAGTAGAAAGAATATTTCAACTTGTAAAATCATAAGCCTGGTAGACACTGCATTAGCCTTCTGATCAATATGAAACCATGACTAGAGTCCATTGAAATCAAATAGTTCTGTTAAAAGAATAAACATGAATTTGGTTTCAATCGAAACCAAGCTCATTTTTGTCAATTAAGGAAACTCAGTCAATTCTGGTGATTGATTGATAATTGGCATTCTTGCTGTTCCAGTAAAAGAAGGCCATTCTTGAGAAAAAAGGGAACTAGTAGAGCAGCATTTAGGGAGGGAGGTATAAAAATCTAAATATTTCATATTCACAGCATAAAAAAATGTCTTGATGCACCTTTTCCATAGTTATGAGAATCCCAATCTTGCAATGAATTATCACATTATATTGGTATTGATATAACAGTTCTTTGACTTACATCAACAGCATCAGTACCCTTGTCCATAAGATCAATCTTTGTCAAAACTCCAATGGTCCTCTCCCCTAAAAATTTGAAATGAATAAACCAAGAATTAGAACAACTTACTTTCTTTAAGCTGATCACTTCAATATAACGCTTTTAACAATGAACAATTAAAACAATTAGAACCATGATGAGAATTTGGCCCTGCTGAAGTGAGGGGGCTCACTTCAAAGGATAATGTGCTATTGAAACAATTAATTTTCTTAATTGAATTGTGATAAATATATGCATATGTATAACAAAGTACCAAACTACTAATCACACTCTAATTTTATAATTATCATTTAATTTTTTTAATTGAGTTTGTGATAAATATATGCTGCTACAGTTATGATATTTTCCCTAATTTGAAGTTTGATTTTGGAATTAAGTTTGAACAGTGGTATGTTGTTATCATTTTATCTTTCCTAATTTGAAATTTGACTTTGGAATAAAGTTTGAGCAGTGTTTTTAATCGTTGCAAATTTGATCTTTTATGTTTTGTTTAGCTAACTTAAAGTTAAAATAAATCTAATGGCAGGTTATATGTTTTAGGAATTTCAAATTGGCTAAAGAATTGTTGGTACAAAGACAAACCTCTTTTTCATAAATCGTGGAATCATAAGACAGATAGTAGATTTTATTTTCCACAAAAGTATGTTATATGTGTGTGTGTGTATCTTAATTGGATTTCATTTTAATTGAGACTAATTCAGCCAAGAAGGTAAAGGGAAACACTTTTAATTTTTAATTGGATTTTGTTAATTGAAGCCCCATTCACCAAGAAAGTGAATAGTGTTGCATCTGGAAAATAAAAAAAAGTGAACTTCAATCACATTAATTTTTAATTGGTTGATGTTGCAGCTAACGACACACAGGTGAACTAGGTTTAGGTTTATTTGAATTGAATCCACTTATCCAAAAAGGTGATCGGGTGGCCTTAGATAAAACGGCAATCCAAACGATTTTATGATCCGACGATGCTAGGGATTTTACTATGATGCATAGGATCTAAATCAAAAATACTATGTAAAATTGTTGGATCTTACAATTTTACAAGTTAAATCTCGATTTTAATTACAAAAGTTACAAATGTTCTCTACATGCTAGAAACTTTTAATGTTGCACAAATGCTAACAAATGGATTTAAAATTTATTTTTTCCATTTTGTTTTATCATTGGTTTAAGCATAACTATGATTGAAAATATTGAATGACTAGAAATAGTGTTTAGTTGGAGTTAGATTTAGCTGAAGATCATGAATTTAGACAAATTGATGAGATTTAATGGGCAACTTGTTAACATAATGTCTAAAGCACTTAGAATATCAAGTTTGAAATTCGTAGAGCTCAAACTTGGCATTTCTATGTCAAATCACAAAGTTGAGTGTCAAAATTAAGATATTTTGGCGTATCTAAAATTAGATTTTAGAACAAAGTGTAGACAGTTTTTTGTTATTTTTGCAGATTTAATCCTTGATGTTTTATTTTAGTTAGTTAATTTAAATTTAAAATAAATTGAATGGCAAATTAAATATTTTGAGAATTTCAAATAGATTGTAAGTCTATACATAGACATCCTCATTTATAAATTGCAATGGCTATTTCTCTTCAATTTAAATCTCTCTATTTTCTCTGCAAGTTCCAATATTTTTATATTTTGTTTTTAAAAGATATTCCAACACACACACACACACACGTATATATAGCTGTATGATGAACAAATTATCGCATTGGTTATGAATACTCAATAACAAATGAAAAACTCCTACAAGTACATGCAACAAGAAGAGTACTCAAAGATGAAAGAAAATGAAATATTTTGAAATTACCGGTAGGATCCACTTCACGGGAAATTTTAATCGCATCAGAGGTTGCGAGATCTTGATTGGCTGGTGAAATAGCCAAAATTATACAGTTTGGCTGCAAATTAACATCAAATTCAGCATAGAATATTTCCCACATGGAAACATCTTTTCAAAAAATGTCTACTGTGAAGCTAATAATCAGAAAAAAAATAAACACTAGCAAGATTTTTGCTTTCCAAGTTAAGTTTTTCAGATATGCAAAATGATGATTGTAAAAATCATATGTAAATTATGCTTGCTAACGATGTGTGTTCCTTACTTTCTTAAACGAGAAATTTCCAATCACAGCATTATAATGAACCATACCTTCTCAATGTAGGAGCGAACCATATCCTCGATGTCTTTAACAATACTGTCCGGTTGCCCCTCTATATTTTTCGCAAAAAGATCAGTCAGTATCTTATGCATCATAAAATTTAAGAACTCCCATAGCCGATAATCATCGACAGTAAAGACATGTCAACTAGTTGCTTACCTACAGCTACTTTAGTAAGCCCGGGAAGATCAATGAGCGTCAAGTTGACAACTGCAATAGTCCAAGAGGTCGCTCAAAGTCAAACAAACGGATAGTGTGATTGATCTACTAAGCATTGTCACAGAAAAACAAAATTCAAACGCACCATTAGGTGAGTATATACTAAGATGAATCGGAACAGTAGAAATTTGTTTGGTCCGTCCAGTCTCTCTATCAGTTTCATCTTGAATCTCCTTCCTCACAGCAACTACGCAAATTAAAGATCATGATCACGAATAACAGTCATACATAAACTGAAATTCATCAACAGCATTAAATCAACCTTGGAGAGATGCTTATACATATAAACCATTTATTTATTTACGAGCAATAGCAAAGAATAAAGAGGTTGTGAATTGTAACTTGAGAATAGAAAAGTACCAAAATCGGTGAACCTCTTCCTCGGGAGGTGTAGGAACTCAGCGTACTCTCTGCTTCCTTCCTCAAGCTTGTGAAGCTGCAAAACCAGCGGTCGCCGCGTAACAATCCCTGCAAGACGAATCGGACGAGTGAGTTTCAAATCAGAAGCATCGATTAAAGGAATACATAGAGAGAAATGGAGCGACGATGACCTGATCCACGAGGTAAGAAATCTTTGCCGACCACGCTCTCCAAGACGGAGGACTTTCCTGAGCTCTGAAAGAGAAAGAAACACGATTCGTCATGATTCGTTGCTAGATGAGAAGAGTAGTGGATAAGAGAGAGAGATCGGAGGTGTGACCTGGCCTCCGACAACGGCGATGGCGGGAAGAGAGTCCCACAGTGTGGGGAGTGCAGTGTTTTCTCCGTGATCGCCTAAGGCGGTGCAAGCTCTCTGGATTTTGTTCACCAAAGAGATGAGATTCTCCATTCGGATCTCTGAGATCTGTTCGCTGGATCGGATTCAGAACGCCGGTGACGGTTACGGAGAGAAGAGATAGCGCGAGGATCCCGATTGGTGGTGTGTCGATTGTGGTTCAGGGGTTCGAAAGGGGAACGCGGAGTCTTTTTGTACGGAGTGTGGGTCTGGAATTTGGTTTGAAAAGGGACGTGATGCCAACGGGATACTATCTTTTACGGTCCTGTAATAATCTATTAGCAACGCATTTTACTGCTCAGTCGGTCGTTGTTTCCACTGCTAGATTCTCGTTCGCTGTCCTCTCTCTGGTGGAATTTTACTTTCTTCTTAAGAAAATTAACCACATTTACTAAGGTTTGAATGTAGTAGCTTTGTTTGGTGCGTGAACAATTTTTATGTAGTAACTTTGTTTCATATATTTTAAAAATGGACAATTTTAATAATAATGTAGCATAATTTATTTTTATTTGTTTAGTTATGTGAGATAGTGGAGGAAAAATAAGAAATATTAAGAAAATAAAATTTTATCCGTAGAATTAGATTAATTTTCTAGTTTAGTGCGTGAACCAATTTTGTCACCGTAGTTTTAATGGTTGAATTTTACTTAATATGTTTGAAAAATAGACGGTTTTAACCTTGTTGTCTTACTTGTTTTGTTTTAATTTATATATTTTAAAATTGAATCACCCCATTTTATTTCATACTCATGATAAATTTCTTGTTTTGACAAAACAACAATTGTTAGAGCTAAATAAACAGCAAAATATAAAGCAATATCCAGAAGATTGTAATGCAGGAATTATAAAATTCCATCTTATTTAAAATGGGTAAAAAGACATTTTGATAGATATGTTGAAGATAATGAATAAATAAAATACAAGACTAAAAGTTAATATTTGGTTTAAAAGAAACGTTATTTTAACGTTTACACAGACAAATAAAAGCACTTTTGTTTTTATAAAATATTAATATAATAAAATAAAGCAAAAAAATGTGAAGAAAGTAAGAATCTAACGGAAAAACTTGTCGAATATTAATATATTGATATGTTGTCATGTTCCTGATTCAAATGTTGTGATTTTTTTGTTTTACAACTAAGGATTGAGATTTGAAACATTCAGGCTTGTAAAGTGTCGATGTCACCGAAAATAGTCCCCAGTGGGAAGCAATTTGATGCAGATGAGTATGATAAAACTGAGAAACTAAGGTGAATCTAACAATAGAGAAGAAGTGTTCAAAAAAAGAGAATAAAGTTGCAATGATTTGAATTTATGTGTAACGGTTACATGCCATGATGTCAATCTGACTCAAACATAATAAATCACTCGTATATAGGCAGAGGACATTCTTTCACGGGTTATGATACATCAGGGAAGAAGTTTTTTTTTTTTTTTTATCCTTTGCAGGGGCACTGTTTTACTTTAAACATCTTCATCCTTCCTTGAAAAAACGAGGTAAGAAACTATTTTTTTCAAATTTACATTTGTCAAATTTAATTCAAACCAATTCTCTTAAATCAATTTTTAATAATTTTGTTATTAAACAACAATTTCCCACTCAATTATTTTTTCAATTATCTATAACTACACATAAAGAGAATACACCTCTTTGGTGTCCTCTTTTTGTTTTTCTAAATTTACTCTCTTAATTACTACTTTTTAAATTTAATAATTATTTATAATAAACAACTAATTTTCATTATACTAACAATTTTTTTTAAATTCAAGTAACTGCTCTTTATAAAATAATTATTTACTCTTTTATCATTTTAGTAACTCTTTCTTCAAATTCAAATAATTACTCGTAATATTATTTACATAATATTATTTATAAAAATTAAAATTTAATTTACTTATAATTATATCTATATAATTATATACCCTTTTATTTTATTTTAACTTCACTCTTTTAATTATTATTTTCTCAAAGTTTAAATAATTTATAGATATTTAAAAATTGCGTACAGAGAAGCTTGTTTATGCTAGATTTTATACTATAACTTTTAATTATAAATTCCTATTATGTTTTTTAACTTTAAACAATAAAATAATAATAAACTTAAATTATTTAACCACGTAATTCGCCTCTTTAAAGATATTGTTGCCATTGCTTAGAGTAGGATATCACATTTTTAAATATACATTCATCTTAAAAGTTAATTTATTTTTTAACTCATCATTATACATTATGAAACTGATATAATTCACAGTATCCAAGCCTAAACTACAAATATTATTTCAAAATATATATATATATATATATATATATATATATATATATATATATATATATATATATATCCTCCTATTATTTTAAAAATCAAATATCAAAAAAATAAAAATAATTAAAAATATTAATACATTACTTCTAATATACTTTACTTTACCTAATTTATTTATACTTTTTATAATTAATTTAAAATGAAATTTGAAATTTGATAAACAATAATTACTGTTTAATTATTATTTTTTTAACTTTTGCTTAAGGATTTATCTATAGGAAGAACTCCTTAGAAATATAGGGAGAAACATTCTAATTTTAAACTGAAACAACCCCACTGCATGAAAAATTGACATCACCAATTCAATCGCAAGGTACAAAATACTAATCAATCACAACGTACAAATTACTAAACAACCTACTATAGTTAAATGGATTCAAACAGTAAGTAAATCTAGTTCATCACGTCTCTTGAATCGAGTGGGTTAAAGAATTTCAATTTTATAAATGTTAATCAAATTGAAACCAACTCACTTAACTTCTAATTTAAATAAGTTAAATAACACATTTTATTTTGATTACACTATAATAAATATATAAAAGAAATTAAAATAAAATATCTTTAGATTATACAATAACCAAGAAGTCGTAATTACCAAATTTCAACTAGCTTCTCAAACAAAACCATTTTCAGAAGTCACTATGTTTTTTTCTCATGAACTCAATCCACAAAAAACCTAGAACATAACCACTATTAACGTTAGATACTAACTGTTGAATATGTAACAAAATTTCGAAAAAAAAAGAAAAGAAATCAATGATTTTCTAGTTTGAGACAACAATTTTGCTTAGTCTAATTGCAATCTTCCAAATTCATGATAAGGTAACACAAGAGGAAATCACAAACTAACCATGGTTTAGAAACATAATGATATTGACTTGGTCCCAGCTTAGTCTAATTTCAATCCAAAGCGAGTTTTGCTTAATTTCTCCATGACTCGTTCTTCCTATCACTTTCTAAGATACCGTGATATGGTATTCAACAGAGACTGAAGAAGAAATCTAAGGATAAGAAGTCAATATAGTGTAAATTTTCCAAGTAAAAAACAGAACTTTGCCCTGCAAATTATGTAATAGCTTTTAATTTTCATCACGCGCTTAAAAAAGTTTGACCAAATCGTGTGTCTTGGGTTTTTATAATGCAGTAGTTCACAAATAAAAGTTAGTCATTAATACTAGGACAAACACTATTATTTTCACAAAACAAATTTTTACAAACACTTTATATCTATTATTTTACTTTTTAATCTCTCATTTTCTTTTCAAATATAAAAAGCTAATTTTTTTAATGATTAAAATATTTCTAAGAAGGAATTCTTAATATTTTGTTCCAGGTTCATAACCCCATTACACTAACAAGATATATACCACCAATGAAACAATTATTTGTTATATTCAATACTTGAGAATTGTTTTACACCTATAACAATAAATTACTGTCATTACAAACAATCCAAAATTTCCCCCCAATAAAACAGCTCTAAAAAGTTTATAAATCAGACTCCGCAATTGATCCCACTCTTTTATATTTTTTTTACAGCTTCATTTTAATGTATATATATACTCTGTCAATTGTTTAAATAATAAATAATATTATTATAACTGTTTTAATTATATAAAAATTTCAAATGCGACAAAAGTAGTATAAAGCAACGTTGCCCTCACCTGTTTTTTGGGTTCCAACTTCAATTACACGTGAAGCTTCAAATTTGAAACCCCTTATATGTTCATTATCACAGTGTTAAACAAAGTATAAAAGAAAAAGATGCTTGTCTCGTTTCAAATGGACAGAAAAAATGCCACTTCCTTGAAAGGGTCACAAGGTGATTCAGATCATGTTGTGAAATTCCAAAAAAAACCCTCGGTTGGACTATATTTATTGACTCTTTCAACAAGGAGAGTGTGGTCTTTTGAAGTTCGGTATGCAGAAATGCACGAAAGAGAAACATCCAATTTGACAGTCCATCACCTGAACTTGACTAATAGCACTATAGATACTAAATTTCTTGGGAAGATATAGGCATAGTTCTCTCTCATTGGCTAATAAAATTTGAAATGGAACTAAGAGGTTTTACTATTATTTTCTTTGCATGCCCGTTTGACACTTCAAACTTGTGGAAGATCAAGCTTAAAGTATTGTTATAAATTGAGTTTTTTTCCATGCCCCTTTTGCTCAGCATCACTAACCAAACAATCTAAACTTGTTCCCGTTTCTTCATTCGTATAACTCATCAACTGAGAATGATTGGCAGCATGTTTGCATGCTTCGGTGGAAAAGTGTCACGTAGAAAAGCAAAAGTTGAGGCAGAGGAAGTGAGAAAAGGTGTTTACAGAGATGAGTTGAGAGAAAAAGAAAGGGCGAGGAAGAAGGTGAAGAAAAGTGTGCGGTTTGCAGAGGTAGAAGCGACGATCATGGGAGAAGAAAATGAAAAGGAGTTTACGAAAAGAGGGTGTGAGAGTGGTGACGAGGTGGTCGGAGAAAAAGAAGGAGTGAGAGTGAGGGTTCGATTGACAAAGGAAGAAGCTGCAAGGTTGCTCTCAAAATGCAACGAAGGCCCTCTTCAGTTAAAGGACGTTGCTCATCAACTTCTCTTCATCCCTGTCGATCGTCTCTCCATTCAACCATCTCTCTACCACTGATTTCTTCATCTCTTCATCACTCCAATCCTTCTCTTTCCCCTCTATTTCATTATTACAATTTTCTCCTTGTAAAAATGGCTATGTTAATACAATTGTTTATTTTGCTTCATTTTCATCTCCACAGAACCAGACACACTAATCAACAACTTACCTACAATTTTAGAATTATACGCGAACTGCTCACCACATCATTTGTTTCATGTAATAAATAAATAATCAACAATAAGAAAATAAAATTGTACTGACAACGGCTACCGACCGGCTGTCAGACAAACTAATCAGGAAAGGTAAATATCATTAGTGACCAATTAATACGTTTAATGGTCATATTAAAGACGAATATACGGTATTTATGAGTGATTGACAAGTTATATTGCCCAAAAATATATTGGTTAATCAATGGACTTGGTTGCCACAAGTCCTGTAAATATACAATTGGTATCCAGGTACATAGATCATTTTTTATCCTAATAAAATATAGACCTCTTTATGTTGACAGACAGAAGACACTCTGACGCTCAAGTTAGATAGGTTTTGACCGACAGAAGACACTCCGACGCTCAAATCAGATATGTTTTGACCTGCAGAAGACATTCTGACGCTCAAGTCAGATATATTTTGAAAGTTACAAGTTGCTTAAGGTGTATCTGTAAGAAAACACTATGATACTTAAGTTGATAGATGTCCGAATATAAAGATATTAAATGAAATAATCAATATAATTAATTACATAATCTTTTATTTATACTATTTATAATGAATTTTTATTTATTATCAACTTAATTTCAGTTCAAACATGTTTTAATACAATTATTTAACTTATTTGTATTTAACTGCTTTTAGGTTGGTTAATTGTTTAAGACATATATCCATCGGTCATATTTGATGTTAAAAACCGACATGACCAAACAACCTTTAAATTGATTTATTATTCTTGTATTTTGACCTATTAGTCTGTATTACGTTAAATATATATAATACATTTTGGAACAAAATTTTCAAAATACACTTTCTAGATGAACTTTTTGAAACAAAATTTCCAAAAATACATGAAATATATTATAAAATATACATAATATTCACACTGAAAGCAAAATCGGTCTTGAAAAAAAAGTAAAAAACCTGATCAATCATGAAAGGAGAAAACACAATGTGAGAGAAGCTCTTCTGCGCATGGGAAACCTTAATGAAGAATAAAAGAATTGAAAGACCGAAATAACATTTAAGTTTACCAGAAGATTTTCTTGGGTAAACTTAAATGTGGTTAGTTAGATTTAATAGTTTTGTTATAATTAATGGTGTTAGAAGATGATAAAAGTTAAGAGTGATTCTTAATATTAGTTAAGTCTGGTAATAGAGATAATTAATTATGTCTTAGTTATGTTTAAGTCTAGAAATTGAAAGATCATGTTTATGGTTATATAAATAGTTTATGTATTCTTAAAAAGCTTTTAACAGCAAGTAATAAGTTTTGGAAGTATTGCAGAAAGACTTCTTTGTCAGCAACTCCAACATCAACGAATTGACATATTGCAAACTTGTGGTGTGTGAGCATGAGCGGAATGGGAGATTGGAGGTTTCGATTTTGACGGTGGGTCAAGGAAAAGTGAAATATAGAAAGAGGAAAAAATTGATTTGGGAGAGAAATTAGAGGAGGAAGAAGGTCAATAGTGATGGGAGAAGAGTTTGTCTGCATGTGTATGATGAAATTGTTCCTTTAGTGGAGAAGAAGACCCACAGGGTAATCTTACGGAGTTTGTTAGATGAAGAATAAGGATACACAAACTATTAAAAAAAAAAACTCATAAAACAAATAAAGAAAAACAAAAGAATCTAAAAAAAATAAAGATTCATTATATTTACATCTGACACCCACTAAAAGACATTACCACATGAAAATATCAACATTGCATGATTTTAAGTAAAATCAGAGATGTAAAAAAAATATTAAAAATGAATATTTACTTTTAATATATATAGAAATAAAAATACTAATTAAATCTTATTATTAAGATTATTATTGAATTTAAAAGGTTGGTGGGAAGTGTGACTAATAGGATTAGACCGATCCTTTAATTAGCTTAACTTCTATTCAAAAGGATCCATCAGACGAGTTGCCGTGTCAATTTGGGTGATGCGAAGGGGATTCATTTTTCTTTTATAGACCAGAAAAGCATTATAAATTCAGTTTTTACTTTTAGTTTTTGTGTAGTTTAAGTCACAAGTAATTTGAACTTTTTTAACTCTCTTCTTTCTAACGAACATTTCTTTCCTTTTTTATAAGACTGAACTCTGCCGTGAAAGTTTTTCCGCACGACCATAGGAAACTGAAGGAAGCAGTGAATGAGAATGAGAAGCCAGTTCAGCTGCGTTATTTGTTGTTTATGTCTCTGTTTTGTCTCTTGCTGTATATTGGTAATTGTGGAACAGTTCAGTAGGCGAGTGCGCTGGCTATTCTATTCATTGAATTGACCATTGTTGACAATTACGTAAAAAAAATGACTTAAGAGGGGTTCCATTTTCTACTTCCCTCTCTTGGTGACTTGTTG
Organism: Vigna angularis; assembly: GCF_016808095.1. NCBI lineage: Eukaryota > Viridiplantae > Streptophyta > Magnoliopsida > Fabales > Fabaceae > Vigna > Vigna angularis. The sequence continues at coordinate 62,219,718 of NC_068970.1, read as the reverse complement.
GGAATGCATTCACCATTAAAGAAACCCCCACACCCACCCTACCCTTTCCCAACTCAATACAACACTTTTCACTCTTAATTATCTCCCTCTCACCCTCTCAAATCAATGGCTACCTCACCCATGCTATGTGCTTTCTGTCTCCTCCTTTTCCATCTCCAAACCGCAAGAGGGAATACCAACCAACACCCTAACTGTAACACCCTCAGATGCGGCCATTTAGACATTCTCTTTCCTTTCGGTCTGAAACAATCCAACCAAGATCCTCGCTGCAGCTATTTCCCAGTTCCAAGCTTCCAACTTTCTTGCATCAATCGCACACAACCAGTTATAGACGTCCCAGGTTTCGGGAACCTCGTTGTGAAAAACATCGACTACGACTCCCAAAGCATCCAAGTCAACGACCCCAATGGGTGCCTTCCAAAACGCTTCTTACACGGGTGGAACCTTTCCGGTTCACCTTTTATTTTGAACCCCAGGATTTATGGATCGTCTCCCTTTAACCTCACTTTCATGCGTTGCCCCTCAAACGTCCAGGACTCGTCTCAGTTCCCGTTAATGCCAATTTCGTGCCTAAGCGACAACCGAAAATATTCGGTGATAGCTTCGTGGTCGCAACCTATTGTGTCGTCAACGGTGATGCCGGAACTGTGCCAAGTAATGTCTCACGCTCTCGTTCCTATTCCTGTGTTGGACATGCCCATGTGGCCCTTCTGGTCCGATCTCAACACAGACCTCGAATTAGTCTGGACCGAACCCAGGTGCAGCGATTGTGCACTCAGTGGTCAAGTTTGTGGGTTCTCTGATAAAAAAAATCAAAGTCTTCGAGTTGGGTGCTTCCCCAGGGACTCCGGCAAAGGTATGTTTTTTGCTTGTGTTTTGATTGATTACTTTGCTCTTCTATTTTCGTTTCGTGGTTTGTGTTTGATTCACAACAACATGCGACACGTTGACGTTAGTATAGTTGGTTGAGGTTGTTTGTCAAATTCGTAGTTTGGTAGGTAAAGGGTCGATCGATTGGGAAACGAATAAGTAACCAAGCAATATGTCAACTTCTGGTTTAATGCCACCTTCAGAAATGGATGGCTGTGCTTGAAGTTGACAATATACGCGAAAGAGAAATAACGTCTTCTTATTTCTGATAACAATTTAATCATTTCGAATGTTTCTCTTGAAGAACAAACACATTGTTTATGTGGGATTCAGTAGAACGATTAAATTTTCACAGCATGATGATGAACAAGACGTGTCGGAAATAAAAATGAATTTCAGTGAGAGCGACTGGATTTATTTTGTTGCCAAATTTCAAACGACTGGATTTATTTTGTTGCCGAACTTTGAATAAAGAATTTTTTTTCGTGCAAGTGAACGAACCGGAACCAGAACCAGTTTGATCACAGTAGGGTTCTTTGACTTTCAATTCATGAAAATGGATCATTGGTTCATCATTTCCATTAAAAAATAAATTGGGACACTAAGCATGATTGATGACAAGTTGAAAATATGACAATCGGGTAGGAAGAGTTAGAGATGAGTTAGTTTCTTTCAATGAGTCACGCACTGCAACTGTATATATATATCTCAGATTATAAAATAATATTAGTAAACTGTCAAGGTTCAGTTCGAGTATGTTCTACGAATGAAGCAAGTCTTATGAATTGACATGTATAATTAAAAAATAAATAAAAATCCAGTGAAATATGAAATCAAAATTGTTATTTAGTTCATGATCTTATTTGACTAATAAAGGTTTTTGAAATATTACACAGGTCTTTCGAGGAGTGCAAAGTATGGGTTAGCCATTGGAGTGGGAATACCAGGTCTGTTATGCTTCATCGGAATGTCTTGTTTTGTCTGCGGTAAGTTTAGGACGCTGAGCCACCGTCGACGTGGCACACATCTTCCCATCACCATTTCCCTGCAACCCGTTCCTTTTGCGGCGGGTCTTGACGGTGCGACAATTGAAAAGTATCCGAAAACTCTGATCGGAGAGAGTGGTCGGTTATTGAAGCCGAGCGACAACACCTGCGCAATTTGCCTCTCGGAATATGAACCCAAAGAGACGCTAAGGAGTATTCCCGAATGTGACCACTATTTTCACGCAGATTGCATCGACGAGTGGCTCAAGTTGAACGGCACCTGCCCCCTCTGCCGGAACTCCCCGGAAACATCAACGGCTTCCTTTTCTTCTTCCTCTCCCACTTCCTCCTCATTCTCCTCTCCACAATAGACACCCTTTGCTTCTCAATAAATTGTTACCAACATACCTTTTTCAATACAATTTTTTTTTTCAAATGAGTTATTCAAAATCACTTTTTTTTTTTTTTTCAATTCGCTCCTTTTACCATTCTTTACCCACGACTTTGAACCAGTCAACGCATAATACAAAGAAAAAATATTGAATTTTCCCTTTCAGTTGCCCTACTTCTTAATATTAAAATATCTTTTTATTCTTGTAAAGTTGTAAAGTTAGGATGAAAATTTTCTCAGTTTTATAATGTGCCGGCTGTATGTTAAAGTATGCAAACATTTATTTTGATAATATTTTATTAGACACTGGAAATTCTGTGTAAATTTCTCCGCTTAAGTTTAGGTAATTCATAGTCATTTACTTTTCATGACATTTTTTAAATTTCGTTCTACAATTATTAAATGTTTCAATTCATAGTGAAACACAAACACCTTATTTTTTACCTATTGTTGTATAGAAAAGATATAAAATCCGATTAGTTAAAAATAGTCTGTCATTCTCTTGCTTTCTAGGATTCTTTTATTTCATGTTTATTTAACCACCTAAATTTCTATTACCTGTCATAATCTAAAACCTCCTATTTATGTCCTACTTAATGTTTCTCTTTTATTACAGATTGCTCACCTTTTATCATAATGCCCGTAAAAGGTTAATCATTTAATCAGCATTAGACATGCTAATCTAATATTAATAAAATAATATTTTTACTTTAAAATATAACATAACTTAAAATTAATGAGCTAAGAAAGTTTAAACAAAGTATTTTTTTTATTAGGTGTTAGAAAGGGATGTGAAGATTGATAGGTGCAAATGAACATTTTTCCTTTGATTTATTTGTCATGCGCAACAAGAGTTATGTTTTTCTTCTCTCTTTTTTTTCTTTGGTAAATCATAGTTATTGATAGCTTTATGGGATTTTAGTTTTGTAAATTGATGTTTTGGTAGAGTGATTTATTTTCGGGGTTTTGATTACTTCTTATAGATATTGTTAATGAATAATAATGATAACACAAAATTATTTTCATTTGCTACCTACTATAGAGGTAAATGATTTTAAAAACTAAATGTTTATATTTTTAAACAAAAAGAGTAAATAAAAAAAAATAGTATCAAATATAAAAAAAAAGTTGCCTATGTCAAATATCATTTTTCTATTAATAATAGGATGCTGTTAGTTCTTTAACAGCCACTACCACTTTAGTAAAGAATGGCAAAATTTCTCATCAATCTCAAAATTATAGCAAACACATAATGAGTTCAAAGTACTTGGTATAACCTCTTCAGCAACAATAAAATAACTCTATTAGATTAACTAAAAAAAATTACAACTTAAAAAATATATAAGTAACCAAGTCAAACCAGCTTGCAGATAACACGTAAACATACTAAACCAATAGATTAATGGAAAAGATTTACGTTGAACAAAAGCTGTAATTTCTATGTTAGTAAAAAGAGTCCCATCAATCACATGTCGTCTTCTTTCATTAGATAATTAAATGATGATAAAAATAAAACTATTAAATTAATAAAATATAAATTAAAAATTTTGGTGATGGTAGAATAAATAAAAATGTGCAACGAATTAATTCATTGAGCCTATTTTAATAATTTAGTTGATTTTACTAAACAAGAGAAGCTATTAGTTAGTTTTATGCAATACTAACAAAAATTGGGGGTGTAGCTCATATGGTAGAGCGCTCGCTTCGCATGCGAGAGGCACGGGGTTCGATTCCCCGCACCTCCATAATCTTAGTTTAGTGTTTTTCTCTTTACAATTGAATCCACTAAATTCTTATTATTCACAGATCTTGAAAGAAAGAAATTTTAAATTTTAAGAAATTAGTCAACATGGGGGTGTAGCTCATATGGTAGAGCGCTCGCTTTGCATGCGAGAGGCACAGGGTTCGATTCCCTGCACCTCCACTCTTTTAATTTTTCTCTCTCTACAATCCAAGCCACTAAATTCTGATTTTTTACAAATCTCGAGGCAAATCAACGATCAAACTGTTCAAAGCTATCCAATACATCGCAGCGGCTGAAGACTACTCTGGAATTGGATTCACCTCTCTCTTAACCACCTCTCATTTCTAATCTTCCTTTCCCTCCCACAAACAAACAATGTAATAGCCATTCTCTGGCGCCACTGCCACCATTTCACAGCTTTCTCGCGTTTCTGCCATGGCTCTAAATCTCTGCACTCCATGCTTCTCTCGCCTACTCCATCACCCTTCTTCTTCTCTCCCCAAACTCTCCGAAACCTGCGTTAACCACGCCGCCAATAGCAACGCTCCTTTTCCCTCTCTATTTTTCACCTCTCCCTCTCTTTCCAACCTATCGCGATTACTATATTCCAAAGCCTCCGTCAGCGAGAGCCACAACGAAACCTCCGACGATACCGCCAACATACTCGACCAACAGCTCCTACTCCGAGTCGCTGCGAACGCCAAAGACGCCGATGAGGCCTTGCAGATTATCGCCGACAATTCCACCCGCTACGGCGGCATCGTTTCCACCTCTGACTGCTGCTCAGTCATATCCGCTGCGCTTAACCGCAACAATCCTGAACTCGCTCTCTCCATCTTCTACGCCATGCGCGCCAGTTTTCATCCAGGTTATTTCTCTCTTCAGTTCGCGCTCGTTGTGTTAATCATCAGTACGATTTGGTGACGCTGTGTTTGTTTGGTGTGAGTAGTTGACGAGAGTGGTCCCCTGGCTGCGAGATGGAAGTGGTCGCGGCCAAATGCAAATGTTTATGCACTGTTGATTCAGGGTTTAGCGGCGGTGTTAAGGGTTTCTGACGCTCTTAGGGTGATTAAGTATATTTGTGAGGTTGGCGTTTCACCTGGTGAGGAGGTACCGTCCGATTTAATGACATTGCAATTAATTGGATCATTTTGTCTATATGTTCTGGTGGATTTGGCTTTTAGATATGTCGTGATCAGTGGTGCTGCTAAGATTAGACTTGTTTCTGACCCCCACGTTAACGGTCTTGATTGTTGCAGGTACGTTTTGGGAAGGTAGTGAAATGTCCTAGTTGTCGGATTGCTGTTGGTGTTGCACAGCCACAACAAGGTATTCAGGTATTCTTCCCGTGCCTGTGCCGAACTTTAATTCCATTATTATTACTTTGATTATGTATGTTGTTTATTTTTCCTTCTCTGTGGATATCTTTTAATTTAATTGAACCATGAGTCATTGGGAGATGGTGTATGTAAGCTTATCCTTCGTGGATATCCATTTAGTGCGCAATTAATTGTGTATATTTCCCTCTTCCATTTGAACTTATTCCCTTGGGCATTATGGATCACATGATATTCTCAGACGTATATATCCTTGTGAATTAATTGTGATTGTACGATAGTTTTAGAGTCAACTTATAAACATTTCTACTGCAGATAGTGTCGTGTTCCAAGTGTCGCTACCAATACGAACTTGTTTCAGGTGACATAGTCAGTATTGAATCAGAAGAAATCAGGTTGGTTAGGCATATCATTCTAATTTTTTCTTAATCTGTTCACTTAACATAAAAAGCATCTTTGATGTTTGATTTTTGAATTTCCACTAATCCATAGATTTTCCGTTTTCCATGGGAAGCACCATACATAAGTTGTTCCAGTGTTTGCTCTCCCCTCCCCCAGTTTATTTTGCTGTAACCAGTGCTTGTCCTTTTTGTTGATACATAATGAATGTGTATGGTGTTGATCATGGAGTATTCACTTTTTCTAAGGATCTCCTCCTGCCGAACGCAGCATGGACATATCGGCATGGGAAAGGGCATTAAGTTACGTGAAACTGAGGAAGCAAAGCATTCCCTCTGCTGTTCACTCTATTGTGGTATGCACTCTCCACTCACCTTAACATGTGATAGTTAGGTTGTCTTCTGATTAATAGTTGTTGTTGAGACTCTTTATATAACATGTACTGAAGTTGGTTAGTTGGCTACCAGTGAACAAGGAATACCTTTTTGATTCATTAACCTTTTTAGAAATCTACTTTTGTATTTCTACATGCCCATCCTTATAGAGCTCTTCTACAAGTAGAAATTTTCACTGCAAAATGAAAATTCATAATTGTGACCTTCCAAAATATATCTTTTATAACCCAAAGCTGAGTCCTACTAGGTACTGGAAATAGTTCTATTGTGATATCTCCCTAGCCAGGATCTCATTGGAGGTACCTTCACTGGGTAAAGTTATCATTACCTGCTTTAACTCATTTCATCCGTTTTTTGTGTTTATATAGTGTATACGATGTTGTAAGCTCGTTGTCAATTTCTTTCTGTTTTTTGTTTTGTGAGATTTGATTACCAGTTCCGGTCTTGATTGATGTTTCAGCTTGTTGATTTGTTGTACAAGTATCAGGTTATGTTTTCTTATAGATTGAGAGACTGGTGCTTAGTTTCTAAGTGTTTTTCTTTTTAATATTAATGTTACTGAAATCACCTCATGTCAATTACTGGTATCCTTACCTAATGCTTACATATATAACCTCTTAATATCTATCTTTTTTTTCTCTTTCTGTTTAGGTGCAGACCCCTTCTGGTATGGCTCGCACTCATAGATTTGCAACTGAAACAGTTGATCTGCCAGCACAAGAAGGAGAAAGGGTAACTATTGCTGTGGCAGCTCCATCAAATGTATATAGAAAGGTGGGCCCCTTTAAATTCAGTCCAAGGAACCCTGATTTCTATCCAGCTGAAGCTATGTGCATAACAAACCACAAAGATGGGCGGGAGTCACTACTGTTAAGAGCCCCACGAAAAGAAGAAAATTCTTCATTGCTGAAACCCTCCTTCCTTTTTCCACTTATCGCTTTGTTGGCAACCGGGGATGCTGCCTCTGGACTTGTTGACCCTGGCCTTCCCCAGTTACTATCAGTTGTTGCAGTTTCAACCGTTGTTGTTGGGTCTACGTTGAACACTGTTGTTCTTCCCCAGTTTAATCAGGTATTTTATTCATCATTTCTTTTCTCCGTTGAGGGAGGCTCATGTATCTTTCCTTCACCCGATCAATTTGATTTCTCAAAAGTATCAATTTTCTGCTGGCATACCATATAGTTTTGTTTCTCCCATAAAAAAATAACTTGAAAGAGATAGTTGTTTTTCAGTAGCTACTGTAATATCTGTGATTTGAATTTCCTATTCAAGGCAAAAAAGTAATGAAACTCCTGTTTACATTGATTAAGAGTTTGTACTTTGTTTTATTACTGCACATCCTGTTTTAAGAATACCATAAAAAAAATGAAGAAGTTAAGATTGTTAAAAATTATAATTCCTTTCCTACCCTATTATGACCAGCTGGCCCCGTTATTTATTGCTCACAATAAATCAATTATGAACGTTCTCATGAAAGATATAATAAGTAATATGCTTTTATTCATGGTTTCAGCTTCCACAGAAATCAGTAGATGCAGTTGCGATCAAACAACGACTTTTATCTCAATATGATGTTCTTCTGTCTCGCATTAATGACCTCAAAGAAGCTGCTGAAAAAGAGGTTTGCTACTTGCAAGATTTGTGCAAAACACTACTTCGTGGAAAAGTCAGGGTGATTGAAAAGAATGCAAGACAATTTGATAATTGATTGGAGCATTTAGATTATATACTAGTAACTTAATTATTAGTTACATACAGATGTTAGTATATTCTGAAAATCATCCGTGCTAAGTCCATTTGTTGTATTGTACATCTTATCCCAGAATGAGGGAGTAAGATAGTAGTTTATTTTCTCTCCTTCCTTGAAAATGTACCTGTAGCTTGAGTTCTATAAATTTGATTTTGTACTTTTGTAGATTTGGATGCTAGCTCGAATGTGCCAACTTGAGAATAAAATTTCAGCTGTTGGAGAACCTGCTTATCGGTAAATTGCTATAGCATGACACATCTTTGATTATAGAAATATTTGTTTACCCCCATGATCGATTTTGTTGATGTCTCTTGAAATTATTTTGTGTCTTCACTCCTTTTTGCTTTAGTCTATAGTTGTCATTTATCTTTTTGTTTGCCCAGGACTCGGAAAAGTAAAGTCAAGAGGGTGCGAGAGAGTCTGCAAAACTCCCTTAGAGGACGGATTGAACTTATTGATAGCTATGCTAGGGTATGTTTTCTTTAAAAGTGTGATATAATATCATCTCTCCTGAGAATTACAAAAGAACAAGTTCTTGTTGCTTTTGTAACACTGAATGCAGTAAATGTACGTAATACTGTGATAGTACTCTTTGGTCAGATTTCCTCAATGATTGAAATCGAAGTGGAGATGGAGACTGATGTTCTTGCTGCTGAAACTGCTAGTAATATGGTAAAACCACTTAAACATATGTTCGTTTTGGGTGATGACATCTTAGTATAACAAGTTTTTTACTTAGCTTAGGGTCCATGTATTGCAGGACAGTATCTCAGAACAGATAGAGCAAATCATGGAGCTTGAAAATTTGGAGGAGGTTTGTTTTTTATTCCTCCCAGAACTATTATCAACTTCTTAGACTAGGAAGTAGAAAGCCTTGCAGTGATATGATTTCTGTCGTGGATTTTTCTTTCTTCTAAATATCTAGCGCAGCAATTAAGATGTCATTCTCCCTCGTTCCTGTGATTTGCATTATAAAGGCCTCAGACGTGTTGACCTGTATGGTAGATGAAAAACGTTACATATCTGTTGTGCCAATCTAAGCAACCTTTAATGTGATAGTAACAATTGTGGCCCTTGTTTAGGGGTCTTGGCTTTGTTTTTGTAACAGTGTTTACCTTTCCACGCAGGGATGGAAAATTCAAGCAGAAGCCAATGATGAGGCTGAAAGACTTCTTAGTTCCCAGCCCATGCCTTTGGACGAAGTTTGACGCTATATGGACGCATCTGATTTGTGTGCTGTATCATTGGTCTAACTTCAACGCCCAGCTCAATGAATTTTTCTTGACTGAACGAAACAGCAACATCCACTCACCAGTGTCTTTCAGCAGATAAGTATTGAAATTTTATATCGTATAACAAGCCATTTTTTCACCTGAAGGATTGCATTGTGATGGGAATCTCTGGGCATCTAAGGCAAATATTTGCTGCAATTGAAAGCCGCTTTCTCAATTCTCGAAGTCAAAGGGAGATGACTTCGTGGTGTAAATTCGTTGTTAATTGTGGTTATAGTTTAAGGAACGTGTATCTTATGAAAACATCATCATTATTTGTTATTTTTTGTACTGGTTTTTCTTGAACGATTCACTTAGGTGGAATGTGATTGATTTACAAAGGAAGAGTAGTTCTTTTTATTTATTTTAATTTAATGATTATGATTATGATGGTTAACTTTTATATCAAAAGAAAAGAAGAACAAGGACGCAAGATTATCATATTTTATTGATTGTTTTGCTTTAAGTTTTATATTTAATAAATAGGGAAAGTAGTCAAGATGTTAGTATATGTTTTGCTATGAACATGCTTCCTTTTTGTAGATAATCATTGTTGAAAGAGTGATCTTATACAAATACTTCTATTTGTAACATACAATTCAACACTAATCATATAATATTTTTTATTTTAAAATATATAATAATTTAGAAAAATGATCTATAAGAATAAAAATATTTTATTAGGTTTTTTATAAGTGTAGAAAATTTGAATAGTGTATATTTAACATTTTCCTTGTTGTCCTTGTTGAAAAAAGGATGGAGCAAGTAAATTAGAAGTAGAAGTTGATAATAAAAATAACGTTATTTTATGATGTTGTCTCATACAAAAACCATACTATAATAAAATATGATAGATATTATTTCTTATCGTACAATACCTTCAGCAGCACTAAACAGGTGTGGAGAGTTTTTTCATAAATATTTGTGAGCTGGTAAAATAAAAAAAAATATTCTTTATAAATTAATATTTGTACAAGAATTTTTAATTTTTTTTAAGTTGTAGGTTTTAGTTATGAAAAAAATTATTTCCTTTTTATCTTTTTATTATTATTATTTGGGTAGTTAGGAAAAAACTGGTCCAAAAAGATTACGAGTCTAAAACTCGAACCCATCACAAGACAGCAGAAAAATAAAGGACTATTGCTTTTTATACCCTTCTTACACCCTATCAAATTTCTTCCTCACTCCATACGAAATCTTTTATTGCTTCGGCAAAATAGATTCCGTAGGTGATAAGGTGGTGGTAGAAATGTGATAGGACGCAGGAAGCAATAACTGTAAGGTTTATGAATCAAGCTGTACATAAAATGGTGGAGGAAAACTTAGGAAACAGATTTGTTTGCTTCAATATAAAGGATCCTCAGCTGCTTGCATCAGTGGATATACTAAACTTACGGAACCAAATACACAAAATTAAGTCAGATTTTAAGTAAAAAAAGAATCATGGTAGTTCCAGCCGAACGTAGCTTAATTGAAGAAAATAAAGTGATTGTTATCGGTATGTTAATTGTGTTTGAAAACAAGTTGTGGTGTTTTGCGAATGAGTTTTATTTTATGTTTATGAATATATTTTATAAGAAAATTACCTAAAGGATAAACTTAAAAAAATAATAAAAACTAACTTTTCTTTAAGAAAAAGTTCAGTTGTATTTTAAACACGATTTCAAAATATATGGTACATTGTTCACTGTATATTTATTATTTAAACGGTATAGACAAAAATGATTAAATTAAATAAAATTGGAATCAAATCAAACAACAACAAAATAATAAAACTAAATTGAACAAATTCAATAAAAATAAAGACCAAATTAATATTTAAACTACAAACTAACAAGTTAAAATCAGCTTAATTGGTTTCTTAGAGCCTTTTCTTTTTACAATAATGCTAACTATAAACTTAAGTTAATGTGTGTAGATTCAATGCTATTTTCATTGTTTTTTGACCCATCATGTGAGGGTAGGATAGGGTTTTCCAAGATTGAAATATTATGAAATTAGCATCATTGCAATACTAGGTCAAAATTCCACACAATGATTGCTGAGATGATTCCATGTGATCTGAGTCTTCTTTACCATTATTCATTAAGAAAACATCTATTTTTCTAATAAAAAATATTATATTAACAATAAAATAATTTTGTGTTATATTCCCTTTCGGGTTGTCCTCGTTCCTACTCTTGTTTTACTCTCCAAAGGCTGCATTCAGAAGGACTACTTCAGATTCTGATCCTTCTTCTACCCAATCAAGGACCATAGAAGAAGGTCCTTCAATCATAACCCTAAAAGCTAATAGTAGTGGCTATCAATCTGACAAAATTTGAGACATTAAAAAATATTGTCAATCGCTGTTCTTAAAATGTTGATTAACATTAATAGTGTATTTAAGATTATGATTATTATTCGTTTAATAATAAATTATACATCACATTAAATTTGGGTTTGTTAGGCTATCACCAAATTTGGCAGCTCAAAATTTGTCTTCTTGGCCTTTTTTTATGATGGAATGTGTTGGGATGAGTATCATAATTATCAATTTGACATGTTGGTTGCTATTGATATACACAAGTTTTGTTTAATAATAGCTTGTAAAAAAGAAAATATATATCTATGTATATTTTAAATTGTCGTGAAAGTTTACAAAAAGTATAAAAATTGTATAGTTTAATAAAAATGACTAAATAACCTTAATTTTTAGTTTTTTTTTTATAATTATGCAATTTCCCATACAAATTATTGAAACGATCAAGTTTTATAAATTTTATAAATATGGATAAGTTGTATTTGAAAAACATAAACTTATAGTAAGAAAACCGAACACGAATGATATAATTTTAGTTCAAATAATACATACAATTCAAATTAAAAAGAATAATTAAGTTGTTTTTTATTTGCATGATTTTTTTTCTTATCTAAAAGTCGTGTAAGATTACTACAACTTCCTTTTAGAAGTGTGTAGATATATCACGCATGCATGGTTTTTTCATAATACATTTTTGCATTCATGTCCAACTTATCTATATTTCTAAAAAACTTTTTAAATTTCTTCGTTTTAATAATTTGAACGTAAAATTATAGCCCAAAAAAAAACTATTTTTTTTCATCTACACGTGCTATTGTTAGGCAAAGGAAAAATTTTATCAAAGGTTGTTTCTATTTTTTTATGAAAATACAAACATGTTGACTTTGAAGGATGAAACTTGCAACTTCTAAAGTCAATATCTAAAGTCCAAGGTAGACATTCATTAGTGAATAAAATAGCATAACGTACGCACATATAAAGTTATTAGACATTTATTAGTGAATAAAATAGCATAAATGTGAGTAAATTATAATAAAAGCTACCCATTCTTTAAGTTTAAAAACTTCTTCATTCTTCAAAACTTAAACATAAGAAATATGTTAATCTTTTTCAAAAAGAAAGCCGAAACATATGAATTTATTACTATTTCAATAATAATATATCATATATCACGTTTAAGTATTTCTTATATGTAAAACAAGTTTGTTAGAGTATATTTAATGTAAGGGTTTGTTTGAGATCATATATTACTTTTTTTTGGTAGGTTTTATTATGCCATGTAAAATGTAATATTTCATTTAATTTTTTATTTAATGGTCCGATCTCATTTTTCGATTTTAAGTAAGTTTTTGTTGGTGTTATAATTTAATTTACCTTTGTTTTTATTTTTTGTATAAGGACGTAAAAGGAAATATTTTTGTTAATATTTCGAGAGTTCTTTTATAGAAATTCTTTTTCAATGGAAATTTGAAATGTCGCTTAGAAGATATGTGAAAATGTGACAAGAAAAATATTCTTTAACCAATATAATTTTTTTACATTTATTTAACATTATTTTTTATTTTTTAGAAATAAAAAAAAGAAGTTCTTTTTTATGATTATTTTATTTTTGTATTTTATGTTAAATAAATGTAAAATTGCTCACAGTATTGTTACTTTATATATAATATTTTAAGTGAATAAAAAATTAATATCAACAATTAATATTATTTTATAAGTTTCCATATACATTATATTTTAAAGTTTTCTATCCATAAAGATGAATTCTTCATTCTTAATGAGAAATAAAAAAAGTAAAAAAGGAAAATAAAAATATGTATAAATATACTTGTTATATGCTAGCAAGTTGTTAGTTACTCTTTATTATGACACGGGTATAAAAAATACACAATTATCTAAATAAATATATTGTACTTATCAATAGCTTAAAAAAATAATTTTATAATTCTTTTATATGCTTATTTTTTTAGTTTTATAATTGGATTTATTTTGTTAGGAGATAATGCAAGATAAAAAGTATAATAAAATCATACAATATATTTGTCACATCAACACCTAATAAAACTTATCTAATAATGGTACCAACTAAAAGTATATTTATAATAAACGCACCTAAGGTTATTAAAACTTGATTTATGCCCAGATTAGATAAAGCATGATAAGATCAAATATAACAGATCTTTATAATATTTAATTCTTGATAAATACTAAATTATGTGTATATATATTATAATTATATTAAGATTTAGAATGATTCAAACATCAAATGACACTAAATGCTAAATTAAATTTTGACATCCAATTTTATTCACCTATTTTATATAAACTAAACGTTAACATAATTTTTAGTTCAATCAATTTATTTTATAATATTGATTTGGCAACTTTTATTAACTAACTTATGATTTTTACTAATCGTGATAATGGTCACCAGGAATAACTCATAAATTCATATATATATATATATATATATATATATATATATATATATGTATTATAAACAAAAAATAGGATTATTAATGATTATTTCTATAGTCATAAAAAATTACATGGTCCCTCTTTCTTTCTTCTTCTTTTTTTCTTTAATAAAGGAATGAATTTACTCTGCATCTTAAATAAAAGTTTCTGTGTAAACTATATTTTTTTAACATTTTTTACATTAGAAGGAAAAGAAAAGAGTCACAATCTGACGATATGATTTGAAGCGTATCGAGAAACATTGCACATCCCATCACATGTTCATGCCGTCAATACATTGCAATACTTTTTTTTTTAATTTAAGAGTGTTTCATTATCGTTATTATATGATTTAAATCGGTTTGGGTTTTTTTAGTAAGTCTTTACATATACTGATTTTAATATATTAAAAAAAGATTATAATATATTTTACAATATTGAAATCAATGTACATTTATATATTTTAAAAATATAATAAAAGAATAATATAAAAAATCAATAATTTAAATTCAATTTAAACATTCTTAAATACTTTCAAACATTCTTAAGTATTACAAAGTATATTTTAGATTTATAACAAATCATTTATATTGTGGTAAAAACCCATTTTAAACGAAGATAATTTATGTTGAAAATATTAAAACGCAATTCAAGACGCTGGAAATGATCAATTAAAAAAAATATAAGGAGTTCCGGCTGAAAATATGTTTTTGCTAAAGATAATTACTCTATCGTATATAAATCAATATTTTTGGTTATGTATAAGTTTTATTTGGAAAGAATTCAATCAAATTTCAAAATCTTAAATCTAATAGTTTTTAAAAAATACATATATATATATATATATATATTAAAGTATTTATTATCTTTTAATTTTTTTTTACCAATTTTCACTTAACTAAATCGTTTTATGACCACATTCGATTATGTATTTATATTTTTAAAATTTAAAATATTTATAAGTGAAAAGGGCCTTATCGATTATTTGATTATACTAAAAAAATTATCATGACAAATACAATAAAGACTATACAATGTATTAACTCTAACAAAATCCTATTATAGTAAATAAATTACACGTTCACTCTTAATTTAATAATTATAAAAATGATTAATTTACAAAAAATAATGTTATTAAACTTATCACACGAAACTAAAATTCTCATTATCGTAAGGCTAACGATTAGTAGAACTATTTTGAAGTTCGTTCAGAGGTTGACTCTTTAGGAGTTAACACTGTAATTTTGATCCATTAACTACATAAGTTGAATTAGAATAAAAAATTAAAGTAATTAAATAGTGGAGTTAATGCTAAGTAAAGTAGAAAAATTAAGCCATTAAATAATGGAGTTGAACCTATAAGTTAAGCTTACCTCCACTTTTAACCAAGTGCTCCAGATCCATTTTCCGAAGTTTAAAAGTCAAATAAGGACGCTTATGATAATAATCCTGATTTTTGTTACATAAGGAAAAAATCGCATTAGCTAATAATCCTGTTTTATTACAAATAATCACCATTCAGGAAGAAAATCTCTCTTTAATACCAAAAACATAAAAAAAAAAATTACACTTTGAAAACGATATTATTATATTAATCAGCTATTCGATCGTTAAAGCACAATAATGGTGCAAAGAATATTATCTTACGAAATTAGTGAGCATAATCCCGTAATTAAAATTTAAAACGATAGCCACTTAAGGAAGTAACAAGAGGTTAATTAGAAAGAGAAAAGAAGAGAATGAGTATGAAATGAGAAATTGCAGTGACAGGGGTGGAAGGAATAGGAAGCAGTAAGACAAAATCCGAAGCAAAGACACAGTGGAGATCCACGTGGATGACCTGGAAATCCGCAGTATAAAAATTTAGAAAAAAAAAAGAAAAAAAAAGGTGAAATTTGCGGTATTTAAAGCTAAAGTAGCACTTGAGACTTTAGATTCAAAAAAATCTCATGACTTTGTTGTGAACGTGTTACTCACAGAATTCTCGCCTTCTCCTGGCGCGTAACAAACTCGTAGCTTTTCCACTGCCATAACTCATCCTTCTCTTTCGCTATTCTGTTCACGCATTCTTGTATTCTTCCGTTTTTTTCTCTCCTGCCAAAAACTTTCGTTATGCCAATGATTCTGGTTACCGGTGGTGCCGGATACATTGGTAGCCACACCGTCCTCCAGCTTCTCCTCGCCGGTTACAACGTATTGGCCGTCGACAACTTCGACAACTCCTCTGCAGTCTCCATATCCAGAGTCAAGGAACTCGCCGGAAAATTGGCAAAGAACTTTTCCTTTGTCGAGGTACCGGGTTTCGACGGTTTTCTTTTTTATTCTATTTGAAAAACAAAAACCCAATTTTGATTGTTGCATGGTCCTCAGAATATGATGGTTGTGGTTTTTTCGTTGTTGATTTCGATTTAACGTTTTTATTTTTTCGATTTTTTGTCTCTGTCTTGAGTTTGTGTGATTTTTTGAGTTTTTCACCGGGCCTGTAAACTGTGGTGGCCCCACTGACAGGTAAAAGAAAAAGTGTTGCGATGCGCTTTATTCCGTAGTTTGGTAAATACCAAACAAACAGACGGTGACAAGTTCGAATTATGTTTTTCTGCGTTTCGTGACAGTTTGGAACTAACTCTGTCTGTTTCACAATTAGTGTGACAAGTGTACACACTGTACTTTTGATGTGATGTGTGTTTTGTGATTTGTTGTATTGCTTTCCATGATTCCAATTTTATTACCAATAAAAACTATATTCTGTATTCTATATCCTGTATTTGTGTTTTTTCTCTCTCTAAAGTTCAATTTTAAGCTAAATTCTTGTCTGTTTCGGTGCAGGTTCTTGTTTTTGTTTATTAGACGTTCTTAATTATTGATACTTTATTGTGGTGCTGATTGGCTCTTCGTTTTATTTTTCCTGCTGCAGTTAGACTTGCGGAACAGAGCTGCGCTCGAGAAAGTTTTTACAAACCAAAAGTAAGTATTGTGAAGAATTTTTTGTAATTGAGAAAAGGAAAATAATGATTTCTGTCGGTGCTTCACGTTCTATTGTAGTTATATTCGATAGATGATTGGTAAATAAAAGCTGTTTGTCATGTATGTCTCTTTTTCCTGCAGGTTTGATGCTGTCATACATTTTGCTGGGCTGAAAGCAGTCGGTGAAAGTGTGCAGAAACCACTACTGTACTTTGACAACAACTTGATTGGGACAATCATTCTATTTCAAGTCATGGTTGCCCATGGATGCAAGAAGGTGTGCTCATTTTAGTTTTGATCTTATTGCTGATAAAAGAAAAAAATTAGTTTTGATCTGTTGGGTCTGTTTTGATTGGCATCAACTGCATGGAAAAATGTAGCAATATTGATGAATATTGTCATACTTCCATTGCATCAATCTGTGAGACCACAATCAGCCGAAGTGTTCCCCCATTAAAGACTGATGACAAGTAGACTCCTTTACAACCATACATTCCATCAACACTCATTTTTCCCTATTTCTGTTTCTATGAGATCATATCACCTGTTGAACCCCTCTGTTTCCCTATCTAGGGTTAACTGCATATCAATGTTCACCAATTCTCTTCCACACTAAATTACAGTTGTTTGTTAAAAAAATATTAATTAGAAGCAACATCTTAAGATGAAGTCTGAACCTTTTTCTTTTTATGGTCCCCTGCTATCTTGAAGTTTCTTGTGGAATTTGTTGCGCATATATTTTATTGATGCTTCAATCTGAATATTTGACTGATTTTATATTTCTTGAATGATGTCAGCTTGTGTTCTCATCTTCAGCAACTGTATATGGCTGGCCAAAGGAGGTTCCATGTACCGAAGAATTCCCTTTGTCATCGACAAACCCATATGGAAGGACCAAGGTATGAGTAGGAGATTGTTATACAGTAAAACTGAAGATGCTCTAATGATGACTCTTTGCAAAATGAAAAAAGTGGTTTTCTATTTTAATTTTATAATTTTTGAGTATTACTGATAGCAATGTACTATGTTTTGTCTTGGAAACGGACAATAACATCGATGAGAGGTTTGTTTTTTCAGCTTATCATCGAAGAGATGTGTCGTGATCTCTACTGTGCGGATTCAAATTGGAAAATTATACTGTTGAGATACTTTAATCCAGTTGGTGCACATCCTAGTGGTTTTATTGGTGAGGATCCTCGTGGAGTTCCGAACAATCTCATGCCCTTTGTTCAACAAGTGGCAGTTGGCAGACTCCCTTCACTGACAGTTTTTGGAAACGATTATAAAACATGCGACGGCACTGGAGTATGTTATCACTTTTTTGAATTGGTTTAGTGAATTTTTTCCTTTGTAAAGATTGCATGCAATCTTCACCCCCACTCCCTCCTATAAAAACTTTAGATGAGATACAAGTGACCTTAGACTAGTCCACAGACCATATTGCTAAAATAATAAGATAAAACTAACATAGAAATATTCCCATTAATTTGATTGTCATGTGTAAAGAGACAAAGGGCTTATTAGAGATGTGATTAACAACTAATAGACATTTCTAACAACCTAACTAACAAATTCCATCTAGTTAATACAACTAACAGTTGACTAATATCCTGTAATGATACACCTTTTCCCTTTGGTTTGGAATGTTTCAATGATTTTGGACATCCTGAGCTTTCATAGTCTCAGTTTGCCAAATTGTTACAAGCATTCATTCTCATTTCTAAAAGCTGCCTTTGATTTCTTCAAGGATCTTACATAATTTTTTTTTTCTCAGGTTCGCGATTACATTCATGTTGTTGACTTAGCAGAAGGGCACATTGCTGCTTTGCGTAAACTGGATGATCCTAAAATAGGTATTATTCCCAATCTATTATTTTCTTCTAATAATTTACTAGTGTTTTCGATTTGGTAAACCCTGAAAGATTGTGAATGTGAAATGATTTTTTATCTGTACAAGCAATGATAACTTTTCCTATTGGCCCATTTTGTTTTGGATTTTCCCTTTTTAGTATGTGACTTTGTTAAATAATGAGCTGAAACCTCGGTCTTAACCAAAGTCAAATACTGCCAAATGATCTGGGTTGCTCACTTAAGCGAATGAGATAAGGCTTTGTTGTTGTCGTGTAGTTACCTTGATAAAATTTTATTGATTGTTTAAACAGGTTGCGAAGTTTATAACTTGGGAACAGGAAAGGGAACATCAGTTTTGGAGATGGTAAAGGCTTTTGAACAGGCCTCTGGAAAGGTAACAGAGTGATAGTTTTATTTCTGTTTTTGTTTTGTGTAATATAAACCTTGTCATTTTATACAAACGCAATTTTGTTTCTTTCTATTGTCCCGGGACTTCAAATTTTGCAGCGTAACATTCATTTGAAATGCCTAGCATCTCTTAATCAGTTGCATTCTGATAACATACAATGAAATGGAAGAAGTGTGAAGCAAATTCAACTGTGTAGTTATTGGACTGTCATTAGTATGTCCTGGAGCATTCCTCTGGTTTTTTTGAATCTTAAGTACATATTTATCTCTTTCCGACTGCTACAAATTCATGGATCAAAGGAATAGAGATCAAACTCATAAAGAGAGATGGAGAGCATGCTTACACTCAATAGAAGATATACATTTGAGGCTCTTATTTATTGAGAGCTTATTCTGGTCTAATTCTATAAACTAAGCAGTAACTACTAAACTGAAACTACAATGAACTCCAGGATCTCCGTGACTGACTACTACAGATTCACTGAGCAACAAAAGTTTTAGAAATCAAACATCTGCCCATTATATACAACAAACGTGTTGAATTTCTAGTGTTTAAGGAGATAAACTGAACCAACTCTTTTATAATATATCTGGATTAAGCTACTCTTCAGTACATGACTAATTCAATTTCACAATTTATTATTGTTCAGAAAATTCCACTTGCAATGGGTGGTCGTAGACCTGGAGACGCTGAAATTGTTTATGCTTCAACGAAGAAAGCGGAAAAAGAACTTAATTGGAAGTAAGTGTTGATTTGCATCAAAGTGAACAATAGCCACCTTTTTTTTTTCTGTCTTAAGGCTCAGTTTTTTTGCCTTAAGTTTATAATTTCTTTCATTGTCATTACCGTCCTTGTGAAAATCACCGCCGTGTTATTTAATGACCGAATGATTTCACGTCAATTCAAAACTCTTTTTATTGTGTCAAGCTGCAACCAATATTCAAATGTTTTCATCTTTCGGTAAAAAATATTGGGCAAGGTTTCTCGAAGTTTTATTTCCTCCCCTTTTTTATTTCTTTCTCACAAATTTATTGTCGTTGCAGGGCTAAACACGGGATCGATGATATGTGTCGGGATCAATGGAACTGGGCTAGCAAAAACCCTTATGGCTATGGTAGATCTGGAGATTCCCCCAAGTGATGCTTATGATTGTTAGATTAAGTATAGATGTTTTCTTTTGGGGTCTTTTTGAACCCTGTCTCCCAATAGGTCCTAAAGTTCTTACTTAGCCTTTCTAAGATAGAAAATCCTTTCTTAATTATGAATTTCAATAATGTGGTAAATAAGTAGTGGTTTTGTTTTGCTTTAGTTATTCTTTTCGGTTTCCCGCTTACAGTATGAGCATTTTCATGATCTTCAAGAACGTATTTATAAATCTAAACCACACATTATAGATTATGACTAACGAGTAATATCATGCCTTACCTCATTATTCGTAATAAAGTCTTACTTAACAATATGTTTCGATTTTCATGTTTTTTTCTTTATCTTCTATTCCTGCCATTGGACTAGAACTCGCAAACATACAAAGTTAAAATATTTCACTGTGTCACGCACTCCAAGGAAGAAGCGGAACTTTTGAATTAATGTTTAATGCGATTCACATTCACAAAGCAACTAGAAAGTTTGTTCTCTATCATATTTCTTTCATATGTCTTTATTATGATTATTTCGAAAGACGTTGTCTCAAATATAAACGGAGTCTTTATTATGATTTTTTTCATGCTACTTTTTCTCAATATGACTGATTGATTAGATCAGTGATATGTTTTTTGACCCGTAATAATAAGTAGTTTATCCATATAACTTATTTTATTAAGATCACTAAAGTGAATCTAAAATTATTTGTCACCTCACCCAAATTTATATCAATCTATTTAGACTTGAAAACTGGAATTCCAAAACGTATATAATCAATTTCTCATTTATCTAATACTGAAATAATTGTAGAGTAGATGAGATTTTTGTCCTTAGAATTAACAAAGTGTATAATCTCAACTTGTAGGGTCACTATATTGAACTTTACTTTTATCATCTACTTTTGTCATCTTTCATCTTTGAATAGAAACCATAATGTAGTAACCGTCTTATGTGACTACATTCATGTTCGGCCCAAGAACTAGTATTAATAGAGTTTCATAAACATTTGGAGTTGTGTAAACCTCTTTCTTAAACCATGGTAAGAAAATGTTGTTATGTTCATTAAATGTCCATTTTTCACTCATCCATGGGTGTGCAGACTTGATTTCAACGATGTGTTGCGAAATATAAGGAATCACATTGACAATATTGCTTAAGACGTATAAACGAGTTTTATCAACTTCTTTTCTAATAATACTTTCAATCTTCACTCCTCGAACACCTTTATATTCACATTTACCTTCATGACAACTCTTAGGAACTCCTACTAGTTCATAACTTGGCATATATAACTTAAGCAGAATTCAATGACTTTTTCTGCAATGTATCACTCTATAATTGAAGGTTCTGGTTGATATTGATTATTGACACATCTATTTAAGATCTTCATGTATCTCTCAATTGGGTACGTCCATCCCAATAACATCAATCCACATAATCGAATTTCCCTCACTAGATGAAGGCTCAAATGAACCATGATATTGAAAAATGAGGATGAAAAATACATTTCCAATTGACACAATAGTCTGATGACCTCATTTTCCAAACCATCTAACACTCGAGGGTTAATAACTTTCCTGCAAATGACATTATAAAACATACTCAATCATGTTATAATACTTCTAACAGAAGCAAGTAAGATTACTCAAATAGCTATTGTTAAAAGTTGTTACATCAACACATGACGATCATGAAGCTTTAAACCAACTAACTTTATATCTTTTATAGAAAATAAACTACTAATATTTGAAGAATTTTGGAACCCTCACACTACTTAAACACTTACAAAAAAATGCTTTTCTTTTTTCGAAAGAATGCGACAAGTTGGGGGCAGGTAAGTGTGTCTTCCAATTGATTGTGGATGTAATTCAGAACTAATGCTCATGTCAGCCAACTTTTGTCGTGCTTTTACTCCATCTTTTTGTCTTTTCTTTTACATTTAGTAAATTTCTGATTACACTATCACATACATTTTTTCAACATGCATTACATCTATACAATGTCGTACATCAAGTTTATATCAATATGGAAGATTAAAGAATATTGACTGTTTTTTGTAAATGTTTTTCTCAATGGTCTTCTATTAATGTTTTTCGAACACAATGTCAATGTTTTTTATCTCGTTGTGTATACTTCTTCACCATTGTGGGGTCTAAACACAACTTTATCCTTAAGACTTCCATTAAGTGTTTTTTCATTATATGGTAAGGATGATTTTAATAAAGGAATTTTCGATGTTGCACAATTTTCTGATCATGCTTCAATTGATTGTAACTCGTGCTTTTTTTACAAATGAAACATGCAAAATGACCTTTTAACTTTGTAACTACTCAAAGTTTCTATATGTTTATAGTGCAAAATAACATTGCACGAAAACGAACAGTTTTTTAAGAATATGAATGGAAGACCAATGTTTTCTTCTCACAATGTTTTCAAATAATCGATTAACGATTTTTAGTACATATCAATATCATTTTCAGGTTGTCTGGGGACTGATATCATCATAGACAACATCATATATTTTTTCTTCATGTACAAAAAAGGAGATAAATTGTAAATCATAAAAAAAAACTATGTTTGTTACTTAAATTTTCATAATAATTCATACCTTTTGTAACAAGCATAAGTTTTAAATTTTTTGACTGTGCACCAAATTTATTATCCAGGAAATATTAATAATCATCCAAAAATTGCTTATTTTTAATATTATTATTTTATTTTCTTATTATTGATTATTTATTTATTTATTACATGAAACAAATGATGTGGTGAGCAGTTCGCGTATAATTCTAAAATTGTAGGTAAGTTGTTGATTAGTGTGTCTGGTTCTGTGGAGATGAAAATGAAGCAAAATAAACAATTGTATTAACATAGCCATTTTTACAAGGAGAAAATTGTAATAATGAAATAGAGGGGAAAGAGAAGGATTGGAGTGATGAAGAGATGAAGAAATCAGTGGTAGAGAGATGGTTGAATGGAGAGACGATCGACAGGGATGAAGAGAAGTTGATGAGCAACGTCCTTTAACTGAAGAGGGCCTTCGTTGCATTTTGAGAGCAACCTTGCAGCTTCTTCCTTTGTCAATCGAACCCTCACTCTCACTCCTTCTTTTTCTCCGACCACCTCGTCACCACTCTCACACCCTCTTTTCGTAAACTCCTTTTCATTTTCTTCTCCCATGATCGTCGCTTCTACCTCTGCAAACCGCACACTTTTCTTCACCTTCTTCCTCGCCCTTTCTTTTTCTCTCAACTCATCTCTGTAAACACCTTTTCTCACTTCCTCTGCCTCAACTTTTGCTTTTCTACGTGACACTTTTCCACCGAAGAAGCATGCAAACATGCTGCCAATCATTCTCAGTTAATGAGTTATACGAAGGAAGAAACGGGAACAAGTTTAGATTGTTTGGTTAGTGATGCTGAGCAAAAGGGGCATGGAAAAAAACTCAATTTATAAGGCTTTTTCTTCCACAAGTTTGAAGTGTCAAACGGGCATACAAAGAAAATATACAGTAAAACCTCTTAGTTCCATTTCAAATTTTATTAGCCAATGAGAGACCCAGACAAGAAAGCAGTCGCGATTGGAAATCTATTAGTCAAGATTCAAGTGATTGACCCATATAACCTTTGTTTTTATTCTCCTTAACCATGGAAAGTTTGCTTTTCTTTTTTTGTGAAACTCAAAAGACTGTATTGTCTGTGTACATGGCTTTAGTAGTCTTTTTCATGTGGGCCATTTCCAAAAGCTTGTGAAAAGATTGAGAAAGTGACCTATACGTTACTCACAAACATTCTTTTTTCTTATTTCTTATTAATGACACTAGTGTTTTTTCTTTATATCTTTTCCGATTGAAAAAGGTTTTTTTAATAATTTTTTTAACAACTTTTTTATAGCATCTGTGTAGTAACTTGTTATTCGTCCATTTTAAATATATATGACAGTTAATTTATTATCAAAAAATTGTTAAAAAAGATTGTTCACAGTAGTTTCGATTATGTTTTAATTTTTATGGATTTACTTCCTAATTTTTTTTTTATATTTTGGTCTTTATTCTTGCACTTCCTAATGACATAATAGTTTAATAAAATAATTGTGTGTATTTTTTTTAATAAAGTATGTTTTTAGGATTTATAAACTAGTCGAATGCTATTAATCGACAGCCACGAAATTACGTTTGTAAAACAAAAAAAAATAGAAATTGCGATTATAAAATAAAATTTGGATTTATGATATATATGATCATCAAGATGTAACTTTTAGTCTTCTTTTTTTCAATTAAAGTGGAATTAGGAAAGTATGGCCTAATTTATCTTACAAAAATGACACCAGTAATTAAGATATTCACGAGCATCCTTCTTTCAGTGAAAATTCCAATCTTAAATAATTATATTAGAGAAAATGAGCCTATTTCACCATAGGTTTTCTTCTTCTTGGTCAAAGAATTCAAGAAATGACGTGTTGAAATTGGAAAACTTTTGTTAATAATCAGTTTTTTACTTGAAATAGAAAATGAAATCACATGCACTCTTTTTCCATTGGTTTCTTATTTGATCTCCGATGAATATCTTAGAAAGTGTTAGGAAGAATTGGTCGTAGAGAAATTATGCAACGCGCTTTTGATTAAAATTAGACTAAGTTGGAATTAGTCAATACGATTATGTTTCCAAATCACTCCTGTTACTATCAATATGTTATTGTGCCTGTAATGCATTTCATTTGAAAAAATAAAGTATAAGTGAAACTTTTGCTAATATTTAAAATATTAAGACTACGTTTAATTGGGATTTTTTCATTTTTCACAAATAATTGTAAAATATAATTAATTTTGACTTTATTTCTTATCTTCAAAAGATTTAAAAAAGAAAAAACAGAAAATCTACTATTTTAAGAAAAGTTAGGTTACAATAAGAGTGTGTTTGATGAATATAAAAATATTTAGTACGTATCTTAAAATAACTTATTTTAAGAGTTTTTAGTATATAAATTCCAAATGCCCCTCAACTATTTTTTAGATATTTGTAATTTATTTATTTATTTATTATTCTTTATATTTTTATGCGTTTCTTTACTATTCTTCTCATTTATTTTAATTTAATAAAGACAATAAATAATTACACTATTTTTAATATTTGTTGGATTCTCTTCTAATAATTTATGTAGTTCAAAAATTAAAAATAATTTAATATTATAACTTGAAAAACCTGTTGTTTCACTAAATAATTACTTAAAACTTTCATAATAAAAATTGTAAAAAATAAATATAATATAATAATAATTTTAAGTGAAAAAAAAAGTTTAAAAAATAATGTTAGTTAATATACATTTGTCAATTTATTTAACTAAAATGACTTGTCAAAATAATAAAAAATAAATTTAAAGAATAAATAAAGATATTAAAATTTTAATTTTCATACAAATTTTTAACTTACTATTAGTTAATAATATATTTTCATTTAGCAAGATATAAATTTTATTTATATAATAAAATTTATATAATTATTTAATAACTAGGTTTTGGGAACAAGTCTTACAATTTAAATATGGAAAAGTGAACCCTTGTCATGGAATTTCTGATAGTGAAATTAAATTTGAAATATAAATTTCAAAACAAAATATGTTGTGGAAGAAGTGAATTGATTTTAGATTTAACTTTAAAATACTTTAATTTTTAATTTTAAAGCAATAAAGTAGTCCAATACTTTAATTATAAGTGTATCAAACTATTTATTTATTCTTTTTTTTCTTCAGAAGACCACTATTATATTATGTTATCGGTATCATCATCTAGTGCATATTAAGCTATTTGCAGCATTTTTCAAAAGATACTAAACCCATTTTCTTATTTATTTTAGGCTGATATTTCAAAACATTTCACATAAACTATAGATAAATTTGGTAAATGAAATCTAGATATAATTATTTTACCTATGTTTTATATAGTAGCTTATTTAAACAAGCTATTATATTAACATGTCAAAATAATCTATCCAGATTATACTTATAGTTTACCATTTTTTCTCTTAGAATAATAATAGAAGACTTTAATATCCAAACTACATTTTTATGACTAAGAATTTTAGATCATCGCTGCATTGTTACATTCTTTATTATTCATTTAATACTGTACTTATTTATTATTGAAATTATATAAATTTCAACGAATTATTTTGTTGATTATTTTATATAATTTTTTACTTTTTATGTATGAAAACAAATTTTATATTTACGTGAAATTTTATATTTCCATTTATATTTTTATCAATATCAACTGTAACAACGATACGATTATCTTTTCCAATTTCAGAATTTTTTTACATAAAGTAGCTGTTTGTCATTATTGTTTTGTATTATTGTCTTGTACAGTTAAATTGCGGCTTATTGTTATTGTGTATAATTGCTAACACAAAAAATAGTTTTTTTTTTAAATAAAATTCTTTGGCTAATTAGACTTACGAAATTCTTACATAGTTTTCTTTTAATTATAACACTACCGCGATATTTTTTTTTGAACAACATTAGAAATTTTTTTAGTCAACCATCTAAAAATGAAATTATTAAATATACATGAAAAACAATAAATAAGAAGTAAAAAAATTGAGAAAAATATACTAGTTTTTCTCTGCGAAAAACAAAGTAAAGAAAAATTGGACAAAACAAATGGGGAGGGTGTGAAGAGAAAATGAGTAATAGATTATAGAATGTTCATTGGATATGGGGGTGTAAACAGTGAGGCCCAAACATGGAGGGTGGACAATTGACATGCTTTACAACATGTGTGTCGAGACAACGGAGAATTGTGAATAGGAAAGTGAATTTTGTAGCAGCAAGCGTGAGCGATGGGTGGAACTCAGGCGTTGAAACGAATTCCCCGCATCAAGTTTCCCAACAGACGTTCCAACTCCGCTGCTTCTGGTCGGTACACTCTTTCTCCCTTTCAATTTTTCTCCATTTTCTACTTTCTGTGATGTTTTCAATCACTTTCTTGCCGTTTTCTACCACAATCAATGAATAATCTGAGCCTAAAATCGGAAAGAACCAAATACTCAAGTGGATTAGAGTCAAGGGTAAAGTAATATGTAATAGTGAGATCTACTCTTCATCTCCCAAGCTGGTTTTGTGAGCTTGAACTACTCCCATATTCAAATTGTAGGGTGATGCTATATTGTTTTGTGCCGATTATTCTATACAAGCTCCATAGTTTTAATTGACTTCGTTCACTTCGGCTGAAGGGGCTATTAGTATTACGTTATTTAATTGCGCATAAGGATTCGTGGTTTGCAGAACGGTGTTTCCATCCGCATCCCATCAACGATTCTTAGGTGTCCCAAATTTTAGAAGACCATTTACTTGTCGAATAGTCAGTATTACGAAGGATTAGTATGCTTTAATTATTATTACTTTTTTGCAGTTTATCTTATTTTATTTTATTTTTTGTTCAGTCTAGGTTTTCATTTTGATGATTACGTTGTGATTGATGAGAGAGTACTAAATGGATTTTATGAAAATATGGTTTCTGGTGGAGTCTACTAGAGATGGTTTTTGACTCGTGTCGCTAGCTGATCAATCTAATGGGATATGGCTAAGTGGTTGTTGTTTTGGTAAATGTTTTTCAAATTGGAACTGCTGTTTGGTCGCGATTAAAGTGTAGTTGAATTTATTTTGTCAGTGTTAAAGGTTATTTTGTTAGTGTAAAAGGTTTTACATTGTGTCAACCAATGAAAAGTCACGGTTGATATGACTTAAAGTAATTGTTATAAAATGAAAGAAACTTATCATGTCAAACCTTCGTAATTGGATAGCATTGTGAAACTTCTCTACACCTTCCATACTTAGATTATTTACTCTAACTAAAATTTTACATTAACATAGAAAGATCATATAAAGTATTTTATAAGATGAAAATTTGTAAGAAATAGTTAAACAATTTGAAAAATTGCTTCGAAATCGTGCTTGGTTCATATCTGGTTTTTGAACTATTTTTTGTTCCACGGGGTCCGTTTGGGGCAGCAGATCTATTTTGAAAATTATGGTTGTGATTGGTAATAGTTGAGATCCTCTAGACGAGTGACTGAATTCTTTCCTCAATTATCTGTCGATTGACTATGAGTAAAATTACCAATTCTGTTGAAAAATTTCATTGCAGGTTCTGCATCTGAGACTCAAGCTGCATCTTCAGCTAGCGATGCTAATTTGTCATTCTTTTCAAGTTCAAATGCTTCCGCGGCAGTGGGAGGGAAGGCCTCTCTTCAGCCCAAAAGAACTCCAGTGTCCAAAGAAGAAATTGAAGCAGTTTTGGTATGGAAAGTCTCCTTCTTAGTGCTGGGCTTTTTTACCTTTTCTGATTGCATTTGTTACTTTTGCTCATAACAAATACATTTATGGAGTGACAAGGGGTCACTGGGTTAGCTGGGTTAGGTTAGGACCCTACTTACCCTTGCATGAGCTACTATTGAAGTTTGCTACTAGTTAGGCTTCTTAAGAACTTCCTCCAGGAGAAGACCAACCGTTGGATGTGCATGGTTCCTACATCGGAACCTACACACCTGTACAAAAAGGGAATATTTTCATGGAGGAAGTCTTCCTCCCAGAATATACGTGTGTTTTTCTTGTTTACTTATTTTTCGTAAATACTAATCATCTTTGGTTTTAGCCTGGCTAGGTATTGGCTTGATTGACTGATCAATACTTGATAACTGGGAGTCAAATCAGTTTTTCTTGCCCCTTGGTTTATTTCTGTTACTAATTTAAAGTTGTGGACTTTTGGCAGTTGGGTGGCTGCTTCTAATCAAAAGTGTTCCGGAAAACGCACCTGTGTCTTGGACTTCTTTCTGTGACTCTGATTCATCAAACTTCTGACGATGCTTACTTTTTCCTTTTTGTTGTTGGAGTGTTTTTCTGACCACAGTTTACTGATTCAAATTGTCAATAATGGAATATGACCAGGTTTGAACTTTGAAATTGAGAACTGTGTTGTCCATGTTATTACTGCTATAACTAGCCAATTTACCTAGGCACAAAGTGCCTAAGTTGCTTGTTATACATTTAATTAGCAAGGAAGTGTGCAGAGTAAGAGAAGAAGAGTGTTTGTTATGGACCATATTCCATCGAGGCTGTTGCTGGTTGCAGCCATGAGTGGAAAGCTGGACTGCTAGTATTGAATCACATTCAATATATAGTTGTTTGATTCCCTTGTGCCATGCAACTTTCAAAGCTTTCCGAGCCCCTCAAAGGCGAGTCACTAGGTATGAGTGTACCTTATTTTTCGTTGAACACCAAATGACCAATTACCAAAGCAGTCTCTGAACTCACCTCCTCAGGCAGCCATGTTGTTTCACACTGATCCACCGCTGTTACATTTCATTTAGTGGTACCAAAACGAAAACCCGGCTCAATGTAGGCCGACCTCTTGGGCTGGGCTATAAAAGCCCAAATTTAACTGAGGCCTAAAAAAATGAAGTCCAAGCCCTGTGAAAGCCTCGGTTTTGTGCGCTAAACCGGTATTTGACCGTGATTAGATTGGGATTTAACTCAAACTTTAAAGTCCAAATCCGTTTTGTCACCTCTTCATTCATCTAAATTAGGGAAGGCTCCCTTTGATAAGAACACTGCATTTCGGCACACTATCCTTAAAGTGAGATAGAATCTCCTACATGTTTGTAAGCATAAAAATGTACTTTGGCAGAGTGCCCGGTTTTAATTTTCTTAATAGCGTGCAGTTTTATATCCTACAAGAGTTTGTTAAATTTAACTTTAAAACATGTATTTAAATAAACATCAAGAAATAAGGGATAACCCGTTAGAAATTCAAATAGAGTTTTATGCATCTGGGTCAGTTATCTAGAAATTGAGATAGAGTTTTATGCATCTGGATTTATTATGAAATATTTGAATTTAAGGCTTTCCATTTTTTTAAAAAAAGTAGTCACGACTGTCATATCAAATTTAAGATTTGACTCAAAAATTGTCAAAACGGGTCATCCGGCTCGACCCGGCTCGATCCACCATGGGTTGCTCATGACCAACCCAACCTGACTCATTTATTAGCGAGACAGAAAAATTCGAACTCAGTTCAACTCACCACGAGTTGGTGGGTAAACAGTTTGGCTCACTTAATTACAATTTTTTTAAAATAAAAAAAAATTACAAACTTTCTATAATTCAAATCTAAACAAATTTCACTCCTAAATTTTACTTTCAACATAATGTTTAATTAATTTTAAAAATAAGAAACTTAAATAATTTTTTCAAGCAAAAACAAAATAATAAATACTTTTTTATAAAATTAAAATTAAAATTAATTTTAATAAAATAAAATTAGATAGGTGGATTAGTGGGTCAATTCGGTCCATCACGGGTTCAATCTGCATTAGTTGGATTTAAATGAGCCGGATTAAAATCTGATCTGCATAAAAAAATACAAATTTTTCAAACTCAACCCGATTCAAACCTATGGTGGATCGAGTTGACCCACGAATTGTGATCTGTTTTGACAGCTATTCAAAAGTGAGAGAATGCATAAGGGCGTCGACACACATATATATTGCTTAAATAAATTTATATGTATATGGACTAAATTAAGGGTTTGCAACCTATCTTGAAGACTAAATTCTACGTATTAACCTAAAAAGGTTATTTGTATTTGTCATAATTTTCACTTCAATTTGTTTTCTACGTTACTTTTAACCAAAATTTTCTCAACTAATGTAAGATAAATTCTGTAATTTAATAAAATATATTGATTATATTTTTTTGCAATGATCGAAGATGCTGACACACATTAATAACTAATCATCACGATACTTAAACAGCTAATAACTTTTAAAACATTATATTACTTTTTTAATCTGTGAAGAATTGCGGATGGGGAAAAATTCATGGGCCAAAGTGTCTTTTCGCGATAACCGCAACAGCAAACGGAAGCGCGCTGTACGAAACAAACACCACCTTCTTGGGCTTCGAGCCGCTTTCTGTTTTCATTCCAGCGAGGAAAGTGTCCAACCTCAAAAACCCTTCTCTGGTTTATTTCTTCAAACTCTATTCATAAAAAACTTCTCTTTTAATAATACGTCGTCTACTAATACTCTGGCACTTCTAACCTGTAAGCTGTAGCTGTCGTGCCACATGTTCTATTTGTTTGACCCATTATTTTTATTTTATTTTTTTATTCTGTGTTTTCTTTCGATCTTCGCTCTGTTTGGAGTATTAGGGTTGGTATATCAGCAACATGTGTTGATCTAGTTTAGTAGTTCTGAGTTTCTGCTTGATTCGTGGTTTGAAGTGTATTATTATCGTTCTTTGTTTTCCGACGTTTCTGCTTCTGTATCTTGTGGCTACTACTATTTCCGACTGAGTTCCGTTGTTTAAGTTGATGAATGTGGGTGAAGGCTTTTGTTGATCACGTGGAGCGATTGTATAGGTGAAGTCTATTCCTCACACTATTTAAATGAGCATCCGAGTCTTTCTGGGTTATCGATTTTTTGCTTTTAAAGAAGCATTATAATCAAGTATTTAGCATGCTGTTCGCTTTGGACTTTGGAGTAATACATAACCATAGTTAAATACTAAGCTGGAGTTATTCTTTCAGTATGTTTTATAATTTGATCTGCGTAAAAGAGTTGCTTCTTTTTACCTTGAGAGGGAGGAAATAATGGAAAAGGGATACCGTTTGTTTGTTATGGCAGCTGGCAAACCAATGCCGTGAGAGCCAGTCTTATATCTTCTCTAGAACTTGCCTGTTTTTCTTGAGTTTTTGGTCCCTTGTGATTGGTAGTCAGCATTTTCTTTACGATCTTTCTGGACGAATTGATTTTATATTCCACACCACTTTATTTGAAGGCAAAGGAACATGCTTTTCTCTTCAATTGTAGTAGTTTAGCCACAACTATTCTGGGACTGCTTGTTTTGGATGGTCTAACGATTTGCGTATGTTGTTTTCTTGTTAGCCGGTGGTAGTCCACGATGTTTTTTTTGGGGGTGGTGGTGGTAAAGATTGGATGTGGATGTTTTATGTGTTGCTGAACTTTTGTTTTTGTACATTTCAGGGCTGGCACCCGTGTCATATTCCAACTATTTGCTGAAATGACCTTTGGCTGCATACTGGGCGAAAGTCAAAAACTGATTTGCAACTTATGAATCAGTTAAGGAAGTGGTGAATTTTGTGCCTATTTAACATCTTGGCGTGGTTATTATTATATAAGGATAAGCCCTGCTTCACTCTTATGCTGTCGTCCTCAAAATAGGATTGCCGTCCTTTCTTCTTGTTGAGGGTAAATTTAATGGATGATGGTCCCCCGAAACTAAAAATCATCCCTGATCACTTTCAAGTTCCAACAGCAAGTTCAGAATCCCCTGAGAGCAGAACATCATCTATTACAGAGCCTGGAACTGATCAATCATCAAGGTATGGTTTCCTGGTTAAAAATGAATAGAAGAAAGCAATAATAAAAACAGTTGTTGAGAGACTTTCAATTTATTTGATTCACTCAATCTAGCTTAGTTTAGGTCCTCACGCCATCAACGGACTCGAAGGAAATTAAGGACAGCTTTCATGTTGAACTTGTTTTCTCCTCGGCGACTGTCATGGGGTTCCAGTACTGGAGGTCAGGAAAAGGTGTGATTTGAGAAGCTTTTATGCTGAGCATATTTTGTCATCGGTCAAGTTTCTATTACATCCTACCAATAAAAATTTATATTCTGTAGGTTGAGCTAACAGCTGCGGAAGTGGAATCACTTCGAACAGAACTTGCCGATATAGAGGAGAGGGAAGCTCACTTGAAAGCTCAGTGAGTGATGTCATCCTCAACTTTGTAATATTAATTGTTCACTAATTAGCAGAATTCTTTCGGTCACAATTCTTGTATCCTCTAGGGGTCCTGATATTATTCATAGAAGCTGCGTAGATGCTGTCATAAGTATTAAAATCTAGATAAGTGTGACTTTTTGAAGTGTTAAGAATAAAATGAGGACTTCCTTTTTCTTTCGTTGTTATCCATTTCACTCCTTACAAGTGATTCTTCCTGGTGTGCTAGACACAGTTACTCTTTAGTCTTATTTGTAGTTGAAATAGCTGCATTGAGAAAATAAAGAAATTAACTGTTTAATACCTATCTACCTATTCCTCCCCTTTCTGTGGGGAATTCTTGATTGGCTTAGGAGAGCTGGGGTGCTGTGCTTTCTTGTATAATGATTTATTAAATTAATTTTGTTTAACAATTAACACAGGTTGGAACATATTGATGAAGTTTTGCGGTCTGCTCGTTTATCTGGATATTTATACATTCGAACTGTACTAACTGCCTGCCCTACACCAGTTTATGTTTCTTTAGTTTGAGCTTCATTATTTATTTCACATAACAAGCTGAACTCATTTGCTTTTGCTCTTTCTTGTAAAGAGATGGGCAGCACTACCAGGAGAACCTGCACCGATAGATGATACTGAAGTAGATGATCGGCTTCCTCGTTTTGTTGTTCTCCATGGAGCATGTATATTTTTATATCTGTTGTGTACAGGTAATGCAGTAAGTCATGTTCTTTCATTCTTGCAGTTCTCATTTTTAAGAATTACTTTGCTTTAATATTAATGCAGTTAAATCTGAACAGTAAAGCTCTGCTCTCTGTTTCGTATTATTCTCCCGCGCCCCTCTATTTTTGAATATATAAAGAAATACCAATTTATTTGGAGATGTTTTATTCCTTTTTGAATATTCTTGCTTGCTCCTAAACGATTTATGCTAGGTAGAATGCATGAAAGTGAATCCAGCGTAGGATATAGAATCTATAGATAACGGCAATTCTCTGTTTGTCATTGTATTGTTATTATACTCGATATTAGTCACATGAATTTGCTGACATACATATGATGCAGGAATTCAACTGTTTTAGTGAGGATAACTCTTTTGAATTGTCTGCCTGTAGGAATGATATCTCATCACAAAAGTGATGAAATGTCCGTTTCATTTTACCGAAACATAGATGTAAATAAAGAAGAGCAATCTATCCAGTTCACTCTTCAGATCTAAAATTTTTTCAGACCAATTTGAGTTATCTAGGAGCCAAAAGATAGCGCAGGTTGATTTGTTTTTGTAACCCAAAAGTTTATTTGCTTCAAATTGGGCCAAACGGTCAAGACAAGCTTATTTAACTTAAAAAATTAATTATTATTTTTTTCATTTTTCTATCAATTATAACATAAGAAACATAAGAGGGGACTAGACTCAATTTTTTTCACTCTATCCACAACAAACACCACCCGAGAAAGAATATTCCATTGGAACACCCATGCCTTCAAATTATTTTCTCAACCAAATATGAACTTATTTTCATCTTTCAGTTAAATGCATGATGTGACTAATCAGAACGTCAAAATTTACCGGGCTTCACAATCTTTTTTCTACAGATAAATTACATTTGTGCCTTTTAAAATGTGGGTGGATGAGAAATGGAAGTGTTGGAAACCTCTTAATCACCGTGTGGAATGCCTTTTCAATAACTTTTATAATCAATTCCTCGGTTAGGAAAAATTCATTCTCCATTGGATAGTACCACTTCTACTATCTTGAAGTTTGTTATTGACCATTTTTTTTCTTTCAAATCAGAAGCTCGTATATAGGTATCGTCACCATATAGTTAAAGACGTTTAGATGACGTTTGTTTGGATTTCAACCTGTCAAGAATCAACTCTCCAAAAGCTTGAGCTACTGGAAGCTCCAAGAATTCTCTTTATAATTATTTAAAAAATTCCCTTTTATGTCAAAGGATGGACCAGCCGTAGACCCACCCTAATTTAAATAGAGTAATAGGAGCAGCAGCGGGGAATTTGGTCCTAGCTTAGTCAAGGAGACCCTTATGTCATGCTTAGAACTAGCTCTCCCATATGCATAAGCTATTTTGAAAAAGCCTAAATTTGTGTTTTATTCTGTCTTTGAAAAAGAACAACTGCACATGGTTCGCTCAATCAAACAAAAATTATTCTCAAGCTTTTAAATGATTTACTTTCATTTATAATGCATCAATGCATGCTTTCTGATGAAGGGAAAACATTGCAGATCTAAGCCCGCAGGACTCGACTCTTCTATCTGATATCATTGAAGTAGGGAGTTTACCATGTTTTAAGCAAGAAGATGATGAAATTCAGTATGCCTTTTATATTTTAACTCGTCATGGATTGCGATATGAATGCTCAAGCAGTTCTAAGATACAGGTGTGTTCACGTTAAGATAATTTGATTCTTAGTAGTACTTATTAATATTATTGTATTTTAGTTTTACACTCTGAACTATGTTAAGCAATTTTCATCCTTGATATAATTTTGATCACCTTCTAAAGTCAGTCACATGTCACCATTTCAATGATGTAGTTTGCCTCCAATTTTCTTCTTTCAGGTGGACTCTTGGTTATCAGCTTTACAAAGCGAATGCAAATTGGAATGTGATACATTTCCTAAAGCTGACCGCAAACTGGAATCTGATACTTCAGTTCCCAATGGTTCGACTAAGATTTAATATAAGTACACCTTGTTTGGTGAGTTTAAGTGGCTTTGTAAATCTTGGCTACTTTGTAAATAACGATGATATCTTGAAAGTAACTTAATAAAAACTAGTGATTTATTTGTGACTTTTTAAACCTTGCAATTTTAATGACCTTTCTATATGTATGTTAACTAGAGTTGGTACATCTTTATAAAGAGAAACATAAAATTGAATGCTTATACCTGAATAGTGACTATTGTGGCATCTTGAGGTTTAAAAAAGGATAAAAACTCTGCATGAAGATTGGTGGTTATACTTTTGTTCACGAACAGCATTATGAGTTGTTAGTGTCCAACTTTCATTATCTTCCTGGGGAGATTATGATAAGCTATAAATTATATTGTAGGCATAAAATAGTGATATAAAGAAGTGGGAGGGGGTAAAAGTTGATAGTTGGGTTACAAAAGATTTTCATTCGTGTCATGGGAAAGACTTCTCCCCTCTGCCCCTACTGAAATAATAATCAAGAAAAATGTGAATGCCAAGATTATACGGTGAATGTATTTAGAAATGAGTGTGAATTAAGCTCTATTTCACCTCAAAAACTAAACTAGAGAGGATTATCCAAAAGTCATTATAGGAATGCCTTCGACGTATATCAAGTGAATGGTTGGGCGATGCTTTACGCCCCTTATAGTAACAAAAAGGAATAGAAGCGAAAATCAAATACGAAAGGGGTGCCAATTTTAGCTATAACGGAGAGAGATTTGCGGCTTGTGTTTCCCATCGGAAATTCTTCTTATTTAATCTTACTATTAGTATTATTTCTTATTATTATTTTGATTAAAAAAAAGAAAAAAAGACAGGCAGGCAGTTACTTAATTGATTATGTGGTTAAAATAGTTTTTAAACACATTTTTTGGCCTAACATTACTGAAGAAAAAATTCCACGTTTTGGTGGACAATCTTGAGAGTGAAGTTGATTCGACAATTTCTTTTTAATTTTCCATCTCCGTTTCGCTGAAGCAAATGAAGTGGGTCACGTTTAGGTAGTTAAAACTACTATACTCAGACATTTAAAAAGGTGAGCACAGGTTACAAGCTAAATTTCCTTGATTGCAATCGAGACTTGAGCCTCATCTAAGAAACTTTTCTTTGGTTCTTTTTGTCCAAATGCAACAGTACCACGTAAAGTATTTGACAAGAGAGGGGGTTTCGTAATGATTTTCCAGGAAACAAGAATCTATAAAAGAGGATTGTTCCCTACCTCTATCCCTCTTTTCTCACCCTTTAAACTAAATCAATCATTCATCAATCTTATTATCACTACATCATCCTTTTCAACCATCATTTCTCTTGCTATTATCCTTTGTACATAATAAAATCTCTGTCTCCTCTGCTGTTAATAATTCACTTCAGCCATCCCTCCTCCGGTTGTTGGACTTATTCTGTAACATAAATGCGGATGTCCCCTGCAGCTAGAAAACAACTTTAGGATGAGCAGTTCAATCTCTCACCATCCATTTTCTAATTATTTTTTCTGTAAAAGTTTAATGCATATTAGCGGTTGAGATACATGCACCTAAAAGTTAAATTGGAGAATAGTAGGAAAATATGCTAAAGTTTTTTATATTTTTTAATTCAGTCATGAAAATTTCTTTATCGTTAAAGATGATGATACGGAAATCACATGTAACAATCTGGTTATTTAACATGTCAATTTTAATATTATTTTATATTGATAAAAAATACTTTTATACTTATATTATTAATGTATAAAGATAAGTAACCAAAATAATAGTCTTATCACCTAATTAAAAGTATGAACCTAAAATTTAGTTAATCCAAATAAAAAAATTAAAAATTTATGCGATTTGTATAACTAATATTTTACATGTGAATGCATGTTAGGTGAGAGTAAGAAGTAGAGAATGCAGGAAGCGCACAGATATAGGGGGAGGAGGTTGGAGAGGATCTTATTCCGAGCACGTGGGCTCAAACATCATGGGCAATGTTTGACCGCAGTAGTAAAGTTACTTAATTAACCCTAACTCTCACTACGTGCTCACATACACACCACCCGTTTCCAATTTACACATCCTACCAAAACTACCGAAAAGTTAAAAAAACAAAAACCCAAGGACCAAATTGCAAAGGTAGGCGAAATAAAAGGAAGCGATAATCCTTGATCATTCTTCACCGTTGCATCCTTGTGTTCTCTTCTTCTGCTCTGTCACTCAGAACAATCTACACGAAGCCAAGAAGATGGCCTCACAGGTTTGCAAATCTGCTTCAAGAGCCGCGAGGTCCCTTCTTTCTGCTTCCAAAGCCTCTCGTTTTCACTCTCGTAACTACCTCCTATGCCTTTTTCTCATCATCATTCTCCAATTGCCTTTTTTTTTTTAATTTAAACCTCTCTTATACCCTAACCACTATATCGTCGTGCTAAAATTAAACCTTCATGATTCTCAGCTTTCTTTTTAATTTTTTTTATACAATTTGCGCGAACATCTGTTTTTTTTTTGGATTGGAAATATCCGTGTACTTTGTTATGGTTTTCGTTAGGAACCGATTGGAAATGTGAATGGGTTGAATTTAGATGTTTTGTGTTTCGCTGAGACGAAAAATGAATTTTCGCTTTTACAGAAGGACGTGCGGTTGGGGCTGCTGCTGCTGTTTCATTGAGCAGCAAAGTGCCTCTTTGGTCCTCGAGTCATGGGAGGAGCGGTTCTGGAAGTGGATCCGCGTCATCATGGATTTCGGGAGCCATTGCTCTTCCTGCTGCAGGTTTGGTCAGCAATAACTGTTGAAACAATGCATTTACTTTTTGACTACTGTGTGTGTTCGTGATCACAAAGTGACAAACCGGATATGTATTTTAATTGCTACGAATGGGCATCTTTAATCCTGCGTGCCACTATCGTTTATATCATATATTTGTCTACAATGAGTAGATCTACACTGTACAATTAATATAGATGGTTAAGATCTAAGTAAGATGTACATATATAAAAATGTGAATCTGATACAACAAGACAATGCAATTATTTTAAAAATATATATAATACAATTGTTTGAGATACATATCTAGTCATGTAATAGAATTTCATAAAATTAAGATTAGATTTAACTAAAAATCATAAGCATCTTAATCAATATGCCCCTATTACTTATATGAGATGCCGATTGGGTGTCAAAGGAGGAGGAGCCTCGTCCCTTGCTGCTTAATAGTAGCAGCTGTGGCTTTCGGGACCTCTTCAACATCAATAATACTATTTTTGGATCAAGTTATGTTTTTGGATGTCATACACTTTTAATTCCCTTAACATCCCCTACATAGTAAAATATTTCAAAACTTTAATCAAGTCTTTTTAGATTTAACCAATTTTTGACACAGTAACTTAACACTTTAACCGACAGTGACCCAATAGAAATGACACGATAGGTCTAACAGGTTTTAACTTATGGTTATGGTTTTGATATTATGTTAAAATGTAGATTTATATTCACTTGTATCGATTTTTTTTATCTATAGTAGGATGTGAAATCGGATTTCCGACAAAAGTTTTAAGCGTCTGCTTATATGCTTTGAATTAGTCGGTGGGATCTTAACATTAGTGCAGGCTTCCTTTAACTTGGTATTCTGCTACTGATTTTATTTTATTTTCTTTTTCTTCTGTTGTGTCTTGAAGCTTACATGTTCCAAGATCAGGAGGTGCACGCAGCTGAGGTACGCTTGACATTTATTTGACGAATTCTCCTTGCCTTTTACGCTGATACTGCTGGTTGCGTGCTGTTTTCCCTGACACGATTATAACGTGTCTACTTTTTCTTACACAGCTGGAGCGCACTTTCATTGCCATCAAGCCTGATGGAGTTCAGAGAGGGCTGGTAAAGTGAAATTTCATTTCTTGCACTTCTTTATGATTTGTTTGTGAAACATTGTGAACAAGTAAGTGCATCTTTGTCATCACGTGTCACAATATGGTCCCTACTTTGAGAAATGATTACCGAGTATGGAAATACAGTCTCAACTAATCTTTGCTTAATCTTATTTAAAATTTTATTAATTCTTTTTTCTATATTCGTTAATTTAACTTTCACACATACATTAGTCGAAACATGAAATCGTTATAATTTGGGACTATCTAATACTCTCTTCCACACTTCTGACCTTTGTTCAGGTTTTGCTCACCATTTTTGTTTTTCTCCTTTTCAGATTTCTGAGATTATATCTCGTTTTGAGCGGAAAGGGTACAAGCTTGTGGGAATTAAAGTAGTGATTCCTTCAAAGGAATTTGCCAAACAGCACTATCACGACCTGAAAGAAAGACCCTTCTTCGATGGGCTGTGTGATTTCCTAAGTTCTGGTCCTGTTATTGCAATGGTTAGAAAATAGAAATGACTCAACCTCTGATGACAGGAATAAAAAAACCAGTGTTCTTAATTATTTTTTTGTTTCCCTAAAATTCATGTCACAGGTGTGGGAAGGACAGGGAGTTATTTCCTATGGCAGAAAGCTAATTGGAGCCACAGATCCCCAGAAATCAGAACCTGGAACAATTAGGGGTGATCTGGCTGTTGTTGTTGGAAGGTAACCAATTGTTCTGCAAATAAATTTGCTAGTTTTGTTTCTCTTTACACAATGCTTTGTACATTATTTGGTCATCACAAATTTGATTATAACTGTCTTGTGCTTTACAGAAATATCATTCATGGGAGTGATGGTCCCGAAACTGCCAAGGATGAGATTAATTTGTGGTTTAAGCCAGAGGAGTTAGTTAGTTTCACTAGCAATGCAGAGAAGTGGGTTTATGGTGCCAATTGATTCTTTCTCTCATGCCTTGAGTTTTTCTATAAGCTCGGTGAGTTTTTTTGGAATAAGTCATTTTTCAGCGGCTATACTGAACTCTGCAAGCCACAAATAAGCGCGATTGAGATTCGTAGCGGTAATGTATTTTAATAGGAATTGCATTATTTTATTAGTAGTGTGACATTAATTATGCCAATAATTCTAAATGGGTCAATTGGCTTTTTCTTGAAAAGACTGTTCATCTTATAATACAAAACTTGTGGGAGACTTTAAATCTTTCAAGAATATTAGGTAATGAATTTATAAATAATTTCTTTTAAAAGTCTATTAATAAGTTGTATAGTATTATTAATATGCAGCAGTGTATTTTTGAGGAAAATCCTTTAAATTTCTTAATTTAGGTTCTTTTTTAAAAACATTATTCTGCTCCAAATAGGGAAATGAGGTTATATATGTATATGATAAAAAATATTTACTAATTTCACGAATACTAATATTAAAAAAAAATCTACATTTTTATATAAGATCTTTATATTTATCTTTACAAGGCTTTTTACTAAAATAACTATAGTATGGACGATGAATTCTTGTAAAAAAAAAAACTCTGGTGATCTCTAAATATATGTTTTATACTTTTACGCTGTTTAGATTTTTTTTTTTTATATTCTTACATCTTAAAAGTTAAATTATAAGGTCTTTTATATAGTAATAAAAAGTTATTTAAGAGCTCAAACTGTGGTTTGTTATAAAAGTAAAATTTAGATGAACTTTTATAAAGTCTTGTATAATGAGATAAGAAAAACTAGAACATAAAATATCATAAGATTTTGCTAAAGATGCTACAATTAAATTTTTTTTAAGAAATATTCTCTTCTAGAAACTCATCGTCACTTAAATCAACTACTTAATAAATTATCCTAATACGACGGGTTGTAACAAATAAAAAGCCCTATAAAATTTATGAAATCTAATACGAATTGAGGTGGACCATGGTTACATTAAAAATTATTTTTCAATGCAGTTCCTCGTGAATGCGAGTTATTTTATCATTATGATGTAATTTCATCGTAATGAAATTATAAGAGTGCTGCAACTTATGAAAGAATTTTGAATTTGGACCAACTACTTGTTCAGATTATGACTTAATAAAACTTTATTAATATTTGGTCTAAGACAAGAGACGCATAAGATTCAAATATTATTTCTAGGTTGATTTCTGATTATATTTAAATAACAATAATGACATTTTGAAATGATTCTCGGAATAAAATTTTATTTATAAAATATGTTTCAATGACATAGTGAGAATATCATATTATTCCACTATTTTTTTTAGTTTACCAAATAATTATTAATGTTAAGTAATGAAGAGCTAATAACCATATTGAAAAATAAAAACTTCAATTAAGAATCGATGTATATTCACATTACACAATTCCTCAAAAAATCTCAAATTAATTAGAAGAATTGTATACTGTAAATTGAGACAAAAATCTTAAATTAAATGTTAACTTTTCGACAAAGTGTATAAAATTCTATAAATAATAAAATGAAAATTTTAAGTAGCGATTTTTTAAAAAAAATTGTATTTGTTTGACTAATTAGGATTACTTACTAATTAAAATAGTGATTAAAAACATTGACCGATTCAATTCAAGATAAAAATATATAAAACTACTAAATGTTAAAGTTATAAAGTTATTTAAGAAAAATTTCACCAATGTTGAATTATCTTTTTCGTTTAACTTGGGACAAATTAACTTTTGTTTCATGTCCAATTACTTTTTTTTTCAATCTTCAATCTTCCTAGATAGTTATCCCAATAAAAAATAATTAAATATTTATTAAAAAATATAAAAATTATACATCTTTCCATAAAAATAACACAAAATACATATATAAAAGACAAATAATATATTCTAATAAATATGAATAATGAATATTTATCATACTTGTCATTAATTACACTAGAGAAATTATCATATAAAATATCAACCTTTTAATAATACATTAATTTTTCAAATATTTTTTTTTAAATGGGAATGAAGTCATATTCATTTGTAATTTCATGGTGATATGTTAATACTTTTAAGATTTTCCTTAAACAGGGAAAAGACATATTATAAAGATTTTTTTTTCTACTCTTTTAATTTTGTCGTATTTAATGTAATTTTATTTTATTTTTATTGTTTGCGTTAATTTGTACTTTGTTCATGGAAATTTCTTTATTGATAGAGAAAAAAAAATCATCTATGTTATCATTAATGAATCTATTTACAGAATGACAATTAGTTTTTATGTGACAAATGTTTAAGATAAAAAATATTCAGCCATAAAATTAAGGTAGTTTATGGATTATTACTTAATTCATTATTCTAATATGGTCAAATTATTGATTTTGGCGAATTTATTTTTTTAAATTAGGCTTAAAAATTTTTGAACATAAATTTAGATTATTTTTTCACTTTGATAGATGTTTAATAATGTTTGAAACCTTATTTTTCACTTTAGATTATTTAGATTATTTTTCACTGTGAAATGGTAACTTGCTTTTGGATACACATGTAGTAAAAAATACAATATACATGGAATAAAAAAAATAAGTATTATATAATGGTGGAAGCAGTTTAAATTATTCTTTTATAAATAAGAGTTATTTACAATTAAAAATTACGTATTTGAGTCCGATTTAAAAAAAATTACAAAAATAGTTAAGTCTTGCTTATTCGAATGACTTTATTTTAAAGAAATCGTTATTTAAATGAACAATTTCTGACTTTTAAAGCTTAAGTCATGAAAAGACAAAGATTTTAAT
The DNA here is from genome assembly GCF_016808095.1 of Vigna angularis. Classification (NCBI taxonomy): domain Eukaryota; kingdom Viridiplantae; phylum Streptophyta; class Magnoliopsida; order Fabales; family Fabaceae; genus Vigna; species Vigna angularis. The sequence goes on along the minus strand of NC_068970.1, from coordinate 62,176,357 downwards.
GAAAATATTAAAATTGTGAGCCTAAATAGTGACTTTAATTTAATTAATTATGTTTAAACGAAGTTATCATGCAAATAACATATGACTTTAGAAAAAATACAATAAAGTTGAATAAAAGTTTTGATTTCTTCTAAATTCAAAAACACTAAAATCGTACAACTAAAGACTTTAGTGTAATTGTTGTTGAATAAAAGTTTTGAACTAAAATCATGTTTACTGATAATGATTTTGGTGTATATTTTTTATTTATGACTTCTCTCTCTATTTAGATTAATTCATATACATAAAATTAATTACTGTATAGTTAACTTCATAACTTATATTTTTGTTATTAAAAGGACTCCTTAGATAATTAAAATATTCTAGATTATTTTAAAAAAAAATTCTCCAAAGGTAAAAGTTATTTCTACATAATATCGTAAACAATTCATTATATTTTACTCTGTAAAATTTCTTACACATTGAAATGATTTTCTTTCTGCAATTTATGTCGAAATTGAGAAATAAAAAAAAAATAGAAAAAATAGACGGCAATGAGTAACTAACTAGCTTGGTAACGGAGAAAAAAGTGTGTAGTGATCTGAAATGAATGACCAATAATAGATTTGAATTAAGGTTAGAAATTGAGAAGGCATTGAGAGAAAAGAGAAAGGAAAAGAGAGAAGAGACCATCTCTTTGTTGATTGAGGGATGGCAGAAAAAACGTTAATCGTAGAAGTGGAGAAAGCGAAAGAGGGCACAGAAGAAAGGCCATCAATGGGTCCTGTCTACCGTAGCGTTTTCTGCAATGATCCAACTCCTCCTCCCATACAAGGTCTCCATACATGCTGGGATATTTTTAGGTATACACAAATCCCATTGCAACTTTTTTTTTTTTTTTGAATCACAATGTCCATAATCATAATTAGTTATTGTTATTATTTCACCTTAATTATGCATAATGTAACATACATTTATATATACCAGTTCCGATTTGAATCTTGTGAAAAAGACTAGTCCCTTCTAGCAATGTGTCACATTAGTGTTTAAGTCACATTTGGAGGAGGATATTCATTACAACAAAAAACCAACAACCATGACAATCAACTCCCTATATGCTTCAATATATAGTAAATCTTTCGGTTTTGTAATAATTATATTTAGTTTGATTTTTAATCTATTCACTGCGTAAAGATCTTTACAGTACTATTATATATATATATATATATATATATATATATATATATATATATATATTTGTTTTTTTTTCTGCAGCAATTGGTGAATAGAGAAGTTTCTCTTATTTATACAACTTTGGTTGGAGGGGATGAGACTTACATTTAGTGAGAGATTATTTTTTTATTTTTTAATTGTTTGTGTTTGTATAGGATGTCGGTGGAGAAATATCCTACGAAGGCAATGCTTGGTGTTCGTGAAATTGTGGATGGGAAGGTAAACTCTGTCTTTCTGGTTAATTTTGTCATTGTTATTGTTTTTGTCAGTGTGAAAATGTGTTATCACTTCTGTCACACTCTTTTGTAGCCTGGCAAGTACAAGTGGCAAACTTACCAAGAGGTGTACGACATGGTGGTCAAGGTTGGAAATTCCATTCGTGCTTGTGGTTATGGGGAGGTGAGTAACACATGTTTTTCTTTATAACTTGTTTTAGTGTTTTAATGCTTTACTCCAATATTTTGGATTCTCACAACTTTTATGTCTTTAATAACTTGGTCATGAAGTCTTTCAATATTTTATTTTTTTACTCAGCTGAATACCTTTATACAATGCCTATTTTCAGGGAGTAAAATGTGGTATATATGGTGCCAATAGCCCAAAATGGATTATGAGCATGCAGGTACAATTTATTTTGACTTTCATTACTTCTATGTTGTGTTTTCTCTTTATAAATTTCTCTTTCTACTAATACTTTTATGGAGAGATTTCTATTGAATTTGTACTTTGATCTTTGTTTGTTTTCTTCATCGAATACTTTTTATTGTATTGTTGGTATGATTACTGTAGTTGGTTTATTATGATTTTGAATATGAAGGAGAACAAGCCAATTTTTTCTTTATTGAAACACGACTTTCTTCTGTTGAACAATGACTCCTGTTTATTATATTTAGTGTTCTGAATTACGAGATGCCGTTTATAGTGCTGCTAAACTAGCTTATATCTTTGAAATATTTTCTGACACATTGCAACATTATTGCAGGCCTGCAATGCTCATGGACTTTTCTGTGTTCCTTTATATGATACCTTGGGTATGTGCAAGGCTTCTTTATCATGTTTCTTCACAATGATGATGCATTGACTCATCCGGTTACTGAAATTTGTTTTAGTATTACACAAGATTTAATACTGTCAAAGACAAATCATCTAAACAATCTAACTATTGGGTGGAGGAACATGAGTGGCTGTTTGCATCCACAACTATTCACACGAAAGCCCTTTAGGGGTGAAGTCTTTATATTGAAAACTCAAATGTCCCATTGATCATAGAACACACATCAATAATCCATATCCATAGATTCTTTAACCATGAACATTTGCCATCATCTAGAAGTTTTCAAATGGTAATTGTAATGGGTTTTGACGTTTGATACACATGTATGACTTATTAGGGTCTGGGGCTGTGGAATTTATTATAAGCCATGCAGAGGTCTCAATTGCTTTTGTTGAAGAAAAGAAGATACCTGAGGTTTATGCCTATTCAAATTATCTATTATATTATTGCTACGAGGGATTAAGAATTCTCTAATCAAAATTTCTATTACTAGCCAGCCTAATTTATATTTGTTGTTGAAACTTTTCAGCTGTTGAAGACATTTCCAAACGCAGCAAACTATGTCAAGAGTGTGTTTTTTTTTTATTCTCTACTTTCATTCTTAAAATATTGACATATTTGGAAAGAAATGATTACCTTTATTTATTAATTTGTAGCACTTGTGAGTTTTGGAGATGTTACCCCTGAACAAAGGCAACAAGTTGAACAGTTTGGATTGACCATGTATTCATGGGAAGACTTTTTGAAAGTGGTGCGTTATTCATTTGACTAATAGTTAATCTTTCTCTTACTATTTAGCTGTAAAATTTCATTGAAAATAGCATGCAAGAGTGATTGCAGATACTGCCAAGTAGTTATAGAAGGAGTATCTGGAATTACTCTGAAAACACAGTAAAAAGTATTATATTCCTGTGTCTGTCATTATTTTGAATGATAAAACAAGGAATATTTTCTTGTAAATGTAAAATCCAGTTCAAAAAATGTAGGTGCATAGGCAAAAGAATATTTAGCGGTTGTTTTTCTCAATCCTCATGCAAATTTTTGATGTCTAGAGCAGGGTCATGATCAGACTTTTGATCTTCCTGAGAAAAAGAAAAGTGATGTATGTACAATAATGTATACCAGCGGAACTACTGGTGACCCTAAGGGTGTATTGATAACCAATGAAAGCATTATCACACTTTTAGCTGGGATTGACAAAGTTCTGATGAGCTGCAATGAGAAAGTAAGCTAGTGTTGGCCTTTTAATGAGTTCTTTAAAAATGTCTTCATTTAAAAGGATAATCAATATTTTTACGTATTCTTTCTTTGTCCTTCCTAACTGTCATCCATTTTCCTGCTTGCAGTTGAGTGAAAAAGATGTATACCTATCATACCTTCCTCTTGCACATATCTTTGATAGGGTCATTGAGGAGGCAATGATAATGCATGGTGCCTCAATAGGTTTCTGGCGTGGAGTGAGTATATGTCAAATATTTCATCACTGAATGAAGGCTTGATATGATTGTTGAGCTTTAGATTTAACTTTATGCTGAGAAAAGTCAAACTTTGCCTTTGATATGTAAACACGATCTGTGCAATGATTGCAGGATGTCAAATTGTTACTAGAAGACATTGGGGAGCTAAAGCCAACCATTTTCGTTGCAGTTCCCCGTGTACTTGACAGAGTATACAATGGTAAGTTTTTCCCGTTGTTGACAATTTAGTGATCCTTCTAAAATCATGTGTTGTAGAATTCAGGAATGACACACTTTCTAAATTATTTGTTAGTTATTGGAGTAGTCTTTTTCGTTAATTCCTTTTTCTCCTGTTATTAATCTTTTTGAACAGTATTTCCTATCCTCAATTTGATAAACAGGTTTGAATCAGAAAATTTCTACAGGGGGCTTCATGAAACAGACAGTGTTCAATTTCGCCTACTCATAGTAAGTAACTATGTTTTTTGTATGTCACTGCTATCTTGCACAAAACATGAGATGTTCGACTGTTCCTATCCTAAATCATTTCACACAGAAAAGCTCATTTGGATTTTCATTAGGTTGAATATCAAAATTACTGTGATCACTTGCCATAAATTATAAGATTATGATAATAATCTTTTTTGTTTTTGTAGCAAGTTGCATAGCTTAGGTAAAGGGCGAAATCATGAGGAAGCATCTCCACTATTTGACAAAATTGTATTTAATAAGGTGATGCAACAATATTAAGTTTAATTCCACACTCCTTTGTTATGAACAACAAGTGCAAACAAATTGCTGACTAATATAGTATATTTTTGTAACTTGATCAGGTAAAGCAAGGTTTAGGGGGAAGGGTACGTATTATTTTGTCTGGAGCAGCACCTCTATCCAAACATGTGGAAGGTTATCTGCGGGTGGTGACTTGTGCTCATATCCTACAAGGATATGGTATGCTTTTATTTGATTTCAATTAATCTTGTTCGTGACATACTATATTTTTCTGAATATTTTTTACAAAATAAAAAGTTCATTTGGATGAAGAGGATAAAACATACATGGAAATTGGAGGAACAAAGATCCTCTTTAATCAACAAATGGAAAATAAAATGTAATAATCAATGGAGCAAACATTGTCCAGTCCTCAAATCTAGAGTCAAAAATGGAGCAAACATTATCCAGTCCTCAAATCTAGAGTCAAAACTTCTCCAAGTGGAATTATCAATTGCAAAATGCACCAATCATATAGTAAAGAATAGTGTACATAATGTAAAAGAATAAACTAACTTGCAATTGAGGATCAAATTCAATAGTATAGGTTAACTTCAATCAAGGTAAAAGAGACCATCTTATTAAATAAGGTCCACAACTTCATGAGTACAAGACCCATCGTTTTTGTTACCTATTTTGGAAGTGTAAGCATTGTATTGATATATAAACCTCTTGAGAGTATGTGATCTAAGGCAATTTTGCACTATCATGACTTTTATGGTACTCACTTATTCACAACACTTATAACTTAAGAAAAAAACATATGTTGTTAATTCAAATGTAGACATACATTTATGAATAAATGCTGTGAAAGTTACTCTGATGTCTTGCCACTCCAATTTTGTGCATGTGTTGATATGAATTTTGTGGTATAAATATGTATGTCAAGTATTGATGCATTTAATCTTCTGTTTGCATGACTGCATGTGTTGTGAGAGCATGGACTTATTAATGCGTTTCTGCTGAAATTAAAATAGGTCTAACTGAAACCTGTGCGGGAACCTTTGTGTCATTACCAAACGAAAAGGACATGCTTGGCACAGTGGGGCCTCCTGTACCATATGTGGATGTGTGCCTAGAATCTATTCCTGAAATGGGATACGATGCACTTGGAGACCCCCCAAGAGGAGAAATATGTGTGAGGGGAAGTACAGTGTTCAAAGGGTACTACAAACGTGAAGACCTAACCAAAGAGGTCATGACCAATGGCTGGTTCCACACAGGTTCATTTGTCCCTGTTTCAGATAATCAATCTTTGCTACTATATGAGTTGCATGGCCACATTTTATTCATGAATGATCTATCTAAACAGGTGACATTGGGGAGTGGCAACCAAATGGAGCCATGAAAATTATTGATAGGAAAAAAAATATATTCAAGCTTTCACAAGGAGAATATGTTGCTGTTGAACACCTGGAGAACATTTATGTTCAAGCTTCTGTCGTTGATTCTGTATGTCCTCTGAAAACTTATCTTTTTGTTAAACTATTTTCCCAAAAAAGTCTTGAAAAATGTTGTTTTGTTGTAGCATATGGATTTGTGAATGATATTAAAATGTTTAGTTTAGTGTAAATATATAAATAGAAGTTTTAATTTAAGTTTCTTTTCATTCCATGCATATAGAATCATATAGATGTTAATTCTTTTTGCGGCTTTATTTCAGATATGGATTTATGGAAATAGTTTTGAGTCATACTTAGTTGCTATTGTTAACCCCAACAAGCAAGCAATTGAAAAATGCGCAGAAGAAAATCATATAACTGCAGACTTTGATTCTGTCTGTGAAGATTCGAGAACAAAAACTTACGTAATTGGAGAGCTCGTCAAGCTTGCAAAAGAAAAGAAGGTCTATTAACATTTCTCTATTCTTTATATTATACAATATATATTTTTAAGTACGAATAAATTTTGATTCTACTTTATTCTCTGTGTGTTTATTGGTACATACATTTGTTGAAGCATTATACGAAGCTGATATTATTTGTTTCTGTCAGTTAAAAGGTTTTGAGTTTATTAAAGCAGTTCATCTTGACCCAGTTCCATTTGACATGGAACGTGGCCTTATGACTCCGACATTTAAGAAGAAAAGACCAGAACTGCTTAAATACTATCAGGTACAAATTATCATGGATTTATTCAGTATCATAGAATTTCAAATGGAATGCATGATGGTTTTCTTTTCTCCTTACTTTGTTATACAGGAATTTAATCTCAGAACTAATGCATTTAGGTTTTTGTTTTAGTATTGACTACAATATTTTTGTGGACAGAATACCATTGACGACATGTATAAAACACTGAACGAAAGCAACAAATCCAATGCTTGAGATATGCTTTTGGAGCCAACGAGACGAAGACAATTTAGTTTATTCATGTGATTGCACTTGCTTTCCCTTTTCGTGGTTGTGTAGATTATTATTCATATAGATTGCAAATAATATGCATGGATAGCTGCTCAAATCATAAGCTGGAAAAATATGTTTAGATAGATAAATTTATATTTGAAATTGTTAAATTATTCATGTTAACCATGAATAATAGTTATTGCTTCTCTAATACAATATAACTAGATTTTTTCAATATGAAAATTTTCCATATTGAGCCCTATCATACAATATTGAGCATGTTTTAATTATATATTAAAAAAAAACCCGTTGATTTTAATTATCCATTCTGAACTTATGTCACGCTGATCAACTTCTAGTGCGAACGTTATATCTAATTTAATAGTATGATTTTTAGCATCAATGATATGAATGAGTTTTGTCATATTTTTTTATTGCAATTTAAATTATATTCAAGTGACATCTTATATAAATTTAAAATAAGACGTATTCACAAATTACAAAAAATTACATGTAATGAATATGAATAAATTAATAAATCATTAGTTACATTTATTATACTCAATACAAAAGCTAAATTTAATGATTGAATCATAATTAAAAAGTTAATATATTAGATTTATTAATTTTTTCTTTCATCAATAGATATAAAATGTTTTTATACCACGAAGCAAACAAAAATATCTTTCTGTAATTTGAAAATTGTTTTTTGGTAAAAATTTAAAATGAGAAGCTTAAAATATGAAAGTTTTCTCCATTAATTTAAGTCTTTAGCAACATTTAAAAATGAAAGACAAACGAAAGGAAATCGTCATTAAAATTATTTGATTATTTAATTATTTTTTAACAGTTTTTATATGTATCAAAAATAAATTATCAATTACAGCTGTATAACATTTATGAACATTTTTTTTCTTTAAATAAAATAAAACTACATTAATAATTACTTAAATCAGAACTTATTTAGTATCATATTTAATTATAAACTTTTGTAAAACTTAATATTTATTAATTATTTTTAAACAATGTACTTATCACTACTTAGCAGGACCATATTTTAATACCTAGAAGATTTGGTGTGGAAGAAGTATCTTATTTTGTTTAAATAAATTGTTAAAGTACATATATAGTTGAAGGAGTGGAATCTACTTCAGTTGATTGGACATAGTATTTAATGTTATAAATTTCTACATTATTTACACTAAAAAAATAAACTATATATGTTTTATTTAAAACGTAAAAAAATTATTTAACGTATTATTAAGTCGACCAATAATATATAAGTATACAATTGAGTTAAATTGTGTTCATAATCTTTTGGCGTCAAGGAACAAACAGACATTTTGTGTAGTTGACAATGGTTTCATATTAGCCTAATAGTAGACTATGAATTTCTCTTGTAATATTTTATTTGATTTGTAGTTTTTTACAATATTTATTTAGAGATTGTTGGGCCTACATCAGCCCAATCAATTAGCCCAAAATTGTTAACCTTTTGGTCAATACTTGTTAGCCCATTGCTTCTTACACCCATCAAATTTCTCCCTCCACCCTATAAAAAAACTTTTCGAAATCGTTTTCCGTAGTTGCAGGAATCAACAGACTACTCGTTACAGTTTACGTTGACTTTTGTGCATTGTTATCCACTGACCAATTCCTCTAAGTATTATGGCTTTCTTTATCTTGTTTATTTGTGTCTATTTGTGCATATTATCTTGTTCTTCTGGGCAGATTGTTCATTTGTGCTTGATACTAATAACATCCAATTTTAGGGTTCATAGTGTATAAAAATTATATATAAAAACATTAGAACTGGCAATTTAATTATCCATTGAATATATAAGAAACTAGTAAATATAGCTACAACTGTATTTCTGAATTAAAATTTTCATCAAATGTTAAAAAGTAGAAGTCTCCTCTGCTGTACATATAGATGGTTTAGTCGCCTGAACTTGTGTTTCCTATTTTCGTGAAAACTTCTACTTGATGTCTATAAATTCCATTAGATTCAATTGATTCTTTTGTTGATGTAATATCGATACACAAGTGCTACGGCAAAAAGAAGTATCGTTAAAGACTAAAAACAAAAAAATAGAACTGGACTACCACGAGAAGGGTATTTGTTGATTCTAGAAATACATACATTCCACTTCATTGCTAAATAACTCCATCAGAAGGATTGGCAAAAAAGACTTGCTTTTACCTTTCTGTCAATAGAATAATAACTTTTAACTAGATATTCTATTCTTAAAACTCAATTAGATTGTTCCTATCTGGATCATGCTTAAAACATTATATCAATATAAAATTATTTAAGACACTATTTACATCTGTCAAAATTAACACGCACACAAATATTTACAATTTTGATTACCATCTTATTGTTATTCATTTCTACAAAAATTTAACACAATCATGATAATATGTAATTTTAACTATACAGTAAAATAATAAAAATTACATCCAATAAAAAAGGCGATTGAGTTATTGAAAATGATATAGTTAGTATAACTTACAATGGCATCGTTTGATCCCTTCCTCAATTAGCTGCCATTCCAGCCTGTCCTCGATCTGATTGCTTAATAAAAGCATAGAATTTTACGAATAACTGTGAATTGTGATTGGCTGAGTACGATGAAAACACAAACTTAAGTGCCAATTTCTGTATATAGTGTTCCTTCTCATCTAACTAACTCCCATAGTGTAGTACTTCTCCTACCCGAGTACCCTATATAGGAACAATGGACACCGAGGGAACAGGCTGCTTCTACATATTTATATGAGAAATCAAATAAAAACACGAGCAAGACACCTTGAAATTGTCCACCCTTCAGATTTATCATAATTAGTACAAACCATCAGAAAGTGTCATGGAGTGATCTAGTGCGTAGTTAACGATTTGTCTGAAGCAACACCATCCTGATGACTGCAATCTTCTATACTTGGGAGCCTGCAGAAACTACTAAGTAGAAGCAATCCTTCACAACATCCCATGTGTCCACTCTGCACCCCAATACAAAAGGCACGTGTCAGCCAAAACACACAATAATATCACTAAACCTTTCTTAAATCCACGTTGCATATCTACATGTAAGCCATGGTAAGTTGGAACCAAGGCTCACCATCACATTCGATTTCTCTAACAGAAACATGATTCTTCTTTGACCATGTGCATTCGAATTATGAACAAATGAACTACATCGGACTCGGGCTATTAATCCTCTCTGTTCATATCACATACCCTCGCCTGCAAAGCAACAAAAATGTGCATACCCAGCATAAATAGGAGAAGGATATCATATTTAAAATAAAAGCAAAGCAAGTAATATTATAAAATTGGCTACGACTAAGAAAAACAAGAAAAATGAACACAAATTACCAATGCCATCAGTGCAAACAATTATATAAAGGGAGATTTCACCATTCAGTCCAATTGTTTCTCAAATGTTGAATTGCTACTCTCACTACTAGATGCAGGAGGCAAGGACGCAAACTGCAATGCAAGTAACTCATCCCTGCTATACTTTAATCTTTGATCTATGTAAAAAATAAATGAAAACAAATCAATTAGATAGTCATATAAAGCTAGAAACTTAAAGATTAGAAGGTAAATAGAAATTACCTGCAAGATACGGTAATACCGGAGCTTGATCTTTCTTCTTAGCCATTTGCAAAGTCCTAGAAGTTGATCGAGATGGAGAGGAATGATGAGGACCATTTTTATTAAAAGGATATACTGTACCAAGTTCATGTATGACTTCAACTTGTGGATGACGTCTACAGAATGACAAGATAATGTCTTCTGTTAAGAGCCAACAACCTCTGAGGTCCAGCAGTTTCAGAGTTTCAGGAGCCTTAAATATATCAATCCCATAATTTGTCAATACCGCATCACAAACACTAAGATTTGTCAATTTTGGAATTGACGATAAATAGTAAAGCGAGACGTCTGCAAGAGAAGCACTTTTAAGTGATAAATATCTCAGCTCTAAGAAGCTTGACAAGGGGTATAATGCTTCTTCCCTAACTTGCGTATGCTCCAAATTCAACCTTTCTAATTTAAGATTTTGCAAAGCCATCAGTGAGAGTGGGGAGTCCACATCAATCTTTCCTGGGTGTAGAAAACCTAAGTCGTAAATACAGAAGGTAAGCCCAAAAGACAATTTTTAAAACAGAAGCAGAAAATGGAGATATAAACGATATGAGAGATGCAATAATACAAACAAAATGTAGACAGTTCGAACAGTAAAATAGACAAATAGACAAGAAAATCACAATTTGCTATATCGAAATGATCCACTATAGCATTAACTGAATGCTTAATAAGAAGTAAAAGTGAAGCCTTGGAAACAAAGTGAACAATTATTCAAGGCACTAGCAAAGATAGCAAATTGAGGACATTTTCTATCCGAGAAATTAAGGGCAATTTCAGTTTAAGAAATATTTTTTTTTCAGTTGTCTTTGCACAAATAATTACAAAAATGTCAAATCAGTTTCATTCTATTTCCTCTTTTAAAATATTTGTTAGTAAGTTATGAAAATGATAGTTTATTTTTCACTGTTTATTTTAACAATCTCTAAAAACCAGAAATATACTGAGAACAAAGTCACATTTTGGTAGTTATATGTGAAAATAGAAAAGGTTTCCTCAAACCAAAAAGGCCTTAAAAATACCGTTTAGGTTCACTTACTACAATATAACAGAGGGATTTTTCATGTTGAAATTATGTGTAAGTAATAAAACTGGTTAAAAACGATAACAGAGTGGCGCTCCTCTTCCTTGAAGATACACCCTCTCAGGCCTAAGGAAAGGCCAAAATAGCATGCGAGCCTCATCCCCTTCACATGCTGTGAATGTAACAAATAACCACACATCTCCCGACATTTTCCCTCCACAACTAAAAACCTAGGAAATAATGAGAAGCTATTCCAATTGCACCATTGACTTGCCTCATGGAATAAGTGAATCGTGCTGGGACATACAGTCTTGGGCTGGACTCGATGGCCCTCATCCTCCAAAGGGTCCCGGGGAGTAATACTAGCAAATTACAAGGGAGGTTTTATCCCAATAGCCATTTTTGCCCAAAGCTTTACCACTACCAAACCCCACATTTACAGTCCAATAAATATTCCAATCTCAGTATGACATTTGAATTAGAATATAGTGTAAAATCATTCAGCATAAGTCAACCACCTAATTTTCTTTATATGAAATGCATCTCGTTGCTATAGTTGTAGCTTATTAGGGAGCATTTGGTTTAAAAAATGTTTTTCTGTTTTTACTTTTAATTATGAAAAGGGAACCGTATTTTCAACTTGTAACCTGCTTTCAAAGTTTTGTATAGAAATTTGTGAAAAACCTTTATTGGTTTTTTGTTTACACTGTTTTACAAACTTTCGAAAATAGTAAGTAAAATGAAAACAAAGTAATTAAAGATACAATTTCTAGGACATTTTCTCAAACAAATGGCCTTTTTGTGATTAAAATTGAAAGCAATAACATTTTCTCAAACAAGTGGCTCCTTAATAATATCAACCCTTGATTTCTAGGATAGAAAATAGCTATTTAAATCTAGTGTGCAGTGCACCAACAAAAGACACATTATTCTACAACGTAACTTGATTAAAAGACAATATTGGAAACTGAGTTGTCCTACACATGTTGATGAAACCAAACAGGAGATGTTGAATATCTGGCATAATATACGATTTACTCTTAGTAGGGTTTCAAATCAACATCAAGATCAGAAATTAAATAAATGTTAATCCAAAACATACTGCAAGCACGCATCTTTTTGCTCTTCCCAAAAAAGCAGTAAAGGAAATGGACGACAAATAAATTAACAAACACATGTTAGTCTTGCAAAGAAGTTTCCTGGTAAGCAGCAGCCCAATGGTAAAGTAAAAGGGATCAATCAATAGGCTGCAAAAATGGTAGGATTTAACCAGAGTACAGCCTATATCTGCCACCACAGGTAATGCACACAAATTTATAAATCATATTACAAAGAACTATGTCAACTGATCAAATACCTTTAATGTATGTATTGCTCAGGTCAACATCCTTTAATGAAGGCATCATACTGATAAATGAGATGCCAGTGTCATCCAATGGTGTCTGAGATAATGATAGAATTTCAAGGTTGGGAACATGTCCAGCTAAAATCCCTAATCCAGCAGAACTAACCCTGGTACCACTTAGATTCAGACTTTTCAAGTTAGCACCAACACATGCAACCATTTCAACTGAATCGTCCCCCATCATGCATGAGCTGAGATTGAGGTGTTCTATTACTTTCATTTTACTTAAGAAGAAGAATTCATGCAGGCTGGTATGGGCTACATCCAAAAAGGATACCAGATTTGTATTTGCATACGAGAAGACTCCAGATTCATTCAGGAATGTAGCCCCAGAGAAAATAAGCTTTGCCAAAGGAGATTTATCATCTTCAAGTATAGAATCAATAGTACAGTTACTCATGTCCAGGCATTCAAGAGATGATAGTGTGGGCAATTTTGTGACACTGGTCCAAGCAAGATTTAGATAGGTCAACTTTGGGAACACATTGAGAACAGCTGCACCTTTATTTGATATTTTACTACCCCAAAGATCAATATATTGTAGCCTTTTCAGTACCTAGGAGGAGGGTGAAGCGAAACGGTACAGGTCATAAAAAAATAAATACACATATTTATAAGACCATTTTTACAACTTGAGAACAGAACACAAAATCAAGCAAACACACAGAAGTGTTTACACGCATAAACACATGCACTTCCAAAAAGCTAATACAGTGAATCCCCGACTGAAACAAACAATAATGTCTAATGGCGAATTCAAGCAAGTGATTCGGAAAAAATCTGACATCCAACAAAGTGCTGCTTACAGCAATCCATTACAGCCCAAATCCAGATCATTGAAAAATAGGGCTAAACTGAACCCCAATTAAATACAAAACCATATCTAATCAGCACCAATAGAAAGCAATAAATAACGATTTTGGCAAGATTTTCTAACTGATTTAGAAGCAGAACAAGACCAACGGTGTAAACAAAAATAATCTTAGAAATAACAATCAAGGATGAAGTAAACAATGTCTCACTAGTTATGAAAGGATTCATTAACAGTAGCGTCAGAATTCACACAGTTATAGCATCCAACAAAATCCAACTCTTGAAGTGCGCCTAATTATCATGTTCATCTAACAGCATAACAAATTCCATAAATATTATACAATTACAAAGAAAAGAAACAATAATTTCAACATAAATTGATGGAGTAAAAAATCACTGACTGGTATAGCGCTGATTATCGAATACACTAGCATCAAAGAGGAAAACACAATACCTGTAACGAAGTTAACGACACGTCATCTACGGGCAAGCCACCTAAGTCGAGAAGAGACAAGTTTTCAAGAGAGGCAAGAAGCTTGACTCCTTTGGCAGTGACGCCAGTTTCTGAAATGCGCAACTTCTCCAGATTAGGAACGGAGAGAAGATGGCTAATCCCGGCATCGTTAACCTTGAAGCACCTAGACAGATCCAACTCCTGAAGAGTATTCATTCCTAAAACCAATTAAGCACCACGACTGAGCCATCTCGTAAAAAGTGACAGCAAGAATAAGTGAGAAGAATGAGGATAGATACGACACCTGTAATTGGCCAAAGTGCTGAAGTGGTGATTCGATGACAATCCGCGAGATTCAAGTAGCGCAAGTGACGAAAAGCTCCCAAATACGCCATCCACTCCGCGTCCACGGAGCCGTTGTCCCTCACGTCAACCTCTTCGGCGCTGTGTTTGAAAACCCTAACAAGGAAGGAAAAAATTAGAAACGTGAATGGAACATGATTGTGTTGAAAATGAGGGATAGAGAGAGTAAGTGTACTCGAGGAGGGAAGGGTAGAGGAGACGACGGGCGATGAGCCGGCGGAGGAGAGCATCGGCGACAGGAGAAGGTAAGCGATCGAGACTGCGCCTCTGCATCCGCCATTTTTCAACGCTTTCTTTGCTCTCACATGCTGCCTCTATGCAGAGTCCAACCAACTCGCTTTCCCTCTTCATCTTCCGTTCGCTCTCTCTTCTCTGTCTTCTGAAGTTGGAGGCAGATACAAACTTATTGAAATGGGATGAACTGAAACTACGTCAGTCTCAGTTTGATTTCGATTTGACCAGAACGAGATCACGATGTTGAAGAAGAAGCCTTGTTGTTCTTCTTCTTCTCTTCTTTTCCCAGTTCCCAGAAGAAGAAAAAAACTATGTTGGGCCTCATCGTGCATTTTGGGCTGAACCAGTGTCGGTTTATGAAGCCCATGTTTTCTTTTCAGCTGCAGCCTGCTGACAGCAGAACCAATTAAAATTATTAGGAAAAAAAATTAACTATTGCCTTCAATTAAAATCCAGTGTAGAGATCACTTTTTTCAAAATTTTAATAATAAATATAGACGAAATTCTTAATTCAAAAAGACAAATTAACTATTCCCTTTAAATTCACTGGCAAGTACATGTCATATGTAAATATTCATGTGTTTTCCCTTTTCGTGTCGTTAACGAACTAAATAAACATTTTTCAGATTTCAATCATTTCATTACTAATTTTATGATTGTTTCATTTTACGTATTACACACCAGCTTAGCTGTTATCTCCTGTGTTTGTCTCTGAAGCTCACATGGACTTACAATAAAAGATGGTCTGTCACATTTGCTTCAGATCAGAGCATCTTCCGAGAACAGAAGAAGCTTCCTAGTTAATGAAACTTCGGACATGTTTTCTGTTAAATCCCCAAGTTCTGTTATAGTCATTATATGTTACAAATTGGTTTTCAACTGTTCTTGTAATTTGAAGTTTCGATTTGTCTCCTTTTTAGTATATTAGATAAGATGTGAGTGACTACTATTGTTCACTCCGAAAAATTCTTCTTGGCCGCTCATTTTGAGGGCTTTGAACGTGACACTGACATTAACATTGCTGAGTATAATATACAGTTAAAATTTAGAATCACACAAAACAGTATTTGTTAGTTTTCGACCATTCAATTAAAAATCACAAGCTTGAAATAGCCAAATATGCTAGTTATAATTTTATAGCACAAGGACATAATAATATATATATAGCACAAACTGTTTGTTTGTAGAGAGTACAAAATGCTGCAAAGCTTACAACATCAAACACAGAAAAGACATCCAAAGCTGTTGAAAAATACAAGTGATGACTCTTCTCTCAAATATTGAGAAGTTCATTTTTTTTTAAACTTCTCAACAACCCTGTTTCGTTGTCTGTCTTGTATCACTCACTGTATATAAGTTGTAAAGCGGAGAGAAAGAGGATGAGCTCTGCCCTTTTGTCTCTTCACTCCTTTCTGCTCCGGTCCTTCCATCTTATATAATCTACCTACTTTGATCTAACCTACTGAAATGCAAAATACACAAGAGAAGAAGAAGATTTGACACCAAAATAGAAAAGTAAAAACGTAAACACCCTCTCCTCACTGCACATTTGTATGGCTACACAGTCTTACACAACAAAGCAGTAAACTGTTCTCATTTCACTTCAAAGCAAAGTCAAACCTCTCAGGCCAACACGTAGTTAGCCACAGAGACATCTGCTGGAGAAGTTGAATGGATGTAGACAAATTCAAGGCTTTTGCCTGCAGCTAGTGAGCTGAGCCATGATGGGAATGTGTAGGAATCACCAGACTTTGTGAGACCCCAGATTGGACCATAAAGCTTGGAGATCGAAAGATTGAGAGAATTGAGACTCTTGTTAGATTTGTTTGTCACCACTGTTGAGTATCTGTAATAAGTTTTTCCATTGGCAACCCATGAGGTGGTCATTTTCTGTTCAATAGAAATTGGGCCTGACCATGAAGCTGAAAAAGAAATTCCCGTTAGATGTCGATCTCAACATATACATACCCTTTTAGTTTCTAGTACTTGTCGGTTAATTAAGCAATATACATTGTGCAAGTGAATTAGTGAAGTGACTAGACAAACAGTACCTGGAGATGGAGTTGTCTTGGTATTGGGGGATGGTCGAGGATTGATAACAACAGGTTTAGTAGCGGGAACAACTGCAAGGAAGATATCAAAGCCGATTACAACATTATCAAAGAGTGTTAACAGAAAAAGGCATACAGCAAGATTAATGGTGGCAATACCTGGAAGAAGCTGGTTATAGCCACCATGACCTCCATTCAGACGTGCTAGAATACCGATGAGAGGAGCGTTGTTATAGGTTGCTGGCTCTGTCTGCTCATAGTTATCTCTTTCATCAGCAAAGTCATCATACGCATCAGGTCCACCAACAAGAGCACCAGTGAGTAGGTTGGGGTCACTCCTTTTGCTGCTAAACCAAGTATCATAACCTCCCCGGCAGCTGACAAATGAAGGGTTAACCTTGATCGAAACAATGGATGAACCTCGGTGATGAACCCTTTGTGGAAAGTTGTTTCCATAGCCCACCATGTAACTAGTTGCTCTTGGGTTGTTTCCAAGAAGGTAGTCCACCTGAAGATTAAGCATGTCAAGTTTTAGTTCCCACTGAAACTTACTTTCTAGTACACGAACTACAAAATGGAATGCAGGAGGTTGAATTACCTGAGACTTTGCAAGGGAGAGAAGTTCAGCAGGGGCAACATTGCCTGAATTACATCTCAAGTTCCTACCAGATGAAGCAAGGTAGTCAGAATAGACAGTGGCTAAAAACGAGGCACTTGTGACAAACTGCATGTTGTTCCATCTCTGGCGGAAAATGAGGCCACCAGGAGTCTTCTGAACATTGCGAGAACCCTTTCCAAGGCACGAACACATGAAAGATTCGGCCTTCTGCTGATATCTCTCGAAAACTGGAGCATGATGACCAGCTTTTCCCTGCAACAAGAACTGCAAGGAAATAACAACGAAAGATTCTTAGCTAGCTGCCAATATTTGATAAAATAAGCAAAAAAAGAAGCTAAGAATGTGTTTGTACCTTGGCAACCAATGTCTGAACCCCGGCATACTTAACATCCCAACCAAATTCAGTCATGGTCCAACCAGTTCCACCCATGGAATCACCATTTCTTCCAAGGTAATCCAAGTAATACTGATTGTTAGATGCTTGATACAACCAAGCAGCAGCCCAGAGCAATTCATCCTGCAACCACAATGACCAAAACTCAATCAACAATTACATTTGTTTGCTCCTATTTACCATTGCTTGTTTATATTAATTCTAATTCAAGCCAATAATTTCACGTTCATGTTACTTTTTAAAAAGGGAAAAATTTTAAATTTGTTCATATTTAATACAGAGAAGAGAACATAATCAAAACTGATAAACATACATTGTAGCCACTGATTGATCTGTAATACTTCTGGGCAACTGTAATGCTGCTGTCATATTTGCCTCTGTATTTGTCAGCAAAATCGAACAACTGAAATGAACAGAACAAAGCCAAGGAGAATCAGTTGAGCAGGTCCTGGTGGAAATGGATGGAAGGGAGTAAAGTGGATTCACTTTCACTGTTCTCATTCAATGAATTAATTAATTAATCTTAGCTAAGTTGGTGAAACATTTATTAAATCAACCTATTGGTTATCCTTATTTATTAGATGCAACTAAAATAACAGATACCAGAGGGGTCATCAGATCCAGATCTGACCCAAATAGTATATTTGTTTTTACTTAAGAGCCTTATTAAGACCAGAATATCAGAAGCATCTTTCTCTCTTCATCAGTCGAACTCTAATAAATGAATAATTAAATGCAACATGTTTTTCACCTATCAAGAACAGTGACAGCAAACAGAAACGGAATCCAGAAGTTGGTGAAAGAGTAAAGTATAAGGTAGGAGAAAATATCGATAGGATATAACCAGTACCAGTTTAAAAAACCAGTACACATAGAGATTTATTTATTTTTATTTTAAGACCCCATAAGAGTGGTGGTAAAGTAAATACACACCAAACAAGTACCAAAGTGTTATTTGTGCCAAATATAGCACCGACAGTATGGCCACGTGAGAGGGTATAATGGCAATAACGAAGTTTGATTTATGTGTGATGTGAAAGCATTTTGAAGGAAGGTTAGGATCCTCCAAGGGGCTACACAACACATGGGTAAGACTGTCCCTTCGCCGACCCATCAGAGACCACCCCACTCTTCTTTCTTCTCCATCTTCCCATTTAAACATAACAACCAAATTTATTTTTGGACCACAATCTTTAGTATTAATTCTCAGTACAGTAAAAAAAAACAAATAAAATAAAAATATTATCTATAAAATGAGAATGTATTGAAAGGATCAGTAGGTGAACTCATCTGTAAACAAATTTTACTTTTCTCCTAAAATATTCCGTTCACACTTCTTTAATTATTATAAGAAAAAAGAAATTGCGGTGAACATATTTGCTCATTAAAGGTAACCAAAGAAAAAGCGGTGGGAAAAAAAATTAACAAGTGTACAAAAAGCATTTTTCATGGGACACAAATTCTAGATACTATATTCATTCCATTCTTTTTTATAGCACAAGAATTAGGTAATGCATTCCAACAAAATAAATATATTTTTTTATGTGAGATTAAAACAATATTTATATTTTCGTCAAACAAAAAATAAATAGTGTCGGTACATAAAGTCATAAAATAAAATAATTCAAAAGAAAAAATATTTTTGATATACCATGCTTTAGTTGATTTAGTTACTATGTAGAGTTATTAGAAAAATAAAGGGACAATGTTGTGATTTAATGTTAGTAACTTTTTGGTGCAAATGCAACCGTAACCTACGCGGCCCAACTTGGTCGCAATAACGACTCTGACAAAAGCTCATAAAAGTGTAACTGCCTATTAACTCCAACCGCTTCACTTCACTGACAGTGCTGTTCTCAACAACAACTCATGCTCACTACGTTTTCACCCTTTCGCTGCCTTTACACTTCAATGCAATAACTAAATAAAAATAAATAAATAAAATTTAGTTGATCGAGTGTTTACCTGATAGGCGTGAGTTAGAAGTTCGTGAGAATAAACAGGGTTAGAGTGTCGGAAAACAATGGATGCAGCGGCCATAGCGGCCGCGGTTTCTCCGGCGAGATCCGACCCGGGATTGCTTGGATCGATCTTGTAAGCGTGACGGTCGGTTGTCATGTCCTCTGGCCTTTGCCAGCAGTAATGGTCAGTGTTTCCGTCTCCCACCTAATCGTCAAAAAGCCATAACACCAACATTTTTTTAATTATAATCTCATGAAAAAGATGTCATGGTAAATCAATTATTCCTTGATGTAACATTAAAATTCAACTCTAATAAAGAACTTTAAAAATAAAAAAAATAACCTTATTGATTAAATTAATAAAAAATAATACCTCTCCATAAAGAACATTGGCCTGAGGGTGTGCTTTGATGAAGTAGTCCGTTCCCCACTTAACTGCTTCCATGGCGTGGCCAAGCTCACCGCTTGCAGCCATTTGTTTGCCGTATTCAATTATGCTCCACGACATCATCGTAACGGTGAACGCCATGGGTAATCCGAACTTCACATTGTCCCCTGCATCGTAGTACCCTCCAACTAGATCCACCTGCAATTTCACCGCAACAGTTCCAGAAACAATAAAAACCAGAACTTTCCAAAGAAAAACTGAAAACCAAGATAAAACTGATTAAGTTTTGTATGTTTTGAAATTACCCCACTAGCTTTGCCATCTTGCAAACCAGAATGCGCTCTCCATGAGACTCTCTGGTTGTGGGGAAGGTAGCCAGATCTCTGAGCTTCAAAGAAGAGAAGGCTCTTGCTGAGAGCTTGACCATAGTCATGGCCAGCAGAAGTAAAAGGAGGGACCAGAAGAAGAAGGAAAAGGAACATGCAGATAAGCTTCTCCATATGGGAGTGAAAAGGAAATGACAATGTGGGTGAGTGGAAGCAGCTGAAACTTCGGATAATCCCACCAAGTTAGGAGGGAATCCTTGGGAAAAGAAAGAAGTTTCAAGTAGAGAGAGAGGGAGAGGGAGTTGGGGGATTGAAAAGTGGGGAGGTGCAGGGGCTATATATTATGGAGGAGAGAAAAAAGGAAGGTATCAAGAACCCAGAAATTGACAGTGTTTCAATAAAAAAAAAGATGTAATTTAGTTACTATTTGGTATAAAGGTATTATTTTTATTCTGTTTTTTGGATTTTAAAGTGGCTGCAAATTGCAATGCAGAAGCTCCTTGATGTGATGAGAAATGAGAATGGGACAATGGCATGTGGCCTCACAGGATGGAGGTCGGTGAGGTTTAAAAGTATCTGCTTCAAATGAAATTACTGCCATAAAATATGGACAAAAAATAAAAAACCATTTCATTTACAAGTGAGAATGGGTACGTGTTAAATGTGACCTGGTATCAGTTATTCCTCGTTATCAGTGACTCTATTTGTATGAAAGATAAAAGTTCTAATGTCGTTTTATACACTAAAAGAATATGTTACATGTTTTACAAATTTTAAGAACATTTCTACCTAAATTATACATATGAAAAAAATATAATATAATGTTTTAAAAATAAAAAGTTGGGTAAAATTTTGAAAAACAACTGAGTATCAGTTGTGCTATTAAAGTATTGATTACAATTAAACATTTTAATTAAAAGAAAGTGTCTTATGGGAAAATATTAGAGTGATTGAAGGAAGGTGGCCATATTCAAAGTCACATCGCATATTCACACCCACACAGGCATCAAAGTACACACAATAATACTTGCTTTTAACGAAGCAGTTGACACCGCATTTTCAACCTCCAAAAAAAATTAGTAGTAATTCTTCATTTTGTTTCTAGGTAGAAAATACAACCTCTCTAATATAAGAAAACATGCTAACGAATGTAACTTCACAAAAGACATCATGGTTTGACTTACTGAGGGAGATTGTTAGATTGGGCTATAACGGTGTGTGATTAATTGTGACTCTGGCATTTTTTTTCTTATAGAGTTTTTCTAATTTAAGACAACTTTCTAGTCAAATTATTTAAACATTTATAGAAAATGTTGTGCGATTAGAACGCTGGCAAGCAACAATGAAACAGTCAAAAGAAATGTTTTATGGCGAAAAATTTAGAGTGATTAGAGGAAGCCTAATTCAAAGTCATATCACATGTTCACACCATGACTCATAGTACACAATAATAATACTTGCCAATATAACCTAGCAATTGAGACATTTTTGAATCCGACCAACCAAACATGTGTTGGTACAAAATACAACCACTTATATTAAACCATGTCAACACGTGTAAGTTTACCACGGAAATCTGCCATGAAACTATTCTTAACCCTGTCATAAATAAAATCTTCAATAGGCGCATTCCATTATAAACCGTATAGTAAGTTCAACTAGAAATAAAGGTTTAGAGTACACTTGTCCTCGTGAAGATTTGTTTTGTACATAAAATTTTGCATATAATTTAGTAGTCAAATTTTCCAAATCCTTCTCAAATACTTTAATGGTAACATCTGTGAATAAGTTATGTTATGGTGAATGGTCACAGAAAGAGCACATGAGCCAAGAGTTACGTGGTGGGTGGGCATTGGTTTAGTTACTGCAAAAGTTTCAACAATGTTTGACTGGTAATGATTTCCATTTCCCAGCGTTATTAAGTTTGGTTTCAATGGAAACCCCATGTTCTTTTCCATTTGATTGTTCCTTCTTCCATGCGTGGAAAAACAACACTTCCGTAATTTACGTGTCGTAGTACCATTTAATTATTCATTACTCATTTTCTTAATTGTTTCTTCCCTCACTAATATATTACATAAACTCCCAAAGAAAAGAAAATAAAAACAAATTCTTTGTGCATGGTTTGAGAGAGGAGCATCATAGATAATTAATTTCAATAATCTCACATTACATTTTGAAAAAAAAACGTGGTTGCATTGAGAATCGAAATATGACAATGTGTGTGGAGAAAGAGAGTGAGACGTAGAGTTAATGCGAGAGTTGAGTCACATGGAATAGGTTCTTGCATAGCATAGCAACTAACAACAAAAGTTGAAGCAGTACAACCGAAACCAACTGTGAAAAGGAAATTATTGAGAAGCAACGCAACGATGAAGAAGCTTCATCGGTTGTTCATACGGTTTCTCGTGGCAGAGGAGCCCTGTACCCCGGATTCGGATGCCCGACAACCCGACAATCCACACTTATGGCCATTTATTTTTCGTATCTGAACTTCCCACCGACAGTATCCCAAGTTAACACAGCCTAAAAAACAACGATAATTATGTTCCACACGAGTAACATCATCTCCTTTTTTCTGTTACTATATTCGGTAAAATGTATAGTATATTTTATTTATAAAACTCTCATCCAATATTACGAATAATTTACAACGATGAAGAAACAGAGAACTGGGATTTAAACAGATTTAATGGGCAGCTGTGTCAGATGTTCCAAATTATAGGTGGGTTTGTTTTAAGAATTTTCAAGTTACATAAATATCTACAAAATGGATTTTCTGTCAAATCAAATTGAGTTTAAAAGAATAATTTACTTTAAACTTACTTTATCGTCATAACATAAGATGAGGTGAATCAGTAGGCACTACTGAGATTGCTTTTCTTGATAAATGCATACTTTGATATTTGAAATTCTTTTGAAATCCGAAGAAGTTAACCGAAGTTGGTAGTAGTAATTTGATTTAAAAAAGAAATGGAGAAAGAAAGTGTTGTGGTCAAAACAGAACAAAAAAAGAGCGTTGGCCCAATGTCAGAGCGCTTTATTCCCAACCGCAATCAACGGCCTCCGCCGAAAATGATATAAAATCTCTCTTTCACACACTCATTCTCTCTCTCTAACCTTTTTCCTCACTCCTATTTTTTATTTGTTATTACTTTTTTTTAAAAAGTTTGAATTAACATAAGAAAGAGGATCAGGACACGTCAGGTAAGTCAAAGAGGCAAGTTTCCGGAATGACTGAGCAGAGCCACTTCCCACCGCTGAGTGCCCGTTGTCCAAGGCAACAGGTAAGACCATGCTGTTTCATCGGGATTTCATTTTTTATATTTTTTTCCAAAATTACTTTTCATAATTCTTGAAAGAAAAATTAAAAACTAATAATGTGACTAAGAGAAATAATTTCACACATTGTATTATAACAGTTAGTTGAGTGTGAAAGATCGCGCAATTACTGTTTGTTCCGTACAACTAACTACCTTTTCCAATCAAGTTATCATTCAACTGGTTTTGAGAATCATAACATAATCACTTACTTTTGTTACTTGGTTCTTCTCCATCTAAAGTAACCTTACCAAACAAGGATTTACGTTTGATTTTTACGTGGCTGCACGTTGAAGTGTTCATACATAGTACTCGTCGAGTTCGTGAACCGCATGAAGAGATTCTTCCTTCTTTTGATGGTTGAAAATTCACTGCTGGTTCATACCCTAACATTGTGTCCCCAAATTAAGGCTTAGAGTATTTCATTCTTTGCCTTTTGTTTAGTGCGTTAGGTCACCTTTTGGATATTTTGGCACTTGCCTTTGCACAATACGAGACCAAAAATATTTCTTTTTCTTTTTCCTTTTCTTTTAAATATAGCTGCCTTCCACGTACCCAAACTGTTTTACACTGACTTCTTCTGTATTGGGATCTTACAGAAATTAGAGGTCATCAAAAGTCAAAATATCTAGGTGGAAAAAGCCTAGGTTGTCTATTTGGCCAATATAACGCGTTAACATTGCACTTCTTATACAAATTTCTGTTGAAATTCCTTTCAAAGTAAATTTTGATTTTGCTAACTAAATTCGTAGTTTATTGCTGATGTTTTGTTATACCCTTGTAGGCTTTAGGTCAATCATCCAAAAATGTCCTTGATTGAGTTCTTCAAAACTTATGTGTGTAATTCTTGAACATTAAGATTAGAGCTTCTCCAACTCAATGCAAAAGTAACTATTAATTTCATGAGAGATTTACATTTATTTATTGTAACATGTTTTCGAACACACTTACATAGTAATAGTGTGACACGTGCACGATGTCTAAACAAGAGTGACAGATTAACAAATTTTAGGATTCCATTTTCCGTATTAATATTGTTTCCGTGATGTATATGAACTTATAATGGAAGCTAGCCAGAATTTTCTATGTTGTTGACAGATTGATAACATGAACTACAATTTTATGCACCATAACTAAAACTTTTGAATCAACGTGCACTGAATCGTGGCCTTGTAGTAGTTGTAGCTTTTAAGTTGAAAACTATATCAATCGGTAATGACGAGGGATTAGTTGGCAAGTGCAGGGGAAAATGTGGTGCAAAACAGAGCATTTGGCTTCTTCTTGTTTTCTTTAAAGTTTCAGATAATAACAGAGCATGCAAAGCTTAGGAGTTTATGGAAGAGTAGGTGCATCTACATATATAGGTGAAAAGTGGAAGTATCAT